>NC_071593.1:4494239-5694239 GCF_024509145.1 Vidua macroura | reverse complement strand
CTGTGAGGTCAACAGTGTCTGGGATATAGGTGGAGGGGTCTTTCAGCAGTGGCAGGTTAACAAGTGGTCTCTCCAATCTGTCCATTTCCAGCATGTCAAACTAGGGGAGAAAGAAAAGAGACGGATTAGAACTCACTCAGAAATTAATTCACAATTAATTAAATTAGCACAAGGGCTGCAGAAGTCCAGCCACTGTTAAGACTGACAGATTTGCAGACAATTATAGGTCATCATAAATAATCCAGTCCCCTCTGTGGATTATTGTATCCATGCCCATCCTACAGACAGAAATTATCCAGTGTGAAAATAATCCACTGTGGAATCAGAACTGCTGGACTGTCAGTGACTTTAAGAGATGACTGGGCTTATGCTCTTCTGTCCAATCTTGTATTTTTCTTCTCATAGGAAGCAAATTAACACTGCTTCAAGATGGTTGAACATGAAATTCCAAATTCTAAGATATTTCAGCTGCAGCAAAATCCAGCTGCTCCAGAGAAAGGGTGAGAGACAAACATTCCCCCCTCTTTGGTGAAGGAGAGCAAGACAAAGTAGCAGCCAGTCTGTTTTATGAAACATTCCATCCAACACCACACAGGACACGAGACAACACCACACCAGACACCAGACTGGTCACTTCTCTGGGAAGCAGGAGCCTCAGAGGCAAGAAGCAACCAGCTGGAGAATAATCACCTATGTCCAGGTCACCACTGCTAAGAGAACACACACAGGTCTAGGAAAGACAGCACATACTGTACCACTCCGTGTTCTCTGCATGGGGGAAACATCAGGGGATGTGCTCATAAGCCCAGAACTCCCAGCATAATTCTCTCCCCAGCTGTACTGGTTTGGATCTAGAAAAGAGAAAGACACAGACACACATAATCTGAAAATAAAACTGAGAATACTCCTGTGAGTGAGTCTAGAGCCAGCATCCCTCTGAGCAGCTGCTGCACTACACAAGCCAGCTCCCCTTGTCTTTAAAAGCAAACAGAATTTTTCCCTCTAACCCCCAAAAGAGATATTTCAACCACTCAATGAATTACCTGCTCCAAAGAGCTTCAACCTGAGACAAGAGACAATTTAAGCTCTAAAATCATTATTTTTAACCCCATTTCCTTGTCATTAATCAGCATGCCTCCAAAGCACTATCATTGAGCATTTCTTATTTCTAAATCTAGATCCATTATTAACAAAATAATATTACAGAACTCTCAAAGCAAAATGTAAGCTTCAGAGAAACACTAAAGTTATTTCTATATTTGCTTTATTTGGGAAAAGTTTAATGAGCTCAGATGTACAGTACATGCTGCAGAAGCAATGTCTTTAATTCCTCAGTAGCTGGTTCCTTGCCCATCTCTATCAAATGGGCAGGAAAAGAATTCCACACCCATATTTTGGAGGTGTATTTGATACTTACTGAGCTAAGTACCATTAGCAGCCTGTAGTTGTGCCAGTGTAACCAATGCACTGCCTGGCTTGCCAGTACACACCAACAGAGGAAAAGGAAAACTAAAGAGGCAGAATTCCACCAAAGCACCCTGGATCCAAGGGATCTGGACAGAAGGGTCTCCTCTGTGAGGCTTTTCACTCTCAAACAAACAGTTTGGAGATGCTGGTCTTCCTCAGTACATTAAAGGAATTCAGATGTGGCCTCTTAAAGAGGGGGAAGTTCTCCAAACCCACATTTCTCCAGCTGGATTTAGAGCTGTGACTGTTCTTTGTAGAAGTGCAGAGAAGAGAGAAGCACAGTCCTGCTGCCTTCTCAAAGGTGAGCAGGAAATCCAGTGAGAAATTAAGATGTCCCTGCCAGAATGTATAAAACCAAAGCCCAGCATCTGTGTTTATTAGTGCCAAATGGATTGATTTAGGCAACAGCTTACATGCAGCCTCTTAAGAGAAACTTGGACAGTACACTGACATTTCAGAACACAGCATATACAGAACAGAGCAGTGCTGTACTTACTGTCTTGTTCAGCTCCTTTTAAAAATGCCCCAATGGCTCCCAGGTAGCCTTCATGTCTCAGGAACAATGCCTGAACCTCTCCCTGCCACAATATGAAACATTGCAATTGGATGGTCCCTGAGGGCTAACAGGCACTTCTTTGTCACTAGTTTCACACTTTAATTTAATAGAAACAACTAGAAGATGGTAATAGTCATTTGTGCTACATTCTCACACATTCAGCAACCTTAATGGTGCTTCTGGAACAGCTCAGGGAGGAGCTGCTCACACACATCATTCCCCAGTTATCACACAGCTGGAAAACACCCATGCACCAGTGGTGTGTGCTCTATGGCCTCGCCTGGAAAACACCACTGCATCATTCCATGAATATTCAACTCCTCTTGCTTCAACAGGCTGGAAATGCAAGGTCATGTGATTGCCAAGGTGAGTGTGTGCCACTGCAGCCAACACCTTTGGGACACTGCTCATTGTCTTTATTTTATTGCACTGCTCTTCAACTCCACACAGACACTGGGCATTACCCACAGGCAAGCATTCCCCCATCCAAAGAATTCAATTATTAATGCAAAATACAGGAATGCTGGGGAGGAGAGCCCTCCATCCTCACAGCAGGGCCCCTCAGCTTTCCCAGGCTGGGTGAGACACAGCCTTTTCCAAGGAATTCAGCAGTGACTGTGGGAACAGCTCACCCTGAGGGGAGCTACAGGGAAACAGCAGCTCCAGCTCACAGGGAGATTTGGATTTGAATCCCTGGCAAAGTGTCTCTTGCAACAACCTAAAGCTGCAGTTTTGCAATAGCTTTCTTGGAACTCAGCAAGTTTTACAGAAAGGGACAACAATGGTGAAATTAAGAGGGGAAAAAGCAGCACACAGGAGTCTCTTGCATGAAGTACTGACGTGAGAAAAAAATGGTGTAATCTATTCTATAAAATTCCCAAAGTGCAGGACTAATCCACCTGAAACAACCATTAACAAGCTTGTGGATTGGACCTTTTTCTAGTCAAAAGTCTTCAGTATTTTCCACAGCTTCAAAACCTGCAAAGAACTTCAGCTTGGTTGATTTGAGGTTTGATTTTCTCTTTAGGAACAAAACCCCACTGATGCCAACTGTCTCAGCAGAACAACCCCACACTGCATGGCCTGGGGGTGGAAAGATGCAAATCAGCAAGAGGAATTGAATAATGATGGTGACTATCTAAGAACACAGTGGAAACTCATTACTTGGAGCTACAAGACAGACTGTCAATCAAAAAATAATAAAAAAAATAAGAGAGAGGGAGGTAGGGAGAGAGAAAAAAGGCCAGACACAACTCCCAGACATTTCACACTGATTTCACCCCTCCCACAACAGATCCCTGCCTTACCTACCTAAGAAGCAGCATTCTAAGCTTACTTCATGTGAAAATTCATTTATTAACAGCCTAGAAAAATACCTAAAATGTGACTTTGCTGCAGGGAGCCCTGTGTTTTCCTTACCTTGGAGAAGAAGTTGATGCTGTAGGTGATTGTGCGCATGGTGACGGGGTGGCCCCGGATAAAAAACCCCCCAAAATAGATTTTATCCAGGTTGTGCAGTTTGGCATAGAGGCAGGCCAGCTGGCCAATGTCATTGCTGATCATGTGGAGCAAACTTTTGGCCATATCTTCTTTGGAAAACTCTGGAAGGCAAGGAAGAATAAAGCAAATTGCACACAAATTGAGGAAGCTCCAGGGGATTGTGCTTTTCTAACTGAGCCTGCAGTTGTGGAAGGAAAAATCCAGGGTTTGGAGCAGCTTTCCTTATGTGTGGAGAAGAAAAGTGTTACCCCCTAGAAAAACCTCACATATATAATGTACTTCTAACAAGGAGGAGTGTGATTTGATTAAAGCTATCAGGAAAAAAAAACAAAAACAAAAACAAAAAAAAACCCAAACAAACAAACAAAAAAAAACCCTCACTAAGCCTATGAGAAACATTTCTTGAAAAAACAGTTCCTGGATGGCAGGAATCCATTTCTTCTCTCTAGGAACCACGGTGAGGTTCATCCATCCCTCCTGGCCTGAGATGCACTGCAAGTATTTCATTAAGACACTGTAAACAAACTGCAAATTGTAGTAAATTACTGCCAAAGGGCCCTTCTGGAGCCCAGAAAGCCACATCTATTTCCCACAGGAATGAATTAACCCCAGGCTAACCAGATAGCTATTTTTAAATCTTCCCTTGGCTTAGGCAATCCCAAACTGAAAATTTCAATGTCTGCTTTCAAAGCAGTACTGCATAGTATTTTAAATCAATATTGTGCAGGCAAAACACAAGATCATGAAAGAAGCTGTTGATTATTTTCAGCTCTACTTGTTAGATCAGTATAAAGTTGATTCCCAAGAGCCAGAGGAGATGTTTGGGTAGATCTTTTTTATCCCAGTACCTTTGTCTGCTGTGGTGGACTTGCCAAAGCTGCTGGCAATGAGATTCCCACTGAGCCCCAGGGTCTGGTAGGCACCTCCATACACGTCCTTCACCAGCATGTCCACGTTGGTGTGCTGGCCCTTAGAGGCCAGCTGCAGCAATTCATCAAATTTCTGATGGTGAGAGGCACAGTTACTACAGCTGACCTGAGTCAGAGGTCTGCAGCATCTTTACTGACCAAAACCAGTCTTAGAATTAACCCTGCCAGCCAAAGACAGGCTATTTCTAATTACAAGGATGTATCCAGAGTGATCAGACAGACAGATCTTACGTGGAGCTTCTTTAAAGATGAACACCACAATCAACCTCTTTCTTATCTGCAGATGTTTAGTTGAATTTCCCCTGAAAACTAGGGTGGGTTAGCACATATAAAACAGTCAGAGGCCTCGTGGCATCCCTTATCTTGGAAGTCAGAAACACAGGAACTAAAAGCAAACAGAATTTTATCTTCCTGGAGCACAATAAAATAGAAGTTTGAGAAAAAAAGTCTCAGTGTGCCTTTACTGTCCCCAAAATTAAACTTGTAGGCGAGCTCCATTATCCCAAAAATTAATTTATAACCCTTTAACTTGAATTTCTTCTACAAAACCAAGAGAGAATTAAGAGCAGCCACTGTCATGTTCTAAGATTTCTTCTCTAGGAGCACCAAACAAAAAGCAGAGCCCAGGCTGTGTCCCCACTTTGACATTTTCTTATCTAGTGCATATGTAACTCTAGCTTTTCTTACACTGCTGACATTTAGGACACTCATTTAAGCCACGTGGCTCTTTGGGAAGCCCAGCATGATGTCAGAGCAGGACTAAGTCAGGCCTTGTTCATCAGCCCAGGATTTAAACTCATGTTGGCAACCAAGGAACCAACCATGAGGCAAAATTTCTCCTCTCAGCTCCCAGACATTTTGCAGCAATTGTGTGCTCCCTGCTTTCTTCTGCAGACAGTATTGCAGGAACTGGGCTGGCATTCTAAGCTGAAAAGTGAATTAAAAGTTACCAGGCCACTTTGAGGAGGTTCTTGTCCATCACTTGTCCTTGAGCCCCAAGCAGGATTGCTTTTGGTCACAATAAGCATCTACTAATTCTTGTCCCTATATTCCATCAGTATCTTTTTCCATGTAAAGCTTCCTTTTATGCATCAGAAGTGTCAAAAATATGAACACAAGTCCAGGATTCAGCCTTCTCACCTAACATTCCAACATTTCAGGCTTCCTGCCAGCATTTAATTTAATCCCATCCCCCTTAAAAGGGACACTTGGTACCTTTGTTTTGGTGAGCAGAGCTCCAAGACCCCAGAAGGTTCCACCTCCAATTGAGCTGCCCCCAATCCATTCAAATTTGTCTTCTGTTTCTACCTGTGAATCAAACAAGGCAGATTTATTTAGAAAGTCCTTTCTTAATGTTGAACACAGATTTAAATGTCAGAGTGTGCAGGGTCTTGGAAGAGTGGAATCAGTGGAGATGGAATCCTTCCACTGTGGAAGTGGCAGGTGAGAAGGGCACGTTGCACGTACACCACAAGCAGTTTTGGAAATCTTTGTGTTTAATTCTTGGCAAATAATGCTAAATGTAGACATTAAACTTTGTCTCTTCAACAGTGTGACAAAACAAACAAAAATCACTTTGATCTGCTAGCCTTTGTCCTCATGAGGTAATCACTTCTCTAAACATCAAATTAAATGTAATTTCAAACAAATAGTGAATAGAAAAGCATTCATAACTCTGCAATTAATAGAAATAAACTTCAAAAAAGGCACAATTTTGTTTTTAGACCTTGCAATACCCAAGAACAAGTACAAATCTGAACCAGTGAGAGGTTTCAGATCACCTTTATCAATCTCCAACAAAGCATTTTGGCCACCACTCACCTTCACTATGGAGACCCCTGAGCCAATGTTCACCAGCAAATAAGGGAAAATGTTGGGGTGGTTTGTCTGGAACCGGAATTCCGTGTCTGAATCCTTCTGGTAAGCAAACACCTCGTGGGGGATGTTCCTCAGCACAAAGTTGCAGCCCTTAATTAGGCAGGTCATTACATCTTCCTTATCAACTCTGAGGGGGAGGAAGAAGCCTTAAATAAATGTCCCAGCCCTCCTGATAAGGCAGTTTGCTTTTGGAGCAGGAGTTTGCATGCATTTTGCAGACAGGAATTTTCACACCACGTGGCACAAGCCCAGCTCCCAGGAAACATGAGACCTCCAGCTGCACATGGTCTGGTGCTCCCCTCCCATGCCAGTTACACAGTAACTTTGATCATGTTGTCATCAAAAATAATCCCGTTTGCTTGTTTACACTGCTCTTTTCCTGCCCTGCTCCTTTCATGGTCTGTGCACCCCTGCCATAAAGTAGGTCAGGAAGCTTAGCTGGAAATTAACCTCAGCAAACAATTTCCCAACATGGAATAATTGTCTGTTGCTCTTCCCCTGCCTCCTAATAAAGCAGAAAAAGCCCCCTCGACATTTCAGCACTTGTTTATGACAGATTCAAGGGCCTGGGAGGAGCCTACAGCTGGGATTAGCAAACACAGAAAAAGAGACTTCTCACAAGAGTAGCAGGATTCACAACAGGATATCCCCAGTGTGGAGTCTGGGAATGTGACTCAAACCTGACCTATCAATCATCTTCTCTAAGTTAACACACACTGACTTCTGTGAACTTCTGTGTCTCTGTACTGTTATTGATTTATGGAAATTCTCACAGGAAATATTCTGAGGCTCGTTGGAAACACATAAAACAAGGCACAAACTCATCTCAAATACTCTAAAATTATTTGTGTGCTCCACCGTGGAGAAGTTGCTCTGGTTTGGAGCTGGGGAAAAGTTGAGTATGTCAGAACTAAATAAACACCAAAACCAGGTGCACCACATGAGATAGGAGGGGAAAGTGCCTCCTTATCTTGATCAGTTGAGCATTAGTAACAGCCAATAAGGTACTAAATGGGGCTGGTGTGAAATAAAGAGATAACAGAGCCCAGCTTATCAGGAGAAGTAAGTAATTTGCAAAGACAGTGTAAAAGATGAGTACAGGCCCTCAGGGCTTGAGGAATCTACTACACAGATGACAGCATGAGAGATGCCTTGAAGCTCTCCCCAGTGATGTTTAATATTGGGGTAAATTAATGTTTTTCTACACTTACAGCATAGAAAGTGTGAATTTATAGACACCACCATCTGTGGCTTTGATTGCTTTTGTCTCTGTATTGATAAGATGGCCTTTGATGACATCTAGGCAGGTTTCAGTGTAAGCTTTTTAGTATTTGGTGTTTGATAATGGTGCTTGAAACAGTAAATTTATGAGCTGTAAATTCATGGGGCTGCCCTTTGTTCTCCTGCAAGCCTTTGCATGAAGTTTAGGTAGGAGCTGTACAACAAATGACTGTCACATGAATTACCTCTGAGCATGCCCAGGAAAATGACAAAAGCTTTTGGAGTAGGTGTAAGTTAATTCTTTACAGAAGAAAAAGCAGTTCCACTTACTTCAACCCCAGTTTCTTCTCAATAAGGTCTTTGAATTTATAGGCACCACCACCTGTGGCTTTGATGACTTTTGTCTCTGTATTGACAAGATGGTCTTTGATGAAATCCAGGCAGGTTTCAATGTAAGTGTTTTCAAATTTAATGAAGTGAAGTCGAGCTGTAATCTCCTCTTGAACAGATATTTCATACAGAGGTTCATTGTCTATGTCCTTTAAAAGAGAAAAGGATTTCTTAGAGAAGATTCTTGCAGAAACAAGGTTAAATACTGAACTACTGAGCATCAACACTTGTGTTTTTCTTGCTCTTGAAACTGTGTTAATGTCATTAAAGGTAACACCTCAAGCTGTGTCAGAGAAGAACAGAGTTTCACAGGTCTTAATTCTCCTTAAGCTGAGATAATCAATTCTCCCATGCAGATGACGTGCAGGAAATCCCCTGCATGAGGAAACTTATGTCTGCACAGGAGGAGGGTTTTTTTACAAAAGTACCACACTTACTGTCTGGAAAAATAAATATTTCAAACAGTACCTGGAAATATAAACACTTCCCAAAAAGTTTTATATAGGACAAGTTATTAGATGGGTTTGAATATCATTTCTGTTCTACCCAGTCCAGAGCCTCACCCCTGTGAGTCAATCACATGCAGCTGATCCCTGATGGAATTCTCACCTTTCCAGAATGATCAAAGGATCTCACTCTTGCCACTTTGTGCTGTACAGTTGAGTAATAAGCCAACTTGGTTAATGAACCACCTGTTCATAAAGAGATGACAAGTTATGATTAATGCCTCACCTTGGAGCAAACAACAGAACTTATGTTTCTGTCAGCTCTTGCTTCTCCAGGTTTCCTCCGTTAAAGCTAGAGAAAATTAATGGAAATGCAGAAAGAACCTTTGTTGAGGAAATGCTTGGCCTGGTTAACCCCCAGAGCATCACAGGAGGGAAAAGCTCCAGAAATTCAGTTTGTGCCTGACTGCTGTGGGATGAGGAGTGGAAATTCTTAATCAGCCAGGCCAGTGCATGTACTGCTGTTATTCACCTTATTTGGAAACTTTATGAAACCCCCCAAATCTGTACCAGGATTTTCTCAGCTGGTTTGCCACCACTGAGCAATGCCCCCCATGTGCACAGAGTGTTTCAGCAGCAACACCTACATAATATTCTCACCCTGCTTTTAGGGACAAGTCTGCAAACTCGTGGCTGGTTAGAAAATGACCCTCTGTACTGAGTAATTATTTTGCAAGACTGGTCATGGCTTTGGGGTAAAGAATGCTCAGAGTGGTGTTTCTCAAGCACACAGCAGTTGGAGATGTTAGCAATGTGCAAGTCTGAGCAGAGCAGCCTCATCACCCCCCTTCAGGCCTCCAGTCTGCTCATGGCAATAAAACTTTCAGCTCTCCCTTCGAAACAGAATTCAAACCCTTGCCCTGTCTTTGCATCTGACCTGCAAAAGTGGATTTCTGGGGTTACACTGAATAACTTCAATGTTTTCCACCACAGTGCTCCAGGTCTAAGGGTAACTGTGATCCACTACTGGGTTAACATTAAAGTCCTGAAAGTAAATAAAAACCTGGCAATGTTAGATATGGCTAAATAATGGCTAAATTCAATGGCACTGCACTTTGCTGCCTAATAAAAACCAAGAAATGAAGCAGCAGAGGTGAAAGATACTGTCAGCTCTTCCACAGTGATCAAATATTTTTGTTAGGAAAATATTTGCAACCTGTAGGAGAAAAACAGGCAGTTTACTCCAGGAAAATTTAAGTAAAGTCAATGTACAGCGACCATGGACAGACACAGTAACAAAAGCAATAAAGCTTCCCTGACCTTGGATCTGATTTCAGTGTCCCAGCCAGGGCTTTGAAGTTTCTGGTAAACAAAACCCACGGTCTGCTCTGCTAAAAGGTGAGGGCTTGCACAGCTTTTCATGGGAAAGTCTCCCTCCACACCTCCAAACTGAGGCTCAGTGTTGGAGTGTCATGTTCTTTACACTGACAATGGCACAGGTGCTGCAGGAATTCACCACCAGACCCACGGGATGCAGAGCCATGCTTTGTGCATTATCCCCTTCCTCTCCCAGTTTTTAAAGACTTAAATCCATTCAGAACACCAGCTGAGACATGTAACTAGGTTTTATAACTAATCCCACGACTCTAATTCCGAGCTGACCCACACAAAGGGCCAGTTCCAGCTGTTATTTTCACAGGCGTGGAACCAGCAGCTCCTGAGGGGCTGAAGTGACACAATAATTTTCTATAATGGTGCAGGTTTTCTTCCCGCTGTCCCTGAGTCTCCAGCACACACAGCAGTGTTCTCCTGAACACTTGCTTTTCTTTTCCCTGGCTTTTCTCCTAAAAAGTTCCCCTGATCTCGAGACGGTGAAAGGGAAGGAAAACGCGTGAATTGGCACTTGTGGCTTAGCGGGTGTCCACAGGACGGCTGCTGATCCCGGCACGGGAGGAACTGGGAACAGGCTCAGCCTGTCCCCGCACAGTTCCCGGCTGTGGCGCGCAGGTGTCACCCTGCCGTGTGTCACCCTGCCGTGTGTCACCCTGCCCTGTGTCACCCTGCCCTGTGTCACCCTGCCCTGTGTCACCCTGGCCCTCGGCTCGGGAGCCGGGAAATCGCCGATGTCGGCTGCTGGGGCGTATGCACAGGGCAGCGGGTGTTTTTGGGGGGACTGAGGCAGCAGTGACAAACCCCGACACAAGGCAAGCCCCGCAGCCGCCCTGCCCTGCCCGGGCAGAGCCACAGCCGCCGTCTCCGGCCCTTTTTGCTTCTTCCAGGCCGGTTCCGGGAGCCGGAGGAGCGCCCGCAGCATCCCGCGGGCCGCGGCCTGGGCGGGGGGCGGCCGAGGGGCTCCGCACGCGGGCCTGGCGCACTGGGGCAGGGCCCGGCGCGCTCTGAGGGGGTGCAGCCGATACCCCCCAGCACCGCTGCCCCACGGCCGGTCCGGCCGAGCCCCCCGGGCTCTCCCCCGTCCCCCCTTGGCCGCCAAGGGCAGCCCCGGCTGGGCCACCCCGCCCGGCTCCCCGCGGCCCGTTACCCGCGCGCGGCCCGCCGGGACTTGTAGTGCCACTCCTCGTCTGCACCGCGCCGGCACCCGGCGGCGGGACTACAACTCCCGTCGTGCGCCGCGCCGCCCCCCGTACCGCGCAACCCGCTGGGAGCTGTAGTGAGCCCGCGCCCAACCCGCGCTGGCCCGCGCTTTGCGGAGGACTACACTCCCCAGAGTGCCCCGCGCGCGCCCGGCCCGGCCCCCGGCGGGCCCCCTCAGCGGGGCCGGAGCCGCCGCCCGTTCCCCACCGCCGCCCCCTCCCCGCAGGCTCCCCCCGCCCGGTTACCGATGTCTATGGCGAAGCGCTTGGCGTTCTCCAGGTTTCGGAAGATCTCGTCGGGCGGGAGGGTGATGCTCTTGTCCAAGCTGCCGTGACCGCTGCCGCGCCCGCCCCGCTCCGCCATTTTGAACGCCACCCGCTCCCTCCCTCACCCCGGCCTCATCGGCATGCAAATGTATGCGCATAAATCTGCATGCGAACGAGCGGAGGCGCGGGGAATCAGGCGGGGAGCGCGCGCCGGCCCCGCCCACCGGCGGGGGCGGGGCCTGAGGGACTCCGCGGTTGGGGGGGGCGGAGAGACCCGGGGGGGGAACGGGGGGACATCCCGGGGAGGGGTCGGTGACAGCCGGGAGGGAACGGGGGGACATCCCGGGGAGGGGTCGGTGACACCCGGGGGAGAACGGGGGGACATCCCGGGGAGGGGCCGGTGACAGCCGGGGGGGAACGGGGGGACATCCCGGGGAGGGGTCGGTGACACCCGGGGGAGAACGGGGGGACATCCCGGGGAGGGGCCGGTGACAGCCGGGGGGGAACGGGGGGACATCCCGGGGAGGGGTCGGTGACACCCGGGGGAGAACGGGGGGACATCCCGGGGAGGGGTCGGTGAGACCGCGGAGGGGGGGATTGGAGAGAAACCCCCAGGGAGGGCAGAGAGATCCCCGGGGAAAACTGGGGGGGAACGGGCGGAGAGACCCTCGGGGGAAATTGAAGGGGGATCCCATGGAGGGGGCGATGAGACCCCCGGGAGAAGCGTGGGGGGACGGGGAGAGACCCCGGGGCAGAGACCTCGGGAGGAGCGAGGGAGGGGACAAGGACGGACCCCTGGTGGGGTCGATGAGACCCTGGGGGAGGAACTTCGGGGGGATGGAGAGAGAGAGACCCCCGAGGAGGGCAGAGAGACCCCCGGTGAAACATGGAGGGGAATGGGCAGAGAGACCCTCGGGAAGGATTGAGGAAGAACGGGCAGGAAGACCCTCGGGGAGGGCAGAGAGACCCCCGGGGGGAGCGGGGGGGATCCCCGGTAGCTCACGGGAGTCCAGGACCCCGATACACGCACACAGCCACGGAGCAGCCCCACGCATGTGCCCCGTAGCCAAACCTCTGAATTTAAACCCCCTGCATGTTTCCAAGTGTTTTGTGACCCGGACACATCCCCAGGAATGTGAATTGTGCCGTGAGGTGCCTTGGAAAACTTTATCTCTTAATCAAAAGTACTTTCTGTGTTTGGTGTCCCTGCCTGTCACAAGGGGTTGCAATTAGGTGATATTTAAGGTCCCTCCCAACCAAACCATTCCATGATTTTTTTCAGCCTTGCAGTGACCTTCCTTGGCTCTGATTTCCCAGAGAATTGGCTGCTCGGGCGTGCTGTTATTTCTGTCTCACATTGAGAGAGCTGGGCTTTGATATTCCCGAGCTATGGAAAACAGCACTGCAGAGGTCCAGATGGACACAGAACCGGGGGAATTCGGTGCCAAATCTGAATATCTCTGCTTTCACTGGAATCTGTCCCATGTCAGTTGACCACAGGGAAACCAGCTGTAAAAACTACTTAAAAATAAAATGACTTTGGATTGATTAAGCATATTTTTATTTATTTTTGACTGTTAAAAGTTTCTGCAACTTCTGACGCTCAAGATAACCCTGTCATACATTGGTGCAGCTTGCACAGAACACATCATAACATCCTCCAAGGACAGTAACAAATTCCCATTTTCCCCTGGCAAAAGGGTACCAAAAAATAAATATAATTTATACACCTGCCTTTCATGAAAGACTTTGATAAACATTTCTTTTATAATGGACAGCACAGCTGCAACTTTCAGTCCTATAAGGACACAAAAACGAGCTCCTGCCTTCACAAAAGGCACACACGCATCCTGAATCTCACAAACACCCCTGGCTCGTGAGCAAGACATCCCGAGGAATTTCCTCTACATAGTTTGGGATATGGTTTAACCATTCTCAGAGCGTGCTCGGTACAGACTATAAATATTATAGAACCCCTCGTGGCACCGTGGGAAGGCCAGATTCCCAAATGTGTCCAGGGAGACACATTCCAGGTGTGGATGCCTTGGGACCCCGAGGAGTCCCAGAGGAAAAGGCTTTTGGGAATTCTGACCGTCCCAGGGGTTACAGCTTTCCCAGCAGAGGCACGGGGACAACCTCGCAGAGGTTGAGAACAGCCCAGCGACCCCTCCAGCGCTCCCAGCAGGAGGACACAGCTCCCATTCCCTCAGAACAACTTTCTCTCCACGCCGTGGGATCGCTGCAGTCCTTCTGGGAGAAGGGGAGCTCACATCCAAGCAGAGCAATGACCTGCAAAGGGGAAACATTCTTCCCTACTCATGAGAGGAGCGGGGGCGACTTGTACAGCAAGTCATGGTCTCCTCTGGAACACGGGAAACGTCCAAAAAATCACGGAATCGTCACTGCCGGTGCCTCCCGAGGCTTTGGCATCGCTTCGGCGCTGCTGGCTTTGCGGGAGGCTGGTGCGGAGGAAGAAGCAGAGTCCCCAGGTGCCACCGGTGACCTCCGGGAGTGGCAGCTCGGCTCCCCGTGGAACGGAGGGACGGGAATTGCAGAGCCGCTCTGGGGCACTGCCAGTCGGGATCATCCCGCTGCGGGCTCCTGGCAGGGGCTGCAAGGGCTGAAAGGGCAGCAGAGGAGAAGTGTTACACGGGGAAGCGCCGGCTGGAGCTTTTCCCAAAGGAAAAAGCAGTGAGAGGGATGGGGGATGTGATGGGCAGCACTCACCTCGCCCGCAGCCCGGGTCGCTCACAGCCATCCCCCCAGGATTTCGCCTTTCCCCAGCTCGGAGTTGGGCTGGTGCCTCTGAAATCCCTTCTCCAGACAGTTCCAGCTGCTGAAAATCCCATCCGGGCTTCCCGAGCTGTAACACAGAAGGGAAGGTGAGGAAAGGCGAGCAGCGAGGCTTCCCCTCCCCAGCTCTCAACACGCCAGAGGTGCGGCCCTTCCCGGCTCTCGGGTACTCACTCTGCGCTTCCCTCCGGGCGATGGGATGTCCAGGGAGAGAGCACCGCTATCCCACGGGCTGCTCAGCTCGGAGTGGAGACGGCAGCCGGGATCTGCCCTATTTATACACAAGGGCCGCATTACAAAACTCTGGGTCCGGAGCGAGTCGGAGTTTCCCACAGTCGCCAGCCAATCCATGCGTGCCCGGGACAATGGGAAAGCATCCATTACAGCATGGCAAATTGACTGTGAATTGCCTGGGGATAATACCCCGCTCCCAAAGGAGCAGGTGGGCTGGGGAGTGTGGGACACAATAGGGTTTGGCATCGCGGCGCTGGGCAGGGAACGTGGGAAAGCGTTGGCCGTCATTATCATCCAGCTTCTGCCTGATGTTGGGAGCGTCAACATCTCAATGTGCTGCCTTTTCCCAGGCTGTGTTGAAATTAAGCACAGAAGACTGATCCCAGGAAGAGATAATGCTCTGCGCCCCAAAGAGAGGTTGAAAAGGGAAAGATGCAGAATTAGAGGGACTAAACCCTTTCATTGACATTAAACCGTGCTTAGATGAATACAGTACCCGATAATTTTCAGGCAACGAGGGACTAAAATCGAGGGAAGTGCCCTACAAACAGTTAGCTTGAAATATTTTCCTCTGTATTGTTTAAAGTCCCTCTGTAAGTTATACCCAGAGCTCTTCCTTGCTTTTGTTTGGGTAATCTGGGCTTTCCTACACAGCCCGTGACATGTCATGATTGTGATGTCTTTCCCAAACACGTCCTGCTTAATTTCATGCCACTTTGTAAATGCCTCACTGTTCCTGAGTCTCCACTTACATATATTTCCCGTTTACAGACAACTGAGAGCGAGTGAAAAGTCAGTTCTTGACAATTATTTTGCTATATTATCCCATTTGCAGGGTGTACCACAGGTGTGAGGCCCTCCTGTGACTCTGCTCAGCCTTGGGATTTCTCAGCTCTGTAATGAAGGAGAAAGGACCAGGCAGGATCCTGGACTGCAACTGCCTTGCAGCAATATTTTTTTTTTTTTTCCCAGGCTGTTTTAAGCTGCCAGCTCAGGTCTGCTGCCCCCTTCCAGCACAAGCCAGTACAAACCCAGTCATGTTCAGGATCTGTCAGTCAGGCACGGGAGGCCTCATGCAGTTTTTGAACACCTGTTCCTTACAACTACAACACTGATGAAAACCCTGCTTATTTCTTGTGTCTGCCTTTCAAAATCAGACAGGAAAACCTCTGATTTCCCTGGCAGGCAGCCAGTTCCACCTGCCCTCAGCATCCCTCCCCTGGCCACACCTGTGTCCGTGGATACCTGGAGAGCAGAGTGTCCCATCACACAGAGGGCTGGTGAATAAAAGGATGTAATTCTGCAGAAGATGATCCCATAATCCATTATTAACCTGAAGATTTTAAAGCCTTTTTCACTGCCTGGATCCTCGTGGATTTCCATAAGCCAGGTGTATTCCCTTCCCAGCCCAAAGACACTTTATGTTTAGATGGATTACTTAGGGTACAACAATTTTAATTCTTGATGGTTGTCAAGAACTGTAACTGAACACCACGAGTCCCATTGAAAATCAGCTCACTGAATTATTTTGTCAGCTTGTAATCTGCAGTATTCCTTGGAGCTGAGGTTATCCCTGGCTGCATGTGTGGGAAATGGATTTGTAGAAAACTCTTAAAATTTGGTAGAAGGTTTATATAGTGTGTATTTGTATGTAAATTTTGAGATAGGAAATATTGACTTAGAAATATTATAGAATAGGATAGACATTGTTGAGAGAAAAATTGAATTAGAAATAAGTTTTAAAGGATGGTTTTGTAAATAAGATTAAATATTTTAGAGAAATAGAATTATGAAAGATGTATTGTAGGAGGACTTATGAGGGGTAATTTTAGATGATTAGTTTTAAGGTATTTATAGTATGGTGTGGTTAAAGTTGATAGGCTAAGGAACGCTTATAGTGTATTGTAATTGAAAAATAGCTAACTTCTAATATTATAATAACATAAAATATTATTATAATTTTATAAATTATATTATAATAACATAAATTACAACATCTGTAGTATCTCACTCTTCTCATAAGACAAAAATAGTATAAAAATTTTTAAAACACCTCTCGGTTACCCCATCTCTAAGTCACAAGGAAGTTAAATCCAACATGCACGTGCTTGTGCTGTTACTGCAGAGGGAAGTGAAGCACGGGATTCTCTGGATCCCTCCCGGGACCGCGTGGGATGAAGGGACAGCAGGTCCTGCCACGCACCGTATGGGAAGGAAGGAGGATGCTGGCGGCAGCCGCGGGGAGAGGGGAGGGAAGCTCTGACCCAATTTTCAGCCCTGGAAATATGAAATGAGCGTTTTTAAATAACGCCACGCTGTCCGCAGCACAATGCCCCGGCCTCCAAAGGGCTAAACCAGCTCCCAGTGATTAAAGCCTGATCCCTTCCTCGAAGGGCCGGGCAGATGGTGCCGCAGGCGTGGGCTCTCCCCGGGACCCTCCCAGGCACACTTCTTTTGTCGGCATTTAACAGCGTGAATGGGAAATCCTGGGAGCTGCGGGCTCGCTCCATCCGATGGGAATGGTGAACCAGGCACCCTGCCCCGCTGCCAGCGCTCACAACCGCGCTCTGCTCCCAAACATCCCTGTCCCAGGGATCACAAATCTTCCACTCCCCCGTGCCTGCCTCATCCGCCCCCTCTGTGTGCTGCTGCGGGGTGAGAGAAGCAAATATTCCCCCTGGTTGGTTTGGTTATTAAGACCTGAAAACTTAATGGCAACAGCATTTCCCAGCTGGTGGTTGTGAATAACAAATTGTCTCGACTTGGGCTGTCCCTACAGTATATTGCTTATGGAGTGCAGAGTGCACTTCCTGCAAGGATTTCAGTAAGGAAAAATCATCCTCTGCTGCAGGAAGTCCATTTAGTCTTTGTTAAAAGTCTGTAATTAGTTTGCTCAGTTTGGTCTTCTTAAAAAAATCCCACTGTTGGTGCAGCAGTCTGTCCCCCTGAAATGTGTTTGTGATCCAAATCCTCGTCCCTGTGCTCCATGTCCTTGGGAGGAGTTTGTGCCTTGGACTCTTGCTGCAGAGCCTGAAAGTTGGGCAGTCTGAGGCTCAGAGACACGATTTTCCCTGGTTTGGGAATGAAGGATTAAAAGAGACAAATCCCCAAAAGTACCAAACATGGAGTTGACTGAGCAACAGGACACAATAATTCCCTTTTTCGGAGGGGGGTGTGAGATCTGGAGATGCTGTGGGCAGAGGCAGCTCCTCTGTAAATCCCACCAAACCCTCAGCTGCATCGTGAAGATGCCATTTCCAAAATCACAACCTGCCAGGGGCTGTCCCTGCCCATCCTTACAGCCCAGGCAGGAGCCCTGGCTTTTCCCAAGTTCATCATCTCCAACTGGAGCTGCTCCCCGCTGACCCTGAGCTGTGCTGGGAGTCTGTGGGATTGCTGTGAGCTGAGGAACAGCCCCAGGGGATCCAGGAAAGGATCCAGCCACCCCAAGACTGTCATTCTAGGCTGGTGTCCATGACAATCCATAAATCAGAGCAGCTGGAGGACCTCCACCCTGAGGAACTGCTGCTGGGCCTTTCTGCTCCTGGTTTATGGGTGGTGTAATTTACTCCACACACGGTTTGCACAAAAGCTGCTACTGCTTGTGATACCAATAGTCAGCCTCCTAAGCCCACCTGATCCATGATTTTCCAAGGAGGGGAACTCAGTGTGCTGCAGTGGAGCAACAGGCCTGGAGGAGGGTGGACTACCAGCAAAGAGCATTGAAACCCAGAATTTCTGTGTCGTGCAGATTTCAAAAGCAGCGCCCTGTACCTCTGTGGCTGTGCTTCCAGCACACAACTCGATGGCTTGCACCAATTTTAGAGCATTTTTATTTTAGACCATTTCCTACATTCATGCCAGCCCGTCTCCCAGATGCCATTGACGGTGTTTTTAAAGAAATAATTACGATTTTTAATGATGTTTTTTTTTTTTTTCCTTCCCCGTGCCTTCCTTAAATGGTTTAAAATTTTTCTGACAACCCCTCTTGAGACACCTATTTAGTGTCAAAGAGCATAACGTTCCCAAGTTTTAAAAGGGCCTTCGCATAATACTGATCGATCAATGTGCTCCTTGGGAAAATAGCTCTCCAGATGGTCCATCGGGACAGGAATTGCTGGTCGTCACAATGCGGAGCCAAAAAGCGTCACTAATGTGGGCTGTTGTGAGGCACGCTTCCTTTGTGGGCCTCTGAATGCCCTAAATAGGGAAGAAAGTGTGGGAAACTCCGAGAAACTCAGGCCCACACTCTGAGGTTAATAGGGGCTTTGTCAGGAGAGTATTCCTGAGCTGTGGGATCAGCATAATCAACAACATCTTCCCTAAGGGTGGGAATGTGTTGGGAGCAGGGGAGAGTCACCCCAGGGGCCGGAGGAGCCCTAAGAAGCTTTGCGTTCAATTATGAGAAGTGATAATAATTAATAAATTGTAAACATAACCTTTGCTGCGCGGGGGCCGGGCAGGCCGGAGGTCTGGCTTTTAGCTCTGGGATAATTGGTAAATTAAAGCCCAGAGGGGCAAGTCTGGCCTTGATGGAAAGCAGAAAGGGAGCACTTGCACCACGATGGGTCTGACTCCTTGGACCACAAAAAGCAGCTTTTCCCGTGGGGTTTGGTCCCTTCCCACTGGCCAGGGAGGAGGCATTCACTGTTTCTCTCCCTTACACTCATTTTTTACACAACCTGCAGAGGTGCTGCCAGCTGTGACCCCCAAACGTGCTTTCCTTGGGTGGAATCCCACCCCCAGAAAAGCAGCAGCCCGTTCCGTGCCACGTGTGGCTGTGTTCCCAGCAGTGCACATCAGGCTGGGCTGGGCTTTGGGGCACATGGCACTCCAGCTGAGCCTGAGCTCCCCCAAACTGCCCTAATTAGACTTGATTTAAAACCCCACAGGCATGGACAACAGCTGGAGTTTTGCTGGGATTCAGAAGCCTGTGCTAATTGGCAAGGACAAGTTGAGGACAGCGAGGTTGAAGTGACTTCTTCAAGCTTGCTAAGCAACCATAAAACCCAAAAATATCTCTTGTGAATTATTTAGCAGCTCATTAGGAAGAATAAATCTGGAGCCCTGGTAGAGACCTGTACCAAACCCCCTCTTGCACTGCACTGGCAGAGAGGAGCACTCAACCAGCCTGTCCACAAATCAAACCAAAATGATCCACGGCCCAAAATGAGGCAGGGCAGCACATCTCTGTTTAGCTTTTGGGGCCTTTCTGTGTGGTTAACAGAGGATTTCACCACAAACCCAGCAAGGACTGGGCAGGTTCAGTGTTGGATGCAGTTTGATCTGTCAGCTGAGCAGATCTCAGGTTGCTCCGTGCTTTTGACAAGATCAGGTATTCAATGTTTCCTTTTATTTGGGAGCAAACCCTGTGTGCTTGAAATGCAGATTTTCAAGGGCACCTCTCCCAGGGAATCTGAGGAAAGTTGGATTGTTGACCAAATATGTTTCATGCTGTTCCTGTATCTCTGGAAGAAGGAGAGTGTCCCCTGTCATAAGCCCAAAGCAGTGAATTATTGTGGTTAGAGAATAGTTTTGGGAAATGATTATTTGTGCAGATTTATTTTGAAGAGAAGGTAAAAGGAAATAATTTGGGAGAGGAAATGCTTTCTCAGTCTCTCCTATCTATACTCTTAGCCAAATGTGGGCTAATTTCACTTCAGTAAAGGGAGCCTAACAGAATTTGTGTCATAAAATTAAGACACCAAAAATTAGTTCACCCCATTGCAGGTAGCTTCAAAGATCCCTGAGCTGAGGCAGGTGCCAAACTCTCTGGAAGTTATTGGGAAATTTGCACAATACTCCCTTCCAAACAGGCAGAAGGCACAAGGCTGATCTCAGCTTGGTGGAAAAATTAGTGGGGGAAATGAAGTAGCTGTGGAATGAGTGATTTGTTGGAGGTTGAATAGGTCACTGTTAAATCTGAAAGGTTGCCACTTCTCAGCACCTCACTTCAATTTCACTTCCATTTTGATTTTTGATAATTTTTCCAGAGGTTGCTTCCTTACAGGATCTGAAGTCCAGCTCTGCCAGAGGGATTTCACAGATGTAATTCATGTATTGGAGTGAAGGGCTCAGAACTGACACCTCCTGATGGCTTCCCCACCACAGGAGAGTCTGCAGGCACCCAGTCCAGCAGTGCCAGCCCTTTTAATCATTCCAAAGCAAAGCATTAATGACTAAAACCGTTTTTATTGTACTGTACAGCGAAGACATGCAAGTTGAACATCACACAGGATGAATACATCACAACTTTATAAAAGCTTTTTAAGCTCCTTAGCATGCTCAGTGGATGATTATAAAATACTTATTGCCTCCCTTCCTCCCCCTTTTCCTTAAGGTATAGCAGAGGTATTTCCTTTACAAAAGGCACCAATTATCCCTCAAATGAGAGCAGCACAAAGTGACATGAAGAGAATTGTCCCTAGAGCTCTCTGTGATCATCACAACTTTCTGTAAGAAGGATACTAAAAATAGCAGAGGAGCTTCAGAAGAATCAGCATTTCTTAATAACATCTTTCACTCAAAAGGGAAAGGCTCAATCCTCTCTTTATGATACAAAATACATTCTCCAAAGGGCTCCTTCTTGAGGAAGGTCAATACATTATCTAGAGACAATGGAGCACTTGAACCTGTGACCCAGGCAGTCAGCGGAAAGATTTCAACTGACAGCCACAGGCTCAGCAGCCTGTGATGGAAACCAAAGGTCATTTGCTCTCTAAATCACCACAGAACTTGGTCCTGTCTTTGGCCAGGAGCCACCAATACAAGCAACAAATTTGCTGCAAGATATACCCAGAGTCCTTCACTATGAAGGGAAACCACCCAGCGACCCTCATTTCTGGTGACAGAAAAACAATAACCGCCCCCTCCTCCCACCTTTGGAAAGCAATGTTTCCTACTTCAAAGAGGAACTAATAAACCACAGGTCCCTCTAGTCTTTGTAGCAAAACGTTGGAATAAAGTTCAGTGGGTCTACCAGGGTCTCCAGATGGTCGGAGCAGCAGCCACGCTCTTCTGGGCAGGCTGTTTTCTGGGAAACACGCAGGGAGACAGGGGAGAGCCACGCAGAGCTGGAGAGTACGAGGCATCTGCACCCAGCTGAGCCTTGCAGAAGTGCTTGATCAGCTGGACCTGGGTCTCCTTCTTGGGCTCGTAGTAGGACAGAAAGTGCATGGCTTCCTTGAGGCACCGCAGGTACCCGCTGTTAAAGTCCTGCTCTGGGTTCTTGTGGATGAATGCTGAAAGAGAAAGAAAAGCAAATGCAGAGGGTTAAAATCATGACCAAAACATGGGGCAGTGGTGATCTGTGCAGTGACTTTCATGTGCCTGGGGCCGGGGTGCTCCAGCCCTTGCTTGCCTCGGGGTGTCTGGGAGGGCACAGCCCTGGGAGCAGGTCCAGGTGTGCAATACCTGCTCTGCACTCACTTTTTTGGTCCTGCAGCTGGCTCTGCTGCTTCAGGTAGCTGACAGCCACTTCCAGGATGTCGGCTTTCTCCAGCTTGGAGTTGGGCTGGTGCCTCTGGAACTCCTTCTCCAGGAGCAGTTTCAGCTGCTCGATGCTGCTGTTAATCCGGTCCCGGCGCATTTTCTCCACCACCGGCTTCCTCAGCTGTGAGAGAGGGAGCAGATTGTCAGGGATTTGGTGAGACCTGACCCAATTTCTCCTCTGATGCCCTGATACACCCATCTTCAAAGATGCTTTTTTTTGGCAGGAGAGCTGTGTGATGCTGCCTACCCAGTCCCCACTCATTTTAATTTTTAAAATCTATATAATCCCCCTTATCCCTGTTTAACATGTTTGCTCTCTCCCAGACCACTTCCCCCTCTTCTCCCAAGTTATATTTATTTGCTAGGGGCAGGCCAGCCTTTCCAATCCCCTCCGGGGCTCTACTTACTTTATTCTTTTCCTTTGGCAGCAGCTTCTCCTCCATGTGGATCATGAGAGCATTGCTGGGAGCCATTCCGAGCGCTCAGCCCTGGGCACAGACCCCAGCCAGCTGCTGTGCCGAGCGTGAGGAGATGCTTTGGCAGCTCCCAACTGCCTCTATTTATACGCGGGGAGCCGGGGCAGATACGTGAGTGTCGGGATCACCGGTGTTTCCCACAGCCCCGCAGCCAATCCAGGCCCGCAGCAGGACAATAGAGGAAGCATCCATTAGTGCATGGTACATTGATTGCCAATGCCCTGGGGAGAATAACCTTCTGCCCACGCTGCTGGTGGAGTGTGCGGCGTGGGGAGCTGGGAAAGCACCCGACCCTCCAGCTGGTTATTCTGGGATCAATGGCATTCCTGAGCCTCACATGTGCCAGGCACAGTCGTGGCGTGGAGGAGGCACGCTTTTGGGGGAAGGTGAGAAAGGGAGGGAAGCCCTGCTAGAGTTCAAATCAACAGCCCCAGGGACATCTCTGCCCATCCCAGGGCCTGGGGGAGCTCTGTCTATGTGTGTGTGTGTGTCCATCCAGTCATTGCACTTTTATGGGTGACCCGAAGCGTGACCACAGGTTTCTTTGCAGGACATTTCTAAATGGTTGCTGGATCAACAGCGAGAATAACTAGAGAATTGTAACCCCACTTTCTCTCTTCCCCATAACACACCAGGACTCTGTGAGCCCATTGCCCCAGTGTTCCCACTGTCCCCACTAAGGACAGTCCACAGCTCCCAGCAGAGCTGGGCCATGCAGAGTCACCCCTGTAACTCTTGCTGTTCCTTTTTCTCATCTATTCCATACAGATATTTTCAGGAATGATGTTTAAGATGGGCTAAAGGATAGCATGAGGCTCAACCCAGAATCCAGGGAAGTCTTGGGAAACCAGAGGTAGGCCATGAATGGGATTTAGCGGCCAAGGCCCATCTTTGGCCCTCAGTAAGGTCGGTTCTGCTTCTTGCTGAGGTTTCAGGTGTGCTTGGTTCTGACCTGGCGAGCGCTCTGAATGTCAGATCTCAGACACCATGCACCTGCCTTGCTGTGCAACCTTCAGCATGTCATTCTCACTCCGTTTTTTATCTGGAAAATGTGCTGCTTGCTTGTATCTGCATGGAAACGCCAGGATGAATTAAGCTACCATTTATTTTCTGATAAAGGCCAGAAAAAGAACGAAGCTGTGAGGACACTGGAGGTCAGTTCTAATTTTGTATTGTGAGTAAAATATCTGCTTGGGTACAGCTCTTGAGGCAGCACCAAAAATAACCCAGAAGCTACCTGGGGAAAGCTGTGCTGCATCCTGCCATGTGTGGGTCCAGCCCCGGGCAGAGGTGTGCTCCTCCTCCGAGCATCTGGGCATGGCAAGGGAGGAGGGAAGTGTGCAGTGAGGTAAGAAAGCCAAAGAATTTCTTGCAATGAAGCCCGGGGGTAATGGGCAGTTGACAGGAAGGAGGGAGGTGTCACTGCTGTGGGACTCTTTGTAGCAGCCTGAATGGACTCAGCTCTTTGTGAAGGGCAGATGTTGTCCTTGGAGCCCTTTATTCCCTGCGTTGTGGGAAAGCCAGGAGACAAGACATCTCATGAACACTTTGAAGCAGGCAGAGGATTATGATACAAAATAAGACACAGCTCAGAGACCAAGCCTCAGCTTCTGTCAGCTTTAATGAGGTGTTGCCTGTTTTCCTGGGTTCTCTGGCTGGCCTTTCTCCAGGAGCTGGTATCCTGGGTTATCCCTTTCCTAGCAGGGGAGCCATGCTGGCAGACAGGTAGGCATGGACCAAGATGGTTGAAGACTCTTCAGTGTCAAAAACCATCTTTTTCCCAACTCCTGAGAAGCCCTGACCTTTCTTGCTGTATTAGAACTGATAGCCAGATGGTCTTTTGGGAGTTGGATTCTTTCCCTTTAAATCATTCAGGCTCAAGCACCGTCACTAATGTCGGGAGTAGTTGCAAGGCACACTTCTATTGTCCCAGCAAGAAATGTTATCAATGGGGGAAGAGTATGGGAAAGGCAGAGAAATCCAAACCCACACAGCCTGGCGCTAATAACCCCTTTGTGGAGCTGTGCTTCTGTTGGGGCACCATGAACTCTGTGGCTTTTTCACCCAGGAAGGCTGAAACGGGCACGTTTCACAATCCAGGGGCTTCTCCAGGATCCTGTGTACGGGGAGCAAGGGGTGACAAGGGCAGGGACACCGGTTCATGCAGGGGTGGCTGCAGGAATGCTGAGCTGAGCTGTGGCTTAGGCTATCCCGGGGCTCTGGCTTGTTCTACTGTGCCTCAGTTTGTTCTTGTGGGAAATGGGAGAGAGGTGCTGAGCTCTTCCACAGAGCCCTCTTGGAACTGGGAGCTGCCCTGTGCCTGCGGTAAGAGGCAGGAATGAGGCTCATGTGGCCTGTGTGCTTTTCTGGCATCACCTGGGAGCACCTCAGGGAGCAGAGTGGAGGAGCAGCAGTGCTGGGGGTGCTGAGAGGGCCTCTCCTCTTCTCGCTGTCTGTTTGGAGCAGTGCTGGGAAAGCTTTTTTACCCAGGGAAATGAAGGAGGTCAGGATCAAGGCAGCTCTGATCTCAGTCTAATGGGGAATGTGCTGGTGGCAGCAATAACACTGCCAGTGTCCCAGGCAGACACACCTGGGTGGGAAATGTTATCTTTGAATGCTATTCAAAATGATGAACCCTGGTAAACTACCGGGTCTGTCTGTCACTGCTGGGTGGACCTGATCTAATGGTTAAGGTTCACAGATTTCAGCACCACAAATCCCTGCAGTGTTAGCACATCCCTTCATTACCCTCATGTTCTCACAACTTCTTCCCTGAAGGTTCTTGGCCAAGGTGTGAAAAGACAAGGAACTACCTGTTTGAGGTGACCCCTAATGATCCTCTGACTGTTCTTAATTGAGGAGCCACTGCTTCCTTTGGTGTCTCAGATGAAGAGCCCTTCTCCCAGCTCTAACCCTGCCCCTGCCCTTAACCCCAGCCCTAACCCTAATCCTGCCTATCATGCTCTGCTCAGGGGCTTTCAGTGACATGACATTCTACACAGAAATTTGTATAAAAATTGTTTGGCTGGAAGGCAACATGTAAAGAAATAACCATGTAAAACTTGTTATTCAGGCCTGGCTTCTGTTCCCACAGAGAACTCTGCATGTGAACTGATGGAGTGGGAGTGAGGGAAATCTGCCTCTTCCAGGGGAAAAGGTTATGTTTTTATTAGAACTGTTGTATGAAATATTCCATTAAATGTCATTAACATGGCATTATCTTGCCTCCTTAAGACATCAGAACCCACTCAAAAAGGGGTCTTAATACTGTAAAGTACATTCTTCACAGATTTAACCTCTTTTAATTAGTTTTTCTTCAGACCCAGAATGTTTAATATACTGCCATTCCCAGGTGCCTGAGTGAAGGAAAGTGGACTTTGATCATTAAGAAACATGTGAGACAACTTGATCTGCATTTTTAGGGTTGTTAGAGGCAAAAACAATTTCTATAGCTGCTTGTGTGGTGACCCCCAAGTAGTCATGCCCCAATGACATAGTCCTTCTACAGTGAGTATCACAAATAATTAAAAATTAAGGAGAATTTATTATTTTTCTGCCCAGCTGAAATTCCCACAAGTCACCTCTCGGCATATTCAAGAGTGCACAAGAGGGATTTATTATTTCCTGGTATATTGACTCTGAAAGGTCTGGGGATTACAGCTGCTTTGCACATGAATAGCTGGAGTGTGTTGTACAAAAGGCATGGTCTGTGGGATAATGGGGTTGGATGTGGGAAAGCGCTGACCCTGGGGGAGAGCAGGCTGGTGCCTGATGGCAGGAATCAATTATGTCTCAAAGGAACACATTGCCCTGGGAGCAGGCTTGGCGGGAGCCACCATGTTCTGTGTTTACCACCCTCCTCCTTCCAAACCCGGATAAAACAACCACGGGATGGATCCTGTCCTTCCGCTCCTTCCTGGGGCTCATGGAGCTCAGTGCTGAGTTACCGGGGATTTTGGAAATGCTGCTGGTCCCCATCGCTGGGATGGGGCTGAGGGATCTCCCACGTGCTGCCAGCTGGCTTTGAGGTTTCTCCCAAGCACCCTGGATAGAGCTGAGTTCTCTGGGAGCTCCCTGAAAGTCCTCTGGAACGCCCCATCAGTCACCTCCCCTGCCCTGGCCAAGGGAGGGAACAGCCTGTCACTGAAATGCAGTGGGGGCAGCAAACAGAAGCTGCTGGGTTCAGGCACTTCTGTCATTGTTTGCTTTTAGGTGGGTTTTTTGGGAGATGGTGGCATCCAGCTCTTACAATGGGCTCCGCACCTCTGTGGGTCTGGCAGTGCTGCCAACCTTTCAAATATAATAATTTGGGCTCTGAGGAACCAAGAAATAGGCTGAACATCACAGAGGTTTAACAAAAACAATTTGATGCTTCCCATAAAAATAAAAGCATTTTGATGGATTTTTTTTTTTACTGAGCACTTGGACTTTGGATTGATAGAATTAATTTTCTCTCTTTACAGAATTATGAGGCTTGGACGTGAAGTCCTGCTGAAGGCCCTCAGTATTATGGGTCTCCTGATAGAAGTCACAAGACTCAGCAAACAGTGCTTGCCAAGCTTTTGGCAGGGAGCAGGTATCCTGCAGAGAGGATATTTCAGCAGAGCAGGCTGGGAATAGGGAATGTGGCTCCTGAAGTCTGGCCCCAGCAACCACTTACTGTCATTAACGAGAGGGCAATGGTGTGTCCGTGCCAGACAGGAGGGCAGGATCCTGACAGGAGCAGCAATTAATCCCATCTGCATGGGGCAGATATTTAATCACTCAGAAGCTGAGTGTCCCCTGAGCCTCCTTTGATTTTCCCTGCCTTGGGAACCAGTCTATAACCTGAAGCTGACTCTCTCTTATGCCCCAGTGGATTTCTCCCCTTCCCTTGAGCTCAGCCCGAGTTTTGAGGTGAATTTTGGGGTGATTTTTGGGGTGTAAGCTCACACTGGAACCCATTTTCTTGTGCTTGGCAGCTGTCAATCACCAGCTGCAAAGCACAATGGACATGTGTCTGGGGAAAGTGTCCCAGGGCTCCTGTGAGGTCCTGCCCTGCCAGGCAGGTGGGTTTTGGAGACATCTTTGCCACTCTCAGCTGGCAGCAGAATGAAGAGAGGGTGTCTGATAAAAGCAAGAAGGGTTTTTCAGGAGGTGGATAACCTGGTCCTGAGCCAGGCAAAGGACTGGCAGAGGGGTACACACAAGAGCTGCCAGGCCATGGGCAGGGCTGGGTGCCCTCATCTCTATCCACAGGGCAAGGCACGTTGTCAGATTTCTTCATACTCCCTCAGGAGTCCATGTAATTCAGGGCACACTGCATCCCCTCCCTGAGGAGCTCCCATCCCAGGATAACCACACCTGCTGGGAAGCAGCTGAGCAGAATTCCATGGTGCTGACAGACAGACTTGCCCAGGGACTAAGCACAGCTGCAGGTCTGCAGGGGTATGAGTAAGCAAATGAAAACTTAGTTTACTTTCTGGAGAGATGGAGCTATTTCCTGTTGAACACAACAATAAGTATTTCTTGATTGGGGAACTGAGTTTATCTTCCTTTCCAGCTATTTCATAGGCTTAGAAAAATTATACTAAATAACATTTTCAAACTCCACTGCTGCGCTTGAGGGCAAAGGAGAACTTTGCTATCTGCTTATCTGGGTGGTGCATGGCTGTGAGTGTGGTCCAGCCTGGAAATCCAAGTCCTCCCACAAGTAAGGGAGCTGACCTCATTCAGAGATGCCAAAGCTAATTAAAACAAAAGTGGGTGCTGAGCATTTTTGCAAACCAGATGTCTCAAACAACCTCTTGGCCATAGAAGCCTGCAACCTGTAGGCTGTTTGAAATATTGAAATCTTGGTTTTCTCCTCTCAGCCTCATTTTCCCGCCTTTGTAAAACACTGCTAATAATACGTCCTCACCCACGGAGGAGGTCGCTGAGAATTCATTAGCTGGTATTTGTAAAGCACTTTGAAAATGCAAAGCCAGTGCATTATTCCTACTCTTCTGGATGCTTTCCATGTTATTAAAATCAGGATTTCAGAAAGGCTTATCTGGGATCAAAACAGCATCCCAAACTTGAAAGGAAGCAAGACTGTTAAACCATCAACTGTCGCCTCCCCCTCCAGCCAGATGTTAAGCCCTAAAGAACTGAAGTGGCACAAGGAATTACTTTCCCAAGTTCCCCCAGCTGGGCTGACAGGCCTTGATCAATGGTTTTCTCCACGGTGAGGGCTATGCAGATGGTCTGCCCAGAGCAAGGTTTCTGTGGAGTACAAAGGGAAGTCAAACACCATTTCTAATTCAGCTTGTAGCATGGCACACTTCCTTTATCCCGTGCCTGAATGCCCTGAATGGGAGAGCGGTGTGGGAAACTGGAGGGAACTCCACACTCACCACGGCTGTGGGGCTCTGAGACACCCCTGTCCTCAAACCACATCTGCCTGTGACAGGCAGGGGGGAAAGGAGTGACAGATTGAAAAATCAGATTATAAAACCTGCATGGAGGGAAAGTAAACCATGAGGAAAAATGAAGAAGAGAAAAAAGGGAAGGAAGCTGTGCAGGCCGACAGTAATTGCACCAGCCAAGCAACAGGACAGGGAAGGACAGGGAGGAAATATGGGGAAGGGTTAGGAGGAAAAGCAGGGAGGGGCTGGGAGGAAATGACCGGGAAAGGAGTTGCAGAGCACAGTCTTGCTCATCCACCAGTCAGGCCACAGCCAACTGACCCACTGGAGGTGGCAGAGGTGGGTCAGATTGTGCTGAGAATTCTGAGCCACATCCCCTGTTTGCCTCTTTAACTCCCCAGTCTGTTTAATACGTCCCAGGAAATGCAGCAACTCCTGTGGACCATGATGGTATTGTGAGAGTTTTGTATGACCCATGTGGAGCTATGGGAGCTGAGAAAACTCAATCAGGTTTTATACCAGCAATACCAGGTGGAGAAAAGAACTGAGAAACAACAGATCTGAATCTCGTTTTGGTATTGGCAGGAGAAGATTCAAATTTTGATTAGGTTTTGATAAATCAAGAGGAAGGTGTGGAGGTAATTTGTATTTACAAGTTTACAGAGATCAGGAAATCGTTCCAGAGGTACGAAATCTGTAGAGCAAATCTTGGAGTCCAAATTCTCTGTTGGCCTCAGTGTGGGTCCCAGTAAGGCCTCTGGGACTGGACCCATTTTATTTTCCACCTCAGAATGCTCTGCAGGACTCAGCACTAACTGAATATCCCACATTTTGCTGTCTTTCCTGTTCCCAGTTCATCTTCGCCCCTGCTCCCCTTTCTGAATGACTTACTGCTGTGGAAGTTTGCGTACTCCGGAGTTTCCCACACCGTTCCTTAACTATATTCCCTCCTGTCACAAAGGAAGTGTGCCCAAGTACAAACCACATTAGCAACGGTGCTTGGCTCTGCTTTGTGTTCAGTGGGAAACCCCACTCCCAAAAGGCCATCTGGGCAGCATGGACTGGGAGGGATGCAGTGGGAGCAGGGAGCATCTCTCCAGACTTGGGAAAGCAGCAGCATCCTTAAAGCTTTCTAAAGAGTTAACATCTGGCAGGGATTCTGGGGCAAAGCTGTTGTTGATGCCCTGTTTCAAACATCCAGATCCAGTATTTTGGGATCCTAATGAGCTTTCTGTCCAGCAGTGTGTGTGTTTGGAGTAGGAAATGTGTGATTCCAAATTCATTCTTCTTAGTGTGAAGTCCACAGACTCTGCAAGCTTTATAATAGGGAGAAATTTTTGTTACCACTTTCTTTAGGATTTCCAGCCAAAGCAGAGCATCTATTTTGGGTTATTGAGCATCTAATTTGAGTAACTCTTCCAACTTGGTCAGTAATTGGCTGATTTTTCCCCTTAGAGCTTGTACAACCAAAGAGAAAATAAAAAACTGTTTTAAATTCATATTTTTGTTTCCAATTCTTTAAAATTTGTGTGTGACAGAGCAAGGATGTAGGAACCTCAATGGGTTTCCCACCCAGGGGAGATTTTGCTACGTTCACCTCCCAGTAATACATGGAATATTGTAATTCTTATTATCACACCCATTTCAAGTATGTAGGGCTTCCAGTCTCTCCAGCAAAAGCAGAATGCCACAGAAGATTATTTTGCATTCAGCCTCCTCAGATGCAGGCTCTGGGTCAGTTTGGATGCTGGTGGAGAGGAAATTCTGAGCACTGACCCCTTGACTCTGCCAGTGCACAACCAGTCCCAAGAGCAAGGAGGGTAAAGTTGACATGACTGTTCCCATGGCATTAATGTAGTTTTTATCTGGGTGCTGAGTGGAGAATCAGAGGAAAGCAGCAAGAAGGAAAGAGCAATTGTCTCCAGCAAAACTGCCCTGCCCATCACAGGACTGGCACTTTTCTTCTTCGTGTGCTCAATTAACGAGCTGGAGAAACGAGTCCCAGCTCCGGAGTTTCTGTTTCAGGGAATCTCCCCAAGAGGGATGCACAGAGGGCAAGATTGGTTTCAGAGGTGGCATTACATGGGCTCAGAGATAATCCACAGGCTTTGAGGAGAACATGTGAAACGGTGTCACAAAAGCTTTCCCACAACTTGACATAAAAGACCCGGAGCTCAACAGCTGCTGCTCTGTGCTGAGAGAAGGGAGCCCATTCAGGGCAGCACAATAGGGATGGAAAAGCAGAGCCTGGAAGAGGTCATTGAAGCCTTACCTGGTGCACCAATAATGAGCTGCAGAGTGAGAGAGAAATGTGTCCCTGTGCTCTGGGTGAGTGTGTTCACGTTAAAGGCCCTGTGTGACCACACACACACGTTAGTGTAAAGGTGAACACACCTACACATATATTAATGTGAATACAACTGGTATTTACTCACTACAGTAAGAGCTCCACAAACATAAGCCCTGACATTACTTGATGGATAAATTGCTGGCAGATCTGGTTCAAGTTTTCCAGCAGGAATCCCTGGCTGTGTTTTTATCAGACTGTCAGTTCTCCCAGCTGCAGGCACCGCCTGAGCACAGGTTGTGCATCAAACGCAGCAACTGGCCCAGGGGAGAATAATGAGGAATCAGGAATTTGATTTCTGATAAGTTTATGAGGATAGAAATCTCTTCTGCATCCAGTTTTCCTTTATTTCTAGACTAAATGAAAATAATTAGAGTAAAATGTGTTTTGGGGAGGAAGAAAGAGGCAGCATGTGATACCGAACTGACCCTGAAACAATCCCGAGACCCTTCTCCACAAGTATTTGCCTTGCAGGTATTTGGAAACAGAAACATAAAGTGCTTATGACTTGGCTTGAGGGTTTTCTAAAGGGCTGCAAAAGATTCTGAGGGAAGGGAACAAGGATCAACCCAGAAAATGTTTTCAATAATTGTGTGTACTTAAAATTGAATGTTTTAATTTGCAGTGAGTCAAAGTGGGAAAGCCGTTTTCTGCTTCCCATGGGCAAAGCTGGTGGCAGAGTCACCTGTGGGAGAACCGCAGGTGGCTCACTGTGGAAAGCAGGTTAGTGGATTTGAGGAATTTCTGGTCACCAGGAGCTGCTGGCGTGTGCGTGTGCCTTGTGCCTGCTGCAGCGTGTGCCTGGGCGCGCTCCCGGGAGCAGCATTCCCGCCATCGGCAGCTGACCTCCTCCTGCCTCCTCCTTCCTCCTCCTCCCGCATGTGAACCCCGGGCTGCCCCTGGAATGCTATTGATCCGCGGCATTAGTCAGCAGCCTTTCCCGTTGAAGGGCAGCTCTTTCCCAGCTCCTGACACGTAACTCTGATCCCAGCCTTTCAGGGAGCACACACTCCCCACCTGCTCATCTGGGAGAAGGTCATTATCCGCGGGCTATTCACTGCCACTGGAGCATGCAAGAATAGCTGCTTCTCCCATTGTGCAGCCCGTGGCCCGGATTGGCTGGCGAGTGTGGGAAACGCCACCGAGCCGCAGACCCACACACTCGCCCCGAGCTCGGACAGTATAAATATCGGGTACAGGCAGCTTCCAGCAACACGTTTCTCCTGGATTCCACTCCAAGACCTCTCTGCTCAGGACAGATGGCTCCCAGCACCGTTTTCTTGGAGCCCGACAACCTGCTGACACCAAAGGAGAAAAACAAAGTAAGTACAGGCACAGCAGAGCAGTTTACACCAGCTGAGACCTTGCCTCGCTCTGTTGAGGAGCAGGGGTGGGCAACAAACAGCCCTGCGGAGTGTCAAGGAGAGGATCCTTTAATAACAGGTCTCTTTTCCATTGCTTTTTACAGCTGAGGAAGCCAGTGGTGGAGAAAATGCGCCGGGACCGGATTAACAGCAGCATCGAGCAGCTGAAACTGCTCCTGGAGAAGGAGTTCCAGAGGCACCAGCCCAACTCCAAGCTGGAGAAAGCCGACATCCTGGAGATGACTGTCAGCTACCTGAAGCAGCAGAGCCAGCTGCAGATGAAGAGTAAGTATTGAGTTTTCTTTCAGTCTCCATTTTACTGCAAATTTGTCGCTGTTGTATGAATCTCGAGCCATGGACAGCTGTTCTAAACTATTCTTTCTTCCCTCTCCCTCTTTTCTTCCCTTCTCTAGCTGCAGGATCCTTCCATAAAAGCTCCCAGTTTGACTTCAGAGAGGGCTATTCCAGATGCTTGCAAGAAGCTTTCTATTTCCTCTCTCTCCACAAAGTCCGAACTGAAACACAGACCAAACTTTTAAGTCACTTCCAGAAGAGCCAATCAGCAGCTCCAGAGGTCTCCTTCTCCCCTGGGAATGCCAGTGCCCTGAAGCAAGTGTCTCCAAAGGACAGCAGCCCTCTCTGGAGGCCCTGGTAGTCGGGGGAGTCCTCACTGCACGGACCTGTGACAGTCCAGAGGAAGGATCTGACTGCATCTGATAGTCCAGCTCTGATCCTCTCTCCTGTAGGGAATTTTATTTCCCCCCGTGTTTTATTTATGTATGAGAGAATGCCATGCTTTTGACTTTTTTTGGGATCCTCTGGCAAAAGCTGAGGTGTTCTGTTTAGTGTTGAAGCTGTGTAGGCACTGGTGCAGTGCTGCCCGAGCAGGGGCAACGTCTTCAGAATGAAGGAGGGTGTTTGTAAATGTTACAGTTGTGATGGACAGTAATTGCTGTAGGAGATTTTCTCTAATATTTCCAGAAAGAGCCATCAGCTTTGCTCTGGCTTGACTGACAAATCTGGTTGGCTCAGTCACCCCGGAGGATAAATTTATTCCCTTTGGTTCATGCACACTTGGTTAAAGTATTTCCCTCTGTTTGCTTAGCAGTTGTGCAGCATCAAAAATGGGTTTGGTTTTGGTTTGGATTTCTCCCCCATGGCCCTTTCATAGTCCTGTATATACAGTGTGAGGGATGACCAGGAGTTAGGAAACTATGTGGAATACTTCTACTATTTGATGCTTTTTTCAATTTAGAAAAAGAGTATGTTATTGCTTTATGTTAAAGAAAAGTAGTAGGTAACAGGCTTGATTTGTCAATGTTATACATTCTGGGTGTAAGCTATGCTTTTTTAGCATTTTCATTATAATAATGATTTTTATCTGTATTGAGTGGTTGAATTCCTGGTGGATGGTGTTTCTCCCAGTGTTGGGACTGCCCTATGGCTCATCTGCATACTGTGTATGCGTCTCTGTGTGTGTAGAGAGCAATAAAATGCATTTGTGTGCAACTTCTGTGTGGGTCTCTCCATCTGAAGGATGTGCAGCTGCGTACACCCCTAAGAAAGGTTAACATAGTTCTGAAGAAATGGGTTTCTCGTAAAGCTCAAAGAACTCCCTTTCATGTTTACTCTGTATATTCTCGTGAATCCCACCATGTGAGTCACCCCAAACCTCAAGGAGTGCTCCTGCCACACAGATTCCTGCAGAATCCTACTGAGCATTTCCTCAGTCACTGCCCCTCCTGTCCCAAAACCCCTCACCTGAGCAGCAATGTCCTGCACCTGCCCAGAACCTGAGTCCTATTTCCACACCATTTATTCACAAACTTAGTCCACTATGTCTAGTTTTGAGGGGTGGGTTTGTGCCAGATTTAGAGGGGCTCCTACCAGGATTTGAGGGGTTGGTTGGTTTTTACCGGGATTTGAGGGCTTGGTTTGCCAGGTTTTGAGGGGTGGGTTTGTGCTAGGTTGAGAGGGATTTTTACCAGGATTTGAGGGCTTGGTTTTCTGGGCTTTGAGGGGTGAGGTTTTGCCGGGTTTAGAGGAGTTTGTACTAGAATTTAAGGGCTTGGTTTGCCAGGTTTTAAGGCGTGGGTTTGTGCCAGGTTTGGAGGGGTTGGCTTGCTGGGATTCGAGGCGTTTGTCAGGTTTTGAGGGGGTTGCCACAATTTAAGGGGTTTGTCAGGCTTTGAGGGGTTTGCTGTAATTTGAGGGTTTTGTCAGGCTTTGAAGAGTTTGTCAGGTTTTGAGGGGTTTGACAATTTGAGAGTTTGTCACGCTTTGAAGTATTTGTCAGGTTTTGAGGGGTTTGACACGATTTGAGGGGTTTGTCAGGCTTTGAGGGGTTGGTTTGCCAGGATCTCAGTGGTATCTCAGGCTTTGAGGGGCTGCTTTGGAACAATTTGAGGTATTTTACTGACTTCGGGCATAGCTCTCTCCCTGCCAAAACCTTCCCCGCTCTTCCCGGCCGGGAGGGCGGGAAGCGCTGAGGGAATCCGAGCCGCACGGCCCGGCGGCTTCCAATCCCCGTCCCATCCCCTTCCCTTCCCGTCTCCTTCCTCCATGCCTTCTTTCGCTTTCTCTTTGGTGTCCTGCGGGGACCCCTGCCGGGGCACCATGAGGATGGCGAGTGGGGAGATCAGGGACTGTGAGGGAACCGCCTGAGGGGCCATAAGGGACCCGCCTCAGGGGCCATGAGGGACCCGCCTCGGTGGCCATGAGGAAACTGCCTCAGGGGCCATGAGGGACCCGCCTCGGTGGCCGTGAGGGACCCGCCTCGGTTGCCATGAGGGACCTGCCTCGGTGGCCGTGAGGGAACCGCTTCAGGAGCCACGAGGGACCTGCCTCGGTGGCCATGAGGGAACTGCCTCAGGGGCTATGAGGGACCCGCCTCGGTGGCCATGAGGGACCCACCTCGGTGGCCGTGAGGGATCTGCCTCAGGGGCCATGAGGGACCTGACTTAGTGGCCGTGAGAGACCCGCCTCGGTTGCCATGAGGGACCTGCCTCGGTGGCCGTGAGGGACCCGCCTCGGTTGCCATGAGGGACCTGCCTCAGTGGCCGTGAGGGACCTGCCTCGGTGGCCATGAGGGAACCTCCTCACGGACCACGGGGAAACAACCTCAGTTGCCGTGAGGGGAAACCACCTCAGGGGCCGTGAGGAGCTGGTCTCCGGGACCCAGTTCTTGCGGTGTAACCCGGTCCTTGTGTTGCCCTGAGGTCCGTGCCCTGGTGCCCGTCACGTCGTTGGAGCGCTGGCTGTGCCCCGTGGGCACTGAGTGTGATGTGGTCAAGGACACTTTATGCTTTTTCCCTGCGTGAAAGGGAGAAGTGTGTGAGCTGCTGCCTGAGGTGAAGGGTGTCTGAAGGAAACACTGGGTCACAAAGACTCTGCTGAACTGCCCTTAGCCAGCGGCGCAGAGAGAAATCCTGTGGGTTTCTCCCTTCTAGGCACAAAATCCAGGACAACGTGTGTGAAGTTTGTCCTCTTGTCATCTCCACCACAGCCTGCATGTCTGAGACCTGCACCCCACTGCCCAGGGAAGCAGCTCAGATTCCTTTTGGGTGAGTGAGGCTGTTGGGTCTGCATTTTGGTGTCTTCCAAACAGCAGCATCCTCTTCCCAGTAAGGCTCCGAGTGTGGAATCCCTCACTCTTGGGAACAGCTAAACTCCTCTCTTTATGAGCTCATTGACATTACAGATTTGGCCTTCAGCTTCTCATCCAAACTTGTCATTGCATGGGAGGCTCTTGGGGTGGCTCCAGCAGAATTGGATCTGGAACCATGGAGAGCAGCACACTCTTGGTACCTGGGTTTCAGGTGACACTTCCCTTACTCTAGGAGTAAGGGACACATCCACTCTAGGAGTGGAACAGCTGACAGTTTGCTTCTGAGGAGAATGATTTTGCACTTACAAGCATTAAAGCAAAGAAGTAAGAGCCAGCTCCCACGTGGATTACCCACCAAGAGTCAGGATGACCTTTGGGAGGTGTGATGTGGAAAACAGGGCAGCAGTTCCACTGGTAGGCTGTAACACCACAATTTTTTATTTTATCACATCACACCTGAGGACCAGAACATTTCCCCAGCTCTGCCTCTGACAACAATCATGGAAACCCTTGTCTCTGTGGTTCTGCTGGATGGTGCAGCTGCCCTCGCAAATATCCGGCAAAGGAGGAAAGGTTATGTGCCCCATAAGTATGAGGAACATGGCTGTAAAGGGGTAGTTCTGTAATAACATCCTGAAGAATGGTCTTAGGTCTTCAGCTGAAAATTCCCCTCACTGCTTGTTGGTGGGACTGTTTCCTTTCCTTTGCAGCAGTGCAGGAGTCAGAGGTATCTCTCTTTTTGGGTAATACATTAAAATCTGATTTGAGAATGACCCAACAGTGGTTGTTGCTCTTAAGAGAGAAGTAGAAGCCTGGCTGTTAGAGTGGAAAGAGTAGGATTTGCTGATAAAAGCTGATAAAAGTTGGCTGTTCATACTCTGTATTTTCCTTTGGCATGTCATAAAGCATGAACAGCATGGGCAGGTTTTGATGTTAACGAGGAGAAAGGGGATCAAACAACTGCTCCTGTGCAGGAAGTTGGTGCTGACCCCAAAGAAACCAGGCCTGAATTGGACATTGTTTGAACTGTGACACACAATGGGGATGGCTAAAAAACCCAAGCACAACCCTTTATTTTTTTTTTTCCCTAAATCATCATGAAGAAAAAGGCAGCTTGAAAATGAAAAGGAGGGTTTGCAAAGGAGTTAATGAAATAGCCCAGTGGCATCTTGTGAAGCATCAAAGTCGGCAATAGCTGAGTGATCAAGGCACTGGGAGTGTCACAAGGGGCTGGAGACTCTTCCCTTTTACATCCTCTTCAGGAGCAGTGGGCTGTGTGGAATGTCTGGACTTTTCTTCTTCCCCCATGGACAATTGACACTTGGTATGCATCAATTATTCTGTTGTTGCCTGTTGGTGGGAAAAAACTGGCTTTTTTTTTTCCATTTTAAACATTCTGCATAACACAAAATATGGTTTCCAAATGCATTTTTGTACAGATTTTTCAGTTTTTAGGAGAAAAGAAGGTATTGCTGGGAAAAGGAACTGTACACAGCGATTACATGTGAAGCAAAAAAAAAAAAAAATTCCATTGTGCCAAGCAAACCATGTAGCTTTTAGTAAAGAAAGTTAATATCCTCTGTGTCCACTGTGCCTAAAAATAAAGTTTTTTACTGAAGAAAACACATTCTCTTTGTGGAAGAACTTTCCTGGTACCTGCAGAAGGGAAAACTCTGAGTTATGTGGCTGTTGGCTTTACCATAAGGAAAAGGATTACTCTGGAAGAGTCTCCCTGGGAATGATTTTAAGGAAGGATTTGGTGAGGATGGGAATGTGTTAGTTATCACAATTTTCTATAAAATGAGATGTGGAAGAATCTGGAGAGGCACAGAGAAGGCCCTGAGTGGGTGTGCTGGGATATCTGGGAGGTGACATCCACATGACCATGAGGAATGGAAAAAATGGGAAATGTTGGCTTTTTGCTTAAGGAAAATATGATAGACAACTTTCTTTCTTTCTTTCTTTCTTTCTTTCTTTCTTTCTTTCTTTCTTTCTTTCTTTCTTTCTTTCTTTCTTTCTTTCTTTCTTTCTTTCTTTCTTTCTTTCTTTCTTTCTTTCTTTCTTTCTTTCTTTCTTTCTTTCTTTCTTTCTTTCTTTCTTTCTTTCTTTCTTTCTTTCTTTCATTTTTTAACTGTGTTAGCTTTTTCAGCAGAATTCGTTCAGAGTGTTTTTGCAGACTAAGGTGATGTTTCAGAAATTCTGTGCTTTACAGGAATGGCTGTTCAAAGTCACAGCTCTGATGGGAAAAGCTGCAGGCAATGGAAAGTGGAAGGGTTTAGGGAATGCTTTAAAATTCCTTAAAAAAAAATCTCTGCTGTACATAGGCAGATCTGGTCTTTTAGGAGCTGGAGCAGGATTTGTCACCAGGTGGCAGCATGGGAGAAGGAAAGGCTTTGGATTCCTCCTGGGCAACATCAGGATCTTCCTTCTTTTCCTAAGCATGTATTAAAGCTTCTCCGAGGCTTCATTGTCTAAGAGTGTAAAGTGCAGCAAAACACCTCTGGGTGCAGAACTTCCCACAGAGCTGATGCATTTTATGATTGTGGAAAGGTAACACAGTGGTCAGTAGGAATTCAGGGCCATTTCCTGGGGATGTGGAGTCTCATCTCCAGTTTGTGTGTGGGCACAGCACCAGGGTCGGGGGGCTGTAAGGGGAGGTTGGAGCTCGTGCCCTTGGCACTGACACAAGCTGGCAGCTGGGAAGTGTTTTGCATGTGGCAGATGGGATGAACTTGCTTGAAAAAATAGAGTAACTTCCATGTGCTGTGATGGTCCTTTGGAAATAACCCTCCCAGGCACATTTGAGTTATCCCTTTAACAGTTGCATGTGCCAGAACCTTTAATGGCCCATCTCCAGGGCTCAGTGATTGTGCAGAGTCACACAGGTGGTTACTGCCTTGCTGTCAAGTGATTCCTGTGCTAGAAGGAAAAACATTTGCTGGAATAATATTCAAAACTCACTATTAAATGTTGGAAGTTTAAGATATTCTCATTATAGTAGGATGCTTACCAAGGAAAGCCCCCCATTCCTCTTCATAGGGAAATCATTGCTGAATTCACCACCGTGATTTTTTTCTTTTAAATTTTATTAAAAATTAATACATGTTACATTTTCAAGTGTAAATACTGAAAAATAGCCTATGGCAAAATAAAAAGGCACAGGATTAAAACCAGCTTAATTGTTTCCATGGATACATGTCTGCTATTTGGCAAAAGGTATTTTATACACTTTCTACAAGAATAAGCATAATTTTAAATATATCTCTGAAGGGTGGGACCCTGTAATTTAACCATAAAGACAGAATTTGTACTCCTAAAATGTGATAATTGTAGTGATGCCTCACTTGAAGGGGGTTCTTTGGAGCAGAGGAACTCAAGTGCAGGAGGAGAGTGCGACAGGTATCTTGACATAGAGCTCACTGTCACGACAAATAGCAATCCATGAACAACAAAGCAGTGATCAAAGTGCAGGGGCACAGACAGCACGAGAGTTTACACCAGCTCTAACCTGATCTGGGGAAAAATGCACCAGAAATGGAACCAAAACACTGGAAACAAAGCAGTGGAACGTCTCAGAAAGCATTGCTGAGCCCCAGAAAGTGGAGCTGACATATTAAAATTATTATTCCTTTCTGAAAAATAGATTTGTGGCTGCTTGTTGGTTTTGTTTTCGTGTAAGAATTAGTCCTTGTAACCCTGATGCAGTGTCTTAGTAACAGTCAGGATGTCGTTGGAAACAGTCGTTGTGCCCGGGAACACAGCGTGGCCTCCGGCCCAGCCCGCCAGTCCCGGGATCCATCCCCGTGACCCCGTGATCCCTGCGTGCTTCCCAGTGGCACTGGGACAGCTGAGTGCTTCCTTGGCTCTCACTGCAGCAGCTGCCCCGGCAGCGCTGGCTGTGGCTGAGCAGCGCAACACCGGGCACATCTCTGCCACGAGCTGTTTGTGGTGTCACCAGTGTGCCATCCTGGGTTACCACACCCGGCACTTCCCTGCGGGATGCATGGCTGTGCCCTTCTTACAGTGGAACACCTCGGAGAAGGCTTCAAAGTTCTGCAGCGAGCCCATCACCCTAAACGAAGAGAAAGGACTCATTTGCATGGAAATTGCTGCTCTGGGGAACAGAAAGTGGTTTGGAGCCTCAGAACTTGATTGCAGTTCAGAATATGGGATGCTTTAGGAAATATGGGTAATATGAGCAATGAAATGCCAGAGCAGAGTGGGTTTGGTTTTGCTCCATCCTCTACGGATTGGCAAATTCACCAGGTCAGGTGTAGGTACGTGCTCTCCAGCAGTGCCCTACAAGGCATGGGAGAAAATCTGGAAATCACTTGGGAGTTACCTTGTGTGTTATCAGACTCTCCTGTCTTCATTCAACCCCATGGTGCAAGGGGTTGAATGAAGTGAGTTGTGAGTTAGTAAATGAGTAAAACCCACCTGTACTTCAGAGGGCTGTGAACATCTGTCTTTATGGACTGACTGGCATATTCTGGTCTGTAGGAGCCACACCAAACCTGCACAGGGACATTCATCATTAGCGGGTCAATATTGAAGGGAATTCATGTTGGGAACCCCCTCAGTGGCTTTCCTAAGAACCATCCCAGTTTGCTATGATATCACTGGGGTATGTTTTATAGAGAGGCAGAATAGATGCAATTATTTATTAATTAGCTTCTGTTTCATCAAGATATGGTGCTCTGGGACAGATCTATCTGCTCTTGATTTCCCCCAGGTGTTTGCTCCAGCAAAATTGAAGGGCCTGAGGCACAACCCTGTGTGTTCTCACCTGGGCAAAGTTGAGGAAGAAAAGCTGTTTGTGGGACATGTTCAGTCCAGGCAGCTTTGGCTCCTTCCCTTCCTGTTCCAGCCACTTCAAGTAGGCCTGGAAATGATCACAGATCAACTCAGAGGAGCAGGAGGAGGATTTTGAATATTGTTTTGGCAGGAGGGATTTTAGTCACCACATGCATTAACCAGCGTGCTTCCCTTCTGTATATGTATACATTTTCTCTCCCTAATGCAAACAGTGCAGAGAATTTTATGAAAAAGCTGTCAGCATAAGCACTGTTGACTTCATGGACTCTTTCTACAGGAACTTGCATCTGTAAATAAAGTGTTAAATCTCCTCTGCTTCTCTATAGTGATAATTTTTCTCTCTTCAGGTAACTGCTCATTAAATAGTAGATAACAACCTTGCTCAATGTTAAATCCATTACCTGTTATTGTTGCACATTAATTGGCCAATTTGCTTTTTTTAGGTATATTGACATGATGGAGACAAGTTAATGTGCCCTCACGCTGGTTAATTCCCAACATTCTGTTTCTGCAGCCTCTCAGGTGCTGAGACAGTCCCAAAGCATGGAACAAAAGGGAGAGCTGAGGGTAAAAAGAGATCCAGCACCACAGGGCATCCATGGATTCCGTGTGAAGGCAGTTTGTGTTACCCCACACGTCCCCTCCATGTCTGTGATGGCTTTTAGAACAATCCTAATGAAGTAATTAATTGAAATGGTGTCCATTAGGGTTGGAATTTAGATTTCCAAAAATTCAGGATGTTCTATAAGCACCCTTAGCACCATACTCAAAACACCAATCATAAAAGGTTTTACTTTGACTTCTGTTAGGGTTTTTTGTAGGGAAGAACATTCCCTGCTCACACCTGAGCTCCACCTTTGGCTGCTCCTGGGTGCAAGCCATGGGCACACGAGCTTCCAGGTGTACATCTGAGGCTTTAGCTTTTGGCATATGGTAATAACATGTTAATTGTCATTTTTTTTAGCACAGAATAGGTCCCCCCATTACTGGATGCCAGGTAAGGTTAACTCACAGGGTGTTTGGGGATTACCTTATAAGCCTGTCGGACTCCTCCGTTATCTGCAATATTTTCTCCTAATGTGCTTATGCCACTGACCTGTAAAAAGAATCATTTATTTACTATATTGTCAGTAAAATCAGCAACTGTAAGAACTACAGGTCTGTCATAAAACAGCCTGACATGCCTGGAACAGAGGGAAGCTGTGACTTTGTGCTGGGACAAGAAAGGAGAGAATGAAATTAAACAAATCACAGGGTAAGAGCTGTAGATTGGAACAGAACACACACAAATATAACATGGACAGAACCTGGGCTGCTGCTGGACAGAACATCACTGCACACAGACCCTGGGCTTTCTGGGCCACACCAGTGTCCCCAGTTCATCACAGCCCTGTAGTAGCTGGGGTTTGTGCTTATCCCCCATGGGGATCCCCTGTTAAAGTCATTATTTGTGCAAAGCCAGCGCCGTGGTTGTTACTCACATTCTGTCCTCCTGCCAGCTCCCAGGTGTAATTCCCGTACTGGTGCACCATGCACAGGGACTGCTCCTTGAAATGCAGTGCTGAGAAATTGCTCCACCAGTCCAGCATGTTCCCATCCTTGTCAAAATTCCTACCTGTAGGAAAACCCAGGGATAAAAGGAAAGTTTTGAGCAGGATTTTAAAACTGCCACTCTTGCGGTTGGAGCTGCACCCCCTTCCTCTTTCCTCCTTGAATTTAGATGCTCAGAAATATTTTGGGCACAGTTTATTCTCTTCGTCACAAAAGAATGGAATTGTGGTCTCTGTTATTCCCTGATTTCCTGTTCAGTCTGCAGCCCTGACTTCAGGTATAGCTCCAAGGCCTGGTTTTATTTCCAAGTGGATTTTGCAGATATCGTGTAACAAAACCTTCCCTCAGCTCTGAGGTGTCTGAGGTGCTGGTTCTGTGTGGCCACATGACAGAACTGAAGTTTATAGATAATTAAAAGCTGGAATTGCAGTTCTGGAGTTTGTGTTCTTGTCTCTCTGGCTAGAACAAGGCCTTTCTTTGCTCTAGAATTCAGTTTCTGAGGCTGTGTTGTGTGTTTATGTATAATCTGCATAAAATTAATGAGCATTAAAAAAAAAAACCACGTGGAAGAAACTCCTGAATTAGAGAGTCAGAAGTGAGCTTTCCCCCCAAATTCTTTTACATGGCATTTGAGAAACTTCAAAAAGTCAACTTATTTCGAGCATTTGTGTTGAAAAACAAAGTCTCCTGGGATTTCAAGACACTACTGACATTTGTTCTATCCCAAAAATGTTGTTCACAGATTTCACTGTATTCGGGAGCCCACGATCTGCTTGTTTTCTGTTTCTGATCCGATGATGCTGTAAAAATAACATTTTTTTCCTGTGAATTTTCACTGCCTCAATTTTTTTTTTTAACATCTGCTTATTTCTTGTGTTCTGTTCAGGAAACACTCCCTGCAAAACTTTCCACAGAGTGTTCCCAGTGTGCTCCTATTGCTGCTGAGCTGGATGTGACTGTGCAGGGATCTTCAGTCCCAGTGTACTTTAATTCCTGCCATGCCACGAGTTTTAGCTGAAATAAGAACATTTTTTTTAGTCATCTCACCATTGTCATCAAACCCGTGTGTGATCTCGTGCCCAATAACCATCCCAATCCCTCCAAAATTCAGGGCCTGGGGCTGGTGTTTGCTGAAGAAGGGGGGCTGGAGAATCCCAGCAGGAAAAACTGCAAAGACAAGGAGAAAGAGGGAAATGCTGTAAGGTGGCTTTGTTTTTGAATCCTTGTCAGACAGATTGTTTGCTTGGTGTAAGGGTCAGGAAGGAACAGAAAATATAAAATGATTAGAAACAAGCTCATGCCTCATGTGAAATTGTTTCTCTCTTGATAAATGGAAAATGACAAGTTAATAAAGGTTTAATTTAGCACATCTGCAGCTACAGTATCTCCCTGTTTGAGACCCAAGCAACGTTTACATTAAGCTTAGCCTAATTTGGTCCATAATGCTTGCTGCAGTGAGTCCAGAACAGAATGTTTAGGAGCTGTCCTTTGGAGACAGGCACAGTCTGTGTGTCAGAGCCATTTTATAGGAGAACTAATGGAGGTTTTATTGCTTTATTTGGGTTAAGGAGAGGTAAGAAATCATCTGCTGATACCATCAACACTTGGAGTGTAAAACATGCACAGGAGTGGTTCCTATAGACCACCAAGGGCACTCGATGCCAGTTGAGGGGGGTAATATGAGCTCTGTTCTGCCTCAATCTGCTGGGAAAAACCTTATCCAGAACCATGGGATTTGCTTTTCACCCCTTCTAAACAAGCTGAAAAGCATAAATGCTTCTGGAGGAATTCAGACTGGCAGTAATTCACTCTAATGAGATATTTTCTCTGAAGGGAGATATTGAAATTGTATTGCAAGTAGTTAATTCAGAGACAAAACCCTTTTGGCTACACAGGTTTTATCCATGCAATTTTGTGGAGAAATGCATAATCCAGACTGCAGTAAGACAGAGCAGTGTGGAAAATTGCTGTCAGAATTTAACTGACATACACACTATTGTGGGTGGTTGTGCTTGGATTTTTACACAGGCATATTCATCTCCAAATTTCTTAAATGAGTTACTTTTGTATGATTTATAAGGACAAAGCTGGAAAGGAACCAGGTGGCTTCAGGACCTGAGTTCCCTGCCTGGAAAGCTGATTCCAGTCTGTTTAAAACCACTGGGGATAAACTGGGAGCTGAGGCTGGCCACCAGTAAAGCCCCCAGGAGGGCTCTGCTGTGGCTGAAGGTCCTGGTGCTGCTGTACCTGCAGGATGGAGGTGCATGGAAGCTGCACAAAGCAAAACAGATTTTGGGTGAGGTCAGAGGGCTAAATTATCAGCAATTTGGATGTTTCTGCTCTTAGCAATTACAGAAGTTTTCTGTTGTGACTGTTGGTAAATTGGGCTGTTTCCACTCCTGGCCTTTGCCCTGGGAGCAGGATGCAGTTACTGTCTGGCCTAAAACCCCATGGATTTGTCCTTCTGTGGTATCAGCAGTTGAGAAGCAGATCTTCCTGGCAGTCTGGGAACTTGAATAAGCACTTCTGGAGGGAATTATCTATTGTCTCTCCTGCTTGGGGTGCTCAGAATTCAGCAGAGACTCAGCAGTTTTAACCTGAGCTCCTGCATGAGCTCTGAGCTCAGGGAGCACAGGGAGCCAGGCAGGCTCTGAACTTCTCCCACGCCAAGAACGAGGAAGAGCAGCCCAGCAGCTCTGAGAGCTCACAGGGCTGATGCTCTGGGACCTGAGGCAGTTTCTGCAGTCTGGGTGGCTCCTAGCAGTGTACTTGCCCAGAGCAAACTGCCCCATGTGCTATCAGAACTCAGGAGCAGGAGCAGCCCAGGACACACTGGGAGCATTCTCTGGGTGCTGGCACTGGTGCTGTCCCAGGCTTTCAAGCCCAAGGCTGTTCACTGACAGGGTATAAACTGGGGAGCTGAATATTCATCAGCAAAGTGCTTGAGCTGAACAGCCTGGCAGCCTTGCCCACAATTCCTGGATGGGCACAGGCAGGTTTGCCTCTGGATGCAGACCTGCACTGCTGTGTGGAAAAAATCAGCTGGTTAAAAGTGTTTAAACCTACCTATCTGGTTCCTGTTGGGGGAATAGAATGCATTGACCACTGCAGCTCCAATTATCCATCTAAAAATAAATGTTGCACACAGTTAGTCATGAAGTTTTTTTTTTTCCCCAGACATTTTTGAAATTTAATTCTGGTTAAAAAATGCAAGGTATATAGGAAAGGATTGTAAAGATAGAATCCTTTCAGGGATTATATATATATATATAGATATATAGATATATGTATATGCATATGCATACACACACATATATAGGTAATATATTTATTCTCAGGAATAGGGATATATAAAGAAATATAATTTCCTTGTTAGGAGAAGGAAAGAAGAACCTTGTAACATGAAGGAAAGTCCTTATAAAGAGATTATATAAGGCAAGAATTAATGGAGGAAAAAGGGTGCATTGATCACAGCTGTGAATAATTCCTGACACCAGGAAATACCTGGTGGTTTGTTTATGGGCAGCTTTCATCCCAAACACACAACATTCAAGGGGAAAAGCATTTTTTACTTTACCTTAAAATGGTTTAATTCCTTGATCACGTCAGCCACGGGCATTCCCAGGTACCCACAGCAAGAGCTGAACACCCCCAACCATTCACCCAGAATTTAGGTTGTGTCTGTGGCTCTGTCTGGAAACTCACATATCTTGGTCAACTCTCTCTCGAAGCTTCTTCAGGCTCTTTTGGGCTCCAGCTCGCAGGTTTTCCAGGATGTTTTCAAAGTAGTTGTGTTCACTGAAGTTTAACTACACAAACAGGGATCCAAGTACATTGGTCAGCTGAGCAGGAAGAGGAACTCCTCGTCCCACTGAATGTCCTCTAAAGAATGCTTTGGTTGCATGGTTTCACTGAATAGTTGGTTCTTAGCACCAATTATTTATTAATCTGTTCATTTTAATGTCCTTGGAAAGGGCAGTTGCACAGGTACAAATATTCCAGTGGCAAGAAAGCAAATGCAGGGGTTTATTTTGAGGTATTTAGTGAGATATGCACAAAACACTTACATTGGCATATTCCAGGTCCAGTTTCTCATTGTGATCTTCCAAAATGTAATCTGGGTAGCCAATTTGTTCTTTGATTGCCATTGCCTGGAAGAAAAGAGTTGAATATTTCCTCTTAATTGTGGTTTTTGTTGGTGTGCTGTTGTTGGGTTGTTTTTAGTAAAGTTTCAATACAAAAAATAGTTAAATGTTTGGGTTTTTTTCTTGGCCTTGGAATGGTGCTGATGGTCCTCAGGTCAATTAAAAGTTGGAAAAGTTTTTTTTTTTTGGGGGAATTGCGTCATATCCAATTGGAATTTTTATTGATGTGGGCTAACAAAGGATTGAAAGGAAAGGACAATGTAACAGGATCATAATGTCCTCTTTTCCTCTTGTTTGTGGAGAAACTGGATACGGTGATACTACAAAATTCCAAGTATTTCGTGTTCATAAGGGAAAACTGAAGTTCTTTGTTATGTCTGACCTTCTCACGAGCTTTCTCCTTGGATGCCTCATCCATCCACTGTAACTCATCCAAGGTCTCCACAAACACTTCACGGATCTTCTCTATTAAATCTCGGACCTGAAAGAGAGCCAGGGAGACATTCACCATTCACATGCCCTATTCCCAGGCACAGCTGAGGAGGGATGAAAAGCTTCCTGCTGGAAGGCAAAGTCTCCAAATCCTGTGCTCTAAACCATGGTACTGAGCATCTAAAAGTGTGGATGTGACAGTTTGGTCAGGGAGCGAAACAGATAACTTTCCCAGGCATCATTCTGGGAAAAGCTGTGAGAAGCTCAGAGAAAAGAATTAGAACAATTCTTATCTTGGTCTGTGCACCTGGTATTTATGAACATGTGGAATGTTGTACATGATGTTTATAGAGAGGTGTACAAGAAAGTGCTGTTCCTAACTATCCAGTGGTATGAGAAATGTTGTTTGAGAACCAATCAGGTTCTGGGTAACAATCCTGACAGGTAACAATCCTGATTATAAATATGGGGAATTTGGTAATAAAGGTTCGCTTTTTGCCTTCTGAGCTTTTGGAGTCAAATGTCATTTGCTTCTTGCTGTTCCTAATACAACAAAGACATAAAAAGCATCACAAATGAGTTCTTGCACCTTCTTGACTGATGGATAAGTCTCCCAGGCAAAAAACAGAGAGCTGACACCAGAGGGAATGGGCACTGTGGGCATTGTGGATGTGTCGCTGTTGAGTCATGAACGACACAGACACCCAAGGCATTCAGAAGGCTAACTCACTTTATTAGAAAACCCATTCCTTTTTGTATTCTAGTTCACTACAGGTAGAACTGATTGGTCCCTTAATCAAAACACCATCACCATTGGCTAATTAAGAAGACACCTATTTGTAAACAACCTTAGGGACAAAACAGCTTATTACAAAACACCAGGTGCAGATTATTTGAAATTCTTTCTCTCCAGCTCCCTAAAGCTTCCCAGGCCGGCTCATGGGAGAGCTTATCTAGCTTTCTCTCTCTCTGACCAGAGAGCTGCCACCACAGTGGATGTACAGTAGTATGAAGGGTAAACTACATACCATCCTCTTGCTCTCACCAGCAAAAGTCTCCCGGACATACATGGCTCCCACCGCGTTCTCCATGTTGTTGTTGACGTAACTCACGCACTCCCTCCAGCGCGCCTCCTCCAGCGTCGTCCCGTACAGGGCCTGCAGCACCAGAGCCCAGCATTAACCCTGCCCCTGCAGCTCTTCTAACCGCTGCCCAAATTAACCCAAAGGTTTCAAACCGCTGCCCAAATTAGCCTAAAGGTTTCAAACCACTGCCCAAATTAACCCAAAGGTTTCAAACCGCTGCCCAAATTAGCCTAAAGGTTTCAAACCGCTGCCCAAATTAACCCAAAGGTTTCAAACCGCTGCCCAAATTAACCCAAAGGTTTATAACCGCTGCCCAAATTAACCCAAAGGTTTCAAACCACTGCCCAAATTAACCTAAAGGTTTCAAACCACTGCCCAAATTAACCCAAAGGTTTCAAACCGCTGCCCAAATTAACCCAAAGGTTTCAAACCACTGCCCAAATTAGCCTAAAGGTTTCAAACCACTGCCCAAATTAACCCAAAGATTTCAAACCACTGCCCAAATTAACCCAAAGGTTTCAAACCGCTGCCCAAATTAACCCAAAGGTTTATAACCGCTGCCCAAATTAACCCAAAGGTTTCAAACCACTGCCCAAATTAACCCAAAGCTTTCCACTGCTGGGATTGGGCTTGTTTGAGGATTCCGTGATGTCAGCACAGAATCTAGAATGGTTTGGGCTGGGAGGGAGCTTAAAGTCCATCTCTTTCCAAACCCCTGGCAGGGTTGTTGTGTTGAGCAGGCGGGGTTTGGTGGCAGTTGTGCTCCCCTCTTTATGAAGAGAGGAAATACCTTCCTGTAGCTGGCCCGAGCGTCCTTGAAGCGCCGGCTCAAGCTGCTGACCCGGTCGATCACCAGCCGCCAGATGAGGTAGTTCTGGATGGTGCTGTGTGGGAAAGCAAAGCTGAGCTTAACTCCCTGTAAAAATCAGCACTAGGGCAGACAGTCAGAGGGGAATCTCAATTTTGGCTGGAGACAAGGAAGGAAATCATTGCTGCCAGTCCTGGGTCTCACATTTAACTGCAGAGTCATCCAGCCTGAGGACTGGGCTGTCATGTCTGTTTTGGAATTAATTTCTTATTTTTCTTCCTTCTAGAATGCAACAAGAGCTAAGCCTGTCATGTATTTTTTCCTCCCCATTTAACCTATTCTAAGAAAGCAGCAAGTGAGACACCTTGTACTGCAGTATTTGGAATTGAAACCTCCAAAGGCATTTCCTGTATTTTACAGAGGTGTCATTTTTTCCTCAGAAGCTCAGAACTAGCAAGGGGGTCCAATAATGGACATTTCAGCAATCCTTCTGTGACTTTTGTCCTACCTATCCTGCAGTTTCTCTACCTGGCTGAGTACTTGGAGATAATAGCTTTCAGCTCTTGCAGATAAGGCATCCCATACACAACCACCTCTTCATCTGGGTCCACCTGGACACTCACTGAAGACATGACACGTTGGATGAAGAAGGTCCAGTTAAATTCCTAGGCAGACAGAAAGACATTCCAGTGTTGGATGATTAAATGCCTCAGTAACTGGACTTTTGACAGTCTTATGACCTTGAATGCAGCTGTTCAGTAGGACAAAGCCTTTGAAGAGATTCTAAAGACAAAACTAGGAATGGGAATGATTTTATACCTCTTTGTTGATCAATTCACAAAGCCATTTCCAACTGGCATGTAATTAAGAGACCTGAAGTATGAGACTGCTCATGAAACACTTACATTGAATGCAAACTTCTCCTGCAGCTCTGCTAAGGTCATTTTGTTGTACAACAAGGTCACATCGTGCCTTTCCTCTGCTGGGGTGGTGGCCTGAAGACATTCACAAGGTTATTACTGGAATCAACTGACAGAAATATCAATGGCTGAAATCACATGCAGGTGCACATATACACACTCCAATAATATTCACATTAACCAGCTTGTTTGGGGAAAGGAAAATCATTTGGTTGCGCCCAGTGCTGCTTCCAAAAATTCAGTACAGGAACCTGGGTCCCCCCCTACTCAATAACATTTCAGGGATATGTTGAGCCAAGTGGTTCCTTCTGCCCTCTTTAGAATGGAAGCCTCCTCTGGGGGATTTTTAGGGTGCTGTAGGTTATTAAAGATGCAAAGGAGCCTGCCCTGGTGTTATCCCAGTGCATGGTTAGCAGAAGGTGAATTATCCTGCTTTAGAAGAGTTCCAAACAGAAATAAGGCTGGGACTGGAGCAGCATAGCAGCAGTGTACACAGCAGGCAGAATTAGAGACACAGAGGCTCTGATTTTTGGGCTGCTCATGGCACAAAAAGTCTTCTTCCCCCACTTGTTCTGGTCTGTGCGTTTTCTGGTGCATTGAAAACTGCTGCACAAACCAGCAAGAGACCCTTCCCCCTCACCCCTTGCCCCTCACACCTTCCTGAGGAGTTCTTGATCTCTCTACTCACATTTGCAATCTCTGTTTCAAGCTCCATGACCTTTGCCATTTCCTCTTGGACAAAGGAATCATCTTTGGACACGTTCTTGTCTTCCCGGATCATTTTGGCGATGGTGATCATGAACTGCAGATAAGCTTCTCTCACCTGCACTCAGACACAGAATGGGTAGAAAAGGTTGGCTGTCCATCATTTCATAGAATCCCAGAATGCTTGAAGTTGGAAGGACCTTAAACCCCATCCAGTGCCACCCCTGCCATGGCAGGGACACCTCCCAGTATCCCAGGGTGCTCCAAGCCTTGTCCAACCCAGCTGTGGACACTTCCAGGGGTGGGGCAGCCACAGCTTCTCTGGGCACCCTGTGCCAGGGCCCCACCACTCTCACAGGGAAGAATTTCTTCCCAATATCCCCTCTAACCCTTTCCTCTGTCAGTTTGAACCCATTCCCCCTTGTCCTGTGACTCCAGGCCCTTGTAAACAGTCTCTCTTCACTATTTCTGTGGGTCATCTTCACATTTCTCATTCAGCAAAGCATTCTCTTTGTCATGAATACCTTACAGGGCACTTGCCAGCCTCAAAACACACGTTCTGCTTCTCTGTGCCATCCAAGCCTGGCATTCTGAGTTAGAATTACTGCTTGGGCAAAGAGGAGGCTCTGTGCTTTGAGTTACACTATGGGAACAGTGATCCAAAATTCCAGGGTGAACAGGGAAGGTTTGAGTTCTCTGAAAGTAATACCATAAATCTTCTCAGGTCTGGTTTTAGTGTCTGAAAGAAAAGCTCTGTTTCAGAGTTCCCAGTGACACCTTTGCTTTATTCCTGATGGGAGGCTCTGACTGATTTATGGCTCAGAAAGGGCCTTGAAAAGACATTTGGCTGCTGAGGGAGTGCTGATCCCTGATACAGGAAACCTTGATGCTACCTGTTCTTCTCACATAGTTTTCTTCCTCTGTGGACCCTGGAAGCCAGATAAACACAGTGGCTGTAGTGAAATTGAGTCTGGGCACTTACAGATGATGATTTGTGGTTTTAGGCTGAATGCTGAGCCTTAATCAGGCCAGACTCCCCCAGGCCTCAGGAGGAGTTTTGCCAAAAGATGCTGGACTAAGCACAGGGGGAGTTTGGGTCATCAGAGTTGTGCTCATTGTCTGGGGGCAGCGAGCTGGTAAATACAAATAAAAAGGGGTTGTGTCTGCTCCTTGGTCATTAGGATTAAAAGCACAGCCTCAGCCCCCCTGCTTTGTGCCTTCAAATTAAAGCTGTATTGAGCAGAACTGGTTTTCTTTTGCTAATTCAGGATTGTCTCTGCACTGTACCTGATTTCCTACCTCCTCCAAGTCAATCTATGTCTGACCTTTATGCCCCAATGCATAAATATCCCTCTTTTCTGCTGTGACTGCTGGGACACTTGCAGGGGAGATTCCCGGGTCAGCAGTTTTCCATATTTTTCCATTTCCAGGAGATTGTTTTGTCCCAGGACCTGGCAACTCCTAAAAGTGCCCAGAAGGTGTGAGGACAATCCCCTATAAGCCTCACAGGGCTATATTTTAGCTATATTCTATATAAAGTGTAGTGAAATACACTGAAGTGAGAAGAAAACTCTTCCCACTGATGTTTTCATCTGCCTTCACAACCACGAGACAAAAGAGTCTCAAATGCCGATTGTTGTCCCTCTGTATTCCCTTCCATTCTTGTTAGGAAAATTGGTTTGATGTTGGGCTGCAAATCCTCTTTGTTAGCAAGGCATAATTGAGGAAAATAAAATGTACTAAAGCAGTATTTTCATCTTGGAAACAGACAAATTATCTGGCTTTGTTTGCAACAGCTTTCTGTGTATTTACAGAAACAGTGTTTTTGCATGATCAGTGTTTTTGCCCTGAGCATTGGCAGAGGAAAGCAGCTAGAAAATAATCTCTCACAATTTCATGTAATTTGGGGGGAAGGGGAGAGTAAGTAGCAGCAGATTCCTACTTGCTGAGCATCAGGCATTCAGAGGAAGATACATGCAAATCCTCTGAAAATGTGAAGCTGTCCTTCAAAATGAGAGGCTGTCTAAGCTATTAAACATGATTTTATTTCCCCATAACCTTCTTCATGAGCTGGCCAGTTCTGGGCAGGCTTGATATTTATACTGTTGTTCAGTCCTTTTGTAAACTTTACAAAATGTTGGCTTAATTAGGAAAAAATGTAGCAATGAATGCCACAGTCTGGTTCTGATTGGTGCATAGTGTGAAGATTAATGTGTTGGGGTTTTTGAAAGCACAGAGATGAGGAATAAAGTTGTTTTAGTGGCACAGAATCAATCAGTACAAGGGATACTTACTCTTTGATAGTTGCCCCCATTAAAGTAGTAGTCCCTGGATGGCATTCCCAAACTTGGCTGGTCAATCTGAAGGAAAATGCATTTCTCTGGTTAGTGGTGAACAGGAGCTGGGGTTGTCCAAAGGAACCCTTGAAAGGCAGCAGGAGATGCTGTGTGTGCCACCCTGCCAGGGCTGGGATGACACCACTGCCACACACGCAGAGAATCTGGGCTCTCCTGGATCTGGGGTGAGGTGGAGGGTGCAGCTCTTATCCCTGGGTTTCCAGGTAAGGACAGGGTGGATCTTAGTGTGGGTTGTAAAGCAAAATCTTCAGTAATCATGGAGACCCAAGAACAAATTTAAGTAACTTTTCTACACTGCTTGACTTTAGGGCTGGACTTGCACAACCATTCATGAACAAACTCTGAAATACTCTTTATGTATTTTAAACCCGTGGTTTCCTACTATATGTTAAACCTCATCCTCATTTTTGTAAGTCACAGGAATTTGCAGCCCTTAAATGCTGTAAATCAACAAAAGTTCCATTGATTCTTATTTCTTTTACTGAAACAAAAATTATGCTGCCATAAAACATAAAATTTCCCAGTATGGCTTTGAGACAGATCTGACATTTGGGGTGCAGAACTATTGCCTACATTTTACCACTATTGTTCAATGGGAAGCTCATCTGTCTGCAGAGAAAATAATGATCCATTATGATTTCTGGCATATCAATAATTCCCTTGTTGTTTTTTTTTCTTACATAAATGATGTGTCTGCTGGAATCCCGGTCATCATTCCACACGAACATGTCAATGAGGACACGTTTGTTAAACCTGGAGTTCATTATGGAAAGGTTTTCCTCCATGCTCCAGCTTGGCTCTGGGAGATAAAAGGGAAAATGGAGATAATTTGTCAATGTGTGTCAGACTGATTGAAGTTGGACAGTTCACAAGCTGGCTGCTGAAATATTGGAGATCTATTTAAATGGATCAATGAGTGTTGAATGTGTGATACCCTGACTTCTGTTGGGAAGAGAAACTGAAAATGGAGGGTTTATTTTGGTGACAGTGGCCTCCCTGCTTCAGGAAATAATTCCTACAGAACCCTTCCGGGCCCAGCATTACCTTTGGTCTTACTCCAGTCTGCAGAAGCCACTGGCCAATCTCCAACCATCCTCAAGGCCTCCAGCAGAGGCAGGGAATCTCTTTGTTCTATAAGACCTGAGGGAGGAAAGACAAATTCTGTATTGTTTTCATACAAAAATAAAATTAGGAAAAATAGGTAATGGGCCTAACAGCCTAAATTTTCAACTGAATGTGTCACAGCAAAAAATAAGAGATATCCTGAAACCATTCTATATTAGCCTTCAGAAAAGGAATGAAAATACTTCTGTGGCTCCAGTGCTGATTTGGAGTGGGTTGGTTTGGGAAAGATGAGCTGGGCCAGGTTTGTGCCTTCTGAAGGAAAGGTTTTCATCCACACCAGGGATGGGCACCCAGCATCCATCCTTTCCACATCCCAGATGGGTATTTTGAGGTTTAATGAAATACCAAGGCATCTTCTTCCATCTGAAGATGAATTTTCCAGGCACGGCCACATGGATTAGACAGATACTGATTGGATTTTGCTTAACAGGACTTTGGTTTTTCTGTATACCTGGTTTTGAACAGGGGAGTTGATGGAACAAGAAGACACTCACTCTCATTCATGCAGGACTTGTAAAGGATTTTAGCTTTCTGAAATGCTTCTCTGTCCCCTTGATCCGAAGTCTCCAGCACACCTGGGGAAGGAACCATTGCCATGAGATTTTTAGAGAAATCCCTGAGGATTCAGGGCTGTGAATTGTAGGCTGCAATTACTGTCAAACTAGAGAGCTCTTCATGCTCTTAATGAAAAAAGTGCCAGGAAAAAGGAGCTGCAGACAGCTTGTCCTGCTCCTTTTGGAGTTAGTACCAATCACCTCTGGCTAATTTTTAGTGGGAACAGGATGTTCCCACAAAATGGGTGTAGTGAGAGATGTAGAGATTAAAGGGCCAGAGAGAAAAAAAAATCCCAATCAACACTTCTGTGCAAGTTTATTTCTCTGCCTAATGTGCAGTGAGTAACCTCTGAAATAAACACGGGTCCCTGGGGGTGGAGCAGCTCATCCCTACCTTTGAGGATGATCTCCAGCTCGTCCCTCAGGATGTCAAAGATGCTGTATCTGGAGCTGGTCTCTGGGATCACATGCCGGTTCAGCCAGCCCCCACAGGCATACTGGTAGAAATCCTGGCACGGGTCAGCTGTGGGGTCCATGTTCTGGATGATTCTGGCAGCTGGGCAGCAAAATTGGAGAGCTGAACTCCCGGAGCCCGGGAATCTCTGGGACTGCTGAAGACTCTCAAGGAGCTGCTTGGCAAGACTCATTCCCACAGATTATGACTTGAGGAATCCTATTTTCTGCTTAGAAATGGATCTGAATGGCAGAAGAGTTGTCCCAGAGCATGAGGCCTTGCAGGGAAGAGTGCCCAGTGCTCCCCTGGGCTCCAGTTTAGGCACTGCCTAAGAAACCAGTGCTCCCAGGGGGCTACTGGGAATGTCTGTGCTGGAGTCTCACCTCTCTTGAGGTGCAGGTACCACAGATAAGAAGGTGAATGCCCCAAGAGAGAGAAAATTCAGTCTAAAGGGAAGTTTTTTTGTGCTAATAGATACAGATTGTGTTGGTCAGTCCACGACCTTGTGGCTCAGAGCCAGAGCTCTTGGCAACACTGGCAATTTTCCTGTGCTACTTATGAATGATATTCCTTACCCGAGGGGAAATCTCATTCATTTTCATCTACTGCAGCCTTAAACTCTGAATTATCTCCTGTTCAGGTTCAGTAACAGCCCATAAAGCCTCCCCTCTGCAGCAGTACCTCCCAATACCCCATTACCTGCTGTCACACACCCAGGGGTGGTACAGATGTTGCCCGAGTTGGTGCCGTAGTGGGAGCCTGCAGGGAGAGGAGGAAAGCAGATGGAATTACTTGTTTTGGAAAGGAATTGCTCCCAAAGTCACTCACCAGAGCCCAATCCCAGTGACAGCTCTGCTTGGTTTGAGTGAATGTTGGTGCCTGTCAAAGACATCAGATGACAACTGTGAAGAAATCTGGGGATTTTTGAGGAAAATTTATTGGCAGCAGCTCTACAACAGTCTTGACAGTGAGTTTTATGTCTCCTGGAAGGAGAATAAGACCATCTTTTCTACCTGCTAACTGCCTCCACATTCTACTCAAAGTATGGGATCCTTTTTTAGAAAATCTATTAAGATGCTCTGAGCATCTTCAGAGTCACTGAGACTGAGAGGTTTAAACAGGGGGCAAAAAGCCCAGAGCTGGGTTGGTGCTGCCACACTGCTCTGAGGCACCAGGGTCCAATTTAGGAAAAGAAAAGGCTGTAATTTCTCCAGGTATTTTTGTGCTGGGGAGGGGCAGCCTGTCACAGGCTCTTTTGGCCACAGTTTCATGTGGCCTTGCTGCTGACCTGAGAGATTGTCCCTAATCTGGAATTTTTAGGGCTGATGGAATAGTGTAGGAATCAGGAGACTGTGAACCTGAGTTCAAATTTGTTCTGCCTTGAGTTCAGCATGGAAAAGGCCACTGAAGTCCTGCTCTTGGCTATTCATCTTCTATTTCTGAGTGCTGGTTTTGTGAAGTTCTCCCAGTGCAGCAGATGCCCAAAAAGCCACGCACACATCAGTTTTGATGCTGAGTATTCAAGTGAAGGCACTTGTGATGCTGGGCAGGCGTCAGGTCCCTCCATGTGCTGGTCCCTGCAGAGCTGCACTGGGAGGGATCTGAGGGCCCTGGGAGAAGGAAATTCATTTTGCTGCTTTAATTTCCCATTTGAGAAACTGGATGTCTTGCTTTGCTACCCACTTATATCAAATAGGCAACCATGTGGTTCCACTCTGAAAAACAAAATCTTGGTCCTTTCCAGCAGATTTAGCCATTTTAAAGCTTTTTTTTTTTTTTTTTTTTTTTTTTTTTTTTTTTTTTTTTGATTACTAAAACAAGCTACTAAAAAATTGCTTTCAATGCAAGTAAGTGCTTTACATGAGGGCAAACAAGATTACAGTAATTCAGAGAGAAATGAAACAGTGGGGGAGAAAATAGGGCTTTGAAGTTCATCAGTGGAAGCGACATAAAAAGCCCTCACTGTGCTGGGGAATGTTCAGGGTTCAGCTGAGCCTGGCTGTGCTGGGTGGGAGCACATCTGCATGAGAAAAATTCTGTGTCCTGCCCGGAATTTGGACTGTCCTGCCCAAATTCTGTGTCTGGCAACCTGAACAGGGGAGGAGCAAAATATCTGGAACAATGGGAAGCTTCATAGAGATAGTTATATTTTTTTTTTTTTTTTTTGGTGTTTGTTTCAGCATTTATTGGGATTTTTTTTTTTTGCATGCTAAATTTTTGGAGTTTCTTAAACTCTCTCATAATTAAACAATTGGCAAAAGTCAAATCTAAAAGCCCAGGGAATCTCCAAGGAGAAAATCAAATACTTGGAGGAAAAGAAATGAGTAGTTCAAGGGCAAAAGGAAAGGAGCAATAGCAAAGAGCAATGTGAGGAAGAAATAATTGTGCTAAAAGAATTTTGTGCATCTCTCATTGTTTCCTGGGGACCTGGCAGGACTGAAATGGATCCTTTATTCATTTATTTATTTGTTTATTTATTTATTTATAAATCAAAGCGTCTCTTTTTACTTTATAACCTGACAATGTCTCACTTCAGTTTCTGGAACCAACTGCTTTGAGTGAGGTTTGAACTCCCCTCCCTTCCCCAAGGCCTCGTGGTTGTGATGCTGTAACTGAGCAGGGTGAGCAGGGGAGCCAGAGTCTGGAATTCCAGGGCACACTCAGGGCTCTGAAACTCTGCCCCAAAACCAGATCATGGGAAATGGCTGGGGAAGAGATCTCAGTTTACCTCGAAAAGTGTCTCCTTTGTTTCTCTATCAATTCTGTTCTTTTATTCCTCAGGACCTTTCCTGCCACAGGCTCTGGGCATGACCAGCTCTGCCCTCTTTGGCTTTACAATCTCAGATCTTTGCTCACTCGACTGGAACTTTGTCACCTGCACCTCCCAAAACCAGAAATGAACTTAAAATGCACCTTCTGAATTCTCAACAATTCTGCCTTTTGTTTTCTCAACAGCTTTTCTAGGAGAACAGCCCACGTTTTCAGGAGAAACACAGGTATTTCTCTATTTATCTCAATAGCTTTTCTAGGAGAACAGCCCACGTTTTCAGGAGAAACACAGGTATTTCTCTATTTATCTCAATAGCTTTTCTAGAAGAACAGCCCACATTTTCAGTAGAAACACAGGTATTTCTCTATTTATTTTCCTCCCTGGTTAAGCATTGCTGACAGGTTGAGTTCCAGTGATAGAGAGGCTCCTGCTTTGGCATCCATTTCAGCCTGATACAGCAGCAGCAGAGAATTGATCAGGCAAGAGAAGCTTTAATAGAGATAAATGAAATGACCTGAGCTGTGGGACTGCTCCAAATGGAAGAAAATGAGGGAAATCAAGCACTCCAGAGGGGAACTGCTCACCTGAGAGCTGGCAGAGCTGGGACATGCTTCAGACCCCCTGGGGTCACTGTAGAGGATTTTCTTGTCTTAATTTGGCCTCACAAGGAGCCACTGAGCCCTGTCACACTTCCTGGCCAGCAGCAGGAGCAGAAAATCACTTGTGGCATCTCTGGGTGGCTGCAGCCCCTTCAGCAGCTCACCTTTGGAATGATGCTGTTTTTCAAACCCAAATCGCTTTTCCAGAGCCTTATTTCAGTTCCTTTTTGAGAGAACAAAAGCCAAGCCAGGCCTTCTGCAGGGCTCTGGAGGACACAGCTTGTGTTTAGTGTCTCCCCACTGCGCCTTTGGAGCAGCACAGATGGCTGGGGATGGCACACATGGAGACAATTAGAGCCACAGTTGTCACCAGGCACTCACGTGGGAGCTTTTACCTCTCAGCACCTTCCCTTTTCTCAGGTCTCCTCTGCACAAGAGCTGTTGGCACTGCAAGCTGCCCTTGTTGCTGTTAAAACAGAAATTTGCTCACAACCAACAGGGGAATTGCCAAATTCAGGTTTTCTCTGCCAGATGTTCAGAAGGAGTGCAGAACACAAGTGTTTGGTTTTATTCCACCTTTCCTAGGATTTCTTACCTAGAACCATGGCTGAGCCAGAATTTGGGGTGAGAACCAGTAAATTTGTGTGTTTATTTGCCCATTTTGCAGCCCTGCATGGCCTGTCACTCCCCATTACTGCTCTGCATTCACGTAGCTCCACCTGACTAGGACTGAGCAGAGCCTTGCCACCCAAATGTCATCATGACTCGTGTGTTAGCTGCCACTTGTTGAAATTCTGCCTCTCCCCTGAATAGCTGGCTCGTTAGTGAAGGTTCCTGACGTCAAAGGACATTGGAGCACCAGTGAAGGAGAGGAGCCAGAGCTCAGCCACAGCCTTCCCTCAGCTTTTGCTTCAGACACTGCTCCTGCTCAGCAGGCTCGTGTAAATCTGTTATTTAAATGCACAACAATCACACTCAGCACAGGAAATGCGTGAGAAAAATGTGATTTTTTGTTAAAAACCACCCTCTGAACAAGGTGCTGCTTGGTTTGTGTTTCTGTTTGTTTGGAGCCTGCCTAAGGAGAGAGCAGAGGGCTGGGACCTTGGGCGTCCTGACAGGCAGCAGTGACAACTGTGGGGATGCAGACACAAAAACATCACTGAATCTTCCTCCTCAGAGCCAGAAAGTCAATGAAATAACCAGAATTACAGGAGCAGCAATTAGGTGAGGCTGGAAGTTGTTTGGAGGAGCTGCTGAGTGATTTGATGTGTCAGCCACAGAGGCTTGAGATGTTCCTCAGGCTGTGACCTTTCCAGCAAGGGTTTGGATTCAGGAGATGCTGAGAGGGAGCTGTGAAAAGGCTGCTGAGCTGGGGCTGTGGGTGTGAGGGAAGGACTGTGAGCATGGTGTGTTCACATCCAGACCCAGCCCTGCTTCCCTTGCTAGCATCACCCAAATATTACTTAATTCTTCCTATGTTTTCTTTCAGCTTATTTAGATGAGGGTCTGAAAAGTTCCTTGGATGTCAAAAATCCCCAGATTGTGTCCAGAACTCTGTAACTGCACTGCTGTGAGAGCTTGAGTGTTTTTGTTGGCTTGGAATAGAGATAAAACTCCCAGTCAGCATTAACAGAACTCCAGGAATTATTGCTGTGCCCACAGGCCTATTTCATGCACCACAGTGCTCTTCTGCAAGATATATACAAGCAGAAAAATATTCTCCCTGAACCACAAAGCCTAAACATGCCTTTATAAATTATAAAAAAGAAAAAGTGAATGCAAAGCAGGACAAGCAATGCTTTGATTTTCTAATTTAATTCCTAATTACAAGCTAAACAAAATTATTTTTAGAAGCCTGGGTAGTGTCATTCTGATCAAGGGTGCATCAAGGTGAAGTGAGAAATCTGAATCTGCTCTTAGTGAGCAATCCAGTGTCCCATACACATTCCAAAATTTACATTTCAGGGAAATTAGCAAGAGAAGCATCCCAGGATAACACTGTTGGTTGTATCCCATGCAGGGTGCTCAGCCACATTGTTTTTTTTTCCTGTTGTTCTGTGGGATTTATGTGGCACAGCTTTGAGCCAGAGGTGCTTTTCCCATGGGGAAAAGGGATTTGAGGCTTTTGGCTGAGCATTGGGAATGGGCTGAAGTGTGACAGCAAAACAGAACTAAGGGGGGCATTGGGACAAATCTTTTCAAGACAGAAAATAAAAAAAGAGATGTTTCTGCTGCAGGGAGAGTCTGAAGAGCTCTTATTGTCTCAGTTCTTGACCCAGGCAGTGAATGGTGACACTGCTCGGTGAGGATGCAGCTCCTGCTGCTCACTTCCCACCTGGAATCTCATTTCCCACCTGGAATTTAATTTAATTTCCCACCTGGAATCATCCAAAGCTCGTGGCTGCTCCAGCTGTGAGCTCGGATGGGGACAGAGGCACAAAGTGGCTCCAGGGCACAGCTGGACACCCCTGGTGGGGTGTGAGGAGCACAGGGCAGCAGAACATCAGCCCTGCACTCAGGGCTCAGTCTGGGGAACACTTCCAGGGAAAGTTTAATTGCAGATACGAGCCTGAGAAACATATTTAGGTTTTAGACCTGTTTTCTCACAGATAAGCCTTCCTTAAACATATGCAGTGAGCACAGACTCTGCCTCTGGATTTGGATGAGACCAACACTTGGGTAAATATTATTAATACCTGAATTCTGGATTGTCTGGAGCCAGCAAAGGATGTAGGGCAGATTTCTCAAATCCTTTATGCATGCAAGCAGCAAAACCCTGCCAAGCTCAATGTTTGATACTCCTCCAGGACCTGGCTTTGGGGAATTTTTTTCCTCTCATCTCCTGAGCTAATAGAATAAACTTTCTGATGAACTTTATGAATACCAAATACTCAGATTCTGACTGGTGTTCAACTGCTGGTGGCAAACTGAGTGAACAATAACAAGGCTTTTCCCATGAATTATTGCTCAGGATTGTGCAGTGTTTCACTCACAAGTGCTGAAAATGCAGCTCCCTGCAGCAGGGGAGGCAGAGACAGTGTGAGGAGAAAGTGTGAGCAAAGCCTTGCTCCAGTTTTGCTGTTCCCACTTTAATTTCATTCCCCAGTGTTTTAACCAAGCTCCCAATCCAAGAGACTTTAATGGAAGTGACAAACATGAGGCAGAGCTGCTCCCGAGCATTTGATGCTTCCCAGGGTTTTAAAGTGGGACTTTACACTTGCTGTGCCAGTGGGAAAACTTTGGTTTTACCAAGTGTGCTCTGCAGTTAAAATATTTAGGCAAAACACTTCAAAATAACGTGCCTCAATGTCAGGTTTCTGGCAAGATATTTGCATTCAAGTCACTGAAGCAAATCACACAGACATCCAACTGCCTGATGGAATATTTTAAAAGTCTCCTTTTCCTCAGCAGTGAGTGGCTTTTTTTTTTTTTTTTTTTTTTTTAAGCTTTCACATTGTAATAAGCAATTTCCCCTTCAGGGAGATTGTTTTTAGAAGTGCTTTAAAGCAGCTGTTGCTTTAAAAACACTGACAATAATGAATCTTGGCTTGTGCTTGGATAAAATGAGGAAATGTCAGTCCTCACACACAGACACACACCTTCCCTCTGAAACAGCACATCAGCTTTGTCAAAACAGCTCTGAAGCCAACAAATTGCACGGAATTAAATAAAAGCAGAGAATCTTACAGAGCATAATTCAAAATCTAAGTAAAAGCCAACATAAGCACAAGCTGGGAGCAAGGCAGAGAGAGCTCAGTCCCCCACAGAGGTGACCTCACGGTGTCTCTGTATTTTTGTTTTCATTTAGCTCTGAGAAAAAAAAGGACTTTTTCTGCTGTTTGCAGAGGGAAGATTATTCCCAGGTTCTTACCTCTGCTGCTGGCATAGAGGATCACCAGGGCGACGGCAGCACAAGTCATGAGGAGCAGCAGGACAGCCAGCCCGATGGCCACAAAGCTCCAGGGCTTCTTCCCGGATTTGGTCGATTTTTCCACAATATCCATCTGACTTTCTGATTTCCCCATTATTGTAACTCTAAATCGGGGAGGGCGAGAAAGGGTTAACAGCACGGCTACATCAGGATAGGGAGAAGAAACGCATGAGGAGAAAAAAAAAAAAAAGGAAGCAGAATAAAAGCGAAGAGAGAAAGAAAACTTCCAAATTATTACATGTATTTGTCCATTTGATTGTCCACAGATTTGCCAACCTCATTCTCCATCTCCCGTGCCTGCGTTTTTGCTCTCGGGGGGGGCTGTGCTGCCCCGGGCTCTCCGTGGAGCAGTGTCAGAACTTCAGGAGCCTCTTTGGGAAGTCTGGAAAAGTCTCATGACCAGGTTGGGCAACTCCTTTCTCCCAGGCAGGGAAGGAGGGGGGCAAACTGCCGCCTTCCACTGCCCGCTTCCAAACTATTCACGCTGCCCGAAGAGTTCTCTCCGTGGCGCTGGGCAGGTCCGCAGGGCTCTGTCAGCAGCCGGGGAATCCGAGCCGGGATCCCCGCAGGTGCGAGCGCCCTGGAGCGGCTGCGGGGGCAGCGGCGGCGCGGGACGGGGACAGCGGGCGGCTCCGGGGACAGCGGGCAGCGCCGGGAGGCTGCGGCTCTGCGAGGCTTCTCCGAGCCATGCTCAGGGTTGGGAGCTCAGCCCCGAGCCCTTCCCAGCTCCAGGGAGATGCTCCGGGGGAGGAGGGGGTGGGATGGGCTGGAGGCGCTGCGCGCCGCTGCGGCTTCTCCCGAGCTCCCCGGGATGCTGTTATCCCGGGATGTCACCCAGGATTCTGTTATCCCGGGATTCTGTTATCCGGGGATTCTACCCGGGATTTTATTGTCCCGGGAGTCTGTTATCCCCGGGATTCTGTTATCCCGGGATGTCACCCAGAATTCTGTTATCCCTCGGATTCTGATATCCCGGGATGTCACCCAGGATTCTGTTATCCCGGGATTCTGTTATCCCCGGGATTCCACCCAGGATTCTGTTATCCCCAGGATTCTGTTACCCCTGAATTCCACCCGGGATTCTGTTATCCCGGGATGTCACCCAGGATTCTGTTATCCCTGAATGTCACCCGGGACTCTGTTACCCCTGAATTCCACCCGGGATTCTGTTATCCCGGGATGTCACCCAGGATTCTGTTATCCCTGAATGTCACCCGGGACTCTTTTACCCCTGAATGCCACCCGCGATTCTGTTATCCCGGGATTCTGTTATCCCGGGATGCCACCCGGGCCCCTGTTAGCCCTGGAGCCACCCCGTTATTCGGCCGCTGCCCCCGCAGGGAGGTGGGAACCTGCTGAGGCTCTCCGGCTTCCCAGCGCGCCGGCAGCTTTGGGGTGGGATGAATGGGAGAAGTGCGTGCAAACAGGCTGATTGATGGGCCGGTGCAGGCAATGCACACAATTCCTGCATGGAAATCTGGCTGGGAGCAGCTGGGACAGGCAGTAGAAGCAAGGGCAGGCTGGGTTTCCCTCGGGTTTTGTTTCACCCCGCTCCAGACGGACTCCGGGAAGAGGGAGGGGCGGGCTGGGGGTGTTTTTCCCGAGCTGGGGTAACTCACTGCAAGAGTTCACACCGCACAAATGTCAGGTTGTGCCTCTGCACTCCAAGCTTGGTGTGTGAGTGCAGGAGGAGCTGCTGGGGGCAGAGCAGGGATTCCTTTGTGGCTGTTTGCTGGCAATGGACACTCAGAGTTCCAAGAATGGGGAACGATGAACACCAGCTCCTTCTGCCAGGAGCCCAGGTCTCCTCTCCCAGTCAGCATTCTGCCTCAAAATCCCTGGGAGAATTTCCCTTTCATGTTTTTCTCCAGAGTCATGTTAACTCAGGCTCCTGGCAAGTGTGAAGGCAGCAATTCTCATCCCACCAGCTGAGGAGGAGGAGGAGAACACAGGGATGTGAAATGCACACGTGCTCGAGCAGATCCTGGGTGTCCATATGGCAAACAGAGCTGCAGAAGGCAGGGTCACTTCTAGAGGCAAATCTATACATTTAATTAGGATTTGAGTGATCTCTTGTTTCTGTTTGCAGAAATTTCTACAGCTAACAAAGACTGGTTTCCTGTTTTTATGGGCATCTTCCTTGTTGTTGAGCAGTTTTACTCTTACTTTACAACTAAGCTGGCTCCGAGTAGGATCTACCTGCTTGACATCCATGAAACTGCAATAGGCAGGTGCCTCACAGGGCTTAATGTGGCAAATTTTGTAGATTTAATGTAGTTATTTTTGTAGATTTAATGTGGCTATTCTCATAGGTTTAATGTGGCATATTTTTGTATATTTAATGTGGTTATTCTCACAGATTTAATGTAATTCTTTTTGTAGATCTAATGTAGCTATTCTCATAGATTTAATGTCATTCTTCTCATTGATGTAATGTATTTATTCTGACACCATGGCTATAAGACACTGCAGGGCATTCTTTTGCCCATTTTGGAGGTGGAGAATCAAGGTGCCAAGAATCTAAGAGTTTTATTCCTTTTGCTGTGCTAAGTGAAAAAAAACCCACCCAACCCAACTCAAATAAACAACCCAACAAAACTCAAAAAACCCCTTTTTTTTTCTGTGTGAGGAACACCAGCAACTGTCAAGGACTTATTTGCAGAGTCATTAATTTTGATTGTCTTGAGCAACTTTGAGTGGTCACTGGAATGGAGCAATCCATCATGCTGGCAGTGCAGCAAGGTCCCTGTTCTGGTCATTGCTTCGAAGGGGACAGAACTGCTTTCATTTCTGACAGTCTCACTCTCACCTTGGAGCCTCTGTGGCAAAGGCAACTCGATGCTGGGAAGTGGAATGGGCTTGCTCTGTTATTTATTTTCCCCTAAATCTCACATTCAATTAAGTTATTCATAATTTAATCACTGCCTGCAGAAATTCTCATCTGCTGGCCCACTCCACCATCCATTAGCCCTTCATTTTTACAAAAGAGCTTTTAAAAACTTAATCCCTCTTTGCAATCCTGGGAAGGTGAACACTGCTCTGGGGATTTCTTCTTCCAGACATTGAGGAACTGTGGGAGTTTTCAGTTCTTGGAAAACATCCTCTCTCCCCAAAGCAATGTAGACACAAACCATATGAAGCAATGAGGCATTTGCTGTTTGGGTTGGGCCACTTTGAAAGGATTTTTCCCTTTTTGCTTACTTTGTAACTTTGCAGAGGAGGTTCTCCCATTACTGGAATTTGGAAGTGTGAAGAGCTGGCGGTGGCAGGATTACAGCTTGAAAAAAGCCTCAAATCAGGGATTTTTACCCTTGGATCCTGCAGGGATGGGCCTTGAGCAGCCAAGGCTCCTTTGTGGGGTGTGTTTAGTGGGAACTCAGAGACCCCACACGTGAATATTTACTCAGGCACGAGGCATCCAAACTGCACAGAACTACTGAATACAGACAGGGAGCAGCTCTGGGGTTTTATGCACTGCTTTTCTTCTTGGGAAAGATTCTCAAGTCTGGGGGGAATTTAGGTCAGAGATTCCAGCCCTGAACAATAAATATTTGAGATGGTCCTTCACCTGTCTGGGAGACAGCAGTTGAGTATTTTTGTCTTTGTATTTCCCCTGGAGAATCTGGAATAATTACAGCTCTACCTGGGATGAGACTACTCAAGGATATTTTTACTTGCTCAGAAGTTTGGTTGCTGTGTCATAGTTGCCACAATGTCAAGTTGATCTTCAACTCCTCGTTTGGAAGGAATTGATTCTGAAGATAGAAATTGTCAGGAGTTGTGTATTCTTTTTTTCCCCCCCTCTGCCTCTGTTTGCTTTGCCACCAGTGATGTGAACCTCAAAAACTTTGTGCTTATAAGAATACATGAGAATACATAACCTAAAATTATATATATATGCACCTGATACTATTATATGAGAATATATTACCTACTTTAGTTCGTTTTTGCAGTTTTTAGTCTTAATATTGATGTGATTGAATGCTCTGGGTCACCTGAACAGATGATCCCATGGTTGCTGCTCCCAGAAATCCAGGGAGTGGATGTGCAGTAGAGCAGTGATTTCCCAGCTGGAGCTCTGGGGTTCTCCAGCAGGAATTAAACAGCTCCACCAAATGTGAAAACAACTCCATGTCCTAAAGCAATCTGAGCCAAGCAGGACGTGGCAGCATCTTTAGTGGGATTTGTCTTAAGAGTTGTTGCCATGGAAACAAGGTCTCCATCTCTATCTGGTACATCCTTATAGATATCCATATATATATCCACATCTCTAAATCTATATCTATCTATCTATCTATCTATCTATCTATCTATCTATCTATCTATCATCTCCACATCTGAGATATGAGGGAAATTCTCTTATCTCTGGGTGTCAGGGTTTGTAGTTTGCCCTGAATCCTTTGCCTATGCATTAAAAAAAAATATTTGAGGCAGTTCTGTGTCAGTGGAAGTGCAATTCCAGATCTGGAATCACTTGTGTGTGAACTGCAGGTTAGAAATGATCAGCTGCTCTGTGTGAGGGGCAGAGGTGTGGGGAGCAGCTCCAAAACTCCTCCAAGACTGCTTAAAATCTCTTTTATTTTTTACCTTTTTGGTTTTAGTACAATAAAGAACCATGAGTTTGGAAAGAGAGCTGTTACCTGGTGTCAGCTGAGTTTCAATGTTCAGGTTACACAGATACAAAGATCTATTTCTTCTGTGTATATAAATTAATCTAAACAGGAAAACTGGCCTGAACCAAGATTGCCTGTGTAAAATGGTCAGTTTAGTAACCAGAACAGTGTCCATGATTCCAGTCAAAATGCCAGCAAATGAGATCATTATACACTTTTCACTTAAATACAGAAGAAAATCTGAAGCTATAGGGTGACATTAAAACAAAAAAGCCCAACCCAGCAGCCTCCCCCTGGTGAATCAGCAGATGCCTGGCTCCAGGACAATGGCTGGATGTAGCCTGTGATTTATTGTGGCAGGGATGCTGCCCACAGAGGAGAACTCATTGTGCTCAGAAATAATGGGTTTGTCTCTGAGAGCCAGCAGAACCCTGTCATCTGTCAGCCAGCAGAAAAGAAATAAAGCTCAGCATTGAAAGATCTTCTTGGAGCAGGTTGGCTGCCAGCTGTGTGTGGTGGAAATAAGTCCTGCTAGAGGCATCAGCTGAAACAGTTCAGAATTGGGAAAACCTCGAAGTTTAGGCGATGCTTCAAAACTCTTCTCTTGCTCTCTTTTTAGAGATGAGCATCTTTGGAGCACCCTCAGAATTAAAAATTACCAGACATCAATGTTATTATGTAGGAAAGGTACAGCAGCTCCTGCCCTGAGTTTCTGGATGCATTCACTGCAGAGACAAGCAGGTAAAAAGGTGAAGGTGTCTTACCTGGCTCTTGTGGAGGAGGTTTTTCAGCTGCAGAGGTGCCTCGAGCAGTTTCCGGGGTGGAACTGGGCTGTTTGTGTTTTCTGGCAGTCAGAAATAAATGTTTATTCATGTTCCCAGCACTGATCCCCTTCCAGGCTCTCCCCAGGAATGGTCTTTGCAAAGTGCTGTGCCCAAATCTCCCTCTCTCCCCCTCACTCACACTCAGGTGGCTCCCAATGCCCAATGAATTAAATGCTCTGAGACTTCTCAGGGACTTAACCCCTTCCAGCATGTCTGAGACCACTTGGTTTTATGTCTAGACTGGAAAATAGGTTGTGTAGCAGGGCTGCCTTTAAGAGGACAAGGTGATTTTCTGGCTCCTCAGCATTTGGAGAATTCTCTTCTATTACAGTAATTAATTCTTAGGAAAGTTCTCATTTTCCATGCTTTACCTTTTTCCCAAAGAGGTTTTTCAAGACTTCTGGAATGCAGTGTCTCATTTTCACACCCAATTTCAGAATTGTAATTATTTCAGTATTGCAATTATATTCTTAATGAAAAAAACACTTCAGAATTACATGCACATGACTTGAAAGGTATAAAGATATATTTTTGCCTTGCTTTGCAGTATATGAAGACAGATTCCAAACAAAATAAATTTCAGATATTTTACCTTAAATTATTTTCAGTTACAGAACACATACAAGTTTCAGCTGTTCCATTAAATGTACTGCTTTTAAAAATGACAAGGAGATAATTGCTGTTTCCAAGGAAAGCTGTTCAGACCAGTTGAAAAGTTAGAGTATATAACCCTAGTCCTGTGTTTAAACACCAGGCACATGTTATTTAATGCAGCAGAGAAACCCAAGACATAAAATCCTCTTCAATAAATGATTACAATTGGTTTCAGCAAGACTGTGAAGTCCTGGATTATCAAAATCCTTATAAATACCAGCAAATTTCAGCAAATTTCAGCAAATTTCCCATTTTCACCCAGCCCTTACCTTTTCCTTGTGTTCCCACTGGCAGTTTGGATGCTGTGGGGGAAATCAGGGGCTTGGCATCCTTCAGCCCGAGGGCTGAACTTACCCCTGAAAGGACAACGAGTGTGAGGGGTGGCTGTGGCAGGAGCTGCAGGACAGGAGGAGGCAGAGTCTGCTCAGCTCTGTCATGTAACAGCTGCTGAAGGTGCCTCAAATCCCAGAATCCCAGGAGGGTTTGGGTTGGAAGGGCCCTCTGGACATCACCAAGTCCAACCCCTGCCAAGGCAGGGTCACCTGGAGCAGGTGGCACAGGAGAGCATCCAGGTGGGTTTGGAATTCTCCAGACAGGGAGACTCCACACCCTCTGGAAGCTGTTCCAGAGCTCTGCCCCCTCCATGGAAAAAAGTTCTTCCTCAGGCTGAGGTGGAACTTGTTGTGTTTTAGGATTTAGGATTAGGAAAGGGCCCTGGCTCTGAGGGTGCCCTCAGAGCGGGGTTTGGGTTCCAGGTGCACCTCTGGTTGGAATTTCCCATCAGGGACAGTCGGTTCCCTTTGGAATGGCCAGTTCTGGGTGGTTCCTTGTGCAGCAAAGCCTCTGGGGCTCAGTCAGGCAGGCTCAGGCCTGCACAGGGGATCTGAATGTCTTCATTATTTCTCAAGGCTTGCCATTGTCAAAGGCAAACACAGAGCCTGCAGCGGGGCCGGATCCCACGGGATGCTCAGGAGATTTCCTCGTCCCTGCTGAGGGTCTGTGCCAGGGCAGCTGTGCCAATAGCTGGGCACAGAGCAGGGGGTGACCTCCAGCAGCAGCCCTGGCTGGGGACAGGGGCTGGGGACAGGGACAGGGGCTGGGGACAGGGACAGGGGCTGGGGACCACGTGCAGCTCTTTGACAATAATGGAAAATGCACAAATAATGTCATCTTCAAAGCGCCGTGTACCCGGAACGAAGAGGTACTGACAAGCATCTGAAAGAGAGAATTATCCCCATTTTACAGATGAAAGGGAGTCACACAGAGAATCAAAGTCAAGATTAGATTAATAGACATTGATGCCAGAGGAGCTATTATGTCTTGTCTGGCATCTGGCAGAACAGAGCGGAGAATTTCACACAGATTGCTCCATTAAATCCCTAATCTCTGTTTGGGCTGAGGAAAGACCTCCAGAGCTGACACAAAGACACTGCACCATCTTCAAATGAGTTACTTGTGGGGCACTACTGAAAGTTCATATCCTATCCCAGTAGGAGTTTATTTAACTTCCTGCTGCCTCAGCTAATTTTGTTTGAATAATATTTTTAAACACCCCCCCTCATATCACCTGAAATCTCCTTTGCATTTGTGCTCCCTGGAGGTGATTATTGAGTTGATACTTTTCATGTGGGAGACAAGGGCCAAAAGGATGTTGGAGTGGGAAAAGGGAAAAGTTTAATCTTGATAAAAGAATTTTTTCCAGTGAGAATAATCAATCACTGGAAGAGCCTCCCCAGGGACATGATAAGGTCCCCTCACTGGAAGTTTATAAGATTTCCCAGGCTGGGCAGGGTGCTGGGTAATCTTATCTAGGACCCCTTTCCCACTGGAGGTTGGCTCACATGACCTTTTGGTGTCCCTTCCAACCTGGGCTGTTCTGTGACCCTGTGTAAGAGGTTTTGTGTCCAGGAACTGATGTAAGTGTGTGCTTAGAAGTTGTGTTGGATCAGGTCCTGGGGCCCAAATCCAGCACCAGTGAATGTTCCCAGAATGGTTTGGATCTTTCCAAATGACACAGTCTATTCTGAACTGTCAGTTCCGTGGCATTTTCCTTTACATCTGTGCTTGATGTGTGATTATCCTGCAGTTCATCAGGCAGGTTTATTAGGAGACTTAATTGGATTGCATTAGCTGGCATTTAAGCCATCCAAGCCATTTGAGAATGCAATCAATTAAAACATCCAAGCACATTAATGGTGTGGACACAGGGCAATTTATGTAGATGGCTAATTACCTGTTTACTTCAGGAAGCAGATCAAGAATGGCCAAATGATGCACGAGAAGAAAAGAAACAACATTGCAAAAATCCTCTTGGCAAGGCTGCAAAAATTAGCACATGGCAAGGTATCATTGTTCCCATTGTTAAAGTCTACAGTGAGAGAACAAACCCTACACCGTGACAGGCACTCAGAGGTGTTCCCAATAATTTCAGATTTCAATGTGACTTCCAGAGAACAGATGGAGCGTATTACCAGTGCTGGAATGTCTTCTAACAGCACATCTGAGGTTTCTAAGCAATCAAGAAGCTCTCTGAGGTGGTCATTTCAAGTGGGGAAATGCTAATCCCTGTCAGTTTTCCATTTCATCCACTACTGATCTGGATCTGAGACTGGGGCTCCGCGGGGACTCCAGGTCCCTCACTCTGGGTCACCCCAAGGAAGTTTTGGTGTGGTGGTACCCACCTGGAGATGGAAACACAAATGAGGGGTATAACAAAATGCAAACCAGGGTGGAATGGAATCACTAACATCCTCCTGTGCTTCCTGCTCCCTCCTACAACCCCCCTGGCTTTGCAGCTGAATTTTCTCATTTACTGATGCAGTTCAGGAATGAGGCATGCAAAATTATTATGAGCTACTGCTCTTAATTTCCTTTAGAGTCCAGGGGGAAATTCTTATTCTCGTTCATTCTCTGCAACTCCTGACTCTTCTTTGGGGTTGTGTAGGGAACATAAAAACACAAAAATGATCAGGTTGGGTGGTGACACACCTAAAGCCACAGCTGCTCTGGCACAGAACATGTCCCCAGTGGCTCTCAGGGACACAAGGGAGGCTGCCAAGGTTTCCAGGAGCTCTTGGCCATTCATGTTGTACCCAAGATAGACTTTGGAAAGTGAATTAATTGAAAATTACCTGGTTGCACACCTTAGAGGTGAAGGTTCCACACCTGTATTGAGGCGTGGGACCCAGAGGGTCAGTGGCACCAGGCTGTGACTTCAGGGAAGGCCAGGACAGAAGCTGTTCCCTCACTTTCTCACTTTTCTCAATTGCTGGTTCATTAGTGAGGCACTAAAAACAGCATCACTGTGATCATGAGTGGTTTCCACTCTCTGCTGACATCTTTGGGGCTGGTTCATGTTCTCCAGTCTCCCATTTGGGGTGGAAATTTGTTCCCTGCTTGCCCTCAAACATCCTCAGCTGCTGAGAGCTACAACCAGCAATATCAGCTGTGTTTGTTTTCTGCCCTCCAGGCACTTCTGGGAGCCAATAAACCACTGCTCCTGTGCCCAGGGTTGTCTGGACACACCTGTGGGCAGGTGCAGTCTCTGCAGCATTGACAGAACGAGTGGATATGGAAAAGTCATTCCTGAAATGCACAGCAGGAGGGGAAGGAGTCTCCTGGATCCCACAGCTTTGGAATGCTGTGCCTCCTAAATAATGAACTGCTTTTCTTAAGGTGCCACTGAGTAATGGCTGAGAGAAGCAGCAGATCCCAGCACGGCTGAAATCCAACTGAAGCAGCCAAGGCTCCAAAGGCAGGCTGCAGTGCCAGTGATCATTTCATGTACCTCATTCAATTCCTGGTGACAGCGACTCCTCGGAGCCCTGGCAAATTGGGAACTGCTGGATGCAGCAGCAGCACAATGATAACAGTTAATCTTCTGCAGGGGCATGATGGTGAAAGAAATGGCTTTTAGATTAGCTGTCATTAGAGTGAAACATCTGCCCCTGCAAGCCAAGGGGACTGTCCTCACTTGGGCACAAGGAAGCTCATTAAATTCCTGGGTTTGCATGGCTCTGCTCCAGAGCCACACTTCCACCACGCTCTGGAGCTGGGAAGCACAATGACTTGGGCTGAAAGGCAGGAAGAAGAATTCCCTGGAGATGTGTCAGCTTCCAGAGCAGCTGCAGAAGTTGGTTCCTGTGTTTAAGTTCCCTCAGTACCTGGGAGCACACAGCGAAGTGGAATAGGAAAAATTAATGGGAGTAATGGGGTTTAAAAGGAAATTAAACCTTCTGAGATCACAAAAGCTCAAAGTTTAGCTCTGCTTGAACTCTGAGGAAAAGCTTCCAGTGGAATATTTAATTCCAAACACTTTGCCATCATTTCTAAGCTGTTCTTTGCCTGCTGGACTGCAGAGCATGAGGTCAGGAAACTTCCCTTGTCTAACTCTATTTGTGATGCAAATATTCTCACATCTGATTTTCCTTTCACATGCTTAGAAGGAATGTTGAATACTTCAGAGGGGCAAGCCTAGCAGGGCACTGTTTGTGCAGGAACATTCTCAACCATGATTTCACAGTTTTCTTTCACCATTCATTACCTGGTGGTGATGTGCAACACGGTTATTGAGGGTGCAGAATATTTTAAAGGAACAAAATTTATGGAGAGCAAGGAAATAGTTGGTAGTGTCTGTATAGAGCTCAGAGCTGAATAAACTACAGATATTTAAGCTGTAATTAATTAATGACTGCAGCTTCAAGCTGGATTACATCAGGTATCCAGTTTTATCTTTTATTAGGCTGTATTTTCATCTTGATTACATTAATCTTGATTAATATAAGTATATTTGAGTTCTTCATAATTGTGTGACATTTCCAGCAGAATTCCTTGAGGATATGTCCTACAGCACACTGTACAAGGAGCAATAAAGTTCCTTTTCTAAGTATTCAGCCTTGGGCTGCTTGCACAGGGTGAGGGAAGGGTTTCAAAGCAGCATGAAAGAGCTCCACAATCCCCATGAACTGGAGCTCAACAGTAAAGAAAGGTACAGAAATGATCACTGCAGGTTTTTCTGCCAGATTCTTCAATCTGGAAGAAGTAGAACCAGGTTTTCTTGTTGTTTTTGTGGTGTTTTGGTTTTGTGTTTTTTTTTGTTTTTTTTTTTTTTTTTTTTTTTTTAATTTTTGTTGTTGTTGTTGTGTTGTTGTTGTTTTCTTTTAGAAAATTGCTTTTATCTAATCACGGAATTATGGACTTGTTTGAGTTGGGAGGGACCTTAAAGCTCACCTGGTTCCAGCCCTGCCATGGGCAGGGACACCTCCCACTATCCCAGGTGGCTCCAAGCCCTCTCCTAGAAACTGGCTGGAAGAGTAAGAATGCAACAGAGAATTAAAGAATAAATCAGGAGCTTGAGCACAGGCAAAGGACTTTAGTGGGCACAGACAGAGGACAAGGAAAATAAAAGAAACCAATGAAAATGCTGATGAGAAGAGTCAGAAGCTGCTGGGAGAAGCAGCCATTCCTCAAGGCCATGACTTTTCAGGCAGTCACCTGAAAAGGAATTTTTCCTCTAGCAGAATCTCTCTAGCAGTCTTGCAGGGATGCCTGTGGTCCTTAATTTAAAGAAAAAAAAAATATTCTGGAGCAATAAATGCATTCTGTCCGAGAGAATACATTGCTTAACAAACAGAACAGGCCAAAATGCCCCAAACTTCCAGACTAATGGAGGGAATATCACTCTGGGGAACAAGACAACTCTATTGTCTTCCCAATGCTTTCCATGGTCTGAAAAAAGTGGGATATCCTGTTTTTACATAATGGAAAGACTTCCAGAAAAAATTACAAAGCCCTAAACAACCACTTCTCAAAAGATTTCTCAAGACACAGAGAATTTCCTGTCTGTTGGTTACTACTTGAAGGAAAACATGATCAATTTTTTTTTTTTCAGCTTGCAAATGGAGCCAACAGTTGTTTAAGGATATAATTTCATGCTTGGAAAGAAGCTCTCCCACAGCATCTTCATGCCCATTATGGGGAAAAAGCCTCATCAGTGTCACTAAGATTAAAATGGAATTTGAAGGGCAAGAAGCCCGGTCTTACCTGTGCTCTTAGGGCAGAAAAAAGGAGCATGCAGAGAAGAGGAAAAGGTGGAAGGTTCCAGGTGGTGTCATTGCTATGGCTTGATCCCATGGCTGCTGAATGAAGTTCCACCCTGGAATGTTGCCTTTGAGACAACAGCACAACAAAAAAAGAGAATGTTCCCTCTTCCCTTTCATCCTAATCAAAGCAGCAGAGCACTCCTCAGCATTGCTTTAATCTTTGTTTTCTGCTGTAGTTTCTGTTTTTCTCCACGGTTATATCACCACACTCCAAAAACATTGGGACAGCTCCTTTGGAGCAGCCAAAACAAAGGAAGGAGCTGCTGCTCTGGGCCCCACCTTGGCTCCTTTCTGCTTCTGGGCTGAGCTGAGGGCTCCACCACACAGGGGAATGGTCAGGGATGTCCCAGCACTGCCTCTGGGGTGTCCCAAATCCACCTGAAAGCTGGAAAACGGGCACAGGACAGCAGGACAAGCCCTCCTGGGCCTGCCAGGGGCTGATTCTGTGCTGGCCAGCAGGGAGGAGGAGGAGGAGGAGGAGGAAGGAATGCTGCAGCTCTGGGAGCAATCCCATCCTGGATGCTGCCTCCTGCTTGTGCATCACCACTTCTGGATGAGCTGCAGGGCTGGCTCTGGGGCTTGAACACCCACGAGTGTGAGGGATGGGATTCAGCAGCTCTGGCAGACACCAGACACGATCTGTCTGTGGAGAGATGATCCCTGGTATCTGCCCTGGCCAAGGGAGGCACGGGATCTGGGAATCCAAGGTGAAGCCTGGAGTGGAGCTGCCCATGTGGATATCAGGGCAGAGTTCCTGGAGTGGATCTCTGTTGAGTCTCACTTTTCACCTGATCTGTCATTTCACTGTCCCCTGGGGCAGTAGAACAGTTTATTTGGGATTTGTGCTGCCCCATCCCTGATACTGGTGCTGATCCTGGCAAATCCACTGCAATCCCACCAGGGCAGATCCTTCATCCAGGAGTGGGGCAGGAGAGGGGTGTAACACCCAAATTCCATTTTAATCTTAGTGACACTGATGAGGCTTTTTCCCCATAATGGGCATGAAGATGCTGTGGGAGAGCTTCTTTCCAAGCATGAAATTATATCCTTAAACAACTGCTGGCTCCATTTGCAAACTGAAAAAAAAAAAGATCATGTTTTCCTTCAAGTAGTAACCAACAGACAGGGCCTTCACAAACACCTTACAGGAGTTACTTTTGACTGATCTTTTTGACTGGCCCATAAAAATAAGGCCAATTGATTGAACAGTAGGTGTTAAAGCTCATCAAATACTAGCTAGGAAATACATGATTATTATTCATGAGCTGCAAGTGATTTGAATGTTTTCCTTCAGTAGGACTGGAACCCCTGTGTTAGAATTCGTTGTTTAGCCAGAAAAAAGGCTTTTTTCACAATGGGGACTTTACATAATCCACAATAATTTTAAGGAATCCTGAATGCTGCAATTTGCTTTTTTTCCTTATTGCTCTCTTGGTCAGTTTTGTTTTGCTGCCTTGAACATTCTACTCCATGTTCAGAGTCACGTCTGTTGCATATTTATCGTGAGCTTCTCATCTTTCTTATCTTTCTCATCTTTCCTTCATTCTTGCAGCCACCCAGAAAGCAATCAGACTGGAAAATCCCCAGACAGAGAAATCAATGTATGCTACAGCTCGATGCCTCTCTTTTGAGTCTTGCTTTCAGCTTCTGGAGCTCAGAACTTTTATCAATTTTAAGCCCATAGTCTGTGATTTTCCAGGCCTCTTCATAACGCTGCTTTTCAAAGTTATATTGTGCAATTTTGTGGAATGTTTTGGTTAAAGATTCCCTGCCAGGGCAGTCAGTGATGGTGCCCAGGGCCAGGGGCTCGTCCAGCTGCAGGGCCTGCATGTAGTGCTGCACTGCTGCCTCCTCCTGAGCCAGCGCCAGCAGCAGGAAGCCCTGGCAGCAGTGATCCCCAGCCTGTGTTTTTGGGCTGTTACAGCCGTGCCCCTGGATCACTTTCTCCATGTCTTTCAGAGCTTTTTCATATTTTTTCAGGTGCATCAGGCAGGCAGCTCTGCGCCGCAGGTACCTGGGGCTGTCCCTGCTGGCCAGCACAGCCAGGCTGTGATAGCCCAGAGCCTGCTGGTGGTCGTGGCCTTTCATCAGCACCTTCCCTTCCTGGGCTGCTGCCTGTGGGGACAGAGTAATCCATGTTAGTTAAAAAAGGGAAAAAAAAAATAGGGGAATACCTAGTCTGGACTGGTCGTACACACAGACACTAAGAAATCTTAGTTATTTTGTCAAATGTTGGAATTGTATCTAGCTGGAGAAATAATAATTGGTGTATTTTTACATACAGGTAAGATGTAAAACTCTTGGCTCGCTGGGCACTTGCTGTTATCTCAGGAGCTTCTGAAGTCCTTTGTTTCTGCACAGAATTTCTTCTGAATTTGTTTAAATTCCTTAGGAATGATGAACAAAAAGCTGCCTGGACCAACATTCCCAGGTGCTGCACCAGAAATGCAAGTGCTAAAAATGAATTTTTTGTGTCTACTGGGGCTTACCTAAGCTGTAGGAAAAAAAAAAAAGGCCAACTGGTGGCTTTGCTAGTTGTTAATCTTGAGTGCAATTTGAACTCTCTGGCCTCATCTAAAGGGAAAAACAACAAGAAAATAGAGAAGGCCAAAAGAGCCACATAATTTTTAGGTTCATGGAGGTCAATAAAGAAAACTCCATTAGAAGTATTTGCCTCAAATGGATTTCTCATTATTCCCCTTTATTGGTAATAAATAAAGCTTTTAACGTGCTGCAGCAGAGTGAATATTCAAGTTATAAACAAGGCTGCCATCAGCAGCTGAGGGCTTGCAAAAGGCTGGGCCAAACAAGCTGAGGCTTCAAGAAAATGAGTTACCCTCCTTTCAGGGGGTAACTCCTGCCTGTGGATGCAGAAATCCAGTTAGCCCAGCCACTGTTTCAGTAGCCACACTTGACAGCCAGGTCGGGTCCTCCAGACTCTTTTATTTTGGCTGACTGAGGTTAGGATTGATTGGTGTCTGCCAGGACTGAGGAGAACAGGTTCTGCAGGGAAGGGATCAATACTGCAGGGCAAGTCCCAGCACCTCATCTGAGAGCAGTGGCATGAAATAATTTAGCCTCTCCTCATGGTTTTTGAGGAATTCTGCCCCAGTTATTTCATTATAATGCACATAATATAGATATATATATTGCTATTTTTATAAATATTATAGATAAAGATATATTGATATATATTTATATATCTCTATATATAATATATATTGCTATATAAATATTATATATCTCTCTATATATCTCTATATATCTATATCTCTATATATATTGATATATATATATATATAGATATAGCTATTTTTCTTGACATAATCATATTTATTAAGGAGTCTCTCAGCTTCCACACAGAGAAATAGCAATAGGACTTCTCCCCAAACTGTGTCAACCCCTGGCTTTAACAATTCTGGCCATAAATTTTCAGGCAGCCTGTCCAAACCCATCTCAGATGTCTTTGTGTACATTTAAAGAGCAGCACATTTGCTTTGTCCTTTGAAATGTTTTTAAGACAACTCCTCAATGCAAGTGTTCCCTCAGTGGCAGGAATTTAACAAGGGATCAAGGTGGAATTGCAGCTGCCTGAGGAGCATCCTGGCAAGAGAAGGTGTTTTTTTTTTTTCCCTAGAAATTCCAGAGTTCTGGATCACATTGTTCCAAGGAACACAGTGCAGTTCCTCAAGATAGCCTGTGTTTGTGTAGTTAAATTGTCATTTTCAGCCTCTAAGGTGCATTTGTTGTCTCAGAGGCAGAAGAAAACACAATTGTTGTTGTTGTGCTGAATGCTGAATCTGATGCTGGAGGTTTCAGTGCTCTAACCTGGGGCATTTGGGGTTATTGCACCATAATACTGCATTTATTCACTGAGCAATATTGCAATATTGCATTTATTCACTGCTTTGACTCCTTCACATTTCCCTGAGAATCCCCAAATCAAGCCATGAGATTCTGCCTTTCCTGCCACTCTTGGAGGAAAAATCCCATCTGAAAAGAAAGGATTCCTTTTCACCCTTGCTGATGGAGCAAGCTTGGACAGCTGGATTCTGGATTCTCTTTTGGCTCTGCCTGACTTAAGGGACATGAGCTGGGATGTTTTTGGGGTGTAACAGGGAAGGATTTATCAGCAGCTTGCACATTATCTCCTAACAGAGATAAAGATGAAAACCAGGCTCAGGGAGAGAAGGCAAGGGAAGCCAGAGGACATGGCACAGCTGAGTTCAGCTGCTCCCTGCATGTGGCCTTGGAGAAGCATTTTTTGTCATCAGCCTCATTGCAGGGCACCTGGAAGGGCAGGAAAATCTGTGGAGTGCATTCCAGGGGAACTCGAGTCCAGCTTGTCACTAAAAGTTTGACTTTGGCTTCCACACTGAAATAATTCAGGTGCCACCTGGAAAGGGCCATGAGTGGATCCCTGGATTCCTGGATTAAGTCTCTGTGTTCCTTTTTTCCATCTGTTCACCTCACTGGGTGTAAAGGACTGAACATACACATATTTTTGTAGCATTTTTGGTTCCAGTCCCTAGGGACCAATCTTATGACATGACCAAGGCTTAATTCCTTAGAAAGAAAAAGAGTGAGGAGTTTATTGGGCATGGAATGATGGCCAAGGGTTAGTCCCTGAGCAGTAAATCCCAGCAGATGGAATGATAAACTCTGAGCTTTGGGAGAGGGTTGGGTGTTTCCAGAAGAGTTTGGAGCAAGTCTTTCCTTCTCCACCTGCACGTGCCATGAAGGACATGTGGAATGGCAATTTCACCTAATTCTGGCACAGACCATTTAGTTTTGGAGACCCTTTTTGTAGGAATCTGGATCTGCACAGAAGCTGCAGCCCTGAGGATCTGTGTGAGGGGTTGGGAATCAGTCGTGCTTTTACCCCTGACTTAGGAAAGCCAAGGGTTGAAGCTGCACGAGCAGCAAGCAAACTCCCTTCCTCTGACCTTTTGCAGCTTAATAAATCTTTCAGATTCCTATTCCCATGGGGCTCTCCCAGTTGTTTACAAATTTCTCAGCATGGGACCCCTTTCACTATAAATAATGGGAGAATTTTATGGCTTTGTTTTCCATGAAAAAAAAAAAGAGTACATCAAGGAGCTCTCTCCTTCCTCCACCCTTTCCTATTCAGCTTATGGAGAATTATTTTTAGCTTTTCAGACTTGGCTACAGGATAATGATGACACGTTTTTAAAATGCCTGTAATTCCAAATACTCAAAAAACAATGTGGCAGAAATGCTTTTGTGCTGGAGTGCTGAGACTGGCTGTGAACTCTGAACCCTCCTTTTCCTACCTGGGAAACCCAGGAACAGAGCAAACTCCCTCTCCCAGGGTAGGCACCCTGGCAAAGTCAGGCCATCATTGGGAATTTTAGCATTAATTCTGTCTGTAAGCTTTTAAAACTTTGTTTTTACTGAGATCTTCCTTTCAGAAACCAGAATAACCTTGCAGGCAAAAGGAAGTGCTGCTGGGGAATCCTTTGAGACACTGGGCAGGTGGTTTAAACAATTCCTTCCCCACCCCAGCGAGCACACAGTCTTCCCCTGGTCACAAAATACATCTAAAAACCCCCAGGTGCTTGAGTTCAAACATTTACTAGCTGAACAAAAGCAAGAGATGAAAGGGAGCAATGTTTTCTTTTTAAACTTCCAACCCTGGTATTGGGCTCCAGTTTTGAAACCAGCCTGCTCACACCTCTTGTCTCAAGCAGAGGAATCCCTCATGATAAATAAGCCACAGTGAGGGGTTTCCTTTCAGACACAGCTGCCAAAAAGAGACAGAAATAAGTTTCTCTCCCATTTTTAAGGCTTCACACACCTGTGGCACCAGTGGGTTCTCACATGTCAGTGCAGTATAAGAGACACAAATGTTAATTTGGTTTTTTTTCTTCTCATTTTTCTTTTCTTATTGACAGCAAAGAACATCCCTCCTGTGTTGCCTCAGGAGGGAAGCAGCATGGATGGACTGGGCTGTGAGACCCCCACAGAAGGAATGATGTGGCAGCAGGTGAAATTCAGCTGTAAAATGTGTCTTCATTTACAGACACCTCCTTAGGGCCTCCCTGGTCACAGTCTCAATTGTTCCTTTATCAACTTTCTAAAGTGGAAGATTGCAAATTGCCTCTGAAATCTTCCAACTCTTCCCCCTAAGACTGAACTTTTTGCATTATTTAGAAGAGAGGGGCTCTTTTCTCTGTAATGGGTCATGTCTGGGGAGTGGTAAATTAATACTTGTTTACTTATATCCTCCTGCTGTTCTGTTCAAATACATTCCAAGGGCTCCTCTTGCTGCATTAAGGATATCAGCATGTTGTTTGTTTTATAACCTGGGAGAGAGCATAACAATATAGCTTCTCACCAGGGTGCACACCAGCAACAAATTGAATAAAAGAAAGCAAACTGATTCTCAGAACTCAGAGCTTCTGGGTAATCAGAATTGCAGATGCTTGGCTGAGTGTTAAAACTCTCCACCATCAATCTGACCTTCTCTTGTCTTATTATTGGAGATACTTTCTGGGTGTACTTTGGGGGAGAAACACGAAAAAATGCTGAATAATAAATAGCTGGGGGGGACCAGGGCTTTGTGACATTGTTGTGTCAGTTTTAGCTAAGAAAACCAGTCTCAAAACCTTTAATTTTGTAAAAATGCAAACATATTAGAAATCCTAAATGTTGCACAGAAGAAGGACGGAAGCATTTAATTCACTGAATTGAAATATTTGGCTTCTTTTCACCAAGAGAATGAACAAAACATGAATACCCTTTCACCAGGAGCCATCCCCGAGCCCCATGTATCCCCCAGAGTACAATTAGCAAGGATCTGTTAAATCCCTCCCTACCTGCTGCCCCTCACAGCCCCTGAATTGCAGTGTGGCCATCACCAGCTCTTGTGCCAGGGAGACCAAAAAGGAATCCCAAGTGCTCAGATGAGGCAAGGATGGATCATTAGAGACTGATCAAGGTCACTGCAGTGGAAGAAGTTTGGCTCCAACTCCCTGACCTGGCTGAGGAAAAGCCAATTTGTGCCCTGTCCGTCTGCTAAAACTCTTCCCACACACTTCTCAAGGCAGGGAGAAATCCCTGCAATCCCAGTTTTACTTCCCAATTCTTTCCCCACTGAGTCCACAGATGTGGGATCAAAAAAAAAAAAAAAAAAAAAAAAAAAAAAAAAAAAAAAAGGGGCTGTACCTGAGCGAGATGCTGCTGTTGCTTGGTGTCTACAAAGTTCAGGAGAAAGGCCAAGTCCTTCTCATCTCTCCTGGCCAGGACACTGAGCGGGGCAGCTGCCCCTGCCACATTCCTGCTCTGCAGCTGCAGCACAGCCAAGCGAGCCCTGGCAAAGTCCTCAGCAGGACAGTGGCCAAAGGCTTCCTGCAGGTGCTTGAGAGCCTCTTGGTGCTTTCCTGTTGGGGAACACCAGCACAAACTCCATAACCCATCCCGTGGAGAGAAAGGTACCGAGAAACCACAGCAAGGCAGGGGTCAGGCAGACAGTCCACGCCTAAAGGTGTTAACTACATCATACCCTGTCCCAAAATGTTTTCAAACTTCTCTTGAGAAGCACCATCCAACATCATCCAGCATCATCCAGCATTATCCAGCACCATCCAGCATTATCCAGCACCATCCAGCATTATCCAGCATCATCCAGCACCATCCAGCATTATCCAGCACCATCCAGCATTAACCAGCATTGTCCAGCACCATCCAGCACCATCCAGCACCATCCAGCATTGTCCAGCATCATCCAGCACCATCCAGCACCATCCAGCACCATCCAGCAACACTCTTGACATTTAACATTCACTTCTGTCCATTTTCTGCTCCTTCACCAGGCCTGACCAGCTGTGCTGAAGGACTGGAACTCACCATTGGCCATCAGAACATCAGTGTAGAAGATGTGATGTTGAGCAGCCCTGCAGATTTTGGTCAGTGCTTTTGCCATGGTGAGAAGGTCCCCGAGGGTTTCTTCTCCTGGGAGGTCTTTGGTGGCCACGAGCTCGCTGAGAGTGGCCCTGCCGTGCTGGAGGAGCCACCCAGTGACCAACCCTTGGGCTTCAGGCTTCAAGGACAGGATTGCTGGGATCACTGCTCCTGCCTCCACCTTCAGTGCTGAGATCAGATCTTGCACTGCCTCCTGTGGAAAAACAACACCAAGGAAAGAAATGGAAGCAATAATTAAGTATTGATCATTTGTTCTTTCAGCTGCTTTCTGTTCTCTGCTGAACTATGGAAAAAAACATGGAAAAACTTTGCTCTTCCCTGTCCTTGTGCTGCAATTTTTCCATTTGCAAAGCTGCTAGGAGGTCATAAAGGCAGGTTTGAATGAGTGCAAAGTGCTTTAAACTCCTTGGGTTATCACAGAAAATCATGACCAAGGTTTAGTCCTCCTTTCCCTAGGCTTGGGAAAGAAAATCAGTAAAGTCAGATGGGCTGTTCATACACCCAGCCAAACCCAGAGCCTTTCACTGCCCAAATTCTGTGAGAAACTCCTGTTTCCAGTGATTCCACAGCAAATACTGTGATACTTTACACTCGTATTGTTCAATACCCTCAGAAAAACCAGCAAAGCCCCACAGGGACAGTACCTTCTGCTGCCTCAGAGCGAGGTGAACCAACCCTCGGCCGCTCAGAGCTTGCACATTCCTGGGATCCTCCTTCAGGACAGCATTAAAATCAAAAATTGCAGTTTTCATCTGCCCAAGGCGCCCATAGCATCGAGCCCTGGTGAGGAGGCAATCCTCAGCATAACCACCTGGAGGACAGGGATGCAGCCATGGTTACTGCAAGGATACCCACAAGGAAGCTACAAAAAGCTCCACTTGGCCTGAGGATACCTCAGGATGAAGTACAATGAGAGTTTGCTTAAGTGGAAGTTTCCTTTATTTTTGCTGCTTGTGGAATTCCTGCCAGGTGTTACCAGCCATGAGTTGAAAGGAAAGAAGAATCTGTGTCAGGTTGGAGTGGGAGCAGCACGAATGAGAGGGGAAAACCCTCAGAGGGAGATCTGTGACTATGTGAGAGTGGAGGCATGAAGCCATTTGGCTCTTTTAGTAAAGTGAGGTCAGAATCACAGAACAGTTTGGGTTGGAAGGGACCTTAAAGAGTCCCCAACCCCCTCCCAAGGGCAGGGAAGGTACACATTGTTTTGGATAAATGAGTTATCCAGATGGGACTGACTAATTCCCTGCCAGAATTAATATGCACTGGGATTTGTGATAGTGAGCTGCATTCTTTTTTTCCCTCTGCTTTCACACAAGTGCTGCCCAAATAAACAGATAGAGTTGTCAGTGAAAATCCTGGTCCCTCCATTCCCTGCCTGCAGAGCATTTCTCTGCCTGCTACCCACATATCCCTTCCTTCCAAGGCAATTTTGATAAGGATCTTAACATGCCAGGGTTGCAATCAATAACTGTGGCATCCAATATTGGATGATAAATCAGCAGTGCCACTGGAAATATGTTTTCATAGGGAGGTCAGCAAATGCAGCTGCCTGCAGGGATCAGCCAGCAGAAAGGCTCCAAGCAATTCCTCTTCAGTAATGAGGCTTTTTCTCCCTCCTGATTTGCTCCAAAACTTCTGTAGCAAAGGTTATTATCACTCTGGAGCTCTACCAGTTGGCTCCTCTAAAGACAATATCTATTTCTTAACAAGCATCTGTTCTAGCAGGTGGGGAGCTGATAAGCTGGAATGCATGGGCTGTGAAATGGAACCATCTCCAAGCAATTAACAGGGTTTTTATTCCATTTCCACGAGCCAGTCTCTCTTCTTCTCAGTGCTGCTGTCATAACATTTGCTCAGAGTGAGAGGCAGATTTCCATACAAACATGGTTTTACTTGGAGCATGCCAGAAGAATTTCCATGTCAGCCTGGTCTCTCTCCTGAGGGAAAGCTGGGAGAGTGAAATGTGTGAGGGGCTGCATTCACTTCTTTGCACTGGGTGAAGAAAAGGGGTTGATGTCCCTGTAGAACTGAGCTGAACCCACTTCAAGGAATTTAAAATTCCTTAATTGCTTAACTCCACCCCTTCATGGCCCAGGTGAACGTGCTGTGTCAGCCCTCACCGGGGAGGTGACAGAGGAGATCTGGACATCCTATCCCACCCACGTGCTCTCCTTTAGGAGCAAACCCCCACGGGCAACCTGGTGTCCTCCTACCTGCAGCAAGGATGGCAAAGGACAGGTGGGCAATGGCCTCTTTGATGGCAGCACCCTCCTGTTTGCCCTTCAGGATGGCCAGGGCCCGCCAGCGGCAGTGGCTCTGCAGCAGCTTTCGGTCCTCGTCCTGGAAAATGTCCAGGACTGGCAGGAGGCAGGAGGAGTCTCCAATTCTGATCAGTCTCCTCAGCAGCTTAAGGATGGCAGAGGAAAAGGCAGCAGAGAAAGAGCTGAATGAGGTGTGAGGTTGTGTGCGAGACCTTTGTGTCCTTCTCCAGCTTTCCCACCTCTCCCTGGGCTTCAGCCAGCCCAGGACCACAAATCTCCCTGATTTATCTCCTCAGCTGGCCCTGGTGTGAATGCAGGTTGGAGAAAACAGCAATTCTTATCTTTCCTCACCACCACTGCAGCTGGGGAAATAATTCTGGGCAAATATCTGGTGCTGCCTGCTTTGTTTTGGGCAGCATCTGCTCCAAATTGTAGTGGAGTGTTTTTGTAAATAGAGGATGATTGCCCAAAAAAAAAGAAGGTTCCTGAGGAACACAAGGATTCCAGTGACCCTTTTGATTACAAAATCAAAACCAGTGAATTAATGGAAAATTAGGGAAGTGCTGTTAGTTATTTTCAGCATTGGTAATTGGTAATCCGGGAAAAGCATGGATTCAAACCCACAAACTACTGTCCTCCTAAAAAAGAATCCTGTCTGACCTTTGCTATCTTTGCCTCAACAAGCACTTTTTTTACTTTATTTCCAATGAAAATGAATCAAAAGATGGTTTTTACAGTGCTCAGCAGGGACTGACTATTCAAATCTGAGCCAGAGAAGCCTGGACAAGAACAAAGTTATCCCGATGTACCAGACACATCCCTTGAACTCATAACTTTCTCCATTTTATAGATAGATAAAAGTGATTGGCATCTGACAGGCAAGTGGGCTAAAAATATTTTGAAGAGAAATTTTCACATGTTCCATGTAGAACTTGCAGCACAAGCTGCAGATGGAAATCCAGCTTCCAAGAGGAGCACTCTAATAAAGCCACACCCTTCATTAACAGCCTTCCCCAAAGCAGCAAATTATAGCAAACTTTTATTTTTCATAGGCAGTAGTGAAGTGCTGACAATAAAACCTTTCTCCTTATCGGTTAGCAGAATTTATATGGCATTTAAAAAAGCATACAATAGTTCCCTCTGATGGCAGAGTCTGGGAATTCAGCTTTGTAATCCTGGGTAGGAGAACCAACTTTCTGGAATGGCTTTCAGGGTTTCCAGCACAATTTATCAGCATTGGAGAAAGAAAACTGCAGACTGATACTGGAGTTTCTGCATTTGTGTCTTTCTTTTCCAATGCTTCGTTAGGATAACTGGGGAGGTGGCACTTGTGCCTTCTTTTCTCTAAGGGAACATTCCCCATCCCATAATGTTGTCCCCAGGGACAGGATGCTCTGCCTGGTTGAGAAATGCCATTAAAAACCACTTGAGGAATGAGCTGGATTTGACTGGGAGTCCTTGTGTGGCCTTTTTGGACACAAATCCATGTGATTCTATGATTTTATGGCAACATCAGCCCTGTATTTACACCTTCAAAGTTCTGCTAGAGGTTCTGCACGTGGGCTCCAAGTTTCACTGTGTCACAGCTCTCCCTGTTGCTATTCAGGGAGTTCCTAACAGCAAAGTTTAGTTATAAAGGGGAAATGCACCCAAACCACTGAACACAGGGATTAATCTGTAATTTCACTGTGGTCTGGGGAAAATTTGCCAAATAAGCTGTTGAGGAGGGAATGACCCCGAGGATGAGGCTTTCCAGGTGCTCCTTACCTGGTTGCCATCATACACAAAGCCTCTCCTGAGCTGCAGCAGGGCCAGCCTGGCCAGCACAGGAGCCCTCTGGGGGTTTCTGGAGAGGGCCAGGGACAGCATCTTGTGGGCTTCTTCCCCACGGCCCATCTGGTACAGGGCATCAGCACACAGGATCTGGGATGCCTCGTCAGAGCTGTCCAGCTCCACCAAGAGAGAAGCCAGCTGGAAAACCCCAGGGGCATCTCTGGAGGGGGGAAAAAAAAAGCCAACAAAACAAAACACCTTCAAGGTTAGGAACGTGCACAGCCCTGTTTGCTTTTTCTGAAAGGAAACTGAGCTGGGTACCTCTTCTTCTGGAGCATCATCTGTCCTTCCTCCTGGAGGACCTTCAGCAGCAATCCCCTCTGGTTCCATGGCACGTAGGACTTGATGGTGAAGACGGTTTCGTCCAGCTTTAACTGGCAAGCTGTGATATAATCCAGGGCTGTCAAATAATTGCTGCCACCAGAAATGCGGATCAGCCCACGCCCACACAGGGCTTTGATGCAGCTGCTGGGATGTGGGGAATCGTGCTCGATGACCCTCTGGAAGTCCTGCAGGGCTCTGTGGTGGTCCTGGGCGTGGAGGGAGCAGAAGCCTCGCAGTGCCAGCAGGGTGTTGTGGTAAGTGTTCTGCTCTGCTGCCAGCAGCTGCTCACACACGTCCAGGGCGGCCCCGGGGTGTCCCTGCAGGAGGTGACAGTCTGCCAGCCGGACACTGAGCTCCCGGCTGGACCCTGGGCAGATGTGCAGGAGCAGCTGGATTGTCTGGATGACGGGAGGGAGCAGCTCAGTGCCACAAGTGCCCCTGAGCTCAGCCCGAGCACGCACAGCCTCCCTGTAGGCTGCAAACCTCCCCTCCAGGGCAGCTCTGGCCTGCTCCTCGATCTTCTCAGCATCACAGGGTGAGAAAAGCTCTTCAAAGCGTTTCATTGCCCAGGCAGAGTCTGCTGCAAAGGCTGCTGCTAAATCCTGCATCATTTCCTGCGCGCATCCTCCCAGGAAGAAATACCCAGCAGCTCGTTCCAGGAGCAGAGCCAGAACGTCCTCACCTCTGAGATTCTCAGCTGAGAAGCCCTCAAGGGCCTTGGTGCAAACAGCCACACACTCCTGAAATTGCCCCGTTTTCCGGAGGTGGGCTGCCCGTGCCCTGCACACCCAGGTGTGCCCCGGTGCCACCACAGCCAGGAAGCTGTAGCAGTCACCCAGCCACTGCTCCGAGGTCCTGCAGCCTGGGCTTCCCTCCCGGCACGTGCAGAGCTGATCGGAGAAAGCCTGGAGCACCTGGGGCAGGTGCTCCCTTTGCCTGCTGCACACGTAGGCCGCTGCCTCGGTTCCGTGCAGCGCAAAGGCTTGGACATAATCCACGATTCCCTGCCCAGCCTGTGTCCCTGAGAGCACCCGTGCCAGCGCCCTCAGCAGCAGCAGCTCCATGGAAGCCCCGGGGTTAGCCTCCAGCAGGAGATTGCATTTGCTCACCACCTCCTCCGAGCACCCTCGCCGGAGCAGGGCCTCCAGCTCGTAAACAGAGGCCGCCGCGTTGTTTGGGATCAGGGTGGAGAGGAAAATCGCAGCTATTCCCACGCTGAGGGACACCACGGCCAGGTTCCTGCTCTGGAGCTTGGGGATCTGAGCCTTGCCTTTGCACCAGGCCTCCAAGGTGGCCACCACTCGCCCGCGGAGCCCGTGGCCCATGGAGTTCACTCTCTGCACTGCTGTGGGGGCACAGCAGCTGAAGGCAGCCAGGTAAAAAGCGGTGGCTGCTGGAAATTCCTGCTGGGAGAGGCGCTCGTCCCCTTCCCCACAGAGCAGGGCGGCGAGGTCCTCGGGTGACATTTCCTGCGCTTGGGCCTTCACCGAGCGCCATCACGGGTGGGACATGGCCCGGGCCTGTAAAACAGAAACGAGGGGCTCTGGAGCAGGGTTTGAGCAGAAAATCAGAAATGTGGGGCTGTGGAGCAGGGTTTGAGCAGAAATGTGGAGCAGGGTTTGAGCAGAAAAGCAGGAATGAGGGGCTGTGGAGCAGGGTTTGAGCAGAAAATGAGAAATATGGGGCTGTGGAGCAGGTTTTGAGCAGAAAATGAGAAATATTGGGCTGTGGAGCAGGGTTTGAGCAGAAATGTGGAGCAGGGTTTGAGCAGAAAATGAGAACTGTGGGGCTGTGGAGCAGAGTTTGAGCAGAAAATAAGCAGAAAATCAGCAGTGAGGGGCTGTGGAGCAGGGTTTGAGCAGAAATGTGGATCAGGGTTTGAGCAGAAAATAAGAACTGTGGGGCTATGGAGCAGGGTTTGAGCAGAAAAGCAGAAATGTGGGGCTGTGGAGCAGAGTTTGAGCAGAAAAGTAGAAACAGGGGGTTGTGGAGCAGAATTTTAGCAGGAAATCAGCAGTGAGGGGCTGTGGAGCACAGGTTTGACAGAAAAATCAGCCATGTGGGGCTGTGGAGGAGATTTTGAGCAAAAAGTCAGCCATGAGAGGCTGTGGAGCTGAGTTTTAGCAGAAAATCACCAGTGAGGGGCTGTGGAGTAGGGTTTTATGAGAAAATAAGAAATGAGGGGCTGTGGAGCAGAATTTTAGCAGAAAATAAACAGAAAATCAGCAGTGAGGGGCTGTGGAGTAGGGTTTTAGCAGAAAATCAGCAGTGAGGGGCTGTGGAGCACAAGTTTAAGAGAAAATCAGCAATGGGGGGCCATGGGGCAGAATTTTAGCAGAAAATCAGCCAGAGGGGCTCTGAACACAAGTTTTTCTGCTTGGAGGGAGCAGCTTTACAAATGCCAGATGCCAGCATGCCCAGGCACTGTGAAAAGCCAGGGTTTGGTCACTGCCAGGTTTCGGGGGGAGTAAAGCCACGAGGAGAAACATCACAGAGGTTCACAGAGGTTGGGAAGCACCCACCCAACTTGGTCAGCGTTCCCTGCCCATGGAATGAGGCTGGGACAACCATTTGATAAATCTTTAATCATCAATGTCGCTGCTGTTGGGGGACACGGAGGAGACAGAGGCACACCTTGATGCTTCACCCACCCCTTACCTTTTCTCTTGGCCTGGAGGAAGGAGGACAAAATCGGCTCTTTTCCATGCAGTGGAAAGGATGAGGCTCCTGCCCCTCATCCCGCACACCTGAGCCCGGCCCTGCAGATACCTGAGAGGGGACGAGCTGGGGCGGACGGGACGGGAGGGATGGAGGAAAGGAAGGAGAAAAGGAGGGAGGGAGAACAGAGCAGGAGCGGGCGCTGTGTTGCCTGGAGACCGCAAACACTGCCCGGCCCGGGTGTGCGGCGGGGCGGGGACGGCCACGGGAACCGTGCCTGAGCTTCTTTCTCCTTATCCCGAAGGACCGGGCGGGATGCTCAGGGCACGGCCAGGGCAAGGATCCCCCTCATCTGACAGAAATGATCCCCCTCACCTCGCGGAAAGAATCTCCACTGCTTTGGGGAAAGGATCTTCCTCAACTTGGGGAAAATATCCTCGTCACCTTCGGGAAAGGATCTCCATCACTTTGGGGATAGGATCCCCATCACCTTGGGGAATGAATCCCTACTGCTTTGGGGAAAGGATCCCCATCATCTTGGGGATAGGATCTCCATCACCTTGGGGAAAGGATCCCCATCACTTTGGGGATAGGATCCCCATCACTTTGGGGATAGGATCTCCATCACTTTGGGGAAAATATCCTCCTCACCTTCGGGAAAGGATCTCCATCACCTTGGGGAAAGGATCCCCATCACTTTGGGGATAGGATCCCCATCACTTTGGGGATAGGATCTCCATCACTTTGGGGAAAAGATCCTCCTCACCTTCGGGAAAGGATCCCCATCACTTTGGGGATAGGATCCCCATCACCTTGGGGAAAAGATCCTCCTCACCTTCGGGAAAGGATCCCCATCCCCTCAGGGAAAGGATCCCCCTAACCCTGGGGAAAGGATCCCCTCACTTTGGAGAAGAGATCCCCGTCACCTTCAGGAAACTAACCCAGCTCATGACCCTCAGCAGGACAAGATACGGGGAATGACTTACACAAACCAGCAAACTCTATGATGCAGCCTAAAATTTTAACCTTAGTTTTTATTAATAAGCCTTGAATTTTAATTATAAATGTTATTTTTAATAGTAATCCTCATTTTTTAATAACTAGTCTTACTTTTAAAATAATAACTCTTATCTTTTAAATAATAACCCTTATTTTAAAATCATAGTCCTTATTTTTTTTAACAATTAGAGTGTTTTTAGCAGTAGAGCAACTCTTTTTTTACGAGTGTTTAGCCTGATGATGTCCCTTTAAGCCAGGGCTACTCTGAAGTCCAACTCTTTCTTTCTCTCTCCACATTCTTTGACATTCAAAAGAGTAAAAAAAACTCTCTATGATGGATAGAGATTTTTTGACATTTTATTAAGAGTTTGCCCATTATGTTGATTTGATTACTTTCACTTTAATTACCCTAATTAGCCATCCAGATATAATTTAGCATTGCTGTCACATCAGGCCACAGGTGATATTGCCAGGAAAAGACTCAAGGGCACGACAGAAGCAGTTCTGAAATAGAAATCACATTAAGGGGAGCTGGGTTGATCAAATGCCTCTGCCCCTCCTTGGAGGCTCAGGCAGAGCTTGTGGGAATAAAATTGGGACTGGAGCCTCCGACAGAGCCTGGTCCAGGCTGCAAAAATCATTACCCATCATCTGACTCTGCTGCATGACTGAGTGGGCTGGAAGTTGCTTCCAGCCACGTTTTGCCCCGCAGATAGAGAGAACGTGAGGATGGCATTGTCCTCCATCCATCATTTCCAGCTGGAAAAAGGCTGGTTTGGATAAGGATCCCGTGTGCTCCCTGATGTACATGGATGGTTTAGGGGATGCTGTGCTTGGCCAAAAAGGCAGCAGCCTCATGAAATGTCATTTTGTTGACTTTAGGTGAGAAAAACACAACCAATTTTATGTTACGTATCAAACTTAAATCAATTTAGGTTCCTAACTTTGGAGCTTGAAGGAATAAGAGGAGCAACATCTAAGGAGCTCAGTGGAAAAAGAGAATATTTCTCTGTGCCCTGGTGTGATCCCTGAGAGTGTGAGTGTTTAGACCTGTTGTTTTAAGAGGTGGAAGCAGCAATGTCTCTTAAAGACTTACAGGTTCTTCTCAAGCCCCCAGACAATTTGCTGTGTGTCCTGTGGGGTAGATAAGACCAGCTCCTTTCCTAAAAGGGTCATAAAAACACAGGGGAAGGGAGGGAAATTGTGGTGATTTCTATCTAAACATTTAATATTAAGTCAGCTACACACTCATTAAATAGTAACTCTACTACAAGAGCTCCTCGGGATGTCTCTGATTACTGATGAATTTTTAAAGGGAGGTGGATGGGGAGGGAGGAAATACAGAACAAGTTTGCAAACTTTATTTTTCCTGCTTTGCAGAGAAGGAGGTGCACAAACACATCTGCAACAGCCCTTCTCAGAGTCAGGGCTGAGAAATCTTGCACTTCTTTCTTTTAAAGGCTCTCAATTCCTGCAGTGGAACAAGTCCCTTCTCTTATGGCTGTTAAATGCCACGTGTAGCTATGGCTGAGGCTGAGAAACCAGCATTTTGGGGTTGAAAATTTGGCTTAAAAGGCAAAAAAATTGGCTTTCTTTGACAGAAAGGAGCATAATGAGGTGGGGTATTAATAATGTAAAAAAATCTTTGATTTATTTGATGACTGTTTCTCACTCTGAGCTGGACCTGGGCTGGAGAGCAGACACCAAATTCTGCTCTCTTTAGGCTGGTGTGAACGACACCAAATTCTGTGCTTTTTATGCTGGTATAAACAACCCAAGTTCTGCTCTCTTTAGGCTGGTGTGAACATTCAGGCTGGGGAATGAAGATGTTTGTCCTAAATGATCTGGGCTGGGTGACCGGGTGCCCTCCCCACTGAAGCCCAGGAGCTCTGCTGGTGTGTGAAGCCACACGATGAAATTTCATCCCGAGGCATCTTTAGCTCCACGCCCTCAGTCTGTTGGGAGAGCTGGGCTGCAGGGAGCTCTGTTGTCAGCCTGAGGCAGGATCTCCTTCTCCTGTGGAGCGAATTTGCAGCCCTGGCATTGTGTCCCCATGTCCCAACAGCTGCTGCTGCTCCTTTAGGTCCCAGCAGAGTTCAAATGGAGACCTCTAAGAGTTGTCGGTGACAGATCTGCTTCCTAATGCAGTCTGGTAGGAAATATTCATTTTCAGGATGTTTTCAGTCTTTTAAGTGTGGTTTTTATCACAGAATCATTGAGGTTGGGAAAGATCTCCAAGATCAGAGTGCATCCTGTGCTCAATCCCCACCTCGTCACCAGCCCAGGGCACTGAGTGCCACATCCTGTTCTTCCTTGGACACCTCCAGGGATGGGCACTCCAAACCTCCCTGGGCAGCCCCTTGTGAGGCCTGAGCACCCTTTCCATGGAGAAATTCCTGCTGTTGTCCAACCTGACCCTCCCCTGGCACACCTTGGGGCCATTTACCCTCATCCTGTCCCTTTTTCCCTGTGAGCAGAGCCTGACACCCCTCCTGTCAGGCAGTTGTGGAGAAAGAAGGTCCCCCCTAAGTCTCCTGTTCTCCAGGATTTTAAATTCCTATTAATAGAATATGTTAGATAGCCCTTCAGTCAAACCTTTCTGCTCACCAGGCAGTCACAACCTCCTGGGTGCATGAAAGGTGTGTGGGCACAGAAAGCCAAGGTGATCTCTCCGTGCACTGGACTATTTTCATCTCTGCTCACCCAATAAGACTGACAACACAAAGGATTGCAGGGATCCTCCTTAAGGAGCAGGATTAAGATGCACTTGAGCGAGATTACAAGAAAAGCGTGCTTGTTCCATTAGAAAAAAGGAATAATCCCTTTGTTTATGTTCTGGAGATTAAAGCAGTGACAGCAGAAAGCACCCGGAGGTCACCACACACAGACTTTGCTGGCTGGGCTGTGACTCTGGGATTCAGCTGTGCAGAATTTAATCCATCCTCCTTGTGCTGGGAGTTCTGCAGTGGCTCCATGTGAGGCAGGGAAGTGGCTCTGCCTATTCCACAGGCACAAAGCTTGTGCTTGACCAGGAGTAAAAATCTGTGGGGTGCATGAAGGAGGTTCCCCTATGATGTTTGTGGTGTTCCCTTAGGATGGTCACGCACCTGCCTTCCCCTCTGATGCTGCATCCTCTGATATAAAGGCTCAAGGGTAGAAATTTCCAGCTGAAATCACAGAATTATGAGGTTGGAAAAGGCTTCCGAGATCATCAAATCCAACCTGTGACCAATCACCACCTTGTCACCCAGACCAGAGCTCTGAGTCCTTGCCTGTCGCACTACAACACGAAATAACTCACACATGGACACCAGAGGTAAAAGAGGGAAGAAAAGAACCAAAAGAGAGATTTTATTATAGAATTTCAAAAGTGACAGTGGATTGGAGGGTGAAATTGCCACCTCTCCAACCACACTGGTCAAACCAACATCCATCAATTCTCTCCACCCACAAAGAAGAATGCAAAACAATCATTATTTACATGGACGGTGTGAGAAAATTCAGTAGAAATATGTAAACATCAGAAGGCATAGAAAACTTTTAGAAGAATTTTAAAACTCCCAAAAGAACAGGGTGACACTTGTCCAGTCATTAAATTGGTGTTTAAGAGAGCTCTCAAACATGTGGGTGGAAGGTGGCCCAGGCCAGAGAAATTTTATCCTGGTCATTTTATAATTTGACCCAGTCCCTCAGGATCTGGGTGAACAAAACAAAATTCACTCCCTGTAATCTTGTCCTTTCCTACTCTGAGTGATTCCACTGGAATTTCCCAGCCTGCCTTTGCAAGTCCAGGATTTTCTAGATGGAAAGTGCTGAAATCAGGAGCAGTTGGGCCATGTATGACTGAGGACCAAGACCAACCTCTGGGTATCCAAACACTCCAACATCCCAGACTTCCCACCCTCATAATTAGGCTGTTTTTCCATCTGGCTCAGCACCTCTGTGGCCAGTGAGGGACATTGGAACAGGTTTGTTTGAACAAATTCCTCAATATGTCAAGCAAGGAGCATTCCAAAAGAATAGCTGTGCCCTCTGCTTCTGTTCTTCCCAGTGCAAAGTGACAAAGTCATCACATTTCTGTGGTGTGATGTGTTATTTGCCATGTTTATTTAGGTTAGAAGCATTTGAGGCTGAGGGCAGTGATGAGTTTGATGGGCTGAGCCTCAGAAGTGACTCCCAGCACTGCTGAAACTCAGAATAACCATGAGGGATAAAAGAAGGGAAGCTGTTAATGTTGCCAGCTGAAATTAAACACTGTTAACCAGCCTGCTTCCTCCCTCCTCTATTAATACTGAAGTTTTCTCCTCTTATTTCCCCTCATTCCTTCCCTGCTTTCCAAACAAACAGGGATAAGGGGATGTTGTTAAGGGATAACTTGTTTGGTGCTGCTGTTTCCAAGTCATCTGGGCCTGCAGTAAGTTTATCAAGCAGCCATGGCAACATCAATCACCCAGAAAAATAGCACAGAGTGAAATGACTTTTCAAAATGTCGTTGGTATAATTATCATCTTGGCCATTACATTAAATGCCACCATTTATAACTGTTATGTTTAAGTATGCAAACAGTAATTAACTTGGTAATGAACTGAGGACCCCTGTGCCTCTCTTCCCTCAGCTAATTTGCATGTTAATTATCATTAGCAACCAGGGAAACAAGTTATAAACAGCTTAATTAGCAGCTTAATCATTTTTACAAGAAAACGTGCTGCACTTTGATACACGAGCAAGAGTTGGATTAATGAAGTCAGACGAGGGAGTTCTCCCTGTGCTGGTCCTGCTGCAGTGCTGGGCTTGTTTTGGGTTCGTTTTGGGCAATTTGGGGCTCCCAGATGTGCCCTTACACACCCCTGTGCACACTTAGGCTCTGGGCACCCTTGCACAAGGCTCTCTCAGCCTTCCTGATTGGTATCTACTTAAGAAATCCTCAACTTCCTAATAAAAACTAATTTACTTTACTTTTACCCCCATTTTGTTTCCTTTTTGGCAGAAATTTTCTGTTGATTTAATGGAAAATTTAAATATATTTTGATAATTTAGATATAATTTGATTCTTTGGTTTTCGGGGTTTTTTTGTTTCTTCATTTGTTTTGGGGTTTTTTTTTTGCAGGTGGTTACACTTCCATCCCACAACTACACTATAAATAATAATTATATTATTTATATTCTAATATAAATAATAGCCAGCTCACATGCATTTAGAATAATTTTTTTTCTTCTTTTTAAGGTTTTTTAAAATTACGCTCAGAAGTTAAACAGAGAGCTGGAATTGGGTCTTAAGGACATAATAATTAAAGGAAGGCAAATCCAAACAAGAAGGAGAAATGCAAGCTGTGGTTTGTAGGTGGTGCTGCCCACTCTGTCTGATGGCAGGTGCAGTGACCTATTTGGATTTAGGAGATTTTTCCAAGATCCTGGATGGGTAAAATCTCCAGATGAGGCTCAGCCAGTTCTTATCCCTTGGACAAAATGTCATTCTGGGAATTGTCTCACATTACCCTGCCAAGAGCGCTTCTCACTGGATCAGGAGTGAATAATTTGATGGAAAGCAGCAGGAATTTTGTCCTTAGATGAGAACACATTATCCAAGGAGATTGTGGGATCTGTCACCAGGCATTTTGGGAATGGGTCAGATAAACATCTGTAGGAGAGGATTTGGACATTCTTGCTGCTGATTCAGGACAGCAGAGCGGACCTGGAGCCTGGAACCAGCCGCTTCCCGGGATGTGGCTGCAGAGCATCCCTGCTGTTCCATCGGGACATTTGGGATCCCGAAAAACCCCTTTCACCGCAGCTTTCAGCCCAAATCAGGGCTGCATTGCCCATCCCACGGGAATCCAGGGATTCTCTGCAGCAAGGTGAAGATTCCCGTGGTCATGACGCGTGAAGAAATAGGGGTTTGTGCCCAAATTCGGCGGAAGAGGTGGCACAGCCTCGGTTGTCACCCCTGGTCCCGCAGGGCCACCCCTGCCATGCGGGGCCCTCGCCAGCAGGGGGGGCCAGCGCACCGCCCGAAAGGGCCGCAATGGGCCCGTTTGGGAGCAGCCCCTCAATTATTAATTATTTTTATTTTTTATTAACACAGAACCAGGAAGCTGCCGCTGCCTTGTGGGTTCAGCGCGCGGAACTCGCGCCAAAAGGCTGCTTGCAAAATCCTGACTTTTCTATCCAGAATGAAGGAGTTAATTTTGGGGGCTCAAATGCCTTAAATGTCTTTGCTTCTTCCTTTTTTCTTTTATTTCTTTTTTTTTTTTTTTTTCCGCTGACAGAAAGGTTTTGATTTTTGACATTTGAATTTACCTACTGGCACATCACTGGCCTTTATTAATTCAAGGGAGTCTGTAAGGATGGGTAAAAATCTGAAAGTCCCCAGCTCAGGCAGGCAGAGTGTGGCTATGAAGGGTACAGTGAAAAACTGCAGTCCTGGGAGGTTAATGTGTAATTTTAGCAAAGAAAAGACAGTGCATGCTGGAAAGGGAAGGAATTGTTGCATGAGACAAGGGTGGAGTGCTCCAAGCAGCTCCAGAGCCCTGCATGGCTCGGGAAGGGGGCAAAGGGGGGATTTACAGCAGCTGAGGGGCAGCCCCGTGTGTTTTATCTGCTCTGCCACTGCCCCCATCATTTCCTAGCGAGGGGCACTGCCCCTGGAATGGCAGCCAGCAAAGACAGAGCTTCCTGTGCTATGTTCCATAAATTCTTTATCAGCTCTGTAATCAGAGAGCGTGGCTGGATGTTGATTTTGTTACGGTACCTGGAGCGAATCTCTACATGTTAATTTAAAGCCATAAAACTACAGCTTAGGGTTTCGGCGTCCTAATTGAAACTTCCTCTTCTTGGAGGCATTCATTCTGCTGCAGAGGAATAATAATCATGGGGAAAGAAAGGGAGATGCAGATAAAATGAGAGGGCATTGTTCCCAGGAGCCCATAAATGCCAGGGAAATTCCAGCACGTGGTGCCCAGCACATGGATCCCCACTGGACTTTCTGTTGGATTTTACCAGCAGTAAAAGCCCCATGAAATTTATTATCAGAAATGTGAGGTTTGGTCTTTTCCTCCTCGTTTGCACTGTCACTGCCTGGGGAGCACCAGAGCTGGGGGCACAGCCAGGCCCAAGTCGTGGTTGTGTCATTTCATTTTCCTGTTGACATCTGGCTCTTCTGCTGTGGAGACGCTCACCAGAAGCAGAATATTTGTTCTCAAAGTGTTGCAACCAGTCCAGGCAGTCACTGACAGCTGCAGATCATGGCCTGAAAGTCTCTCACCCCTCAGCCAAGAGTGGGATGGGAGCATCACCCAAGGGAAGGGTACAGAGGGTGGGTGGCTGCTCCAGGGTGGACACTGGGCTCCCTCCTGTTGTTCTGTTATTTCCTCAAGCTCAAGGTGTAAGTTCTGCTCTTCTGCACCCTCCAACCTCAGGGTTCTGTGTCCAAAAACCTCATTAAAGCCCAGGCAGGGTGTGGGACCTCATGATTGGAAGCAAAGCAGGAAGGATAAGACAGCAGCAGCTGCCAGACTGGGAGCCAAGGGCTGGAGCAGATCAAAGGCAAAGCTAAATTATAGATTGATAGATGCCTTTACTTTATAAGTTATTAACCACCAGGTAACAGGTTAGATTAATATTGTGCCTGGAGGTTTCTTTTTTGCTTCTTTTTTTTTTCCCCTCTCTTTCTCCTTTTTTTAAAAATTGGAGAAAACAAAATATTTTTCTAATTAAGTAAATCTACAGTGCTTGCTAATGGGGCCCGTCTGTGTGCTTGTCAGGGCACAGGGAGAGCTGGAATAATGATTTTATTTTTTCATTAAATAGAATTATAGGCAGTTACTCAAAGCAACTGTGAGTCTAATTGAAAGAAAACCATTTCTTCTTAATTTACTTTCACGGTTCTGGATGATAAAAGAGTGCGTTCGCTGGAAAATTAAATAAAAAACACAACATGAGGAAGCTTGAAATAATGCTGCTCAGGCACAGGTGGGAAGAGGCAGCACAGCAGTTTTCCTGCTTGTTATTAGTGCAGATACCAGAGCTTCCTCTTACACCCAAAAAGTGCATTTTTACTTCCTAAGCTTTCCTTTCAATTTCCCATTTCCATTCCCAGGACATCCCTTTGTTTTCCAGTTTCCCATCCACCACGATGACCATGTAAGCTCAGGGTTAGATTTCCCCTCTCCCCCCATGCATGGCAGCAGTTTTTGCTTGTGTCCCAGAGATTCCTGGCCAGTTCAGACACTGGGATCACTGGGATCACTGGGATCAGTGGATCTCTGGGATCTCTGGGATCAGCAGGAGTGGCTGGGATGTTAGCAGGGGGTGTGGGGAACAGCCCAGGACAGGGCAGGGCTGTGCTGCCCAAGCCCTGAAACCACCGTGTGTGAGTCTGGGAGAAGCCAGGTAGGGAATTCAGCTTGGAGAGGGAATTAGAGCCACTGCAGGAGTTATTCCAGGGGCAGAGCAGGAGGTGGGTCTGTGTAAGGACGAGTTCCAGGGCGTGAAGTCACATCTAAGAGGGGTCCTGGGTCTGGGAACTGCAACAGGGCTCTGCAAACACTGCCCAGGTGAAGGCACAGCCCAGGATTCCTTCTCCTTCTCCTTCTCCTTCTCCTTCTCCTTCTCCTTCTCCTTCTCCTTCTCCTTCTCCTTCTCCTTCTCCTTCTCCTTCTCCTCATCCTCCTTTCCTCAGCTCCAAGCACCAGCCTTTGGGCTCCAAGGGCACCTGGGATTTCTCAGAATCTCATGGATTGCTCGGATTTCTGTTCTCTCAGTGGCCAGGAAAGGTTTGCCTGTGCCTTTCTCAGCCTTGAGTGGCCACAGAAACCTCCAGGCTTGTGGGGAGTTGCCCAGCACGGGCATGGGAGGGGTTAAAGAAATGGGAACTGATTAATTCCATGGCGAGGGTCCCTGCCTGGCCCTGGTGCCACATCTGGCAGGGTCACAGCAGCAGGGCCCGGCTGCAGCAGGAGGAGAGGGTCTGTTTCCACTAACCAGTTCTGCTACTTCTTACACTAAGTACTTCCTAAAGAAGGCCTGGGATAAGGTTTCACCGGGGCTGCCGTTAGATTTACGGGGATCCCATTTGCTCCAGCTCTTGGATTCACTCAGGCCGGGACAAGATTAAAACCAACCTTTCAATTTCCTTTTTTTTTTTCTTTAGGAAATGAACTGTGGCTTTTCTGCTAATGAAAGTGCAGAGACACTGAACTCATTCAGGGTCTCTGCTGGCTCTGGGTGTGTTTGATGTGTCTTCAAGGTGCACCTGAAGGAAACAAGAAGTTAAGGCAACTCTTGGCAATTAGCACTGACCATTATTTTCTGCCTTTTATCAATGCCTGTGCATATAAGGAAGCCAGAGCAGCGCTTGGAGTTGTCACTTTGGGAAATGTTTAGTCTTGTCTGTTTGAAAATAGGATAAAGAAAATGTGAAACTTTCCACAAAACAAAGCTCTGTATCCAGATGCCTTCTGTATCTTCCTGTGAGGCTGAAAAATCTGTTTAATTCCAGTTTCATCTTCATGCTGGTCATACAAAACTCAAGAAGTAATTTCAAAAGAAAATTGGGATCTGCTCTTCTCCTTCTCCCTAAATATTTCTAAAGAATGGTGTTTGTAATTGAGAAGAGCTTTTCCTTACAAACTCTTCTGCTGCTGATGCCATGAGGCTTTCCAAGGGAAAGAACTTCCCTGTGATACCTGTGATCAGCTGTGTCTTGGATCAGGATGATTCAGAGCAATGGGACAAGATATTTATATTTTTCCCACCAGCAGTTTTAGCTGGGAATTTTCTGACAAAAAGGGTTTTCATTGCTAAGTGCTGGTTCAGCCAAAATTATTTTTCTTCCATCTCATTCCCAGAAAACACTGCCTCCATTGTTTCCTTCTGCTGCTGGAGGATCTGGGCCTCTGGGATCAATGGTTCCAGTGCTGTCCCAGCACAAGCATTTTCCTCCCTTTGGAAAATATGAAGCCTTCCAGGTAGTCTGGAGGAGAACTGGACACCATAAAAATCCCCATGGAGGCAAAGGAGCTGGGATTTTGAGATCCAGCTGAACTCTGGCTTGAGTCTCACTTGCAGAGGACTTGCCAAAAGAAGGCTGTTGGGGTTTTTTTTTGTTTATTTATTTTTCCTCAGTATCTGAAAGGATGGGGTCAGGTAAAGAAAATCCCCAGTCAATGAGCCCACTGTGTATTACTGTGATAATTAAAACTGGGAGGAACCATCACCAGGCCCTTGGAATTTTTTAGGTTTGGGTGCACACTTCCAGTCCATGTTAGAGGAACTGAAATGAAGAAATGCTGCTGAATCTCCCATTTTTATTAATGTAGAGGCTCCCCTGGTTCTGAACATCCCAGTGAAGTGCTCTGAGGAAGAACCAATGTCCTGGGAACTGCCTGATAAATGCTTCTTTCTAAAGAAAGATTTTTTTCCCACCAAACTCTTTAATACCTTCCTAATCTGAAGGACAATTTTTCTCCTCTATAATCACTATATTAAAATTTAATACAGAGTATTAATATAACATACTTAATGGCAACCTGAATATTATTCTGGACATATCTGCACTCCAAAAGTTCGGGAGCTTGAACAGGAGAGGATTTAACTCTTCCCAGGCTCATGGGGGTGGCAAAAGTGTTTTTGTTGCTGCCATACAGAGCAGGGCTGGGAATTTTGTTGGCAGGTGGCAAGCAGGGAATGTGTCCTCTTATTTTGTCTGCTGGGGTCGTTTCTGTTCTGGAAAATGTTCCTTGTAAGCCCATTTTTGTAGGGAATTTAGAAGAGAAGAGAGAGAGACGGTGCAGCTCTTGTGGAGGCTGTTACTGAGGTGTCTGTGTTCAGTCATGGCAGGGTGGAGGATGGAGAAGTTTGGACATCCCTAAAAAGAGATAACTGAGGAATAGAAAAAGAAATTTTCTATTCAGCAGTGTGGCTGTTACCTGTCCCCACAGCTCCTGGGCTGTGGCTGGGGGAGTGGGAACTCCATGCAGGACTCTTAAGTGTGGAAAAAAAAAACACTTTCCCACCTTTCTCCTTGTGTCTTTTCTCCCTGTGCTTCTGCAGGCAGCAGATTCTCAAGATCTTGTGCTTTGCTCTTCCTGGAGATGGCTCAGCCTCACCAAGGAGCCTTAAAAAGGGAATCAGCCCCCAGATGATGAGATTGGCTTCAACCCACAAGACTACTGTTAGAAGATTGTTTTAAGATTTGGGGTTTTGAAGGTTTGTATTTCTGATGTTCAGCCTGTGGTCCACAATTTGCTGTAAAGGAAAATTCAATTAACTTGTAAACACAGCCAGGCAAAAGCTCTGGCTTGATGCAAAGTGCTGAAACTCAAGGTAAAAGTCTGTGTGGCTGACAAAGCCATAAAACCTCAGATCCACTTAGAGGAAAGAACACAGGAAACAAATATTTCCATGCAGGTTTGGTTCTGTGGGTCCCTTTTTGCAGGAGTGGCTTTGTGAGGGGCTAAAAATGGTGAGAGTCAGGGCTTTTTTTACAGCGTGTTTTAACAGAGTCACTAGGTAAAATATTCTCACCTGGAAAGAAGTCTGTGCTGAGGTGGAGGGAGGGGAAAGAAATTGGAAAAAGAAAATAAAGCAGCAGGCAGTGGGTGGCAAAAGGGAGCGGGGGACACAGCGGTGAGTGTGAGGGATGACTTGGAAAGGAGAGGGATGCTATTGAGGAACAGCAGTAGGAAGGAAAAGGGGGGAGCTGAGGGGAAAAGCAGGAGACATGGTAAGTTAAGTAAATTCACATTTATTTCTGCAAGAATTTGCTTCAAACGCTCTTCCTGCCCTCGCTGAACGCGCGGTGTTTGGACGCCCTCCACGCCAGGGGAACAAAACGGCTCTGTTGGAGCGCTGGGGGTGAAGCCCCGGTCACGGGCACGGCCGGGCTCCTGTGCCCCACCTGAGCAGCACATGGAGCTCCTCCAGAGCTCCCCAGAGCCCCTGGGCCGGGCTGCAAAACCCAACCCCGCTGCTGATTATCTCCAAGAGCTCCCTGGAGGAGCTGGTTCTGAGCCCTGGTCACCTCCCAGTCGTCCTGGTGGTGTTTAAATTCAGAACAGGCACGTCAGGGCCACGCAGCCGAAATCCCATCCCAGCGTGCCAGGGAGATGTGCTCAGAGATGCTCCCTGGTTAATGGAGGATATCAGAGCAAATGAAAGGCTTTTCAGCACCAAGGAGGACAGCAGGGCTTGCCCCAGCTCCCCTCCCTGCTCACAGATATGTCCCAGCTCCTTGGGACTACAACCAGGCCATTGTTCTGGGCCAGGGGGAGCTGCAGGGAACAATGGGAGACATTGTGGGCTCTGCTGCTGGGGGTTTTTGAACGTGTGTTGTGCTGTGGGGGCTCAGAGCATCTGCAGAGTGACTGTGGAGATGTTTCTGCACAGGCCTGAGGAGGCTCCTTCACACAAATCCCTGTTGGAACCAGGACTTTCCACTCCTGCGTGTTCTCAGCTCTAATGGCTCCTCTGGACAAAAGCTGCAGGCCTTTAATGATCATCATTTGCAATATTTTACCTGCTATGGACCCCAGTGGGTGGCATGGCAGTTGCTGTGGGCATATTCCACAGGCCAGCAGTATTAGCATTATATTTATATATATTTTTTTAATTAAAATGGGTTGTTGTTGTTCTGGGCCACTCTTATTAATCTGTTATTTTTAAGTGTAAGATCTTCCTTAAAATACATTGTGTAATGGTATTTAAGAAAAGAGCTGATCCACTTTCTATGTCCATTACAAAGTACATTTTACTGCTACAGACCCATTAGTTTTTTATGCAGGAGAGCTTTAATTTTAAAGAAATTTTAGAGATTTCATTTGAAGTCCCCTGCTGAATTTATTTGGCTTTATTAGCTGCAGTAGAAGGCTTTGACAGATAAATCCTGAGTTGCTTTCTGAGCTGGGAGCACCATCCCACCCACATTAGCTGGAAGAGAACCTTTCAGGAACACCAGCGTGACTGGCCAGTGGTCTGAATTAAATTGAATGTTTCATCCAGTGCAAGTCTTGGTTCCTGTAACAGGAACTCTCCTTCCAAAGGGTAAATTTTCCCTTTGGGATTTAGGATCTGCTGGAATTTTGAACCAGGGGCTCCCACTCTGTATCTCTGGTGCTGGCAGTGATGCCAAGCCAGGAGTACCATGGTTTTCTAGGAGAGGAGAATATGAAGGGGGTGTTTTTAGGATTTTTTTCTCTGTGTGTTGATGTTTTTTATTACTTGGGTTTTTGTTGTTTTGGTGGTTTTTTTTGGGGTTTTTTTGGGGTTTTTTTTGGGAAGGGCAGCTGATTTATCCAAGTTCACCACTGCCAGGGGCTCCTCTAGCCAGGGATGCTCTGAATGATCTGGAAGAAATCAGAGGTTTCTACCTAAATTTCTGATTAATTATCAGAATAACTGATCAGTAACTTCTCAGCTAACTGATAACTTTAATAACTCAAAAACTGAATAATTATCAGTTACTCAAGGTGGAACAGGCTGAAACAAGGGGTGCTCCTCGTGCCATTTATCTGTAAAGTTCCTGGTGGGCCCTGCTAACCCAGCCTCCAGCTGGCTGACATTTCCCACACGTTCAGGGTGTCCCCCCAAGATGTTCTCCAATTAGTCACCATCACTCACAATCTGTTTTCCATATTCACCCACAGTTTACAGTCAGGCAGAGGAGCACAATGGCAGCACAGCTGCTCCCAGCCAGACACAAAGGTTATGGCTCTGTGTACATAAGCAAGCTGTGAAAGTTCCAGTCCCAGCCACCCAGCCCCTTCACCCTCCTGTGCTTTTAAAAGCCAACAGAAGCAGAGACAAACAGTGAGTGCTCCTCTCGTCTCAGCCCTGGAAAAACATTTGGAAGCATGGAGGGAAAGGAGGGATTTTTGTTTTTCTAATTTGATTCCCATTGCTGCAGCTGCAGCCAAAACCTTTGGGTTCTGGAAAAAGTTCAGAAAGTGCTGCTTTTTGGAAGAGGTCGTGTTTATTGGAAAATTACACCCAGTAAAAACTGACAGTATAAGTACTCCAGTCTATTAAAAGCTACAGAAGACACAGTTAAGAGTTGATTTAATGATTGCTGCAGATGGGGTTTGGGAATTTAGAGCCCTGGCATTGGTGAGTTGGGTTGGAGACTGTGTTCTGGGAACACAGAAACCATCATTGTCGTATTTGTCACCCCTCTCATCCACACTCGTGCCTAAACCAGAACCAACTGCCACAAGCAGGCTCTGCCTGGTGACTTGTAGGAAGTTTTTCCTGAAGGAAAAGGTGTCAGGGATCAACACAGCAGCTCAGTGGGAGCAGCGGGCACAGCACAGCTGAGGGAGCCCAAAGCTGGCAGACCTGGGATCCTATTCTGGGAGCAGACTCTGGCTCAGACTGGGGCACGACCCCGTGAAGTTTCCTGGAACTCCTTGGACTATGGAACAAAAATACGTTGTGGAAAGAGAGGAACTGCTGCCCCAGAGATGTTAGACCTGACCTAAACCCCATCAGAATGTCGCGAGCTGTAGGCAGTGTTTGAACTGAGCCCTTAAAACACAACTGCTCCATGGCAGAGCTCTCCATGGAGGGAGGAAGTTCCCATCCAAACCTGGCTCTCCAGGGAAGGTCTCTTTCTCTAGTTCTGCCCATGAAGAAAGGAACAGCCTTCTCCTTTGCTCAGGGAATCCTCCCATTCCTTTTCCTCCCGCCGTCAGGTCTCTGCAGAGCAGTGGAAACCCAGAACAGCTTGGGTGATTTGCATGGCTCTCACACACATCCCACATCTGCCTCCTGCCATTCTGCTCAGCCACACCCCACTGGGAAGGTGTGTGAGCCTTGAGGCCCTGGAGGCCTCTGCAGCTGTGCCAGATGTTTGAGTCCAGCCCAGCCCTGCTGATTTCCTCCTTCAGTTTCAGCCCCTGCACTTGCTGCAGTGGTGTCCACTGTCTTTGGGCTTTGCCCCTCTGACAAACTTCTCACCTCGAATTTGCCTGGTGCCCTCAGCCTGTGGGTTGGGCTGGAACAGCAGATGCTTGTGCCAGGAGAGTGGAAGGGCTGTGAAGCTCAGTGCTTTGCTTCTGGGGTTTATTGGCTGGAGACTGACTGAGATTCCAGTACCCAACCCGGTACTGGATCACCCACAGCTGCCCAGGAATTCTCTCTTCCCACTTCACTGGCTCCTGAGGCCTGGAGAGAGTGGATAGAGACTTCGTGTGCTTGTGAGAGGAGCTGCATCCCTCAGCATCAGCTGCAGTTTCCCTCCAGCCAGCAGAAAGTGTGTGAGTGTGTGTTTGTGTGTGTGTGTGTGTGTGTGTAAAGATCTTCATGTCGCAGCTGCTTAGAACAAATTCAGTCTAATTCAGTTTTACAAGCGGTGCTAGGCTAAATCCAAATCAACATTGCTTTCAGCAAAATGCAGTTAGAATTCTTTTTGGCCTGCTAGCAGAGCGTGTGTTGCCATATTTTTCTTTCAGAAGTGAAATAAAATATGACATTTACTGACAGCCTGCTTCCAAAGTGGAACGGGCTGATCTCAGTAACACACGGAGGCTCTGGAGCCAATCCATGATTGCTCCTGGTTCCCTGGGTTGGAGCTGCCATCAGGATGGGACCTCTGCAAAGAGGAAAACTCATCTAGCAGCAGTCTCTTGTAAGGAGATGGGGAGGTTTCTTTCAAGAGGGATATTTTCAGCTCAAATGATGGAGTGAATTTTGAAACTCCTTGCGCTCTGGGCTCAAGCCTTGTTCTCAACCTGAAAAGTCCCAAAGGCAGCTGTAATCCAGACAGTTCTGCAGCTGAAAACTGGAGAAAACCCAGTCAGCAGTGTGTGGAATATTGCATGGCTCCTAGGGCATCCTTGGGGAGCTCCCCTCAGATCCAGAGCACTCACTGCTCACTCAGCATTGCTGTTCATTTTCTTAGAGTTCCTTCTGCTGTGGGCAACACGGGATCATGGAATGGTTTGGGTTGGAAGGGACCTTAAAGCTCATCTCTTTCCATCCCCTGCCATGGGCAATGACACCTTCCACTATGCCAGGCTGCTCCAAGCCCTGTCCAGCCTGGCCTGGGACACTTACAGGGATGAGGCATCTCCAGGGTCTGATGCTGTTACGCTCAGTTACCATTACAGGGATTTGTTCTCCATGGGGAATAACCTCATTAGTCCACCTAAATACCCTCTTGCAAATTCATTTCCAACATCAAGCCTGGGGATAAAGAGGGAAAACCAGAGGTGTAAATGCACACAGATCTATTCTCCGTTTCTCTTTCCATTGGAGCTGTTCCTTCCTATGCCCACCTTTGGACTCTGGACTTTCTCCCACCTAGCCACTCTGCTGGGACGCTTTCCCCTCGGAGCAGGTGCCACTCCTACTTCAGCTCTGCAGTATTTGGGCAAGTGAGCACCTGGGACAAAGTTGGCTGCTCTCCTCCCATTATTCCCAACCTCCTCAAGCCCCGTGATGTTACTTTGGTGATAAATAGTCACCATAAATTCTTTAATAGGACGAAGATAGGCTATCCCTCATCCCAGCCAGGCTGTGGGAAGGTTGTAAATCTGGAACAAGAGCCATTCGTTTGGTTGGAGAATCCAAAGCTTCGCTGTTCAGAAGGATTCATTTCCACCCTCCCCCTCAGTTAATCATTCTCCAAGTCCTCATAAATATCCTGGGCAAAGGAAAAGAACGACCTGTTCTTGCTGTGCCATAAATGGGTGGTGTTGTGCTATGACTTTTTACTCCTCAGCTCACAGGTGAGAAATTCAGCAGCAAACCAGAGGTTGCAGTGTGAGGGTTTCTTGCTGACTCTGCTTTCTAGGCCAAAAAGAGGTGGAATAAATGTGTTCAGAAACCACAAAATCTCCCAGGAGAGAGAATAGAGACAGCCAGGATCACATGTAGGTGTGTATTGATGTGTTTTCTCTTTTTAAAATCTATATTAGTGGTACAAACTTAAGAAAATACTGCTCCAAACTACTGCAGCACCTCTACTGGCTAGGCTTCAAAAAAGCTCAATTATTTCATTATTTCATCTTTTTTTTTTCATTCAAAATGTGAAGGTAGGAGGGGTTTTCAAGGTTGACTCTCAACTGCAGAAGTCAAAACCACTTTTGTTTTTGAAGGGAGACATTTTCAGGCATTTATTGAAAACATCTTCCGAAAGAGGAGGAAATAATGAGTCATGAGGATTTCCATACTGCAAAAAACCAATGGAGTAAAGCCCATGTTGTATTTCCATTATGAGGGAAGGTTAGGAGGACTAAAACCCAACATGTGAGCAGATTTCACCCAGGAGTAGCTGAAATAGCCACAGTTCTACTAATGGCTGATTCCTTGAGGATCCAGCTATGACTTTGCTACAGGTGGAGCTGCTGCTCACTAGACCCCCGTCCATGAGTTAGCCTGGGCCAAAAATTCACTATCCAGATGTGCAAGTTATTATTTTTCCTAAAAATGCCATTTTTCCTCTTTAGAATGGCTTCTCACCAATTCTTGACTTGAATTGTGTTTTGCACAAACGCTTTGAGTTTGTCAAGATGTGTTGTCTTGAAATTTTAGAGGCTGCAGTTGTCATCTTCCTGGAGTAAATGACTTTTTGCTTTTGGACTTTATTGCACTGAAGTAAAGACACTTAAAAACATTCAAAAATGAATATTTCTCCAAAGTAAAGGAAACAATATGAGAAAACACTACTTTCTTTAGGCAATTAAATGTCCTTGGTGGTTGTGGCCAGAGAAAGGTGACACTTCAACTGAACAAAAAATGGGCAGGTTGGTGGTTCCAGAGTTGAGCTGTGTTCGTTTTGGTGATGGGAACATCTGTCCCTGGCAGTAACATCTGGTTCCTGGCAATGGTTCGGTGGTTTTGGTTGCTTGCAGCTCAAATTGTAGAACCACTGGTGATTATGAAAACCACACCTAAAATTTAATGTGAACACACGTGTCCTCCCTTCATTTTCCTGTCACCAGCTGGCTCAGCACTGATTCATCTGCTCTGCTGTGGTGGAAAACTTTCTTCTCTTGTGTGACTTCTTGGAAAGGAACGTGAGGTTGGGAGGGTTATTCTTGGAAAGCTGCAAGAAATCCAGAGTGGCCTTTGGGGATGGGAAGGAGGGAGGTCACTGTGGTGGTGCTGAGAAGTTCAAATGTGTTCAGTGGGGCAACCACTGCCACGGATTCATGACTTTGAAGCTGTGCAAGAAATCCTGGAACACAAGAGCTATTCTCTGAGAGTCTGCAAGTTATGAGAAGGAGGTGTAGAGGGGAAAAAAAAAAGGAAGAGAAGGAAAGTTGTCTATTTTTAATAAATTGCTTGAGCTTTGGTATTAGCAGCCCGGGCTTTGCCTTGGGATTAGGAGCCAGCTTGGGAACCAGTGAGGGCTATCTTTGCCTTCCTCTAACCTCATTAACTCTGTAATGTTAAACACATTCTCCAGCTGGGCTCCTCTCCGTGTCCTGCCTTCCTCCCAGGCCAGGAGCACCCATCTCAAAAGCATCTCTGTGAGCCCTTCGCGGGGAGCGCCGGCGCTCCCTTCTTAGCTCTTATTGTCCGTGCCCGCAGATAACTGAGCAGGTATACACTTAAATCCAAGATAAACACTTCCCTGGCCTCCCATTTATTGCGGCCCTGGGCTGCTCTGAAGCTGGCCACTGTGCTGGGCTATCGTGGCCTCTATCGCCTCCTCGCAGAATGTAATCCATAAAATGCTTTCATGGTAACCTTAGACAGCGGCGAGCGGTGATAACATCTCGAGGCCCCCGTGACAGACAGGAACTCGCAAGCATGGAGTTAATAATGCAAACTTTCAAAAAATGAAACTGGCAGAAGGAGCCGAGGAGGGGAATAAAAGGGGCCGGTGTGGCTGTAATTGGGACCATGTGAGCTTCCTTAGAGAGGGATTAAGGGAAAGAGACAGGCCTCGCCCGCGAAGATTAGTTTCAATTAGATGGGCTGGAGGCGAAAGTCAGGACTTGGTGAAAGATTAAAACAAGAAGGGAGAAAGTTTCCATTGCTTTTGCTCCAGGCCTACACAAGAGGGTTCAGTGAGATCATGCTAATTGAAGGCAAAGCTTGCATGGAAGTTCGGAAGAACTCGCATTAATTGATTCGATGCTGCGATTTTTTTCCTCCTTATCCTCAGTGTTCTTTTGGGTTGTTCTTTTTTTCTGGCTTTTCTTTTTCTCCTTATTTTTTTTTTTCCCTTTTCCCTTTCAAAACCGTCCCCAACTTTTGCTATGGTTGAAATGAACAGAACTTGTGGACACCCCACCCCACCCCTAGAACTGAAGGGAGAGCAGGGGACAGTCCCTGGTGCCATCCAGTCAGTGCTGTTTCCATCTTCCTGAACCTCTCCCAGTTTAGCATCAACTACCAGAACCAAATTGATGCTGTCACTGTTGCTGCTGCACAGCTGAGCTCCTGGTTTCACAAATTAAAAAGCCTCTTCTCTTGACAGATTTGTTTTTCCCACACGAAGATCCAATTTAGGGCATTATTTAAAAGTCCCCGCTGAAATTTACAGTGTGAGAATCACCCAGGCTTGTGGTTTTTTCCAGTTCTGAGGCTGAGTTGGGCAAACACGTGGTTTCCTCATGGCTCCCATGAAAAGGAGCTCTTCAGGAAATGGGAAATGGTGTTTGAGTCCATCTCTGCCTGGCTGAATCCTGGTGTAACTGTGATCCCAGGGAGGAAATGCTGCTGCTTTCCTCCTCCCGCCTCCCTCCCCAACCCTCTTCATAGTTTCAGTGAAAAAGGAAATAATGGAATCACAGAAATTGGAACTGAGGAAGATGGGCTGGAGTCAGCTGGTGCAGAGCCTCTCTCTGGCACAGCCCTCAGTGCTTTGTCTGCTTTGTAGTGCTGAAATTACAATTACACCATTTCCTTGAAGAGGAAACTATTCCAAATATGAAAAGGTTCCCATGTTAAGAATTTTCTCCCTTAGCCCCTTGACAATACTGAAAGTTATAGGAAAATGTATATCCAATCTTTCTATATTAGATCAATATTTTTATTCCATTAAACTTGTCTCTGAGGAGTAAGAGACATCATCTTTTGCCAGATTTCTGTATCAGATTGTCACTCGGTGGGTTTTTGTTGCAGAAAGCTTTGGAATTACAATGCCCAGTCAATTAGAGTTAAATGCATTTTCACAGCCAGCCAGAAAAACATTAGCACTAATCAAAACCATCACGCCGACAGGGATTCCCAAAGAGATTTTTCTGTTTTGTTGTGCTTTATGAAAATGTTCTCTCAGCTAGAAACATCAAAAGGCAACCACAAGCATGTTCAGCTAACATATGAGGACAAGAATGGGAGCTGGAGCTGCAGGGGGATCTGTCCTTCTCAGTTGCTGCAGGACTTTTGCATCTGAGCTCGGCAGGGGAGGTCCCTCCTGGCAGCCCCGGTGTCTGCTCACGCCTTGCTCCCATCCCCTGTCCTCAGCTCCACACGTGCACATTGCTGGATTGCCGTGCCCTGGTTCCTGCTGCATTTTTCAGATTCATAGTGACATCAGATCCTGGGGCTGATTGCCTGGTACTTGTTCATTTTTCATCTCGGGAAAGGCCAGCTCTCCCTGTAGGGTCACACCTGGCCATGGGATGGCTGTGGGATGTTTCAGGCAGGGAAAAGGACAAACTGTAGGGCTGACCCTCAGAGTGGAGCCCTGTGTGTGCAGTGGGGATGTCTTCTTCCATAAATATCCCTTTTCAATGCACACATCACCTCAAGGTGATGCCTTAGAATTTAACTTTTATATTGTTCAGACCCTGTACTGCTGTAGAGTATAACTCTAAAACACCATGGCCTGTCAGCTGCTGTTCTCCCATTTTATTCAGACAAAACAATCCCTCTCTAGGCCTGAAACTCAAGGACACCTTATTGTCTTAGGCCCTGAGAGATGTAAACAATGAGTTGGGGGGGACAAACTTGCAGTAAATTACTTCATTACCTGAAAATTTAATTGGAGGATTAACCCCTGATACATAAATGGACCAAACTTATAACTGTGTGAAAAACTCATGACCACTGTCCATCTTGGGTGTAGGTAGCCCCTTGGAGGCTTTTCACTGCCCAAGCTGTACCTATTGGAGGCCTTTAACAAATACCCACTTTATTCTGTGGGTTGTGTCTAGCCTCTGTTTTTAGGTAGCCACAAAGGTATCACAGAATCCCCTTCTGAGCACAGAACCCAGAACGCTCCAGCTGCTGCTCATGGGGCTCTCTGAGAGTCCAGGACCTGACAAGATTTTCCAGCCATGGAAATGACACCATGGATATTCCTGAAGTGGATTTGGACTCATCTAGGGTGTGAGAGGCTGCAGTTGGCTGAGGGCTGTAAAAATCTGAAATGTTCTAAGAGTGGGCTATTGTTCAGATGTGAGAGCACTGAGCAGAACCAATTGACATCATCCGCTACCTCCGAGTGGCACCTGGACACAAACAGCACTTTGTAATCCCAGGGTTTCTTGTACATGGAAACATTGACAACATTCCAATGTTTCCCCGTTAAAATCCACTATCCCTGTTTCCCTCTCCCCCCGCCCCACCTCTCTCCAGCCTTTTTTTTTTTTTTTTTTTTTTTTGGCCTGGAGTTATTACATGAAAGCCTGATAAATGGATGCTGTGAATGAATGTTTTCCAAACATTGTAGGAACTATTAAGAAAGTGGTTTTCCTTCTTCCCCTTTTTCCTTCCCACACTCCTCCCTGCTCCCACCCCACAACTAATAGCACACAAATAGCACTTCATGCAATTTTGGCTACTCTCCACTATTCCAGGCAGACTTCAGGAAATCTCTTGATTTATAGTTGGGGCATCCAAAGGCAGCATGCTGCCTGCTTCCTTCAGGGATGCCTGTTGGTGACATTTAGTGGGGTTGACGTGCAGTATTTCAAGTGGGCAATATCCATATTTTAGTCAGATAACTCCATGTTTATACTCATAAATTGATTTAGTAATGAAATAAGCTCCTTTCATGATGCTTGCTGGCTTTAGGGGCTTTGTTATGGTATACTCAGACTTCCTGAAGTTTAGTTTACCAAAGCAGAGCCAAACTCTTCTATCCATATTCCCACAAGCAGTCCAAGTGAATTCAATAGGGCCATTGACATTAACAGGGGAAGCAGGATTTGGGACTGGGTTCAGAAAGCCCCTGGAGCATGTGCTGGGGGCTCCGTGGCCTTTGGGCTCCCCACTGCTGCTCTTGGCTGCCCCAGGAACATCAGTCCTGGGATGTTTTAGGAGGCTGGAGCTTCCTGGAGCCCTGTATCTGCTCTCCTGCAGGTGGGATGCTTGGAAAGGAGCTCCAGGCCAAGCCCAAGGCTGCAGCTCAGTGCTTGGCCCCTGGTTTGGTTTTTGTCTCCATGATCACTGACCCAGAACTGGGAATGGTCCCCAGGAGAATTCCCTGCTGTTTGGAAGGGTCACAGAGTCCTGGGGGTTTCCTGCTCTCTCAGAACCTGTCCTGCAGGAGGATGAGTTGGTTCCTGGACACTGCGGGCTGGCTGTGCCTTGTGCCATGGGAAAACATGGAAAAACTACTTAGGGTTGCTATTATTTGATTTGCTTGCTCTTAATGTAGGTTATATAAATTACTTTTCAGTGAGGGACACAATTTTCCTTGTTGGTCCCTTCTCTTTCTTAGATATTGGGAATTTGAGACTCTTAACACCACCAAGAGAAATTCAGCCTAACTGGGCAACACTTACAGAACCAAATCCTTGGATAAATCTGGGCCTCTGACACAGGAGTTATTTGGAGAGAGAAAAGGCCTGCAACTCAATTGTGTGCTCTGCAGAAAGGATTCCTCCTGCTCAGAGCACAAAGATCCTTCTGGACCACGGAGGGTCAGAATAAATCATGTTTCACCCCAGTTATTGAGGTGCCTGTCCTTAAAAACTTTGCACTTTGTTGATGGGCCTTGCTGATTTGACCTTGCTGCACCATGGCAGAGTTTCCTTGTTTACACTGAGCTTAATTCCAGCTCCCTTGCAGTGAGGACCTGCAAAATCTTTCCATAGGAAATGTGGGAATAAGTGAGGCTTGGGTTTGACTTTCCTTCATGGGAGACACGACTGTCACTGTTGTGCTTGGAAGGAATTTCTCATGACATCTCCTCCTAAGCTGGGCCTGTCCTGGCTGCAGGGGGAAGGTGTTTGCAGAAGGCAGAGAATTTCTTTATGGCATAGAAAGATGGGTGTTGGAAAAGGTAAAAAAAACCCCTGGGTTTTAGGCTTTCCTATCCAACATCTCCTGGGGAATGAAATGTTAATTGAAAGATGCACCTAAATTCCTGCACTCCTGAGCTCAGACTATGGCTTTGGCCCAGGATCAGGGAGTTCTAGTCCCATTTGGAGCAGATTTGTTTTTTCTGCAGTGTTGTTCCAGAGATTTTAGTCCTTTTTGTTACAGATGGGTGACCTGTGACATTCCTTCCTTCTAGAGATGTTCTGGTTTTCTCCTCTATAAACAGAGGAAACACCCATTTCTATGAAGTGCTGAAGACAAGCCCCACACAGCCTTGGCTCTGCTGAGAGCTCTTTAGAAGGGTCTCAACTGAAAGCTTTATTCTATCAAATTATTATTATTATTATTATTATTATTATTATTATTATTATTATTATTATTATTATTATTATTTCAACATAATGTTTTTATGCCAAACTGTGGCATCCTTGGACAACTCTGGGGCATCATCCCCCACTGGCAGCAGAGGGGATTTACCTGTTTCCAAACATATTTGGAATTTTGCCTAGAGTTAAACATTTTTCTATTGGTTTAGTCTTGTTTCAAAGGGAAAGGGTGTAACAGCACCGACAGGTATCTCAAAGTTCTTTAGGGGATGTAGCTTCAGGTTTCTCATCAATTGTAAAGCTATGTTTATCAATAGGTAATTTTTTTCTTCAGTTGTGATATATTTTGCTTTATGTTATTTGTTTTTTCCTTTATCATTCATTCTTTATCTTAGATGGAAAAAAAAAAATCCCACATGAACTGTGAAACAAAGGAGTTAATCTTTTCCCTAAAAACATTCTGATATTTTGTATATCTGCTTTTCTCTCTGGATTGTAGCAACAGGTAAAGGATTTCCCAAGAACAAAATAAGCCACGCTCACAGAGAAAGCAGAAACTTTTTAAATTTCAGTCCTGAAGTGGACAAAACTCTGACAATTGTGCTCCCAAATCCACACCGTGAAGGCACCACATTAAAACAGATTTTTAGAGACATCAGTGCAATAACTTTGATTTTTTTAGAGAAGTTTGGAGAGCAAAATTTAAAGGAGGATTAGAAAGCAGGACAAGCTCCAGAGACTCTGTTCCTGCAGAGCTGAGTGGGACTGGGGCCTTTGTCTATTGAAAAAAATGGCCCCAAAAGCCCCTTCTCGTCTCCCACTCCTCCCACAGCTTCAGTTAAATTCTCAGATCGTGAGGGCATGTAGGGAACAGCTGCTTATGATCTCTTCACAAGTGCTGGGTCATTGGTAAACAACCATCCCTCCACCCTCTCGGAGCGAAGGGAAAAAAAAAAATTATACAAAAAATGCATTCATTTTGCTGATGATGAAGAGTAATGAAGAGCACGTGCACGCTGCGCGCGGAGAGAGGGAGAGAAAAATGACAAATTAAATCATGTCTGGTTTGACAAGCCTTTAAGTGTAACAGATCTGCACTTGTGCTGCCTGACAGGCGTGATTGATACCACGGAGCACTCGTCAATTTTTAAACACACAGCCTGAACAAAGAGCCACTTCATCCTGGGCCTCGCAGTGTCGAGGCAGCGCGGTGCTCGCCGGGGTAAGCACCCTCCATGCCTCGTGTTTTCCTTGGCAAGCCCCTGCTCCTCGCTGTTTGGACAACTATATTTATTTTTATGATCCTTAAAATATTGTAACCCAGTCAACTCAGCAGTCATTTAAGGTAATTTCTGGTCTGAACGGCATCTATTTTCTAGACAACTTTACAATAATGTATGTTTGCTGTGGGCCAAATTCTTTGTGTAGGTAGGTCTGTGTTCAGAGTTGTTAACTGGGGGGGGAGTTGCAGGATCCAGGAATTTCTAATAGCTTGAAATCTAAACCTCCTGGATGTTTCAGGCCGTGCCATTTATAGAAGATATTTAGCGTGGCAAAGACAATATGCTTTTCTTTATGTTTCATTTGTGTACACACCAACCAACCCAGACTTGGTTTTTTGGGGGGAAAAACTTGGTCTGAGACAGACTTTGAACGTCTCAGTCTGAACAGGTCAAGGTGTTAAATGTAGAGAAGGGCAATAGTGTAACAAGACCCACTCTTTAGTTATCAGTGTTTTGCTATTGCACCACATGAACAGTTTCCATGGGGCTTTTCAATGTATTAAATGGGAGCTGCAGAATAATGGATTGTTTGATATCAAAGATGGCTCAGCAATTCAGAGCAGCCTGAAGGATTGGTGATGGCACAGAAATGAGCACAAAAACCCTGTAAGTATCCTAGAACATGGGTAATCCCATGGAAGGAGACATCAGTGCACTAACTTTGGTTTTTAAAGACTTAACTCACTCAAAGCAGAGTTTGTGGAAGAACATCCCACCTCACCCTGCAGGCAGTGACAGTCTCTGTCACCTCCAGGTGCCCTTGGCTCGTGTTTTTATGTTGCTGTGAAATCATTTATTGGCAGGGAAGAAGAACCAGCACAGCTTTTAGCTAAATCCAAGTGCTGTAAACCCAGGACCCTCCTCAGCCTGGGGTTTAGGAGATGCTTCCCTTCCTATCAGCTGTGTCTGTGCAGGGATAATTCTGGGATCCAGCCTTTCATTTTCTGTATCTTTACTGCTTGTCCTGGGCTCTTGGCTCCATTAAGGGTGGATGCCCAACTCTGTTTATTTAGGCCTTTTTAATCTGACATTTCCAATCAAGCTAATTCATCCGAGAGAGACCAACCATCCTTTTATTTATTTTAGCCTATTTTAGCAAGGTAACCCAATCCAGACCATCTCCATATCTTGTTTACAAGAGCAGCTGTGGTGACAACATCTGTCCTGTGTAAAATGTCAAAAAAATAAAAAAAAAAAGGGGAAAAAAAAGAAAACTTGGTGAAAATCATAGAGGTATCAGAGTTGTTATTCAGCCACATGTGGCAAAATGAGCGTCTAAAATTATTTTCTGCATTATTCAAAGAAGAAAAAAGGTCAGAAGGAGGTATCAGAGCTGTGGGTGAGGGTCTATGTCCCTGTGTCAGGCCATGGAATGTTCCATGGAATTTGTTAGGTGCTGGGAGTAGGGGCAGCTCCAGAAGCATTTGGACAATGCTCTCAGACACAGGGTGGGATTTTGGGGTGTCTGTGCAGGGCCAGGAGTTGGGCTTTGATTATCCAGCTCAGCATATTCCATGATCCCAGGAATACTGTGCCCAGGTAGAGGAACCTGTGGAGGAAATGGTTGTTTCATGCTAATAAAAGGGGTTTGTTTATGAGGAAATAAAAACAGGCTTTTTCCTGATGTAACTGGTCACATACATCAGTAGGAGAAGGTTAAAAGGAAGGGAAAATACTGTAAAAAGTCAGGTTTTGGGCCCAATGATATCTGAACAGGCAGAAAAGGGGTTGTGATTATTGTGATTATTTGCATATTAAGCTCTTGTAGATTCTGAATGGCACTAAAGGGATTTTACACCTTGCTGGTGAAAACTGCTGATTTTAACTGATGCTGGGAAATCGCTTTTACCATCCAATAAACGAGGGGAAGTGTGGCAGAATTCCACTCTGGGAGGTGAACTCACACCAAAATGACATTTCAAACACGTGAGGGAGTGCAAGGGAGGGAGCTGCCAGGGTGACACCACTTTGTGTCCCCAGGAGGGAGGGAAAGCTGAGATTGCTGGGATGCCTGGGCAGCACTCGGCTTGTCCTGATCCCTGCTGAGCCCTGAAAGCTCTTGGATTTCAGGAAGAGGTGGAAGCCTGAGGAATTTATTTGTCACTTGAGCTGGGGATGACCACCAGGAATGAAACCTGCAGAGTCAATTATAATTATTCCTTGCTGTTGTGTGGTGGGCTCCTGTTTGAGTTCTCTGCTGCACCATGTGTGGTTTGACATGAACTTGGTGAATTCTCCTTATCCACAGTGTATGGAATAATATTGGAATAATATTTATTTATGTGCACAGAAGGGGCTGCACATCATGGATGGCAGCAGCCCTTCCTTGGCTCAGGTCTGAACTACCCATAAGAACAAACCCCATAGGTAGAGCTGGCAGAAATTTGGTGTTCCTACATTTTGGGGAATTCAACACATCCCCATCCCAACCAATAGTAAAATGATTATTTTGTGAAGTAAAATATCTGTGTTTTATCCAAATATCTGTGTTTTTAACCAATAGAGCTGGCAGAAATTTGGTGTTCCTACATTTTGGGGAATTCAACACATCCCAACCAAGAATGAAATGATTGTTTTGTGAATTAAAATATCTGTGTTTTATCCAATAGCCATTTCTTACAGCAAAAAAAATGTGAATGTTGTATATCTGACAGGCACCTCTTTGCCACTAAATCTGAAAAAAAATGACATTAAATTAGAGAGAGGAAGGATTGCCCCACTGATCCTTCAAATTTCAACCAAATCAGAAATAAATCTGATGAAAAGGCACTGTGCATGGTGTAGGAGCCAAACACACCTGAGAGAACTCTTCAACTGCATTATGGCCCAGCCTCGTGATGCACAGAACTGAGCCCCATCTGCTCCTGCTGCTGCACTTGCATCCACGTGACAGAAAAGATTAAAACAAGATACCAACATAAAAGTCGACTGATATGGGAGGAGCGAGTGGGAACCCCTGGAAGGAGGTTGTGAGATAGTGACAGCTTGGAATAAATCCAAACCCAGTTGCAGCCCGGAGAAATTGCCTTTCTGTTGTTCCATGTTTTCTGTAATGCAAACCAGTGTGTGTGAGGGGCTGGGGGGATGTGACTATCATTAGGAAAAGCTTTTGCCAGCACAGTAGCTCAGACACCAGGGGATAATGCATTACACACTGATGCTTTCCAGGATGTGGATTTCTCCGGATTCCAGGGCTGTTGTGCTGCTGATTCCATCGGGAGGATGTGTTCCCCAGCCACAGCTTCCCCCCGTGGCTGTGCAGGTTAAAGATGCAGCCTTGGTCCAGAGCAATTCCTGCCATGCTCAGCTTTCACCCGGCCCCGCTGCCCTTTGAGGTTCCAGGAGGAAGTTGGATTTCAGACAATGGGCAGAACAATGGGGAAAGAGGGAAAGCAGGACCCCTGGTCCTGTTACAGCTTAATCCCACCCGGGGAAAGGCTGGCTTGGCACTTCAAAGCTGGGGCACGCCAGAACACCTGCGGAGATGAAAGCACCTGGCAGGGATGTGCCTCTCCTTGGCCCTGCCCAGGTCCTGCTCTGCACCCAGCTTTGGCTCAGCTGATGCCTTGGGAAGGCTGACCTAGAACAGAGACTAGATGGAGCTAAAGAATCATGTAGGGATTTATTAGGAGGCCTCAATAGATCCACCTTGGGCAGCACAACCCAAAATGGCCACAAAAAATGGACAATCGGTTACTTTTATAAGCTCTGCTCCATTTGCATATTGGAGCTAATTGACTAATTCCAGCTTTAGCCTGTGAAGTCCCATCCTTCTTGTTTTGCTCTCTTCAGCCCACATTGGGCCTGAGGTTTGGATCATTTGTCCTTGGTGCCCAGCTGGAGCAGGAATTGTTTTGTCTCCCTGCTCTGTGCAGAGAGCTCAGCATCCCCTCATGTGAAGCTCAGAGCCACACACTAAAGCAGCACAGAACCTGAAAAACAGAAAAGCTGAAACCCGAGGCATCACAGGAACCACTGCAGGAACTCGGGAGGATGGGGCCGATGGTCCTGACAGCACCAGAGCTGTGCTCAAACCCAGTCACTTTGGGCATCCAGGGAAGCAGAGGAGCTTTGGCCACTCGTGGCCATGAAGGACATCCCAGAGCCTCGGTGTTGTGCTGAGCAGTGGTGACAGCCACAACTGAGTGACAACCCTACAACTCCTGAAAGGTGGCTGTGCTCAGGTGGGGTTGGTCTCTTCCTCCAGGCAGCACTGACAGAACCAGAGGACACAGCCTCAAGCTCTGCCAAGGGAAATACAGGTTGGATATTAGGATAAAGTTTTTCACAATAAGAGTGATAAAGTTCTGGAATGTCTGCCCGGGGATGTGGTGGAGTCACCATCCCTGGGTGTGTTTAACAAAGCCTGGATGTGGCACTGGGTGCCAGGGTTGAGTTGAGGTGTTGGGGCTGGGTTGGACTCGATGGGCTTGAAGGTCTCTTCCAACCTGGGGATTCTGCGACTTCTGTGATTCTGTGATTCTGTGGATTCTGTGAGTGGCCCTGTGCTGCCGAGCCCTTCCCTGCTGTAGTTTCAAATTAATGCAATAAATTTGGCTTCCTGTCCTCGCTGCTTTGCTGCTGGACATGGCCACGTTCCACTTCAGAGGGAGCAGGTGCTGATGGCTGCGAAACTCGACCCCGGGATCGATTGTAAGGCATCTTAAAAACTCCCACTTGCCAAGATGTAAAAGGGAGCCTGCAGAATGAGATTTTCTTCCCTTAGACCTGGAAAACCTGGTGGTGTCTGTGGTTTTGTAAAACCTCTCATACTTTATTTATTTTTATTCCTCTGCTAGCCCTTGGGTACAGATTACTTTCAAACAAGCTGGTTTACTGTTTGCATAACACAGGCTTAAATTCAGTTAGAAATGGATCATTTTTCAAGTAAAATTCCCCAGAAAATAATTACAAGTATTTGGGGGTGTTGGGGAAAACATCAGAAATCTTTCTTGCTAAGGTCTGGTGACACCTGGCAATTAAAAATAAAAATCCATTTCATGATCCAGACCTTCCTCCTTGTCCTTGGGGACAAATTAAACTGAACTTGCAGAAGTCTCAAGCATACTTCTAAATCCAGCATCGTTTGCTTCTGGGTAGATTCTACATTCTACAAATTATTTCTTCCTGGGAAAGTGTCTTGGATTCATATTAATGAGGATTCCATGTTTGTGGTTAGGGGAAATTCAGTCTTGTGGCTTAAGCAGCCTCAGGACTCTCATTAAGTGCAAGAGGTTAATAATCTAAACTAGCAGTTAACTAGCTCTGGTCAGCAGAGCACTATTGCTTTTGGCTCAGGCGAGCTGAGCTGGTCCCTTGTCCTTTGCAGTGCCAGAAATGCAGGTGGAGAGCAAACCAGGCGAGCTGCAGATGAGCCATTTCTGATTTTGGTGCTGAGGGAGATGTTGGGAAGTGTTTGGAGTGGAAATAAGAGACTGATGGAAAAGCTGTGTGAGAGGAGGGAAGTGGGAGCTCTGGGGTGAGCTCTTCACTCAGAGGTGGTTTGTGCTCTGCTGGTTTGAGATCCTGGTCCAGCCAAGGGCTCTGCACAGGCAGCTCAGGCAAAACCCTGGGGGGGTTTTGTGGGAATAAGAGGTTGCTTTGCTGCAGCACAGTTCCCAGTTCCCAGCGGTGCTTGGCTCTGTGTGGGGAAGCATTTCATGTGTCAGGGACAGCCACTGAGAGAAATCATGGAATTCCAGGGCCCTGCTTGGAATGGAGCTCTGGAGATCCTCTGTTCCAACCTGCTGGGCAAGCAGCTCCACTTAGGTTGGGCTGCTCAGGGCTGTGGCTTGAACACCCCGAGGGCAGAACCTCTCTGGGCAGCCTGTTCTGGTATTTGATTGCTGTCCTGGTGTGTATTTGGAAATTCCAATTCCAGCTGGTGTCCAGTGCTCCCACACTATTGTCCCTCTCCTCCAAGGACAGCCTGGTCCCGTCTCTGCATCCTCTGCTCAGAGGGTCCCATCTCAGACCTCTGCTCCCCTTTGCCTTCTCTCTGTGCCCAGAAGAGTCTCCTCTGTCCAGTGCTCCTCTAAGTCCCACTCCAGTCCCTGGAGTGGTCCTGTAGTCCTTTGATGAACCCCAAACTGGGCGCAGTGCTCCAAACCCAATGGGAAAAGAGGGAAAGGATCATTTTCCAGGCTCTGCTGGCTGCATCCTCACCAGGACAGCCTGGGATGTGGTTCCCCTTCCCACCTACCAGCAGGATTACGTTGCTTTGTGGGTCAAGAGCCCGAAAGAATCATTCAGGTGTTCCTGACGTTGAAGAATTGCTGCAGGAAGGGGAGGGCAGTCACAAATTGGCTCTGTCCTTCTGCAGCCCATGGAAACTTTAGTTTTAATTGCACGGACTCCAAGCAAATTAAAAAGAAGCAGCCAAATCACTTATCAGGCTGGCTTCCTGCAGAGTCCTGACAGGTCCCAGAGGCCTCTGCAGAGACAGGGTTTGGCTGGTTTCTGCCACATCCTCTCTGCCTAAATTTAGAATGGTAAAGAGATTCTAATCTCTAGGAGATCTTTTAATGGAGTAGACTCTGTTCCCAGTGGAAAAAATAGGTCATAATCAGATACCTTAGAGTGATGCACCCCTGCCTTCATAATGTGTTTATTTCAAGGATAGAGTTTATTTTAGCAGATGTCTCCTGTTGGAGCATCCACGGATTTATATTCTGGTGATTTTAGAGAAGAGATCCCCAAATATCCAGAAAAACACATTTCATTTAGTCTTGCTAACATCAGTCTGAGAACAAGCACCCAAGATGTTGTCTGGAAATCCAAAACATTATTGTGGAGAATGAAAAAGAGCCTGGGATGAAATGTCTGAAAGAAGAGCTCTTTTTCCCCGAGGCAGCCCCGTGTGCTGACACAGCTCACACCACCCTGAGCTGCCTTTTCACCTGCTGCAAAAGGGGAAAGAGCTTCAGTATCCACGATTTTTGGGAGGGATAGAGCTGCTTTTGCTGTCTGGAGCTCCTATGGCCGTGGTCTCCAGGGTGTCTCTGCTGCATCAACAGGCAGCTGGGGTTTGGTGGGAGCAGGGGGAGCAGCAGGGGCTGCTCACAGCGAGTGCAATGCTCAGAACACTTGGGAGCCCCTCTCTGATGTGGTTTGGGGCTGTTCTGAAGCCTCTCTCTCCTTCTGTCAGGCTCTGCACAAGCAGTTCCCCTTGGGAAGAAGTGCCTGGGACTCCAGCCTAGCCATACATCTCTGTCAAAATCCCTATGAATAAATTAACCTTTCTAAAGATTAGTGCACCCTAATACCTCAGGGTTTTTTTTCTTGTTTTTTAACAGAACAAATGCTAAAAATGCCTTGACAGACCTGGCTGGGGTTTGCGCTGTGGAGCATCTACAAGGGATTATGCTGTGAGTGGAGTTAAAGGCACAGCCCTGTGATTGTGGCCAGCACAATCTCCTCTGCAGAAGGGCAAAGCACACGGTTTTGAGGAGGAAATCCTCATTTGGGCAAATCATAAAAAAGCTGAAGAAAGCTCTCATGCTCTTCCTTCTAAAACCCCTCGAATTCAGGCACCTCCCAGTGCTTCACCCCTGGTAGCTCCCCAGACAAAGCCGTGGTGGGATTCAAACAGCTCTGGAGGTTTTGGAAGCTGCACCAGCACGGGGAGAGCCGAAGCACTGGTGGCCAAACGGGAACAATGGGCTCAGTGTCAGCAGCCCAACATCCCCTTGTCCTCCCGGCTTTTCCCTCTTTCCCTGCTCCACTCCAGCCCTCATTTTGGTAGGACAGACCAAAGGGAGGTCAGGTATCTGTGGCTCCATTCTCCTGCCATTGAATTGCTGGAATTGATCTGATCCTTTCCAGGAGGCCGGGGTGGAGGGGGCCATTCCAAAGATGGCAGGGAGTGTTTTGATTTTTGATCCTTTTGAGATGAATTATGGGGAGGAAGCTGTCTGCTATCAGAGGAATTAGTCAAATTCCTTGTCAGATGTGCAATCCCATTAAAAATGCATTATCTGTTTTCAAAGCTTAAGTGTGGGTGTTGGTTGAGAGTCTTTAAAATATTATTGTAAACTTTCACTGAGAAAAAGTATTCCTGAGTCTTTCATGAGGGCTAATCCCACTTCAACTACCGTAAACCATCAACTTCTGGGGTGGCCTTCATGAGCAGTGCAAGGCCAAAGCATGCATTATTCTGGGAAAATCCTCCTGGAAGATGCTCACATTTGGTTTATGACGTTATTAGCAGCTCAGCATTGAGCTGATTTGTTCTGATAATGATTCTGCTCCTCAGATTCTCTCTTTGCTTTCCTGCCTGGCATTTAGAGTTCAAACAACTGCCTGAATCCAGGGCTGAACGCATCCCAAATGAGATTCCAACTCTGCTGGCAGCAAAGAGTAAATTTGTGACTTTTAAATGTATCTGCTCCTAACTTGAATATCTAAAATGTAGATGGAAGGAATCTCAGTCAAAGCTTTGAAGAATGTGCTCGTGGAGGGAAGCCACAGGTTCTTCTGTGAGGGATTAAGGGGATATCCTGGAGCAGTCAGTGCCACTCATTCTTTGGAGCACATTCCAAGGAATTCTTTTAATTAGCAGATAAAGATGCCATGTAAACTTCTCCTTTTAGTGTATCTATTAGTTGCAGAATCACACACGCTGCCTTTTTTTTTGTTGTTGTTGTTGTTAATTTTTGACACATAAATAGAATTTCCAGGAAAATCTCACTGATTTCAGATGCCTTTCACTGACACTCACAACCACAGCACGGCTCCAGTTGGATTTACAGTAGCCATGGCATGTCATAAATGTTGTTCTGGGGCCAGCTGAGCTCTGCTCCACAGGTTATTTCCCTAGACCTTTGCTCACTGGAATTATTGTTAGAGAGCAGGAGTAATCCCATCATTTTTATTTGCTTCTCTGAGCATAATTGGGATGGCCACACACCTGCAAATCAGTCTGTACAATAAAGGCACATATTTTAATGATCAAAAAATAGGGTGGTCACTTTTTTAGAGGAAGGAAACAGCCGTGGCTGGCAAGGCCTCCTTTCTAGGTCTGTGCCAGCACCGAGGGCCATGTTTCATGTTACCTTATTTTTCTGTTCCATGCGAGGAGTTGGCAGAAAATAGACAAATTCCTCAGCTCTGGCTGGGTGCTCTGGCTCTTACAGTGACCATGTTTCCTGCCTGCATCTCTGGCAAGTGGCTCAGTTTCTATAACAGCTCCAGCCCTCTGTGTCACTGCGGGGTAATGGAGCCCAGCTTGGTGCTTATCTCCTGAAATACCTAAAAAATTCTGGGTTCAAATCACTTTCCACACCATTGCCAGTCCACCTGTTAAAATATTTTGCAGACAACAAAGTCTGAAAGGAGCACAAGAACGTCAGGAGTGTTTGGGATAATGTTTTGTCTTTGAGGGCTTCTTTGGTTGTATTTTGATGGTGGCTGAACTCCCAAGAGATCATAACTGGGACCTGTAAATGAATGCTGGAGAATGGAATAATCATTCTTTCTTTAGCCAATCCATATAAAAATTCAGCCCAGAATTACAGTTTGAAGGGAGTTTCCCTCTCTCCTCTGTTAAATAAATGAAAGGGCACCAGCAAATATTCCCCTCCACCTTTCCAGGCTCAGCAAGCAGTGAATCTTCAGAACTTTGCAAAATTTCCATCACTCTTTGCAGTCTTGGTCCCACAGAGTTCACACTGTCCCAAACACCAGAGGCAGAACCCTGCCTGACATTGCCCAGACAACTTCATAACCCAGTAAAGCCAGAAAATAAAGAAATTTCCTTGGATGGCAAGTGCTGAGCAGAGAACATGTGGTGCTCAGGTCTCCCCCAGCCCCACGAGGCAGCTGCAGACACAAGTTATTGCAAAGCTGCAAAGCAGAGACGGTGGCACTTTAACGTTTCCTTGTCTAGAATGGGTTTATCTCAAAATTTTATGTTATTTCAACAAAGTGGAGTGTTTACCATAAATAGCAGGTCCTGCAGAAAGCCTGTTGGAACACTCTTCCTACTGTGAAGCAGCAGTACCTCAAGCCTGAACCAATTTAGGGGAGGCATTGGCCATGTGATTTTAATATTAACAAGTGGAGCAAATTTGTGAGTGGGTTGTTGGCCAGTTTCATAGTGAGGGGCACCTGCAACCCATCAACACGGCTCAGGCAACAAGGTGTCAATGCACAGGCAGAATAAAAACACGAATTTGGTGTGTGCAGGGATCACTCAGCTCGTGGGGAGGTGTTAACATGCAGGAGGAAAGGAAACCTCGCTGCTATTTGGTGCTTTGTCAGCAAAGGCTCAGCTCTCAGAGGGGAGAGAGGCAGGGTGAGGGGTGGAACGTGGCACAGGGCACACCCTGGGCTGCTGCCAGCTCCAGATGTGTGGGGTGGGAGCAGGGCTTGAAGCTGGAGGTGGCAGAAATTGGCCTTGACCTTGTTTTAGGAGGCAGGAGAGAGCTCCTGTGGCACGTGGGTTGTGCAAACTGGGAAAAGTTTGGAACATGCAAGAGGGGCAGGTGGATCTCTCAGCACAGAGTGTCCTGAAGTCACCCTAAAACTTGAAGGGTCCTTGAAGGCCCTTGGAAGGATCCTGGAAGGACCTTGGAAGGATCCTTCCCAGCTGTGACCCGAGCTATTGCTTACATTTTTTGTAATTTCTTGCCCTATTTCATAGATTTCTCCCTTCTTGCAACATCCCAGAGGGTGATCTCAGGACGTTGTTATGTTCTTTCCATTGTGTGCCAGCTTCAAGGGTGGATTTCCATTTATCTGAATAAGCACAGGCCCACAGTGACACGATCCAGGGGCAGACAAATATGGGCTGTCACAAAAACCTGGGCCTGTGTTTGAGGGATCACAGGTCACCTCCTGATCCCACCTTCCCCTCTGACAAACATCTGGAGCTGCTGTGTCCTGCTGGAGTTTCTTTCTGTTCACCTTTCCCTCTGTTGCTTTACTTCTTTATCCAGGCTGGGGTTGCTGAAGAGGAGGTTGTGTGGAGACCTCTTTGAACCTTCCAGGACCTGAAGGGGCTACAGGGAAGATGGAGAGGGACTGTTCACCAGGAACTGGAGGGAGAGGACACCTGGCACAGGGTGCCCAGAGAAGCCTGGCTGCCCCTGGATCCCTGGAAGTGTCCCAGGCCAGGTTGGATGGGGCTTGGAGCACCCTGGGACAGTGGAAGGTGCTCCTGGATGAGCTTTAAGGCTCTGTCCAGCCCAAGCCATTCTGTGATTCTCTTGCTTAGCCAGCCTTGACTTAGCAGAATATTCACCCTCCACTTCAGGAGGGTCACACACACCCTTGGCACGTGGGGACTTTGCAGTGTCCATGGTCACTCTTCTGCACATCTGGAGTAACACCAGCCGTCCTTCATCCAGCTGAACCCCCTGAGCCCACACTCTGCTTTGCCAGTCACTGTTTCCTGTCACTTGCCATGGCCTCTTCCCTGGAGGTAAGAAAATAACCTGGCTCACTCCTTCCCAGTGGTAATCTGTTGTTTTGGCATCCTGTGAATGACTGGTTTCAGGCGAGTCTGTCAGTGTCCCTTGCCAGCAACCAGGGTTTGGATGTTTGCTTTGGGAACATTTTGTGGTTGAGTGGCTGTGTTCCATTCCACATGTAAACACGGGTGAAACTCACATTTAACAGTTCTAAACACTTGGACACTGGTCAAAGGGGCTACTCCACTTCTCTTTATTTAATACACTCAGATTTTGCATAAAGTACAGAACAATTTAGTAGCAGGAATGCCCAGGACCTGCCAAATGTATGATTTTGTTTGATTTTATTTTTAAAAATGCCTAGCACACAAGCTGAGCCTTTATTTGGAAGGAGATATCAAGAAAGCAAAGCTTAATTGACTCTCAGACTGTACAACTGGAGTCATGGCTAAAAGCAAAGCTGCCTTTTCCCTCAGCGTGTGCTCCCACTGGAGGCCACTTTCCACTCCTGTTTGCCTGAGTTGAAACCACAGTAACCCCCCACACGACTGTGCCAGTATGGCTTGAGATTGGAACTGGGTCTCCAGCTCTTTCAAGCTTTGTTTTTTGGCTTTCTCAGTCGTCTGCTTGCTCCCAGTGATGCCAATCTGGTTCCTTGCCGTGGCCACGCGCAGGAGTCTGGCTGCAGCACCAGGACCTCGTGTCTGCTCAGCAGATTTCTAAATCCAGACCTTTTCCTGCTTCTTCATGTGGCAGAAGGTCAATGTGTTGGGGCCTGTGTGTTTGGGCCACTTCATTTTATACCCTGGATTGTTTGCTGAGGACCAAGCACTGAACTCACACTCATGAGAAATCCACATGGTGCTGCTGATGTCCTTACACGTATTTATGGTGAGCTGACGTCCTCTGTGCAATGAAACTACCACTTCCAGACGTATTTTAGCTCTAAATATGTCCTTTAGGCCTCCAAAAGTAGGGCCTTTTCTAGTGAGGGACCTGGGAACAGCAGAGCTCAGCCTTTCAGGCATTTGCAGTCTAAGGGCACCTTCTGGCTCATTGAACTCCCATGGGTTTTCATGCCCAGCCTGGAGGGGACTGAGGATCTCTGGTAGCACTTGTTGGTGCTCCACAGCTTGTCTGCTCACATGATGCTGGCAAACTGCCTCATTTCCAGCTGCTAAATTGCATTCAAAGGCCATTTAAAATACTTTCCTAATAAAACTTGCCTATAAAAATAGTTACTATAGCTGCTGCAAGGATGTTCTAGGAGCTGGTCCAAGAGACGGTCCCTACTGAGATGAGATCCACCCTACTAAAAAAAGCTGAGAAATTGCAGCCTTAGCAGGATTCCAGCAGGAATGAGCAGCAGCAAAGTGGCAGTGGAAGCGTTAATCAAACCTTGGGCTTTCTTAGTTAATGCACAGTCACTGCTGCAGCTGATGGATCAGATACAGAGCAGGGCTTGGTGGGTAGGGTTTCTGAGCTGTTTAAATATGTTACAGCTTGGCTTTTAAAGTAGAAGAGCTTGGATTAATTGAGTAAGTGGCACTTAAGAGATTGCAGTTTAGGAGGACGTGGAGTGTGGCTAAACACAGCCTGGGTGTTCGCTGGCTTTTCCCTCTCCCAGTCTGTGCTGCTCTTTCCCCAGGCTGAGGACAACACAGCAGATCTGCTGCAGCTTTTCTTGCCAGGGAGCTGAGACATGCAGCTGTTTCCATTCTTTGATCACGGGAGATAGCAGGACAAGCAGACCCAGTGGTGATGCAAACTCCCTTTTTTATTCCTTTCAGCTCAGTCCAGCTGCATGGGCTCCCAGGAGGGGCAGGGGAGGGTTGGTACAGATGGTACCTGCTGTGTCCTCTCTCTGGCCAGGTAGAACTATCCCCTGTTTGCCATTCCATTCCAAGTGTGCTGGAAATGAAACTTTTAAAAGGATTTTCTCCAAATGCAGCAGAAACTCTCAGGGGCTGACACTTCCCTCTGAGCTTGAACATCTCCTTTCCCTTCTCATGGAGGGGAAGGGTGGCTCTACCTCAGCCCATCCAAACAGCTGATGCTTTAATTTATCCCTTTGTTATCAATTCAGCAAGGAAAACCTTTCCAGATCCTTCTGATTTGTGGAAACCTCTTCTCAGCACTTTGTCCCAGGACAGAGACTTGCTTTTCTTCATATTTGGACATGCCTGGCTCATATTCCAGCTGCCACAAATAGCTCAATTTCTCTTCTTTCATCAGGACTTTTTCCTTCTGTGCCATTCCAGATCTGGATTCTCTCTGCAGAAGGGATAACAGTGACAGAAGGAGCTGTCAGGGAGCTGCTCCCACTCCATCATTTGCTCAGAACTTTGTGTGTTTTCAATGGGGATTTAGGGGCAAACCTTACAGGAACTCCTCCTTTACACACTTAAGCCCATGCCAAGGATAAAAGTGCACATCTCCAAATACACCTGGAGCTCTTAAAAGTTTTTTACTGTTCTGCTCCCCCCAACAAAGTGGAATAGTTTGATTATGCCCTGGAGAGCCAGAGTGGTTTTTCTATGAGTCCCTTTGGAAATGGGTGATTTTTTTTTTTTTCCCTGTACCATTCCCTCTTTGCTCTCTCCTCAGTCTTTGCTTGGCATTTCCAGAGAGAAATTATTGCAACACTTCGTTGTGTGGTGAAATCAAACCTGGGACATTTGGGAGTGATGCAAATAAAACAGCAACCATGGAGCAGATTTTCTGCCTCTGGAATGGGCTCTGCTGCTCCGGCTGCAAGTAGAAAATTGTCTCATTTGGGAATGCTAAAGCATTGGTATCTAGTGCTAGAAAATTGCTTTCTGTGAATTTCTTCTTTTCTTTAAACTTACATGGCTTTGAAATGTGTTAAAATGTAAATTTTTAGGCTGCTAATTGAGCTGTTTTAACAAGACCTAAGATTGCAGAAATGGTCTCCAGGAATGGGTTTATTAATTTTTGTGTTTATAGAAAGTTGTATCACAGGAAGTGACAGGGTGTTTTTTAGTTAATTCTAAGTGAAATACAATAACTTTTCCTTTCTAAGTTGTCTAATTCAGGAGAGGGCACTTAAAATGAGATTTTTCCATCCTCTCTAATTTCTGTCTTAATTTTTTATCTGCCATGAGAGGCATAACATAGAGGGATATCACTTATTTCATCCTTCTGCCTTCCTAGAATATAAAACTACAGACTTTTGGGATCATTAACTAAACAAGATCTGTGTGAAGCCGATTTGACCCACATTATCCAAATTAAAACCAAGATTATTTACTCACACTGAATTTTTCTGACGTTGACAACACCTATCCTCTTTAAAGTGATATTTGTGCCTTTCCTTGTGTCTGTCACTGCAGCTGGAATTTCGGATATCCTTAAGATATGATTTCTATAAGTTTCAAGCACTGAGGTGCCCATTTAGACCTGAGTGATGCTCAGCCTGTGTGGAAATCGAGAAATATTTGGGACCTCACTGCAAGCGTGTGGTTTTTAGTGCGAGTTCCTGCCTTGCCATCACAATAACCCTCTCTGCCAGTAGGTGGGGTTCCAATCCTGTTAAAAAAAAAACCTGGGAAACCCTGTCCATGATTCCTGGCTTCTCTCGCGCTTCCATCCACAAGCTGGCCACATCTGGAAATGTTTGATTTGATATAGTGTCGTTTTACATTGCAGAAATGAGCGTAAGCGGTTTTTTAACCCACCAAGTGAGAAATGTGATCTGGGTTTTACTACCGACCCTTTAAATAAAAAACAGATCGCTTATTAAACCATTATCTATCAAGGATATGGAGAGGGTTGGAAATATCCCAGGATCAGGACTGGAATTGGAAGGGACACATTTCTGTCTACTGTCCGGCCCTGATGGGCAGGAGTGCAGGGCTGAAATACCTCACAGGAGGGGAAACAAATGCAGGGAGACAGGAAAAGGGAACAAACTCATCTCCTCTCCCTGTATCTGCCTTGGCTTTGACCATTCCCCACTCGGTGCTGGTAGGAAAGTGCTGAAATGTGTTATCAGGTGTCGCTTGTTATCAGGGGTGGGGTAAAATCTTCTCTCATGAGCTTGTTGAGCAGGAATAGATCAGGGAGATTCAGCACATCCCAAATCCCTCCTCGGTGCAGGCAAAAGGCAGCGAGAGGAGCAAACTCCTGCTTTTGAATCAGAACTCAGAGGTGTGGCACCCTTTGTGCCAGCTCTGAACGTGGCACTTTGTAACCCCCTGTGGACTGCAGCTCATTTCTCTGTGTCCCAGAGATGCACCCTGGTTATTGCAACTAATTCAGCCCCTTGTTTTCACCCCTCTTTGAGTGATGTTTCCTCCTCCATAAGGGCACATGCCACTGGTTTGACAGGGCTGCTCACGTGAGCAGGACCAGCAGGGCTTGGCTCCCTGTGAATTATGACAGTTGGCATCTGAATTGAAACAAAGATCAGATCCGAGATAGATTTTTTTTTTTTTTTTTTTGGCCATCATGTTGCATTTAAAAGCTCGTATTACTTTGGTTGTATTACATTGCATCACACTCGGCCGAGTCAATGTGTCATAAAGCTGCCTCATGTAATTGTACCCTGCATAAATGCACCAGAATGCCCCCGAAAAGTGATATTTCATGCTTGCCAGCTAACGCCTCGGCGAAGATTAAATCCACCAAAAGTAGGTATGTCCAATTGTTCGTTTGGATCAGCAAATAATTCATTACCCACATTATCTTTTTTTCTGAAATGTCACTCTGTGTTGTAAATCACTACAGGGCCTGCTTAAAATGCCAGCACAGGGATTTGTTTTAAAGGGAAAATGAAATTTTAGGGCCAATTCACACAGTAGTTTTTCCCCTGAAGCTGGGCTGCCCATCTCCAAAGGCAAAGTGCCTGCTTAGAGGATTTTTCTCCCTTTAAATTGTTATTCTCCCTGGGCTCAGTTCATTCATGTGGAGACTCTCACCCATGCACAGGCCTGGAAATCCTGAGGGGAGCAAACTGGGAATTGTGAATGGAGCTCTTGGGACCCCCCTGTCTGGTCTCTTTTTGTGAATTATCTCAGGGGGAAGGACCATTCTGCTCTCTTTGTGCCTCCTTTGCCCCTCTGCAGGAGCTCAGGAGATTGCTGTGTTAGCAGGGGCAGGCCTGGCTTTCAGAATTCATTCCTTCAGCCTGGGATGGAGGGGCAGCGACAAGAAGAGACTCAGAATGTCCTGAGTGGGAAGGGATCCACAGGGATCATCAATCCAACCCTGGCCCTGCACACAGACCCCAAAAATCCCACCCTGAGGACGTTCCAAACATCCTGGAGCTGCTCGGGGCCGTGCCCATCCTTTGGGGAGCCTGGTCAGTGCCCAGCCCCTCTGGAGGGAAGAACCTTTCCTGAAATGGAGGCAAAAGCTCCCCTGACAGAGCTCCAGGTGATCTGAGAGGTCAGCACAGCAGCTGGAGCTCAGGAATTCCCTTCCAGGTGACTCCAAGGAATTGCTCAGGTGGGAGCTGCAGGCTCCCTCCCGTTCAGGGGAGGGAAAGGCAGATCCCTTCCACCCTGTGGAAAGAGAGGCTCCAAAAAGCACGGGAAGGGAAGGGAAAGGCCAGGATTTTGTGTGGCAGCTCAAATTCCTGACAGGGCCTGGGGAATGGGGGCCAGCTGGGGCCAGGCTGTGGCCTCCTCCCCTCGCTGAGGGGTGGGAACCAGCGTGTGGTGTTTTGGCTGGTCCCAGTCTCGCTGCAGGGTGGGCAGTGACTTTTTGGGGTACAACAGGAATGTTCAGTGTGCACAGCCACTCACGGGCATGGGGGAACCCGAGGCACTGCAGAGATGTTGTCTTTCAGCACAGGAAGCTTCCAGGCTCAGGCTGTGCTCTGAATTTTGACTAAGAATTACCTCAACAAATGAGTTTCTGAAACACTGATGGAACTGGAGGGAAATAGAATAGCACCTCTGGAAGCACAAATTGACCCTTTTCAGCAGTGATAATTGAAATATTTCAGAAAAATTTCAAATTAAGGACACTCAAAGGGCTACAAGTATTGGGAGTTTCCCTCTTATCAGAGTGATGAGATTAAAGATCATCTCATTCCATCCCCTGCCATGAGCAGGGACACCTTCCACTCTCCCAGGCTGCTCCAAGCCCTGTCCAACCTGGCCTTGGACACTTCCAGGGATGGGCCAGCCACAGCTTCTCTGGGCAACCTGTGCCAGGGCCTGACCCATGTCTCAGACACATTAATTAGCCACGTAATTAACCTCAGGATGTGCTTTTCAAAAGCCTTTAAATTAATTCAGGAAGGAGGATGTCTCCAGGTAGTTATTACCATTTAATTGCTGCATTTTGCCAGTAGAAAGTTTCATGGGATATCCTGAACATTGGAGGGGACTCCCAAGGATCATCAAGTAAAATGTCTCTGTGTTGGCCTTGTTGTGCTGGCATCATTCAAACTTATGGTTTGTTGTTGTTGGGAATGTCGAGGAGCCACATTTGCTGGGAATAAAGCAGGATTTATTTTCTGCATTAGTTAATGGCACTTCCTCTCCTCAGCCAGCATTCTGACTGGAGGGGATGAATCTCAAGTAGAGCAGCAAAACTCTTGGTAACACTTTAACAGGATTTATTAAGTTTGTTTGCTTGAATAAACAGAAGAATCCTCTAGCGCTTTCTTTTCTGAGGATTAACAAAGAACCTGGTTGCCTGACACTGAGATTTCAGGATTTTATGGATGTCTTTACCCTCAAATACATTCACAGATCCCAAATTTTATCTTTTTTAGGTGGCAGGAGGGACAGTGACCCTGAAGTGAGCAGCTGCATCAGTGAATTCCTCAGCTCATGGGTTTCTCAATGCTTCTCCAGCTGGTTTAAAAGCTGTTGCAGTCAAGTAGGTTCAAAAGATTCATAAATCTGTGTCCCAAATTTGCACCAGCACAAATTTGCAGGATATTTGCTCAACACAAACCCTGTTCCATGCTAATTTGAGGGGCCATTTTTACATCACCGAGAGTGAAAAACATCACACACCTCTACTGTGAGCATCAATTGGGAAGAAATAATATTGTGATTCATGTCCAGGCATAAAAGTTTATAGCTCTTATTTAATGCCTGTTACACCTCAATCCCTGTCTGTGTGTGAACTTGCTGTTCATGTTTCTCCACGTTCTTTACACTCAATTTCTGCCATCTTTCCCTTATTGCCTTGCCCAGGTAATTAGCTGTTCCACATTTGGGGCTAATTAGGAGAAATTCCAGGCTACTGATAACAGTCACACACTTTGATTTTGAGAACTGCCTGGAATGGGTGGTTCTGATCCATTCCTTCCCAAGGAGAGCAGCACCAGTGGCTTCAGCTGAGCCACTCCTGATTTATGGAGCTGATTTATCCATGATAAAGAGCCTGGCCCTGCTGGTTTCCCTGGGACAGTTCTGTTTCTTTGGGGGATTAATTATCCTGCTGGCTGTAGCTTGGTAGGGCTGGCTGTGAGCTCCTGAACCAAACGCAGATTTGAATATGCTCAAATAGTTATGAAAAAAACCCTTTGGATTTGGTTTGGAGCTTGAGATCCATAGGTTACAGTTCATCCTCTGCTAAGCCTCTTCTCTAAGCTTATATGTTCTACTTATACTGCACATATCTTTGTTTTTTTGCACAAAACCCCTAGGTACTACTCAAGAATTCTAGTTTTTGAAACACTCTGAATGCCTCCTATTGAAACTTTTTCACTTGGAACCATCTTTTCATGCCTATATTGAAAATATTAACAGCCTGCTTGTGAAAGAAAAAAACAAGTTTCCATGTCCATATGGAAAATGACTGAAGGGTATGGACAAAATTAGGGCTTGCCTGTTGGAACATTAACAGATTTGTCACACTGCTAGTCCCAGCTAATCCATGCAAAGTTGGGAAGAAAGCAATTCAGGGTGGATTTGGGAGCTCCTGCCTGTGGGAAGGGCTGTCCAGAGTGCAAGGCAGGGATGTTCCTAAAGCCTCCTAAACACCAAAATCCTGATTTGCACCTGGAAATCACCTGGCAGGGGAATTTGCTGCATAAATTTATATAACAAAGCTGTAGTGCAGCACGCTAATCTGGACATGTAAATCCATTTCTCTTCATCACAGACACATGGAGAACCTGGCTGTACCCCAGGAAAAGGTGTGGGAAGAGCTGCTAATGGATCTGGAAGAGCCTAAGAAAGGGGAACAGCTGACACAATGCAGGTGCAGGTGGGTGTGTGCTCCCTGTGCCTTTCCATGCCTGAGAGGTCCTGTCCCAGCACGGCTGGGTGACAGAAATGGGCTGAAATGTCCAAGTTCTGCTGTGTCTTTGGCACAGCTGGAGACACCCAAAGTTTGATGTGCTGTGGGTAAACGTGCAAGAGACCCAATCCTTGTTCAGCTGGGAAACAGTGATCAGGGCAGGGCAGTTTTCTGTCCTTAGATTGGCCCTGTTATTTTACCCAAACAGGCTTTGAATCAAAATAAAAGAAGCCAAAAACTCCTGCAATTTCCCCATTCGTATTCATTCAGACAAAACTTAGGAAATCAGGGCATCTTGCTGCATTTCCCACTGCTTGTCCAGGATGAAGGATGAACTGTACTCCACCAAAGCTCTGCTTTGATCTCAGGGTATTCCTGTTAAATTTCTGGTGGTTTTTAGCTTTTATCCCCAAATCTTTTAGCCTGGGAAATGGGGTTTATGCACACACCTGAAACACAGTCCAAAAGATAACAAAGGCTGAAATGCAGAGGCTGCAGGAGTCTGGCACTTTCTTTTTGTAGTGTGGGGTTTGTTTTTGGGTTTTTTTTTGGTTGTTGTTGCTGCATTCCAGTTCTGATCCTATCTGTTAATATCCTAGCTCGACTTCACTCCCTTGGAGTTTGATGTCCCAACTTTTCCTTGTTAGCACCAGGAAATCATAAGCTTATAGTGAGTGATAGCCAGTGGGTCTGGGATTGATTACAAACAAAAATCCTAGATAAGATCATAAATTTAACCCATCCCTGTGATGTGATCGTATCAGGATTCAAGAACGTCTCAAAGTTGTTTCCGATTTTCAGCCACTTCATCTGGTTTCCATCCACCCCAGCTGGGAGCAAAGTCCTCTTGCGGTGGGCTCTAATCCATGCCAGCCTGGGCTTGGAAGAACCCCTCGTTTCTGTTATTATTGTATTATGAAAATGGATAGAAATGCTTTAGACAGGATGGACTTTTCAAGGAAGATCAGCTCAGGCACTGCTGAGATAAAACTGACTCACGAATAAGAGCACAGGGCTGATTTCCTGCCCTCCCATCCCCTTCCTGGACTTTGGCTGCATCTAAACAAGTTCAAAACAGTATTTTCACACCCTGAAAGTCAGGAGGGGAACACCGGAGATAAAACCTGTGCTTGAGAACTCCCTGAGAAGAGCAAAACAACTGCGGTCGGTCCCTCCAAACCCAAACGCGCTGCGATGCTTAAACCCCATTTCTCCAGCCCAGGAAGAGATCTTTGTGCTCCTGCAACCACTGCTGGTTTTATATGCATCCTCCATCCCAGCTGCCAGCTTCCCCTGCTGGAAATGACTGCTGGGATGCAGCCCCTGTGCCTGAGAGCAGATTGAACTCTCCACCTCCGCGGCGGCGCCGCAGCCGATGCGCTCCCATCCATCGGCGGCCCCCTGGAACCAGGTGATTTAATGTTACTGTTGCTTTAACGGCCTCATCGCTGCTCTGGCTGCACAGTAGTTGTCTCCTGTGTGACTGTGCCTGGGAAAATCTATTACTGGAGTGCCATTAATCTGAGGCTGCCGCCTCTGGCACTTTCTGACTCTTCTATTTAATGGGCCTCTGCTTCCGGAGCTCTGGAGACATGCTGTTTTCCTCTCTTGATCAGCTTTGTTTAATTATCAAAATATTTGATGCAGAAAATTGACATTAGTTGTGAAGGTTCCTGCCTTCCTCCTCCTCCTCCTCCTCCTCCTCCTCCTCGCAGCCCTCCCTCCCAGCTCTGCAGTGACATTGAGATCTTCTGTGCGTTCCACCTTCACCTTAAAATAGAAAATCCCTGGGACTGGTGCACTGGCGAGCCACAGGTACCTGCTGTGAGCCCTGGGCACACAGACCTGCACTTCTGTCTCCTTTCTGCACAGGTGACAGTGCAGCCAGCTGGAATTGCTGAAAACCTGGAGCCCTGTGGGTTGCTGTGCCTGGCTCCAGGCTGAGCTAACCCATAAATGAAGGCTCAGTGAGGTTCAAAGTCATGGAAGTCCCTTAGAGCTGAGATTTCCACTCTGGCTTCCTTCTCCTGAGGCCAAAGCTGGAAGCTTTAGGGCTTGCAGGTGTTTCAGGTGAATTTTGCTTACCCAGTGAGCACGTTCCTCATTCCAGGGCTTTGGGATGAGCCCAAATTTAATGGCTAAAACAAAGATCATGAGGTAATACTGGTACTATATATATATCAGGATCTTCATGAGCAGGAAATCCCTGCAGAAGTCCTCACATTAGCCAAAAAACCCATCGGTGGTAGGAAGGGAAATTTAACCAAGGTAAATTATGGTTCTCACTGGATGTCCTGAGCTGCTGGAGCAATTCTCACATGGAAGTGGATTCCTGTGCCAAGGAGATTAGATGCCATTATGGAAAATAAGCTTTCTCCAAGCAAAACCCAGCAGGTCTAGTGCAGGGTAAGAGGGGAAATGTCTGGGCCCTGTTGTTCCAGCCAGGCCACAGGTGCTTCTTTCTGGGTTTTGAGTCTCTGCTCTTGTCAGCATTTCCTGGAGCTGCAGGCAAAGCAGCTTTGAAGAGGGTCTCAAAGCAGTGCCACAGTCTCTGTCTCTTCTTTCTGCTGCCTCGCCACAAAGTTCAAGAAATAACGGGAATTCCTGAGATTTGGGGCTGCTGGGAGGCAGAGCAGGGCAGCTCTTTATGTGGTGATGAAACACAAACACCACCGTTGTATTATTTCCTCAGACATGTTCCTGTTTGCTCCACTGGACTTGGCTCCTTACCACCAACAACCAACCACCATTTCTCCTTTGCACACGCTCTGCTTTCTTCACAGGGCACACACAGGCTGTGAGGAAGGAGAGGAAAGTACAGAAGGGGGCTACAAACATTACCCAATTCACTACTACAGGGACTTTCAACAAGTAAATCACATCCCAGCAATAATTATCCACCTTTACCAGCAAAGCTTTACATGCTGCTGTCACCCTCAAACTGGGGTTAGTTGCTCTTTGTTTCTTTTATTTGGGTCTCTCTATAGAAATATTTCCATTTTCTTTTATTAATTAAAATTAAAGGCATTACATTTACTAATTAATTCCTATCAGAAGGCTGTCAGAGAAGCAGGGCTGTTTGAACAAAGCATTTTGCAGCGAAAAATAAATAATATTTCACTGGAGCCAGACCGTTTTGCAGAAGGACACAGATTTTGATGAGGAAGCTTCTGGGCATCAGAGTGTTTTCTCCAGCCAAAGACAAAGGGACACTGAAGGAAGAGGTGACCGGACACGAGTGAGCTTTGCCACTGCAAGGATGATTTTGTTTTCACCCCAGGCAAATAGAAACAAGTGCAAGGTCTCCAAGCCTTGCGTGCTGGGTCAGAGCTTTGCTTTCAGCTGCTGCTGTGCTCAGCTGAGCCCTGCTGAAGGAAGGGAAGTGGCTGGGCTGCATTGGCACCTCCCTCCCAGCTGGAGCAGGGAATGTGCCTGATACTGCCCAAGAGACCACCAAAATGGTACCTTTTGGGCTCAGGTTTTGAGCAAGTTTTCAGCAGAGCTCCCACTCTGCCTTAAATAAAGACCAAATGGATGATTCACAAAACCCTGACCTGTTTGTAACTGATCCTTGGCTGTGAAATGAAAAAAAAAAAAAAAAAAAAAAAAAAAAAGAAGGAACAAGGTTTATGGATTTTTTTCTCCCTCCTCTCCCTTTTTGCAAGGTTTAATCTTGTGTGGTTTAAATTCTTCAACCCTTCTCTCCCACTGCTTTTACCCTTGGAATATTTTTGTGGAAGTCAGTAGAGTTACCTGTGTGTAATTCCAGAACAATCCATGCCAGGCAGCTCTGGACCACTCAGATAAATGGGGAGTGCAAGAGGGAATCAAATTCAGACTCTCCTTGTGAATAACCACTGCTAAAAGCTCACAGATAAACCTCGATGCTGTTTGGGGCTCAGAAATGTGAAGCTGCTCAGGCAATAGAAATTCACTGCATCAGGAGCTTCATTTATACTGCAAATGAAAATAATCCTAAAGATACAAACCACCGAGGTGCAAAACGGGCTTTCCAATTCATAAGCACAAGCCACCACGAGTTAAAAACCTCCTGGTTTCTTCACTGAGTGCCCCAGGCAATAGTTTTCATCTATATTTCTCCATGGTCAGAAGTCAGAGCAGACCACTGCTATCTAAGACCTTGACTTTTTTTCCCTGACAGTTACAATTATTACAGCCCGGGGGACTCATTTTCTCAGTCTGGCCACCCGCTGACCTAGCCTGCAACCAGAATACACTTTAAAACAAACAAACACCAGCTCAGCTCCCCTCTCCTCCTCCTCCTCCTCCTCCCCCAGCCCTGGAATATTTTCACACCGCGCCCCTCGCAGAAGGATATTAGCCACTATTGCTGAAGGCACAATCACATTATCAGCACCATTCTCTCTCCCTTTCTCCCTCTCCTCCCCCCAAAGATAAATTTTTTATGTTGCTATTTTCTTCTCTTTTGTGTTTGGCACTCGATATTTACGTGATAAACTGCAGAGCTGCTGCTAAATGGGCCCAGATACAACTTAATAAATACATAACAACATCCAGCCTGCACGGCCCCGCCGTGTCCTGGGCTCCTCGGCATCCTTGGAGATAATGGCTGCTAAATGAAAGTTAAGCCTTCCTGCAAGGAAAACAGATATTTATCCTGCAAGAATTAATGGCATGGAATGAGCTGCCTGATAATCCTGCCTCTCCCTGTTTGTTGTTTCCTTCTCCCTGAGTGTGGCTGTGTTGGAGCACCAAACTCCTCGGGATGAATATGTAAGGAATACACAACTCATAATTTTTTCACTTGTCTGCTGCTGTCCGCTGCTGCAGCCAGGAAATGTCCACACTTAGTCTAGCTTTATTAGGCCAGACTTCAGAGGGAAGTCAGTGTGAGGTGCCCACTGAACTGAGGGTATTCAGTGAACACAGAAAGAATAAATCCAGGGGTTGGGCCTCACTAAGGAGAGACATGAAAGGGGAGAGAGCAAAAAAAAAAAAAAAAAAAGCTACAGATGGAAGGAGAGATCCCAGGTTCAGGCAGATCCTCCTGCCATGGAGGCATCTCACATTCACCTGAAGTGCACAAACCTTTCTCTGTTCCATTCTTAAAGTTTTTTCCAATTTTTTAGCAGTTTTAATTTTTTTTTTTTTTTTTTTTTTGTGTGTGTGTGTGTACAGAAAGTAATTTAACCTGGCTAATTTCTTAACATACAATGGACAAAACATTCCTCCCAAACATGCCAAGCAAACATCCAGGGAGCTTTTCCAGCTGAATCATCACTCTGTGTCCTGGTGACCTAAAAGATCAACTCATTCCAAAACCCTGTCCTGGGCAGAGAACCCCCCTCAGATCCCGTTTGCACCCAGTGAAGGTGTTCACAAAATATTGTTTCTTCAGGCATTCCTTTAGCCAGTGCTGGGATATCATTCTGTGGAAGTAGCATTTCCTTGTTGAATCCCTGCTAAGAAGAGTGGTCAGAGTCAGAGTGTAAAAAATTCGGGTGGAGGTGACCTGTGAGTGTTGTACAGCTGTGATTCACGTGAGGTGACTTCAGTTCCTACCCTATGCACACAAAGGTTTTGTTATCTTTCCAGGAAGAAAGGAGAAATTATCCCAGAGTCTGAATCAGCCACAGAAGAACATTAAACAAAACGCTTCAGCAATCTCTGAAATCCCTGTATTTTTGAGATGAGCAGTTTTCCCTGTGATAACATTGCTGGGAGGATGAATTCATGCATAAACACGCACGGGGGACACATGTGGAGGTACATTCAGGATTCATTCCTCTAATTCCCTCCTACTTTCCCTTTCCAAAATTCCTCTCTTTTCTTTACCAGAGCCTCTCCTAATTGCTGAAACCCTCGGCACAAAGTGCCATCAGCCAAAATGAAGCGAGGCAGACTCCCACAAGCTGCAAAACTTTGCAACACAAAGCCACGGGCACAAAGCGTTGGGGCTCTATAGAAAACCCCAGTGAATGCCAGGAGGAATCCCAGAAAACTTCGCACGATGCTTCCAAATGCACCCCGGGGATGCGGAGCTCGTTACCTCCCGGCACGGGAGCTCCGTGGAGGAAAAGCACCCAGGGCTCAGCCCCGCGCTCCTGGGCATTCAGAACCGTGGATGCTGAGAACTGGGAAGAGAAGAAAGTCAGCTAAACTTCCCCAGGCATTGCTCTGTGAGGTTTTGGGAAGTTTCAGAGAAGGAGTTAAAACAATTCTTAATCTTTGCGGCTGGTGGTGTTGTCTCGTAAGAATTAACGAAATTCGTAAGAATGTTTACAGAAGGGTGGTGTGTCTAATTAGCCAGTGGTGTGAGGGATATTGATTGAGGACCAGTCAGACCCACCTGTATCTAATGGTCTATAAAAGTGTGTGGATTTTAATAAACTGGGATTATTAGCCTACTGAGACCTATGAGTCTATATGTTGCCTTATTTATCCGTCCTCAATGTTATAGATACATATATATATATCAAATCTATATATCTATATCTATATCTAGAGAGAGAGAGATACATATATATATATCTAATCTATATCTATGTATATATAGAGAGAGATACATATATATATATATATATATATAGGCTTTTTGCAAATACTAAAATGGATTTTATATGTGTGGCGTTAACGTAACTTTGTTATAAAGGTATAGTTTTTATTTCTGTCGTTACTTAAGCTTAGTGAAATTGCTGCCTGTGTTACAATGCCTGCTGGGATGGGATAACATCCAATGAACACAGGATGAGGGCACCTGCACAGATCTGCCAACCATCAGCACTCATCATCATCTAAAGACAGTGTGGACTAAGGCTCAAAACTGAAGGTGATGATAAAAAAGGACTAAAACCACAACCAAGGAATATGCATGCCCTAAAAAGGCAGACCCAAGGATGGGCCATGTAAAAATATGTAAACTAGTCTGGGGAAAAGTTTACTATGCATAATTGTTTATGAATATGCAACAGGCTGATGTAATTAAAAGGTATTCAAGGGGTATCCCTAAAGAGAACAGTGTGCTCTTGGCTGAGCCAATAACCTTTGCTCTGTGGTCCTTGTCTCCTATTGTTCTTTATGAAACTTTTTACATTTTTGCTCTGTGGTCCTTGTCTCCTGTTGTCCTTTATGAAACTTTTTACATTTTTGCTCTGTGGTCCTTGTCTCCTATTGTCCTTTATGAAACATTTTACATTTTTGCTCTGTGGTCCTTGTCTCCTATTGTCCTTTATGAAACTTTTTACATTTTTGCTCTGTGGTCCTTGTCTCCTATTGTCCTTTATTAAACATTTGACATTTTTGCTCTGTGGTCCTTGTCTCCTGTTGTCCTTTATGAAACTCTTTGGATTTTCACAGGAGAGTGAGCGTGTTTTCCACACTCAACATAACAGCGACACAGAACATCGCGGGGTTCCACATCCCACGAAGAACACCACGAGGAGCTTTGAGTGTCCGGTGGAAGCTGCTGGAGAAGCAGCAGGTCACAGCCCGTGGAGGTTTCTCCACGCCCTCTTTGCAGTTGACTGCTCCTCGGACGGGGCTCTCAGTGCTGCTGGGGATATCTGCATTTAGCTGCAGGCAGAAGTGCACCACAAAGAGCATTCAGAGAGCTCGCTGCTCCCTGTTTGTTTAGAGACAAGCCATCTTAAACTTGTTTGAAGCCCTTTTTATTGAATTCACACTCTTGTGCCAAGCACTGAAAGATTTACTTTGGCTCTTGCGGGAAGATGGAAAGCATATGAATGCGTGGCTGGCTGCCAGCTGCGGGTGAGCTCTGAAAGGCCCGGGACAATGCGGGTTACAGGCACCAAACGTGAATGCAGCGCCCAGACGTGACTAAAGAGGGGCTTTGGCACTCAAAGGGCTGCTGGAGGTTCCATCCAGCGCTGGAGAGGGGTCGGGAGATAACACAGCCGACCCGCAGGGCTTTGCGTGCCCAGCAGGGCTGAGCCACAGGTCCACAGCTGCTCCGTCCCCTCCTGCTCTTGCCCAGGCTCCAGCTGCACAGGCGAAGCCCCAGTTGGACTCGTCCAAGGCCGGGTACCCCAATGGCTGTTGTGTATTTCTTGCAGATGTTGCCGTAATTTTGTTGTGGTACAATTTGACATACGGCTCCCCGCTGCATCCGAAAGGGGCACATTATCTCAATTAATGTTTCACGGCAAACACGGCACTGATAGTATTCATGGGACTAAAGACTATTACCATTTGCATGGTGACTAGCACAAGAATTATGACTATGTGTGTTTTCCGCAGCAAAATTTGCCCTCGGGCTCCCTTTTTTTTTTTTTTTTTTCCCTCCTTTTTGGCTTGTGACAATGTTCCCTTTTTCTTCCTCCTTCTGTTTTGATTTCTACTTAAAGTTTTATGGCTCTGTCCCCTCCAGGGTGCTATTATCTTGTATGCTAATAGGGCTATGCATATTCTATTAGCGTTGTCAGTGTGAGATAAGAGGCACATTCTGTAAGGAGCACTCAGGGGGTAATAATCCCAGCAAGGGGTCTCAATGTTAGTACATTATCAGTCATCTTCACATTTCAGTGGAGCCTGTTTATGCACCTCTTCAGCTGCGCAGCCCAGACACCGAAAATTGCTGAATGTTTACGGAAACTGTTGTAGGGGAACATAATGGGGCTTGGAGATTGACTTGATAAAGGAGCCCTCTCCTTTGTCGCTCGCAGATCCAAGATGTTTGGAGCTGGGTGCAATAAGGATAATATGTTAGGATAATATCTTAGGAAAATATGTTAGGTGGCAGTTAGCAGCTGAAAAGCTGAAAGGAGGGGCAGATCCATCCTTCAAGCAAAGGATGAGAACAATCCGTGTTCCTTCAGAGATTCCTCTTTTTTTTTTTTTTTTTTTCCCTCTCTCCTGGTTCCCATCGAGACTTTTTACACCCTTTAGGCTTGAACTTTCTCCTGGCATCAAGACTTTTTAGGCTCGAACTTGAGGCACCACAGAAAGAAAATCGTTGTGAAGGGCAAATGGGTGCAATAAGAAGGAGAATATCTTAGGATAATATCTTAGGATAATGTGTTAGGTGGCTGTTAGCAGCTGAAAGCAGCTGAAAGGACTTTTTACACCCTTTAGGCTCAAACTCGAGGGCCCACAGAAAGAAAATCGGTGGCAGTGTGTGAAGGGCAAATGGGTGCAATAAGAAGGAGAATATTTTAGGATAATATTTTAGGATAACATGTTAGGTGGCAGTTAGCAGCTGAAATGAAGGACAGATCCATGCTTCAAGCAAAAGATGAGAACAATCCGTGTTCCTTCAGAGATTCCTCTTTTTTTTCCCCCTCTTCTGGTTGGCATCGAGACTTTTTACACCCTTTAGGCTCGAACTTGAGGGGCCACAGAAAGAAAATCGGTGTGAAGGGCAAATGAGTAACTATTTGTGACTCTTTGGGAGTTAAATAACATTCCTGGGTGGCAGCAGTGGGCACTGGGCTGTGAATAAATGTCATGCCAGGGCTTTCCCCAGCTGGGCAGGCAGTGGTTGGATGTAATTCCTGTTTCTCCCACTCCACTCATGTTCCCACTAAAATTCCCAGCGATTCAGGGCCAAGAGCCCTCCTAGGGATGAGCATTTGTTCTGTCCCCACCCTCCACTGTGGCATGGCTTGAGCAAATCCATTATTTACTAAAAAAAAAGAGAAATTTTGTCTCTTTTTCCACTTTTCTGAGAGCACACTTTTGAGGGAACCTTTCACAGTGTTAGGTTTTTGTCATGGAAGTTGTAGGAGAAAAAGAAAAGCCCAGTGTTAGTTCTTTGTGTGTGAAGTTGGAAATAAATGTGCCTAAATGGCATTTTAATGGGGTTTCTGTGTATTTCTCAGTAATGCAGTTACTTCTGACCCAGCAGAGCAGCAGATTTATGTGGTGACACCTGGAATATGATAGGACTCAAAGTTATCATTTAAATGGGCTAAGGATGGGAAGAAAAGGAGATTTTGTGCATTTCTCAGGTGAGATATGTCATTAGATCTAAAACAATGGATTTTGTAACTAATTCAGTGCCTGATTCGGCACAATCAGGGGAAATTTTAGGCAAATAATCGAATGAGTAATGAAAAAATAAATGAGAGGTGATGAACCAACCTCATATTTAGAATGGGCAAACAATTTCTGGAGACAGGGAACTTTTGCTGTTCCTACAGAGAAACTTTTCTCTGAGTAGAACAGTGAACAGTGCAATGGGCAACGCATCAGGAGAGGCTGAAAATGTCACTCAGTATAAAAATGCAAATTTTTAAATGCAGAGGTGCCCAGTTAGGGCATCTAAACTCAATTCCTGGCTTCAGGAGGGAGAAAAAGGCTGGTTTGGATCACTTGTGCAGGACTTCAGAGTGCACATGGATATGAACACTCACTCCTTACTTTAAAAATACTTGTCCTTGACATTTCCAGACACATGGCTCACACCAAATGTATGCAGCTCCATCTCCTGAGGGTCCTGAGATTAAAACCCCTGCTTTCTCACCTTGTGATCTGGCATTAATAGCTGATAGAAAAATCACAGACATGACTGACATCTTCCTAGAAATGTGAGCCTGTGGAATTAATGAATGCCATGCAGGAAAGCAGGGGTCAGTTTGGAAATAGGATTTCTGTTGCCAGCCATCCAGTCATGAACTGGACAATCTGCTGTGCTTTTTTTGTTTTTCTTTTTTTTTTTTTTTCTTGCTTTAGCATGGAGGAAAATTGGTCTGGAGAATAAAGCAGCTGAAAAATAAGGAGAAATCAGGCTGGCTTCTGTTTGTGTGCCTTCAGCACGTCTCTTGGCTGGTAAATTCTGTATCCTGCTGTTTATCTGCAGGGTAAATCTGCAAATCTTCAGGTCCAGGGTTGGTGGTCGGGCCCTGTGCTGAGGTTGGGTTGGTGCTGGCAGAAGCTGAGCCCTGGATGCTCCATGGAAAGGCAGAAGGGTGGCACGGGGAGAATTCCAACCCCAAAGTCCATCAGCTGCTTGAGGCATGGAAAACTCAGCTCTGGAGGGTTTTCCATCCCTTTGATCAGTGCAAGGGATGTACCTCACCTTGCCTTGAGGTTTGGGGGTCTCCTGTCCCCACAGCAGCACTCACAATCATTTTGTCACCTCTTTTCTACTTTTTTTCTGCTGCATCTGCCCCCAGATTTGTCAGCACTGATCATGTCAGGATGGATTTACCTTTACATGTTGAAATAATGTCATTCATAAATGAAACAGTTCAACCTCTGCACAAACGTTGTCACCAGCATGGATTGAAATTGCTAAAAGTTCTCTGCAACCAGTGGTGGTCTCCATGGAAAAACTGCACTTTTCAGGACATTCAAATATTTCATCAAAGAAGTAACATCTTCCTGGGCATTTTTAGTGTGAGATACAAACTTGGAAGCATTTTCTTTGGAGAAGTTGGACAGATTTCCTTTTCCATTTTATATATTTTTATATCTATTTTATACTTTTTTTTTTCCTTTTTATATCTATGTTTTCAAAGGCAAGCAAAAAAAATTAGAAAAGATAAAAAGGAAATTGGAAGAGAAAGAATGGAAAGCATTTTAGTTACACTTTCTTCCTTGGTAAGGAACAGGAATATTTGAACAGCCATCCAGAAATGCTGCAAAGCTTTCATTTGAGAGTGACATGCCATTTCTCACCGCCCTGTCGTGGCAGCTCCCACCCCTCTGAGCTCTGCTGCAATCACTTTTCTTGCTTCTGGGTGCACACAGGTTGTTTTGGCTTCCACAGGGAAAAAGCAGAGCTCCTGAGCCTGTCACAGGAGGCTCAGGTTTTGCTCCTAAGCCAGGAACAAATGCAGAAGGGGGGGATGGCATCACTGCTGCTCTTTTGATATCTCATCAGAAAAACCCCTGTGCCCTTGTGCATCCACGTTACCCACAGGCACTGAGGGGCACTAAGGGCTCACTCTGACTGGACTCCTCACTCGAGGTGTGTTTGAAGGAAGATTTATTTCATTTAATTGAAATGAGGGTGTGTTCAGCTAAAGCAATCACTGTAAATCAAATCTCGCCTTGCAGGACCAAGCCAGGAGCTAAAAGGATAAAATGAATGAAAGCCCCAGGATGGAGCTGTCTGATGTTTTCTGGGGGTTTGTTATTGTTTCAGAGCAACTTGTGGAGAGAGGAATGCCCAAAACATCCCGTTTGTGGGACCTGTGTAGCAATGAGCACCTTCACCCTCAGTGTGCACCAGCCACACCACTTGTAACTGCTCCTAACAGAATTTTCTCAGGGCACTGTAGAATTCATCAGAGTTACCAAGACATAAACTGTGCTAAAATAGGAAAGAAGAAGCTGAGAAACCAAGATTACAAGAAGTAGGTAACAGAAGACTGTAAAACACCTGGACTGTAACCAATCACAGGTGCTGAGAAATGCAGGCAAAAAATGAGTGAACAAAACAATCAAGAAGTGTGTCCTTAGTAGTTTGTAGAACCTATAAATGTGTGTGTAATGTAAACAATAAAAGGCTTCTGCTTGATCAAATTAGAGTCCTACATTTCCCACAATAGACCTGGAGGTGAGGGATGTGCTCCCAGCCTGCAGGAATTGTCAGACCCTCGTGGAACAGGGCACAGCAGGACCCCAAAGCCACCAGGAGCCCCTGAGCTGGGGGACACGGTGGGACCCTGTGGGACTTTCTGACCCAGAGATGGGGCAACTGAGAGGTGTTTTAAAAACTTTTATTCCACTTTCAGTCTCGTTTGAAGGGTGAGACAATAGAGATGCTACAATTCTGTAATAAATGTGACGATACAATTGACACAGTCTCAAGCTGCACCAAGGGAAATATAGGTTGGATATCAGGAAAAAGTTTTTCACAATAAGAGTGATAAAGTTCTGGAATGGCTGCCCGGGGAGGTGGTGCAGTCACCATCCCTGGGTGTGTTTAACAAAGCCTGGATGTGGCACTGGGTGCCAGGGTTCAGTTGAGGTGTTGGGGCTGGGTTGCACTTGATGATCTTGAAGGTCTCTTCCAACCTGGTCATTCTGGGAATTCTGTGAATTCTATGAATTCAGAATCAGAAGCCAACTATTTCCTAATTACAATACACTCTAAGTGTTTCTTGGTCTATCAGCTTTAGCCACACCATGCTGTAAATGCCTTAAAGCCAATCTTCTAAAATTACCCCTCGTGGCTCCTCCTCCAATGTTTTTTTAATAGTTTTATTTCTCCAAAGTCCCCAGTCTTATTTGCAAGGCTATCCTTTGAAACTTGTTTCTGGTTCCATTTCTCTCTCAGCAATGTCTGTCCTGTCCCATGGCATTTCTAAATCAGCATTTCTTATCTCAAGGTTTGCACACAGCTGCACACACTGTGTGAGCCTTCTGCCAGGCTTGGAGAATTCCCTGCACATCCATTTCCCACAGGAGCCCAGTCCCTGGCAGGCCCTCGGTGGCACTGGTGAGCTCAGGAAGGCTGCACGGGCAGAAATGTGGAAGCAATTACTTTAAGAGCCGTCTTTTGGGCAATTCCCAGAGAGACATCAGACCCTGTATTTATGAAGCCTATTGCATCGGGCCCTAATGAAGCAATTAAGCAAAGGGTCCTCTGTGTTTGATCTAAATGTGGTAATTTTTACAAAAACATCGCCGAGTGATAGATACCCATAACTCAGAGTCCTTAATTGTACTTAATTTGTTTGGAATACGAATGTGCATTTAATTAAGCCGGGGCTTTGCCCACATGTTTAAAGAAGGGCTGTCAAGGAAAATTAAGGCCCAGTTTGTTTTCAAAGTTACTGGTTTTTATCAGGCCAGGACAGCGATCTTCGAACAGAAGGTTACAGATAATTAGGCAGAGACCTCAAGCCAAAAAAGAAAATAAAATAAAAAAAACATCCAGAGACACTGTACAGCTGAGAAAGCAGGAAGAAAAACTCCTTGATGAAGAAACATAAGATTCAGCTGCTCACCCAGGGAAGTCATGCATGGCTGGGATTTGGGAAATGGGACCTGTTGGTTAAAATGTGGTTTGTGTTCCCAAAGCTGGGGTGTAGGATGGCAGGAGCAGCTGGCTCCAGGAGCACGGGATGCAGGGATGGCATCACCACGGAGCAGCAGGGACGTGGAAAGGGCAGGAAGCAATTTTTTTTTTTTTTGTCCTTGGGATTCCTAAATCTGGGAAAGCTGGGTTTTAATTACCTCTGTCCCAAGCACAGAAATGTTGTAGGTGCTAAAATTCATCCTGTTGGGAAGAATATGAATCTGATGCTTGGAAAGGGAGTTTATTCCTGGAGGAATTTGACTTCTGAAGCAGCACTTTTTAATGCAGACAAGTCTTTTCAAGAGTGTCAAACAGGGAGGAAAGCACACAGAAAAAAAAAAGTCTTTTGAGCAGTTGTGGATTTAAATATTTAAAAAAATTAAATTAATAAAATTAATGTAAAATTAATTAAAGTTAATTTTAAAATATTTTCAAATTAATTAAAATAATTTTTAAAAAAGTTTAAAAAGTTAAAGAAGGCAGTTAGAAATTAATAACGTTTCAGCACATGAAGGAAAGGGGGATTTTTTGATATTGAAAAATTGGTTTCTCAGCACAACAGCAAACAAAATCCATGTGTGGACACCACGCTCTGCGACTCCTCAGGAATCACATGCTGGTTATCAGCTTCTCAACACTGCCATTTTTAATGTCCTGCTGAGGCATTTCTGTCAAGGGATTCTTAGGGTGGAAAATCCTTCCTGTGGTGTTACCTGGAAGCCTAAATGGGGTGTGTGGCCAGCAAGGAGCTGTGTGCTCATCAGCAGAGTCAGGGAGGGTGGCTTTTCTGCAGACAGGAGCTACAGCTGGAAATTGAACCCAGATCCCCCAGTCTGAGGGTCTGAAGTGGGAAAATCCTCTTTTCTGGGGGGCTTTGATGGGCTACAGTGCTGATGGCAGCTGCAGTGGCATGAAATATGCATCATGAAATGGGGAAAATGAGTGGATTTTGTAACAAAAATGATAACTCTGGCGTTGTCTCCTGATTGTGGAGCTGCCTTCATCCACTCACGGCTCAGAGAAGCTGACTGTGGGATGGTACCTGCCCTTCTCTCCTTGGGTGGCTCCATTTAAAAGTTGGCAGGACACCCAGAACGGCCCTAATTTAGAAGAAAGCGAGTCAACTTCAAATAAACAGAATAAAATAAAATAAATCCTATGGCATTAAAGTCCTTTAGGCTGGATCAGCCCATGCCTCGCCAAGATTTATGGCACGGGTGTCAGAAGGAATGTCCAGCCCAGTCAGAGCAGGATTCTCCTGTGTTTGGAGGGAGTTTGGAGACCCCAAAATTAAGATATTGAAGGGAAAAAATGCTGAAGGGAGAGCAAGAGGCAGCAGGAGGGCAAAACAAAGGCAGGGAGATGCTGAATTGTGGCAGTCCTGGGGGTGAGGAGGAGGAGGAGGAGGAGGAGGAGGAGGAGGAGGTCACTGGTTTTTATGTATCTGAACCAGTCTGCAAAGGCAGGCCCACAGCACAATTCTTCTCCCAGTTAATGAGTGTGGCAGCTGCTTCACCCCCTTGCTGGTGTTTAAAATTTTTGCAGCAATAACAGAGAATTTGAAAGGACATCAGAGGTGGATTTACGGGGCTCCTGGGAAATCAACTGCTTCCTGTTTCAACAGCTTCTTCATCATAACTGGCTTTCTCAGACGCTGAATGATGTTCTATTAATCTTGGTGTGCAGTGATTCCTGCTAAATGCAGAGCTGGGCTCAGCCTCACTTTGTGAATTCAATTTGTGAACCTCAATTTGTGAACCTTAATCTGTGAACCTCAAGTTGTGAACCTCAAATTGTGAATCTCAATCTGTGAACCTCAATTTGTGAACCTTAATATGTGAACCTCAATTTTTTAACCACAATTTGTGAACCTCAATCTGTGAAAGTCAAATTGTGAACCTCAAGTTGTGAACCTCAATTTGTGAACCTCTGTGAACCTTAATCTGTGAACCTCAAATTGTGAACCTCAAGTTGTGAACCTCAAATTGTGAATCTCAGTCTGTGAACCTCAATTTGTGAACCTCAATCTGTGAACCTCAAGTTGTGAACCTCAATTTGTGAACCTCAAATTGTGAACCTCAATCTGTGAACCTCAAATTGTGAACCTCAGTTTGTGAACCTCAAATTGTGAATCTCAGTCTGTGAACCTCCATTTGTGAACCTCAATCTGTGAACCTCAATTTGTGAACCTCAATTTGTGAACCTCAAATTGTGAACCTCAATTTGTGAACCTCAAGTTGTGAATCTCAGTATTTTTTTTTTCTTTCATTTCAGCGGAGTAAACTTTGGGCAGAGGTCTACTGACCAAGTGGGTAATTGTGTTCCAGTGCATGGTGTGAATAATGCAGATAAAAAACCTCCAGTGAATAATTCATTTTGCCCGCACTCGTTTTGAATTAGCCTATTCAGGGGTGTATCCTTGTGCTTGGCTCCCTCCGTGCGTGGATTTACATAGCAACGCTGTAATTCGCAGGTACTTAAATATCAAAGCTGCTGCTCCCTGCATGTGTTCCTGACCATTCTGGGGGATTGCACATGGATAGCCGAGCCTTGTGTGCTGTCCCGTGAAATCCAGGGTGTGATTTTCAGGTGAAACACGACACGCTATTTGTGCCTGTGATGGTTATCTAGGATTAATATGAAAAGAACTTGCAAATGAGGGCAGATATTTTGGCCTGGCTATAAATGAAAGCAAAATTATTTGGGGTTATTCCATGCTCAGGTGCCAGTTTTCTGCAGCCATGTACATCACCAAAAATCAGATTACACCCTCGCAGCTTGGCAGTGACTTCTGGATTTTCGGTCAGGCAAAGCTTGTGAGGAGGAGGAAGGACCTGCCTGGAGGGATGGCATTCCCGAGGGTGTGGGCAGCACTGGAAGTGCCTGGGCATCACTGAGAGCCTGCCTGCAGCTCCAGAGAGCTTCATGGAAGTGGGGAATCTCCCTCACCAGAGATTTCCAGAACCCTCTGGACACAAAGCTGTGCTCTGGGGTGACCCTGCTTGGGCAGGGAGGTGGCACCAGGTGACCCAGTGTGGTGCCTCCCTCCCAACCCTGTGACTCTGTGAATGTTTTGTTGATCTGAACAGAAGGAGCCTGATGAGGTTGGGTTTGTCAGAGGGTTCTGAGGAGCCTCTGTGGGTGTCCAAAGTGCCCATGGCTCTGCTCTGCCTCTGGAATTGGTGCCACCCACATTGAAAGCTGCTCCTGGGCGCTGGATTCACTGGTCAGGCTGCTCAGTTTGTGGCTCTGTAGGATGGGGTACCGTGGAAGTGGCTGAATGGGCAGGGTTTTATGGAAATTCCAGTGGGAATCTGCTCTCAGAGCATTCTCCTGCCTCCCACGGCCAACAAGCTGTGAGGATGCAGCTGCTAATGAGGGCTGGCAGGGCAGGGGCTTCTCTTTGCCTGCCTGGGAGTTCCTGCTCTGCAGAGAGAGGCTGATGCTCCTTTGGGCTCCTTTTTTCCCTTTCCAGTCCATTACAGGTGACAGAGCTGATGAGGAGCCTGTCTGTCACCACTGTCCCCAGGGGGAGAATCTTCATCCCTCCCTGTGCTCACACCCAGCTCTTCTCAGGCTGTGCACCAGGACAGGGGGAGCTCCCCTGGGAGCTGGATCACAGCTGGATCACAGCTGGATCACAGCTTCCCAGCCCTACCAATCCCTGCCCCACATACCCCACACCCCCCTCTTGGCCCTGCTCTGGCACAAACCTTTTCCCAAGTGCTTGGTGCTCCAAACAAATCCCTGCCCATCGTTTTCTGAGCGGGCCCAAAGAAGATTTGTGTTGTGAGCAGCTCTGCCCCACTGCTCGGGGAAAGATCCCCAACACTCCAGCAAACACTGCCCTGGATCCATCACCAGGCAGGAAAAATGGGAACAACCCCCTGCAGCTGGGCCAGTGGGGAGCTTCTCTGTGCAGCCCCACGTGGGGCATCTCCAGCTCTTCCATTTGCAGAAATGCACATTTAGAGCCCGGCCAAGGTCAGGCTGCGCTGCTTGGGGCAGCTGCTGCTCCCACCTTGCAGCAGAGAAGGGGAAAGGAGCCCTGCACAGGAGCAGGCTGCAGTCAGGGGGCACCTGGGGGCTGATCTGAGGGGATCTGGGTGACAAAGTGACCTGGGAGTGGCCACAGGGGTTCTGCAGCAGAGCAGGGATGGGCTGGGGAGGGTTTGCATCCCCAGGCATCGATCTGAACACCTGCAGCAGCAATAACATCTTTGGATTTCGCTGCTAGTGAATACGTGTGCTGTTCACACCCCACCTTTTCAGTTCCCACTTTGAGCTGACCTCCTGTGCCTTTGCCAGAGCCCCAGCGTTGCTTCCCAATGCCCATTTATGAGGAACAAAGGCAAGACAAACAAAATTATCCATATGTGTGTGTATCTCTGTTTAAGTATTCTCCCATGTCCCACTGGCATGAGCTTCCCTGTCTCTGGCTCCATAACACCCCCTTTTTCCCTTCCTATATCACTTCCAACTCAGTTTCTTACAGTTTTCTGCCTAATATTCCAAAAATTATTTTTCTAGGGTTAATCCCTAACCCCCAGCAATACCACTGGGAGAGCTGTATGGCAGGCTTGAAATAGTTACTACTTGGAGCAAGCAAGTTTTCAAGTCTTTATTTATAATTCAAGGATTGGAGAAGCTGGAGCAACACTTTTTGGGTGTAATACATGACTCTGCTGTAGTTGTGTCTGACAGACCTGTGCTAATTACTCTGTGTGGGTTTGATGGAGAGCCAAGAACGGGCTGTAGAAAAATGTGAATCACTAAAACTCAGGTCCCCGAAGTCAAAAGTAAAACAAATAGGGAGAGATCATTATCTGAGGCAGAGCCTGGTTTGCTGTGTACAGAAAAAAAAGCCATTTCCATGTTTTGTGCTTCTTTTTTTTTCCCCTCCTTTAGATCCAAGTAGTATTTCTGTCTGTATTTATAAAACCCCTGATTTTGTACAGTTAGAGCATTTATCCTGCTCTAAGCAATTTTCCTGCTCTTTGGAAGGCTGTAGCTGGACTTTGTGTGGCCTTCAAAGAGTCACTTAACCTTCTTGTGCATCAAGCCAGTCATTTGTAAAAGGAATATTATAATAATAGACACCCCTAGGGGCTCTCCCAGGTTTCAATAATTAATGGGGCTCAAGCAGTTGGTGAGCCTCAGATTAGAGGTGCTAAATAAAGGCATTAAATTCATATTTTTTACTCCAGAAAAAGCAAAGCATCAGCCTGGCAAGTGTTGCTTTAAAGCTGGGAGTTGCTGTGAGCCTTGTATATTTTAATTTCCATGCTCCCAATTCAGCTGAGCTCTGAAATCCATTTTTAATTCTGCAGTGCCCCTTTTTTCCCTGCAGCTGAGGGCTCCCAATCTGAGGAGCTGCTTGAGCCAGGCCCTGGAAGAGCAGAGGAAGAGGAGGAGGATCTGTGAGTGTCTGTGTGTCCATCCCTCTGCACCTCAGCCAGAGCATCCTTGCCACAGGAAAACCACGGCAATATGGGAAGCAGGACAAAATGCAAATCAATAAATGGAGAAGGAGAAACCACAAGCTGTGCATTTCCAGGGAGGTTCTGTGGGATGGATGGAGGCTGCTGAGCATGACCTAATGCCGCAGGAAAAATCAGCAACCACCGACCTCAGCATCCAGGCAGCCCGAATATTGAACCAGAGGTCCTTGAGTAATTGTCCTTTCTTCACTCCAGGGGTGAAAAGGGTACATTAGACATTCACCAGCAGCAAATGGCACCTGACATCTCTTTAAGTGAAAGTCAGCTCGGAATTTTTTTTAATGGCCGAGCATAAATCTTTTAAATTATAAATCAATAAATAGTTAATTCAATAATAGGAATCTTTTAAATATTTAATGAGTCATATGCAGAATGGCTCTATAACTGGATGTTGATGGAACTGTGTCAAAGGAATTTGAATCAAACTTTTCTAAACTCCCCGTATTAAAATAGTTATTGATTCAAACATAAACTATGAAGACTCTGGTAAAAGTCAGGGGGGGCTGGAGGGGCTTGGCATACATTTCCTCATCCAGGAAAATGTGAAGCCAACAGCTTATTTTTTTAATGATGGATTCTGGGGCTTTTCAGGTTGTATTAATGCTCCCACTACAAAAATGAGAAAGACCCTACGCAGACAAGATTTCTCATGTGCATATTCATTAAAATTCTGGTTTAATGTCAGCTGTGCTCTGAAATAAAAGCTGAGGCAGCCTGGCTCTGGTGAAGGGGCTCTGTAACCAGCACTGACAGGAGCTCCAGGAACCATCTCCGCTGGAAACTGCCCCAAGTTTGTGTTTATTTACCAGAGTTTTCAGGTGAAAGACAGTGGAGGTGTCACTGTGGGCACCAGACCTGAGTTTGTTCCTTTAGGATCTGTAGTCAGTGTTCACTTATCAAATCCGAGCTGCTGTAACTCAACACTTCCCTTAATTACCCTTAATTGAGGGCTTTTTGTGCTTAATCCTCAAACCACATCCAGTGCTCTGTTATTCCACAGCAGAGGTGGCACCTTCACATCTCCTACAGCCCCACCTTGGCTTCCAAATGAAAAAGGAGCTCAGGGTCCATCTCCTTCCAGGGGAAATGGGGAGAGGATGGTGCTGAGAACAGCGGGAAGGAGCTGCTCCAGCGGGGAAATGCAAACAGGGAAAGGGAGCACAAAGAGAGGGAAAAAGGAAGGAAGGATTCCAGGAAGGATTCCAGGAAGGATTCCAGGAAGGATTCCAGGAAGGAAGGAAAGAATTGTCTGGCAGAGCAGCTGGGATTGGTTTTGCAGTGTGGCTGAATCACAGGTAAATTCTCTCTGGGGGTGTTCAATGGGCATTCAGTGCAGTGGATTCCAGAAACAGATCCTGATGTTTGAGGAGCAAAAAGGGCTTTGGTCACAGAACCACAGAATTATTAAGATTAGGAAAGACCTCTAAGATCATGAAGTCCAACCATCAGGTTTGGACCTTACCCCAAGGTTTATTCTGTATTTCAGGAACTTCCTGCCTTGAAACCCCTCAGCAATATTAACAGGGGACTCTCCACTCCTTTCCAAAACCAGCAGTGAAGGCATTTGATATTGCCTCCTGAAATAACGAAATGTGGTGTCAGAAACTCCTCACCACCACACCCTGCACCCATTACAAAGTGGTTTGTGTCCCGAGGAGCCACAGCCCGAGTGCTCAGGGTTGGTCTCACTGCCCTGCAGGGGAGCCAGGACCAGCCCAAACCCAGGCTGAGCATCACCTGAATCAGGATCTGCTGCTGGCTCTGCCCGTGCATCTCTAATCAATAGCAGTTGTTCAATATTTGTAGCAGATTGGAGTTCCATTTGTATTCTGCACACCTCTGCTTTCTCCTCTCTCCCTGGGTGTATAAATATACCTCCAGAAAAGCTGCCTGCATATCCTTGCTGGGTCTTTTTCCTCCCTGAGATGACAGATACTGTAACAATGGCAGCAGATTAATATCTCCTTAATCAGCCAAATGAACATGACATACAAGGGTGACAGCTCAATTTGCTGCTAACAGATTGTGCCTATCACAGCCCTTCCATTCCAAGTGATGGTTATTTCTGGAAGAGATCACATGGCGAGGGGAGGACCCCACAGCTCAGAGGCTCCCATTAAATACATCAAGCACCTCATAGGTGTTACTCAGCCTCCTGTCAGGACACTGCCTGTGTGGGGAATGAAATGAGCCTTGACACAGACACTGGCTCTGTTGTTGGCTCCCTCTCTTTATTGCCAGCTATTTTTTTGTTGGCTCATGGACTTTTTTCTCCTGTTGGAGCAGCTCAGACTCCGAGCCTGATTCCTGAGGAGATGCACAAAGAGATGTTGTGGGGAGGAAGGAGTCTGGGGGGGAAGCCACACATTAAATCTGAGCCCCACAGCTCAGGGCTGCTTTGCAGGTGGCATTTCGAGAGGATCTGGTTGCTAATTCTGAAATTCAGATTTGGATTTTGGGTTTAATCCAAATCTTTCTTTCCTTGCTTCTTGCAGAGTTTGAAGTGAAGGGACCACGGGAACTGGGCAGGTTCTCCCCAGGGGTGTCCGAGGCTCAGCCAGGTGCCTTTGTGCAGGACAACACCTGAGCCCAGGTGGGGCCTGGCACCAGGACATGGAAATCAGGCTCAGGCTGTGCTTGGTGAGCCCAGTTTGGGGGGTTTGCACCTCTCATCTCCACTGGAAACTGCCCAAACTTTGTATTTATTTACCAGTTTTCAGGTGAAAGACAGTGGAGGTGTCACTGTGGGCGCCAGACCTGAGTTTGTTCCTTTAGGATCTGTAGTCAGTGTTCACTCATCAAATCCGCGCTGCTGTAACTCAACACTTCCCTTAATTACCCTTAATTGAGGGCGTTTTGTGCTTAATCCTCAGGGGTGTGCCTTTGCTGATGTGCAAACGTGTCCTGGGCACGGCAGGGCCTGGTCCTGCAGCCCCCGGTGCTGCTGGGGGCTGTGGCTGCACAGCACGGGTGGCATTTGCTGGCTGAACCCCGGGGCTTGAATTTCCCGGTGACTTCCACCTCCCGCTTTTGTTGACCCTCACAGTGCCCTCCCCACCCTGATTTTGTGCCCAGTTGTAGAAACCCAGGTTTGCAGGTGCGTGCCAGACCCATCCACAGGCAGGGATGTCCCCAGAGCTCCCAGCAAATCCCATCACTCCCCAGCTGTCTCAGTTTCCTTCTTGCACAGCTCCCAGAGTTTGCTTCAAGACAAGACCCGTGTTTACTTTTGAAAGATAAAATCGAGTAGTTGGAGTGGAAAAGGTTTCCAAGGCAAAATTGACAATATATTACTGCAATAATGGTATGAAGATATATCCATATGATTGCAATTATGGAGCTAAGCCCTGCCCAAAGAGGCTTCTGTCATTCCCTACACCTGCCACAATTTCTGTCATACAAATGTGTTCATTATTTTTATCATTTTTTTCTTATTATTATCATTACAGGTTTTGCCATGAGAATAACTCATCAAGGTTTTAGGAATAATAAATTCTCTAAATTACAGTCCAAGGATGCATTAGTTTAATTTTCCCCTCCATATTCTGTTTTTAATTGCCAGGTGATTTCCCACTTGCCTTTTTTAATGACTCATTAGGCTTAAGGGGAAAGAACAGAATTTAGTCCAAGAAAGATCTTGCATCGAGTTTTGGACACTTCAGAAGGGGAGTGATACATTAAGAGAGGAAAAATCTGAGAGGAGACTTCAGATTCCAAAGGTTGAGGATATTCAAAGCAAAACAAACCAAACATTTTTAATAAAGCTGCAGGCCAGGTATTGTTTATTAGTTATTTGAACAATTATTGTTTTATAGTTTTATTTGAACAATTATTGTTTTATCATTTAATTGTTCGAACAAATAGTGTTTATTAATTATTTGAACAATTATCTCTAATGAGAAATGCAGTCAAGATGTCTTTTTGGTTTTTGTAGGATGCAGATGCATGCATGACCTTTAATGTGCAAATGGAACTCCTGGGATCATTTCAGAGTTCTGAAGATTAAATTTAGACATGTCCTTAAAAACCTTGTGAAATCAGGGCTGGAGGGAATAAAAGGTGACGCTTTTGGTGACAAATTCCTTTCGTGGGCTCTGTGCTTTGCTGTCTGGTGGTGACTGGGGGCAGGTGAGGGCACCTGCTGGTCTCTGCTCTGGGATAAAAGGGAATGCTGCTCATTTGGGGTTTGCTGAACCCACTGCACATTTGGGGTTTGCTGAACTCACTGCACATTTGGGGTTTGCTGAGCCCACTGCTCATTTGGGGTTTGCTGAACCCACTGCCCATTTGGGGTTTGCTGAACTCACTGCACATTTGGGGTTTGCTGAGCCCACTGCTCATTTGGGGTTTGCTGAACCCACTGCACATTTGGGGTTTGCTGAACCCACTGCACATTTGGGGTTTGCTGAACCCACTGTACATTTTTGGGATTTGGGGTTTCCTGAACCACTGCCCCTTTGGGGTTTGCACATTTGGGGTTGCTGAACCCACTGCACATTTGGGGCTTCCTGAACCCATTGCCCATTCTGGGGTTTCCTGAACCCACTGCCCATTTGGGATTTCCTTAATAATGTAATCCCAGTGTGCTGCTCTGCTCATCCCAGGAGTGCCAGATAATCCCAGGAGTGCCAGATAATCCAAGATACCACAAGTGAGTGGGGCTGGAGGAGCAGATTTCAGGTAGAAAACAGTGGATAACAAAAACTGATAAAAACCACGAATAAAGTGCAGAATAAATTTCAGAATATTTAAGAAAGTAGGAAATCTGCTGGTGATACACAGTTAAAGCCATTTATATTTACATTATTTTATATAATATATATATATTTATATGCATAGTTATGTATACATTTATAGTATAAATTATTTATATTTATACTCGGATATATAATAAATATATTTATTAATATATAATATACATAACGATATAATAACAGAATATATTTAATTATGATCTATATTATAAATATTAATATTTATCATTATATTTATTTGTTTGGGGACAGGGATTTGGCTGTGCTGGGCCTTCTCTGAGGACACCACGTTTGTCCCTGCATGTCCCCACATGTGCTGGCAGAGCTCAGCTGCTGCATTACCAACCCTGCACTGTTAAAGATTTTCAGGAAGCCCTAAAGAGCGAGTAAAATGCCACTGCCTGCACGGCACAGAGGCAGAAAAAGGAGTTTACACTGCGAGTACCATCGCAGCCGCTCTAGAGGGAGGCAGAGCGCCGCTGCTCCAGGAGCCATCCCTGGGCTGCGTGAGCAGCACAATCAGCAGCAAGGAAAAAAAAAAAAAACTAAAAAATGCTCTTTGTCAAGCGTGTTTCAGGTGGCAGCACGGGTTATGCCAGCGGCAAAGTCCTGAAATATTCAGCTCCATCACTGGCTCAGCAGGATTTTGCTGGCCAGCACTTTCCCTGCGATTGCAGCCCGTGGAGGGCAGGACCAGGGGGTGCTTTGGGAAGCTGGAGCTGAATTTGGGGCTAATCAGGACTGGAAGTCGTAACAAAGCAGTTCCAGTGCTCACATCTGGGCTCCCGGGATGGGGGGCAGTTATATCACACGTGTGATATATATCTATATCTATATCTATATCTATATCTATATCTATATCTATATCTATATCTATCTATCTATATCTATATCTATATATATCTATCTCTATCTCTATACCTATACCTATACCTATACCTATATCTAATCTATATCTATATCAATATAATCTATATCTAATCCATATCAATTTATATATATTTATATCTATTTCTATATATCTCTGTATCTATATGTCTACATCATCTATATCTAATCTATATCTATTTTTATATATTTATATATATTTCTATATATCTCTGAATCTATATGTCTACATCATCTATATCTATATCTATATCTATATCTATATCTATATCTATATCTATATCTAATTGTATCTATATCTATATCATCATCTAGATCATAATCTATATTCTATCTGTCTTTAAATGCACTCCTCGATATTTCCCTCCCTCTGCTGAGCAGGAGCAGTTTTTGCTGGGAGTGTCTTCCCACACGGACTCAGTGATCCCACCAGGTGCTTTCTCGGGCTTCAAAATCACAAATGTTGGGAGCTGCACCCTGTGTTCAATGTGAGAGAAAATCCAGCCTTGCTGGAGCTGCTGAGCTTCTGCCCAAGCTTGCAGGAAATCCTCTCTTTGCAATATTTTTGGTTGTGTTATTTTTAAACTGGCACAAGAACCCAGTTAGTAAATAAATTTTAATTGATATCCAATTTTTTAAAATGTATTTGCATGCCTGTTGAGGCTTTGTGCGTTATTAAAAATAATTTGTTGACTATTAGACTCCTCCAGGACACTGCTTGCTGCTGTGTGGCCATTCCATACATCCCATGCCTTGGCCATGGGTGGAACTGGCCTGGCTCTCCTGCTCCTCAGCATCTGAGGATGATTTTAGACCTGTGTGAGAAAACCTGAAATGCAGCTCACCCCAGCGTGGTGGAAATCTGCACCTTTTTAGCCAGGAAAAGCCCATCCCAGGGAATTGTGTGTCACACAGAGAGTTTGCAGAGCAGAGTGATCCCACTGCAGTCCCAGTCAAACTCCTGCAACTTCTGCCTTTTGCAGGCCATGGTTTCCCTCTGCTAACTCAGGTCCTAACGTGCATTAACTGTTTAAACCCAATTTCGTTGCAGTTAAAATTGAATATGACTGTTAGTCTAGAAAATATGGCCTATTTCCTTTTACTAGTTAGCTTTTAAAGGTGTTTTACAATTCAAATGAGCCATGCAATTAAAGGTGACATTGCCAAAACTGGACAGACTAAAATTAGACATTCCTGCTGTGTGTTAGAGCTTGGCCCACATTTAGATCATGCTGTCTTTGGGCTGTACCTGTCTGCTCCAATCTTGTGAGTCAACAGGACACTGAAATGTTCCAGAATCCTGGTGGGTTGTTCTATTCCTTCTGTCTTCCAGGATTACCTGATCCTTTAGGGCTCCAAGCACACTCACACACACTCATAACAATGTTTTAGCTTTTTTTTTTTTTTTTCCTGATGGTTTTTGCACTGCCTTGACCACCACAAACCCATAATTAGGAGCAAGCCCTGCCTCAAATCCCTGAATTCTGCATCCCAGAGCAGGCAGCAGGGTCTGTGTGTGCCTCTGACCTGCTAAACAAGGGCTGAGGGGAGCTGCCAGGCTCAGGGACAGTCACTTCCTCCTGCTTTGATCTGTAGTAGCCTCAGAGTAACCCCTGAGTTACAAGGCTGTTGAAAGAAGGGTCTCTTTCCACTGTCTGCCAGCAACAGTGCCCAGAATCCCTGTCACCCCACCTTCTAAACACCCCAGAGCATTAATTAAGATGTAATTACACCATCCCAGGGTAATCAGGGATGTGATTACCATTAGGAATTAGTGCTGTGCAGGATTCTGTCCCCACAGTTTGGGGACAAGAGTGTGAGGACTCCTGAACTCTGCAGGGAATTCCAAAGTCAGAAGTGAGGGATATCCCCCAGCAAACTCCTGCTGCTCTCTGAACAGGGGATGTGGCCACAAGGAAATCTCTCCCTCGTTGCAGGCTCAGCTCCCTGGGTTTCCTAAAGGCATTCCCTGAAATCAGTGGAGCTGGTTGTGTCCTCTCCAGCCTGGGGACTGCAGTGAATTCTCTCCTATCAGTGCATCTGAGCTGCCTGACACGATGCTGTTGTAGCAGGAAGGTGAGGAAAATTCACTCACTTCTTCCTGGGAGAGGGGGCAAGGATTGAATATTTGCAGTTCCAGAGGGATGTGTGCCCACCTCATAGGCAGAAATAGAATGGATATTCAAAATCTTTGGAAGAAATGGTGAAAAAAAAAAAAAAAACCAAAACAGAAAAAAACCCCCAAAAAAACCAAAAAACCAGCATAAAGTGTATTTTAAGTTCCCCAGTGCAGCTCTCTGGCAAGACAAGATTATATCCCAGCAAACACAATAATGTAGTGTTTGTGTAGCATGTTTAAGGGGTTTTACAACGTGCTGTTGAACTTCTGTGTTATAAAATAGCACATAAATATGTTAAAAACTTGTATTGCCTGTCTGCCTTTCCCCATGTCTCACTGCAGTGCTGAAGCGTGGCCCTGGGAGCAGGCATCTGATCCATGATCAAGGAATCTCTAAAATTCTCTTAAAAATCAGTTTTTACAGCACCAGCTACAAGATGCAGCCCCTTGCAGCTAAAGAGAAGTTTGAGACACTTGGAAAAGCCACATCCACCCTCTGCTGCCAGAGTCAGGCCCAGCCACAGGGATTTCTGCACCAGTGATTTCTGCAGGGAATGAGGCATCCGTGCAGTTTGGAGCAGTTGCAAAAAGAAAAGAAACTGTGCAGGTGCCTAAGGATGGAGAAAGTTTAAAACTGGGATTGTGTCCTGAGGGATGGGGTGAATTCTCCACTTCCAGCAGCTGTGGCTGGAGCTTCCCTGATACCTTTTGGCTCTGAGGTGATGATCCAAAAGCTCCCTGAGCATCTCCCCCCATCCCTGCCAGCAGGTACAAATGTATTCCCCCCACTCAGTAAATCCCCACTGTCAGGAAACAAAGTAGTTTTTAAACTTTAACGAGCAGAGTAATGGAAATGAAATACAAAGGGAATGAGAGGGAAAAAAAAAATTGAGTCAAATGTCTTTTTATTTTGGTATTCTGCAGCAAAAAGTGTGTGCACTAAATAATAAATAAGCCATGCAATGTTTTTACAGCTTCTTTCGTATGCGTGAATATTTAAAACATGCAAAAATGTGGAATAGGCATTTACTGGGGACAAAAGCAGAGAACTGATTTTATGTACAGAGAGCAAGATGGGAAAACCAGAGAAATGCATGTTTAATGGCTTGCTGCTCACAGAAGGGAGATATTTCCAAGTGTGAACATATTTGTAGACAAACCAATCTGACAAGTCTGCTGGGGATGATGGATTACAGCAGAATTGGCCTGAGAAGCAGAATTTTGTCGTGTGGGTGCTCGTGGTGTAAACAGTGCCTGGGGCTGGCAGCAGGGCTGGGAGCTGGAGCTGGGGTGGTACCTGAGAGCTCCTGGGTTTGTTCAGAGGATCCACGGCTGCTTTTCTGCCCTTTGTTGGGTTTATCTGCGTGATCCATGTCCAGGAGTTTGGTGATTCGGGAGGAAACTGAGGGGGAGCTCAGGGACTGCAGCTCTGATCTCTGCTCTGGGACAGGGACACACCCAAGGAACCCCTGGAGCTGGGCCAGGGGGGTTCAGGTTGGATTTTGGGAAAGGTTCATCCCGCAGAGGGTGCTGGGCACTGCTCAGGCTCCCCAGGAATGGGCACAGAGGCTGCCAGAGCTCCAGGAGCTGTCCCAGGGTGGGATTTTGGGGTGTGTGAGCAGGGTCAGGAGCTGATCAATGATCCTGAGGGTCCCAGGAGCTCCAGGAGCTGTCCCAGGGTGGGATTTTGGGGTGTGTGAGCAGGGCCAGGAGCTGATCAGTGATCCTGAGGGTCCCAGGAGCTGTCAGGGGTGCCCAGGGTGGGATTTTGGGGTGTGTGAGCAGGGCCAGGAGCTGATCAGTGATCCTGAGGGTCCCAGGAGCTGTCAGGGGTGCCCAGGGTGGGATTTTGGGGTGTGTGAGTAGGGCCAGGAGTTGATCAATGATCCTGAGGGTCCCTTCCAGCTCGGGACATTCTAAATTTGAAGCCAGTAGCTGTGACCCCTTGAACTGGTGTTTGAAGAGAGGCTGGGCCAGCCCTGGTGCAGTGCCAGCCTCTCTGCCTGCCCAGGGCCATAAAATCACAGCATCCCCCTCAGAGATTGCAGGAATCCCCACAGGTCCTGGGTGAGGAACAGAGCCTGGCCCCAGCCCCAGACTCCCGAGCCAGGGGGTGCAAAGGGCAGCCCTGCAGGGTTTTTTTGGGGTCTGTGAGCTCTGGGTACAACCTCAGCCTCCTGCCCCTGCCCGGGACTCCCCACCCCTGGCAGTGCCCAAGGCCAGGCTGGACAGGGCATGGAGCAGCCTGGCACAGTGGAAGGTGTCCCTGCCACGGCAGGGGTGGCACTGGGTGACCTTTAAGGCCCCTTCCAACCCAAACCATTCTGGGATTCTGGGATGCTGTGCTGAGCTTCCCAGCAGGGAGGAGTGACAGGCTGGGGAAGTGAGTGGGAGTTTGTCAGGGACTTTCTCCAGGGCCACTTGGCTCTTTCCTTTGTGCTGGGAAGTAGCTGAAACCAGAGAAGGAGCAGCCTGTTGCCCTGACTGGCAGGGGCTCCCTGCTCCCTGGCTTATGGTTTAATGCTTCTTTAACTGGACTTTTTTTTTTTTTCCTCCTGACTTTTGATTTCTTTCTGCCAACTTTATATTTTAATGCATGTTTTTATGGAAATATTTATGGTGCACATGTTGCATATAAAACACTATCATAAAGCTTTTTTGCTTCAGTCCTGTTGAAATAAATGATGTTATTATTATAATAATTTCATAGAGTTATATCTGTTCTGTAATGAAAAAGACCTGTGGCTGCTTGAGCCATCAACCCAGGCAGTTTTTACAGCTTTCTGTAGCTGCAGTGACCTCATGGAGCTGCTGAAGCTTTTAAAATACTCCATTTCCCAGCAGAAGTGGGCACACAAAGCAGAAGGAGCAGATAGAAGCAGGAGGTTTGACCACAAAAATCAGGATGGGCTTCACGCTGCACACAGTGTTAAATTTGATGGGTTTTGGTATTGCAGCACCAAAAACAGGGTTGTGCCTTCAGAAATGAGGTGCCAGGGATGCTGCCCCGGTGAGATGGGTGGATGTGTTCATCTGATGGTGAGGGATGGACCTTGGGGCTTGTAAAGGACTTTTTCCTCCACCAAACATTTGTCCAGCACTTACATTACAGAGTTCTTGTCCACCTTCAGCTCAGCAGCCTTTGAGTTTCTCAAACCCAGAGCAGCCTTTGGGTTTCTGATCAAGGACAGACCCAAACCCAGGTTGCAAGGCAGCCAGAGTAGAAAAAGCCAGCATTAAATTTGTGACCATCTGCTTGTGTAAGTTTATCTGTGTGTGCCTGTGCGTGCACACTCACAATGACAAATTTGGAAAGGGCTAAAGCAAACAACTGTGGGTTTGCAGGAGATTTTAAAAATTAATACTCAAACACGAAAATGCTTTATAGAAGAAAGGAACCTTTTAGTAACTTCTGCATCCTAGGAAGAAAAAGTATAATGAATAATTCAGCCCTGTGCTGAGGAAACTGATTTGCTGAACATGTGGAATAAATCTGGGGGTGAACTGGTCCAGATCACCTGAATTAAGAGTTTGGAGCAGGAATGAGGAGAGAAAAGCATGAGGGTCTCTGTAATATTGTGTGAGTGGTGTTGTTTGTCATCACTAATGTTATTTAGGATCATGGTGCCGCAGGATGCTGCTAATTGTGAGTCCTTTGGGAAGCCAGCAGAGGAAAGTTTTTCACATTTCTGTTACTCAGGAGATGGGGCAGGAGGGAGCATCACCCGTGGGCTGGCAGCTCTGTCCTGTGCTGGGACATGGTCAGACAGGCAGGGTCCTCCAGCAGGTTCACAGCAGCTTTCAGTTAAAAAAATAAACAGTGAGTGAAAATCACCAGATCAGCCCCAGAATTCAGCAGCTTTTGGGACTCTGTTAGCCTAAAAAATTTTCCACAGGAATATTTAATCTTTGTGGAGAGCACAGTCAGGTGGCCCTGGAGAAGAGGCTGGTGTTCTTTTATTTCTGTCACAGTTCAGAGTCAGAAATTATTCCCTCAGTGCCTGCTGCAGCCTTTCTCAGCAAAGCCAAGTGTGAGCTGCAGCCCCTGAAAAGTGGAGATTAAATCCTCTGCCAGGAGAGTTTTGCTGCTGGTTTGCCATAGGACAGGGCCCAAATTTGTTCTCTTCAGAAAGAAACGCCTCAGTTATCCCAGAATAACCCCAAGGCATGAGCCAGGAGTGAGTCTCTGTTACACTGTGCACATAATACTGTGAATAAAATAAAATTTAATTCAATAAATTATTTCAGAATCAATCAGTGGCATTTTGGTAGCAGCTGCACCTGCAGTAACAGCTCCTTTTTAGATCTTCAAATCAGGAATGGAGTTCAATGGCTGAGGGAAAACTTGAAAGCAGGGAGGGCAGAAGGGTCTCTCCAGCAGGTCAAGGTCACCCTTGGATAGGATCAAAGGGCAGGAGGTGGGGGAGTTTCAGGGAGAACAAAGAGTAGGGCCGGAGATGGAACCCCAGTTCAAGTGTTTAGGGGATGGGTGGACTGAAAACTATTTTGAATTGGTCTGAGCCTCCACATAAAATGTTTTATATGTTCACAGCATTGAATCTGATTTACTCTCTAATTTTCATGAATGTCACACTCTGGGCATTTATTATTGTCCTCGCTGTGCTCGGGTACAGGAGCTGCCAGGAGTCAAATTCCCATTTTTAGGAGGAGATCTGTCCACGTGCTCCTACCAATCCTCTGGAGCTCCTTCCCTCCTCTGAGTGACCCAAGCTGGGTGAAGCCACCTCAGGGAGGACCTTTGTCCCTGGCAAAAGCAGCTGCAGGTTGTTTTTTCTGGGATTTCTGTGCCTCTGTGGTACCTGTTGAAGGCCCACCCTCGATTCCATCGCCTCCTTTCTGACTTTTCTTGTGGAGCTCCTCATGGGTGGGGCGAGGGGGAATTTCCAGCAGAAAGAACCAGTGTTTCCTCACTTGTCAATTAACCCCAGGCACAAATTCACTTGCTGCCCTCGGAGCAACCCGGGCAGGGCTGTGTGGTCCATTTGTGGAAGGCCAATCCCATCTCTGGACCCTGTGGGGGCACAGACTGAGCCCCTTTTCTGCCATGCCATAAAAGAGTGGGGTTTTGCGTAGTGCGCTTTGGAATGAGCCCCTCGCAGGAACAGGCCCCATAAACTTTTTATAACCCATATTTTATAAGGTAGAATGAGTTGGTCAAAAGGACTTTTTTTCATGTGTGTGTGTGCACATGGATCAGACTCATGCACAGGTCAGTGAGCCTGGCAAAGTAGGCTGGACCACAGGCCCAAGGGATGTGGAAATCTCACCCAAAGGTGTGGATGAGAGGGAAAAAACTCTTGGGAATGGCACAGCACTGCTTGGAGAGGCATCAGGAGTGTCCAAAGCCACACTGGGCAGGGTTTGGAGCAGCCTGGGCTAGTGCAAGGTGTCCTGCCCATGGCAGGGGCTGCGTTGAGTTGGTCTCTAAGGTCCTTTGTGACCCCAACCGTTCCATGGTTCTGTGGAATGGCAGCACCTGGCTCCTGCTCGCCCTCAGGTGAACACCAGGTGAGGTAACCTCTGTAAAACCCTGCCATTTCAAACGTGGCCATTTCAAACAGCTTTAGAATCTGAATTTTAAGGAGTCACAGGCTCAGCCTCCCAGGCTGGGAATATCTCCATCCTCCTCCATCCAGAGGTGACCACAAGCCTGCTGTGCCCCCAGGCACAAAGCCTTTGCACTTTGATGTGTGCTAAAGGTGTGAAAACCCCTTCTGACACCATGGACAGGAGTGGAAGAATTCCATAAAGCTGTTCCCAGTGCCACAACTGCGAGACAAGGGAGAGTTTGCTCACAATATTTGGCAGCTAAAAAAAAAAAAAGCCCCCCAGACATCACTCTGCAACAATAATTTAGACATGGGCAGGATTTGAGGAGTTGTAAGGAATATTACCTGCCATAAAGTTTGAATGGTGTTGAATTTACAAAAAATGCCTGATGTAAAATCATACTGTCAGGAACAATTAGCCATGGTGCATAAAAAACCTCTTACAGAGATTACACTTCCCAGATTGTTTTACAGGAAAACTTTGTGTTAATGTTACGCTTTGAATGCCTTTTGCCATGAAACATTTAAGGAACAACAGTTTATAGTCTCTGATCTTTATGGTTTGGAAGAATGAACACTCTCCTCATGTTAGGCCAAATTGATGTTTTAAATTCAGGAGAAACCCCATCATGGCATAAAAAAGGAGAGAATGTCCTGAGAAGAAAGTGGTCAAATCATTCCAAGATGTTATGGGTTTAAGAGTTTTTTTCAGCTCTTTTTCCTACGGAAAAATTTTCATGGTCCTGGGCATATGGTCAAAAAACACAGAAGTGAGATATTTTTAGACAGGCACATTTGGGATAAAATTACCCACTCTGGAGTGCTCAGGGACAACCTGGTGGCACTGGGGATGGCAGGGGAACGTCCCTCCTTGCACGGATGCTGCTCCAGCACCGTGGTCTGGCTCAGGAGCCCGGAGAAGAGGTTGGGAGCCTTCTCCTCCTCCTGCATCATGGCAGGCACTGTCTCCTCCGTGTCCATGTGCATTCCCACAGCCAGGCTCAGGGGAGAACCTCTGCCCACCCCAGCTCTGAGCAGAGCAGGTTTTGCCCAGGCACAACGAGCAGGACTGAGCACAAACACAGCCTGCCATAACCACGGCGGGGAAAGGGGCTGAGAAAGGGGTGTCCAGGCAGCTGAGGGACCCTCCTGTCCCCTCACACCGAGGAAAGCTGCAGGAAAAGCCCCTCCAGTGCCTGACACTGCCAGGACATGGCTGGTGCATCCCCTGTGCTCCAGCACCTCCTGCGCAGGGCTGGGCCTGCCCTGAGCCTGGCCCTGGTCCTGCCCTGGTCCTGGTCCTGGCCCTGGTCCTGCTCCTGCCCTGGGTCTGGTCCTGGGCCTGTCCTGGGTCTGGTCCTGGGTCTGGTCCTGCCCTGGTCCTGGTCCTGGGTCTGGTCCTGGTCCTGGTCCTGGTCCTGGTCATGCTTCTGCCCTGGGTCTGGTCCTGCCCTGGTCCTGGTCTTGGTCCTGCCCTGGGCCTGGTCCTGGGTCTGGTCCTGCCCTGGGTCTGGTCCTGGGCCTGCCCTGGGTCTGGTTATGCCCTGGTCCTGGTCCTGGTCCTGGTCCTGCCCTGGGCCTGGTCCTGGGTCTGCTCCTGCCCCCTCTCTGCTCCTGCCCCATCTCTGCTCCTGCCCCATCTCTGCTCCTGCTCCATCTCTGCTCCTGCCCCATCTCTGCTCCTGCTCCATCTCTGCTCCTGCCCCAGGTCAGCTCCTGCCCCAGGTCAGCTCCTGCAGCTCAGGCTGGCTGCAGGCACTCAGGATCCAGCTCTCCCAGCCTGGCCTGCAGTTTTTTTTCCAGCCCTGTCAGCACCCTCAGCCAAGGCATCCCTGGCAGCTCGGGCTGGATTCCGTTTGGCCTCACGCATCATCACCAGCCTTGCCAGTCCATTCAGGCCCGGGGTGATGATGTGTGAGGCAGAAAAAGCCCAGCCTGGCCTTCAGGTGCTGGGCACAGTCACCACAGGGGCAGGGAATGCTCCTTCCTTTGGTCCCTTGAGCTGGGGTGACCTGGGAATCCTTGAGGCTGCTCCTGGGCTCAGCAGGGTGAAGATCCCTGTGTGGGGATTTTGCTTTGGTTTTCTTCTCTTTGAGGGGTGCTTTGATGGGCACATGGGTATTTTTAGGAGTGGCCTGGCATCAGATTAATAAATACATCCCGAGTTGGACTGTTCTGTGTGGGATTTTCTGTTCCCACCACCCCATATTAGGAGATGCAGTTCCAAAATAACTGCAAGTGCCCATAGCCCTGCAAATAACCCACTGGAAAGTGCAGAGCAGGGAGCAGAGCCAGGCAGGAGCATCCAGCATGCTCCAAAGTCATATTCCATACATATTCTGGCAGGAATGGAAAAGCAAACCATGGAGGGTTCTAGAATATGTGCAGGTAAACACTGAGTTTGCAGAATTCCACATGTCTGGAATCATGTGCTGTTTGCTTGAATTGGCATGGGAAAGGTTTTTTAGGGTGGTGACCAAACAACCTGAGGCTTTGAAGATGATTGAGCTGGATTTTGGTCCCTAAATGTTTCCAAGGGTTGATGGCACCACATGGAATCACAATCCAGCAAATCCTCACAGGTGTGTGATGAGCAGAGGGAGTAAAACCAGGGAGATCCTCCTGGGAATCCAGGCCTTTCCCCGGCTGCAGGTTCAGGTTTGCACCCAGCAGGGAGAAAAGGCTGGGAAGGAAGGTGTGGATCCATGAGGAGGGTGAAAGTTTAGGGAGAATTCTCATTTCTTCTCACTTCATGTGGGATTTAGAGGGATTCACACTGCTCAGGAATGCCAGCATGGGATCCAGAGCTGACGGATACCAACAATTTCCAGCACCTTCAAGGAAAGCTGGATTTTTTGATTGATCCTGATGGTGTGGGATGAGCTGCAGAGCTGTACACCTGGAAAATCAACCCTGAACCCTCCTGGAAATGCTCCTGTTTGCTCCTTTTCCATCAGTTTATTCCTAGAACCTCAAAAAAATCTCATCCCAAAAGGCTCCACCAGACAGATGGAAGCCAAAGAACCTCAGCTGTCCTTGTGTGTTGGGCACTGTGCCTTTAGGGTGGGATTGCTCCAGAGGAAACCAGGAGTGCCAGGAGTGCTCCTTTCAACTTCAGATGATGTGATAAACTGGTCAGGCCTCAGAAGCCACAGTGCTTCCTTATTCCTGCAGCTTTGATCTAAAAAGCTGTTTATTTATGTTTTATGGAACTATAAACCCTCCAGTAAACATGCCTTGTGCTTTCTTGATGTTCTACATGAATTCTGTCATGAAAACGTCAGGGAGAAATAATGAAGATCTTTCTTGTGCTGCTGCTGCTGCTGGTGGTGTCTTCCTTTGGAAGTTGGGATGCTTTGTGTGGGATTCATGATGTCCTGCCTGCCCAGCAGCTGGGGGAGAAGGAGACCTTTCCTTGTGGAATCCCAATGGAGCCAGCACCGAGGGCACTGTGAGGAAGCAGTGATATTTCTCTTTTGAGAAATATTCGATTTTGATATTGCTCTTTATCTCTCATATCTGGGGGTGTTGATCCCAGTGGTGGGATTTGCCTCCTGTGCCTGGCTCCTGGTGACACCTCCCTGCTAAAGGGTTTGATCTTGGTTTGTAACAACTCCCAGTAGCCACAAAAACTCCTGGGAAATCCTGTTTAAAAGCTGGAGCTCAGGCTCGCACCGAACCCCTGGGATAAGACCTTTTAGAGCATCAATAAAATCCCAAATTACACAGCAGTGCTTCCTTCCACTGGTATCAAATAATTCCGACTTACTATAACAGAGAATTATCAGCGTTGTTTTAACAGAGCTGAGAAATAAATTTGTAAATTCAGCATGTGCCAGATTGCTCCTCACTGCTGGGACCTTGCAGGTTTCCCTCTTCCTGGTGAATCCAGGTAATGCCAGGTTTTGGCTTTTCTATTTTTCACATTCTCTGCTGCTTTAGTGTGTGGCTCTGAGCTTCACATGAGGGGATGCTGAGCTCTCTGCACAAAGCAGGGAGACAAAACAATTCCTGCTCCAGCTGGGCACCAAGGACAAATGATCCAAAGCTCAGGCCCAGGAGCACAAACAGCGTGGGCTGGAGAGAGAAAAACAAGCAGGATGGGAGTGCATGGGCTAAAGCTGGAATGGGACAATGAACTGCAAGGTGCAAATGGAGCAGAGCTGATCATTTTGTGACCAATCATCCATTTCTTGGGACCATTTGGGTTCACCTTGGGTGCAGCCCTGGCTGGGCTCTGGTGCTGCCCAAGGTGGATCCATGGAGGAGATCCTTTAATAAATCCCAGCTTTATTCTTTAGCTCTGTCCAGCCTCTGCTCTAGCTCAGCCTGCACAAGGCATCACAGGCCTTTCCTCTGGGATTTGAAGAGCTCCCTTGGCTCCCTGAGCTGCTGCCCCTCTAAGGAGAGATGTTCTGGGGGTTTGCTCTGTGTCCAGGGGTTCCTTTGAGGAGGAATTTTCCTTCTCTGCAGCTGCTTGGGCTGGGAATTGTGGTTTTTGCTGCCTGACTCCTGTGCACAGGGAGATTTGGGAAGGTGGGAAAGTGAGAGGGAACATTTTAGGTGTTCTTCCCAAGCCTCTGACCCAGCTTTTGCAAGAAGAAAACCTGAAAATGAACGAATTCTGTGAAAATTGGGCACTTCTGGGGCTCCTCTCCAGGAGCAGGCAGCAGCTAAACCCTCCTGGCAAAGGGATGTGCATTCCCACAAGGGTTTAGGTCCAAAAAACCACCCCAGATGCTGTAGGAATTACTTTGTTGTGTTCATCAAGTCCCTTTCTATGAATTCATGGGGTCATGGTAGAGATGTAAGAGCTGGAACACGGGCTCAGAACAGGAGTTTTGGGAAATGGGGTGGGTGAAAAGAGAGATTCTCCCTCCTGGGCTGTGTCTGGGGAGAAAACAGGGCTGGCAGAGTGGCCAAGAAGAGCAGAGAGTTGAGTTATTTTTTCTAACACCCTTTCTGACCACCTCTGCTTATTCTGGTGATTTATTTATTTATTTTCAGATTTAAAGGACTTCTCTTTTTCCACCCAGAAGAGCAGAGAGCTGTCAGCAGGGCTGGTACCCCCAGCAGCCAAACAGCTCAGTCTGGCTGTGTGAGATGAGCGGGGAGAGATTTAAACTGGGGGTCAGCAGTGCAAACAGAGGAGAATCTGGGCTAATTCACCCCAAATCATCGTGGGTCAGCATTTCAGCAGTGTCTGTGCTGCCAGGCAGGCTCTGCTTGGCTCTTCCTCTACCAAATGTGCTCCTCAAGCTTCTGAGTGCCACAGGTCCTTTTTGGGGTGCTGGAGCAGGGCTGGGAGAGTTGCCTTGCTCTCCATTGGAAGGCAGAGCCAAGGAATAATCCCATTTTCCAGCCATCTTCGTACCAGCAGAGTTTGTGTGTCGTGTCTGACCTCCTGTAACAAGGTTAAACCACAAGGATCCCCTGGAGAAGTTGCCATTCATCTTTTATATGTGAAGATTTTCGAGTATAGAGAGGGGATAAACCTAATACGGTGTTTAATGGAAAAAAATTATGACACCAATAACACATCTGTGTCTGTAATTTCACAGGTTTTCTCTCTGTATATTTATATATGTATATATGTATAATTTAATATCAGCCTCAGGGTTGTGGTCTCACATGTCATCAGCTTGCAGGAAACTGGATCCTTGGCCTAAGTATCAGATGAGTTGCTAATGTTTGGAAAAAAAGCAAAAAACATGCTTTAGGTCTCTGTTTTATGGCTGTTATTGAAGTAAGAATTTGTGATTGTAACCCGAGCGCTCGCCTGGCCAACATGTTTTCATTATTGTCTGGATAATTGAAAGTCCAGGCAAATTTGGATGCTGGGAGACACTGCACAAGAAGGTCTTGGAGCTCACAAGTGTTGAGGTGGCTCAAATTAAGGAGGAATATATGAATATATTTCAGCATTTAATGCAAGGCTTGAAGGTTTGTTTTATTCTCCAGACGTGGCTGATTAACTTGTGTTTAATTCATTTCCAGTTCTGGTTATCCAGCACTCCCAGGCTGTCACCCACAGCTCTGCTCTCCAGAGCTGCAGTTTGGCTTTTCAGGCTTAATTTTGCTGCAGTTCAGGGTAAACAATCCATGAAAATGTTATTCCATTGTCATGGAAGGAATTGTGCCAAGGGAAGGGAGCTTCCCTCTTGTGAGAGCAGAACCTTTCTGATCTTTGGAGATGCACCTGTGGAAAGAAGCTGCTGGATCCTCACCAGCCTGTAAAACCAAGTTTAGACATTTCCCAGCAGCTCTTGAGGAATTTCTTTTTGGTTTTGCTTGTTATTGCAAAAGATGGGTGATCCTGGTTCAGTGTGTGGCTAAAAAAAAAAAAAAAACCCAGAACCTTGGTTTGTGGGGAAGAATTGATATTTATTGAAAATTCCCACAGCTGGCAGGGCAGGGGATGGGGATTTAACCCAAAAGCTGGTCCTGTGTGTCACTGAGACACGATGACAGAGGCACCTCTCTGCCACAGTCCAGGCCTATTCCCATTCCCTGGGTAAACACAGGATTCAAACCCTCAGGATTTATGAACCCAGAGCTTTCCCCACCACGTTTGCCCCAGAGCTGACACACACAGCAAAAGGCAAATGAGTTTTGCACGGTAATCCCTATTAACTGGGCAGAACTGGGAAATTAAACCCAGCAAAAAAACGTTGGGTGGCTTTGGAAAACACCTTGGGACTTGTGTGCCAGGTTTCTGGATGCTTTAATTGGATGCACGTGTCTGTGCTGACAGAAATGGGGGCTTGGGCCCTCATTAATCTTCACACACCACAGGCAACGGGTGCAGAGCAGCCCCCAGCCCACGTGGAGCAGCCCTGCCTCGTGCTGCCCCATCTGGGGGAAAAGCCTTTGAACAAGTGGGAAAAGCCAGCTCCATCCTGAGCTCTGCAAGGAACTAATTATTCACCTGGGCTCTCCCCCATCCCAGCTTCTACCCCATAAATCCCCCGAGCAGCACACATCCACCAGCTTCTCCTCTGAATCAGGGCCTTTATGAACATCTCAGCTTGCTGGGGGAAGATTCATGGCCCGAGCTGCCTTTAAGTATTTTTGTTATGAATAGGAACCCTTAAACATTTCCTTCTCATTTAATTTATCATTTTTTTTTCGGGCTTTCAACACCGTGTACGAGTTAGAAATAATGGGAGGCAAAGTCTGTCCCTGAGAAAAGGGACTTAAAATAATAAAGTGTGCCCTGGGAAGGAGAAGGGTGAGGGGAATAAATTGCCCATTAGCAGCAGGACAATACCAGCAGGGACCAGTGTCCCCAAATATTGACTTTATTCCATGCTGGAGCATGTTGGGCACGAGGTTTCTACTCGATTTTGGAGTGCCCTGTAGGATGATGACGCCCAGAATCACTACAGCTCAGCCATTCCTCTTTTTCAAGGTCATTCTTAATAATTAATAATCAAGATCTGGTGATTTACTTAGACTTGCACCAGTGGGGTTGGCTTTTTTTGTTGTGTGTCTAGGTATTTTTTAAATCTTGTTTGGTTTTTTGTGTGTTTTGTTTGTTTCTTTGAGTTTTTTTTTTGTTTTGGTTTTGTTTGGTTTGGTTTCGTTTTTGGGCTTTTTTTGCCTCATGGACTGAGAAAGTTCAGGCTGTGGTTTGAATTAGGGGTTCAAACAAATCAAAAGGAAACAGTGACTTCCTCCTGCTCAGGTATCCCAACAATAAACCTGAGGAGATTTCACTTGGAAATGGATTGTGGATTTACTAATACTTCTACTGAGTCCCATTTTACAGCTTGCCATGTCATTTAACATCCCAGCAGAGCACAAAACCTAATGCTAATCATATATTTAGAGCTTAAAAATGAGCCATGTTTGGACTGAAAGCTTTGTTTATGGCATCCTGGATGAACTAAAAAATGGCAAAATCTGAGAAAATGCAGATGAAGGATAAAAATCTCTGTGCAGAAATCCCTTGGACTGTTCAGTGGGGAAGATCTGTGTCTGAAATGCAAATCCTACCTTGCACTTGAGCCCGTGAGTGAAATAACAGCCTGCTTTTCTCAGCTGCTGAAAGCCCCTTTCTAGGGGCAATTTGGTTCCCTGCCTTTTCAAAGGGAAATTTCATCCACCTGATTTTTCCTGGGTTCTGTTTACAGGTGACAGATGGACTTACAAATGTGCAACTCGTCACCAGGGCCAGAGTGACCCTGCCCATTAGCAGTGCTGCATGCAAGGTGTGGTTTGGGGTGTTTCAGGAGAAAAATGGGCATTTTTGAGGTAGTTTCACAAGAAAAATGAGCATTTTGGGGGGAGTTTCAGGAGAAAAATGGGCATTTTTGGGGGAGTTTCACAAGAAAAATGGGCATTTTGGGGGGAGTTTCAGGAGAAAAATGGGCATTTTTGGTGGAGTTTCACAAGAAAAATGGGCATTTTTTGGAATTTCATAAAAAAGGGGATTTTTTTTAAATTTCATGAGAAAAATGGGCATTTTGGGTGATTTTTAGGAGAAAATGTGCATTTTTGGGAATTTCAGGAGGAAAATGTGTATCTGGGGGGAGTTTCACAAGAAAAATGGGCATTTTTGGGAATTTCAGGAGTAAAATGGGCATTTTGCTCATTTAACCCGATTGTGCTTTTTATAAGCACATCTATAAGCCATTTATAATCAAATTTAACCCGTTTGTGCAACCCCCAGGTGTCTTTGGGGGCAGCAGCTCTCAGCTTGGTGCTGAGTTCACTTCCCACCTGGTACCTGGATGCTCTGGCAACTCTTCCAAGCAAAATTTTGGGACTAAAATACCTGGAGAAAAAGAGAACTCCAAACTCATCAGCCCCAGGGCTTCTCTGCTTCCCACTGATTGAGGAGAACATTTTTCCCCTGTTCCAAGCCAGGCTGAAGACAGCCTGTGTGGTTTCATCTAATCTGCTCCTGGAACTGCCACCACCACGTTGGATAGCTGGGATTTGGAATGTTAACCACGGAATCAGCCTGAGGAATTTATAATTCACCTCAGCTATGGTGGGATTTGGTACAATAAGATCATTATTGCCTCGAGATAGCCTTCAGGTCATTAATTTAAATTAGAAATGCCTTCAAACAGGATATTGTGCACAGCTCCTTCCATAGGCTTTAAAGCTTAAATAAGCTCCAGAAATCCTTGCTGCCAGATATTCTGTTGGCAAATGTGGATCACCACTTCCTAACAGTGCAATACCTGCCTGTGCTTGTTGAAAGTGGCATTAGAGACGTTCTTAATTGTGTTAATTATTATTGTTGTCCTTAAAGGACTGAAGCCTCGCACAAGATAATCTCTTGTCACCGTTCTTTGGGGATTTGGCACTGGAGAGGGGGTGGTTTCTTGCATAACTGGATTCAGGCTAAAATAACTGTGACCTTGTAAATGAGGTGGATGTTTCCTAGGGCAGACAACTCTTGGAGCACTGGGGGATGTGGGAGGGAGCTGTAGTTGGAAAGGGAATTTTTAACAACAGGAGACAGCACTGGGAAGTGGGAAAGGCTGAAGGAAGGACTGGGAGGGACCTGGATGTGATGGGTGAATGGAGATCCAAAAATGACTTAAATACCTGAGGGTGCAGAGATGCTCCAGTGCAAAGAGAGGGTTGGAGGGAAGGCAGCCTGGAGAGGCAGGGCTTTGGCTCACGCTGGGGATGGAAATATTGGAAATCATCTGCCAAACTGAACTGATCACTCTGGAAATCAACTGCCAAACAGATCATCAGCCAGCTGGGAGGGCAGAGCCTGCAATTTCTGCTCCTTGGTTGGAGTGGATGTGCCACAAGCAGAGCTCAGCGCCTTGGCCTCTGCTCCATCCTCAGTGCCACAGAAATCTGAGTTTAAAAAAATCTCCCCTCAAAACTTAGCACTAAACTGTGCTGCCAGGCTCAGCAGGAAAGACTCAGCAACATTTAAATTAACAGTTGTGTCAGCTACAAATTTTGCTCTCTTAGTGGTTTCAGTCAACCCTTCCAGCCTTTGATTATGATTTCTTTCCCAGTCTGAATTTCCCCGTTCAGGATGGGGATTACCTCACATCCAGGGTTTCTGTCTGACCCGGATTTCGAGTGAGGGGCTGAGCTGTCAGTGCTGCAGGCATCTGGAGAGACCCAGTGCTCGAGCATCCAACCTGCTGATTGCAAACGTACCTGTGGAGGTGTTTGCAGTGAGTGTTGGGTGATCACAGCACACACAGAGCCCGGGCAGCTCCCAAATCCTCCCAGGCCTGGGGCAGGAACCTTCATTCCTGCGTGCTGCAGCGTTTGTGCCCTTGTTTTAATGATGTTTTTGAGCTTTCCTGGACAAGTTGCTGCTCAGTGATGAAGAAAGGCGTTTGTTGTCTGGTCCTTCTTGGAAAGCTCAGAGTGGAGGCTCACTGCTGGTTATGGATAATATGAAATTGGGTTTTTTCCCCCCCTTTCTAACCACCCAGAGCTGCCCCTGTCCTTGCTGCTGTCTTCCCATTTCTTGGCTAACTGGGGGAAGGAAAGCTCCCTGGCAGCTTGCCACACCAAAACCCCCCAGCCCTGATTTATTATCACCAAAACCAGCTGCAGATGTTGGCCGGGCCAGGGCTCTGCTGCCAATTAGGGCGTCTCATGCAGAGATTCCTGCTCTGTTTGCCTGGCACTGAGGAGAGCAGGGATGAGGGGAGTGCCATAAAAATGGAGTATAAAGAGATGGGAAATGGGTTTCACCTGGGCAGGTAGGGGCTGCAGCAGTGTGCGAGGAGGTTGGGCCAGATTTCAGGGATTTTAGCCCATTTTTTGGGTCTTTCGCTGTGCTAATGAACCCTAAAATTCCACACTGAAACTCTGCCAGCCTGTGTGGTTTGGGGGTTTGAAATTTGTCTGGGGTTCACTGGAAGTCTGTCTGAACTTCCCTGTATTGGAAAGAAACTTTGAGTTTTCAGCAGCCCCCAAACCTCAGCTCAGCCCCTCTGCCTGGGGAGCAGCCCTGGGAGGGTTTGGTTTCTGAAACCATTTGGGGAATGGTGAGAGAAAATGATTTTCAGGGAATTCTAGGATGAAAACTTACAACTATGGAGACAGGAGAGGAAGAGATACAAACATTTCCAGTGTTGTAAAGCACAGCCAGCCTCAGGTTAGGTATTTCCTCCTGCTGTTAATTCATTGTTTAAATCAGATTGGTCACAAATCTAAATAATCTCATTCAAAATTAGGGTGATATAAAACATGATTCCTTGAATCCCTTTATACTACTTCTATTACATTTTTGATCTGTGATCTTTGTGGCAATTTCAGCAATAATTTCCCAATACTGCATTTCCAGTGCTCCACGTGACCTGTTCCATCCACAAGGCTGCTCTAAGTATTATAAACATGATGAATATCACCAACTTAGATTTTCAACACTCTGTGCAGCATTGCAACTGCAATTTGACAAAGTTAAACACAGCTGAGGTCTGTGGGAATTAAACTGGGGGGGAATTATCTGAGTGCAGAGTGAAATAAATGTGTGAAATTGTGGGAGAGGAAAACCTGAGACAGTCTCATTCATTGGTCTCATTTGAACTTGTGATGGGAGGATGCTCCTATGGGTAAAAACAGTTGTGGCCCTTAGTAAGGAGCCTAAATAATTTATTTTTTCCTAAGTCAGTGGTTTTTTATGTTGTCTAAAACTCTTGAAATTCAGCAAATAATCCACTACTTATTAATTCTCACAGACCTTCTTAACACAGGGTTTATATTTATGTTGTGTCCAGAGATTTTCTAAAAATAAATAAATAGAAAGTCCAGGAGAATTTAAAGATGCCTTTTCCTAAAAATTTACCCCTTCTACAGTGGGTCTATGTCCATCTTTTTATGCTCCCCATAATTTTTAAGGTCAATAGGAAATAAATAAAATCTCAAGCTGTTGGTTTATGGTGGGAAATGGATTTGCAGGGAATTGTCCAAGCCTGGCAGAAGGCTCACACAGTGTGTGCAGCTGTGTGCAAAGCTTGAGATAAGAAATGCTGATTTAGAAATGCCATGGGACAGGACAGACATTGCTGAGAGAGAAATGAAACGAGAAACAAGTTTCAAAGGATGGCCTTGCAAATAAGACTGGGGACTTTGGAGAAATAAAACTATGAAAGATGCATTGGAGGAGGAGCCACGAGGGGTAATTTTAGAAGATTGGCTTTAAGGCATTTGCAGCATGGTGTGGCTAAAGCTGATAGGCCAAAAACCACTTATAATTTATTATAATTATGAAATAATTGGCTTCTGATCGTGGTGGTGTGAATTATAACATCTGTATTGTCTCATGAGACAATGAGACTGAAAATGGAATAAAAGAGAGACAGTCAGTCTCTTCACATTGGACTGAAAATGGAATAAAAGTTTTTCAAACAGCTCTCACTTGCCCCATCTCTGGGTCAGAAAAGGGCCTTATCCAACAGTTTATGACCTGTGTATTTCCAGCTCTGGATATTTGATTTAAAAGCAGCTCTCAGTGAGCTCCTCGGGTATCAAGTGCTGAGTGCTCCACATGAAATGCCAAAGCTGAGCTCACCGCCGGCCCGCTTGGAAGGAATTCCTTGTACACACACGAGATCAGAGCCCATTAGCCACCAATATTAGATTAAATGAGACTAAACACTACAGAGGGTGATTTTCCCTTCTCCCCGTGGTTTATTATTGCCCTAATGCAAAGCACTGCTTTGCTGGGGAGACTTTGCAGTGTTTAGTCTCTCCCCGGGAGCTGCGCTCGGGATGCTCCGAGGGGATCCCGGAATTTCGGGGCTTATCTCCAGAGCAATCTGATGCACGGCCCCAGCAGAACTGAGGGGTGAAACCCTAGAACTGGGCTTTGCTCAGGCTTAATAGCAACATAAAAGACTTGATTTTCCCCTTTAAGGGCTGGGATGGATTTCCCGATGAAGATGTGGTGTTGTGTTACCGGAATGCACCGAAAGGATTCTGCAAGCAAAGCCCCCAATAAAGTTCCACAGCTCCTGTTGGGGTTGGGGAATTGGGATGCTTGAGAAGGACCAAAACCACCCACCTAAAAAGCAGGAAAAGAAGTTTGGGTACTGCTAAAGCTTCCCTGGCAATGACACTTGGCTGAGCTCTGCGGGCATCCCCGGCACGGTGTGTGCTCGGTGTGTGGGATGAGGCTCTGCAAGGAGGAGGTTTTGTTTTGTCTCTGCTTTGTCTGTTTGGGAAACTGAAAATTGGTTCCTTCCAGCAGGAATTGCTGCTTGCCAACGGGACACATTCCCTGGGATCTAAATGTTGTTTTGCTTGTGGCAGAGCTGGTGAATGCTGGGTGTCTTTCTTAATTTTCACTTTCTCTGAAGAAAAATGCCATGAAAATTTTCTGTCGGGTCTCCTGAAGGAATTAAGTGATGCTTGGCCAGGTGAGTTCTACCTAAATCTCAGAGATCCTCAGGGAAACAACAAAATTGACACAAACTATGTCCTGTTCTCTTCTGCCTTGGGAGGAAAAAAAAACCCAAATCAACCCATTCCTTCAGTCTCTGGAGGTTTCTGCACTGCCAGGATTCCAGGGAGCCAGTGGATCCTAAATTCCCCCCAGTGGGGGAATCTGAGCAAAACAAATCCCACATTCTGTTCAGAATTGTTTTTGCCACCCTAATGTGATGCTCTGGTGTGACACAGAAATGTTGCCAAAACCACACTGAATCCAAATGCTTCACAGAGCTCAGTCAGATTTTCCTGAATTTTCATTTAAGAAGGAAAAAAAACCTGCAGTAGAATAAAATAAATCCTGGTCATGCTGTTATCAAGTGTCACTCTGGATTTTCAGGGATTTCTTCTAAAATTTTTTCTGTAGAATGAACATAACACCATTAGAAATTTGTAACTGGAGTAAAGTTTGGATGTAATAGAATATTTCCATTTATTCAGGTTTTAAATTACCAAAATTATTTCAGAATTTTGCTCTTGCCTAAAACCCCACAAAATTTGAAAATCCTAGAATTCTTTATAATTGGAACCCCCTTTTCTTCATAGACCTGGTTTTCCCTTCCTGTGAGGTGGTGCAGAAGTCTTTAAGTAGCTCAGTGAGTATTTTACACCAGGTACCTGCTGACCTCTGGTGAGGATGAATTCCCACCAAGTATTTTTGTCAGATCCAAAGGAAGGAATGATCCTTAATCTCCCAAATCCCAATGAACTGCCTCAACCACAACAAGATTTTATTCATTTTGGCGGTGTTTGGAAGCGTTTTATTGTAATTAATAATGACCTGAGCAGAGCAGCAGCAGCTGCACTCGTGTTTGGTGGAACCAAAGACAATATTTTCTGATTTAAGAAGCTTTCACAGGTGATTTCAACCTCCAGCCTCAAACAGAAAGTAACCTGCAGCTGGAACAAGCTATCTGACAGTGTGTTGGATTTTTTGTTGTGTGTCAGAACATGCTGGGTATGGAGATTCCTGGTGTGAGGGACAGAAAAGTGGCTCTAGGGATGAAGGGCCTCTGCTCCTTGGTAGGTGCAGGTTTCACATCAGATCTGATCATTAACCCCACCCTAAAACCTCCAGAAACAGAGGCTGGGAAGATCCTGGGTGAAGTCTCACCAGCTTTGTCCAGAAATCCTTCATTTACACCCTGCAAATTCCCTGTGGGATCAGAGATGGGCAGGATTTGGGTTAAAATTTGCAGAGTTGGGATGATTCTCTGCAGTATTTGTGCTCCTCAGCCAGAACAGGAAGAATTTTGCAGCCCACAGATCCACAGCAGGATGAGATTGTTGGGTGTAAGAGGTGCAGCTACTCCAGGTTGTTACCCTGTGTGTTTTTCTGCTATTGACATTAATTTGGTGTACAACTGCAGAGTCTGAGTACAAAAAACATATTTTAGATCAACACCGAGCAAGCCTTGTCCCCTGATGGAGTGGGGAGTGAAATCCCTCTGGGAGAAGAGGAGCCAGCAAAGGTTGGTGTGGCTGGAACATCTCATCAATGCTCTGTCTTTGAGTTCTTTCACTGCCCCTACACTTTTAATAACATCTGGAGACAGGCAACCCAAGGCTTGGGCAAACCCTCACCTGCTTTGTCCAGAAAACCTTCATTTACACCCTGCAAGGATTTGGGTTAAAATTTGCAGAGTTGGGATGATTCTCTGCAGTATTTGTGCTCCTCAGCCAAAACAAGAAGAATTGTGTTATTCTGCTACTGACATTAATTTGGTGTACAACTTCAGAGTCTGAGTACAAAACCCATATTTTAGATCAACACGGAGCAAGCCCTGATCCCTGGTGGAGTGGGGAGTGAAATCCTTTTGGGAAAAGGGGTTTAGCACCCTTGTCCCTGACAAAAGAGGAGCCAGCAAAGGTTGGTGGGCCTGGTGTGGCTGGAACATCTCATCAATGCTCTGCCTTTAATTGAGTTCTTTCACTGCTCCTACACTTTTAATAACATCTGGAGACAGGCAACCCAAGGCCGTGGCTTCTGTTTCTGATAGATTCCTTTGCACTGAGATTTAATGGATTAGCCAAAATGATGTGAAAAAATGGATCTCTGATTTATGACCTGCAATTTTTCGCTTACTGCAGCATTTTTTTCCCCCCTCAATCAGTGTTTTCCACCCTGTTAAAGTCTTGTGTGAATAAGTGCTATGTTGTGTTTCTGGATTTGCCCCGAGGGCTCATCAGACGACCCTTTGCCTACAGTCCCCACCAGGCCATTTAAACAGGAAGTTTAATTTTATAGTATTAAAAAAGAGAAAACGGTACTTAATTATCTGGCTGTGAAACAGCAGTACTCTTTCTTAATTTTAGTAGCTAATAAAATGCTGTTCCTGCAGTTAACTACTTCTGGTCCAAATGCACTACAATTTTGGCTATTTGAATAGAATATTTTATGAACTGTTATATATTGCACTACAGTTTTTAAACTCTGCTATGACATATTTCTCTCAAGATTTATTAGCATTTTTTATTTAAAACAATATATTAAAGAGAGGAGAAAGAGTAATCTTAGCTAAAATTCAAATATTAGAAAAACATAACATAGACCAAATCTTTTCATTTAACTTCTCCCCCCTCCTCCTCCAACTTCTCCTCTCCCACCGTTGCTATAAAAAAGTTTTTTGGAACAACAACCCACACCTGCATCATTAATTCAATATGTCTTCCAACATGACTCAAATCAGAGTATCAGTTTCAGGGGCCATTTGCTACTTAAATGACTTTATGAAAACAGAACAATGAGCTGCCCCAATGCAGCCCCGACTCCAACTCTGGCTAAAATAAACCTCGACATCTTTTATATCCCTGTGCATTTCTTTCTTTCCCAACAGTTGCCTCTCTGCTCCCCCCTCCCGGAGCAAACAGGCTCATTAAGTGCCAGGTCTGTTGTGTGCAACTGTCTTTAAAAACTCGTTAATGCCTTGAGCCAGGGCAGGGTGTCTGTGCCCAGGCACAAGCCCATCTGGAAGTCTGCTAAATTAAAAATTATTTGAGGCAAAAGCCTTTTGTCTCAGCCCAGGCTCTGAGGGAAGAGACTCCCTGCTCATATTGACAATATTGGGAATTTTTTTCCCCCCGTCTGAAGGTGCTGAGGAAGGAATGGTGCAGATGGCAGGAGCTGGGTTGGTCCCATCGTTGCAATGGGCTGAGGGTGACCACTCTGGAGGATTTTATTCCTCAGTTTTTGGGTGAGAGAGAAGCTCTCTTACAAAGCTGGGGTTGATCAACCACCTCAGCTTGTGATGGGGAGGTTTTGATGAGGTATTAGGAAAAAAGTCTTCACAGAAAGGCTTGTCAAGCACTGGAACAAGCCTGCCAGGGAAGTGGAGGAGTCCCTGGCTCTGGAGAACACTCCCAGGCATGGGGGGGATTGTTTGGGGTCTGTGCAGGGCCAGGAGCTGGACTGGATCAATGCCTCTTGGGGCTACCTAAAAACAGAGGCCAGACAAAATGAGGAGAATAAAAAGCAGTTCTATTTATTGAAGGGCCTTCAGGTACATTTAGGGCAGACAAAGCCCCCCAGGGGCCGCACCCAAAATGGACCACAGTTTTAATATTTCCTATTTCACAGGTTTTCATATTTTTATAAGTTTGGTCCATTTGCATATTGGGGATTAATCTTCCAATTACAGCTTCAGGTAATGAAGAAATTTACCCCAGGTTTGCTCCCCCCAAGTCACTTTTGTTTCCATCTCTCTGGCCTGAGGCAGTGAGGTGTCCTTGATTGCCAGGCCTGGAGAGGAATTGTTGTCTGCCCAAAATGGGGAAGCAGCAGCTCACACTGCTCCTGGAGTTTAGAGTTCTACACTGAAGAGCTGCAGGATTACAAATAGATGAAAAATAGAAAAGCTCAAATCCCAAGGCATCAGGAGGATCCTTGTGGGTCCCTTCCAGCTCAGGAGATTCTGAGTGTCCAAAAAACATGTGGATGTGACACCTGGGGACATTGCTTAATGGTGAACGTGGTGGTGGGGCTGGGCTGGCACTCAGACCTGATGGTCTGGGAGTTTTTTGCCAACCTTGATGATTCTGTGTGCTCCAATTACAACCTGCTCTGTCTCTGGTGCTCTACTACAGGGTGTATCCCAGTTGTAGCAGCTGATTTAATGGAGCTACCTCTTATTTCAAGAGTGCTCCTACTCCACACAGGTCAGACCCTCACCTTGAGTCCCACAGGGGGTCGGGGTGTCCTGTCTGGTGGGGAAAGAAACTCAGAACGGACTGCCCATGTGGGAAATGGATTTGCAGGGAATTGTCCAAGCCTGGCAGAAGGCTCACACAGTGTGTGCAGCTGTGTGCAAACCTTGAGATAAGAAATGCTGATTTAGAAATGCCATGGGACAGGACAGACATTGCTGAGAGAGAAATGGAACCAGAAACAAGTTTCAAAGGATGGCCTTGCAAATGAGACTGGGGACTTTGGAGAAATAAAACTATGAAAGATGCATTGGAGGAGGAGCCATGAGGGGTAATTTTAGATTATTAACTTTAAGGCATTTGCAGCATGGTGTGGCTAAAGCTGACAGGCCAAAAACCACTTATAATTTATTGTAATTATGAAATAATTGGCTTCTGATTGTGATGGAGTGAATTATAACATCTGTATTGTCTCACCCTTCACATGGGACTGAAAATGGAATGAAAGTTTTCCAAACACCTCTCAGTTGCCCCATCTCTGGGTTAGAAAAAGGTTTGTCCAACAGGCCCACACAATTCCTTCCAAGTCAGGTCACTTCTAAAGGAAATTATCCTTTGTTTGCAGAAGGGATCAAACCCCAGCGAGCATCTGCTGAGTCTTGGCCGTCACTTAGCGATGGAGGACACACAATTCCTGCTGCTCCCACTCCACAGAGCAGCAGCCAGGTGAAAAGGGGAACTCTTGCCATCAGTTATGTGAGGAAGAATTAATAATAATAATAATAATAATAATAATAATAATAATAATAATAATAATAATAATAATAATAATAATAAATGTTATATAATATAGCTAATATAATATATAATATATGTTATAATTATATATAGTTGTTTATTATTATCATGTTTTATTATTATTATTATTATTATTATTATTATTATTATTATTATTATTATGTTTTGGAGGAACCTTCACAGCTGGGCTGCCGAAGTTTAGTGGTGTGAAGTCAGTTCATTTGCAGCCTTTAAGAGACTCACACAATGATCAATATTAGCCTTGCAAGCACCTTGGATGGCAGCAAAAATAAATGAGGTTACATGGATATACAGTGGAGTCTGCTGGAAAGCTCTCCGTGCTGGAGGTTGTCCTAACACTGAGAAAATGCATCTCCAGCACTGAGAAAGTCTTTATTTTTATCAGGGATGTGGCTGCTCATCCCATATCCCAAATCCAGCTCTGAATTGCTTGAAGGAAAAAAAAAAAAAAAAAGCTTTCTATTCACTTGCAAAAAGCTGCTGCTTATTATATCCCTTCTGGTTTGGTGCCCCCTAATATAGACATAGCTAAAAATCTTCCCAGATCTATTTTGAGGGTTGTCTGAGCATAAATATTTCGTTGATGACAAAAAAGTGGCTTGTTGGTACATTTGAGAGTCTTCAAGGGCTAAATTGGGATTGGATGGGAGCCAGGGCTGTGCAGAGCAAAGGCATTGGGGAAGACAGTTTGTACAGTGTGTAGCAGGGAGGAAATATGTCAGGTTTGAAAAAAACTCAAAAAACAACAACAAAACCCAAAAATCAAACAACAACAAAACCCCAAAATCAAACAACAACAACAAAAAAACCTGGGGTGGAAACAAGGAAAATGCTACTGTAATTGAAATCAGAGTAATGGGAATAAAAAACAGGTTTAATATCTGAAGCATAGGAAGATATTAAAAATGTGTTACTTTTAGCAGCAGAGTTGCTTATTTATGTCATAGCTGCCTTGAATTCTGGGTGTAGAATTTGGAGTTGAGAGGAAATCGAGAGAGGCTCCACGAAGATGTTTCTGTGGGAGAGGGGAACAGGAGGTAACTGCAGAAAATCCTATGCAGGCCAATATTGGCAGTTCTGGATTCATCAATGGATGAAACAAAGCCAAGGAAATCGCTCCTTGAGGGCTCCAAGGCTCTCCTGGTTTCCAGAGGAGCTGATGCATCAAAGGGAATTGGAGATCATGGCCCTGTCAGGGGGCACTTGGGGGTCATCACCAACCCCTGCAAAGTGTCTTCACTCTGCAAGCCCCCAGTAAACCCAGAAAAACCCCTGGAAGCTGCCGAGCCAGGATCAGCTGTCCTTTTTCATCCAGACTGGGGTGGCAGAGGGAATCACTCATGTGCCAGGGGAGGCTTTAAACACTGGGGAAACACTGATGGATTAAAAAGGAGTAAAAAGCACAAGTGGTGATGGCTGGACTTCATTAATTTTAGCCCTGAGACACCGTGGAAATGTCACTGTTGATTGCTGCAGGGGTGGCTGAAGGTCAGGGCTGAGGATGAGGAGGTCTGGCTGAGGAGTAACCCAGTAGTAGCTGCTGGGTGGTAAATCTGTGCACACCTGCCTGGGCTGGGGCCTGCTCCTGCCAGGTAGGCTGGCTGAAGATTTCAGGCACATCCCAGCACCGCTGGGGAGGAGGGCAGAGGAATTCCCAGCTGTCACCTGAGCAATGCTGGAAGGAAGATGTTTGGTTGATGTGCAGTTCATGAAGGTGCCCAAAATTGGCTGTACACGAGCAGGTAATGAACCCCTCTTGGAACCACTCTCAAAGCTGACTGAGTCTTGAGCACAAAACCTGATGGAAACTTGAACAGAAAATATTTCACTTCTACTTCTCAAATCAGGCCTTGACTTTCTGGTGAGATGTGGGAGAGATGATCCTTGCTGAGACATCAAGAACTGATGACCTAATTATTTTTTATTCATAACTGATTAGAATGAACACAATCTGTGTATCTGAAGGCCTGCAGACAGAGAATTAAACTCATCTCTGGAGCCCCAGCCTTGGCTTTCCCTATTCTCTGTTTTCTGTCCCATTCTGCACCTAAAGCTGTGCCACCAGACAGGTGAAAAGTGAAAAAAATTCTCTGCTTGTTCCATCCAGTGTTCTCAAATCCTCCCAGCACTTGAAAGAAAAGTCTCTAAAGATCTCCTAAGAGTCAGATTGTGCCATTTTTGTGCAAAAGCAGTGTCACAATAACTTGAGGTGAGCCCCTGGCCCACCAAACCACTTTTCAGGAGTTTGGTTGTGATGCTGAGATTTAGGGAATGATGTTCGTGGGAAGCATTAGGAGAGTTCAGGACAGGGTGAAATATTAAATTACACAATTTTTCTAAACCTTTCAGTGTTCATATCTGTGCCTGGCTGAGGAAGAGGTCCCAAACCCTCCCACATTCACTTTGTCCTGCAGAGAGGAGCTCCCTTTGGGGAGCGAGAGGCCTCTGTGGAAGGAAGAGCTTCACTCCAGTGACTCCTTTGGGTTTGCCTCCTTGCAATTCTGATCTGAAGCTAATGCCCCTTTATTCCAGCAGTGGCTGGTTGCTCGCTGTCATTTCAGGCAGCCCTCAGTGCCAAGCAGCCCTCGGTATTTACCCACCTGAGCTTTATCAGCGCCTGCTCTCGGTAACCCGGATTCGTTGGCCATTACGGAGATGTGGTGGCTGTTTTCAGTTGACACACTCATTCTCTAAAGACAACAACCCAAATGAGTCTGTTAGGGCTGGGAGCTGCTGGGCCAGCCCTGCTAAGCAGGCTGAGATCAGAGTGTTTGCACTTCGAATTTGCTCAATTGGGCCCTTTCCATTATTGAGGCTGGGTGGCTCCTGCTCCCCGCCCTTGTTCCCTGCATTAACTCTCTATTACCTTGTTTGTTCAATGCCAGCTTATGAATGTCAATTTGTTCTCCAATTAGCTCTGCCTTATTGACTGCCCTCAGACTCCCCAGCTAAGCTTTCTGAAGTGCCTATCACTATCAAAGTGATTTGTTTAATTTTTTAAAGGGATATAACTTTAATGCGTCCTTTTATTTTGCTGTTATCTTGGTTGCCCCTATCTGGAGTCTGTTTATGGAGTGGGGTTTGTTCTAATAGCTTCATATCTGTGTTAATATTTCGTGACAGTTTATGTACTTAACTCGTGTGGGAGACACATTAATTCTCCTCTCCTGGCTGTGATGGACTGGCAGGAACCTGTGAGAGGAAGACAAATTTCCCAGAGGTCTGGAGGGTAAATGCAGATGGGGTTTGTGGGAGGAAAATTAAGAAATTAATTTACTTTAGCATCTCATTCCCTCTGCCACGTACAGGAGATATTTTTCTCTGTGGGACTCAGCAATATCCTGGTTTTCCCAGTACATTGCTAGCTGGAGGGACATCAGATGTTGGTGGAGAAGGAATTATGGAATATCCTGAGCTGGAAGGGACCCACAGGGATCCTCCAGACCAAATCCTGGTCCTGCACAGACACCCCAACAATCCCAGCCTGGGGTTAACTGGTTGTACTTAGATAAAAGAAACACCTCAGGCATTGGGTTTTTTTTTGAGTTTCTCATTCTTTTCTCCCATATATCCTCATAAAATTGAAGTGCCAGAGTCCTTCCTCTCATTCCTGAGTTCTTTTTTTTTAGCAACACAGGGAACATCTCGATGGGAAGCAGGATGCAGGTGACTCCTGACTCTTCTCCAGATTGTCTGCTCTGGACATCTCTGGGAATTCTCTGTTCTTAGGAGCAGGGCTGGGTTTGAATTCCATGTGTTGGTGTTTATTGGGAATTATCTGTCACGGCAGAGACAATAACACACAGCACAAATGGTTTATTTTTCTTTCTTCCCTCAAGCACCTTTGCCTGCCTTGGGTCTTCTGCTTCCAACCAGAAAAGGCTTTATTTTATTTAAAGGAAAACTCCAGGAGAGATGACACTGGGACCATTTTATGCTGAGCTCTCAGCATATGATGGCTGTCTAGATGTTTTAGTTGTCAGTTTTAAAGTCTGGAGGAGAAAAAAAGAAAAATGAAAATAAAAAGATGAAAAGAAAAAAAAAAAGAAAGAAAAAATAGGAGAAAAAAATTTAAAAAAGAGAAAAATGGAGAAAAAATAATAAAAAAAAAAAAAACGGAACTGGACCCAGATCTTGTAGGGACACCCTCCATGGGTGTGACACTGCAGGTGCTGAAGCTCTTTGAGGGACTTCCCTGACCTCTGGTCCCAAGGGAATGTGGAGCTCTGAGGGATCCCCAACTGCTGCCCACAACTGCTGGGAGTCCAGCCTGGCAAAATACAGAAATCAAACTTCAGATTTTCCTGCTCTTTCATTCCCTCTTTTCTACAGCAGCTTCTCTTTGTGTTTTTCCACCAATTTTTTTAACACTACTCCTCAAATCCATGGATAATTGGGTTCATTGGCTCCCCAAGCACCCCAAATATTGCTGTCACTTCTTGGTTTGGACATTCCTGGTCTGTTCTGATGGATTGGATCAGTGCTGCTGCTGAGCATGGAAGCACAAATCCAGCTTTGATTTTGGTCAAATATTTCCCATGTTATGGCAATTGAATCCACTGTCTGAAAATAACATTTCTCAGCCATCCTCAGAGCTTTGCTTTTCTTTCTTAAGCAATCCATCCCAAAAAAGTTACTTGGTTTTGCTGAAGAAATACAACTGGGGCAAAAGCACAGAGAACTCTTAGGAAGGGAGACAAGGAATGATTGTGAGAAGGGTTTGCTGTTTTTTTCTGTCTGAGACAGGTGGGTTTGGGCATCAGAGCAGTGTCAATAAATGGCTTTTGCAGTTATCTAAATGCTTTGGCTCTGCTTGGGCGTTTAATCTCTTGTAAAAGCTGTTTATTGCTCTCGGGGCTGCTCTGTGAGGGCACAAACGCCACAATTAGGCCTCTCAGAGACTTCCCAAAACAGAGCTGATTAAAGGGCAAGCAGAAAAATTTAGATGCTGCTGTCCTTAATGAAGAGAGCCCGGCCCTCCTGCATAAAGCCCAGTATCAGTCCCAAAGCCGGGCTGGGAGGATGGAGGGGATGTGGCTCCCTGGGCAGGGTGAGGCCCTCGTGGCTCTGTTGGGTTTCCAGGTAACAAATTGCCATCGCCAAAGGTGTTCCTAAAAGTCCATTTGAGTTCCCTTAGCGATCTTCCCCAGGCAGATTGTTAACCCCAACGTGCTGTAAAATGTAAGTGGCATTTAGAGGTGGCATCACAAAGAAGGGGCAATCAAACCTCATTAACACTGGAGTTTATAATTGCAGATCACTGTAATTTGTGGTGGATTGGGGATTTAGCAAGGGTGTTATTTCTGCTGTTGGGGGCTAATGAGTGGTGGGAGAAATTTATGTAAGTTTAGTCATTTCTTCTTCTTTAGCAACCAATTGACACCAAATGAAGACTTCAGCCTTTGGTTTGTGATCAGAAAAAGCACCTCAATAAATATAACACTAAATTTGGCCTGGGGGGAACCCAGACCTTTCTAGGTCCTGTTTTTAGTCCCTCCTGTTGCAAGGAAAGGAATCGTAGAATCGTGGAATTATTAAAGTAAAAGACATGTAAGATCATCAAGCCCCATTGTTAAACCAGTGCCAGCACCATGTTCCCCACAGAACCATGTCCCCAGGTGCCACATCCACACGTTTTTTGAGCACTTCAGGGATGGTGACTGCACACTGCCCTGGCAGTGTGGGCCAATGCTTTACAACCCTTTCCATGAGAAAATCTGTCCTAATATCCTCCCCTGGCCCAGCCTGAGGCCGTTCCCTCTCCTCCTGTCCCTGTTCCCCGGAGCAGAGCCCGACCTGGGGCTGTCCCCTCCTGGCAGGAGCTGTGCAGAGCCACAAGGTCCCCCCTGAGCCTCCTTTTCTCCAGGCTGAGCCCCTTCCCAGCTCCCTCAGCTGCTCCTGAAAGACCTGTGCTCCAAACCCTTCCTGAGGATTTGCTTGTTTTAATTAAAATCATGTGGAGGATAAGAATGAGGCATCTTCCTTCTGGGTTTTCAGGTAATGCCAAAGGCAGGTGATGCCCAGCAGAGGATGGGTCTGTCCTTTGGATCAGAACTTCCTGCTCATCTCTGGCAATTTAATGAAAGGAACTAATTTGGTTCCTTGATTTTCCATTTATTTACGTAATAAATACTTTCTTAATAGATAATTTCTTAATAAATAATTTCTTATAACCATTTTTTGTTGTTTCTAGTGGTGCATCCAAACTCAGGAGTGTCTGAGCTCAGCCCTGAGCTCATTTGCTTTCAAGCAGCTTTTGGCTGGTAGGATAAAAGGTAGGGCACAAGTTCTTACCCCAAACCAGGGAAGTGTCCTAAGCTTCCACAGAGATTACAGCTGAGTTAGTCCAAGTTTTAAGGAAGTTCATAATTAGGAATTTTAATTTACTTCAGAGGATCTTTGAGAGGGGTGAATTTAGGTAAAGAATTGGGGGGTGTGCACTCAGGCCTTGCTGCTAATGGAAAACAAAGGGCAAAACAATGGAAAACCAGCTTTGATTTTTGACTGTTGTTCCATTCTTTAGCTCCAAGAGTTGCTTTAACTTAGCCTGAGAGCTGAGGTAAATTAAACTCCCAAGCACATTGACCCAATTATCATCCAGAGCACTCTGCTTCCCTCCTCTGATATTTGGAACTTGTGAATTCGCAGCTCCCTCCAGTTGTGACAGTGGTGTCACAGCCACTGATGCCATTTGATCTGCCCTGGCCTGGTTTTTCCTCTCTGTTCCCTCATCCCTGAGAACTCCTGGCTGGAGAGTTTGACTCTCCTGAAGTTAAAAACAAGACAAACCTTCTCCTGAAGTTAAAAACAAGAGTTAGTTTTTCACAGCGATGCTGAACTCATGGGGAATGAAGGGATCTCCCCAAGCCAGAAGAGAAGAGAGGAAGGAAAAGAGACTCTAGCAGTGGACAAATATTGGGATTGTGACCACCAGCCACACATTCAGGGCACACAACAACTATTTAAAACATAAAGACAAGTTTCAAGCTTGGAAGAAGCTAGAGGGATGTGCTGGGGCTACTTGAGCATCCTGGAGGCTTCCAGAGCATCAGAGATTCTGCCTTCAGTGTCTGCACCAATATTTGCTGTAGCAAAAGTGTAGCAAAACCTAAAAATCCCAGCCCAGCAGCATCTGTGCACTCCCAGCCAAGATGCCTGAGGAGAGCCTGCAATTGCTTGAAATTATTTTTTTTTTCTGCATGGTGACGACATTAAAAGATGTGCAAGTTTTATTTTTTGACTGCACTCATCGTTCACAAACAGAAATAAAAATGCAAACCCTCCAATTTAAGTCCTTCAGCCAAAAATATGTCGATTTGCAAAGCAAAAAATAGCAGCCCCTGCTATCCTTGACAGCTGTAGTTTGGCTGATTTTAGGAGATATCCCGAAAGGTGAGCTTGGAAGGATGTCATATCTGACTCTTATCTTTGAATCCCATATACTTATGTTTATTAAAATCAATATAATCCATTAGCCTACTTTGTTTCCATTTTTAATAATCTATTGATATATTGCCTGGGCTTTTATGGGACTAAACAAATTTCCTCTTTATGTGCCCTGTAATAGCCGGAGGTCAGGCTGCTTGAGAGCAGTTGCTGTATATAAATGTTTATTTACTGCCTGACTACTGATTGAGAACATATCTGGTCCACAGGCTTCAGATGGCTTTTAAACTAGAGATTTATGGCTTACTTCCTGTTTTCCAGACACAGTACACCATTTTTAAATAAAGTAATGAATGCAAGGTATTGTGAAAATAATAGCCAGGGATTGCCCCAAACTCCACGTTTGGGAGCAGGGCCTGTCGGGCCCTCTGTTATTTCATCATTCATTTGTTTTCTATTGGGGTGGGTTTTGGGGACATTAAACACTCTTCTGGTGCAGTTTCCTTTGTGCCCAGGGTGTCTTTGTAGTCTGGAGCTGCCCTCCTGGAGCAGCTCAAGTGCCCTCTTCAGCCTCTCCATGGCCGGGCTGGGAATCTGAAGGGAAGAGCCTCGTCAAAGTTTGCCCATTCATTTTTTTTTTAAGGGGGGGTCACTTTCTAGCAGCTTCTCTTCTGTTAACCCCCAGTTTAACAAAGCATTTACAGTTAGGATGGGTTTTACACAAGCCCAGGTCTCTCCTTTGTGTGGTTTCTTGCCTTTTTTGCTTCTAGCTGACAGGACTTGACAGAAAATGCTCATTTTTAAGTCTCTAAAAGTAACATTTGACATTGGCTTGCCCTGTTTCTGTGCTTCTTGGACACCACATTTCCATGTCAATTAACCATGTTTGAGAGGCTTTCGTTCTCCAAAAGTGTGATCATCTACCCAGAAAAATCCTTTGTCCCTGCTGTGACAAGACAAGCAAATCACATTTTTCATCGTGTTATTGTGATAAAAGTGCTAACTCATAAAACATCTCAAATTGGTGATGGCAGACAAGTGGCTCAGTTCACTCTTGTGACAATGGGATCCCTGTCAGCAGAAGTTTGTGTAAGTTCCTGGTCACAGGGTGAGAATTTCAGCTCCAAATCACAATTTCATACAATAGAATTGGCCATTATTTAGGACATCCCTGCCTCACAGGGATTATTCCACTCGTAGTTCCTGAGAGCCCGAATTCCTTGGCAGGGAATAGGGTGTGAGTACAAGAGCCAGAAACTGGAATTTTCCCCTGGAGATGGGCTCGTTCATTTATTTGTTTTTGCAATTTTCATTGAACATCGCTCCCCTCTGGCCACGATGTGGTTCAGAACCACCATTTTTAAGAGTATTTTGCTTTTTTTACGGAAACCTGTTGGTCTGAGAGTCCAACACCAACTTGCAGAAGGCGAGGATTTCAAAGGGCCACTGAGTGGTGGCTGTGGCACTGAGGGCTGGTGGCCATAACCTGCTCTGCCTCATTTAGAGCCACCCCGGGCCCTGCTCACCCCAGGAGGGGAATTTTTGTACTGATTTCAGTGCCTGATATTTATATTTATATAAATTATATTTATATTTATGTCATATTTATGTCTGTGGATGCCTTTAAGCCCGGACTGGGCCTTGCTCGGTGATTTCGGTGTCCCCTTGAGGGACAAAGTTGGTGGCCCAGGGACTGAGCCACACAGGATGTGCCAGCTCCAATTTCGGTGTCTTATGCTGGCCACATCTCTAGATGTTTTTTCAGTGATTTCAGTGATGTTATTGTGATTTTGCAACCTGAAAAAGCTGATGTGCATCCCTCCAGCTCTGAGGCTGCCTTTAGGCCCAGGCTGGGCCTTGCTTGGTGATTTTGGTGTCCCCTTGAGGGACAAAGTTGGTGGCCCAGGGACTGAGCCACACAGGATGTGCCAACTCTAATTTGGGTGTCTTATACTCACCCTGGCCACATATAAATTATATTTACATTTATGCCATATTTATATCTGAGGATGTCTTATGGCCCAGATTGGGCCTTGCTCGGTGATTTCAGTGTCCCCTTGAGGGACAAAGTGGTTGGCAAAGGAACTGAGCCACACAGGATGTGCCAGCTCAATTTGGGTGTCTTATACTCATGCTGGCCACATCTCTAGATGCTTTTTCGGTGATCTCAGTGATGTTTTGTGATTTTGCAACCTGAAAAAGGTGTTGTGCATCCCTCCAGCTCTGAGGGCAGAGCTCTGGGCCGCTTCTTTTGGCCCAGGGTGATTTCACCCAGCTGGAAACCCACCAAAATAAAGATGATTTGTAACACTAAACCAGCCCAGCTGCATTTTGGTTTTGTGGCGTTGCACAGAGTGTTGTTTTAAATAGGAATAAAGCAGTGGCCTCTCCTTGATGAGTGCCCTGCCTGCTGAGGAGCAGATCCCCCGGGTTTCCTGGCCGTGTGTGTGATTCCTAGTGCTGATCTCTGGCCCCTAGATGATGCTGTTCATCTGTCAGGATCCAAGAGTGCCTCTGACAACTACTGCAGTGGTTTGGGGATGCAGCAGCGTGGCAGGAGTTCAGTCAAAACCACCAATTACATTTTGTTCTGCAAGGAAATGAGAGTGAAGAGAGGTGGCTGTGAAAGTGCCACGTTGGAGTGGCCCCGAGACACAAATATAGGCCCTTTGAGGGAGCTTTATGTGTATTTTTAACCTTTTATCCCATTAAAATGAGTCCTAATGAAGGCAACACAGAGCACGGTGTGTGCCTGGGGAACACGGAGCTCCTGCTCTTTAAAATGTGTCCCAACAGACTGAACTCCCTGATCCTTGGATTGACCATTGCATGTCCAACATCACCATTTTCTACAATGAATAGGGGGCTGTCTTTAGGGATTTATTTGGCACCAATAAAGAGGCATCAGGGAGGGGCTCAGTGACTCTCACAAAGTGTTCCAGGAGCATTCCCAGCCTGTTCCTGCATGGAGCACCCCATGTTACCCCGTGATCCGTTCCCTTTGGACTCTGAAGCATGGATGCTGTTTGTGTGGGTGTTCACAAGATGCTCTGGGGCTTTTCCCTCACTTCTCACATCCACAGCTCAATTCCACACCCCTTCCACTCAAGTGGAGAGTGATGGATTTTAAAGGGAACCCACTGATGCCGCAGCTACTTAACAGGATTTTCCAAAGCACTTGTGTGTCTAATTCCCATTGATTTTACATGAGGGAATTGGCCTCCACATCCAGGACGTGATTCTTGATCATTCCTTTGTTTTTACAGCACCCACAACATCGGCAAACTCAATTTTGCTGAAGGGATGGTCCAAGGGAGAGCTCAGCTTTGAAAAATTCTTGCATTGTTTTTTAATGGAGAGCTTCAAAAATTTGGGAATCTTCCCGTTGCCTTCTGGAACAATATTCCAAATTTTAGGGCTTGACTCAAGTACTCAACTACTCCCACTAAGAGGGGCTTTTTCTGCCCATGGTCAAGCTGATCTGTGGTGGAACTGAAGGAATTTTGAGGGTTTTACACCCCAGGTGGACTTGGCTGAGAGCATTTCCTGACTTCTTGCTCTCTCCCCTTCCATGTGCAGCAAGCTTTGTTTGGATGTCAGTGATTTCCTTGATGACAAGATAATCCAAATTACCTCTTTATTGCCCTGTAAAATCAAGGTAGGGGAGGGGCACACCCAGGAATTCTGGCTGTTCCAGAGTTCTGGCAGCAGGTTTTGAAGTCTCTTTCTCCTCCCCCTCTTCATTTTTGGGAAGGGTCTGGGGCTGTGGGTGCTGGAATAAAAACTCTGCAGCAAGTGCAATGTGTAAATTTTGAAGGGAAAAAAAAAAAAAAAAAGAGAGAGAAAAAATATTAAACATGTGGTTTGTGTTTCAAAACCCGGAAAATATTATGAAAGCAATAAACTATCCCTGCTGCAGGGGCTGTGCCTCTGTGAGTACACACACTCACATTTGGTTACGTGTCACTCTCCAGCCCCATTCCAGGAGAACCTGGGCTGGGTGAGGAGCAGCAGGGCTGGTGTCCCTGACGGAGCCTGTGCCACCCCAGGGGAGGTGACAAACACCTCCCTCCATCCATGGAGCTTCTCCTGGGCTTCTAAAGCTGTTCCAGCACTGGGGAGCCTCGTGCCAGGGGGGTGAATAAACGTTCAGGGAGCAGAGGTGTCCTCTGAGCTCTGTGCTGCTCATCATTAGCAATGGCCACGTGGCTCATGTTGTTTCCTCCTGAGAATTAGACATTTTGGCCCATTTATCCACCCAGACAGACACTCAGTGGCCTGAGGGATGGAAAACAGCCTGGAATCATGGAATCCTGGGATGGTTTGGGTTGGAAGGGGCATTAAAGCTCATGTGTTCCACCCCCTGCCAAGGGCAGGGACAGCTCCCACTACCTCGGGTTGCTCCAAGCCCAACCTGGCCTTGGAGAAGGAATTGTGGAGCATCAAGGAAAGGTCCAGGAAGAAATAATTCCCTCCCAAGCTTCCCAGCAGGTTTTGGAACAGGCTGAGGACATTGGCAATGGGATTCCTGTGCTGTTGTGGCTTCGGGTTTAACCCAAGCTCCAGTTAAACAAATCATTGTTTGGGGAGCATGGACACTTCAGTTTTTTAATAGCCTGTGACCTGCAATAGAATTTAGGTTGGGTGTTAATGACCAAAGGTTTTGCAAGTAATTAAATTTGTGGCAAGAGCTGTCCCTGAGAGGCTGGGAGTGTTCCTGAGAACAGGCTGGTGCCTGTGTGGTGCTGGAGTCTTAAATTTGAGCAGGAGAGCTGTGAGGAACGGGGATGGGGCTGAGACTCATCAGTCCAGGTGGCTGCTTTAATCTGCATCATGAGTTACACACACTGCTGTGGTTGTTTCATTAATTTAATTGTTTTTTTAAAATGTTATAAAATTATGAATATAACTCTCTGGGTGTTTTTTTTTCTTTGGGCAAAATAAATGGCATGAGTACAAATGAGATGAGATGTAGCTCACATCACAGAAAATGGTTCCATTTTCAGGTTGGGGATTTCAGGTTTAAATTTCAGGTTGGGAACCTCATGTGTAAATTATCCATTAAGTTACTCAGACTTTACAAAGAGAAGGCATGGACTCAAGTATATGTTGTAGGCCACTCCTAAAATGTGAATACATGCATCATTTTAGGAGCTGTGCACAAGTCATAGAGAATCTTCTTGTTATCCTGCAACCATTCTGCTTTTTGTGAAATTATTCTCCTCTCTATCTAAGCTTTTGTGCCATCCTTCAGGAACCTGAGAGGCCACAGCATTTCCCTTCAATTATTGTGGCCACAGCTCAAAAGGAGACGTTACAGATAAAATAAAATCAACTTTAAGTTCTGCCCAGCATCTCAGCTCCTGGCAGAGTCCTACAGGGGATCTTTGCTGGCTGAGGCTCTGCTGAATTACCTGAGCAATGCTTTCACTGGAATTATTCATTGTTGGATCTTCTTAGAAGGCTTTCCTCCAACAGTGAGCACTCACCTTTTAAAAATAGGAGGGTTTGCATCTGTTCTTGTGCCCTGGCAGGTGGCTGTGCCCTGCCACCCCTCCCAGTGGGCAGGAGGGAGACTGGGACTTACACTGGACTGGTTCTTGTCTGTGGCTGTGAGAAGTCCCCAGCAAGAACAGACACATTAAGGCTGCAAAATGAGAAGAAAATATTGTATTTTAAATGTTTTTAAGCCAGAAGAAGGGATGGGGAAAGGCTGTAAATACACAAACTCTGTATTTACAATGCTTTGTGCTGCAGCTTTGCACGGGAGGTTACCTACTGTGCACTGTGTCTTTAAAACACTAATGGGCCCACTGAAAAAAGAAAAAACACCAAAAAAACCCCCGGCAAACCCATGACAGTCCACCAGCAACTAGCACACTAACAGGTTCTCATCTGACACCGGTAGGGAACCAAAGATATTTTATTATTTGGAAACTCCATATAGGGAAAGCCAGCCTTGAATCTGTCATTACTCCAAGAACCACACCTCCCCTGGGAGTTAATTATTTTCTTAAAATGCAACTTGTACTGTTAGTTTAAAACATTCCAACTGTGTTCGCACTCTTTAAATCTTCTGTAAACCTTAGAGTTTAAATCACTTGCAGATAAGAGTAATTCTATTAGAAAAAAAAGGTTTGGTGGAAGGGGAAAGAGAGGGAAATAAAAGGGCATTGATAGAAGCGTCCTTTGGGTGCCCATTGCCCTGTCACCTTTAGAACTTGGCAGGAGCTGCAGCCCACAGTAACTTTATAGGTCCTGGCACAGAATGAAACAAAATAGGTGCATGCCACATTTTCCTCCCCAAAAAAAAAAAAAACCGCCAGGCAGAGACTTACCCCCTTTGTGAGGGGCTGAGAATCGCAGAGCTCGGTCAGATTAAAAAAAAAAAAAATTAATGGTTAGTGGGGCTGACAGGTCAGAGCCTTTGCTGGGCTTGTATTTTGAAAGAAGGCATTGGGCAAAGGGCTGTCTCTGGCTGGGATCACGTTTGGGAACGCAGGGTTGGGAGAGGTGTTTAAATACGGGGCGCTGCTGCGATGTTTGAGCACCTCAGCTCCTCTTGCTTTGGCTCCTTTCACTGCTTTCATGGCAATTCTGGGGCATTACAAGGAGAAGAAAAAAAAAAAAAAAAAAAAAAAAGCTCGTTGCTGTGGGTTTGCCACGGGTGAGGCAGGAAAGGAAGAGGGTGATGTGTCATTTTTGGAACTGTCTGGGCAATCCTTCGTATGCTGCGTTGGCCGTGCTCCGAGGATTGAGGGTAATTCAGTGGTTCCAGAGCTTGGCTTCTTTTTCTCCTTCATGCCCTCCCCAGCCCCTCTTTCTCCCTGTAATTTGTTTGGGCTGAAAATCAGCTTCCCAAATTCTTTTAGGGCTGTTTTTCTTTTTTGACCAGTTTGCTTTTGCAGGAGGGCCTTGGCTGAGCTGGGCTTTCGCTCGGGGCCTGTGCCAAGCACCCCACAGCTCTGGGAGCTCTTTGGGAAGGAAGAGGAGCGGGGAAGGGCAGAGAACTCGTCCCTGATGATGCTGTGTGACACTGGCTGTGACTCTGGGGACACCTCTGCTTTGTGGGGATGCTCAGAGACCCTGCTGGGGGCCAGACACAAGTGGTGAAAATCCTGTGCCTTCTGAGAGTGTCTGGGTGTCGCTGTCACCCATTAAATAATAAAAGCTGCTCTTTTGTAAAGGAAATCCCACCCTCCCCTCCAAAAACAGTCTGGATTTTTATTTTGGAAATACCCTAAAATTGGAATTGTCACCCAGCCTTTCACTTGGTCCAAGGGCCTTGATAAATGGAACCCCAATTCTCACTCAATATGATTTCTGCAGGTGAGAGCACTGCAGAGGCATCTTCTCCTCTCAAGCCCTCAAACCCTCAGCTTCATGGGAGTTCACGGATTATTTGGTACCTGCTGGTGCACATCTGGCTCAGAGACCCCAAATGTGAGGCCCTACCCCACCAAAACCCTGAGCTGAGTGTCTCCAGCAGCAAACAAGACCCTGAGGTGCTCGGGTTTGTCCCAGTGAGCTGGAGGAAAAACAGCCTCTGAATTTTAGTTTGACAACTTCTTCTGAAAAGAAACACCTGCAATGCAGGACAGGAATTTGTCAGATGCTTCCACTTGCTTTACTGGGGGTCTTTAGGGGTATCCCTAACCCAGACCAGAGGAGGTGACAGAGTTCTGGACACTTCTGTGCACTGTGAGGTCACCAGGCTCCAGAGGATGAGGATGAAGGTTGAACCTCCCTGTGAATGGATCCTCTCTCCCACCCCTGTGAGGTCAGGGCTGGCCTCACCCCAGGGCTGCTCCTCAGTGATGTCCAATCCCAATTATTTATGAGGAGTCTGAGGTTTGCCTCATTGCCTGGGCTCTGCTGGCAGCTCTGGGGCAGAAGGTTTTTTAAATTCTGCACCAGGGCTCTGTTCCTGGCGGGGGGATGTGCTGGGAGCTGAGCTGCTCTCAGGGTGACACACTGGAGGGGCTGTGCAGGTGGGACACCCATCTTTGGGCACCTGGGAGAAAGCAGAGCACCAGGCAGAAGCCACGATCCCCTCTCCCAGCTTTACTTGCATCCTCTCCCTTTTTTCCTGATTTTTGGAAGTGCCTAAGGTGCTCCATGGCAGCCCAGATTCACCCCCTGCCTCACCACCTGCAGCCAGGGAGCTGATGGAGTCACATCCCTTCATCTGAGTTCTTCTCTCCTGTAGAAATAACAGCAGTAATATAAGCAAAAAATAATTCTTTTTCCCCCCAAACCAGCCTTGACTGAAAATTCTTGCCCATAGCTTCAATCAGAACAGATCAAGGATGTCTTCTGGAGGTTTTTGTGACTTTTCTGGTTCTCTTCAAGCAAGTGAAACACTTCCTACAAAAGGAATCCAACATAAAGCACAGAAGAGTCTTTAGAGAGATGACTATCAGAGGAGGAAACACTTCTGATTATGTTTTTAGGCAGAATAAACCTTTTTAAAGGACACATTTCCCCTTAAAGCTGAACTGTGTGTAATGAGACACAGGAGCCCACTGAAAATAATGAGCTGTTAAAGAAATAAACAGTTCAAATAATAACAAAAGGCTAAACAGCTTTGGAAAGACCAAAAAAAAAAAAAAAAAGGCCAAATGTGATATAAAGACAGAGTTCCTTGCTTACAGAGAGAAAGGTGATCTGCTTGAAGTGCACAAACTTGAGAAGCCCTGGGTAATGTCGCTGCTGTTTGCACAGTTTACCCAGACAGGCTAAAATATCCTATTAATAATAATAATTTGCATTCAGACCTTAGAAATACTTGGCAAAACCAAAAATCTCTCTTTCAAGGCTCCTTAGGAATGAAAGTGATTCCCTCTGGCTGATGCTCAGCCCTGTCTGTGCTCCCCAAGGTACTGATGAGACAAGGAAAAACAGCCTTGGGGTTGGTTCAGGTTGGATTTTAGGAAAAAATTCTTCACTTTAAGAGTGGTTAAATACTGGAACAGCCTCCCCAGGGAAGCACTGGAGTCACCATCCCTGGGATTGCTCAAAAGATGTGTGGAGAGAGCTCTCCACTGGATGCTGCCTGCTCTTTTCTTCTCACACAGTAAAAATTTGCCCACTGGCATTAATTCCCATCCCAGCTTCAAGGGAATTTCTCATCCTACTGGAGCATAAAACAAGCAGTAATTAGTTTTAATGTATCTAAACCCTCTTCAACAGAGAAGAAAAATCTCATATCCTTGGTTCTCCTTGGTGGGACTAAGCCTCATTAAGGTCCTTGAAGTTGAAAAAAAAAAAAACCCAGAGAAAAAGAAATGTGCTTTTTATGAGGCTGAGAGTTCCTTTTCTGCTTTATTTTTACCTGTTTTTCTACTTTTTCTTTATTTGGGGGGCATTTTGGTCCCTCTGAGTGCTCTCAAAGTGCAGAGCAAAGCTGGGGATGATTTGAAGAGCAGAGGCATCACAACAGTGACTGAGTGTCAGGGATTTGTCCTGGGGGACGGTGGAGGAAAGGTTTGAGGGGGGAAAGATGAACAAAAAAGACTTGTGGAGTTGGGGGAAAAGAAAGGGAAAAGCCTTGTGGAGTTGTTGAGTTTTGTCAATCCTTTTAAAGGTTTTTTTCACGTGAAACAAGGCACTGCTTTCTGGGGCCATGTATTCCAACACTCGAGAGAAGAGACAACGGGCTTGGCTGAGTTTAGGACTTGGCCAACATTCCCAGAGCCTTTCTGAGGAGGTGAGGCACCCAGGGAAGTGCAGCCCTGTGCCAGCTTTCGTTGGCCACGTCTGCAGAAACCTTCAATTCTATTTTTCACCTTGCATTTGCTTGTTTTTGTTTCTTTTCCCCTCCTGGTTCCCTTCCAGGACTGCTGAGTGTACGAGGATGCAAGTAAAGGGACATTCTCTGTTGCCTAAGTTGTGTCAGTTGGAAAGCTTTAAAAGTTAATATTTACATGAAATGATCTCCAATCCATCTTGCTCGATGCCTGTTTGTTTAACATATTTAGGTGATGGCTGCATTTGTTTTTTTAAACTATTTGCACGTTAAGGTACTTAAATTCTAACAAACCCCATCTTTCTCCGAGCCCTTATCACAGTTTGTTAAAGATTTTTTCATTAGTTCTATAATTGCACCTTTTAAAAACATGTTTGGGTGTTTCTCATTTCAGGGCAAAAAAGCAACATTTTAACATAAAAGTCCTTTAGAATGTGGAGAAAATGAAACTTTTTTTGCCGAATTTTAGGTGTTTTGATGGGTTTCACAATAAAACACATTTCAGATGCTCCTGGAAGTGTGGGGAAATTAAATTCCAGAGTTCTTCACCTGCATAGATCAGTGCAGAATCAGTGGTTTTACCAATGCACAGCCCAAGGCAAGGGTGTCCCCTGTGGGTTTGAGGAACAAGTTCTGAATTCCTGAGGAGCTCTGCAGGTCTGGGGGTGCTGAATTTGGGGGGAATTCTGAAGGTCTGATGTGCTGAATTTTTGGGGAGCTCTGCAGGTCTCATTTTGCTGAATTCCAAGGGAGCTCTGCAGGTCTGGGGGTGCAGAATTTTGGGGGAATTCTGAAGGTCTGATTTTGCTGAATTCCTGGGGAGCTCTTCAGGTCTGGATATCCTGAATTCCAGGAGACCACTGCAGGTCTGAGTGTGCAGAATTTTGGGGTAACTCTGCAGGTCTGATTTTGCTGAATCCTTGAGGAGCTCTGCAGGTCTGAGAGTGCTGAATTTTGGGGGAGCTCTGCAGGTTTGGGTTGGCTCCATGAGCTTCCCCCACAAGGGAAGCGAGAGGTTTCCAGCACTGGCTGAGAAGGAAGAGCAGCACTGCATGAAATAACTTTCTAATCAGAATTCCCTCCTCCCTCAAACTCTGTTTGGACAGACAGTTAATTTATCTCTGTTTAACTGCAGAATCAATCCATCCATCAAAGCTCCAAGAGCTAATTAGCTGGAGTTAAGGCAGCTGGGCTGGGATGGAGGCTCGGGTGTGGAATACTTTAGGAAGCTGCAGCAGGGATACAGGGAACATTTCCCCCAAAAGCTGCCCAGGAGGCTCAGGCATCCAGAACCTGCTGGTTTGGGCAATCCTGACCCACAGGACCCCTGAGGGAATCCCTGCTGGCACAGAGCTGGCCAGGGTGGATGAGCATCCTGTGGATGGGAAAGCAGCTGTGGGGTTGGAGGTTGAACCCAAAATGTTGTGGGCAGTGCCCGTGGCATTGCCCTCACCCAGCTCTGACTTCTTAACTGCTGCTAATGAGGCACATCCCTGGAGCACAGGGTGGTTTGGGGTGATGATGGATTCATTTCTTGGGGTCGAGGCTCCTCCCTGCTCAGCCTCTGGAGTGATTCCTGCCCCTGGTGCATCACTCCCACATCAACCCACTTTCCCTTCCTGCAGACAGTGCCATCCCTGGCCATTGTTGTACACCCAGCAGCCACAGTCATGAACTTTGGTGTCCATTAAATCCAGATAAAGGGCTGGATGCTCCACTTGCCCTGCCCCAAGCCAGCCTGCAGCCCGTGCTTTCCCCACACATGTTCCACGTTAGCCCTTTTCATTGACTATGAATCCATAAAAATCCATGTGGAACAGAGGGTACCCAGTGCAGCCCTGTCTGCCTGACTCCTTCCCATTCTAATTGGGCAGCAAAGCTGTTTAATAGAGTCTGTGGAGTCTGTTTAACTGCATTCTGCCAGAACAATGCTCTATTCATGTTCTCAACAGAACTCTAGTGATTGCACTAATATCTTTAAACTAGAAAACAAGTCTTAATTGGAACAGATGCTGCAAATACCAATGCAAATGGCCAGCTCTGGTGTGATCAAAACCAGGCCCAGCCCATTGATTTGTTTTTAATAGCAGCTTTCATTTTTTATTAGTGTACACAAACCTCACTAACACTATACAAAAAGTCAGTAACAATATTCTGAAAAATCATCTTGTTTAAAGCAGACTCAGCCCTGCATTGTTTCTGGCAAGGTGCTATTAAAGAGTTTCCGTCCTGTTTTGGCAGATCACGTTACTCAAACGCTCCTCTCTACTTTCTTCCCTTCTAGGGTTTGAATAATCCCGGTGATTTTTTGGAGAAAGCTGTTGCTGTTACATGTAATAATCTATTTAGATATTCACTCCCATTACAAACAGGCATTCAGGTTAGATTAGGACAAATAAATCCCCAATCCTGGTAAGTATGTGTGTGTGAGTGTGAGACAGGGATTTGCTTGCTTTTGGAAGCTGCTGTAGCAGAACTCAGCCATTCCCAGCCATGGATATTTTTTTTTTTTTATTATTTTTTTTTTTTGTGGCAGTGCTTGGCCTGGGGAATTCAGAGATATAAAGAATACAATGCTTTTTATGCTAAGAATAAAACTGTTGCATGATTTTTCTGGAACAAATCGGTTTTGTTTTAAGGATGTGTGAGCTATTTGATAGCAGCAAGAATATCAAAACCACTCAGAGCAGAGAGAAATTTATTATGGCACACCTGGCACTCAGGATTAGTTTATTGGCCTGTGTAGGCAAATATTCCCTCAGTAGCTGCTACTTGGAATTGGAAAATATTTATATATTTATGTGTATAGACAGATATTTGAAGCTGACTGCAGGGATTAGATGCTGTTTCAGTCAAAATCAAGAGGCATTGCAAGCAAGACAAGAACAGGAGATGGCTCTGGGCCTGGTTTCAAGTCTGTGGGCTCGTGTTGGCTTTTCTTTGGAGAACTTGCTCTCACTGAGGCTTTGCAAGGGAATGAAGAGGCTTTTTAGGCACTGGGGTGTGTTCTGTGGTGCCCGGGGGAGGCACAGCTGAGGACGTGGGGCTGGCACAGGGAGAATGGGAAGGAGGGCTGGGATGATGCCTTAGGGTTTGAGCTGTTCCATTTCTCATCCATTTGTAATCCTGCAATTCTTTGGTGTCAAACTGCAGATTCCATATGGAATGTCAGCTGCTGCTTTCCCATTTGGGGCAGACACAACAGTTCCTCTCCAGGCCTGACCTGCTGATTTGGGCCTATAAAAGCTGGAGCCACTTTTGGGGTGAATTTGGCGACCTCAGCTACAGGGGGAGGCACCGTGTAGGATTTTCCCAGTTGCAGGGAAGGGTTCTCCAGGTCCTTGCTGTGAAACTGCAGACTCTGGATGATGGTAAAGTATTTAAATTATTTAAGCAATTGCTGATGGATCTTTCTCAATCCCTATCCTTTCTCTCCTATAGTAATAATAATTATAGTAATAATAATTAGGTGCATTACCTTGCTTATTTTTGCTCGTTGCTAAAGCCAAGCAAGCAGTTTTATTGGATGTATCATTTTATTTTTGTGTTGTCTTTATATTCACGGTAAAATAAGAAGATTTTTTTTTCCCTTGGTGGTTTTTAAATCACCCCCATCAATTGGCAGAACTCACAGAGAGGGGACTGTGGGAAATGGATTTGTAGAAATTTCTCAAATCTTGGCAGAAGACTTACACAGTGTGTATGTGTATGTAAATTTTGAGATAAGAAACGTTGACTTAGAAATGCTACAGAATGGGACAGACATTGTTGAGGAAGAAATAGAACTAGAAACAAGTTCTAGCTCTCTGGGTCAAAAAAGAGCTTAATCCAACAGGGGGCACCTGGAAGGGAGTCAGGAGGGGCATCCCAAAAGGGGCTTGGATTGAATTTGGCCTCCTTGGGAAAAGGATTTGTCAGTCATCCCCAGCTTTGGAAAGAAATGGAAGGAATTGTGAATGTTTACCCCAAGAAAATTCTGCTTTTTATCCAAAAAGAATCTTCTCTCATAGAGCTGCTCCAACGAAATTAATTGCAGCAAATAATTAAAGGCAGTGTGTAGGGGTTTGAGAGTCGGGTTTTTCTTGATACATTTTTGGTTTAAAAGCAGTACAAAGGTAGTTAATTTCTCATTTATACATTTCTTCCTTTTTACATGAGGAACATGTGAAAAACTATAGGCTTGGAGCCAAAGAACTGGCTGGGATTTAGGCAACCAGTTTGGATAATTAATGTGTGAGTGTATGAATTGATGAAGCCTACAGAAAATTATTCAGAGGCTCTAAAATAAATGATGTTTGAATAGACTCAGTGAGCTCTGCTATTTTTATTTAACTCTCATACTCTTGTAGGTGTGTCTGAAAAAGGAAAAAAAACTGATTATAAGCTGTTTGCTGATGGTTCACTGTCATGCCTGAGCTTTCATTTGACTGATTTTTATGCTGAAAAACACCAGAAATTTTGGTTTACCATTTACCTGAGCTCTTCATACCATGGCCAGCGACTTGAGTGGCTCCAAGCTCTGTCCAGACAGGATGGGGCAACCACAGCTTCTCTGGGCAACCTGTGCCAGGGCCCCACCACCCTCACAGGGAAGGATTTCATGCCAATATTTAATTTAAATGTGCCCTCTCTCAGCTTAGAGCCATTATCCCAGCGTTTTTCCCTGCTCCAGGAGGGCTTTTGCAGGAGGAGGCTTTTCACCAGTGTTGCCCTGATTTTTAAAAGTGTTAAGTTTTCTTTCATAGTTCTTTGGAAAGTTTTAAAGTTCTTTTAAAAGTTTTCTATGCCTTCTGATGTTGACATATTTTTACTGGAGTTCTCATGCACTGTCCATGTAAATAATGATTGTTTTGCATTCTTCTCTGTGGGTGGAGAGAATTGATGGATGTTGGTTTGACCAGTGTGGTTGGAGAGGTGGCAATTTCACCCTCCAACCCAGTGTCACTTTTGGAATTCTATATATTGTGAGGTCAGAAATAAAATTGGCTCTTTTTCTCTTTTGAACTTACCAAGCTTCTGTGTACTCATTTCTTGTCCAATAGTGACACACCAAGTCTTGGAAAACACAGGATTTTCCTCTGAAACCCCTTCCCTGTTCCACTGGGAACTGCACCTCCGCACTCCAGCCATCACCAGTTTGGGCTAGAAGTGAAAATAAAGAGAACAAAAGCCCCTGAGCAGCGGGGAGCGTGCAGGGGGCAGCAGTGGGAAGCGCTGTCCCTGCTGCAGGAGCTGTGGAATTGCTGAATTTATCAAATCCCACCCACGAGGCTCCTTTCCCCAGGTGCTGACAGGAGCCTGGGATCCTCAGGTTGTCTCAGTGGCTGCACTCTGCTCCCAGACAGAAGGATAATAATGCTGGGAATGATTTACAGTCGCTGTTAGGGGAGGTTTATAGAGATCAAATCACACAGTGAGCTGGAAAATCCTCCCCATTGTTGTGGCTGCTCCCTGGCTGCTGCTGGCACTGGGACATGGGTGGGTTTGCCTTGCTCAAACCACAGTGTGGGGATTACAGTGGAATGAACTCCCATCACTAGGCCAGTTTGTTAGAGAGAAAAAACAATAATAACAATAATAATAATAATAATAATAATAATAATAATAATAATAATAATAATAATAACAATAATAATCAATAATAACAATAATAACAATAAAATTATAATAACAATAATAATGACGAATAGCAATAGTAATAATAATAATAGTAATAATAATAGTAATAATAAAAGAATGTTTGAATGTGCATTGAATCCCGGTCCTTCTGGTGAGAAGTCTTTGCCACCCTGTAAAGGTGTAACATCAGATTTTACCTCCCACTCCTAAAATCCCAGAGCAGGTTTCCTCCCCAGCTGTCTGCATTCCTGACACTAGGTGCTTCCCACCAAGGATTTCCCAGTTATTAATGTCCTTCTGTCAATCTCAGGGTAAGGGGTAAAATCCACTCCTTAGGAAGGACAATGCCCAGCCTGGGGAGATTCAACTTGGAGTTTTAGGCATTGCAAATCCAGGTTAATAGAGGGGCCAGGTGACACCTGAGTGACCCAGGATGGACTCCAGGTGACACCTGAGTGACAGAGGATGGATTCCCTGCCCACTGGAGGGGCCAGGTGACACCTGAGTGACCCAGGATGGGTTCCAGGTGACACCTGAATGACCCAGGATGGATTCCCTGCTAGTCAGAGGGGCCAGATGACACCTGAGTGACAGAGGATGGACTCCAGGTGACACCTGAATGACCCAGAATGGATTCCCTGCCTGTCCCAGGGGCCAGGTGACACCTGAATGGCCCAGGATGGGTTCCAGGTGACACCTGAGTGACAGAGGATGGACTCCAGGTGACACCTGAATGACCCAGGATGGATTCCCTGCTAGTCAGAGGGGCCAGATGACACCTGAGTGACAGAGGATGGACTCCAGGTGACACCTGAATGACCCAGAATGGATTCCCTGCCTGTCCCAGGGGCCAGGTGACACACAGCTGGAGTTTGGGAGTTGAGGAGTTTTGTCCTTGTGCACTGGCTGCCCTCATGCTCGGAGTTCTGCTTCCTTGGAGGCACTTGGAGCTTCACCTGCCGTGGGTTACACCCGGATCCTCGCTGGGAACTGATCCATGGAGTCACAGAATGCTTTTCACAGACATTTGAGGTCTTCAGGTGTCTTGGTGTAGCCTCAAATTAAGCAGGGAAGAAGCAAGTTCTGCCCCATTCCAAACTGGATGTGGCTGGAAGCTCTCACTGTTGCACACAGTATCCCACTGAAGAGTATTGTCCATGGGGACTTGTGCAGAGAGTGTTTATCAGTGAGTTATTTGCATTATTAATTGCTTTTCACTATAATTAAGCAGCTGAAAATCCTCTCATAGCAGAGAGGAGGAGATAATTTGGAAATTATTTTGAGGATCTTGGTTGTACTGTGTGGTGCCAGGTCAGAGTTAAACATAATTTCACAACATTTCTATTTCAATAATAACACCTTCAAAATAATTTCTGACACAAATCTCTATCCAAAAAGCTGCACCTGTTGCTAGAGGCCTTGATTTGAACATCAGCAAGGACCTGCCATGCCCATGAGCCAAGGGAAGCACCCTCCACCTGCGCTGGACACAGGAGGGCTTTTCTTCCTGGGGAGAGGAGGAAAATTCCTGGTTTGCCAGGGTCTGGGTGAGGGCTTTCCCTCTGTGATGAGTGTGGAGCAGAGCTCTGCTGAGCCCTGGCTTTGGGGAGGCCTTGCTGTGTGGCTCTTGGCTGCTGGATCCTGACAAGTGGCACCCAAGTGGTCCCTGAGTGGTCCCTGAGTGGTCCAGGGGTGATGCTGCCAGCGGGGATCCCCACCCATGGCGTGGTGCAGCATGAGGATCTGATTTATTCTGTTTACCCAATCTCTCCTCACCCTGTAGGTATTTATTCCTTGCCCCAGAGCCACCATCACTGCTTTAATGACGAGCATTTCCCTCGGCAGCAGCTCCATGGCTTTCATTCCCTGAAGGAATTGCAAGCTCTGCCCCAGTAAGACCCAGCCGTGACTCCAGGAGCCACTGGCAGTGGCAAACCCATTTTTAAACCCCCAAAACTGAGCAGCCTCACTTTAGTAAATGCTGTTTCCAGGATTTCTCATGTCAAAACCCCAGATAATTTGATAGGACAACAGGGAGTAGCTCGAAAGTTTGAAATGCCTCAAAATTGTTGTAACTGGATGTGTTGAAGGAGGGAGGGAACCTCCATATCTGAAACACCTCTTTGAAAACCAAATCCAGCACTCAGATTTTGAGGGCTAAGAAAGCAAATCCCAGGTTTATTTAGGATATTAGCAAAGGAAACAAGTGGCTTCTCTCTGCTGGTTCTGCTGCAGGGATTAACAGGCACACACTGGCCTGGCTGTTGAAGTCCTTGCTCCATTTCTGCTTGGAAGAAGCTCTGAGCTACCTTTAGGTGTCCAGCTGGGCAGCTGACAGCTGAATTCTGATCCAGAATGAGCGAGCAGCAATGTTTTGTGGATATTTCATTAAAACAGCAGTCTCTCAGTGGAGGGCAAGCTGCCACAGTTGCCTTCAGCAGTTGCTTGGTACTTTCTCTTTAAGTGGCTCATGAGATTTTTAGTTTTGGAATTAAACTTCTTTCTCAATATGTCTCAGCCTTCAGACTTCTGGGCTGGTTTTGCAATCGCTCTTCTGGTTTTAATGATCTTTGTTTGGTAGGACAGAATTTTAGTTGCTACTTAAACATCTCAGAAGAAATTTCAACAGAACAATTCAATGTCAGAGTTTGAAAACGTTTGAGGGAAAACCTTCAGTGTCTGCTCAGAGCCAAACTGAATAATTAATAAGCAGGTACTTTCTAGTAAAGGAATTTTTGGTGGCTCCCACAATCCTTCTGATTAAACCATGATTTTACCTAATGAAGCTCCCAACTGCTCATGATTTTTCAGTCAGGTGCATCAGCTCCTGCACTCATCCATCTGCATTAGGAGCTTTCCCAGTTTCCATAGTAACTGGGCAATTTAACATATCTTTACAGTATCTTACAGTGAAACACTCTGTCCATTTTATAAATGTGCAGCCAGAGGTGAGGGGGAACAAAGTGATTTGCCCGGGGTTACAGAGTTCATCTGCAGCTGAATGGGGTAAGAACATTGCTTTTTGCAGAGTTCCAGGGAAATGCTGGAGCTGCCAGGCTGCCCGTTCCCAGGGAGGCGTTTTGCTGGATCACATCAGCTGAAGGTTATGTCCCAAGTGTTCCTTTTCTTGGCCTTGGAAAAGAGACTTTCAGAAATGAGGAGGCTGGGGTTGGAGCAGGGTGAGTAATGAAACCAGAAATCAAAACTTGCAAGTAATGTATTCAGCAGAAATGCCAGCCACATTCCTGGGATAAATAACTCCCGATGAATAATTCAACCGGCGTCATCACTACAGGGCACAGGAGCAGGATTGGTTTCTAATTATTTGGCCTTTCCTCTGTAAAAGTTCAACCCAGATTCAGCCCCTGACGTGTTCCAGCTCAGGGTCTGGGTTTTGCTTGTGGCTTGGCTGGAGATAGCCCAGGGTCAGCTTTGGAGCTCTGCTCAGCACCCTCATTTCTCTCTGAAACCTGAAGAAACTCTGGGAATTTGGGCTGGTGAAGGGTACTAAGCCACCCTTTAAAAAAAAAAAAAAAAAAAAAAAAAAGCATCTGGAGCCTCAAAACTTTATGAAAATAGGAAAACTTTGAAAGCTGTTGAGGAATCCTGGATTAACACAGCTCACAGGGAGTAGGGAAAAGGTTGGTGGCCTTTGGAACAACTTCTCACATTAATTTTCTTCCAACGCTGACAGCTTTGATTTATTACCTCAAGGCTGGTTAGAAAACACCCAGACATGAGTGAAGCCAGGAGTTATGGAAAGAAAAGGAAAATATGGTAAACACAGTGATGGATAGCACTGGGAGACAGACAAACACTGCTCTGCTCTGCTACTGCACCCAAATACTGGCTCCCAGTGAGGATGGGTGTCCAGCCCTGGCAGAGCTGCCTGGAATTGCTCCCAGCAGACCAAGCAGGCAGGAAGCTTCCCTTGGGACTTGCTGCTTTCTCATTTGTCAGTTCAATTTTGGTGCAGATTTCTGCCTCAGAGTGGGTGTTTGGGGTTGAACTGATCAACTGATCAGCCTGTGCTGGGGAAAAAATGTTGTTTGCAAGTGCTTCTTACACAGAAATCAAAATAAGGAATTATTTCCCAACAGAAATTTGCTAAGATGAGTTAAAGAGAGTCACCAAAGTTGTTTGCTGAGGATCCCTGGCTGCTCAGGGCTCTCCCAGCCCTTTGCTGGATCAAATTCTTATTGACAAAAGAAGAGCTGGTCCCACAAACCAAAGTGAACAAAATCACTGAGAAGCACAAGTTGTCTTTAATGTCATCAATGGCATTAAATATTTAGAAATGCAGTGTAAACACCTTCAGAGCAGGCAGACAACTCCCCTGGTCCCCAGAATTGTTGGGATGTACAAAGAGCCAGCACTTCTCAGGGTGTGCAGCCACTGCTCCAGACTTCCCACCACAGTTTCACATTCTCGTGTCATTTACAGCTCCAGCCCGTTGGCCCCGTGTCCCAAAGTGTTTCTCATTAGTAAACTTTTCATAACCTGCAAAAACTGCCACAGGTGCAGCAGAGAAGGCCCCGGGATGGCAGCTGGAGCTGGCACTTGGCTCTCGGGGCTGTTTGCTTAGCTGGGTTTGAGGGATGGCCCTGAGCAGCTCGTGGGACGTGTGGCTGTGCTCGGACCTGAGCTCCTGGAGCCCTGGATGCTGAGAATTCCAGACTTTCTGTGCTGCCAGGCACCGACCCCCAGGAGAGCACAGCACTGACCGGGGGCCGTGGAGAAGCTCCCAAGATGGAATGGTGGAACTGGGATTGTGGGGGTGGAGTTTGAGTAGAAGTGTGTGATGTCACAGGGTGGGAAACTCAGAGTTTAAGGGTTTAGAATATAGGAATATATATAAAGCAAAGTGGAGGCTTTAAGGTGGAACCTGGTCCTTCTTCTTCACCTTCTTCTTAAGTTTAAGTAGTATTATATAAGTATTATATAAGTATTATATTATATAATTATTATATAAGTATTATATTATATAAATATTATATTATATAATATGTATTATATATATTAATATATAATATATAATATATAATATATAATATATAATATATATTATATACATATAAGTATTATATTAACATATTATACATATTATTAATATTACATTATATATACACCATTATGATATATTATATATATTATCTATTATCTATTATCTATTATCTATTATATATTATATATTATATATTATATATTATATTATATAATTAATTATATAATATATAATTTCATATAATTGTAATTATATAATTATTAATTATATAATTAAATATTTCTAATTAATTATATAATATATAGTTATATAATTAATTATATAATATTGTATATTATATATATTATATAATATTATATATTATATAGATAAATATGCTATATTCATGTCCCTTATTCCCTATCTTTTATCAGTCATTAAGGAAATATATTTCCCCTAATTTAGATTTTTTTTTTTCTTTTCGCAAACATTTTGCTCTTTTTCCCAGTGCTGTTGTTCCTGCCACAATTAATGGGTTTTTTTTGGTTTTGTTTTGCAGAGGGAATGTCTGGGGCAGTCATGGGAGTGGGTCCTGCTCCCTCTGAGGAACTTTGGAGCTCCAAGAAACGTGGAGCAGGATGAGGAACCTTGTGCCCTGTAGGGATTCTTCTAAGACATCACTCTTAGCAGCAGACACTAAAACCAGAGAATTTTAAACCATTTCATGCAGTGAAAATTCAAAAGGGAGATTTGGGCCATGTGGCACCCATGAAATGAAGGCAAAACCTTTCAAAAGTATCTGAGATCTGCAGATAGGGTCAGGTTTTTTTTTTTTAATGTTTCAAAAGTGTTGAATATTAAAAAAAAAAAAAACAAAACTCAACAGGAGTTTAAATAAACACAGGCAAGTGAGTCAGTAAGAAGATATAAAATCATCAGGAAAGGCTGAGTTTGTTTTAATACAGGGATTACTGTAAACACTCGCAGTGCATGGTAACAATTTGTAGCCCATGTGTTTTGAAATATCATAAGTGGTGTCAATAAACACATTAAAATTCGACTTCAAAGAGCCCTGTGGATGTTTGGAGTGTCACAAAGACATTGCAACCCGGGGATTTGGGATGGAAACAAGTATGGGAGCAATCAAACAGCTCCTCTGTGAAGAAAGGGATCTTGTCAGGCTGTTAGAGCTAAGCATCTGTGAGGGTGATTATTGCTGTGGACGGCTCTGAGAGCTCCCAGCCCCTGATATTTTTCTTTTTTTTTTTTGTCTGCCTCCCCTCCCACCCTGACCTGCTGCTTTGGCTCTCCACCTGCTGGGTCTCACACCCCTTCGGAGCAGGGTTGGTTTCTGTCTTGGTTTGAAAAGACAGGTGGTTGTTAAGGAAGGCAGGATTCTCCCTTGAAATGGAAAATGTAAACCACCCCCCCCCTCTGGATTATGAGAATTTTGAAATTAAGGGGCTCTCAGGCAAAGATATGGGAGCAGGAATAACAGTTCTTTACTGGGAAAATTTAAAAAAATACAAATGCAATAGTACAAAAAGAAAAACCACTGACAGAGTCAGAATAGAACCTGACCCCCTGTGGGTCAGGGTGGTGGCAGCAGTGCCATTCCATGGGGGCTCAGCCCTCCTGCAGTGCCAGCTGTGCTTCTGCTGGAGCAGGATCCTGGACAAGGCTGGAGTTTTCCTCTGGAGCTCCAGGGCTGCTGGAGATGGGCCTGGGCTCCCTCTGGGAATGCAGTGGGGCAGAAAGCTGCTCCTCTGGGAATGCAGTGGGGCAGAAAGCTGCTCCTCTGGGAGTGCAGTGGAGAAGGCTGCTGTGGTGTCCCAAAATCTCAGATTGTATCCAGGTAGGAATGCTTGGCTCCTCCCCCTGGGCGGAGCCTCTCCCAATGGGATGATGGAATTTTATCAGTCATGCAGGGACACTCCCTGGCCCATTAACAGAATTAATGGCCCATGAACAGAAGAGATCTCCTGGAGGGAGGATTGGTTGTGGAAGAGATAAATAAAAACTGCCCAATGAACAGAAGAGAGCTGCCCCACCTCTGACAGATGGGAATAGAATACACACCCCCAGCCTAAGACACTTTCTCCAGACAGGGACAGCCTGACTGATTCCCAGGCACTGTCCCAGCAGGAATCACAAATTTGGGGTGTATCTGGAGCAGGTGGCACAGCCCCCATGGGCTGCCTGGGGACAGGGCTCATCCATGTGTGGGATGTTGTGGGAATTGTTGTTCCTGCATTTCCAAGGTGCCTCTCAGCTTTGAGTTCATGTTCCACCCCAACAGCAGGAACCACCCAGGCAAGGCATGATGGAATCATGGAATATCCTGAGCTGGGAGGGACCCAGGGATCATCCAGTGCAGCTGCTGGCCCTGCACAGACACCCCAGCAATCCCACCCTGGGCATCACCTGGAAGTGGTGTCCAAAGGCTCCTGGAGCTCTTGGGGCTGTGTGCATTCCTGGGGAGCCTGGGCAGTGCCCAGCACCCTCTGGGAGAAGAACCTTTCCCAAAATCCAACCTAACCCCCCCCTGGCCCAGCTCCAGCCATTCCCTGGGTGCTGTCCCTGTCTCAGGGAGCAGAGATTGTCCCTCAGGAGGAGCTGTGGAGGAGTCTGTGCCTCATGTGGGGTGGATTTGCTCCTCTCACTCCTGTTCCTCTGGTGTCTCACAGAATTCACAGAATCACCAGGTTGGATGAGATCTTTAAGATCATCGAGTCCAACCCAGCCCCAACACCTCAACTAAACCCTGGCACCCAGTGCCACATCCAATAATTTTTCAAAGATCCAGGGATGTGTTTTAAAAACACCACCACCTCCCCAGGCAGGCCATTCCAGCACTTTATCACTCTTCCAGTAAAAAACTTTTTCCTAACGTCCAATCTAAATTTCCCAGCTTAAGATTGTGTCCAGAGCTCTCAGAAAATGAGCCATCTCTCCTTTCCCAGACGAGATCCTGTCACATCAGCCCGAGCACAGGTGAGCACAGGGTGGCTTTGATGTCTCACATTGTCTCATCCACAAATTCAATTTACTGCACTTGAGCTAAACACATTCCCTTATTGCAAAATTAATTCACACATGTCCTTTTTTAAGGTGACAGAACCAATCTGAGGGAACAGATGAGCATTCCCGTGTCCAGGTTTAATCATCCCAGCCAAGATTCCCTTGTTTTAATCCTCAACCTCATGTTGACAGCGGAGTGCTCCGTGTGCAGGCCGGGAAGGATTAAATGGGGCTTCTTGGGGGATGTTTGGAACAACCTTTGAAATGCTGAGGGCACCTGTTGGCATTAATAGAGCAGCGTGTGTGGGAGCAGGGGGAAAATCCAGGCTGGATGTACACAGCTGTAGAGGGGACAGGGGACATCGCTGACACTTAACACATGTTGGAGTGGAAGCAGAATGGAAATAACACCCACAGAAACAACCCCTGCTTCCATGTTTTAGGAATTTACCTGGGGCACAAACATCTCGGCACACAGGCAGCTTTTGCTTGTGTTGAAATTGCTGTTTAATCCATATTTTTGTTTGGAATCTGCCCCTGATTCATCAGCATCTTCCTGGAGTCACTGTAGCACCTTTGCATGTGAGCTGCAGGAAAGGGTAATTAAATTTAATAGAAGCCACCCTTGCTTTGAAGCTGCCCTGATTTTAGGGCCACAAGGAGAAGCAATTAAACTCCAGCAGCCACGGATTTAAGCTGAAGGTAGAGAGTAATTTATTTATTTTTTTAAAGGAAATTTCCTCAGTAAACGGATTTGAATTGTCAGATCTGATTGGATTTCAAAGCTAGAGAGATTTCCTTCTTTGGGAGTTTTGCTTCTCTTGAAGCAAAATGAAATTATTTTGTGATTTCATGATTTTATCAAAAATTAGTGGTTAAATGAGGTAACAAGGAAAAGAAAAAAATATTCTAGAATGCCATAATCAGTGCCAAAGTTACTTCTAACTTTTTAAAAATAATTTTTAGGAGTTTCCCATAAAGGATCAGCTGGAAAAGGTCTGACTCCAGCACAGACATTATTCAGAAAAGCAAACTACTAACTCAGTTAATATTTAGAAGGACAAAAAATGGCCCTAAACTTCACCAACTCTTGGAAATATTTGAAGAACCTCAGCTAAGCCAGAGGCACAAGTGAAAAATCTGAGTGTTTTTCATCTCTCTTCCCCTCTCAGAGTTCCCAGGTGCGCAGGGAACTCCACTGGGGGACCCTTCCCTCTGAGCTCTCTGAAATATTTGGGGTTTGGATTCTGAACATTATTTTGACCTCATTAAAACCATTTCCTTTGGAAACCCAGCAAAACCCCGAAGAGAGTCCAAATATAAATCAATGCAAATGCAATTACTGCAACACCCCCTCCTCTGTGCCTCGGGGGCTGGAAAAATCCATCGATTCTCTGCTGGAATTGAGCTGGGAAATAGGAAGAGCCCACCCCACTTCCAGGTAGCAGCCCTGGAGCAGAGGCTCTGGGCTGGCCGGGTCCCTGCGGGAGGGAGGCAGCGCTGCCCGTGCAGCTGCGGGAGCTGGGAGCTTGGAGTGCTGGGATTCTGGGAACTGGGATCACAGGGGACTGGGAGCTTGGAGTGCTGGGATTTTGGGAACTGGGATCACAGGGGACTGGGAACACAGGGAACTGGGAATGTGGGGAACTGGGATCATGGAGGACTGGGATCACAGAGGACTGGAAGCACAGGGGACTAGGATCATGGGGAACTGGGAACATGGGGGACTGGGATCACAGGAACTGGGATCTCAGGAGACTGGGAGCTTGGAGCACTGGAATTTTGGGGACTGGGATCACGGGGGACTGGGATCACAGGGAACTGGGAACACAGGGAACTGGGAACACAGGGAACTGGGAACATGGGGACTGGAATAATGGAAGACTGGGATCATGGAGGACTGGAAGCACAGGGGACTGGAAGCTTGGAGTGCTGGGATTTTGGGGAACTGGGATCACGGGGAACTGGGACCACAGAGGACTGGAAGCATAGGAAACTGGGATCATGGAGGACTGGGATCACAGGGAACTGGGTTCATGGGGAACTGGGATCATGGGGAACTGGGATCACAGGGAACTGGGATCACAGGGAACTGGGGTCTTGGAGGATTAGTAGCACAGGGGAGTGGAATCTTGGACAACTGGGGTCACAAAAGAATGGGAGCACAGAGGTCTTGGATCACAGAGGACTGGCATCATGGGAGACTGGGATCTTGGAGGACTGAAATCACAGAGGACTGGGATCATGGAGGATTGGGATCACAGAGGACAGAGAGCATGGGGAACTGGAATCAGGGAGGACTGGGCACATGAGGGACTGGATCACAGAGGACTGAGATCACAGAGGATTGAGATCTGAGGAATGGCATCTTGGAGGGCTGGGATCACAGAAGATTGGGATCACAGGGTACTGGAACCTCAGTGGAATGATTCCTATTTGTGACTGGAGGATCTGGAAGGTTCTGGCTTAGCTCTGCACCAGGAGCCACCGTGGGTCACCATCATTCTGACACAGGATGTCCGGCTCCATGGGGTCAGGAATCTGCCCCGGGAGCTCAGCCATTGGCTCTGAACACTGTAAGGTCAGCTGGTGTCTCTCATGGGTTATTTCTGCAGGTTTGGGATTCTCCAAATGTTTGGAGTGAGCCGTAAGGACTGGGAAGGGAGCCCAGGCCTAAAGGGACATTTTGTCTTTTCCTTTCTTGATGGAAACTGGGGGAGTTCCATGCTGGGGCAGGCATGGAGAAGATTTGGATGTGTCTGTGGGGACAAGGAAGCTGAGTGCATCAATCCTTTGTGCCCCAAAGCAGAAATGGCTGAGATGAAGTTTGAAATTGCCCGGGCCAGGCTGGTCCTGGGCCACCATACTGTCCCTGCCAAGGCCATCACCTGCCAGGTGGCACTGCCAGCCTGGATTTCAGGCAGAGGTGTCACCAAACACCTGGTGAGTGACCAAACACCGGGCACGGCATCAGCGCAGCAGAGGGAAATTGCCAGGGATATGCAGCAGAAGCTGTGTTATGTTGCTTCAGATCCCAGCCAAAATATGCAGGAAAAGCCAGAAGAGCTGAGTTGTGAAGACATTCTCCCTGAGGGATGGGCTGTCAAGGCAGGGGAGCAGCTATTCCAAGCTCCTGAAACGCACACAGAGGCAGAAATCCCAGAGCCAGGGTTTGGGAGGATGGTCCTGTGGAGCATCACCCAGTGTTGGGAGCACGTCCAGCCCAACGTGCTCAGAATCGTGCTCCTGTTGGGCAGGTGCACTCCTTTCCAAGCTTTCAGAGAGGCTTCTGAAGGAGCTGCAGGCAGGAGTTCCCAGCACAGCTCGTGTGGAGGCTGCTCAACCCCGAGGCTGGATGAGCTCCCTGTGGGTTGGTGCTTCCATGCTTGGCAGCTTAAGAGCATTTAGGAATATGAAGACTACCAGGGGAGACCATGATGAGGTTGGACCAGCAGTGCTCCAGAGAAAAATCCTTTTGAAAATCTCAGTAGGACCATCCAAGTGGTTTTTTGTTTTGTTTTTTTTGTTTTGGTTTTTTTTTTTTGGTTTTTTGTTTTGTTTTTGTTTTGTTTTTTTTTTTTTGTTTTTTGTTTTGTTTTTTTTTTTTAAGTGTCAATCTGACCAGCTGGAGAGCAGTTAATAAATCAGGACAAAAATAATTGATTTATAGTAAGTGATTTCATAGCTTACTAAAGAAAGGTCCCTCGTGCATTGGGCTGAAGAAGGACTCCTTGTTGGGAGCGTTATTGCCATCCAAGATGTTGGGTTTAATCCTAGAAATGCGTTGATCCCTGCTAGAACTGCAAACAGATTGTCAGGCTTTAAAACACTGGGGAAGGAGCCCCCTCCACGCCGTGCCCACGGGGACTGGCTCTGTGCCACGCCCTGTAAAATGCCAGTCTGCAAAGAAAAGGGCAACCAGGGGGCTCGGGGGGCTGCTGACCCCTCCCCATGGCTGTGGGAAAGGGATTTGGAGAAAATGTTTAAAACTTGATGGAAGGTTTATGTAGTGTTTGTAAGTTTATATTGGTACGTAAACTTTGAGATAAGAAATGTTGATTTAGAGATGTTACGGAATAATATTAGGATAGATAATAATAATAGGGTAGATAATAGGATATAATAATTGGATGGACGTTGTTGAGAGAAAAATTGAATTAGAAACAAGTTTTAAAGGATGGTTTTGTAAAAAAGACTAGATAGTTTGGAAAAATGGAACTATGAAAGATCTATTAGAACCCATGAGGGGTAATTTTAGATTATTGGTTTTAAGGTATTTACAGGACAGTGTAGCAAAAGCTGATAGGCCAAGAAACACTTATAGTGTATTGTAATTGTATTGTTAATGTAATTACAAGACAATTATTGTAATTGTATTGTAATCTGATTGTGGTGGCATGAATTATAACATCTGTATTGTCTCACCCTTCAGGTAAGACTGAAAATAGAATAAAAGTTCTTAAAAGGCCTCTCAGTTGCCCCATCTCTGGGTCAGAAAAGAGCTTCATCCAAGCCATGGCCCTGGGATCCCCTGCAGGAGCTCAGAGGACTCCCAGGGCTGGTTTTGCTCACAGAATGGGTTGGTGTGGTTGTTAAAGCAGAGCTCTCACCCCTGTGGGATGCTCTCACATCTCTGTGCTCCTGGCAGCCTCCCTGTGGGGTTTGCTGTGGCACATCCCATAAAATACCCTCTCTGTTTGTCCATCTCTGGAGTTTCACCAATAATCCAACAGCAGGAGGTGTTGTGTGAGGCTAAATTTAGATCCTAATGTTCATTAAAAATATTAAATTGGAGAGGTACCTGACTTGGGGTTATTCTTAGAGATCTCCACAAGAAATATTTAATGTCAGGGATCTGAGGGATCAATCCCAAGCTGGCATCAATCATCTTTGGGAAAAGCTGAATATATTGGGGGAAGTGTTAATTTCTCTGCCCTATCACCAAGTGCTGGGGAAAGTGATGATCCTGAAGAGTTTTACTGAAATTATTAAACAAATCTGCCCTGCTATGCTCAGTGTTTAAAAATAATTCCACTGGTGTAAATAAACTGGCTAAGTGAACTAAGGAATTCCTAGGAAAGGTATGAATCTCCAGCAATTAAATTTAAATTCAATTAAATAATTTGAAAGTTGCATGTTTACAGGGATCTTTATTCACACCTGCCACATCTATGCACTGCTTCCAGGCAGGCAAGAGAAATCACATCTGAATTTCTGCTTGGCCCTTCTAAGTGATTATAAATTGCTGTAAATTGTTATAAATGATTTATAAATTGTTCAGGAACGACTGGGGGAAATCCTCTTCTTGGAGAATCTGCTCAGGACTGGCAGGAGAAGAGTTCATCGCTCAGTTCCTGCCTGTGCTCCTGCAGCTCCGGGGATGAATCTCCAAACTCAGGGATGCCCTCTGCTGCCTTGGGACCGAGCATCACCTGTCACCTCCTCCCGCGGCCCTGCCAGGGATCTCGGGGCTCTCTTCCTTTCCTGCAGGGCTCTTTTCCATTCCTGCAGAAATTTTCCATTCCTGCAGAGCTCTTTTCCTTTTCTTGCAGGACCCTTTTCTTCTCCTGCAGGACTTTTCCATTCCTGCAGAGCTCTTTTCCTTTTCTTGCAGGACCCTTTTCTTCTCCTGCAGGACTCTTCCTTTCCTGCAGAATTTTCCTTTCCTGCAGGACTCTTCCTTTCCTGAAGAGCTTTTTTCCTTTCCTGCAGGGCTCTTTTCCTTTCCTGCAGGACATTTCCAGGGGAGGGAAGGGAAGGGAAGGGAAGGGAAGGGAAGGGAAGGGAAGGGAAGGGAAGGGAAGGGAAGGGAAGGGAAGGGAAGGGAAGGGAAGGGAAGGGAAGGGAAGGGAAGGGAAGGGAAGGGAAGGGAAGGGAAGGGAAGGGAAGGGAAGGGAAGGGAAGGGAAGGGAAGGGAAGGGAAGGGAAGGGAAGGGAAGGGAAGGGAAGGGAAGGGAAGGGAAGGGAAGGGAAGGGAAGGGAAGGGAAGGGAAGGGAAGGGAAGGGAAGGGAAGGGAAGGGAAGGGAAGGGAAGGGAAGGGAAGGGAAGGGCTCACAGTGACACCCAGAGAGTTCTGTGAGTGCTTTTAATGAGATTTCACCCTGACAGAGCATTGCTGATGTAATCTGAGATGGATGCATTGATGCCAAACTCATTTCACATCCAGGGACCCAGGTCAGCTCCTCCCAGCAGAAAATCCTTCAACAGCCCATCATTACTGGTCTGCAGCACTCCCAGGACTGGGCTGGCCTGGCTCTTTCCATTCCCTCCTCAGGCACGACTTTGCTCAAGGGCACACCACGAGACAGCAGAACCTGGCACACATTCCCTGACTCCATTTCAGCCTCCTGCTCCCCTTGTGCTGCCGTGGCTCCACAGGGCGCTGGGAATTCATCCCCTCGCTTTTATTTCAGTTTTGGTTTGAACGGGCTGAGCTCTCAATCATGTGGGACTCGATTCTCTCAGCTCCCCCATACCTGAGGGAAGGAGTTGCAGGAGTCCTTTCTCTGATGCATTCCCACCTGTGCTGTGCATACATGGAGGAGTTAAACTGTAAATTTGTCCAGGCAGGGTGTGGAGTGTCCCTCTCTGGAAACATTCCAAACCTGTTCTTCCAGGCAGAAAGGAGAAGGGGAAAGAAAAACCCCAAATAGTAAAATCTTCTGGCATAAAGTTTTTGTTTGTTCCCCCTGCTGGTCCATTAAATGTTTTTTGAAATTAGGAGGAAGTATTTTAAAAAATCCTGGCAAAGAGGAGTCGATAAGCACAGCATGGCAGTGGTCAAAGCTCCTTGGAAATGCAGCAGCAGCCGTCCCAAAAACCAGGAGTGCCTGAGGATCACTGAATCAGGGAATGGTTTGGCTGGAAGGGACCCCTAAAGCCCATCTAGTGCAACCTCCCTGCAAAGAGCAAGGACATCTTCATCCACACCAGGCCTTGGGTGCTCCCAGGGATGGGTCAGGAGCAGGGAGAGGGCAGCAGTGCAGGGCTGTCCTGCAGATCTGGTGTGAAACAACACCTGCAACACTTGGAAGTGGTGGCCAGGAAGGACAAGGGGCAGGAAAACACCAGCCCAGCCCTGAGCATGAGCACCTCCATCCCATGATTTACTGAGCAGGTCTGGCTCCTTTTCTCCCATGTTGGAAACATCCAGGTGAGTCCCTAAGGGTGAAGATGAAGAAAGAGAGAAGATTCCAGAGCTTTTCCAGGTGATGTCCCTGCCTGGAGCAGGCTGCAGCTCCTCAGGGTGAGAGAGGCCGTGCAGTCCTCACCCCCAGACCCACACGTGCACCCACACACACACACAGATTTTTATTAAGCCATTCCATGCAAGGATTTTATGTATGTATATATATTTTTTTTATTTGGAAAACTTCAGAGTGCTGTTTTTTTCACACACAGTAAAGTTAGCTTTGCTGAGATTCATTAGTCCCCTTTCCCCCTGTGTGTAAATGGATCTCTCTCAGTTATGCAATGCAAGGGTACACAACCATGAAAAGTGCAGAGCCAGCCAAAAAAAGCATTGTTCTGAACTCGGACGTGTAAAATATTCATATTCAATAATAAAAAAATAAAAAAAAAACAGCCCTTAATAAAAAATTCACGGTGTAAAATATGCATTGTCCTCCCATCCCCAGGGCTGCAGCCCTTTCCAGCCCAACACGTTCCTGGGGTTTTCACTGCCTTGTTGGACTCGATTAATTCCAAACCAATTCACCCCAGACATCCCAGGATTAGGTGCCTGAATTGATTCTGCCTTCTCTGAGGGCACTGGATCCATGGCTGCAGGAACAGCTGCCAGCAGCTGGGGCTGCTCACAGCCTGTCCCTGTGCTGGTGGCATGTTTGGGCACCCAGTGCCACACTGGGCACAGCCACATCCAGCAGAGCTCTCCCAGGAGGGTTTGCATCCCCTCATTGTCTTAATGAGTGGGACATTCACATTCTCTGCACAGAGAGACACAATTCTGTCTCTCAGGAGAAGCACAGATAGAAGAGAAAAAAATCTTTATCTCTGCTCCTGTTTTCCCCATGTGGAATGTGGTGTGGAGATTTTTTATCTGAAGTGATTGCTGGGTTGGATTCTAGAAAGTTGTTTGGGTTCAATGACCAATGGGATCCAGCTGTGTCTTGGACTCTCAGCAGAGTCACGAGTTTGTAGTTAGTTAGATAGGTAAGTAAAAAGTATGTAAAATAAGATAGTATCTCTTTAAATAGTATATTAATGTAATATAGTATAGTTTTAATAAAGCTACCCTTCAGCCTCCTGATCTGGAGCAGACACCATCATTTCTTCCCTCATCCGGGCTTCGCCGCGTTTCTCCTATAAATGAGAACATTCCCAGGGGATAACGGGGCTGAGCTCCCCAGGGAGGAGGGAGTGTTGGAACCCAGGGCACAGGGAATGTTTCTCTGCCTGTCCTGAGAAGTCCTGATCCCCAGGAGAACTCTGCTTTTAACCTTTGTCCATGGAGAAAGCTTCCAAGACTTCGGGATGAATTGGGATCTGCGAGTGTGTGAAATAGATAGTGTAGTTCATCACAGGGTGAAAAATGTAGAGTTTTGTGGTTTTAATATGGAGGTGGGTAGGAGACAAGATGGAGAATTTTGGGCATTGTCTGATCTCCTTCTTGTTCTTCATCTACTCCATTTTCTGCAGTGTTGGTGGCACAGGGTGATTGGTTAGAAAGAGCCGCAATGCAGATGTTGCGTGGACAGACAAATAATTAGTTATTGGTAGAAAGATAGAAATAAAATACGTTCTAAGAGTTAATTGGACAAAATAGTTTTAAGATACCTTGAATCTGTGTGTCTTGTGACTTTTGGTGCCTTCTCTTTGTATGCAAAGTCTAAGATGTAAACGGCATGCAGAACTTTTGATAAGAGAAAAAATAAACAACCTGAAGAATGAAAAACCAAAAGTCCCGTTCGTCTCTCAAGCCTGGCACAGAACTTTTTAGGAATCTCCCCATCAGGGGATCCTCAGGGGGGGTTTCTCAAGGGAGCACTTTGGGAACACCCTGAGGTGTCTCTGTCAGATTAGGCCTTTTTCTGACGTTTCTAAATCAAAATTTCTTGTCTTAAATTTTACGTACAGATACACACTATGTGAATTCTCTATCAAGTTTTAAGAATTCTCTACAAATCCATTTCCCACCTCTTGCCCTGCAGAATCTCCCATGGAGCTCTCGCAGGGAAGAAGGAATGAAAGGATCATTTCATTTCCCTGTTGGGATCACTTAATTTCCTGTTGGGATCATTTCATTCCCTGTTGGGATCATTTCATTCCCTGTTGGGATCATTTCATTCCCTGTTGGGATCATTTCATTTCCCTGTTGGGATCATTGCATTTCCCTGTTGGGATCATTTCATTTCCTTTTTGGGGTCATTTAATTTTCCTGTTAGGATCATTTCATTTCCCTGTAGGGATCATTGCATTTCCCTACTGGGATCATTGCATTTTACTGTTGGGATCATTTCATTCCCTGTTGGGATCATTTCATTTCCCTGTTGAGATCATTGCATTTCCCTGTTGGGATCATTTCATTCCCTGTAGGGATCATTGCATTTCCCTGTTGGGATCATTGCATTTCCCTGTTGGGATCATTGCATTTCCCTGTTGGGATCATTTCATTCCCTGTTGGGATCATTGCATTTCCCTGTTGGGATCATTTCATTCCCTGTTGGGATCATTGCATTTCCCTGTTGGGATCATTTCATTCCCTGTAGGGATCATTGCATTTCCCTGTTGGGATCATTGCATTTCCCTGTTGGGATCATTTCATTCCCTGTTGGGATCATTGCATTTCCCTGTTGGGATCATTTCATTCCCTGTTGGGATCATTTCATTTCCCTGTTGGGATCATTTCATTTCCCTGTTGTGCCAAAGGGAAGCAGAGACAGGTGGGAAGAACCACGTGGCTGAAGGTTTCAGCAGAGCCAGGAGAACTCTCCATAATCCCTCCTCCCCTGCTCCCTGGGAGCAGGGACAGACCCAGGGGATGGCTGGAGCTGTGCCAGGGGAGGTTTAGGTTGGATTTTGGGAGAAGTTCTTCCCCCAAAGGGTGGTAAACAGACTCCCCAGGGAATGCCAGAGCTCCAGGAGTGTTTGGGCAGCACTGCCAGGGATGCACAGGGTGGGATTGTTGGGGGGTCAGGGCAGGACCAGGACTTGGATCAGTGATCCCGTGGGTCCCTTCCAGCTCAGCCTATCCTGGCTCTGTGATTCTTTGCTTTAATTCTGATTTTTCTGCGTCCCCACCTCCTGCTGGAGCTGCCTCGGTGTGTGTGCCCAGGGGGTGACACAGAAGGACAGCACAGGCCAGGACAGAGGAGACTGAGCAGCGTCACCTGGGACTGGAACTGAACCACCAGGCCCTGCTCAACAGGTGCCCTGAGCTGCTTTTATGTCATTAAAAACCACAAAGTGGGACCCAGGAGCCCAGCACTGGAGGGGAATATTAAAGTGTTGTTATGAACGTTGCTAAAAAAAATAAAAGAGAACTCAGGAACTGGAGGAAGGGCTCTGGCACTTCAATTTTATGAAGATATATGGGAGAAAAGAATGAGAAACTCCAAAAAAACAATGCCTGAGATGTTTCTTTTATCTAAAGTACAACTAGTTCAACATTTTGTGCAGAATGAGTCCCAAGGAGCATAAATCAGGGGATGGAAGAGATGTTTTAAAAAGGCCTCCAAATATAATTTCTTTACCTCCCACGTTCTCAGGCCAAATATTTTAAATGGAAAAGCATGTGGGACAAAGAGCATGGATATTATCAGTGTCTTTAAGGACCATTCCCAGCAAGGTGATTTGTTCTGTGTCCCCAGTCTGATATGTATAAACAAGGAAAAGGAAGGAGAGGAAGAAAACTCAGAAAAATCAGAAGCTGGGAAAGCTGTGCCCACAAGTGACAGTATGGAAATAATGATAATTATTCTTTTTAATAATAATTAAATGCCATGACGAGACAGCTGTCAGCCATGGCTGAGATTTTTAGTGGGAAAAATGAGCTGAAATTGTTCTTTTTCAGTTCTCTTGGGTGTCAGATTTTAGCCACAGCACTGGGATGCCTTGAAGGGAACTGGGAGGATGAAGGGAAGGAATTGGGAGGATGAAATGAAGGAAACTGGGAGGATGAAATGAAGGAAATTGAGAGGATGAAATGAAAGGAAATAGGAGGATGAAATGAAGGAACTGGGAGGATGAAATGAAGGGAATGGGGAGAATGAAATGAAGGAAATTGAGAGGATGAAATGAAAGGAATTGGGAGGATGAAATGAATGAACTGGGAGGATGAAAGGAAGGGAACCGGGAGGATGAAATTAAGGAACTGGGAGGATGAAATGAAGGAAATTGGGAGGATGAAATTAAGGGAATGGGGAGAATGAAGCAAAGGGAACTGGGAGGATGAAATGAAGGAACTGGGAGGATGAAATGAAGGGGACTGAGAGAATGAAGTGCCCTCAGTGGCTCTGGGTAACATCCCAGCCTCCCCACCCCAGTTCAGTCCCTCCATCTCCATCCCCTGACCCTCAGTGCTCCTGCAGCCTCTGGGAATTTCCTGCTTGCTTTTTCCAGGAATCCCTCCCTGAGATCCGAGAGGGGAGCTGGGTGGTGTTGGAATCATTTCTCCTGCTGGGGTTGCCCAGCCAGCTCGGATCAAGTGTGACCCTGCTGGTGTCAGAGCCCTGCCCTAACCCTGGAGCCCCTCGGCCCTTGTAATGCAGAGGAGCTGAGGAGATGTGGAAAGGTTCAACCCCTCGGATCCTTTGCTCCCCTGACAGATCCAAGTGGAAATACAGGCACTGCCAAAGCTGCTTCATTCCCAGATTCCTACAGAAAACAGAATTTTCAGCAGAGCACAGCACAGCAGGGGAGCTGTGCTGGTGGGCTGATGACACCCTCTGAAGGACTTCCAGCCAAAATAATATGGATTTCCTGGAAGCACATCCCCCCAGAGGAAGAGGTCGTGGATTTTGGAGGTATCCAAGACAACAGCTCAGATGCTGATCCCAGTTCTGCTGCTGCAAAGCCACTGCCTTCAGGGGATGGATGCAGAACTGTGGGGCTGTTCTGCTGAGCTCATTGCTCCTTTATGGGGGGAGGGATGGATCCCTGCATGTCCAGAACACCTGGATAACCTGGATAACCTCCAGCTTGCAGGCTCAGGAGTTACATTTCCAGACCCATCACAGGCTTTCCAGGGCAAGTCACCTTGGGGTGACATCTGGGTTTATCCCATCTGGCCCTTATAACTAAACCAAAAACTTCAAACCCTGATTCAGATAAGGGAGAGAGACAGACTTCACCTGCACAGGAGCTGCTGAGCTTTTATCATCTCCATTTACCAAAATTAAAAGCTTTTGGGACTGGGTTCCTGATTTAATTCTCTTCTTTATGGGCATCAGTAGAACTGATGGTGCTGAAACACTGCTGAAAAGATGAAATCCACTTTCAGAGTGAGATTATTTTTGTTATTAGAAAGGTTGTACCTGGAAGTTGGAAGAAGTGAACAAACAAAAATATTACTGAGGACATTTAAAGTGAAAATCAATGTGGTCAAAGATCCCAGCAGTGAACGGAATTAACTCAGCCCTAATTCCCAGTGCCAGACCCCCAAAATCTCCAGTCCCACCATCAGAGTCATTAAAGAGCAGTTCCATCAGCCTAAACACCTCCAGAGGGGTTTAATCCCAGTTTATGTTTACCAGGAAGTGTCTGTGTCATGAGCAGCTGAATGTGTGAGGTTGTTCCTTCAGAAGCCACAGAAGTGACTAAACCCAACAATAATCCATGAAATTACATCAGATTTTTTTTTTCTCCTCGCATGTCCCGAGGAATTCCCTGACTCCAAACCCGTTCCAACTGGCACCATCCTGCACTTGAGCTCCAATATCAGTGGAGTCTGTGATGGTTCCAATTTTTCTGCTGAGGGATTACATTAAATCCAAATAATTCTTTCCACGGGGGATTACAGAGCCACTCTGGTTTCAAACATTCCCATCCAGGAGTGAGGAAACATTTTCCTGGGTGTCTGTCCCTTCCTTGGATATGGCAGACAACCTTTATCTTATCTAGGCATAAATCCATTTCATTAATTTCATTCCTAATAATCCAATTCCTAAAGGAAGCTGATGGAACAGCCCATTGGAAATCCAATCTTTGTATTTTTGGCTGAATGCCCTTGGATTATTAATTGCACATAAATTACATGACTCAGTGTTCCCCATTTCAGTGACTGGAATGCTTCTGCCTGAGAGAAAAGCTCACCTGGAGGAGCTGTCAGCCACTGCTGGATGTGGCTCACCTCTGAGGGGTGAATTGCAGCTGATTAACAAGAGGCTGGATCAAATGTCCATTCTCAAAAATCGGGATTTTCTGTTCCACTACCAGATTTTTTTTTTTTTTTTTTGGCAGTGGGGTTTAGAGCAGGAAAATAGGAAATGAACTGGAAAAATTTGAAGACTGCAGCAAACCAGAAAATCCTGGAAGGGACACACTCTGGAGATCCACCCTGGCCATTAATAACATGGAAAGATTTCATTAGAGGGAAGGGAAGAAGAAAGAAATTGCAAGGAGGAGCATGGGATAAAAAAAAAAAATCCTGCATTAAACCCCACACTTCTGGTTTCAAATCTTGGAATCAAAGATTCACAGAACCATTTAAAGTTGGAAAAGCTCTCCAAGACCACCAAGTCCTGTCCCCACCTTGTCCCCAGCCCAGAGCCCTGAGTGCCACGTCCAGCTCTTCCTTGGACACCTCCAGGGATGGGCACTCCAAACCTCCCTGGGCAGCTCCTGCCGAGGCCTGAGCACCCTTTCCATGGAGAAATTCCTGCTGGAGATGGCCCACGGGGTGTGAAAGTGCTGCAGGGGATGGATTGCTGGGGTCTGTGTGGGGCTGAAGGTGCTCAGGGGGGATTTCTCAAACCCAAACCAGGGCAGGAGCAGCTCCCCTGCACCACGGCCTGGAAATAAAACAAATTGTTTGTTAAGGACACCTTGGTCACCTAAAAAGGATTTTTTTTTTTTTCTGGTGGAAAAACCCCTTCTGCCCTCTGCTGAGGAGCACATGGAAGGGGAGCAGCCCCTCAGAATAAGGGACTTTTTGAGAGCTTGATCTTCAATTCTTCCTCCTCTTCTTCTTCCCCTTCCCAGCCCACAGCTCCTCGTGGCCACTCAGGCCCTGCTGAAGGAGCCAACCCCCAAAACACCCTCTGTGCAGGGGCACCTGAGCCCTGTCACCCACCCTGGTGCCTTAGGGCTTTGTTTTTTCTATTTTTCATCTCTTTGTAATCCTGCAGTTCTTCAGTGTAGAACTCTAAACTCCATGTGCAGTGTGAGCTGCTGCTTCCCCATTTTGGGCAGACACAACAATTCCTCTCCAGGCCTGGCAGTCAAGGACACCTCAGTGCCTCAGGCCCCAAAAAAAGTTAAACAAAATTGAGTTTGGGGGCTGCAAACTTGGGGTAAATTCCTTCATTACCTGAAGCTGTAACTGGAAGATTAATCCCCAATATGCAAATGGACCAAACTTATAAAAGTGTGAAAACCTGCGACCCCTGGTCCATTTTGGGAGCAGCCCCTGGGGGGCTTTGTCTGCCCTAAATGTACCTGAAGGCCCTCAATAAATAGAACTGCTTTTTATTCTCCTCATTTTGTCTGGCCTCTGTTTTTAGGTGGCCCCAAAAGGCATCGGCCAAGCCCCAGGTGAGCCCCCAGCACAGCAATTTAAAACCCCTGGGTTTTTTTTTGCCAAAAGTTTTTGCACCTCTGTATTATGTCACATCCTATACATCAGAATTTGCTGAGAAAGGCTTGGTTTTGTTGTTTTGGGTTTGGGTTTGTTTTTTTTTTTTATTATTATTTCTTTTCAGTGTTCCTGCTCTCTCCTGGAAATAGAAACCCCAGCAGGTCGAATGACCTGAGGGTTTATTTATTTCCAGGGTAGGTAGGAGGAAGTTCAGCCTTTGTGCTCACAGAACATTCTGAGCATTGGGAACATAATGAGCATTAATGAGTATGAAATAGAGACCCTTTGGGATCCATGACTGTTAACTCAGCTGTCCCAGAGTCCCCAAAGCTGCCACAAATCCCTTTCCCAAGTCACCACAAGCACACAGAGGGGAGGAGGAGCTGTGATTTGAGTGAGCCAGGATGAGCTTTTGGGATCATTGGCAGCCCAGCTAAAATCCATTTATTGTCTGCCTTTGGTCTGGGCGAGCTGTTTCAACATGTGGGGTTTTTGTCTCTCTGTCATGGAATAAATCTCAGTTTCTCAGGAACACATGGCAGAGACCTCTCCAGTCAGTCAGTGACTTGGAGAATCAAAGAATCATGGAATGGTTTGGAACAGGAGCTTAAAGAGCACCTCGTTCCACCCCCCTGCCATGGGCAGGGACAACTTCCACTATCCCAGGTTTCTCAGGCAGAATTTTTCTCTCCTGCTTCTCAAGCACTGACAAATCCATGGGGAAATTCCCTGCATGGATAAAGGAGCAACAACCACATGTGATGCTGTCCTGAACAGTGAGAGAATTTTTTCTTGATCTTTTCTTTTTCTTGATTTTTTTTTTTTAATTGAACTTTTCAGGGGAATTTTTCTGCCCGTGGACTCCTCCCTGAGCTGGGGGCTCCCCATCCTCTCTGAGATCTTTAGCTGGTTTGGGGTGCTGAACTGAAGGCTGGTTCACAGCTCCAGGGAAGCAAATCAGAGTTCTCACACCAAAATCTTCATTTATATCCCTGGTTTGTGCATCTGCACTGCATCACTGAAGTTTGTAGTGAGGAAATCCCTTGTGGATGACGAGCACCAGCAAAGGCCGGGGTGGTTCTGGCAGGAACCTTTGCAATGTTGGTGGTTTTTTGCTGTGTTTAAACAGAGTTTAGGAGTTTTAGAGTCCCTCCTCTGCTGGCACAGAGGTCAGGCTGGGATGGAGCTGGGGGAGAGGTTTGCTTCAAATTAATTCATGCCCCACAGGTTTGCTGGGTCCTGGTGTGGGTGCCCAATTCCTGTGTCAGGAGAAATCTCTGCAGGGGGAAAAGGAGGAAAAAGCAGGTGCAGCCCTGAAAAGAAGAGAAAACCCCTTTGCTTTCTAGAAAAAGTGAAGGACACAAATTGTCAGGACTGGAGGAAAATTGCAGGAAAAGTGGCAGCAAGTGGAACTCCAGAACTGGTGCAGAAGTGATCTGGGAAACCCGGATTGCTGCAGGAATTCTGCCGCTTTTGGGGTGAAATGTGCTGCACCTGCAGCAGTTTTGGCTCAGGAAGTGAAGGTGACAGTGTCTGAAAAGTCAGGTGACAGTGATTAGCGGCTGGTACTGTGACAGATAACAATTAGTGCCAGCCTAACGAGCACTGGAAGCACAGCAGGTTCTGCTGTCGTGCCCCAGTGTCCCCTGAGTGACTCAGGGACAGATTTTGTGCCATGGGATTGTGCTGCCACTGCTGGTGCCCCTCTGAGGGGGTTCGTGAGAAATGGATTTACAAAGACTTTTTACAACTTGATGGGGGGGGGGGGGCTAATATTTTATTTTAATAAAATGTAAATTGTGTAATATTTTATTTCAATGCCAATTGTAAAAGCCTTTCTCTCACCCAGGCTGTAAAGCAGCGTTTTCAGGTTTTTTGACAAGGAAAAGTGAGAGTGTCTGGTGCCTTCCCAACTTGATAGAAAGTTTAAACCCTGCACAGGGTTTAAATTATACCCATGTACAGTTCTGTACATTTTTTGTACATCTGTCTGTAAACATTAATATAAATTGTGCTGATTTAGGAAGGCCGTGGTATAAAGATGACATTGTTGAGAGAGAGATTGAACTGGACTTAAGTTTTAACAAGTTTTAAAATCTGGCTTTGTAAAAAGTCTAGGTGTTTCAGAGAATTGGAACTGTGAAAGATGCATTGTAGTAGAACTAGGTGGGGTAAAAATATTGGTGTTAGAAGTAATAGTAGTATTGTGTAGCAAAAGTTAATAGGTTGAAAAATATTTATAAGGTATTGTAATTAGGAAATAGGCTGCTTTTTGATGGAATGGTGCTGAATTTTATATTATATTTGTGGGCTTTCTATCGAGTTTTAAAAATTCTTTACAAACCCATTTCTCACTGGGGTTATTTTGGAGCTCGTGGCTCCAGGTAGGAACTTGGGAGGGGGAGAGGAGGCCCAGGTGAGTTCCAGCTGAGCAGTGGCAGTGCCTGTGACAGTGATTCCCTCTGTGCCAGACAAGCAGAGAGGCCCTGGGTGCTCTGCTGGAGCTGCCAAGGTGCCTCTGCTGCCTTTTCCCTGTGGATAAATCACAGAAAAGCTGAATAATTTCATTGCGGGGACTGCTGGGCCCCAGGACGGTTTGGATGGGTGGTGATGAGGGATCTCTGAAGCCAGGTCTTTAGAACATGTGGTTTATTGTAAAGGGTGAAGGGCCCTGCTTGGAGTTGCCAGCTGCAACTCATGGCAGGCCCGGGGAGAGCGGGGAGAGAGAGAGAGAGAGAGAGAGAGAGATGGTGCCAGGTGAGCGTCCCAAAAAGAAGGTCCAAGAGAGCCACAAGGTCCCTTGGCCACACCTTATCAGGGGGCTTCAAGGTGGGCTGGGACAGGACTTGGGCCAATGGGGTTGCAGATACCTGATACTTCAGGGGAGGGTTACAGGTGAGGGATGAACCAGACACCGGGGGGTGAGACAGGACATTCCATTTGACCTTTTAGATCATCAGAAAGGGGGATTGCTTTCAGCTTGGCTGTATTATTGTTTTCGAGATGCTCAGTGATTAAGGTTTGGTATTTCAAACCTTGTTTTCATCTCAATATCTGTATTCTCTGATTCTTTTGCCAGGCCATCATATTTATAGGGCTTTGCTATTTCATCTTCCCCAACATTTCATATTGTGTGCGCAACAAAATTTGAAATTTCTGCTTGGTGGCCAGACAAGCAGAGAGGCCCTGGGTGCTCTGCTGGAGCTGCCAAGGTGCCTCTGCTGCCTTTTCCCTGTGGATAAATCACAGAAAAGCTGAATAATTTCATATTGTGTGCGCAACAAAATTCGAAATTTCCGCTTGGTGGCCACAGGGGTGGAATGCTGGAGGGGAAATGGCACCTGAGCCAAGGTCCTGGAGAACAGGGTGGAGGAAAACTGGGTGAGAACCATCAGGAATTGTCTTTTCTGGAGAACCCAGCCGTGTTTGAGCTGCACATTCATCTGCTTCTGCTAAAGAAACACACAGCTGCTCTCTGCCTGCATTTATTGTTTAATTCATTCATGCTGCTTGCTGGAAACACCATCCTTAAAGTCCTTCTGGGGCAGAGTTTGCTTTAAAGCAAACTCTCAGTGGAAAAGGCTTTCCTTTAAATTTAGTACAAAAGAAAAGCCCAACCAGTTTTATTTATAGATCAGGGCATGAGAGATTTTCAGTGCTCAAGCCAGTGCTCTATCTCTGGTTCTCCCATAAAAACATGTTTAGCATTTTTCTCATCCTACCAGAAGAAAATTCTTTTATTGAGATTTTTTTTTTTCCCCTCGCTAAAATGCAGCCTCTTGAATGAATGACAAAAAAATACTGGATTTACCCATTTGATAATTCAGTGAGTTGTGATTCTGTTCTTGGGTGACATGAGCTGGGTTTTGGTTATTCTTTAATAGATCATCTCTTACCTCTGTGGCTTTGGCACAGTTTATAAACCTAAGGTTGCATTTCCCAGAGATCTCTACCAGATGTATGATAAATTTGGGAGTTTCATTATATTTATTTTTCTATTTTTGATTATTTTATTATTTTTATGTTACATTTTATTTTTATTCTAGATTTTATTAATATAGAAGCATCCAGAATTTCCTTGTGGAATGTCTGCTTGTAGGAGCAGTGAGAAAATGGCTAAATGGAGAAATGGCCAGAATTGTGGCCTTTCCAACAACCTGAGAGATGAAATTAACAATTTCATATCAGTTTGTGTTTAATGGGAGGGCAAAATGTTAAATTGGTTTGTTTGGTGAGTGACGACGCTGCCAACACATCTTGACTTCTATTTATTCATAATAAAATGCAGAATTTGGGTGTCTTTCTTTAAAGTGATGGTTTTCCCTTTCCTGGTGGAGGTGGGTGGTGATGATCAGGTCCATCTGTCAAAAATTAAAGGATGAGGTGGTTATTGAGCAGAATTCTGAGCTGCTTTGCTGGCTGGGCTCTCACAGAGCTCAGTGTCAGCTCAAAAAGTGCTGCAACTCTCAACTGTTTAAAAAAGAAGCTGGGCACAATGGCAGCTTATTCCCTTGCTGAAATGTTGAAATTTTCCCATTTTGCTGTTTTCCAGTCATTCTTTAACCCTTGTTGTGCCCTGCCAGCCCATTTTTAGTGGCTGACACACTTCAGAATCCAAGGTTTCACTGCCTGGATGGTTCCCTCTGCTCAGCTTTGTGACAAAATCACTGATTATGACTCAACTTCCCTTCCAAATGTCCAGTGTGTTTGTCACCTGTAACTGAGCCACATTCTGGGTTGCTTGAGGGAGGAGTTAAAAGGTTGTGGTGATAATTTTATAGAAAATATGTTCCCCATATGAAGCAGTGCTGTCCCTTAAAATGCACCAAAGCACCTGGAAGTGTCCGAGGTGAGGCTGGACAGGGTTTGGAGCCACCTGGGATAGTGGAAGGTGTCCCTGCCCATGGCAGGGCTGGGATGAGTTGGGATTTAAGGTCCTTTCCCATCCAAACCAGTCTGGGCTTCTGTGCATGGGCAGGTGCTGAATGCTGCTCCTATCTGAGCCATTTACTGAGGAATGCGTGGATTTATGGGATGAGAGACCTGAGACTGCTGTGGGAAACCTGGGGTGGAGCTGGGGAGCAAAAGGGGTGGAAATGGGGCTTGTGGGGAGTGTGTGGGGTCACTGAAGCCACCCCTGAGACAGGGGGACAGCAGTGACAGCCCCTGTGCTGAGGGTGTGACTGCCAGAGTGGCTCCAGGTCAGACAGAGAAGTTTCCTTAACATATTTAAGTCATTGTATGGATGATCTCACTCCATTATTTTCCACAGAGCTTCTCAGCTCACTCTGTTTAACTTTGTAATTCGGAGAAATGAAACCATTTCCCCATCTCACCCCTACCAAGGGAGCAAAACCACAGCTGAGTGGCAGTGAAGCAACTCCTGATGTGTGTCGGGGCACTGGAAGGGTCCAAAATGAGAACATGAGGAGGTCTGGAGGTGAGTTTGTGCAGGTGGGATGTGCCTGCCTGGCCTCTCTCTGCTGTTTTAGGGGGGGGTTTGTTCTGCAAGCAGGAGCTCTGCCCAAACATCCTGCACAGCTCTGTTGTTGCAGAGGGGATAAAAGCCACCTACTTACACCTGTTTTATGTTTTACTCCTGTATTCTTCCACCAGGGAGGCTGGAAGTTGCTTTTGCAGCAGCAGAGTGGGCAGCTTGGGCACAGAAAAGGAATGAAACAGGATTTTAAGGGGAAGGTGTGATAAAACAAGATGTCCCTTAGCAAATTGGCTTCGAGTTTGCATCTTGCTGTGCTGCTTTTTTATAAATCCCTTCATCTTTTATTGAGGAACTTTGTTTCCTTCTTGGAAATGACAAGATTCCAGCATGGAATCCCAGACTGGTTTGGGTTGGAAGGGTCCTTAAAGCTCATCCCATTCCATGAGCGGGGCAGGGACAGCTTCCAGCATCCCAGGTTGCTCAGAGCTCCATCCAACCTGGCCTTGGGCACTTCCAGGGATGGAGCAGCCACAGCCTGAGGCAGAATTATTCATCCAGACTTCTGTTTGACCCAGGTGTCAGTGTAATATTTTATTTTAATGCCACTTGTAAAAGCCTTTCTCTCGCCCAGGCTGTAAGGCAGTGTTTTCAGGTTTTCTGACAAGGAACAGTCAGAGTGTCTGGTGCTTTCCCAACTGGGTCGTTCCTTCCCCAAAATTCTGCTCTTTGCTCTGTTTTAGCACAGATCTTCCCAGGAATAACCCCGTGGAACATGAGTCACTGCAGGAACCAGTGCCTGGGCGAGGTGGGCTCCTGGCTTATAAATGGCACAATTGTAGATACAGGAGTGCAAGGGCTGCTCTGCTTGGAAAGCTGGCTGGAAAATAGCACTCATGAGGTAGGCAGGCATTTATATCCACAGGAACCATTGGCTATTTTGTATATATTTGCATTTCATTTTCTAACCACACTTTTGGAGCTTGGTTTTTAACTATTCATTGATGAGCTTATCACGGGCTGCACCTCACGACAAAATTCTGGCGTCCCTGTGAGGCTGCCACAAGCCCTCATTTGGCCAATTTCTGGGCAAGGTAGAAAAGCCTGATGAGGTCCCTGCTAGATGTCTGAAGTGTTATTTTTGTGTTAATGAAGAATGGGAGGGCCTGTGTGAAACTTGGGGTGTCTGAACGCAAAGAGCAGAACTCTGACCGTGTTTGTCCATTGCTGTTTCAACCCAAACCTCTGAAAGGAACGAGTAGTTTGTTCTTCCACCTGTAAGAAAAAGCCACAATAAATGTGAATTTGTGAGTGGGGAAAGGTTTCTCTCTCAATTCAACCTCCTGCTCGTCCCTGGGGGGGGTGAGCAGAGTCCCCCTGCCCTGGGAGAAGGGAGTGGGGAGGAAACTTTGCAAGAGTTTTCACCTCCTCTGTGCAAATAGAACCAAAGCCTTGCACGGTTCAACACCGAAATTGTGGGGAGAGGAGAGACAAGGCTTAGCAGCCAGAACAGAGAGATGGATCCCTGGGATGTGTAAATTTTGCCTTTCACCTTCCTTGAGCTCTGAGCTGTCCTGTCCTGCCTTGGATGGTGCTGTCGTGCGTGTGAGAGGCTTTTCGGCTCAGCAGTTATCTGCAGCTGATGTGACACCGCGGGGAGGATATATTTCCCAAAACTTTCTTTTCCGGGGATTAAAAGCCGTTTTTAAAAGAATTCCCACCTCGTTCTAAGCCGTAACCACATTTAAGAGGTTATTAGTGGGACAGCAGCACACGAAGAGGGGGACACGAGGTGATCCCAAGGCGTGCCTGGTGTAATTCTCCTCGGCTTGGCGAGCTCTGCCCAAGGAATGAAGTTGACTCATTCTTCCTGGATGCGATCCACCTCTCATGGAAATCGATGGAATTCTTTCTGCTGCCTTTTTAACACATGTTCTTACAGTTACTTTCTCCTCGTTTGTAAATCTACATGAACTCTTGCTTCCCTGCGGTTAAAAATATTATTTTTTCGGCAGTGATGGACCAGTCACTCCGAGAGTCCCGTAAATACTTTCCCATCTCTGGTTATGATCTGCAGAGCCGAGCACAGGAGCTCTTTGTGCTCTCTGCGCTTACACCATTTCATTGATTCCGCCTTTAAGGTCAGCGGGGAGAGCCGGGGTCCTGCCGGGGGGGGCAGGGGGGTCCCCCAGCATCGGGGGGTCCCGGGGGGCCGGGCCGGTCCCGCAGCCTGGGGAGCGCGTCCCGCCCGCTGCCCGCTGCGTTCCCCGCTCCCCCGGGAGCGAGGGATGACGGCGACATCACCTCACACCCCATCAGGTTTTTTGCCTTCCCCCCCGGCCCGTGAGTTATGCTCTGAACTGCCTTTTTAAAGATTTTTTTTTTTTTTTTTTTTTTTTTTTAAGGAGCTGCTTTGTATTAAATGAATAAAATATGTTCGTGTCCCGTCGGGTCCCTGTTCGCTTCCATTCCGCCCCTTTATAAAAAGGAGTTAATCAGGAATGAGTTGCCACTGGCTTTTTGCAGTTTATCGCATTCCCCAGAGGAGTTTTACATCCTCAGCCCATTGGATCATCATCTTTTAATCCCAAAAAGAAAACTCTGCCTCTGTATGGGGTGTTTGAACGCAGAGATCCCGGCGCCTTGTAAACAGTTTTGGTTTTTTTCCCCCCAAACCCAGTAAGAATTTAGGTTTGCGTTTATTTTATGCTCTCACAGATGCTTCTGGTATCAAAATCTCGCCGCTTTAATTTGTTCAGCTGTAGAAGAGCAGCGTCTGTCCAGCGCCGAGAATGTTTTCAGGTGCTCTGGGAACAGATAAATGTTTCCGATTTTAGAAAACGCTGTTAGTGTTTAAAGAAAAAGAAGTATTCGGAGAAGGGTTTGAGTCTTTTCCCTGTTTGTTGGGGGGGGGGGGAAGTGTTCTTAATTATGACTTGCGGGGTTGGGGGGGATGCTTGGAAAGCTCCTCCAGAATAGTAATTCTAAACATTAAAGAAGGGGGGGGGGGGGAAAGGAGGAAAAATGCTCTATGATGTTTTATTTTAATAATCCTTTGCAGCCATGTGAGCCGTGGTCTGAGGGAGAAAAAAAAAATAAAGAAGTTTCAGGAAAAAGGCACGAACAATACCGCCTTTAAACCCAAATCTGCAAACTTCTGAGAATATGCCCTCGTATTGAATACACCGGATTTCTCTCCCGAGCGAAGGGGAAGGTTTTGTTCGTTTGGACAGTCTTTGAATACTGTTCTAAAACTTCTTTCAAGTGGGAACTGAAGAGAGAAATGTTAAGTTCTGGGAGGAGACAATAAGTTAGCATCTTTGAGCGGGGTCCCTTGCATGCAAATCAGCCTTTTGGCAATTTGGGGAAGTTTAATTGGAAGGTGGAAGCGTGGAAAGATAAGAAAGCGGCATCGGCAGGAGCTCGCTGGGGGTCCGGGGGGACGCCGGGCCCCGCTCCTCACCTTGCCCGGGGACCCCGGCACAGCCCCCGGCCCGCCCCGTCGGGCATCGCCCCTCTCCCCCCGCTCCCCGCTCCGCTCCCAGAGGTGTCTCGGAAATCAATCCCTCGCTCTGAAGTTTCTATAATTTTCACCTCATGAATTTTTGTCGCCCCTTTTCCCCCCGCCCCCGGGACTCCGTGGCAGGCCCGGACGGCGCGGCCGCGGCTCTTGGCTGCGCGCAGCCCCTCCTTGGGACCGCTGCTCGGGCTCCTCATTTCCCACCGCCGGAAAAGGTCTTGAACTCAATTAATAGCTAATAATTATCCAGCCAGCCCCGCCACAGCCGTCTTTGGCCGGGGGAGCGCAAGTGAATCAGGCGCGGACTCCTTGGGTGTCCCCTTGGGGACTTTGGCTGCTCTTTGGGGGCTGAGCCGCAGTCCCGCACACCCTGGGGCAGGGGAAGGAGGGGGCAGTGAGGGGACACCCCCCGAGGGCTCCATCGGGGCTCCCCAGGGGAGGGGGTCACCCCCGGAGCGGGCACTGCACCGCGGGGACGAGCGGAGGAAGCTCCGAATTCGGGCAGGGCAGCAAATGGCGATTTGGGGTTCAGCCCTCGCCACCCCCACAACGTTTAATTAACGCAAATCCGGAGCCCTGCGGGGCTGCGGGCCTGGCTCGGGGCTGCCGCGAGGAGCGGGGGTGCCCCGGGCAGGGGAACCCCAAAACCGGAGCTGCGAGAGGGGAACGCGCCCCGGCCCCGCCAGCGGCCGCATCTCCCTGCGAGCCTTAAATCGGGGGGAGCTCTGTCAATTCCGAGGGAAAAGGCGACTCAGGTCGTTGTGGTGCCTTCAGAATTCGGCGTTTCGGCTGAAAAATGCTTGATCGAAAATTGCCCCACCGCTACCTGCTTGCCAGGGCCGCTTGCCGCAGGGAGAACGTCCCCAAAAGCCCCCGGGGAAGGAGAGACCACAGCCCTGAGAGAGCTCGGGCTCTTTCCATGACAAAACTCTGCTGAATTACAGCGCACATCGTTTCCATTTTGCTTTCATCTGGCAAGCAATCTCCGGGCAAAAATATTTTGATCAAATGTCTAAAAAAATTGCTATAACTCACTAATTTCCCTTCATTCCCAGAGAGCGTCACGATTAAAATTGTGTTTACATCCCCAAAACTGTCTGTTCATGGGAGACAACACTGCTCGATGTCTGACGATTGTAATTATAATCATGTTCAAGTTAGATATTCAAATGTAAATGGTGCTTTTCTTTTTCTTTTTCCTTTTTTTTTTTTTTTTACGACTTCTTATTTTAGGACGTGAATTAATTTTTACCTTCTCTGGGACCAGCAAGGCTCAGCCTCGCGCGGTGGAGTGTAACGAATTCGGAGGAATTCCTAGAGCTGAACATGTTTTTTGAAAAATCTGAAATGGCAATTGACACGGTGTTTTTTCATGGCCAGAGGAGCCAGTGTTTTCTTCTAGAAATAAGAAAAAAAAAAATAGTCTGATCACCTCATTTTGATGCACAGACGGGTTTCAGTGCAGCTGGAATATCAGGGAAGAGGTGCAGGACAGTGAACGCAGGCACAGGTTATGCTGCAGTATTAATCTTTCCCTCTGTATTTCATCGCTAAGGGGACCAGCAAGAGTGACTTAATTTCTTTTTTTTTTTTTTTTTTTCTTCCCTGTACAAAATGCATCCATTTCTCCCTTTCTCACTGGCGCTTGTTCCGGCGCTTCTCAAAGGTTTTCGGGTAAGAAAATTAATTTAAACCAATGAGAGTGTAAATAGGTCACTTCAGGAAAGGGTCTGGCGGGCGGAGGATGTGACACCCGCACTGAGCTCCATCACCCTCTACCTGCGTGCAGAGCAGCTCGGAGCCACCCCGAGCGGCTCCGTGTGGCCCCGGCACCGGGGGGAGGACCGCGACCGATGTCTCGCCACCTCCTTACAGCGGGGAGGGGGCGCAGCCACCTTTGCAGAGTTTGATTTTTTTGTTATTTTTATGTTTTTCGCCTCTCCCCGGCCGCCAGCACAGCCGCTGCTGGGAAGGCGAACTGTCCGCGCCGCCTGCCCGGGGCGAGGGATGCTCGGCGGGGGCTCCCCCCGGGCCCCCCGGTGTCCCCGCAGCCCCGGGGGTGGCCCGGGGCTCCCGGCTGTCCTTAACCGCCCCCTTGCGCCGGCTGCTCGCAGGGAGCGGGGCTCGGGAGGTGTCGGAGTTCCTCGGCAGGGAGGATGCGAGGAGCGCTGCTCCATTGCGTGGGTGCGAGGCAGCTCCTCATCACCCCGTGGGTGCGCTCCCGCCGCTAATTAGCGGCAGATTAGCAGGGAAAATCCCCAGGGAAGCGTGTGACATTCTCAGCGCCTGATCCGCGACCCCGCGGAGCGCAGCCCCGTCCTGTGCCACCGGGCTCTTGCGTAGTTTAAAGTATTAATTCCCGGTTTAATCCCGCCGCAACCGTGCGCAGAAACAAGGAGTGATTGATGCGAAAATCCCCGGGAAGGGGTGACTCGGGGCGTGCGGCAGCGCCCGGACAAGCTGGACGGGCTCAACCATTTTAATCTTCTTTACTGCTTGAAAATACTTGTGCAAAACAGCTCGCCAAAGCGCCTTTCCCCTCTCCCGTGCCCCCGTGGGTGCCCACCCGAGCCCGGGGCTCCCGGGAGGGCCACGCGGGGAGCGGAGCCGGGCAGTTCCCACGCAGCGCTTCACCTGGAGCGTGTTTCCCTGTAGAACACCTGGGAGCACATGGCTTGTGCTGGAGATGCCGAGGAACCCACCCGTAAATTCCTGCCACTCCAGCGCCCCCTCCCCAGAGCTGTGGGGACCCCCCCCCCCCCTCCACGCCTCGGGGGCTGCGGGCTGAAATCGCTGTTAGCGGGGCCGGGCTGGAGGAGCAAAGAGGGGCGAGGGCGGAGGGCATCAACCCCGAGCAGGCTCATCCCGCTCCCCTGTGCCCCCAGACCCCACAGACGCCCCTCGGCCCGGCCGTGCAGCCCCGCGGGTCCCTGTCCCCTGGCACGCGTGTGCTGCAGAGGGGCTTGGCTGCTTCTTTCCCTGCAGGAGATGATTATTAAGTCTCGGTGGAAAATCGGCCGCCTCCGCTGGAGTGTTTTTCCCCTTCAGCCATCCCCGGGCTGCCCCAGGCTGGCCGTGGGCAGAGTTCCTGGGGAAGCGGCGGAGCACGGAGTGGCTCCAGGCCGGGCAGGGCCCCGGCTCCCTGCGCCGGCTCCTTGGCAGCCACCCGGCTTGACCCGGCAGCGCCGAGAAGCTTCCTGGCGCTTCTCCCTTCCTCCACGGTCATTAATTTGCCATTCCCCGTGGAAGCGACACGCACTCAAACAGGTGCAGGCTGGAAAAGCCGGTGGCCACCGCGGGATGCTCGCCCGCCGGGACACGGGGGAGCTTCGGGGATTCCGGGGGGGCTGCGAGGCTCTCCCTGCCCGGCCGCACACCTCGCTGCGGGGCTTTGCTGAGCCCCAGGACCCCTCTCCTTCCACGGGGACTCGGAGCCGGGATGCAGCGAGGCCCCGTGGAGCCGGGGACGAGCCTCCGTGGGAGCAGGAGCGTGTCCCGGACGGGCTGTCCCCGGAGTGCCCGGGCCCCTGCCCTCGCCACCAGCCCCGAGCTGCTCGGGCTTACAGCGAGCTGGGCAAACGGGGCCCGTTCCCGGGGCCGGAACCGCAACCGCCCGCCCGTGCCCGCTGCGGGAAGGGATCCCACTCGTGTCGAGGATGGCAGCGTGTCCTTCCCCACACGCACCGCAGCCCACGGCCAGCACACCCCGGCACCGGCCCTTCCAAATTCGTTCTCTTTTTTTTCCCCACATTTTTCACCCTTTAATATATTTTTTTAATTATTTTAGGGGGGGGCTTTCTTCCCCTTTTCCCCCTTTCCTGGGCCGTCAAAGCGCCGCAGCCCGGCCTTGCCGCCCCGCTCCGTGCCCGCCGGCGGCTGCGGGAGCCCCGCTGCAGCCCGGCCGCTGCCGCCTCGGCCCGGCAGGAACGCGGCCGGAGCCGGGGAAGCGGCACGGGCAGAGCCGGGGTGCCGGGGACAACCGGGGCAGCCCCAGCACGGCGGCTTTCGATCGCTTCTCGGTGGCTTCGTTTGCAGAAGCATCACCTAAACCGTGGTCCCCTCACACCCACCCCACCCGTGCACCCCCGAAAGCGTTTTGCTTCTCCCCAAATATCCCCGAGCGGCTCCGCTGGAGCGTGGCTGTTCCCCGCAGGAGCTGGTTCCTGGGGGAGTCTGGCTGATGGAGATGCGGGGGATTTTGGCGAGAAAACAAAAGCCGGGGTTGTGCGGGGCTCGGGCTGCGGGGGTCACGGCCGCGGTGCCCGCCCGGTGCTCCGAGCCCTCCGTGACCTTCGTTCCCCGGCTCGGGGACGGGGACGCGGCGGCCGGGGCATCCTCCCCTGGCCAGCCGCGGGTCTCCCGGCTCTACCCGGTCTTCTGCCAGAAGACCGCTGCAATAACAGCGAGAAGTAACCCGGGACGACGTTTTCAAACTGAAATCCGCCCGTCCCGGGAGCGGCTCGGTGGGGGACGCGGGGACAGCGAGCGTCCGGGATGGCTGGAAGAAATATTTCAATGAGTTGGAAACACTCGAGCTCCTGTTTCACCGGTGAGGCTGGGAAGAGCTTGTTTTTCCAACCTCGGGGTGCCCGGCGCGCCGTGGAACGGCGTCCTCGAGGCAGGAACTCACAGGCACCGCTTCGGCATTTTAGGCGACACGTGGCTCCGAGTTCCCTTCAAACGGATTTATTTTATTTGGCCTCCTGCTCCCCCACCCTTCCCTCGAACGCCGGCTCCTCGGTAGCATCTGAAAGGCCTCTGCTCCCATTTGCAATTAAAGAGTTTATTGAGGAGGGGAAAACCGGTAATTAGCAGGAATATTCCCCCCCTCCCCAGTTCCACCTGCAGGGCAGGAGTGCAGCTGGCGGAATGGCTTCCAGCAGGGACCTGACGCACCCACACAAGTTTTGCTTTGTTTTTTTTGCGGTGCCCTTCGGTGCGAGGGCTCCCCGGGATGGGTCCGCACCTCCAGCGCGGAGCGCCGCGCCGCCCTCACCCCATTATTTTATGGAATGTTTAAGACGACGCGCGTTTTCTCCCTCTCTCCATATTAATCTCATTAAATCCTACCTTTCAACCTTCTTCCGTGACCATCTGACCTGGCCACTTGAATTAAAATAGTGCTTTCTCCGCAGTCAAAGCCAGCACATCAATCACCGGCTATTTACACTTCGCTCCTCTCTTCAAAGCGGCTCTGCCCCAGCGCTCGCTACCTCCGCTCGGGGGGGGGGCGGCCAGGTCCTGGGGGGCTCCGGGGGTGTCTGTCCTTCCTCTCCCCCCTTTCCTCGGGTGTCTGGCGGCTTCCCCCGTCCCTGGGGAGCGCTGCCCCAGCGCGCTGCCTTCCACCTGAAAGGCAGAGCAGAGCGGCCGCCCTCCCTCCCCGACCCCTCCCGGCTGCCCGCGGGGTGCGGGGCCCGGGGCCCTCCCGGCGCGGCTGCCGCGACAAACCGAGGGTAAAACCTCCGCAAACAGCGACAAACCCGAGCCGGGGATAAAGGAGCGAAGCTGCCGAAAGCTGGAAAAAAATCTGGTAGAAACACGAGAAACACCGACAAAACACAACAGCGCAAGTTCTGTTATTTTAAAAGTTATTATTTTTAAAGTTAGGCAACCCCCCCTGAGCCGAAGGGGGAGAGGAAGGCAAAAAAAAAAAAAAAGGGTAAAAAAAAAAAAAAAAAGAAGAAAATAAAGACAGACACTGGTTGAAAAGTTACGTAAATAAACATTTTTCAGATTAAAAACAAAAGCATGTCCAAACTAGGAACGTTTACAAGATGACAACTACTAGCAAACTTTCTCTACAGCATTGCTATTTAGCAGTAATAATAATAATAATAGAATAATAATAATCACCTCTTTATAGGATGGCACCTTGATCCTTAAATATTGTCCAGTGTGTAAGGTCAGTGTGCGGAGGGTTAGGAGCGGAGAGGGCTGATTTTTCTTAAAGGGGCAGATCAGGGGAAGGCTGTGGTGGTGCCGGCAGAGAGGAGGGGGCAGAGATAAGTGGTCTGAGGAAGAGGATAGGACAAAAAAAAAAAAAAAAAAAAAAAAAAAAAAAGGAAAAAAAAAAAAAAGAAAAAAAAAAAAAAGACCAAACCAGCTCGATGATGATGAATACATTGGAAAGTTTTTTTGGCCCTGGTGAGGGTGTCAGATTGAATGCTCTGTGCGCATGTGCGAAGGTGTCCAAACTGACAATGCTGGGGAGATGAAGATAGTGTGTAGCTGCTTCTGGGCTCAAGGAGGAGGAGAGGAATCCACACGCCGACACGATGAGATCCAAGGCGAGGGCGAGAAAACTGCCCAAAAGTAGGTCCTTTCTCTCCCTTCTTCCGCGTACCGGCGGCGGGGCCGGGGGCACGGAGCCGGGCCGGGGGCTGCGCGGGGCTGAGCCCCTCTCGCCCTCCCCGCGGCCGCCGCAGCCCCGCCGCCCGCCCGCCCCTGGGCGCGGGTCCCCCCGCGCTGCCCCGCGCCGCTCCGCGCTGCCCCGCGCCGCTCCGCGCTACAGCGGGCGCGGCGGGCGGGCGGCGGGCGGTGCGGGGCCGGGGGAGAAAAGCGAAAGTTAGCTGGAAGTTGACGAAAGGGGATAGCGAGCAACTTTTTTTTTTTTTTTTTTTTTTTTTTTTTTTTTTTTTTTTTTTTTTTTTTATTGAGTCGTTCCAAGTCTTGTGAAATAATATTCCCGGCTCCTGAAATAGTGGGCGCTAGAGGTCTGCGTTTGGCATCTGCCGGCGGGAGCCGAGAGACGGAGCGCTGGAGAGAGGGGGGAGAGAGACAGGCAGAGACGGCGGGGGGGGGAGTGGGAGAAACCCTTCTGGTCTCGGGAACAATTATCGAGGAGAGGGAAGGAAGAGAATTTGTAGCAAAAATGGATCCGCTCTCAGTGAGGGGCTTTGGAGTCGCGGGTCCAGAGGGAAGATCCTGAAGGCAGCTCGGGTGTCCCAGCTGGGGGTTAAGAAGGTCTGGGGGAGGGGAGTGTGGGGGAGTGTCTTTAATTTTTAATTTTTTAAAATTTACTTGGGGGTGGAATTGCAGCTCGTTAAGGCTCGCGCAGCTTTTTCCCTCCGTCTTCCAGCGGACCCTATCCCGTTCGTTCTTTCTTTCGAGTCGTTTTTAGACTGGATTTTCCGAGGAGGAAGGAGAGCGTGGCTTTTGTAGGGAAGAGCGGGTCCTCTCTGCCCCCGCTCCCGCAGAGTCCCGCTGCAAAGGCTCGGGATGGTTCCTCGGTGATTCCCTGTTAGGTTCCGGTGGCAGCGCAGGATCCCGGAGCCCGGGCAGCCTGTCCTTTTATTTTTACTATTATTATTATTATTATTATTATTATTACTACTACTACTACTATTATTTAGTTTCTGTTTCGCTCTGCCTCTGTGCGAAGTATCTGGAGCTGCAGAAGTTCCAGCGCAGTCTGTGCCCCGCTGGAAACTCCGCTCGTAGCGCTCGGAAAAGGCTCGGGCGAGCAGCGGTGCTCGGTCCGGTTCCTCGCGTGGGTTTCCACGGGAGCCCGCGGGGGACCTGGGGCCGCTCAGAGCCGGGCGTGGGGCGGGGGGATCCCCCCCAGGTGAGGGGATCCCCCCAGGTGATGGAGAGCAGCCCCCCGCTTGCAAGCCCCTTCGGGGTTCAGCCTCTCCCCGCGGCTGCCGAGGGGTCGCGGGCGCTCCAGCGCTCCCACACGTGGGCTCCGAGGTTGATTTTGTCATTCAAGTTCGTCATTTCGGAGCCTTTCCAGGCCGCCAAGGTCAGCCAGGGCCGGTGCCGCCCCCCGGGACGAGCCGCCTTCCCGGGGAGGACACCCCCGTTCCAGGGGGGACCCTTCTCCAAAGCCAGCGCTGCTCCTGGGGCCAGTTTTCCTCACAAAGTCGCTTTGTCGCCGGGTTTGTCGCCGGCCCCGAGCTCCGGCCGCCGTTCCTGTTTTGCGGCCGCCACGCAGCAGCCCCAGGCCCCGCGGTTCACCTTGGTGTCGCGACATTTTCCGTCGCGCTCCAGGAAGGTCCCCCTGTCCCCAAAGCGTGTCCGTGTGTCCCCCGAACACCTCCCTCGGCTCTGCGGGCACCAGCGCTGCTCAGGGAGGGATGGGTGACCCTTTAGGTGGTCATCATTGTCACCTCATCTCTGGGGCGTTATACGGGAAGTTCTTTGAATTAATCCAGGGATTTCATTTTACTTTATTTTATTTTTTTCAATAAATACTCGTTTTAAGCGTCCCCGTTCAAATAAGAACTTTTTAAAAAGTCGTCACTTATTGTTTTAGATTGTTAAAGTGAGGAATGATTTTCAGAGCTCTCTTGGCTGGAAAAGCGAAGTTCAATGGTTAAATAAGGTGGAATATTTCACTTTTACTTTTATTTTCTTTCTTCCTTTTTTTTTTTTTTTTTTTTTCCTCGCCTCTCCTTCTCTTTCTTTTTACTTCTTGAAAAGGCCCGGGTTTTTTTGCAGATGTGCCCCGGCGGGTTCAGTGCGGGTTTTTACAGATGTGTCCCTGGTGGGTGCGACGCGGATCCGGCCGCGTTTGAGCGCGGGTGGGACTCTCCACGCTCCCCCCGTGAGCTCTCAGCGAGCTCCTGCAGCTTAAGGGCTAAAAGGTTTTCGGTGCCTGGATATCTCAGGAGCTCGGGGAAGAGCTGGGAGCCCCGCGGCCGGGAGCGAGCCCTTCCCGGCGGCCGGAGCCGCGGCCACGAACGCGCCTGGAAGCGCCTGCTCGGAGGCTGAGCCCTGATTAAAATCAGGTGTTTAATACAATACAAGGCCCAACGGTTTATGGGGTTTCAGCCGAGGATTTTTTAGGGATCACAGTTCAAAACAGTAGTCCAGAGCTAAGGTTTCAATATCCCAGGAGTATTTATTTGCCGAACAGATTAAACACGGACACGAGTGTGGGATCTCGATATATTTTCCCCGGCGAGGTAGCCACAACTTCTTTCACCGCACGGAACCCCGCAGGTCCCTTCCCAGCTCGTTTTCCTGGCTGCTCCAGCCCCGGGAGCGGCTGCGGGTGCTGGGAGAGCCCGCATGGCCCCGGTGCGCGGCCGCCGAGCCGGGCGAGGCAGCGGCACGCGGGGCTTTAAAAACACGCTGTGCTGGAGAATTTCATTTCATTGGACAATATTTTAAGCAGATGTGAGGCTCCGCTGGGAATTCGACAATATTACCTGCCTGGGAAAAGGGGGGAACGCGTGTGAGCTGGGGTGGGAGCGGAATTCTCCGCGGTTTCAGTCACAGTCACACCGGGAGAGCGGCAGGTACCGGGGCAGCGGAGCTGAACCGGAGCCGGGAATGGTTCTCGCTCGCTCCGTGGCTCCCGGTCGGGCTGGGAGCCTTTAGAGACGGCTCTAAATCAAAAGACGAGGCTCGCTCAGCGTGCGGGGAGGCGCAGCAGCCCCGGGGGTGCCGGCGCCCAGGTGAGCGCTGCCTCCGCATCCCCCGCAGGGCCGGGCTGTGCCCCGCGGCTCCGGGGGCTCGGCCACCCGTAGCCTCGAAGGGGATCAGCGGGACGGGCAGGTAGAAGGCCACGCCGTGTCCCCGGCTTCAAGGGCCTCGTCCTTCCGAGAGAAAATAAAATCTGGCGGAGCGGAGAGAAGGCTCGGCAGCAGCCGAGGGGGTCCCGCTGCTGCTGGCGGCGAGAGGATGCAGAGGAGGCGACTGACACAGGAGTTGGGCGCTGCACGCTTAAAGTGAATTCGTTTCCTTTCGAAATCCCTGAATTTCAGAGTACAGCTACAACACCAAGCTACGCACGGCAGGGCAGGATCGCAGGCTCTTTAAATAAATGCTCGTGCTGGCAAACGGTGGCCGATATTTCTGCAGCCCCGTTTGCTTTTCACGGTTAGGAATAGGACCGAGGCGCACTTTGGGGCCGGAGTTTTCAGGCAGCGCTGGTGCATCCTCCGGGCAGGCTGGATTGGCAGGAAAATGGTTGTGAACCCAGCCCTGCCGTGCCCGGCACCGGTTCCTCGCTTTCAGGCTTCGCCTTCGAGGACAGAACAGGCTTTCCGTTTAGTGATATTTTATTAATTTTATTTTAATTATGGCTGAAGAGACAGTGAAGGGGAAAGGGAGAGGGAGAGGAGCGAACGCAGAGCTGGAGCCCAAGCGCCACTTCCCGGCGCATGGCTCCGTTTGTGCTCCCACAGACGCTTTCCAAAGCTGCAACGCACGGAGCAGGAAAATTTATGGCGCTTTGGGGCGTTTAGATGTTTTCCCATCTCCGAAGCTCTCCCTCTGCCCTGTCCCTACCCAGAGCCCCTGGCCCCGAGGGCGGACACCGGGGAGCGGAGGGAGGCAGCGAGCGGCCGCGCTGTGCCCGGCCCGGTCCCCTGCCCTCGGTGACCGGGACGTCCCCAAAGCTCTCCCGAGCGGCGGCCGCGGGTGCGGAGCCCCGCGCAGGTGCGGGGCCGCCGCCGCTGGGTCCCCACCGTGGCTGGGTCCCCCCCTGTCCTGCCCCGGATCTGTTCAATTAGGCAATTAGGGATGCGGGGCAGGGAAGGGGGGGGGGGGTTTGATCCGCTAATTAAGGTGATGCGTAATTAGCGCTTCAACAAAAATCGCCGAGGATTTGAGATCACTTTACTCTTAATTTTTTTTTTCTTCCCCCCCCCCCCCCCAAATTCCACAAATATAATGTATCAATTCCCCCACTCGTCCCGCGTGGTTTATTTGGGAAAAAAGCACAGAGGGAACAACTGCAGGGCTCGTCCTCTCCTTGGCCTGGGCAGGAACTTGGCAAACGGGGGCACCGGGCTGGGGCTTTGCCGAGGGGCACTGGCTGCTCTCACCCGCAGAGCAGCGGGTCCGAGGTGCCAAAGTGCGGCGGGAGACGCAGGGATCGCGGGTTGGGGTCTGGCCCTCGCCCCCGGCAGTGCTCGTGGGTGTCCGAGCAGCTCGCATGAGGTGCGGGTGATGCCCATCCACGTGTGCTCACATCACGGGGCACTGGCGTGTCTGCACGGAATATGAGTTTATAAAGTGCGTCAGAGAAAGGCACGGTATCGCAAATTCACCGAATTCCCGATTTCACTGAATTCCCGTTTCCTGTAAAATCTCCGTGCCGGTGCAAGACGTGTCTGTCTGTGCAGAGGCGTTTGTCTGTCGGGCTGGCAGCGCACATACAAAGGTCTTAAAACACGCATTAAAATCACAGCTACTGTACGGTCACGACCCAGAATGTTCTGTGCAGAAATCGGACTGAATCTGTACTTTATGTTTAGTTTTTTAACTCGAACACCTAAAACCTGCCTTATTTTTAGGCTTTGCACTGGGACTGCTGTGCGAGTTCAGGAATAGCACAGGAGGTCTTTAATGAGCTGGGAGGATAAAAATAAACGCAACATTTCCCTGCTATTAAAAATACCTGGGGAAGACACTGAGGTCGGGAAGAGCACAGAACTGCCCTTCTGCCCGATTTCAGCGGGGTCAGAGAGCCCCGAGGGGAGCAGGATTGGGGAGAGCCGGCCGGGATGGAGCGCAGCGCACCTGAGGCGCGCACGATCCCCGCTCCCTCGCGGGCAAAAGGCGAGGCAGGAGCTTGGATTTCACGCCACGGCAGCGCTGTAATTCATCGCTGCCGCTCGCTGGAATGATAGCCCGGCTCCTCGGGCGGCTGGGAGCGTTCCACGAGCGGGGAATTATGCCGGGATTCTCCGGCCCCGCTGCGCCGGGCTCCACCTGCCCGCCGGGCTGCGGGCTCCAGTCCCTGGAGGGAATGCCACGGGAATCTCCTGTGCCGCAGGGAAATCGCCTCGCCAGGCGCGGCTGAGCTCATTGGTGTCTGCAAAGCAGCCGGAGATTCTCGCAAGGAAAGGCCCTGTTGAGTGAGAAGTGTTATTATTGTGATTATGGCTATGATTATTACGGCTTATGTGTTTTATAAAAGCTCTGCGCTGTTTAATAAGGTGCTTTAAAGACAAAGGCCTGAGAAGTTTGCAAACATGAAGGAGGTGAGGCTCAGGAGCCACCTGGATGCTGGGGAATGAGTTGTTATCCTCCGGCAGGGCTGGGGAAGGGAGGAGGTGTGCGCAGTGACTTGTGCAGGATCCCTGCCCGCTCCTGGTGGCAGGATCAGAGGGAGAACCCACATTTTTCAGAGCTGCTTTTGCCCTTCTACCTGTACAATTTCCATTCTCTCTGTTTATTATTATTTCCCCCCTCGTCTTGTTGCATTAAAACCTCAGCTGTGTGAAATCGTTTAGTGGAAGAAGAACCTGCATTCCCTACCCAGACCCTTCCTGTGGCACAGGGCTGGTGGCACCTGGGATTGTTTGTGCCCTCCGTGGGCCAGGACAAGCTCAGGCTTTGTTTCCACGACTTGCTGGCTCTCCCCTATGACTGGATGTGTTTATTTTTTCCCCCCAGTTAGAGATTATTTAAATGACAAACTCCGATTTAGCGCGACTCTGAACGCTGAGCGGAAACACCCAAATCTTGGCTGAGTAATGATTTTCTCGTGCCTATTTCCCAAAAGATAGCGTTCATCCCGGGGGTGAGAGCCCAGCACACCAATAAATGCATGTCCACAGTGTCTGTCTGCAGCTGGGGATGGACACATCCCAAGGGGATGTGCAAACACATTTGTTCCACTCTGGGTAACAGCCTGTTGATATGGCATCCCCCTCCAAAATTCCTGCTGGGCTTTCTGATCTTAAATACACTTCTTTCTTTTTTTTTTTTTTCCCTCTTTTTTTTTTTTTTTTTTTTTTTTTTTCTGGAGGAATTTCAGTTCAGGGATGTTGGAGTGGAAAAGATCTACGACCTTATTATTTCTTTTATTTTCCTAATGGATTTTCATGCATCAGTGCTACCTCCTCATGGCTGTTTATTTTCATTTTTATTGCAGTTTGGTTTGGGTTGTGCAGTGTCCAAATCTGTAACGGAGTGTCCCTGTCCCGAGGAGGAATTCTTCTTCCTCTTCCTTCCTTGAGTGATGGCACCTTCTTTGCTCATAAAAATGAAATATGACTTTCATCCCTGCACTGAGTGTGCATCATGCTTCTGAATGTTCATACCCTGAATAAGATTTTTTATCATTGGGTTGGTTTTTTTTTCTGTAATTGGGAAGAAATTTCCCTGCAGCAAGGGATGTCTTGGTGGATGGGTTTGGAAAATGAACTCCTTTTCCATGGATTTAAGTGTGTCTCTGTGCAGAGGTGGGCAGGACAGTGGGAGGCAGGAAAGTTTCTGTTCAGAGGGTGACTGAACTTTCATCATGTGCCCTAAAAGAGGTGTTTTACCCAAATTTATAAAAAAATAGTTAATAAGGTGGGGTTTTCTTTACCACTGAACCCACTTTTGTGCTGCAAACGAGGCCACTGGTCCTCTTGGGGAGACATTTGCCAGGTGAAAATGGACTGAGACAGCCAAATTATTTCCAGTAGGCCACAGAATAATGCTCCCATCATGGTAAATCTTGGTCTGCGCCGAGCTGGTGTGGAAAGACTTTGTCTTCTCTTCACCATTCCCTTTTTGGAATTATATTCGGGACAAGAGTGGGTCTGGCTGCACCACAGCCCTCCCAAAGCAGGGGCTGCACTGGGGGTGAAGTGTCAGCCCAAGAGAAACCAGGTGCTGATTAATTTTTGCCTCGATAGTTTTACATCTTTCAGGTGTTTTGCTTTAAGGTCCAGTTTGGGAGGTAGTGGGTTTTTGGTTTTTTAGGTTTTTTTTTTTTTTTTTTTTTGCTGCTCTGTTGTTCTTGGCTTGGGAACTCTCCCAGCAGAGCCCTGAGACACAATGCCCTGGCCTCAGCTATTGGGATCAATTTAGCCATCATTACCAGATAACGCTGTCAGCCCGTTTGAGATCCATATTTGTTTAATAGTTAATGTTCTGGACAAAATACAGAGGGCTGGGGAGAAGTCAAACTGCCCTGAATGCTCTGCTTATTTTATATCCACTATAACTATTTTTGTCCATGAAAATTGGCTTAATTATATCAATGGAATGTTTCTTTTTCAATTCTGTAGGCAATTAGTCCATCTTGCTGGCTGCAATTTATTTTAATAAAAAAATAAACCAGTGGCGTGTTCAGTTCCTCATCCCCTGGGGACAAATGCGATTGGTGTGTTTAATTTCATTAACTACAATGCGGCCTACTGGAAAAATGTATAAAATCAGCTTTATACAGCTTAAACACTGGCATTTGAAACAAATCATTACTGCATTAGCTGTCACCCTGGTAATTCTAGAATCCAAGACAAAAATATTATAGCTGTTTTTATAACCCTCTGCAAATACACTGTTAAAATAATTTGTAATCATTTTTTAAACATGGCCTGATGTTTTCAGTTAAAATATCTTATCACCACCAGAGAAGGTTGGCTATTCATTATCGCGTGGAGGCTTTATTGAATGATTCATGGGTTGCTTCCCCAGCAGAAAATCCCCTCCTGTCTGCCTGAAGCTCCCTGGTTTGGAGATGGACTCTCAGCACTCAGGGTTTTTTTTTGAACCAAATTTGTGTTGCTCCAGTTGTAATTCCAGGTTTGGGAGGGCAAGTGCAAGGAGCAGTTTCATTAGCAGTGCAGATGAGGAATATTCAAAAATATATTTATGAGAACCAGTGGGGAACATCCTAAAGCAGCTCTGAGTGTTCCTTTGGGCTCTGAGGTGGGAGGGAAGAGCTGAGCCTGTGCCCATCCCACTCTGAGTTCCCAAAATCAGCCCTCAGTCCTGATTCTGGGAGGTTCAGCCCAGCCCAGCCCATCTGAACCCAAATCCTCAACACACACAGATCCTGGCACTTTGGCTCCCACTGTACCCCCTCACCCCACCTGGGTATTTTTCAGATGCCACAACCCAGCCACAAAACTGCTCTTTTTGATTTTAAAATGAATCTGTTCCCTGTGTAAGAGCACCCAGGGCTGGTTTCAGGGATGTGTAACCCATGACTAAGGCTGGGCACAGCACCCGTGCCTGATCTGAGCTTAAACTGCTAAAACTCAGGATTTCTTTTTTAAATGCAAGGCCAGATCCCCGACTCATGTAAATCAGCATCAACATCAATGAACCTAATTTTCACCAGCTGAGGACACGGCCCCAGAGATTTGTGTGCATGTGCATAATAAAATGTACAAATATGGGTCTATAACTGCTTTAAGGGGGTTCACTTTTCAGCCTCTGCAGATCAATATCTGCTGCAGAAATGCAGTTTGGCTCGGGTTGGTTTTTCTCCTTAACTTAAGGAATGATCAATTCTATAACCTCAGCATTTTTTAGACAGATTGCTATTTTCTGAAGTGGCAAGGACTTCCTTTCCAGGGGAGTAATCCACAGAGGATGGGCCACACTGGACATGAGCCATCTGCTCCCTTGCACGCACTCAGCTTTATTTATTTCTTCTCCCTTCCCCTGCTGTCATAACCAGTAGTTCATTTTCTTTCCCTATCTTTAACTTTACAGCAGCGGCACCTTTTTGGAAGTGATACCAATTTATTGTTTTATTGGCGTGGCAGGGCAGGAGAAAAATCAGCTTTATTTCCTACTCGGGATGAAATCACTTCAGGGGGACCAAAGAAGCTCGGGGCAGTTCCTCTCCTGGGTCTGGAGGGCACAGAGTGGTGCCAGTGGCTGTGGAGGGTTGATTCTTACAAAATACCACCTAAATCTATGAAGAAGAAGGTGAAGAAGAAGGACCAGGTTCCACCTTAAAACCTTCATCTTGCTTTATATATATTCCTATATTCTAAACCCTTAAACTCTGAGTTTTCCACCCTGTGATGTTACACACTTCTATTCAAACTCCACAGCCACAATCCCAGTTCTATCATTCCATTTTGGAAGCTTCTCCACGGTCTCAGATCAAATTCAGTGTTCTCTTGGGGGGTCAGTGCCTGGCAGCACAGAAAGTCTGAAACTCTCAGTGACCAGGGCTCCAACAGTGGAGGGCTGGGATTGGGGTCACAGCTCTCTCTTGGTGGCCTGGGCTCTGTGGGGTGTCAGGAAAACTGCAGGATGAGGGGGCAAAAAGAGACTTTTCCATCATTGCCACGGAGCAGCTTTAGCTGAGTTTAGGCACAGGATTAGGCTGGGACCAGCTCCAGGCAAGGACTGGCCCCCAGCTCCAGGGCTGTGTTAGCAGCCCAGACGAGTTTCTTCTCTTTCTCTGGGGTCAGGATTTGTTGGCTGGAAAGAAATGCAGGAAGTTTGACCCAAAGTTTTGCTCTGAACATGGACAAGTTGCAGAATGGGGCAGTGGTGGAATGGGGGCAGCTCCTGTGCCCTGTTATTACAACAAAACCAACTTGGAGCACACTGAAACAACATTACCTGCTCCAGGATGCAGGAAAAGCAGGAATTTGGCATTTCACTGAGCTGACAAAGTAACTTTCCCAGCTTAAAAAAATAATTTACCCTCAGCTGCTCCATCTGTGACATGGGAGGGATGCACTCACTGTGATTTCTGGACCAGCAATGTCTCATTAATCACCTTTGTGTTGGTCCAGCTCCCACTGAGGTCCTTGGGATGATTTTGTTGAATTTGCTGCACCAGATTTTTCCCTTTTTTTTTTTTTTTTTTTTTGCAAGTTTCATATTGGGCTTAAAAATCTTTCATTCCATCTCAGACACTAATAAAAAAAAAGCTTTTGTTTAGTTGTAGTCTGGCATTTTCTTTGCTTTCAGGACAGTGTTTAGTGTTTTTTATTTCATGGCAAATGGACCTTTTGGGCTCAATCATGTAAATGAATTTTTAAATGGCTGTGCTGCAAGTTCATGTAGTATAAAATCACTCCACCAGTTATTTTTTCTGTTTATAGAAAAGGACTGGTTTCATTTTATATTTTATTGCCTCAGTGTGAAATAAAGAACCTGCACAACTTGTGAGTGATCATATATTTTATTTCAGAATTATCACATAGGGATAAAATAAATTTCAATCCCTACATGGCACAATAGGCAGATTTAAAAGGAGTTGATACCTCGTGGAGAATTTTGAAAAGCCCTTTGCTCAGCAACAGTTCTGCTCATGTATCCCATATAGGAGAATAAAACCAGATCTTGGTTACTTTGGGAGTTTTTAAACGTTTCCTGCTAGAATTCCCTGCAAGTCTTTATCCAGGGAAAGTCCAGAACAGGATTTGGTCCTTTGCCCTCTGTTCCTGATAGTGTTTATTAGGGAGGGATTTTCTCAGGTGAGCCTGCAGGAAATCCAAGTTATCTTCACTGGTGTCCTCAAGGAAATGCCTGAGGAGCTACTGCTGCTCCCTCAAACACTCAGACATTCCTGCTTTTCCACACAGATACAATATTTGGGCAGCTGAGACCTTTTAGGCGATTCTAGTGCTTCCTGACATAATTTATTTCAGGGGTTTATGATTATTGGTATAAAAAATGGGTGCACCTGTGAAGCAGAGAGACACCAACCTGTGAAAAGCCCCAGAGGATCCCTGCTGGACTCCACAGCTGCTCCGAGCAGCAGGTGGGTGATGCAGATGTTCCACGTTTCCAAGTGTGTTTTTCATTTCCTCCCTCAACTCACTCTTGGCTTTTTAAGTCCCATTTCAGATAAAGAAGCATTTTTGGGTGGCTTTGGAGGGAGCATGGGTGTCCCCAAGGTTGGTGGCACCAACATCGTCTCCAGCCACAGCCAGAGAGTTTTTCCCATGACCAGGAGTCAATTCTCAGCTAAATATTGATTTTTGGAGCAGCAGTATCTGTTGAGCAGATCAGGGGAAGGAGCCTGAGTTTAACACCCACCTATAAATCTATTTTTACCCAATGGACAGTAACCAAACAGGGTTTTTTTATTATTAAATATCGTGGCTTAGCAGTTTGCAAAACAAGTCTGGGGGCATTAACCAGAAAAAAGCCCTGCTGCAGAATTAATTCCACTCAGCACCTCCTTGGTGTTCCTGTGGCTGTGATATCCAGGGGATTTGTGTTATATTTGTGTTATATTGAAGAATTTGGCTTTTCAGGCCAGGAATAAGGACCTGCTGGCTGGGCTGGAGCAGCTGAGGTTCTGGTGGGTCAATGGCTCAGCCCCAATCCCACACCTGGAGAAAAAGCACCGAGAAATTGCCCTGCCTACCCTCCCTGCCTGAGAATTCCTGGTTATTTACTGCAGATTCCAGAGCTTTGGGAAAAGAGGAGAGGGAAAGTGAAACAGTGGCAGATTCCTGGAGCCCTGCTTTGCTCTGAGCCCTCTTTTCTCTCCCTGTGGAAATCCCGAGGGTGTGACAGAACAAATTGAGGCTCGTGCCCATCTCAACAGCAGGACCTGGGAATTCCAGGATGGAATTTTGCCTTTCTCCCTGTGCAGCTCTTCAGGGCCTTGAGGGAACCTTCCCCATGGCTGGGCAGCATCAAAACCTCCCTGCTGGGAGCCCCAAACCTGCTCCTGGTGGTCTTCCCATGGACTTTGCAGGACTTTGGAGCAGGTCCTGGAGGCCCTGGAATCTTTGGGATATCCATGGTGTTTCCATATAAAGAGTTTTTCCTTCTGTCTGGGTCCCTGTGCAGCTCTGGTTAACGATTAACCACCAAGGGGCTGGGGTAAGACGGATTTATCTCCATGGAAAAAAGTCAGCCCTGCCTTTGTCTCCACTTCTAAAGTTCTTCTGGTGTGGTTTGGCTTTTAAATATTTGTAAATGTGCTTGTGTTTGGTTTTTTTTTTTTAATCTGCAATTTGTAGAGTTCTGTGCCTGAATCTTCTCAGATATCCCAGAGTAATGTGTGTTTCTGCCCCCTCAGAATCCCAGAATAAGTGTGATGATCCCATTCCAAGGCAATGTTTTGGTAATTGAAGACTGAAGAGACAGCCTGGAGGACTTCCATGTCAATATATACATTTTATATTTCTATTTCTAGTACAGAGTCACAAGTTAAAATGCTGCAAGGAGTTTTATTCTTGTTTACAGTGGCAGATTCTTAATTTTCCTTTTTAATTCTTTCGACATCACGCATTTAAAATGAGAAAAAGCCCCCAAAACAGCCCAGTACCAACCTGCTGATGTATCTGTGTAGAGGTTAAATATTGGCAGAGTGGCCATTTAGATCCTTGTGCCTCGGTGCTTGCATTAGAACAAAAAAAAACCCACCCCAACAACCAGCACTCTTGAAAAATTACTGAATTCTCCTTGCAGTGTCGGGTTCCAAGATAATGATGTGTCTGTGTGTGAAAATATTAAATTGCAATAACATGCAGAGTGAGTGGCTTTCTGAATGGGGTATTCAGTTCACAGCTTGGACTATACATAAAGCTAGTGAGTGACAGAATACAAATGGTGTCATAAAACATCAGGGGAATTTAGAGCCAGCCTCAATCTTTTTGATCTATATTCTATCTGTGGAGCTCTCCCCATCTATCTTTAGTTAATGAAACAGTTAAACAGATTTAATTATTTATCACTGTTTAATGTCAGGAGTTATCAAAACAGATTACACTTCCCCCCACACACTTCAAGGTATTAGAAGGACTCTCAATGTCTTCAGTGAAGTCTGGGATGTTTCCTGTGCACAGACAGTGCTTTAAAACATGTTTTAAAATGTTTTTAAGCCCCCATTGTTTGGTGACAGCAGTTGCTGAGTTTCCTTGCCTGAGAACAACTTTATTCCTGCAACTTGGCTCGTTTCTTACACAAATTGCTTTTGTTATTCCCAGAAACCAGAGAGAAATGAGAATTCTGTTTCGCTTGAGATGAGGAATGGAACAGAATGGGATGGGTCTGGGAGGGTGGGGGTGACAGGGCCCAAAATGAGAGACACACCGAAAAATCACCCAAATCACCACAAAACCTTCTGTGTTCTTCCTCTGCACCCCAAAATCAGCCCCAGCAGCTCTAGAGAGCTCTGTTAACCATCGTGTCCAAGCGTGTTCTTGTGGCTTCCCACTGCCCACCTCTCTCATGTGTGGATGTGTATAAAACATTTCAGGGAATTTCTGATCCCAGCCCCCTCTGGAATGCTCGTACCTGTGGGTCTGCTGTTTCCTAGGAGGAAATTTCAGCACTGCCACCCCCAGGAGGACACCAGGCCAGAAGTGTTGATTGTCCCCTCCTGAGGCTGGCCTGAGCTGCTAAAAGCCCCCGTTTGTTCCTCAATCCCTCTGCTCATTGCAGCCTTTGGGATCCCCCTCAGCCTGACCACCTGGGTCTCCTCTATTGGCAGCTTTGATAAGAAATCATTCTTCCCTACCTAAGCTCTCCCTTTCCCCTCGGTTTTAAATTGCTCCCCAGCCCTGACAGACTAGCCTCGTTCAAAGGGAAGCCTGGAGGAGGCTGCTGCTTCCACTCAGGGCGAGGACTCCATTACCAGAGGCCTGAATCCTGAGGGGATCTCTGGGGACACTCCCCTCCTGGGCCCAGCAGACAGAGTGTGGCATTGTGAGCGCAAAGGGCAGGGGGATAAAGGAATCCAGCCCGGCTTTTCCCTGACAAAGAGACCTCAATACTTTTGTTCAGCGGGGGGAAATGGAATAATGCCGCTGGGTTTGCTCCCAAAGCCACCGGCAGCTTCACGCCCAGAGGGCTCCGGCCTGGGGCAGAGCTGTCTGCCAAGGGGAGAGGACTTTGCACGTGAAAATGAGATTAAAAGGCCTCTCTGTGCCAACACCTGAAAGATTTTGGGCCTTGCCAGAAGAATCAAAGGCGCCAGGCCGGGGTAACCCCCCTGTGCTGCAGGGATGGGCAGGAGAACCCAGCTGCTGGAAACCCAACCCTTCTTCCATGCCAGGAGGGCACCGGGGTTAGGGGCTGCTCCAGGTACCTCAGGGAGGAGCCATTCCTGGGCAGCCAGGTGATGTCCTTTATCTTTTAGGTGATCTAAAACCCTAAAACCCTTCCAGCTGCAGAGAACTCCCTGGAAAGCCAATTGACATCCTTTATCTTTTAGGTGTCTTGCCCCAAAACCCTTCCAGTTGCAGGGAACTCCCTGGGATGTCCTTTATCTTTTAGGTGATCTGCCCTAAAACCCTTCCAGCTGCAGAGAACTCTCTGGGATGTCCTTTATCTTTTTGGTGATCTGCCCTAAAACTCATCCAGCTGCAGAGAACTCCCTGGGCAGTGGGATCCCGCTTGGTTTTGGGGTGTCAGAGAAGGTTTTGAGTTATAGACATCAGTGGGAACGTGTGAGCTAAGTTTGGAAGCATCTACACATCTAGACCCCAAACTTGTTGTTTGAAATGTGGGAGTTGGGGCATTCGGATCGAAGCAAAGGTCAAAAATCATAAAAGCAGAATGGTTTGGGTTGAAAGGGACCTTGAAATTCTTCTAGTTCCAAATCTTCGACAAGGGCAGGGACACTTTCTACTATCCCAGGCTGCTCCAAGTTCCATCCTTGGACACTTCCAGGGATCCAGGAGCAGCCACAGCTTCTCTGGGCACCCTGTGCCAGGGCCCCACTGCCCTCACAGGGAACAATTCCTTCTGTATATCTAACATAAATTTCCTCTCTTTTGGTTCAAAAATGATACCTTAATTTTTCTCTATGCCTGGACCTGCCCAGTGGAAACCTTTTCCTCACTGCAGCTTTTGCAGTGGTGTGAGCACACAGAGGGGCTGCAGCTCCCAGGGGCAGGTGGCACAGGTGGCCCTGCCAGAGGTCACTCCTGTGGACAAACCTTCCCCTTGTGTCACAGGGCCATCATTTATGACACCCCACGTGCCTCAACAGGAGGAAAACTGGAGCCCATAAGTTAAAAATATTGATAAATTATTGATTATCATTTAGCCCAGCCTTCAGATGTGACCAAGTGGTGCCTGTAAATGCCCTGATTGCTGTGGGCTGGGAGGGGATGTGGCCGTGCAGGCAGATTTCATTTGGGAAGTACAAGCCTGGCTGTGTTTCAGCACTGAGGTGCTGACACAGGCTCCTGATGCTCCCATGGATTTTTGCTGCTGCTGCCAGGTGGTAATTCCTAAAATATTTGAGTAAAATGTTGTCCCATATAGGATCTTTCAGTATTTTTGGGTCTTAAACCCACAGAGCTGTGTCCCAGGGCAAACTCCTGGAAGGAGAGGGCAGGGGGGACAGATGATACCACCTCTAAAGGGCAACAGGAGAGAATATCTAAAATTGGGGATTTCTCTGAATGAATTTTATCTCCACAATTGTAGGAGCAGCTTCTGGCAAAAGGAGTTGTTGGGAGTCAAGTGCTGGAATTTTGCACCATGGGATAAATAGCAAATGTCTGACTGGCTTAGCAGGAGGGGACAGGTGGGGTGGTGGGAGATTCCAGCAAGGGAAATGAACTCTCAGAGTGGTTTTGCAGTTGCAGGAAAAGCTCAGGTTCTCTCCCTGCACTTTGACCTAAACACTGTAAAGATCCATAATAACAGAAATTAGAATTAAAATGAATGAGTGGCTAAAATAGGCCTTTCACGATTTGCTGGCAACAAATTCTTTTTCTTCTTTTTTAAAAGAGTATTCTTTGCTTGGCTCATATCAAAGAAAATAACTGTTAAAACATAAATTATTTTAATTCCAGCCATCATTAATTTTGAGGCATTATTTTATCCCTTGTTGAACTCCAAACCTATTCAGCTGTGCAAACTTTTGTACAGAGGGGGAAGCAAATCTGTGAAAAGACAAAACGATCCCGCTAAGGACCTAAAATTCAGACATTTATTGCTGCTATTTCTTGGTTTAATTTCTTATTTCTCTCCTTCAAACAAGGAGCAGGAACGACTTTGGCGTTCCCACACTGGGAGAGGGAAGGAGCTGGAAGTGCTGCTGAGGGATTTTTATTAAAACCTTGGCTACACACAGAGGAAAAAAATCACAAACCCCCCCCCCAAAATCCACCACTGCCGTGATCCAAAGGGATCCTCTACGCTTGACTTGGATAAAAACCCCAGGAGAAGCAAAGCCAGGTGAAGGCAGGGCAGATTTCCTGGGAGTGGGGAGAGGCAGTGCTGCAGTTTCCATGTCAGGATGCTGGGGTGAGATGTGCTCTGGCTTGGTGGGCTGGTGTTTGGTCAGAGGTCGGGCTTTATGACCTTGGAGGCCTTTCCCAGCCTTAATGATGCCATGATTTAATTGCCCTTGGTGTGGGGTTGAGGGGCTGGCACAGCTCCTTCCCCTCCATCCCTGGAGCCACCCTGGCTTCAGCCCAACCTCGTTATTCCACAGGGAATATTCCCCATTTTCTTTCCTTTGCTGCAAGAGACTGTGGGAGTGACTCCCAGCACAGATTTTCTGTAGGATGAACACATTTGGATAATTTGGAGGAGTTTGAGCCCTCAGCACTCAGCAGAAGCAAGAGCCAAAGCTTCAGGAGTTTCCCCCCTTCACTTGCGGCGCGAGTTTCCCCTTTGATTAAACAAATGATTCTTTGCCTAATTTGTCTATGTTGGCTATTTTTTTTTTTTTTATGAAACATGCACTTAATTAAGTAAGAGAAATACAGAAACATGTTTATTCTCGAGATTTATGCGAAAAATGAGAACCCCACTGAAATTTCCAGTAGTGAAGCAATTAAGTAATGGAATTCCACAGTATAAACATGGTATAATTCAACTATAAAACCGATGTCTAAGTAATGTTAATGAGCTGACTTGAAGCTACAAGGGCTCAAAAAGTTCAGTCACAGATGAAAATGGAATTTGTTCTCAATTATAAGTGAAAGAAAGTTGGTTTGAATGAGGGATAGGCTCCAGCTGGAACCCCCAGATAACTTCCCCACGGTTTGGGCTGACAGGTTGCAGAATTTGCAGTGGGTTGTTTAAGTCTTTGCCACAGTAACTACTGAAAAAATTCTATTTTTTTGGGCTGTAACACAGAGCTGAGAGCCACAACTCAGAGACTGTGTCTGTGGGAAGCAGCTCAGACCAGACTGATGCTACAGCAAAGCTCCAACTTGAAAACTGACAAAACGTGGGGGTTTATTTCAACTTGAACTTCCAGTCTGTATTGAAATTTGGCAAATGCTGGAGCAAACCTTGTAGCTGGCAAGTTTAATCCCTGTTGTCTGTAGAATCATCCCCCCTCATCCAGTGGAAGCATCAGGAGGACAAAATGAATGAGGGCTCTCAATGGCACCTTCTGAGAAGTGAATTTTACTTGCTCCATGTTTCCTTCCCTGCTAATCCTGGCCTGACTTTTTTTTTCCCTTCTAAATTCCTATCTATTTTGGTAAATCTCTTTTTCCAGAGCATTAATGAAGCAGTTTGCTGTGGGGGGTGTGTGCACAGAGCTCAGGGTCACCCTGGCAGCCCCAGCCCTGCCTGTTCCAGTGGTTTTGGCCATGTCCCGGGGGCTTCTCCTGCTCCCCACGCTCCATTTTCTTTTCTTCTCCTGTTCCACTTCAGAATGTTTTTTCTGTCACCTTCTCAGCCCAGTAAATAGCACGCTGAAGATTTATGGGGTTTAAACTTTTAATGCCATAACAGGTTTTATATATTTTTCACGGCATTATTCAGACGTGTGATGTTATGGTTTAGCTCAAATTCTGGTGCAACTGCTCCGAGCAGCTCCTTCCTTGTGGGCAGTTCCTCTTTGCCAAACTCCTATTTGCACTTGCTCCAGAGGAGGAGGGAAGGAATGTGCCATAAATGTTGCACGGGATTAAAGGATGGAGACTCGGAGCCTGGAGGAAACATCAAGCACAGTTTGCCTTTGAGAAGTGTCTGTGCTTCCTTCTCCTTCCTTCTCCTTCCTTCTCCTTCCTTCTCCTTCCTTCTCCTTCCTTCTCCTTCCTTCTCCTTCCTTCTCCCTCCTTCTCCTTCCTTCTCCTCCTTCTCCTTCCTTCTCCTTCCTCCTCCTTCCTTCTCCTCCTTCTCCTTCCTTCTCCCAGCTCTCCCAGCCCAAATGGGGTGTGGGGTGATGCTGTCAGAGCTGGGGGAGGATAGGGAAGCAAAGAGCTCTCAGGGGTGCTGGGCAGTGAGGCATTAATGGGGTGTTCTGGGTGGATGTGGGGGTTTTGACTTGCTCGTTTCCACGTTGAATCTCCCCGCTGTCTCCAGCAGCTTTTCCAGGTGCTGCACCCCCAAAATGGTTCTGAACACCTTCAGCACCAGGGTTTGGGATGTGGCACCTTGGTCATCCTCACTCAGAGTCAGGGATGGTCCCTCAGGTGATGGAAAGGTTTCCATCCCAAAAATCCACAGGAGAATTCACAGGTGGAGGTGAACAACACAGAATGCTGAGGAGGGCTGGACTCCCTGCTCATTTTGGGCAAAGTCCTGGTCTCTTCTCTCACATTTTCCCTGTTGAACACCAGACTATTAAAAAGAAAGAAAACAACAAAAAAAAAAACCTCATTCCACCTAAAATGAATTAATTGAGGGGCACATCTGCTTGCCCTGGGTTCCTTTCCCAGTCATCCTAATTCTGTGGAGTTTCATGAGTTTATAAAACATTAACTACTTCGACAAGAACAACAAACATTATTCCCTCCTCACACAGCTCCCAAACCCAGCTACCAGATGGACCCAGCACCCAGCAAGGGAATATAAATTTTGATGGAGAGAGCCCTTGGTGTTCTGGGTATTCAAGTGTGTGCCTTGGGAAATGCAGCACAGTAGATGTGTGTGTTTGTGCTGAGTGGTGTCTTTGTCTTTCATCTATAAAAACACTAATTAAAATATAATGTGAAAACCTGCAGCAGGTCTGGCTGTGCTGCTAAGGTAAATAAAAATGAAACAAAAGGTGTGTATATATATCTATGCATGTTAGGTCATTAAAAGCGCATTGTTAAACCGCTGTGTGCCCCAAAATTTCCGAATTAAAAGCTGAACAGAAACACATCTGGAGTGGGGCACGAAATTCCGAGTTCTGCGTTGGGTCCGTGCTTTATTTGCCAGGAATTGCTGTGTGGGGAGAGCTCCTGGAACCCCACCTCCCAACCCCCCTTTTCCAGCCCCTCCTGTGGCCAGCACCAGCCCTGGCAGCTTTAGCCCAAGGCTGGGGCTGAGCTCCAGATGCTGCTGCTGCTGCCTGGGGTATCCAGGCCTTTTTAACCACCCCAAACCAGGGCCAGCCTGGAATATTAACTGGGCTGTGCCTCCGTGTGTAATGAGGGAAGGGGATGAGCTGTCAAGCAATTCAGAGCAATCCTGTGCAGTGTAAAATGTGGAATATCACATTTAAACCTGGGTTTTTTGGTGTTGTTGCATCCAAGGGTGCTGCTGGCAAGGAACCACTGAGGCAAATCAGCAAAAGAGGGTTTTGAATTTAGTGTGTGACCTCCCTTAGGCTCCTGGAGCCCTTCAGGTGGCCCTGGGACAGTGGGACTGTCCCCTCCAGGGCTGCAGGAGGTGCTCCACATCTTGGGTGTTCCCCTTTGGACGGAGCTGGGAATGCCTCAGGCAATTCCCAGCACTGAGTTCTCTGGAATTCAACTCTGAAAGCTCTGCCAGAGCAGGTCCCTGCACAGGGCACAGCCTGCTGCCACCCAGCTTAGGAGCTTCCCCCTGGAAAGTGGAAGGATGGTTTCTCATGGAGAATCAAGATGGGAGCAGGCTGCAGCTGGGAGGAAATTTGTGATGCCTTGAGGTGACCACGGGGTTCTGAGTATTTTCCTTCATCCACTCAGGGTCCCAGAGCAGCTCTTGGCATCTTCAGAAGGTTTAATCCAAAGTCTACCAGAACTTTCCATTGGATTCATGGAATCATGGAATCACAGGCTGGTCTGGGCTGGAAGAGATGTTAAAGCTCATCCCATTTGAACGCCCTGCCATGGGCAGAGACACCTCTCACTGTCCCAGGCTGCTCCAAGCCCTGTCCAGCCTGGCCTTGGACACTTCCAGGGATCCACAGCTTCTCTGGGCTCCATGTGCCAGGGCCTCACCACCCTCCCAGGGAAGAATTCCTTCCCAATATCCACCTAAATTTCCCCTCTTTCATCTTGAATCCATTTTTTCTTGCCCTGTCTCTCCAGTTCCTGCTGCAGAGCCCCTTTCTGCTTTCCCTGTGGCCCCTTCAGGCCCTGGAAGTTGCTGCGAGGTCTCCACAGAACCTCCTCTTGTCCAGGATGAACAACCCCAACGTTCCCAGCCTGAGAACTTTGCTTCACCCAGTTTTGCATTTGTTCTTCAGTGTGAGAATGGAACAACTCCTCCCTGGCACTATTGGCCTTATTAATAAATATCTCCCTGGGCAGAGATCCAAGGTTGAAGGTCTCTGGCACAATGGAGGTTACAAAAGGTCCCTTTATCACCACTGGATTACTTTAAGTGTTTAAGTCTCCTCCAGAATCTTCTCCTGCTCTTCGTGACACAGGAACAGCCACCTTGGTAAAGAGAGAGGGAAAAAAAAAATCATAAAATCTCTCTTTGTGCCACTCTCCCCCTGAAGAAAAAGCTGAACATCTGATTTAGGTTTGCTGAAATAACAACAGATGTTTATCTTGTATTGTATGGCACATGGCACTACATCCCATAAACCCCCTCCTGCAGCTTAAACCCGAGTTTCTGCTCCCTCATTTGGACACTTGCAGGCTTTGTGCTCTTTCTGAAATGTTTTCATTTCTCTGGAGCTTAATCTGCTACCAAAGTATTTGTAAGTATCACGTTATAAAGCGTGAAATGAGGAATAGCAAAGGAGATTTTCAATACTTCCTTCCCCTAAGCACAGCTACTTACCTGCAGCCCCAAAGAATGGCAAAATTGTGCAAACTTGCTGCGGTCTTTCATTAAGAAGAATCCACTCGATGTGTGGGGTTGGGAACAGATCAATAGAGGAAAAAATCCTGTCTTGGGAAAGCAAAAGCTCGTAGGGGGGATGAAATGTAAGGGGGAAAAAAAATCAGTTTTTCTGGGGCTTGTAAAAAGTGAAATATTTTCACTTTTATCGTTTACATTTATTTTGCTGTGGAAAGAGGGAATGCCTGTAGTGGGTGTATTTATATATATATTTATACTCTCTTTATTTATATTATATAGAGGCTTAATTCCACTCATTGCAACTGCAGAAAACTCTGCTGCTTGAGAGAAATGGCAATTTTCATCCAGAACTAATCTTTAACTGTTCGTGAGCGAAAAGAATTGAAAGAATAAATTCAGAAAGAATTTCTTCATGGAAAGGGCTGTCAGGGGAAGAATTTCTTCATGGAAAGGGCTGTCAGGGGAAGAATTTCTTCATGGAAAGGGCTGTCAGGAATTGGACAGGGAGGTTTGGCATCCCCCAGGAAGGATTGGAGGTGGCACTCAGTGTCCTGAGCTGGGGACAAGGTGAGGATTGGGCACAGCTTGGCCTTGGATGGATTTTCCAGGTGGCTCCAGGATTGTTGATGCAGTAGAAGCTGAATCCTGGCTTGAACAGGGACATTGTGTGGTATTTCAGGTGACAAAACAGCAGAGATGGACAAGAGGTGTCTGAGGAAATCGATGTTTGGGGAAGAAGGAAAATGGGAACATCCTGATCCTGCACAGCTTCATCCCCGTCTTCAGCTGAGACCGATTTTTAATATTTTTTTACATTTTCTAGTTATTTCTGAGCTCCACTGATCCGTGAATGTTGTGGCTTCTCCGTTAGTGTTCTCTCTGAAACGTGGTTTATTTTATGTTTGAACAAACGCAGCCCTCCTTTGTTTCCTCCGCTGAATTCTTTATTTATTATTTCCTAAAATGATTTGATTTTCCCCCTCCTTCCCAACACATCTGATTGCAATAAGCTGATACAAAATAGAACCAAGAAACAAAAGGCTGAACATGCTGATAATGTACATTTGGTTTGTATTTATCGTTTTAAGATGTGTTTTAATTGGTTCACTACCAACATCCTGTAACTTTCAGTCAGACAGAGGAGAAACCTGTTTCATTTTAAAGTCAGTTAATTCCTTCCCTCTTTCAGCTGGGAGCAGTGGGGAAGGCCCTACTGTAGTATCTCCAAATTTAATTTCATTATAACGTTTTAAAAGAAAGGATTAGAGCACATTTGGGTTTGTGATTCTCCCTTGGATTTCATCGTGAAATGGGATTTTAAAAGAAGAACGACGCAAAATGTGTTTGGGTACCTTCATGAATAATTTCTAATGAAAAAATGCAGCTATAAACCTCAAAATAAACCATTTTCCTGTTATCCCAGAAGCTTAATCTGCTTAGTTTAATGAGGAGAAAGTGGAAAGGTGACAGAAATGCCACCTTGGAGCGCTTACCTACAGCAAAATTGGAGACAATGGCGTAAAGGTGTAACAACCCCTTTATTAAAAAAAAAGAAAAATGTAGGAATTGAGGAAAAAGGGCTTGGAAGAGCAGCTCCCACATCCCATAAACACCATCACCTCGCCGGGCCTGCCAGGAGCATGTTGTTCAAAACTACATTTCCCTGCTCTGAGAATTCTGCAGAGACTCCAAGCTCATGGCTGAAATTGAGGCTGGAGCCTCCTGGCAGCTCTGCGTGCACCGAACAGGAAAATTCATTTGGGGAAGTCTTGCTGAGCAGGAGCTCACCCTGGAGAACCTCAGCACGGTCCCTCTTGACCTTTTCCCTGCTCAGGCCACTGCCATGGTTACCTTGGACTTCAAGCTCCAAGTTGGAATTAGTTTTCATAAATATTTTACATTTTAGAAGGTACAAGTGTCCTTTTGCCCCTGCTGAAATCAGAGCTAATTAAAGCAGTGCAGGTATTTCTGTTTTCCACCTCACTGCAGCAAATTTTATGAAAAATCCTGGCTTTGTTTCATCCATGACTGTTCCAAAGCCTGGATTTAAACCCACCTGGCAGCCTTGGTCCTGCTGGGATTTAAATGGGATCCATGAGCACACTGAGGTCACAGTGAGGATGATGAGGATGATGAGGCTTCAGTCTCTGTGGGTGACAGCTTTTGGGTGATTCCACAGCCAGCTCTGCCTCACAAAAGTGACACTTTCACACCAACTCTCCCCTCCATGGGAAAAAGGTGTCCCCAGCCCCTCTGCTGGGTGATAAGGAAAGTTTCTGCTGCTGTGGTGAAGCTGTTTCATGTGGTCAGTGTGAATCAAGAAGTTTGTTAACAGAAGTGGCGAGGTGGTGGAATTACCTGGAAGCTTTCCTGGCTTGGTGTCACACAGCTGGGGACTGCAGAGCCCAGAGAGGGGCACGAACAGCCTTGGGGCCAGGGTGGGTGATGGAGATCCAGGGAGTGCTTGGAATCAACCCTAAAAGGTTATTTCCCCCCCAAAACTGAACAGTCTTGAAGGTTAAAAAATAAAGTCTTGAAAAGAAGTTTTTCTGTCTTTGAGACGGGTGAGGAGCTGGTGATGGAGATCCAGGGGGTGCTTGGAATCAACCCTAAAATTTCTTTTTTCCCCCAAAACACAGCAGTTTTGAAGGTTAAATAAAAAGTACTGAAAATAAGTTTTTCTGTATTTGAGGAGGGTGAGGAGTTGGTGATGGAGATCCATGGGGTGCTTGGAATCAGCCCTAAAAACTTTTCCCTCCAAAACTGAGCAGTTCGGAAGGTTAAAAAATAAAACTTTCTTGAAGTTTTTCTGTCTTTGAGGCGGGTGAGGAGTTGGACACTCTTCAGGAAAACTTATGGAAACTTTTGTTTCAATGAATGCTGCGGAGTTTCCCTTTTCCACTTGGCTACTGGAAAGGTGGGGAGGGGGAAAGATGGAAAAAGCTTCGATGTTTTTTTTTCCTGGCCAATTTGGGTCACAAAGAGAACTGGGAAGTTTCTTTTCCCAGCAAAGCCCTCGCTGGAAGCCTCTGTCCAGCTCTGCCAGGCTGAACCCTAAATCTGGGACAGGAGCTGGGAGAGGAGATGCCAGCTCACCTGGGCATTTCTGGGGAGGAGTTCTGTGATTTTGCACAAAGTGAGAGGTGCAAAAGCAGGGAAGGAGCAGGATTCAAGGCTGAGTGAGAAACAGAGGGCCAACATTGCACCAGTGTGGTGAGGAGAGTGACTCCAGGAAGGAGCGATCCCTCAGGCATGGGCTGACAGTATAAATAGCTCTGGATGCTTTAAAACAAATACAGAATCATTTATTTAGCTCAGCACTCTGGAGCTTTGCCAAGGCTGTGCTAATTATATTGTATCTTGTTTTTATCATCTCTGTTACAAACGATTTCTTGTGCCAAAATGTCTGGGCTCAGCTTTTCTCTCCCAGTATCCCGTTCCCACTTTAGGTTTCTGACCATCTTCTCATTTTTTGTTGAGTTTTCCAGTCTCTGGAAAAAGAAAAGAAATCTCGGTTGTGACCTTGTGCCACAACAATTTAGAGAAATGCCCTAAAAATGGGTAAGAAAGGGAAAAAAGGGTGATTAAAGTGCACCAGGGTGTCCTCTGTGCCCGTGTGGAGCTGCAGGAGGTGTTTGCCCTTTTGGAAGTCACATTTCTGTGCCTGGAAATCTTGCAAAGAGCAGCTGCACCACGAAGGAAAAAGGGATTTTCTGCTGGGATGTTCAGTGAAGAGGTGGATGGAGGCAAAGGAGGGGGTTTGGGGTTTGCAGAGCTGGGAGGGAGAAGAGCTGCAGCGATGGGAGATAAGAGTAAAGAGGATGCAGAGTGTGCTCAGATGCAGAAGGAGAATAAGGGGGAAAGGTAGCTGGGACAAAAGGGGTCAAAAGGGCACAGAAAATAAGAAGTGGAGCAGAGGGGGGGAGAGTTTCCATGCTGCAGTTTTTGTGAGATAAAGACAGACATCAGTGTGAAACACTACCAGAAGAAACCTCAGAAATGGTAAAATTTTGTAATCCCGCGGACAAAGCGATTTAGATTGAATTTTCCTTCTATTTAGTGAAACTTTTCCCCTTGAACACTCGAATAGAAGAGTTTCATCATTGCAGAAGCAGAGGATGCTCAGTCTAAAGGGGCTCTGGGGGTTTGCCAAGGGGACTCTCAGAGTGGCTCAGGGACCCTCAGAATGGCTCTGGGACCCTCAGAGTGGCTCAGGGACCCTCAGAGCAGCTCAGAGACCCTCAGAGTAGCTCAGAGACTCTCAGGGGGCTCAGGGACCCTCAGGGGGCTCAGGGACCCTCAGAGCAGCTCAGGGACCCTCAGGGGGCTCAGGGACCCTCAGGGGGCTCAGGGACCCTCAGAGCAGCTCAGGGACCCTCAGGGGGCTCAGGGACCCTCAGAGTAGCTCAGGGACCCTCAGAGTAGCTCAGGGACCCTCAGGGGGCTCAGGGACCCTCAGTGCAGCTCAGGGACCCTCAGGGGGCTCAGGGACCCTCAGAGTAATTCAGGGACCCTCAGGGGGCTCAGGGACCCTCAGAGCAGCTCAGGGACCCTCAGAGTGGCTCAGGGACCCTCAGGGGGCTCAGGGACCCTCAGTGCAGCTCAGGGACCCTCAGAGCAGCTCAGGGACTCTCAGGGTTGGCTCAGGGACCCTCAGGGGGCTCAGGGACAAGGCTCTGGCTGTAGGCACCCATCAGATGCTCCCTGCACACCCAGCTGAGGGGAGAAGTCACTCACCCAGGGATGACAAACGGGGCCTTGCTCTCGAGGCCTGAGCTGCTGCTGAAACACTCTTTGAACTCTTTGAGGTTTCTTTGGTTCCTTTCTTTTTCTCTTCCCCCCCTCCCTTTTTTTTTTTTTTTTTTTTTTTTTTTTTTTTTTTTTTTTTTTTTTTTTTTCTCCTTGTGGGTTTTTGCTTTCTTCTAAAGAACAAAAAAAGTAACTTCCCATGCAGATCTGGCCTGTGTGGGACAAGGACTCTTTTGAACTATTTTCCATACTGTCCCTATTCAAAAGAATCTTCTTGCAGCTTCCTGAGGAGCCCTGACAATGTTCCATTTGGGGAAAGACATGGGGAGAACAGGATTACAACTGGGCAGAGCACACTGAGGCATTCCTGAGGGAAATCCTGCTCTGTTCCCTGCCCAGTGGTGAAACAGATCTGAGCACTGAAATTCTCATCGTGTTCATTCAGCTGGACGTGTGTAATAGAATTATTCTTCCCTGATATTCCTTATTGTTGTGCTTTCTATCATCAGAGAATGTGCAATTCCCTCTCAGCCTGAGGCCCCTGATGCCAAAAGTTATGTCCAGAGTGGGAAAGATCCCAAGTTAAAGCTGGTCAGAAGCCCTCTGGCACGTTTTCCACATAAACATCTCAAATGTATGGTTTCCTCAGCGAAGATATTAAGTCTGCTCCTATTTTAAACAAAGCCTATTTTTAATGCTGTAGATGAAAATAAATAAAAATACAACATGCTGGCATTTCCTTCCCATGGGATCTGGACATCTGGGTGGTTGTGCTTTGCCAGTTTTCCCCTGAAAAAATGTGTGTGTAGAAGGAGCACAGAACTGATTTAGCTCTGGGGCTGGGGGTGAAGCTCTGTGGGAAGCTGAGGAAAAGGTGACAGAGTGAATACAGAGCAAATAAAACATGGGTGAATCCAGGAATGGGATCCTAGGAAGGAACACGCTGTGCTTCTTTCTGTTAAATTCATTTTAACGTGGGGAAATGGGGGAAAAAAGCTCTGCTTGGAGCTCTCCCCCAGCAAGACTGCCCCAATTACCCGAGGGTTTAGGAGGGGAGGGCGCTGCCACAGGAAAACGGGAGGAAGTTTTCCCGTGGATTTCCAAACACAGAGAAGGTGCCCGCGGCTCTGGGTGGGAAATCCGATCCCAGAGGGTGAGGAGGGGTCAGGGCCAGCCCTGCCCGGGGCTGCCTCTCCCCCTCCCCTGCTCAGGGATGCTCAGCAAAGCCCTGCCTTGATGAGAAGTTGTTGGAACCCTGGATGCTGAGAATTCCAGCCTTTCTGTGCTGCCAGGCACTGACCCCCAGGAGAGCACTGCACGGACCTGGGGCCGTGGAGAAGCTTCCAAAACTGACGATAAAACTGGGATTGTGGCTGTGGAGTTTGAGTAGAAGTGTGTGATGTCACAGGGTGGGAAACTCAGAGTTTGGGGTTTTAGAATATAGGAATATATATAAAGCAAGATGGAGGTTTTAGGGTGGAGGCTGGTCCTGCTTCTTCACCTTCTTCTTCTCTCCTTCTCCTTCTTCTTCTTCACCTTCTTCTCTCCTTCTTCTTCACCTTCTTCATCTTCTTTTTCTCTCCTTCTTCTCCTCCTTCTTCACCTTCTTCTTCTTCACCTTCTTCTCTCCTTCTTCACCTTCTTCTTCACCTTCTTTTTCTTTTTCTTCTTCTCCTTCTTCTTCTTCACCTTCTTCATCTTCACCTTCTTCTTCTCCACCTTATTCTTCTCCTTCTTTACCTTCTTCTCTTTCTTCTTCACCTTCTTCTTCTTCTCCATGGGTTTGGGTGGTTTTGTGTGATTGGATAAAAAAGCCCACATTGTAGGCCACAAGTAGTTAGGTATTAAGTAAAAAATAAAATAATTGAGGTGTCATTTCTTAATTGGACAGTTTATCCTTAAAAGGCCCTGTAGAGAGAGAAAGATACAGCTCCATTTTTAGTTTGTTCGAGTGAAGTGCTGCAGAACTCAGGGTTTGTGAGGCTGTGACAGAGATAAGAACTGATAAACATCTGAGTTTATCAACAAGAAATACCCTCTCACGATTTAATCCCGACCTTGACAGAAAAGAAGCAAAGACTCCTCATGCCTAAATGAAGCTAATGATGGGTTCTCCTGGGTAATGCAGGGCAGGAGAAGTTCAAAGCCAGGTTTTGCTGTGCACAAAGCCCAAATACCTGCCAAGGCTCTTAGATGAAGTGTCTTTGTCAGAACGATTAAATGAAGGTTAAAAAGGCCAGACCTTTTCTCAACATGTTTGACTCGCTCTTTCTTTCCTCTCTTCAAGGTGTCTTCATGTTACATTTATTTGCTTCATGAATTCTTTATTACACTAATCAGTCCTGATGTACAAACTCATTAGAAAATGAGCTGGAAATGTAAGATCTGTCAAATTTCAGAGACTTCTGACATCGTTAGACTCAAGGGCCTTTTTGCAGGGAAAAGGGAGAAAGCAAAGAAGCTAATGAGGAAATGTCAGATAATGTAGAAGTCAATCCATTTGGGGATGAAGTTTTACAAAGTTCAGAGGGAAAAGTTGCAGCCTTACCAGGGCAAATACCTAATTTTTTTTATTTAAATTTTGGACAGGGGAATTTTTTCTTCCTGGGGTTGCTGCACACTTCTGGTTTGGTTTTGCAATTGACATTTTAAATCAGTTTACTGTGTTGTTTTTCTAGTGAAATGAAAGGGAAATGAAAGGGAAATGATTATTTTAAGGAGATTTTTAATTAGATGAATTTAAAATGTGCGTTTGGTGGTTTTTGCCAGCTGAAATCACTGCCCCGACAGGCAGGTGCTGTGGAGATGCTCAGGGAAATAAGCACTGCTTTGAAAAGACCTTAGATGGGTGAGATCTGTCAAACCAGGAGGTCACAAATCTTGTCATGAGCTTAACCTAAGGAGAAAGAGGTGAAAAAAAGGAACAGTGGTGGAGAGAGAAGGAACTTGGCTGTGGTCACACCCGGGTCTGTGGCTCTGAGAACTCCACAGTGTCTGTGCCCTGCTCACTCAGCCTCACTCCTCCCTCTGTGCAGGACCTGCTCAGGGAGCTGAGCAAGCTCAAAGTGAGGAGAAGTGATCAAATATCAGCACAGAGAACATCTCATGGCAGTGGAGATCAGCCTGCAGCCTTTATTCAGCGATGGTTCAATACAAAGGTCAAATATAATTATATTATTTAATTTTTTAAATGTTTATTAATTTCAGCTCAGGTCACTGTTCAAATATAATATGAGTGGCTTATTTAATTTGTTTAATTTTTATTTAATTCATCAGCCCAGGACAGTGTTGGGAAAATTGGGGTTTTAGGATCTGGTTTGGGTAGGAAGGGACCTTAGAGATCATCTTGTTCCAAAGCCTTGCAGTGGCATTGTTACCCCTCCATCCTTCCAGGGAGTGCAGCAGGGGTTTGTCAGGTCCAGCTGTGGGATCCTTTCCTGGATCTTTGGGCATGGAAATGCCTCCTGCTTCCATCAGCTCCTCACACACCTGGGACTGGCACCTGGCAAGGGCAGTGCCACCGCTGTGCCCCCGTGGAATCCTCCACAGTCAACAGGTACCAAGGAAGGAAATGAACCTCTCACATCTTCCAAGGAGGGCTGGGATTTGGGACAGCTGGGATCTGTTCCTGCTCCCTCTGTGTCCCCCTGGGGTCTTCTCCCCATCCCTCCCTCCTGCCCAGGCTCTGTGAGCTGGCACAGGCACAGCTGCTCTCTCAGTTGCAGCTGGGTCTCACAAACTTCCAGGCATCAAAAATAGGTTGGTCCTGCTTTGAGATGATTTCTTCTTCCTGAGGTGCCCATAAAAGCATTCCCCTTGGATTCTGGGACCTTGGAAGGTGCAAATGATGCACAGCAAGGGCTGGGTGTCCTGGGCACTGACTCCTGCTCTGCAGTGTCCTGGAGAGCATAGAGTGGGCAGAACCCAAGGAAAAATGAGAGATTTGGGATTTCAAGCACAGGGAGACACAGGAATTGGATGGATTCTGTGCTGCCAGAGCAGGCAGGGGAGGTTTTGCTGAGCACAACTGCTGGAATTGCCACTGGAGAGTGCCTTTAGCCCCAGAATGAAATCCTGTGGCCACGAGGAGTTCAGGCAGGGAACTCCTGCCCACACAAAGCTGGGAGAGCTCCACACCATGAGAAACCTTCTCCAGAGCTTGTCCCTTCCCTCCCCCGGTGGCACAGAGGAGGTGACAGCCCAAAGGCACAGACCCAGGGGTTTCCAGCTGTGTGGGGCCGAGGCTTCCAGTCGGAGCATTCCTCAGGGATGTCCTTCCCTGGGCTCTGCTCTCTGGGGTGCTGAGCAGAGCCTCCCTCCCTCCTGCTCCTCCAGCTCAGCACGGAGAACAGGAGCTGTGCCTGCTCAGCACCTCGTAAAAACAAATCCCCTGAGTGTTTTGGGGGGATCAAGGAGGGAAACCAGGCTCAGCACAGCAGATAAGTTTGTTGGCAAACTGCAAGGAGCAGGGAAAGCCAAAGGGAGGCATTTCCATCCCCAGCAGAGGGGAGCTCAGCCCTGGATCCTGGCCTGCTCTGGAATCATTGCTGAGAGGCAGCTGCCCTGCATGTCCACCCTCGTGGTGGCACTTTGGGCACCCCCAGGGCGGGTTTGGCCAAGGTTTGGGGTCCTGCTGCAGCCTGTGGGTGCTGGGGGTGCACGGAGAGGGCAGGGCAGAGGTGACCTGCAGAATCCCTCTGAGGCAGAACTTCTGGGGCAGGCAGGGATGATTCATTTCAGAGAGTTCTCCTAAAATCAGATTAGAGAGGGCAGGCCAGGGAAAGGGAAGGTGCTCTGTTCTGCTTTACAAATCAAACTCCATCACAAAGGTGTCAAAGAACTGGCACTTCCTTCTTGGTTCTTCCCCTCTTTCCTTCCCCTTTCTGTCTCTGGCTGCTGTCTTGCCTTTTTTTTTTTTTTTTTACAGACAAAACCCACATCTCAAATTCCTCCTCTTTGAAGCTGCTCAGGTAAAGCCATTTCATCAGTCCCTTAGGAAAGGGAAAGTCTTGGGTATTTGCTTTAGCTGAGGGCTGTGGATCTGAGCCCTGAGGAGCAGCCCAGGCTTCTCAGCAGAGCCATTCCCACAAGATTCCCATCCCACGTGGGGAGCACTGGATCAGGCTGGCTGCTGGCAGATTTCGGTAGGTGCTCCTATTTACTGATGCCTTTGCTTTGAAAGTCCCTTTATTCAGAGAAAAAGAGCTGGTTTTGCACGAGTCTGCTTGAATTCATCCTAAACTTTCCCCCAGTTCTGTCCCTGTGATGCTATCAGCCAGCTCTTTAGGATTCCTCAGAGTTTCCTCTCCTTTCCAGCTGTGCTTGCTGCTGCTGGTTGTGTCTGTGTGCCTGCCCCAGACCTGCAGCAGGAGGATATTAAAGGCTCTTTCTGCTGCCAAACAAAACCCACTTCTCTGCAGGTATGAAATCTAAGCACACACCTAAACTGTTGTTGTTGGCTCTGAGCTTTTACAGCCACTGGCAACCCCTCACTTTGTCTTCAGGCTCCGTCAGAGCCTCGCTGGGACACCCACTCGGGTTCTGGATGGGATCCTCTGGACTGGGCTGGGCTTGTTGGGCTGAAGAGCTTTGGCCACCCCTTTCCCAGTGCTCACTGCCACCCACTCAACACTGCCAGCTCCCCCAGCACTTCTGTCCTGCAGTGTCACACCAAGGATGGCTGCAGAAATCTGGAAAAAAGGAATATTCTGAATATTTCATAGAATCGTTTCAAACAATTGGCGTTTTCTTTCACCAGAATGCATTTTTTTTTAATGGTACAAGGGAATTTTAAAATCAAGCTTTTTGCAATAATCCTCCTCCTAAAGTGCTGCAGGAATTGCAGAACTGTGTGAGTTTTACTCTCCAGAGCCTGGTTAGCTTTTGGTGATCTCCACTTGGGAACATTCAGCACTGCTGGCTCTCTGTCTTGCTCTTAATTATTCCTCCTGATAAGGTTTTTCTTCATTTCTTCATTTGTCTTTTCTTCATTTTCTTATTTTCATTTTCTTTGGTCTTCATCCACTTCTCTTTTTCTTAATTTTCTTTTTTTTTCCTTAATTTCTTGCCTGGCTTCTCTGCTCTTCCCTCACTCACTCGTTGCAGCTGGGATGGGATTGGAGGTGGACTTGATGTGCACAAACTTTTCCTTTGGAATTGCACACCACTTGATTTTTTTTTTTTTTGGTAAATAATTGTTTCACCATCAAACCAATAATGTTGATAGGCAAAAATATCCTTTGATACTTTTATTTTTGCCTCTCTGTTGTTACCAAATACACCAATCCTAACACAGTTCTTCCCTGGAAAACTTAAAAACAACAGATGGAAGAAAAATTTCCCTTCCCCAGCACAATGTACCTGGGCTGCCTTTGTCATCCAGGAAGGCTCAGGCAGTTTTCACTCCTTGAGACACCTTTGGGCTCTCTCTGAGTGAGTTCAAACACATTTCTGGGCCCTGGATGGGGAAGTTTACATTTCTGCCAAGTGCATGGTGATAAAGGGGAGACTTTGATCCCTTGGCCTGTCAGTTGTGCCTCATGTGCTGGGCCAGGACAAAAGTCTCAGGGTATTTCCCTCAACAAAGGGATTCTGCAGCCCCTGAAGTTTTGCATCCAGAGCAGGCTGGGCAGGGTTGTGCCTGGAGGGATTTATTTGGGGCAAAAACTTCTAAAAAAAGGGATTACCGACATCTAACCCTAACCAAGTTCACCTGGATTGTCCAGCAGCTGATGGTGGGAAATAAACACAATTCCTAGAGGCTCTGCAGGAATTTGGGAGCAAACACACACCTGCAATGAATATGTTTCTATATTCTATTTCTATGATTATTTCTATCATTAGAAGCCCTGCCATTGCAGTGTTCTTGCAGGGGCTGCAGCTTAGACAAGTTGCCTGTGTATTTTTTTAAGTGGAATATTAGAGGAAAAGGAGGAATTCCGTGAAGAGTGAGTGCTGCTGCCAAAATGCAGCAGTCTGAAAGCAAAGGAGCCTCCTGGATCCTTGTGCTTTTATGTCAGCCTGACCTGGGGCTGGGGAAGTTCTGGGTGCTTGGAACAAAAACCCATTAGAGAAACAAGCTGAGCCTCGGTGTCTAATCACTGCTGTGTCACTCCTGGCTCTGGGCAAAGACTGCTCAAGGGCACAGGGGTTTGTGCTTCTTCTCCAAGTGCTTTGTGCTGCTGAACTCCTGAGCAGGGAGCAAACGGCTCGGTTTTAAACGTGCCCCGTGGTGCAGGATGTGCTGAGGTTGGTTTTGGGGTTATTTAACACCTTTTTGTTCCTGCTCAGGGCAGCTGGGGGTGGTTTGTGCTGAGCTGCGCTTAGCTAGGCTGGCTTGGGGAGGCAGGGCTGAGATTTGGGAAGGTAGGAGTCCAAGGTTTGGGTTCAGGAGAGGAGGGTTTGGGTTCAGGGAGGTTGGATTTCTGCCTCTGGCACCACCCTGCAGGATGCCCCTGGTGTGGCCACATCTTCTCTTTGCCCTGCAAGGTAAAATTCACCAGCAATGAAAGGATTTGTTGGTTCTTTGGGGAAAAAAAAAAAACCCTCTTATTAACAAATTCTGTCCTTTCCAGTGTCCATTGGAGGTCTCTGGGAATCCCTACAGCACAAATTCACCCCAGATGAGTTAAGGAAACCTCAGTGGGTGGAACAGCCTGTGTTAACCTGCAGTGCTCCCCTTGATCAGCAATCCAAGCCCCAAATCCCAGTTCAAGGTGTATTTTCCCTTCAGGTCCTGGGTCCCTTGCAGGTGCTGGCCTGGCTGTGGCACTAGCATGGTCAGAGGCGTTACGAAATAAATTTGATTTAATAAATTTAATTTAATAAATTTCATTTAATAAATTTGATTTTTATGGTGCATTTCTATAACTCAGAGCTGTCCTGCCCTGCTGCTCCCACCACAGAAGTCCCTCCCAGTTTTCAGGAGGCCTGTGCTGAATAATTTTCCTTCTACTTTCCCCACTTCCTGTAAACGCTGGGCCAGACAGAGGTGCTGTAAAAGTTATGAGGCACAGTTTGATGTCCCCAAGTGAAATGGGGCAGCTCTGGGCTCACAGTGGTTGGGCCAGGGTGGGAATTGGGTGGTCACATTTGGTTTTCTGCGGGCTTCCTATATGGCTTTTTATTTTAATCTTATTTTCGTCCCTCTGCTGTTCATCCCTCCCTCCACCCTGTGCTCACCAGTTAAAATAGAGCAGGAAAAAGCTGCTTGAAGCAGCTGGGAGGGCAAAATGGAGCAAATATTCCAGGATGCCCCTGGAGTTATTCCTTTGCAGGGGTCTGGGGGTTGTGGGGAAGGGAAGGAGCCAGCCTTGCCCAGCTCTGGGCAGCTCCAGCTGGAAACTGGGAGCACTGGTCTGAGTTCCATCGAGCTGTGGGGAAGGCAGGGAATTGATCCTGTAAGGAGAGGGGCAGCAAAGCAAAGCAAAGCCCTGTGGGAGCCCTGGTCACTGAGAATTCCAGCCTTTCTGTGCTGCCAGGCACTGACCCCCGGGAGAGCACGGCACTGAGCTGGGGCCGTGGAGAAGCTTCCAAAATGGAATGGTGGAACTGGGATTGTGGGGGTGGAGTTTGATTAGAAGTGTGTGATGTCACAGGGTGGAAAACTCAGAGTTTAAGGGTTTAGAATATGGGAATATATATGGAGCAAGATGGAGGTTTTAGGGTGGAGGCTGGTCCTGCTTCTTCACCTCCTCCTTCTTCTTCACCATCCTCTTGTTCGCCTTCTTCTCCATGGGTTTGGGTGGTTTTGTGTAATTGGATAAAAAAGCCCACGTTGTGGGCCACGAGTAGTTAGGTATTAACTCAAAAGTAAAAATAATGTAATTGTCATTTCTTAATTGGACAGTTTATCCTAAAAAGGCCTTGTAGAGAGAGAGATACAGCTCCATTTTGAGTTTGTCAGGATGAAGTGCTGTAGAACTCACAGTTTGTGAGACTGTAATATAAATAAAACTAATATTTTTATACTAGTTTTTATATATTATATAGTTTATTACTATTGATTAGTATATATATAATATATATTTTATATATTATAAAATATATAGCTATATATACATATATAAGTATATGTATATACTTATATACTTATATACATATATAAGTATATATGTATAAATACATACAATATAAAATATAAATATATTTTAAAATGTAAATTTAGTTTATTTTTATTTATATATGAATATAAATATATAACATTATATATATAATACATTATATATATAATGTATAATGTATAATGTATAATGTATAATGAATAATGAATATAATATAATATAATATAATATAATATAATATAATATAATATAATATAATATATATTATATTATATATTATATATTATATATTATATATTATATATTATATAATATATAATATATAATATATAATATATATTATATAATATATGTTATATAATATATAATATTATATATATACTATACAGTATAACAGTATATATAAAATATAAAATATAAAATATAAAATATAAAATATAATATATAATATATAATATATAATATATAATATATAAGACATAATATATAATAGAACAACTATATTATAAAACTATAATATAAATAAACCAATACATTTTTATAAATAAAAAACGAATAAACCTCTGAGTGCAGACAAGAAATACCATCTCACACATTTAATCCCAACCTTGCCAAGAAAGAAGCAAAGGACCCACAAAGGCCTTGGGACGGCCGGAGGCGCTGGGAGTGTCAAACCCTGCTTCAGCTCAGGGGAAGGTGTTGAAAAGGTTCCCAGGAACCTCCGAGGAGGCTGCGGTGGCTTCAGAAGAGTCAAGGACAAAATCAAGAGGGCACGGAGTGCAGGCAGGGATGAGCTGGCGCTGCTGTTCAAATTCTTTTGCTTTAGAGATTTTTTTATTTTTTTTTCTCTTCCCCAAGCCGGGGATTCCTGCCCTGAAGGTTCCTGGAGGTTTGCTCACAGAAGTGCTGGCAGGTGAGCAGTGCTGGGCTGGAAGTTCCCAATCTGTTTCTGAACGTGCTCTGATTGGGGTCAAATTGCAACAAATAATTAATTAAATAAATAATTAATTAAATAAACCCCAAACAACTTCACCCCCCAGAAAAAGAAAAAACCAACAAACCAAGAAACCCCAACAAAACAACAGCAAAAAAAAAAAAAAAAAAAAAAAAAAACCAAAAAAAAAAAAAAACCTCACCAAAACCCCAAGCAACTAAAAAGCCCAACTGAAAACCTGAAAATGCTCCATAAAACCTTTTCTTTTCATTCCTTTTCAAGCCTAAAGGCCACTCAGAACCCCCCATTCACCCAGCTGATCTCATGAAAGGCGCTGAAGAACTCAAGTGACTCCTCAGGGACTTGAACTTGTCCTTGACGGAGCTGAAAAGTCCCAAATGTGATGTTGAGGAAATCTTGATTCCCTTCCACGTCCTCACACTGCTGTGGGTTGAGGCTTAAAGGCTCTGGTTGTTTTCCGTGTGGATTTTCTTAAATTTCAGGAGCAAAAACCACAGTAGTAAGAAAATGAACCTGCCAATTAAATGTGGGCAGATTTCATGACGAAAAGTGCCACCGTGGGTGATTCACGTGCACTCTGCAGTCACTTGTGGTGCTCTCACACCTCTCCCACTGTTCAATTCCTGCCTAAAACATCTTGCCAACTTCTTCATTTTTGCTCTTGATAACAGAAAGCTGAAAATTTGGAAATTTAGAGACTTCAAAAGTAAATTCGATATTTAAGAGGTTTTTTTTTTTTTCCATTCTGCAGCCATTTGGGTGCAGTGGTTCTGTTCCTCTTGCTGCTGTGTTTACTGGTTGAGGGTGGACTCTGAATTAGGATCCTGACATTGCAATACCGATATATAAAATAAATAATATAAAATAGGACAAAAATATCTATAAGTAAAATAAATAAAATAATAATATTTTGTTACATTTATCAAATTAAATCTATAAAATTATATAATAGATATTAAATCAAACATATAAATATATATAAAATAAAACTATAGAAATACAATATATAAAATAAAATCTAGAATATAAAATAAAATATAACTATAAAATAGAAATATAAATAAATCCAATATAATATAATTATATACATATACTATATATTTTTATATAATATATTTCTTATAATATAAATTCAATATAAAACCATTGAATATCCTGGCTTGGAAGGGCCCATTGGGACAGAAGTGACAGAGTTACTGCAACAAAGATCCCCTCAGAACAGTGGGGCGTTACTTCGAGGCTAAATCTGAGTTTCCACTCTTTACCAAAATTGCAGAATGGGTGTCCACAGTCTTTTCTTACAGGGAGAAGGACACAAACCACTTTTTTGGGGTTTTTTTTTGGCCACAAAGACTAATTTGTAGACGAGAGTGAAGGTAATGGTTGCCTTTCCCTAGGGATGAGAAACTCCCTGCTGGTGAACTTTCTGATGATCCCAAAATCCTGGCATGGTTTGGGTTGGAAGGGACCTTAAAGATCATTTTTATCCCATGGGCAGGGACACTTTGCACCGTCCCAGGTTGCTCCAAGCCCTGTCCAGCCTGGCCTTGGGCACTTCCAGGGATCCAGGGGCAGCCACAGCTTCCCTGGAAAATCCATCCCAGGGCCTCCCCACCCTCCCAGGGAAGGATTACATCATTTGAGATAGATAGATTTGAGATAGAATTTATATTATAAGATTTTAGATAGATTTGTGCCGTGCCAGCTCTCGTTGTCCTCTGCCATGGCACCTCAGTTATCTTTGCAGCACCAGCTTTTTACCCCCAAAAATGCTTTTTTGGATAAAAAACGCCCACATTGCAGGCCACAGGTAGTTAGTTATTAAGTCAAAAATAAAAATAGTGTCATTTCTTAATTGGACAGTTAATCAGTCATTTCTTTATTAGACAGTTTAGGCTTTGAGCTGCTTTTATTCATTAATTTTCGGGAATTAATTTAAGGCAGCACATACCTAAGGATTTGTGGGCGACCAGGGCCGTTCTAAACAACAACCACAGCGAAATAACCGAGCTTCCGTCGGCTGGAATGAACGCGGTTTTAGCGCCCTGCCCAGCTGTCCCCCGGAGGTGACAATGCCACTGTCCCTGCGCTGCCACCCTGCCCTGCCCACTGCAGATAGCGCTGGCATCCGCCCGCAGCCTGCCGGCATTTCCCCCAGATGAGTTCAACTTTTCTCCCCCTCCCCTTCCTTTCTCTTCTTCCCACCTCCCTCCCTCCCTCCCTTCGCTGGTCCTTGACAGAGGCGCAAACACTCTTAAATGAGAGATAGTGGCTTCCATCCAATGGAGCCCCGGTTAATCACCGAACATCGTGGGAAAAGCACAAGATGAGGGCCGAGAAACAGCCCATTGTCTGGGCAAGATTAAAGCCCCAAAAGCCGTATTGTCTACTGAGGGGATAAATCTTCCTGCTGTCACTCAAGCACTGAATTAAATTCCCCTTCATTTCTAAAGGGGCTTATCTGTCCTGAATAGGCTGTTGCGCCACAAGCGTAAGGGAACGTATTAAGTGAGCTCCTGTCTTGGGCACCTTCACAAATAGACGAAAAACAGGAGCAAATCTGGAAGGGGCGGGCGGCAGGGGGGACGAGCAGGAGAGCTTTGGGCCGGGGGAAGAGAGGAGGGATGCTAATTGTTGTCGCAGGTCGTTGTTGCAGAAGGAGGGGGCGGATGGAGCCCCCCTGTGCGCTTCCTCCCATCGCGACAGGAACAGCCAGGAGAGGCTCTGAGCATCCCTCGGTGCTGCCAAAGGGACGTGCTTGTACAGCCCAGGGAGTCTCAGGGTGACAGTGACACTCTATAGGGTCCCAAGGGGTGGAAGCTGCCTTTGGGTGATGCCAGGGCTGGGGTTTGGGGTGCTGGCAAACCCAGGTGATTTGGGAAGGGGTTTTTGGGCGGGTTTGGTGATTAGGAAGGGCGTTGAGATTTTTGAGCATCTCCAGCAGAGGCAATGAGGCTGGTGAGGGGCTGGGAACTCAAACCCTGTGAGGAACAGCTGAGGGAGCTGGGGGTGCTCAGCCTGGAGAAAAGGAGACTCAGGGGTGACCTCATCACTCTCTACAGCTCCTGAAAGGTGGCTGTGCTCAGGTGGGCTTGGGCTCTGTCTCCAGACAGCACTGACAGAACCAGAGGACACAGCCTTGAGTTCCTACAAGGGAAATATAGGTTGGATATCGGGAAAAAGTTTTTTACAGAAAGAGTGATAAAGTTCTGGAATGGCTGCCCGGGGAGGTGGTGGAGTCACCATCCCTGGGTGTGTTTAACAAAGCTTGGATGTGGCACTGGGTGCCAGGGTTGAGTTGAGGTGTTGGGGCTGGGTTGGACTCGATCATGTTGAAGGTCTCTTCCAGCCTGGGGATTCTGTGAATTCTGTGAATTTTGGCTCTGCTGCCCTCAGGGGCCGAGCTGTGGTGGGAGCTGGGGGAGCAGGGATGTTGGGAGAGGTGTAAAGTCTCCAGGAGCCCACAGGCAATGCCACCACTGCTGCCACCCTGAATGCTTCCTCTGGGGGCTGGCAGGGTCCCAGCACTGCGGGGACAGGGGACACACATTTGTGTCACTGGGATCCCCTCCTCCTCCTCCTCCCCTTGAGCTCACCCTCACAGCATCCCTGTCTGGCTCTGCTGATGCCTTGAGAAGGCTGAGCTAGAGCAGAGGTTGGACAGAGCTAAAGAATAAAGCAGGGATTCATTAAAGGATCTCCTCATGGATCCACCTTGGGCAGCACCAGAGCCCAGCCAGGGCTGCACCCAAGGTGAACCAAAATGGTCCCAAAATGCACGAGCGCTCCCGGGGGCTCTCACTGGGATCAGCTCTGCTCCATTTGCACCTTGCAGTTCATTGTCCCATTCCAGCTTTAGCCCATGCAGTCCCATCCTGCTTGTTTTTCTCTCTCCAGCCCACGCTGTTTGTGCTCCTGGGCCTGAGCTTTGGATCATTTGTCCTTGGTGCCCAGCTGGAGCAGGAATTGTTTTGTCTCCCTGCTCTGTGCACAGAGCTCAGTATCCCCTCATGTGAAGCCCAGAGCCACACACTAAAGCAGCAGAGAATGTGAAAAATAGAAAAGCTGAACCTGAGGCATCACTGCCATCCCACCTTGAGGGAATGAATGTTGTCCCACTCTTTCTGGGGGTTCAAAGCAGCGCTTTTGGGCTGCAGCAGGGAGGGACACGCGTGGCTGGTTGGCGGCACTCAGTGAGCTCGGGGTGTTGGATGTTCTGCTGTCTGTGGGGTCCCAAGGGCTGGAGGTTGGGTCCAGCTCCCTTTGCACTCCTGTGATGGTCTCATTCTTCTCCAGCGTGGTTTTAACCCGGGGAAAGGGCAAAAAAACCTCTTATTTTTCAAGTTAGCTGCTATTCCTTAGTGCCAGAACAATTGCATCAAACCAGATTGGGGGTAATACCATCATAACTACGGAGGTGAGACTGAGTTCTGCCTCTTTGCTGAAACTCTTTCTGTGTTTTCCCCTCTCTGATTGAAATTTATTCTTTTTTATGAACTCTTTCTGTGCCTCTGGTGATGCCTGGGCTGTGTGATGCTGTATTTATTGGTAGCCTGGTTGGTTTCTATTTCTGCACGTGGAAGAAGTTCCTTATTGCAACAAAAGCTTGGTCTTGAGCTGGTCCTGAATCAAAGCTGAGGGTGCTGCTGGCTGGGCATTCCCCATGCAAATGGCAGCAGTGTTTCTGTTTCTTTTTACCACATAAACCATTAACCAAGTGAAACATGCCCAGCACAGCTTTGCAGCTTCCCAGGCAGACAGTTAAACCTCACCTCCGAGCTGGGCTGCTGGATTAGAGGCAGCCTTGGTGAGATTTGGGAAGTGCTAAACAGGATTTTCTGCATCCTGAGTGCAGTTTCCTCTTGTTGATAGGGTTTAATGCTCCCCTGTACAAATCTCTCACTGTGCAAATACCTCCAATCTCTCCTTTTAGCCACCCAAACAAGTGGGTTTCCACCTGCTTACCAGATTAATTTAATTAGCCAAAAATGAAGTGAAAGAACTGCCTGGAGAACAATAGTTCCCAAAGAACTTTTTTTTTTTTTTTTTTTTTTTTTTTTTTTTTTTTTCCTCCTATTTCTTGTTGGTTCTGGTAATCTGGGGAAGCTGGGTTGAGATATTATTTCTCTGGGCTTCCTGGCTTCTTGTTCCTGTACACAAACTTGAGAAAATAAATGGTCAGAATAATGTTTTGAGGGTTTTCTTTTTATATTTGGAACAATGCAAACAAAACTTTTCCCAAACTTCCCATGAAAGATGATCTAGCTCCTTGCTATCTCAGGTAATACAATTTATTTGCTGCCTACAATTGACTCAGTTCTCAAGGAAAAACCCAGAGCTGTTCTTCTACAGAACTTGTGTTAATTCATGAATGCAAAAAGGTTTGGGAGGACATTCCTGGAGGTGGAATCAGGGCCTTGGTGTAGTTTTTTCCCTGCTGCTCACCTGTGCAGGGCTGGCCAACATTGGCCAAGGGAATTGGAGCTTTGGGGCAGAGCCCAGCCCTGCTCTGGTTCCCTCAGAACCCCCCTGTTCCAAACACCCTGGATTGGGTTTAAGCACGCATTATTTCATAATTTCAGTAACCTTTAATATTAATTTCAATTTCCCCCTTACTCTGAAGACTTTTATTTACAAATCAAGCCTCTCATTTGAGCAGACAGCATTTTCAAGCTAAAAAATGAGCTGTTTAGTCAAAGCCAAACTGCCTTTTCACACTGATGCTCCTTTGCCATTTTAGACTTTAAAGATTCCTGCTTTAATACATCTATATTTCCTATTAAATAGAGCTGTTTAGAGGTACACTGGTTGGGCAATGTCAAACCACTGAATAATAATTATTAATTTGTTTAAAATTCAGCTGATATTTCCCTACTGAACCGAGGTCATGGGCTGCTCCATGCATTTTCCTCCATATTCCCAAATCTTTTGGAAAACGGCACAAGCTTTCCTTAAAGCACCTTCCGAGCCCTCCATAATGCTACTTTCAAAGTAATTTGTATTTAAAAATAATAATAACAAGCAAACAAACTTGTCAGCCCATGGGATGCTTCTGCCCCGCGGCTTAATGGCGCAGGTCTTTATACAGCCAAATCCAGCAGCTTTCAATAACAAAGGATGAAATTCATGAAACAAATTGCTCCTCTCCTCATAAGTCACACTCTCGTGTGCCAGGGGAAAGATGTGTTGATAACATTCAAAGAGTTTGGTCGCCGATGAATTGTAAATTCCCACCGAGCCTCGGGCCTCGGCGGAGAGCTGTGAACAGCGTGGCGCTGGCCACAGAATGCTCTCAGATTGGGGCATTCACCACTTCATTCTTGCAGCACTTTTAGGATAAGAGCTAAGGAACACCACGGGGAGATTTTGGTAGGCAGCCTCGAGGGGGGATAAAAAAAAAAAAAAAAAAAAAGGGAAAAAAAAAAAAAAGGAGCAAAATATGCAGAGGCGATTTAATGAACATCCAGGGCTCTTTAGAGCGGAGCTGCGAGCTCTGGCTGCGACTTTGGGGGCAGGGGAACAAAGGACAAACGCTCCTGGGCTTCCTGCCTGACAAAAGGGAGCAGTTCCCAGCCTTTGGCTGGTCCTCGCCCACCAGGAGTGGCACTGGGCAGGCTCTGCCGTGGGTGCTGCACTCCTCGGGGCTCTGGGAGGGTGGGAGAGAAGTTTGGGGTTGGAGCATCTTGGGATTCTCCTGCTGGTGGGATTGAAGGAGCGTGGAAATGTTCCTGAGAGCTCCTGTCGGTCCCACCAGTGTCCCCTGGGGCTGTGGTACCTGCACAGGCTTGCCCAGGGCAGTGTGCCCATGGATTCCCTGCAATAATTTGGGATGTGGGCACATGCTGGTGCTTTCCCAGGTGGTGGGATGGAGGTTGGTGGTGGCTGGCTTTTCTCTCTGAGCCCCCTGTGGGTGCTGAGCTGGGACAGCACTCGCATGAGTCCATGCCCAAGGTTTTTTTTGTAGCATCCCACACTGAAAGCTCGAGGAAACGCGGCTTTCACAGAAATAAAAATGCTGGAATTCTGCTCTTTAGTTTTCCCCAGTTACTGTTTTTTAGATTTTGGAATTACCCAGCTCAACTGACCCCTGACAGATCTCCAAGTGACAAAAGCAGGGAAGGATGGCTCTTTGTGCCAGTTAAAAACCTACAAATGACAAAGGCAGAGAAGGATGGCTTGTTGTGCCAGCTAGGGACCTCCAAGTGACAAAAGCAGGGATAGATTGCTCTTTGTGCCAGTTAGAAACCTACAAATGACAAAAGCAGGCAAGGATGGCTCTTTGTGCCAGTTGGGGACCTCCAAGTGACAAAAGCAGGCAAGGATGGCTTCCTGTGCCACTTGGGGTGAACCCCTCCCTAATTCCAGCCCGTTTGGAGGCAGCCCTCAGCCTGCCCTCCTCCATCCCAGCCCTGAGCCCTGCAGCTGGGACTCCAAACAGGGCAGGGGAGGGGACCCAGCAGCGGGGAGCTCTTCCTGCAGGTCAGGACACTTGGGCAGGCCCCAAAAGGGTTAACAAACAAAGTGCCTGGATGGCTTTGTTCCCTGGCAATCTAATCAGATGTTAACCTACAGTCTATATCCAAGCAATCCTTTCCTTATGATAGTGATTAGTATTACACTGGGAATGAATAGAGCGAGGAAGGATTCCTATGGTAACCTTCAAAATGCATTCCATCGGCAGGCTCTGCCTACTCACAATAATTACGTTCTTAACTCGTCTAACAAACGGCATGCTAATTAGCTGCTTAACCAGCCTCAGCTCATTATGACCAGGGTTGGGCAGGCTGGAGCAAAGTGACCCAGAGAGAACAGGCCCCACTTAAAAAAAAAATAAAAAAAATAATAGTAATCATAGGGCATTTGTCAGATTGGCCATGAAGATGGACCTCCTCCACGGCAGCGGGGCTGGCCCTGTGTGGGGACAAGCCCTTGGCACAGAGGCTCAGCTGCCTTGGAGTTTGGCTCCCTGGAATGCCTGAGCCTTAGGCTGGCATCTGCTGGTCCTGGTGGTGAGCTCCAAGTGTCACTGGGGGCTGTCCCAGGTTTGCTTGAGCAGTGACTTTGTTCCAGAGAGGGCTGGGTCCTCCCACCCTGAGCGTGGCTGGACCTTGGTGGCTTGGCTGAGCTCTCTCCCCATCTCCTCTCCTTGGAATCACAGAAGCCTGGAATGGTTTGGGTGGGAAGGGACCTTAAAGATCATTTCATTCCACCCCTGCCATGGGCAGGGACACCTTCCACTAGCCCAGTCCAACCTGGCCTTGGGCACTTCCAGGGATGGGGCAGCCACAGCTGCTCTGGGCACCCTGTGCCAGGGTTTCACCACCCTCCCAAGGAAGGGGAATTTGCCCTAATCTGGTCTAATCAAAGCTGTCTTGCTTTTTACTGAGTTTAAACTGAGTTAACCATGGAAGTTTTGCTGTTTCAGATGAAAGCAGGCCTGGCTCGGTTCAGCTCCGTTTAGCTCTTTGGAAGTCGGATGAGTGAATAATTTATGCCTGGGCACAAAGGACACGTTCTGAAGGAAACTGAGCTTCCTGCATTCCTGAAACGCACCAAAATCAAGGATGCTTGTCCCATTGGGCACTGCCCTCCACCTGTCCCATGGTTTTACAAAGCCTCTTGGTTGTTTTTTTCTGGGACAACACGTTCAGGGCCATTCCCTGGATGCCAGGAAAAGGCTCCTCTTTTTGCCCCTGACAGCCACACACCATCCAGCCATTCCAGTCTGGACTTGTGGTGTTTCTTTGAGGATGGAGAGGTTTTCACAGCTGGGCATGGCACCAGATTTAGGCAGGCTTGGCTGCTGGGATGCTCTGTCCATCAGGAATGTCCTGTGAGCTTCAGGAGTGTAACTGCTGAGAGAGAAGCTAAACTGCAACTCACTGGGGGATTCCACCAGCTGTTTGCTTGGTTTACTTTCTTTTTTTTCTTTCCCCTCACTTAATATTTCATTTGCTGCTTGTCTTTGGGGTGACTTCCAATCCAGGGAGCACAAGGAGAACAGCAGGTTCATTGCTCTTGGAAAGGCATGTACTGGGTTTTTAGGTTTTGTTTTTTTTTTTTTTTTGGAAGTTTTCTAATTCTAATAGTTGAGGTGAGGGAAAGTCCCAGCAGGTCCATTCCAGCAGCCCTTGCAATGGCATTTTCCAAACTGGAGCATGCCTGGGAGGATGCTCCTTAAAAAACCCTCAAAATCCAGTTGTCTTTATGGGCAGCCAGGGTGGCTTACAGTAGCTGCTGTGGTTAAGGGGAGATCACAAAAGTGAGGAGGTTTTAAAACTCATTTTACAGTTCTTTAGCGTCAATCCACAAAGTTAATCCTAATGTCAACAAAGAATAACGCCATTTATGTGCCACTAAATGCAAACTTGTGCTGCTGCAGAGCCTGCAGTGGTAGGGTTTGCCCTAAATACAATCTGTTCCATTTTTATGCCTTTGCACCAGCTGGAAATGCAAGCTCCTACCACGATTTCAAATATTGATTCGCTTAGCACACATCAAAACATTACCTTGAGATATTAAGCAGAATGTTTATTTTTGGGCTTCACACCTCCAACCCTTTTAACACCTTAATGTGCTCGTGCATTTTGTTGCACTCCTAATTATTTTTCCCCTCTTCACCTCTGCAGTTTATTCTTACATTGTTGAAATCCAAGGGTTTGAATAATGAGAGCGAGCAGAGCACTCTGGCTCTAAGAGAACACAGTTTCCTTCTTGGATGTGCTTTGAGAGGACCACAGTTGTTGAGAATTCCAGACTTTCTGTGCTGCCAGGCACTGACCCCCAGGAGAACACTGCACTTGACCTGAGGCCATGGAGAAGGTTTCCAAAATGGAATGATGGAACTGGGATTGTGGCTGTGGAGTTTGAATAGAAGTGTGTGACATCACAGGGTGGAAAACTCAGAGTTTAAGGGTTTAGAATATAGGAATATATATAAAGCAAGATAGAGGTTTTAGAGTGGAGGTTAGTATTTTTTTTTCCTTGTTTCTTTCACAGAGTCACAGAGTTTTCAGTAAAAATAGGAGCTGTATTTACAATTTGTGTCATGAGTTTGTCGTGAGTCGGTCTTCATTTAAATGAGAGCAAATTTTATGCTCAGGTGTTGGTACACACAGTTTTAACTTCCTAAAATAACTCTTTATCTTATTAGCAGCAGTGGTTTTCCTCACCTTTCATTCAGGAGGAATTTCTCCATGGAAAGGGTGCTCAGGCCTCGGCAGGAGCTGCCCAGGGAGGTTTGGAGTGCTCATCCCTGGAGGTGTCCAAGGAAGGGCTGGATGTGGCACTCAGGGCTCTGGGCTGGGGACAAGGTGGGGATGGGTCACAGGCTGGACTTGATGATCTTGGAGGACTTTTCCAAACTCAGAGATTCTGGGATTCTGGGATCGTGTGTATCTGTAGAATAGAAATGCAGTTTCATCACCAACTCTCTTCCTCGTCATAAAGTGTTGGCAAACTTTACATCAGCAAAACCTGGAAATACTTTTTTGTCTACATGTGATGGCTTCTTCAGTTGTTAATTTGGGATTTGCAAAGTTTCAAGAAGCTGGATATCTTTTAATAACCCAGTAGGAGTTCAGTGATTTCATCATTCCCTTATCAATGGCTACTGGTGAGCCCAAATATCCACACCCAACAAAGGCTGACTAAGGGATGAATGTTTATTTTGGTTATCAACTCATTTTTCTCTAGTGGAACACTTATTTATATTGTCACTCTATCTTTAGTACTGATCATTTCCACAAATATTTTGCATTCTGCCTGTTTAGCCCTTGTTTTTCCAAGTTAACAACTCTCCTGGCAGGAGGAGCAGCATTTGGGAATTTCATGCCTGCTGTAACAGAACTTAATTTTCTATTTGGATATAAAAGCATCCCCAAGAATTCGTGTTCAGCTTCTGTGTGCAGGACAGATATGGCACCATGCAGAATAGTGGAGCTCACGATTCAGCTCTTCTGCTGCAAGTTGAGAGTGAAAGAACCCCCCAAAATTCCCTTCTGCTCCCAGGCCAGCTCAGAAGGACAATTATTATGGAGTGGCTCTGCTCTGGGTCAGCTCTAACAGCTGCAGCCTCGTGATGTGGGACATGAAGGGGAATCATGATTCAGGCCAAAAAAATCAGAATGTTTTTATCTGTTGGATGCGATTTGAACAGAATCAGAAAGAAGCAAAGGTCCCCACTTAGCAAAGAGTCGCCGCTGGCCGGCCACGTGCTGGTGGCAGTGGGAGGAATGCAGCTGCTGGATTCCCTGCTTTCCACAGGAGCACAACAAAGGCTGCAGCAACGTGGGCAGTGGGGAGAAGCATTTTAAAAATCCTGCTGGGAAATGGAAACGTTTGGGAGGCGCTGCCTGCATTTGGCATCGGTGGCGAGTAGGGCAGTGCTGGGTTTTGGAGGCTGGGCGGGTTTGTGTGGCAAATTCTGAGTGTTGCCTTCATGGCAAATCTGCCATGGACCTTCCAAAATGTCATCGGTCTCTTCAAAGTGGTGCCACCCACCCCTGAAACCCCAAAAAAAACCCCAAACTGAAATGTGCATCTTTCCATGGAGAATCCGTCGAGAAAACAAATTCTACCTGGTTAAAAGAGAGGAGCAAAGCAGGTGCTTGGCTTGACCAGGTGGTCATGGTGGAGGATGGCTCCTGTTCTCTTGGCTTTTTGGGCTACAGGGGTTACAGGAATATGGCATTGAAATAAACCAGTTGGGATATGGCATTTAAATCTCTTTTGAGAAAGGATCCCTGCTCTGGTACTGCCCAGAAACATAATTATTTCTTAGTATTCCACCCCTGTATTTATTTCATATATAATTTGATGCTAAGAACAGTTTCCTCAGTGGATTTGTGGATTTCTTGCAGCTGCAGTTGCTCCTCTGCCTTTCAGAGTTGCTGTGGAGGTTCATCCCCGTCCTGTGTTGGTCCAGTTCAGGAACAGAACAAGGATTGGGACACCAAGCTGAGGGTCCCAGGCAGGTTTGGGGCAGGTTGTCCCTGCTCTGCAGGCTGATGTTCCAGGGAGGGTGGGACTGGATGAACCAACTGGAATGTGGAGGGTTTTTATTTCTTCCAAGTCAACGCCGGAGTCGCGCAGGGTCCCGTCTCGAATAACTCCCTGAGCAGGAAAATAAACAGCCCAGTGGATGCAGAACCCTGCCAGTCCTCTGGCCCCAGGTTTTTCAACAGTGTCAAGTGATTTCTGTGTGTACAAAATTTCCTTTCACCGCCGACTCAGGCAGTGATGTGTGTTAAGAACCAGCTGAGACTTTGGCACTAAAACCCCACAGAATCTTCTGTTATGTTAGAGAAATCCTCTCCCTCTTCCTCAGGCAAGCTCCAGCTTCTCAATTCCCCAGCCTTGTTGGTAAGGGAAAGCGGAATTATCAGCAAGGAAATGCCTCATTTTCTGGAATTAAACCAGAAAGTGCTGGAAATCTTCCTCGTGCTTGCAAATCCATGGGGTTTTTGTGATTTTTAGCTGTTGGTAGCCAGGGCTCTGCAGATTTGGGGTGCCTGTTTGAAATGGCACCTCCCAGGCTGCAGCTGAGATCCCCTCCTCGTGCAGTCGGAGTTTGTGGCTCTGGACAAGCCCCTAACTCTGAAATGCAGCATATTCATAACCGCCCCCGTTTGTGTGAGGCAGAGAAGGAACAAGGAGTATGAAAACACAGCTCTGTGAAAGATTCCCATTATCCCACCCCAGATGGCACCAGCTGTACTCCTGGACCAACACTAAATGACTGTGGCTTGTGCCAAATATGTACTTGAGTGGGTTGTACATGCCCTTTACAAATAGAAGTTGAATGTTAATAGATACTGAATGAAACCCACTGCCAAACCAAACAGAGCCCCTGGATATACCCAGGGCGTGCAGGGAAATTACACATCGCGGCGGCGATGCGTGCGAAGGATTTCAAAAGTGCTGCTGCCTTTAATGTGCCCCTGGCTAATTCTCCCTATGCTAATGGCCGTGCGAGGATGCAGGAAGAAGAATGAGGAGAGGTTAAAGGAGCGCTGCACCGATATCATGTAAATTCGGGACAGGGTCAGCGTATGGTGTTGTAAACAACATCACATCCCGGAGTACATGGAGTTCTGATCCTTTCAGGTATTCGAGCCTTTGTCTGCTGATATAACGCCTGCCTGTCAGCCCCACGGTCAGAGGCCCAATCTTTTTTTCTTCCCTCGTTGAAAAGGTCCCAGCGCCACATCAGGGCAACACACTGGCTGCCTATTCTCCTTCCCCACGGAACGCAATCACCGGACAACTCGGCTATAATTCACTCCCTGGCCAGCCCTTTGAAAAGGTGGGCTGCCTCAGTGCTGTTAGCCCAGCAAGATAAATCATGTACTCGAAATTAACTTCCATTGAAAGGAAGGGGTGGAAGAAAAGCCGACTGGTCAGGCGGAGCATGCTAAAGAAAAGATGACTGGAGTTGATAAATGTCATTGCGGATAATTTGGGGGCTGTGATTAAGATCTTATCTAGGTAGGAAGTAAATAGAAAAGACTTAATAAAAGTCCTACCCAGGGATCCGTCCTTATGAACTTGTGAAGTTTTAAATTTTTTTTTTTTTTTTTTTTTTGGTGAATATTGAAGAGAGCTCCAGAAAGGTCTTCATTAAAGGGGAAGTTGTTTGCAGGGCACTGCCCAGAGAGCTCTGAAAGGCGCCTGGGTGAAACTGTACGTCTTCCCCCACTCTTTTTTCTTTTCCAGAGGGGAAAGAAAGCATCTTTGTCTAAAAATTCCTTCAAAAAGTTAAAGGATAAACAACTGGGGGGGAGCTGATGAGGATTTCTGGGTAACAATCATCTGGTTTTTCTCTGCTCTTTTGCTTTCTTTAATGAATGGCCTTTGCTGCCATAAAATTCCCTACAAATAAAATGTAACCTTATCCCCAATATGTGTAAGGAAGAAGAGGCAGAGGCCCATTTGTCCATAAACTCCCAAACTGCTCACACAGAAAATGTAAAACTGCCTCCCATTTTTATAGTGCTGCCCAGAATTTGCTTTTATTATATTATTAGCAGTAGTTTGCTGGGGTTTTTTTTCCCCCCTTTTCAACCAATTACTGCAACAACCTGCAAGCAAGGAGCAGTAAAGCCCGTGAACATCTGTGGGGCTGAGTGACAGGGATCCAGAGCCTGGTGTGAATTCCCTGTCCTGGAGAGGAGGGAGCCTCCCCCCTCCCCTGCCTGTGCTGCTTTTCCAGCTCAGAGGGAGCACAGACAGCCCCAACAGCTGGGCAGATGTGTGGGGACTTCTGCTGGCTAATGAGAATGGTTAAAATTTTATGGAAGAGTGTATCCTGTGATCTGTAACCTCCCTAATCCCAATCTCAGAGGGATGCTGGGCTCAGAGAGATTTCCAGAACCCTGAAACGCCACCTCCTAAATTACCCAGGCTTCTCATTTACTTCCTCCATGTCCTTTTACTACTTTGCCCACCACACAGAACATATTTCAATATGAAAACTGGGTAATTTGCTTTAGGAAAAAATGATGGAAAGGCCCAGATAAGGGCACACAGAGAGGGGAGGTGCAGAGCCAGGGGTGCTGTGTGGATGCCCAGAGTGGGGCAAATCCAGTTTGGAGAATTTGGGAGATAGAAAAAGAGATCAGTGTGACTTTAACCCCTTTGTATCCCAGAGCTTTTGCTGCTCTAAAGAACAAACTGGAAAAGGCAAGAAGTGTGAGCAGTTAGAGCATTTGCCTTCCAGAAAGGTTCTGACACTGAGTAAATTATTAGACAGTGGTGAAGGACAAAAGCAGAACCTGCAGTTGCAAAGTGCTGCTGTAGTGTGGAGGGAGATTTGGGGGCAATCCTGCTGAAAAGGAGACATTTCCAGGCTCAGCTGAAGCTGGTCTTCGATGCAGATAAATATTCTGAGTGTGCAGAGCTCTCAGCCCACTAAATACAACCTCAGACCAGCCCAGCTGCAGAGGACCCAACCCCCTCCCACAGAGGCACCCTGAAATTTGGGAAAGGAAAAGGAGAACCAATATTGGGAGGCTTTTGCAAGAGCTGGCCTGGTTTTCCTGGGAATGCTGGCTCCAAGGTGCCCCAGCTCCCAGGGCTGCCTCTCCCTTTGTAATTAAACACTCCTGGGGGGACCTGCCCTGCTTGCATTGATTTTTAATATCCCCTGCAATAACAAAACTTGGGGAGTAGCAATGGAATCTGCAAATTTAAAAAGTGTACATTCCCTTCCATGAAAACATGGACTTTGTAGGGGGGAAATGAAGCTCTGCACTTTCTGTTTGTGGATTCTCTGAGAGGGGATGCAGGTTTCTAAATGTGAATTCACGAAATTGAGCCAAAGTTTGGGGTTTAGTGCTTTAATAACAGGAATATTTGCCCTGGGGAATTGGTCAGGCACTATTCCCATCATTGTGTCATGGGCACTTGAGCCAGGAGAGCCTCTGCTGCTGCAATGAAGGGTTAACTGCATTAAAAAATAATTATAAAATGACTATAAATGTTTGCAATAAACAGGTTGTTTTATGGTCTTATGGTGCTGTCCTGGTTTAGGGCAAATTTGGGAGAGCATCTCTAAAGGGGTTTCCTCTAGAAAGCAAATTCAAGTGGCTTTTTGTGTCTGTAAGTGTAAAAATACCAATGGTTATGATAAACATTTCTGTTCTAGCTCCCATTTCTAGAGTTAATGACGAGAGGTAAAACAGAAGAAAATTATGAAGTAGAACTTCCAGCAGATTTGTTTGGGAGATTTTTGCCCTGAGATACAAACAGCTCTTAAATAGGAAAGGTAAAAAAGAAAACTGTAAGTTTGCAGTGCAGCAAACTCATAACGTGGGGTTTGTGTCTCTGAGCATTTCCTGCAAGCTCTGCTTTAATGACTGACAATTTCAGGAATTTCTATTCTTGCTTTTAAGAAATTTTGGGCGCAGTTTCTGAGCTGGCTGCTTCTCTCAGTTCTCACTGATGAAGTCACCTGCCAGGCTTCTGCTTTTTCACAAGTGTTTGCTGAAGAAAGTGAAATGTTTTTAGGAATTTCTCCCTGAAATCTAGTTTCAAATATGAACTCCAGGCATATTTTAATTCACAAATATTTTCCAGACTGCCAACATCTTCATTTTCCAACCATTTCATCGGCGTGTCCAGATCTCCCTTGTTAATGACTCTGAGAAAACTGTGGACCCAATAAACTCCGTGTCAGGCAAAGAATACAGTGAGGATTGGGAAGTGACAGATAAAGCAAATATCCTGCTCCTAAACAAACACAGCAGGACAGGAGAAGATGACAAATGACGGGATTGTGTCAGCTTGGAAACAGATTGGACTAATGGCATGCTGGACTTTGCACTCCAGGAGATCGATACTCCATCAGGCCAGAGAGCTGCAGCCCCCGTGAATGGCAGGGCCGGGCAGGGAGATGTGCTGATAGCGCTGCTCTAAAGCCCAGGCTGAGCCTGCAAGGGCACTTTTAGGCATTTTTCACCCTTCCCTCACTGCTGGAAATGGCCACAGGGCAGAGTCTGGCTCTTTGTGGAGTTTGGGCACTGCCAAGTGCTGGGCTCGTGTTGTTCCTCTCCTCCAAACCTTCTCTTTTCTTTTTCTTCTCATAATTTTTTTTCCCCCTGCTCCATTTTTTTTCCAGCTCCTCCATTTCCCCCTTTTTGCCCCTGCCTCCTTCTCTTTTCTCCCTGTTTTCCAATATAGTTCCTTGTATTTTCTACTCTATTAAGGAAGCTGATACGTGACTCCTTAAGGTCTTCCCTGGGGGAATTGAGGAGTTATGGAGATAGAAAAGAGGGGTTTATTTCTAGGACTTTGAAGGAGGCTGGACACATAAAAATAATACATTTTTGTCCTGTCTTTGTTCACTTCTGCTCCCCAAACTTCCAGTTGGCATCAGCTGGGTTCAGTCTATGTGAGCTCTCTCTCACTTTCTGGGGCTCAGAAAATCTGATGGGATGGGAGTTTCATGTAGCAGCTGGTGCAGAAATATGGCACTTCTTCATCAAAAATAGGTGTGTGGGGAAGAAATAGCTGGCAGTGGTCTGGGATAGGCACATCCTGTCTGGATGTTGGATTCCAGACTCTGGAGGCAATGCCTGCCTCAGGCAAGTGGGATGTCCAAGGAATGCTCAGGCTGTTCCACAAGCACCAGCTCCTTGTCTGTCCCATTACCTGGGCTGGCTCCCATTTCACCTGAGGCCACATTTCCATTATCAGGAGCCACCAGAGGTGTAGGGATAAGGATTTGGGTTCCACAGCTTGTTCTTTTCAGCTGCTGGCTGCACCGAGGACCTAAAATTTCTGTGAAGTGCAAGTGGTGAGGGCAGGGGACGGCAGGGGACATGGCCCATGGGCTCCCTAAATGGGAATGATGCTCACAGGTGGAGAGGGAACTGCCTGGGGATGAGGTGAGAAGCAGTTTAGGGCTTTGTTTCATGGCAGTGAAGGAGGAGAGGTGGCAGCGTGTGCACGGTGGTGTCACCCAGTGTCACTGCCAGGGCAGCAGGGACCCCCAGGCCCTGAGCAGGGTGTGCAGGTCTCCATGTCCCCAGAGCCCAGGGGAAAGCCCAGGTGGCTGTCCCAGGAGCAGGGTGCCCGGGTAAGTGCTGGTGCACAGCCACCCCAGGCTGCCACAGCTGGCCCAGGGCCACTTTGGTTCATCCCCTTGTTCCCAGTGGGGTTCTGGAGACTCCTCCCCACCATCAGCGAGTTCAGAGTCCTGCTCCTTCCAGCCTGGCTGCACCCTTCCTCACCTTCCTCTCCTTCCTCTCCTTCCTCTCCTTCCTCACCTTCCTCTCCTTCCTCTCCTTCCTCACCTTCCTCTCCTTCCTTCCTCTCCTTCCTCTCCTTCCTCTCCTTCCTCTCCTTCCTCTCCTTCCTCTCCTTCCTCTCCTTCCTCTCCTTCCTCTCCTTCCTCTCCTTCCTCTCCTTCCTCTCCTTCCTCTCCTTCCTCTCCTTCCTCTCCTTCCTCTCCTTCCTCTCCTTCCTCTCCTTCCTCTCCTTCCTCTCCTTCCTCTCCTTCCTCTCCTTCCTCTCCTTCCTCTCCTTCCTCTCCTTCCTCTCCTTCCTCTCCTTCCTCTCCTTCCTCTCCTTCCTCTCCTTCCTCTCCTTCCTCTCCTTCCTCTCCTTCCTCTCCTTCCTTCCTTCCTTCCTTCCTTCCTTCCTTCCTTCCTTCCTTCCTTCCTTCCTTCCTTCCTTCCTTCCCAGGGACTGCACAGGCCCTTCCCTGTGCCTGATAAGGATCCTGAGGGCGTGCAGGGGGCTTGGCTGGGGCTGCACTGCATGGAGAGGGACACAAACCCTAAATGTGCAATTTTGCCCCAGCAGAGGGGAGGTGTCACCAGAGTTTCCTGATGGGCATTTGGGTGTTCAGACAGGGATTGGGAATGAGCTGCCCAGGGAGGAGGTGGAGTCGCCACCCCTGGAGGAGCTGGGTGACAAGCTGGGTCACAAGTTGGGCTCGATGATCTTTTCCAGCCTCTGGGATTCTGTGAAATCCACACTCCGAAGGGTTAACTGCCTCCTGATAAATTCCACTCTCTTTAATAGCTGTTAGTTGTTTACCTGAGCTAATAAGATTAATGTCGTACTGAATATGGGGGGAAAAAAATAAAAATTCCCAACACATGCTTTTAGATTTATATGCTAATCACCAGGAGCAGGGAATTAATGCTGAGGAGGCATGGAGGGAATGCTTTTCCCTGCTCCAGAAAACAGAAGAATTCACAAACTCCAGTGTGGCCTGAGAGATCCCATCCTGTGGATCCCATGGAAGGGCTGACGTGGAATCAGCACGTGGAGCCAGCAGGAAGGCTCCTGTGAGGGAGGGTTTGTAGGATCAGCCCGGAAAATGTGTATTTTTAACTTGGAGAGGTCAGGTTCAGAACCCAGGAGATCCCTCTATTGCTTGTGCTTTTCCAAGGTGTTTATTCAGCTTTAAAGTCTCTTCAGAAGGAGAAGGAAAGGAAGCCTCTGGTGTGCCTATCGCTTTCTCTGTTATGTTTCTCTCTACCCATTTGATATTTTAGATAAATAGGCATTATCTAATCTGAAGGAACTTTTTGGAAGGCCCAGCGAGTATTTTTTATTAGAGCCTAACAAGCTGCTATTTTAGAAATTATATATATATATAAAACTATGCTATGGAAAGGTGGAGTTTATGTGAAGGCTATATAATAAAAAAAAAGCAAATTAAATTCCAAGCAAAATATATAGAAATAAGTCATGGAGAAATTTAGCTATGAACAACATAAATATTTTTCATGGTGTAGGATTTAATTAAAATCAAGTACTCTCAGTTGGCACGGAGGTGCTAAAATGTACACGAGTTGTAACAACCGATGTGGACGATTTGTAAAATAAAATAATTTGGAAATAAATTCGTTTGGGAAAGGCTGTCTCTCACAGAGAGGGCGATTCCTGCAATGCAGGAGGATAAATGGAGAATTGGGGCGGCTGGGATTCCATTCCTACCTGTGCCATGCCATAAGGGAAGAGCCTGGCCAAAGCAGTGCTCCCTACCCCTGCCTGCCCACCTTGCTGCTGCCCCCACAATTTCCTACCAAGAACACATTCCGAGGGCAGTGAGGAGGCTGCAAGGGAATTGCTCAGGCATGGAAGTCATCACGGAGCTGGAATTTGCTGTTTAAATACTTTTTTTGACTGACATCCTCTCCCCTCTTTCCAAGAGTGTTGGAGGAGAGGGAATGCTCACCTACCTTGCCTTTATTCCTGAATGCAGGGAGGTTGGAAGAGAGAGAGTTGCCAGTCGAGGATTGCTGCTCTGAGGGGGCTGACCTGGCTTAAAATTACATTTTGGAGGGGAATTGTGGGAGGGGGAGCAGGCAGAGAGAAGTTTAGTCTCGGTATTGTCTGGCTGGCTTGGTTACTGCCATGATCTCACTGCTTCTGGTTGTCAGACTGGACTAAAATCATGGAGATGATTCGCTGAGAATGAGAAAGCGAAGCCTTCTCACAAATATTTCAAATGTTGCCTCTGTTTTCCTGGATTTTCTTGAACACCAGCAATTTAACACAAACAACAAACAGAAACCTCTCTCTTACTCGCTTTTCTCTTCCCCCCTTCCCTGCTCTGTAATTTATGCATAACGTGTGCTGGAGGAAACTGGAGGAAAAGGAGAGTTTCACATTTATTTTGGCTTCTCTTCCCTTCTAACGGGGTTGCTTGGGCCAGAGAAATTGCTCCTCATATGGGTGGGGGAGTGGGGGCAGGCTCAGACGATCCCAAGAAATGCTCCCATTCCTTTTCCCCTTCCCCTCAGCAACAAATGGATTGCTTCATGGAGGCATTAATTGGAGTTAATAAATTGGAGTTAATAAATTGGAGTTAATAAATTTGAGATGTATAAAATATTGTATATTCGATGTATAAATTGTATAAATGTATACATTTCATTTATACATATTCGATGTCTAAATTGGAGATGTCTAAAATAAATTCGAGCCGACTCCCCTCTCAGGTAGCTCAGAGGAATCTGCTAATTTAGTTTTCTTGAGGAAAAGGAGAAAGCATGAACTTGGCTGTGACCAAAGGCTTCCTCACCTGCGCAGCACCGGGGATCTCTGTGTGTGTTTGTGTGTTTGTGTGTGGGGGGGGGGCACCAAATTTGGCGTTTTCAGGAGGATTTTGTCGCAATCAGGAGCTCTGGGAAGAGGCAGGATGCACATCGTGAGCTCTCGGCGGCGTCGGGCAGCGGCAGCGAGTTCTCGCAGCGAGGGAAGTTCGTGCGTGGCGCTGGACAAGTGAAAACGCCCCGGAGGCGCCGCAATCATTTGTCTTTTTTTTTGCGGCTCTAATTTAAATGAGAACACGCGCTAATGGAGGGCACGGGATGGGAAAACGCGGCTTTTGTGGCGGGGGTACCGCGGCAGGAGCGGAGCGCAGGACGCTGTCCCAGCCGCCCTTACCCGGCGGGGCAGCGCCGCGGTGCCGCGTCCCGGCTTCCCCCGGCCCTCCGAGCTTCCCCATGGAATCCTGCGTGGATTCCTGCGTGGATTCCTGCGTGGATTCCTGCAGGGGTTCTGCATGGATTCCTGCGTGGGCTCCTGCATGGATTCTGCATGGATTCCTGCATGAATTCCTGCGTGGATTCTGTATGGATTCATGCATGGATTCCTGCATGGACTCCTGCATGGATTTTTGCATGGGTTCATGCATGGATTCTTGCATGGGTTCATGCATGGATTCTTGCATGGATTCCTGCCTGGATTCCTGCCTGGATTCCTGCATGGATTCCTGCATGGATTCTTGCATGGATTCTTGCCTGGATTCCTGCATGGATTCCTGCCTGGATTCTTGCCTGGATTCCTGCATGGATTCCTGCCTGGATTCCTGCATGGATTCCTGCCTGGATTCCATGCTGCCCGGATTCCTGCATGGATTCTTGCCTGGATTCCTGCATGGATTCTTGCCTGGATTCCTGCATGGATTCCATGCTGCCCCAGCAGGACGAGCCCTGCTCTGGCTGTGCCTCTTCCCGAGCCGCCCCAGCCGGGCTCTGTCTTGTCCCTTCCCGGGGCTGGGGACAGAATGATCGAAGTGCCAGCGGGCCAGCTCCCACAGTGGTGGCCCATTGTGCTGCCAGACGGGAGAGCCAGGCACGGGTTTGTCCCTTCTTAATTATCTTTCACATATTCCAGCTCGGAATGATATTTCAATCAGATTTCTCTGTAAATATTCATGTGCCGGTTTGTTGGGATGCTGAGCAGCCGGGGATGGGAAGAAGTGGGAAGAATCTGACAATTTTAACTGTAAATATTAAGAGCTTGGATGGGGTAGAAAGAGAACTGAAAGTCTCAAAGACGTGTTTTATGGCTAGTTTTTTTTTTCCTTCCTTCCTTTTAACTATTTTTAATGCAGCATAAAGTGAAGAGCAGCTATTTGACCAGATTCAACAAGTGAAAGGCTGTGAAGATCTGTTGGGGAAAGCTGTCTGATGATAAAAACATTCCTGTAATCAAAAATCAGCTGCTCCATTTCCCCCTTTTTGCCCCTGCCCCCTTCTCTTTTCTCTCTGTTTTCCAATAGAGATCCAAATATTTTATTCTGTGTTAAGGAAGCTGATACGTGACTCCTTAAGGCCTTGGATGATGTTTTGGGAAATCTTCCATTTTTTGGTGACCAAGTGGAGATACCTGAGTGAGGCTGCAGCTTTTTTCTCCCAAATTCTGTTCAAGCCTCTCCCTTCTCTCCCAGTTTACCCATGAGCCAGGGTGGTCCCTTCCCAGTACTGACCCATGGCAGCCCTGTGGTCTCCTCTGCAACAGATGCTAAATTCCCCTGGGATGGAAACTTGGCAGGTTTGTGGAGGTGCTGTCTGAAGACCAAGGCATTAATTCATCTCTCTAAAGGTGCTTTGTGCAACCAAACCCCTCCAGGGCCTCTAAGAGCAATGTTCAGGCTTTTAATATCAGGCTTCTGTGTCCCAGAGGAGCCTGGGGAAAATAGAAATACTTTTAAGAGTCAGGTTCTAGTTAAAAAAAAAAGCCACCACACCAAACCCAAAATAATTAAAAAGATGGATGCAGTCTGGTTTGGATCTTTTGTTTATTCAGCATTATTTAATTTCACAAATATTAAGTTTCCCTTTTCCATCATCAACACCCTTCCCATGGGATGCAAGTTGCCACCAATTCCATTCTTCTGAAGCCTCATTATTCTCACCAGTTGCTCACTTTGACTTAGGGAATTCCCAGAGCATGGAACAAGTGTAAATATCGTTGTGAAGCCCTTCCACACTCCAAACTTTGGTGGTAAACAAGAGCTGAGAGAGTCAGGAGGCTGCAGAGAGGGTTGGATATTGAGATATCTCCCTCTGAACCTCCTTGCCAGGAGGCAAAGCCCAGAGTGAGCATTGTGACCAGACCAGCTGCAGGAGCATGGAGCAGGATTAGGAGAAACACAGAAATTCCTGGGGGAAGCAGGGCAGGTGGGAGCAGAGCTCACTCCTCACTCGTGTCTGCAGCACTGGGGCTGCTGCTGAGGGACACGGTGCCTGCTCCTGATCACCCAAAGCACTCATGGAACAAGTCAGGGGGCAGGGGGGCGTGGGGCACAAGGTGGTGATGGGGAACACCCCCGATGAAACGGGAATGGGGAGGGATGTGGGACACCCCCCACACTGTGTTTTGGGGGTGTTTCCCCAGCAGAGACCACCCCAGGCTCAGAGAGCAGCACTGTTGCTTTCACACAAGGTTTTTCCTCCTGGCCCAAAGAATATTTAGGTGAAAATTGGGGTGAGGCACTGAACCAACAAACATGGACAACTAGGTGTAATTAGTTACTTTCTCTCTAAATGTTGTTATTATAAAAATCTATTTGCTGTTGATTTTCACATTCTGTGCTTTTTAAAGCCTCAAGCTGTAAAACAGGATGTGATTCCTAAGGAAACACATGCAGGCAACTCTGGGTTGTAGCATCAGATGAGCTTCAGCCAGGCGGAGGCTGAGTGCTTTTAAAGAAATACAGCAAGGGGGAAAATCGCACTGTCAGGAGCCTGAGGCTGAGGAACACACACTTGGAAATATTTCCTGAGTCTCACAGATTTACAAGAGGGTTTATAACCCCGGCACCATAGTGGGAGGGTGACTTGGTATGAAAAACCCTGCGTTTGACTCATGGGCTTGTGGCAAAACGAGCTCAGCCACAAGAGTGCAATCATTTCATGTGTGGGCATTAAGCTGTGAGTGTTGGAAGTGTCATCCTGGCTGTTCCCTCTGCAAAGAACAGCTCTTTGCTCTTTAGATCAGCGACAGGAAATAATAAACTGGTTAACATGTCAAAAATCTCTCGTTGGGAAAAAGCTGCGTGGTCTCTTCCATTCAGTTTGGTGTGCGGCAGTGGTCGGTGCTGAGAGGGCAGGATGGGCTGGAGGGAGCAGTCAGGAGCAGCCTGGGATGGCCTGGCAGCTGGGAATTCTCTCCTCATTCCCAATATGAAGTGCATAAAGCCAGGAAAACATCACAAAGCGTGCTTGCAGCTCACACACGGGTGAGAAACCAGGCCCAGTGCAACTGCACCGTGCGCTCGCAGTGGGGTTTGTGGATATTCCCAGCCTGCAGAGGAAAAAGGAACAAATGGGGTTTCCTACTACAAAGTATTCCTGCTAATGGTAACAGAGATTTTTGTTGCATCTATTAATTTATTTGTCCTAAAGCTGCGAAGCCCCGCGCAGGCCGCAAACGTTCCTGGAAAACAAAACAAGCCAACGACGAGCAATGGGGGAGAAAGCTCCTTGATAGGGAACAAAAACATTTTTGTTGAGGCCTAATAGAAGTTTGAGCTTTGTCTTAAAGCTCTCCCCAGCCTGCAGTGCCTCTCGCTTATTGAATAAGTGAAATGAAGCCCTTGGCGGGAGCGAGCGAGTGTGGGACAAAGGGCAGCAGTGAAAAATGAACACAGTTTCAAACTGCAGAGAAACAGATGTGAATCTGCAGCGGGGAGAAAGAGCCAGGGGAGCCCGGCACGGCCACCAGAGCACGGGCAGCCTTTACAAATAAAACAAAGTATTTTGCTCACTGTGCTTCTGCCACCACACGGGACTTGGTGGGCTCATCATCCTCATCCTCATCCTAATCCTTACCTCAATCCTCATCCTCACCCTCATCATCCTCATCCTCTCCCCAGGGAGATGGAGAGGCTGCATCCCAAAGTGTGGGGAACAGCTGAGGGGTTTTGGGGAATGGGCATCAAAAGGGCCAGGGCAGGGCGGGGGGAAGGAGAAGGAGAAGGTGGGTGCTTATTAAGCCCTGCTAATGTTGGTGATGTATTGAGTGAAACATCATGAAAAATGAAAGCAAATCCTCCCATAATCTTGACAGAACAAAAGGCTTTCAGTTAAAATAGAAAAATGCTACGGCGGCATATATCAAACATAACTTTTATATTAAATGTGCATGTGGTAGAATATGGATCACATTAGAGGAAATGTTGTTTGGCTTTTTTTTTCTTTTTTTTTTTTTTTTTTTTGCCTTCAACAAGCACCTAAAGCTCTTGCTTGGGAAACATTTGGACAGTGGTGTTGCTTTCTCCTGGTAAAAATGGATTTTCTTGTGTTTTTTAATTGTGAGGGATTCGCCCATCTGCACTTGGAAGAGAAAAAATTTTGCTCATCAGTCATTAACTACAAGGTTTACATGTCTGGCCTGAGTGAAAGTAGCTGGACTTCTCATTCATCTTCTCCTGACAGGATAAACCCAATATATCGAAGCAGTTCTTCTTGCTTTTAAAAATCCCACCTCTCATAACCACTCCATGGTATCAAATTTATCTGATGGCTCCACCTCTTTGAGCACAACTTCCCCAATTCTAATTGCTGCAACCTTTTGTTCTAAGAATAATAAAATATAAGCCAGAGCTGGCACAGGAGCAAAGTGCCCCCTCACAAAAGTCAAGGGCTTGCAAAGAAAATAGAGTTCCTCCTCAGAGCCCGGTAGCAACAGCAGTTGTTTCCTTTAATGCATTTAATTTGTCACAACTGGAGAAAAAGTCTTTTAAAATAGTTTCTCTCTTTAAAAACCAGTGTGTTCCTCTGGCTCATCCCGCCCGGTGCCGCTGCTGTCATCTTGGCAGGGAGGAGAATTCATGTATTAGTGTAGGGCTCAAGCAACATAAACAAAACTCAAGTGGCTGGAGGGAAAAAAGGATCATTATGTGAGGGGAAAAAAAAAAAAAAATTAAACATCTTGACTCAACAAATGCTCCAGCCCTGTCTTATACCAGACTGTCTGTGTGCCAAGTTACAAAAAAGTCATCTGACTTGGGAGGGGAGAAAGGGAAATGGGGTTGTGTTTCCATGTGCAGAAACGTAAGACAGGGGAAAGTGGAAAGGATTTTTCTAAATATAATTCTTTTCAGCTCTTTTTTTTTTTTTTTTTTCCTTTTTTTCCCTTTTCTGTCTTTAAAATGGTTTCGCTTTAAATACAGTTGTGCCAAATGCAAATGAGTGTTGAAAAGGAAGTTTGAGTTCTTTGGGATGGTGGGGGGAGCTCAAGCCAAACTCAGGATTTCTGTGAGTGCCCAAGGAGAGACCATCACGTGCTGGGCCGTCTTCTAGAAAGAAACCATGACAGATTGGAGGGAAAAGATTTCTCTATCCATCTTGTTATGTCACCTCTTATAAATCAACATATCTTAATTAATTACATTCTTTTCATACCGAGACTTTAAAATTGATGAGGGTGTGCCAGTGTGTATTTATTGCTCATTAGCTGCATGACTCTACAGAGTTTCTGTACTCTATTCCCACATGTTTCAGAACTCTGCAGCTCACTGTGGACATCTCATTTTACTGGCTCTGGGGATAATTGTCTCCGTCACGGTGACTTAATTGTGCTGCCATCCTGCAGCAGACATGGGAGACGCAGAAAATTATTCTCTGTGTGTGTGTGTGTGCATTTTTACCTGTCACATAAATATCTGTGCATTAATGGCTGTTCACAGAGACCTCAGATTAATTCCACTTAGGGACAGCAGCATATTTGAGATGGCAGATGTGTGGTTTTTTGATTTGGCTGATTTGTCTCATTTTTAAATTAAATATTTAGTCAGTGGAAAAGAGTTAATTCTTGGAGCTGCTGTTCCTTAGACAACCCTGCAGTGCAGAAGGTCACACATTAAATATTTCTGCTCTCATCCTGATGCACCAAAATTTACTCAAAAACCAAACTGAAATTAAACTGAAACGAGCTTTTAATTTTTAAGTAATAGCAGAGCATGTTTGATACGAGCTGCAGAGATTGATTTGAGCAACCAAACAAGGCAGAGTGGGAAGTGAAGCAGCCTGGAATTGTGCTGGTGGCAGCGGGACACAACCAGGCTGCGGGTGCAGAGCTCTGGGCTCATCCTGGATTTTGGAGGAGCCATCCCAGAAATGCTGAGGGGAAGGGGACAGCAGGCAGAGTTTCCCAGAGCCCAGGCAGCACAGGGAGAGAGCAGCCAGATGGAAAGTGTCAGTGCGAGTGAGGGCATTGCTGCTGCTGCTGGAGAACGGGCAGGGGAAGGCATGGGGGGAAAGAGAGGGGGAAGAGGCGAGTGAAAGATGGATTGCACTGGAGAGGAGGGGGGAGAATGAAAAAGGAGTGGGAAGGGGTGTGTGAGTGCAGCTGAGCTGGCTGCACAGTGGGGAACAAACTGTGCCTGAAAAAAAAGAGCAGAATTTGGTTTAAGTTTGCCCACGGACAACGTGGACGACTTTGGGCATTTACACCAAAATCCAGACAGATTTGGTCTCTAAAATACCCAATGGATACGGCAAATAAATCCTGGGGTTTATTTTTTTTTTTATCCCCATTTAAACCTGGGTCTCCCTCAACCTGTGACCCACCTGAAAACAACCCCACCTAAGCAGGAGCAGTGGCCCTGGGGCAACAAACCCCAATTCCCTGCTGGAGGGAGAGCAGGGAGGGTGTTTCCATTCTGACAGGATTTACCTGCAGTAAGAGGCACCTTGGTTAAAATCCCTGTTCCCACCAGCCCCAGTTCTCTTTGCCACCACCTGTTTAGCTGCTTTTTTTTTTTTTTTGAGAAAAACTGAGAAAACTTGGCCAAAACTTCCTGCCAGATATACCTGAGACTTTCTCTGTCTGCTTGGGGCTTAAAAATGATGAGTGGCCACAGGCAGCACCCACGGGGTCAGCTCAGCGTGTGTCTGTTATGGATCCTGGGTGGGGAGGAGGAGGAGGAGGAGGAGGAGGAGGAGGAGAGGGGCAGCAGTGAGGGGATCAGGGTCACTCCCTCAGCAATCCCAGACTCAGATCTCCAAGCCTGAGTCTCTCACCCTCTCATCACCTGTGAGAGCTCCCCAAGTGCTGCTTTCTGGGTGCTGAAAGATCCCTTCTGTCACAGCCCTGGGCCCTGAGATCCCAAAAACAGCGGGGTCAGCTCCCAGCTAGAATTTGTTTTGCCCAAACACCAAATTTCTGCACCGAGGGCCAGTAACAACCTGATAGTGGAAAGCAAACATCTGGGCCTCAAGAGTCATTCCTAATTTAGCTTCTAAGAATAATTATTTCTTTTTCCTATAACTGATGCTCCACATTTTACAAAATCTGCTACCTACTAATGAGTATTTTGCCGAGTGCTAAAACATTTTCAGTTTTCTGCTGCAAAATACAAAAGTATGCTTTAACAATTTGTTTAGAAGAACTCTTATTTCTTATCTTTTTACTTTGAGGTGCTGTACCGGTAGTTTAAGAGTGCTTAGCTTTGTCCATATGAGGACATTAAATCCCCTTAAATGAGTATGTTTTGGGCTACATTAGGAATTAGGAATATGGATAAAAACAATGGGAAGATGAATAAGCACTTTCAAGATCGTGTCCTCTGTTTTCTTAAGAAACAAATATCTGTAAGAGATGGTTTGTAACTACACTCATTTTTTTTCCTAGGATATGATATTTTTTGTTTGTGTTCCTGGATTTTTGATACATCTTTGTGTACAAGATTCTTCCCTCAGCTCACTGGTGATTTCTTTAAATGATGTAAAAACAAAGACTGAAACAACAGCTGAGTTTGGTACGACTCACACTTGGCTTGGTTACTTTGCTTTCACTGTGCTCCGCTGCAGATCTGTCTGCTCTAGGAACTTGTTCATGGTTTTATGTTTTACCCACACTTGCCCTGGTTTGGAACATAAGACAATTTATGCATTCTGAGTAGAACTGAAAATATTTTCCATGCGTTAAAACAGCGACTCTTCAGCTGCAGCGTGGGTCATGCAGAGCTTGGCGTGTTCAGGATGCCAAAATCTCTGGAACATTATTCCTGAGAGGCAGGGAAATCAAGGCTGTTTTCTTGCTGTCCTTCCTTTCTTGTTTGTGACATGGACGATGGCTGCTCACTCCCAGGGAAGATCTCTGGGGTTTGGGGTGATCTCACGTCAGTTTGAGATTCCTCAGGGCAGTTCTCAGGCTCTGGGAGTGCTCATAGGGCAGAGTTTTAGCTGCTGGTCATGTCTTGCTCTCAGGGCTAAGCACAGCGATCCTGCTGCCTGCAACCTGCACCTGAGCAGGGCAGCTCTGCCCTTGTGCTGCAAGACAAGGTGGGGATGTTAAAAGAGGATGAATTCAGGTTGTCCACATCACACCCGGTGATAAAAGCAGCCATGAGAAGATGTGTGAGGTGGAGATGAGTGGTGGAAGCCCCAGGGCTCTGTTTGGCAGTGATCTGGGATCAGATGTCCCCGGTGCCAGGACAGTGCAGGTTTTGCTTTGTCACAGCCCTCTGATGGTGCTGGATCCACAACTGCTCCTTCCTCAACCCAGGCCTCCCTCTGCCCTCATCCCGAGGGGACAGGAGCCACCTGTGCTGGTGGCCTTGTGCCCAAGGCAGCTTTGGGACCCTCAGCTTGGCATGGGCTGCTGGGGAGGCCTGGGGACACCCCAAGAGCAAATCACAGAATCAGGGAATGGTGTGGGTTGGAAGGGACTTTAAAGCTCGCCCCGTTCCATGGGCAGGGACACCTTCCACTGTCCCAGGGTGCTCCAAGCCCTGTCCAATCTCACCTTGGACACTTCCAGGGGCAGCCACAGCTCCTCTGGGCACAGAAATTCCTCACTCACCTCCTCCTCCTGCTGGGAAGGGGCCCTGTGCCTTTCACAGTGCTGGGTGCAGCTTTCCCACCCTGGGAGTGGGATTGAAAAGTGGCACGGTGTCTTGGGGTGCGTGTCCCCGTGGGATCGATGCCACCGAGTGTGACGTGGGCACCCCTGAGCCCCCACGGCCCCTCCCGGCCCCGCTCTGTGCGGGGCAGCCACGGCCCCTCGGGCAGCGGCTCCCGGGGGATCCCTCCGGGATCTTGGGGCTCCTGGGGGATCCCTCTGGGATCTCGGGCTGCGGGGAGCGGATGGGATGGGTGGGATGGGATGGGATGGGATGGGATGGGATGGGATCAATGGGATCAGTGGGATCAGTGGGATCAGTGGGATCAGTGGGATGGGACGGGATCAATGGGATGGGATGGGATGAAGATGAGGATGGGGATGGAAAGGGGATAGGGATGAAGATAAGGATGAAGATAAGAATGAAGATGAGGATGAAGATGGGGAAAGGGATGAGGATGAGGATGAGGATGAGGATGAGGATGAGGATGAGGATGAGGATGGGATTGGGGATGGAGATTAAGATGAGGACAAGGATGAGGACGAGGATGAGGATGAGGACGAGGACGAGGACGAGGATGAGGACGAGGACGAGGATGGAATCAGGCGCGTCCCCGCGGGGGCTGTCCCGGGGAAGGCGAGCGGGGGCTGCGGGGCGGTGGGGCCGGGGGATGCTGCGGCTCTGGCTCTGCAGCCCCGCTGGGAAGGCTGGGCAGGGCTGACTCGGTGCTGCCCCGCGGTACCGAAGTGCCGCCCGCGGGAGGCGCAGCGCCAGCGCCCGCGGCCGCCTAATTCAGTAAGTGCTGGGTGCCCGCTTTGTTTGTGTGGAGCTCGCAGCCCTATTGATGTCAAGCAGGCTGTTAAAAAGCATAATGACATGGCATTAGAGACCCCGAGAGCAATTAACAGGCTGCTTAATTAGCAAAAGGAATTAGAATTTGAGTGGCTGATCTTTGCTTAAAGACTTGTAAAAAAGCTGGAGCAGTTATCTGATTATGCATTGATCGCACGGCTAACCCTGTCCTTGGGTAATTCTCGTCCCTCCATTGTGGGCTGTGAATATACAACTGTTTAAATATTCTGACCTGCCCCGGGAGCTGGAGGGGAGCAGCGCTCGGGGGGCTGGGGAGGGCGGCCGGGGGTCCCAGGCTGGGCAGGGGGCTGGGGGTCAGCGCACGGGGATGGGAGCAGCGCGGCTCGGCCGCGGCAGCAGGGATGTCCTGGCAGCCAGAAGAGCCAGGAAAGTGTCTAAAAAAAGAGCTGCAAAAATGGGGAAGGGTCTGGAGGGGCCACACGAGGAGAGGCTGAGGGCACTTGGTGTGTTCGGCTGGAGGAGAAGAGGCTGAGAGCGGAGCAGGACTGATCTCTGCTCTGGGACAGGGACACACCCAGGGAACCCCTGGAGCTGGGCCAGGGGGGTTCAGGTTGGATTTTGGGAAAGGTTCATCCCCCAGAGGGTGCTGGGCACTGCCCAGGCTCCCCAGGAATGGGCACAGAGGCTGCCAGAGCTCCAGGAGCTGTCCCAGGGTGGGATTTTGGGGTGTATGAGCAGGGCCAGGAGCTGATCAATGATCCTGAGGGTCCCAGGAGCTGTCAGGGGTGCCCAGGGTGGGATTTTGGGGTGTGTGAGCAGGGCCAGGAGCTGATCAGTGATCCCGAGGGTCCCTTCCAGCTCAGGACATTCTGTATTTCCATTTTCACGTGTGTCTGGGCCGTGGTGAGTGGCCAGCCTGCCAGCAGAGCCATCCCTCAGCCCCGTGTGCCAGTGTTCAGGGATCTGGGCACGGGCAGGACCCCTCTGGCAGGGGAAGGGGAAGATTTGGGATGAGGACGAGAGGGAATGGATGGCTCAGAGCGAGCTTCTCCCAGGACTGCGCTGGGGCAGGGGGGATGGATCACCCAGGGGTGCCCCCTGGGGCAGCAGAGGAGCCCCCAAAAATGGATTTTTACACAAACACGCTCCCCCTGCGTGTTTGCTCTGCCTGCCGAGGGGCTTGAGCCACTCCGAGTCCCGGTTCTCTCCCTCCTCAAATAACTGTGGGAGCAGGGAAGGGCTGGTGGGAAGGGGGGAGCGTGGGCATCCCAAATGTGTTTATTTCTGGTGGTGTGTGCAACAAAACAAACACGTCCAAAGAAAAGAAAAGGGAGCAGAGGAAAAAGCAAGTTATAAACGCTCTGAGAGCATTTTGGGGGTGGTGCTGGGGAAGGTCAGAGCTGATGCTCACAGAATTTCCCGGGCTTTCATTTTCATTTTTTAATTTTAACGTGGATGTGACACCTGCCTGACCTTGCTGTGCTTTTGGCAGGTGCTTCCCTATTTCTGTGTGGCACTGAGTTATTAAAAAAATCCATTAACACCTGTGTTTGGACTTGCCAGAATTCCACCTTCCCCGAATTCTTTTTTGCATGCTTTTTCTTTTATATTCTCTTTGCTGCACATAATTTTTGGCTTATTGGGAAGATATTATTTCCCCACTTCTCAATGCAGCAAGCACATGATTTTTTATGGAATTGTGAGAGTGAGGAGAGAGAATTAAGCTTTCCAAGGCAGGGAATTCTGCTGGAGCCAGTAGATTTTTCATTGTTTTACTTGCAGAAGTTTTGTTTGACCCAAGCCTGATTGTGTTTAGTTCCTGTCAATTTGAGTTTGGAAATGTTAGTTCTAAACATAACCACCCAGTCACTAAAAGGCCACCATTGTTTATTGTTTTCCTTTTAATAATCTTATTTTTTCCTGTCTTCTAGATGGCTACAAAGAGAACTAAAAGCAGCCCCATGCCCCCAACTTAGTGGATAAAACATCTCTAGCAGGTTTTTTTCTGTAGATACTGTCTGGGAGTTGTGGGATCCTCTTCCAGTGATCCAAGCTCCAGTGAGAGGCTGATGAGCTTTTAATGCTCTAGAAATGAATAAATTGTGATTTGGGTTACAGTAAATCTCTGCTTACAGGGAAATTATTCTGTAGGGAAATATTTATTGCCTCGCTCTGAGGTGGTGTGGGAGAGATCAAATATGTGTTGTATTTCAGGCCACAGATTTGAGTGAAATATTGGAGGATATTATCAGACTGAAGTTAATCAGCTACTCCTTGGCTCACTGACCCTCAGATCCCCTCCTTTCACTCTTTTCCTGCTGAATGCAGCAGTTTTTTGTTTATTTGTTTGATTATTTTTAAAGTTGGGTGGTTTCTGTTGTCATCATCTTTGCTTTTTTTTTTTTTTTTTTTTTTTTTTTTTTTTTTTTTTTTTTTTTTTCCCTTAGAGGTACAAGTCCCTAAAATAGAAAGAGGAGGGAAATGCCTGCCTGCACTCGAGTTTTTCATATCAGGAGGCCGTGTGATGCAATTGCCAGGGAAATTTCGAAGCTGACATTCCAAGGTCTTGATCCAGACATCAGCTCCATGTAGGCAGAGCTCTGCACTCGTGATTTAATTGGGATTTCTTGTGTCTTCAGGGATCTGTCCAGACGGGCACCAGGCTGCTATCAGAGAAAAGCCTGTGTTGCATACAAGCATTTTCCTCATCTTTCTACTTTCATGACATATTTCTCCCAGAAAAAAACGCTGAATCTTTTCCAATAACTGCTAAAGTGTATTTGAAATAAAAAAATCTCATCCCTCCAGAGGCTTCCCTCGCTGATAAATGGACTATTATGCTGTGCAGCCAAAGGAGATATTCATATCGCCCCAAAATTGAAAGAACATATTAATAACTGATCTTGTGTCTTAAATAAATTCCACATTAAGTCGAATAAAACATATTTTTAAGGAAAGGAAATGACAAGCCCACATTTGATACGCATCACTGGCTGAATGAGTGTGTAAAGTTATGCTCATGTTTAAACATTTGTGGGATGAAAAATGAACTGCTCCGGGTTTGCTCTTGCTTAAATCCTGGGGAACCTCTGACTTTCTCAAAGCCTTAACCATGAAGATAAGCAGAATTTCTGAGAAAGGTTTTCCTGAGGGTTTTTTTTCTGCTCATCAGGAGTTGGTTGTGAGAAGGAGAAGCAAACACCCAGCCCAGTGGTACCTGAGCCACACCAGGCACTTCACACCTTTTCCTCCCGTGATGGTTTATCATGAATTATTCTGGCTTGTTTCAGGCATTTTAACAGACTGTGAAAGAGTTCCAAACATTAAAATTTCTATTTTGAGGAACGAAAACTTGAAAATATCAACAGGTGACTAATTCACCTGATTCTACCTCACTTTGCAGCGCTGGTTTAGTGAGCAGGAATAAACTTCACCCTCGGTGCTCGCCTTTGCGTTGTGCTGCCTCTCTGAGGTCACTCTGCGGCACCAGAGGGGAACAGGAGCTCCAGGAGAGCTTGGACAACGCTCCTGGGCACAGGGTGGGATTTTGGGGTGTCCGTGCAGGGCCAGGAGCTGGGCTGGATGGTCCCTGCAGGTCCCTCCCAGCTCAGGACATTCTGTGATCCCTTCAATCCGTTATGAAATGTTTAAGGCAGACATTGCAGCTTCTGCTTTTCTTTGGAGTGTTTTGCTGTGTGTGGCAGGAGGTGGCACTCAGGGCAGTGTCCCCGTCACCTCCCGTGCTCCTGTCACCCCTTGTTGGAGCCCTGGCTGCTGAGAGTTTCAGACTTTCTGTGCTGCCAGGCACTGACCCCCAGGAGAACACTGAATTTAACCTGAGGCCTTGGAGAAGGCTTCCAAAATGGAATGGTAGGACTGGGATTGTGGCTGTGGAGTTTGAATAGAAGTGTGTGATATCACAGGGTGGAAAACTCAGAGTTTGGGGTTTTAGAATATAGTAATAAATATAAAGCAAGATGGAGGTTTTAGAGCAGAAACAGGTTGTTGTTGTTTACCTTCTTCCTTCTTCTCCATGGGTTTGGGCGGTATTTTGTAACTGGACAGAAAAGTCCACATTGCAGACTCTGAGTGATCAGTTATTGGGTTAAAAGTGAAAATAATTTAGGTGTCATTCCTTAATTGAACAGTTTAGCCTTAAAAGACCTCGTAGCAAGAGACAGTTGGCCATTTTGTGCCTTGTTAGTGAAGAGCTGCAGAACTCACTGCTGTGAGACTGTAACACTGATAACACACGTTATCTATGTTACAGTCTCACAGGTAGAAAAAGGAAGCAGAGAACCAACCCACAAGCCCTGTGCTCCTGTCACCAGGCCAGCAGAACTCTGCTGGTCTGCCTGCCCAGCCAGACCTTGCTCCTGCCAGGGGGGGCTGAGCCTCTGAACCCCCCCTTTGGCTGCTCCCCTTATCTCTGCCCCTGAGAGGCCAGAGCAGAGCGAGTCCTGCTGGCTGAATTGGTGATTCCTGTGGGGGTATTGTCACAGAAGCACTGAAATCAGCTCCTGGAGAGGGAAGGGACAGGCAGTGGGGTTTAAGCTCAGCTTCAGTGGCACAGGAAGGACATGGAGCTGCTGGAGAGAGCCCAGAGGAGGCACCAGGATGATCAGAGGGATGGAGGAAAGGCAGAGAGAATTGGGGTCGTGTGGCAAACACATTTCTCTCTCTCTCAGGATTTTTTATTGAGGTGCACAGAGAGAAATGAAAGAGAAAACAATTTCTATTTCTACTCCTTGTTTTTCTCTTGTGGAATGTGTTTGGAGAATTGTTTACCTAGAGTGAGCACTTAGATCATAGTGGATTGTTTGGGCCTGATGGCCAAAAAGATCAACTTGTATCTAAACTCTAGAGAACAGGGTCATGAGTTGTGGGTAAGTTAGATATGATAGTTAGAGAAAGTAACATGTAGTATTTAGTATCCTCTTTTATATAGTATATTAATGTATTATAACATAATTACAATAAAGAAATCATTCAGCCTTCTGAAATAGAATTAGACATGATCATTCTTCCCATTGGGTTCACCGACATCTACAGCAGGGTTCAGCCTGGAGGGGAGAAGCTTCAGGGTAGCCTAATGGTGACCTTCCAGTGCCTGAAAGAGCTGAGAGAAAAGATGGAAAGAGATTGTTTACAAGGACAGGGCACAGGGAATGGCTTCAGACAGACAGAGGGCAGGGTTAGGTGGGCTATTGGGAAGGAATTCTTCCCTGGGAGGGTGGGGAGGCCCTGGCACAGGGTGCCCACAGAAGCTGTGGATCTCTGGAAGTGTCCAGGGCCGGGTTGGATGGGGCTGGGAGCACCCTGGGATAGTGGAAGGTGTCCCTGCCCATGGGGGAGGATGGAATGGGATGAGTTTTCAGGTTCCTTCTAAAACAAACCATTCCAGGATTCTGTGATTCCCTCTGGTATTCATTCACTCAGGTGTTTTCTTTCTTTATTGGTTCTCTTTATTAATAGTTGCCCACACACTTTGTGCTCTCTGGGGGAGGAAAGTGAAAAAGGGAGCAAAATTCCAAAGAGTGCAAGTTTAAAGACAGGAGGGAGGGAATTTAAATTGAGTTGGTGGAGTCATACCATTGTAGGTAATCTTGACCTAATTAGTCTAATGGAACATAGTCCAGCACTAGGCATCTGCGCTCTGATTTTTCAAGAAGTAAAGATTAAATTTAAAGAGATTAGGCAATTTTTTTTTTTTTTTTTTTTTGCCCCCCTCTGCAAGATATTAGCTGTTCAAAAATGACAAAAATGTCCTTAAGCCTCTCTGAAGGAAGGGTGACCAAACAAGGCTGCCTTTTGTTCAGGCCTGGAGCTGGCTCGCGAGCGGGGAGAGGTGGTGTCCGGTCACCGTGTGCGGGACCAGGGACACGACTTATCCATGGCCAGCAAAGCCAATCAGCCCGGGAATTAGCAGAGGGATTAGGAGTTGGAGTTGCCAGTGCAGCAGGGAAATCGCTGGCCACCCACCAGGCCTGCTGGGGAGAGGAGTTTGTGAAAGCTTGCTCTAAACCAGGGCAAAATGCGGGGTGATGTCCTCAGCGCCGGTGTGAAGGAGCCCCGGGTTGTGCCAGCTGTAAAGGTCTGCTGACAGAGGCCACTTTGGCTTCTGCGTGTTCTTGCAGGCTCTGAAATGAGTTCAAGCTCACAAATCTCACTTTTGGTGGTTCTGAGAGTTTCAGACAGGCTGAGAGTGCTGACAATTTACAGAATTCCCAGAATGACCAGGTTGGAAGAGACCTTCAAGATCATCGAGTCCAACCCAGCCCCAACACCTCAACTCAACCCTGGCACCCAGTGCCACATCCAGGCTTTGTTAAACACACCCAGGGATGGTGACTGCACCACCTCCCCGGGCAGCCATTCCAGAACTTTATCACTCTTATTGTGAAAAACTTTTTCCTAATATCCAACCTATATTTCCCTTGTTGGAACTCAAGTCTGTGTCCTCTGGTTCTGTCAGTTCCTGGAGACACAGCCCAACCCCACCTGGCCACAGCCACCTTTCAGGAGCTGTAGAGAGCCACGTTCAGCACAGAGGAAAAAGGCTTCAGGGAGAACTTACTGCAGCCTTCCAGCACCTGGCATGGCTTAAAAATGAGGGAGAGGGGCTTTTTATTTGGGCAGATAGTGACAGGATTTGGGGGAATGGGTTCAGATTGAAAAGGGGGATTTCAAGTTGGATATTGGGAAGGAATTCTCTGTGAGGGTGGTGGGGCCCTGGCACAAGTGTCCCAGAGCAGCTGTGGCTGCCCCTGGATCCTTGGAAGTGCCCAAGGCCTGGCTGGATGGGGCTTGGAGCACCCTGGGACAGTGGAAGATGTCCCTGTCCCTGGCATGGGTGGCACTGGGTGAGCTTTAAGGTCCCTTCTGACCCAAACCTGCTGTGATTCTTCATGGCAGGCACATGGAAAAGGGAAATTTTTGAAGTGTCTGCACAGGAAGGAAGTGAAGGTGCTGATTTTGGAGATGGTCAGTTGTCGATCTATTAATGTTCCACTTGAGGGGACAAAAGCTGTTCATGAATACACAGCACTGTGGGGACTTCAGATGATGATTGTAGGTCTCGGTCCATGGCATTGTCCTAAAAATTTTCCTCTTGTTCCTGGCTGGGGTCTGTGTGAGTCCTGTGGAGCAAGAATGAAGCAGGATGTGTCAAACCTGATTGAGAGAGGTTGAGATGGATTTTACCATCCAAACTGGTAGAAATAATCAGATTTTCTAACAGTGCTTCTGAACGAATTCTTCTATTGCCTGTCTGTGCTCAGACATGGGAGCCTCAAATCATCCCAGCCAATGCCAGTATGGATTTTTTTTTTTAAAAGTATGGTGATTTTCATCGATTTATTTTGGTTGATTTGTGTTTTGAGGGCTGGTATTAAACAGCATCACTGTCTGAGGATCACTGGGAATTCGAGGGGCTGTATTGCCTGGTCAGAACCAGGTATTTCCATGTTACCTACAGTTGCCCCAAAGAGGTGAAGCACAGAACTGCAGCACAGCTATTGTTCAAATTTCAGCAGAAGCAATAAGATAGAAACCAGCTACCTGAGCCTTCCTTTTACCTGCTAGTTAAAAATAAGCTGGATTTTCTTTTCCCTGAAATCAGAACCTCCGAGAAACATCTCTAAGCATTTTACCTCTCTCTGCTCTCAATCCAAACAAACATCTTAAAAGAACAATTCAAAAAAAACTTCTAGAAACAGCAAATCAAAAACTCAAAAAAATCCTCACAACTCTCCATATAACTCCTCAACTTAACTCCACAAAAATAATAACAACAGAACTCACCAAAAAAAACATATTTCAAAAATTTAGACATAAAACAAAGTATTGACCAAAGGCACAAAATCATTACCCAAGATACAGAAAAAAAAAACCCGCTATACAAATCAATACTATTCTAAATATAACATAGATAGAAATCTTTTAGTCCCTGTTAATGATCTTCAGACCCTGATTTCAGACTTCTGATTTCTTTCAATCAGAAAATGCAGCAGCCCTGGCTAAAACACAGTTCTCTGCTCATTCCTTTCTCTGCTTTGCTTTTCATGATTTGAAATTTCAACCTTTGGGAGAGATTTAAATTCTAGAAATCATTGCATACAAAAAAAAAAAAAAAAAAAAAAAAAGATGTACTTGACACCCCTCCCTCAAATTCTCTCCTTGCAAAAATATTGGCTGTTCTCTGCTTTACTGCTCTGGGGGCATGATGTCTGCCATCATATCCCAAAAATATTTATGGGAGTGGAGTGGAGTGGAGGCACTCGGTGTGAGGCTGTGCTGTCCAGAGAAAGGAGAACTGCTCTGCCAGAGATAAATCCCCTGGGAGATGTTTGCTGTTGGGAGGTGTTGATTTGAACATCAGGGTTGTGGCATGGGGAGGGCACCCTGCCCAGCCAACCTGGGCTCAGGGCTGGCCCCAGTCACTGCCACTGGTTCCCAGTAGCTCATTAGTGAGACAAGTGACCTGGGAAGCTTTTAGGAGTGGTTTCGAATTTGTTTCATCTCTACATTTTGTAGGTTTTGGTTTGTTTTTCTGCACAGCTTTGAGCTCTGTTGGGCCAGGAGCAAAGCAGGAGTGTCTCAGTTAGTACAGAAAGTGTTGTTAGCTGATAGAAACCTGGTGAGAAACCCTCTTGATGTAGCAGATTTTGTGGGGCTTGGAAGGATTTATTTATCCCAGACTGTTTGAAGGATTTATTTATTCCAGACTATCCATCTTCTAAGGTGGAAGGTTGTGAGACCCTCAGCACTGCCTCCACAATCCCACAGGTGAAGCCTCACCTGTGCCTGTTCTGCCCCCAAAATTTAAGAATAAGAAGTGCTCACAGCACCTTTATGGAGTCCCAATTCGATCAGTAGGGTCTTTTTTTATTAACAAACCCCTTGACTGTGAAGCCCCAGCTGAAACACTTCTTGACCTTTCCAAGAGAATCGGCGAGACACCGACCATGTGAGGTGGGTCATATGGAACAGATTTAGATACAAACTCATATCATCCCACCAGAGGAATGCAAAGTCCCTCCCGATCCCTTCCACAAAGCTGCATCATGTGTGTGAGATAAATCCAAGGGACACAAGGGGCTGCCAGACAGCCCAAAGGACAATAACTCTGCTATCTCAAACCAAACAGGCAGCGCTGCCCGCAGTCTTAAAGGTGTAGGAACTTCTCCCCTGCCACTGGGAATGGCTGGGAGAGGGTGTCAGGGGGTGCAAGGAACCCTTTATTGCTGCTTTGGGTCTGTGGTGGGCTGGCAAAATGGATATTCATGAGCCTGAAGGTGCCTTTGGGAAGCTGTGCCAGATTTTAAGATATCAGGAGATATTATGTTCTCTTTCTGAGCCCCAGAACATCCTGAGAGAAGCTTCCACCAGCTCTTGGTTTATACAGCAAACCTACAAGGGTGACAAGGGCTTGGCAGAGAGCTCAGAGGTGAATTTTCTCCTGATGTGACCTCTCATAAAGGAGAGGTGGTGTGAGAGGCGTTCTGTGCTGAGAAATTAATCTTACAGGCCTGAGAGAAACATCTTATGGGCCTAAGAACAGGGATTCATTGCTGCTTTGGGTCTGTGGTGGGCTGGCAAAATGGATAATCATGAGCAGGAAGGTGCCTTTGGGAAGCTGTGCCAGATTTTAAGACATCAGGAGCAATAAGGAGTTAGGTTTTTTTTGGTTTTTTTTTCCCTGAGCCCCAGAACGTCCTGAGAGAAGCTTCCACCAGCTCTTGGTTTATACAGCAAACTGCAAGTGTGACAAGGGCTTGGCAGAGAGCTCAGAGGTGAATTTTCTCCTGATGTGACCTCTCATAAAGGAGAGGTTTTGTGAGAGGCGTTCTGTGCTGAGAAATGAATCTTACAGGCCTGAGAGAAACATCTTAAAGGCCTAAGAGAAACATCCTAAAGGCCTAAGAGAAACACCCCTTAGAGCCCCAACAGAAACACATCTTATGAGTCTAAGAGAAACACATCTCATGGGTCTAGGAGAAATATGTTTCACAGGTCTAAGAGAAATACATCTCATGGGCTTAAGAGAAATAAATCTCACGGGCCTGAGAGAAATACATCCTACAGGCCTGAGGAAAACACGCATCTTACAGGCCTGAAAGAAACTCATCCTAGGCCTAAAGAAAATAGATCTTACAGGCCTAAGAGAGACACATCTTATGGGCCTAAGGGAAATGCATCTTTCAGGCCTAAGGGAAATACATTTTACAGGCCTAGAGAAGTATAAACCTGTAAGAACTCTTCAGCAGGCGTGGAGCAGAGGGAGCAGGGGACAGTGGGAGGTTAAAAAGCACATCCAGTTCGGTGCTCGAGGTGTGAAGGGAGAGATGTGGATCCTCAGAATGCCCCCAGAAATCCCTGTTTTGGGGTGTGCTGCCTGTGTAACTCCTCTACACAAACCCCCTCCTCGTTAGGTGCTGACCTGAGGGATGAAGCATCTCCTGTTCGTTTGTCACCATCTCCTTTGTTTTGGTGACACTGAATAAAGGTTCTTTGGGTTTCAGAAAATCTGCTGAGGAAATACAGCTATTATTTATGATTTTACTCGTTCAGTCTGTTAACAGGAAGAGCATCTTTAAGCCTTTAGGCAATAGTTCAGCTGATGGGGACAATTTCCTGCTGTCTCACTTTGTGCAGGAGGAGCTGCTTCAGCAGGAAAGGTTGACAGTCTGCAGGCCCTGGTGATTAGGGCATTTTTCCCCAGTGAAAAAAGGAAATTACATCTTCCCTTGGGAAGGGGAGGAGGAGCTACACAACAGAAGACCATTATGGTCACCCTGTGCTGCTCCTTTTGATGGAACCCACAAATCCAGCAGACACAGATAGTGCTGGAGGCTTTAACAGAGGCAAAGCCATTCTTTAGCATTTTATTTGACACTGGGACTGTGCAAACACTTCCCTGCTCAGTCTCAAGGTCCTTTATGAGCCCTCCTCTAAATTTCCAATGGATTTTTAAAGGGAGAATAGATGCCTAACACCAGTGGTGTGTCCAAAAACCCAAAATGGGATGCCCAAATGCCATTTAGGCACTGAATAACAGCTGGAGGTTCCTGAAGATGTGGGTATGCCCTGGGTGTGGAATTTTGTTGGAAATCCAGCCATCAGTGGGAACCACCAAGGCACAGCCCTTCAGCAGCTGGGACCCTGTTGGGAATTCTGACCTCTGTTTTATGCTGGTGAAAGATAGAAAAAAACTGAAATCAGGTTTGAGAGACAAAGCTTTGCAAGTTAATTTGAATCATAGAAAGTTTGGGTTGGAAGAGACTTTAAGGATCATCTCTTTCCAGCCCCCTGCCATGGGCAGGGACACCTTCCACTGTCCCAGGCCCCATCCAACCTGGCCTTGGACACTTCCAGGGATTCCAGGGACAGTCACAGCTTCTCTGTGCCAGGACCTGACCTCACAGGGAGGAATTTCTTCTCAATATCCCAGCTAAACTTCCCCTCTTTCAGTTTGAACCCATTCCCCCTTGTCCTGCCACCCCAGCTCCTGGTCTAGAGTCTTTCTTCCTTCTCTGTATCCCCTTCAGACCCTGGCAGGTGCTGTGAGGTCTCCACAGGACCTTCTCTCCTCCAGGATGAGCATTTCCAACTCTCCCAGCCTGGCTCCAGTTCCCTTGAGAACTTTATGGTCTCCTCTGGACTTTCTCCAGCAGTTCCATGTCCTTATCCTGGGGGCACCAGAAGTGCTTGCAGCATTCCAGCTGGGATCTCACGAGAGCAGAGCAGAGAGAATCCCCTCCCCTGGCTCACTGAGAGGTGTCAGGTGCTCGAGCAGCCTCATCCTTCATTCCCTTATTTCTGAGCTCTTTCCTTCCAAGCCCTTTTGCCTTAGGACTCCACAACTCTGACCTCCAGCACCAACATTCTACCTTTAATTACGTCTGCCAGACAAATGTGTCACCTTCAACTTATTTTAGTGCTGTCTGAACAACCCTGGGCCACGGTGCTGGGAGGCTCAGGGCTGACAGTGCCCTGAGCACGGAGCATTTGAAGCTGTTCCTTGTCTAATCACCCGGTAAAGGCGGTGCTTTGCTCTTAAATTAATCAGCAGGGCTCGTATTTAAGCAACAATGATACCTGTATTTTTTTTCCCCCTGAGATTACAGGCCTCTCTCTCATCCATGGTAAGCTGGATTCTGCTGTTCATCTGATTTGTGGGATTTTAATAAGTTTGGCCTGCACAGAAGTAAACATGTGCTTGACCTTGAGCAGAGCAGAAGAGGAGCTCAAGCCCCCGTTGGTGCTGCTGACAAAGCAAACGGTTTAAACATGGAAATCAAAACTCTATTTTCCTTCAGTATTTATCCTGCTTTTAGTTAAGCTACAGCAGAAGAAAAATACAGCTCAGGCTACATCTGCACCAATCCTCAGATTATTAATATTCCTATTAAAGAGCAATGAGGATAAAGAGCAAATGGGCAAGAATAGGAATTTCCTTTGCTTGCTGGCACTACGGCATAAAACATTATTAAGATGATTTGTTAAATAATAGAAAGGGTTTTTCATTTCCTAATTTTCCAGCTGCAGCTAAAGCTATCTCCCGGCAACCAGCTTCTCATTCCTTAATATTTAGACTTATGGACCAATTTGAGAGTATTTTCTTTGCTGCTATGATTAATGCTCCTGTGAAACAATGTCATCGCCAGCCATCCACCTACCCTGTCAGCCTGGCATCAGCCTGGCTGTGCTCTGCTGTAATTTATGGCTTCAGCCAGTAATTTGCAAATCTAATGCTGGGGAGGCTATGAGGATGTGAAATTTGAATGCTTTCCCCTGATTTGGTAAATATCTCCCCCATTAGTGAAACAAATGGCACAGGGATCAGACATCATCTCCAAGGCTCGATAAATATTTTATCAGCCATAATGGAAATTGTCAAATTGATCTAATTGTACAATACGTTATCAACAAGATATCAAAGTTGGACATGGCCTCTGCCCTTGTCTATCATTTGCAGGCTTTTGTCTTCGATTGCCTCTTCCTGGGAGGAAAGTAGGGAAGTGCAGAGTTCATTGCAAAGTAGGCTGAATAACAGAGCCACTGAATATCCATTTAGAAGATAAATTCTGGAGAAATAATTAACTCTCCCCTGCTTGACTATAAACTAGGACTGCAGAGGGTTCATGTAAATCTCCCGAATGGGAACTGCAATTTTTATGTTGGACCCATATCCATTGATCTCATACATAAAGGGAAATTATCCATCACGGATACTGCTTTTGGGGGAACATTCACGGCTTTGTTCCTTTAAGAAGAGGCTGAATGGATTCAAAAGCGAATTTTAGTTGTCTGGCAGTAGCTAGGGGGATGATTCAATTTATTTATTTTTAAAATTTAGGGGTAAAATGACCTGACTTTAGCTAAAATTAAATGTAATTATTACTCTGCTTGGAAATGGTCAGTCACAGGAAATCCAAAGTTGTAAATAATGAAAGATTTATTTGTATGTCTGATGTTAACAAGATAAAAGTAGAAGATTTTGCCATATTAATATTCATTCTTGTAGAGCTGCCTTGTTAAACCTCAGCCTATAGAGATGCTTGATTTAACAGAGCTGTTTTCAGATATTTTGAGAATTTTGGGGAAGAGGGAGTCCCATCCATTAATAGAGAAAAACCCACATATATAAAAATGCTGGGGACAATGTCCCATTTCAGAATTCCCTGAAAAGTTAAAAGGGGAGAGGGTTCCCCTGCCTCGGAGAGTGAGAGAAGGAGAACTGGGATGTTCTCACTGCAATTCTCTGCAGCAGATCCAACCAGGCAGCCAATATCCTCAGGGGCTTGGGGGAAACTGGAGTCTGATGGAGTAAATTCCTGATATTTCTCAAGGTGGAAAGTCCTGTCATCTTTTCTTTCAGAAAGCACTCCGTTTGCAGCCAGCCTGTAAATATTTAATGCCTTGGGACACAGGAAGGGACCCGGGCTGTGCACGGAGCGTGTGACTGGTCAACCACTCCATGGCTTTTTTGTTCATATTAATTTTTTTTCCCCCAATTATGCATTGTCTAGGAGGCATAGGATCTGTTTTTCTCTGTGCCTCAGGCTGTTTATTGCTCAAAATGAGGATGTCACTCCTTCCCTGCTGCAGTGAGGGTGTGGACACTGCCCAAGTGCTTGAGATCTTTGAATTCCAGGTGCAGAAGAAATAGAAGAACTTTCCTTTCTTTTCCTTGATATTGTTTGGGTCTCAAAGTGCCCAGAGCTGTCCCATTCTGGGAAACCAGCAGAAGGATGTCAGTGGCCTTTCTAGAGCTGGAATATTTAAACATGTTCTTGGATGCAGCCCTTAATTATGTTTCTCATTACATCTCTTGGAGGCCTGAAGAGAAGGTCCACACTTGATGTTTTTTGTTTCCTGTCATTTTGAATAAAAAGAAGGAGGGAGAGTGAGCTCTCTTAATAGGAACCTGGAGTAAAAGTAGCTTTAGGTAGCAGTGCCTTTGAGGAAGTGCTTCAGGTTCAAGCTAACAAGCTGCAAACATCCTGCAGTGCATTTTCTGCTGGGAAGTTGGGCGGCTGCAGCAGCTTTTGGCATCCTAAATGGGGACCAGAGGTACATGGAAGTGTGTGTGGAATTAGAATCCATTTCAGCACGTCAATAACTGAGCACAAGCAAGATCACAATGTTCATTAAGTCTGTGAAGAGTAAAAGGGGCTGTTTTAACAAAACACAGCACACAGACAACCCAGACCGAGGAGCTTCAAGGCAGCCCCGTAGCCTTGGGGGCATTGAATCAAGATTTAAACATAAGCCATATGCTGGTTCTTTCTTCCAAATGTTCTTTGAAAGTCCATGTTCAGCTTTCCACCCCTGCTCCCCGTGTCCTGTGAGCATGGGAGTTGTTTGGTATGGTTTGCTCCAAAAGGACTTCTGGATATGATTTTTATTTTTTGTTTTTAATTGTTTTTTTTTTTCCAAAACAGGATCTGAGCTCGATGGAGTGATAGCTCCACAGATAGTATCGAGATCCTGACATTATTCAAATTTAAAATAGTGGATTTGGATGGCTTTAGGCTCTGTTGTGTAGCAGCATAGTAAGGCGTGGGTGTAATTCAATTTTTGCTGAAGAGGTGACACGGTTCAATATTTGCTTGGCTCAGTCTACACAGGCTCATTTTGGAGCAGTTTTCCTAGATCTGTTTTCCCCAGGGCTGTAAAAATACAAAATTAGTGGCCACCTTGCCTTGCAATACAGGTGAATGTAAAGCCTTTCTTGTGAATTATTCATTCCTGTGAAAATGTATTTACTGAATACCCACCCCCTGTAGTGCAGGGCTCTATAAGGAGGAGAGTTTGATTTGGCATTGGAGTTTTTGGCCAGGCTCAGGCAGGAGCCAAGCTCTTCCATGTCCCTAAGGGCAACCAGGGAGTGAGGAGGGCTGAGGTGAGTGTGATGAAGGGTCTGATCCTGGCCTTCATCAGGAGGCTGGGTCAGAATATCCTGATTTTCCAGTTTGGATCCCGTGGTCCTGAGTCTGTTCGTTCCTTTCAGCTCCACCACTCGTGGCCAAGGAGAAGCTGGGAATTTTCCCACTCTTCTCTATCCTCCCCTCTCCCAGTGCTGACTTCCACGAAGATCCGTGTTGGATTAAGCCCTTTTCTGACCCAGAGATGGGGCAACTGAGAGGTGTTTTAAAAACTTTTATTCCACTTTCAGTCTCATGAGAAGGGTGAGACAATACAGATGTTATAATTCACTCCATCACAATCAGAAGCCAACTATTTCTATATTTCTATTTCTATAACTCCACAAATTCATTTCCCACAATCCACACTTGGGACTTTGTGGTGGAGGGAAGGTTTGAGCCATAAAATCCCAGTTATGGGTCCTTTTTTGGCCTGCCTGGGGGCTGACTCATTCCCAGTCTCCTGCACTCTGGAGCATCTCAGGAGCTCTGCAGTGCTTTTTGTCTCTCTCTGCACCCACACAGAGCACACCCACATTTTCCCTGAACCATTCAGGTGGGTGTGGGCAAGCCCAGATTCATCACCACTGACCTGCACTTCGGCTCCTTCAGTGAGATATCTACTCCCAGGTTCGTGCTATCCTTCTCCTTCCATCCTGTGCACACTCCCACTTCCAAATCAGCAGACCTAAGATTTTTATCTGTAATGGCTTCTGGTGAGAGGAAAAAACCCAGTTGTTCTTAAACATTCATTTTCTAGGCCAACAATAACCCTGGCCTAGACGAATAACTCCCTCCTAGTTCCTACAGAGAGAAGTGTTAGACTACACAGACAGTGAGGTCATTCATAGTCACTATTGTTTCTTGATAACCCAATTAAGAAAGTGCAATTTATCTCGCCTGTTTCCATTTAATTATCTAATTTGTCTGCCCAGCCGGGGTAGTTATCTCCCCTGCACTCTGGGGTTGCTCTCCTGCCTCAGCCCTGCTCCCCAGGTACTGCTCATTCCTTTGACCTATAGCCAGGGACACTTATAAATCAGGGGGGTGGAAAGAGCCATCACCTCCCTCTGCCTTCCTTTCTGGTGAGGGGGGAGAAATGTGTGTGCTGGATGGAGAGGCACGAGCTATTGCCCTCCTGCTAATCCCAGACTAAACTTTAATGCATTTTATAGGATGGCTTGGAAAAAGAGAAAAGGGTTGTTTGTGAGGAGAGGGATTTGTCAGGGTGGGTGTTCCACAGCAAGGAGTCAAACCCTTGATATTAATATCACTGGAGGAGTTTTTAATGCCTGTAATCCTGATGTTAACAGGCTCCCATGGGTGCTGGGTGTGGGGATACTGCTTTACCTGAGATGAGCTGTGCTGCCAGCTTCACTCTGGATCAGGGCAACCCCTGGCATCAATCCAGACCCAGGAGCACCCTGGGGAGAAGGACTTGGGGTGCTGGTGGGTGAGAGATTGGAAATGCCCCAGTCCTGGGCTGATCCCACAGCCTGGGCAGCAGGAAAGGGGGGGATTCTGCCCCTCTGCTCCACTCAGGTGAGACCCCACCTGCAGAGCTGCCCCAGCCCTGGGGCCAGCACAGGAAGCTGCTGGAATGGATCCAGAGGAGGCCAAGAGGGTCAGAGGGATGGAGCAGCTCTGCTTTGGGGTTGTTCATCCTGGAGAATTTCTGAGGCCCAGCCTCTGCAAGGCCCACCTACAAACACAGTGCTAGACACGCTGCACACCCTTACCAGAGATAGAAACAGCTCAGAGATTTGTCTTCTGGGTGGAGATCTAGAGGCTAGAAAGCATCATTTGGGGCTTAATGCGGTGACAATGAGGCACCTGGAAAAGGCTGCTGGGTAGGGATTAGAAAGCATTTCAGTTTTTGCCTGTCCTCGTGTTGCTGTGTAAGTACAGCAGCAGTGACCTCGTGTACTTTCAGTTCTGAGTTCTGGGAGCCAGGGCCATCCACCCTTCCGAAGGTGCTGGGTGTGTGTGTGTTTTCAGTTTTGTTCTGAGGTTGTTTGAGCTGCTGCTGTTTCTCAAGAGGCGTGTTCTGTGCTACTTGAAGTTAACCATGAACTGTGCTATCTGCTGATAGCTCGGGGATTGTGTTTGCTTTGCTCCAGTCCTGTGCAGTCCAAGCAGGTGGACAAATACCTCAGCAGGGTTTGGCTCTGTTTGTGTTGTGTTGTGTGTGGGTTTCTTCCTCTCTGCTCTCCACCCCTTTAGCTCTGGAGCAGAGGAGCTCTTGCACTTGCAGGGCTGCAGGCTGTGTCTTGCTGAATCATGTTTAGAGGAGAATTTAGCAGAGCAACCAGAAACTTGGAGCTCTGCAGGAAGTCTCAGTGATTTCCAGCAGATCTCTGAGAGCTCTGGCTCACGGGCTGGCCGAGGGAGCAAGGAGCAGGTACTGGGATTTACCCCACACATCACCAAGTGAGGCTCTCCTGCCTTGTTTGTGGACTGTCATAATTCAGTGTAACTCTGATTTCGTGTCTTCTGCTCTCTGCTTTGGACAGGGATTATCAGATCACGTGGCTGAAGCAGCCTGTTGGGAAATGCCTCTGTGGAGAAGTTTCTGAATGTGCAGATTTCGTGCTGTGTGTCTTCAAATCCCTGGGCATGTTGCTCAGGAAGGATTATCATGCACTGGTGACTGGGTGCATCCACACCTGGCGAGTCCCCCAGGGGCTCCTGGCTGCCCTGGGGCTGTGCCAGCGTTGGGATGATTTACAGCCAGTGTGCACAGTGAAGGAGGGCATGGCCATGGAATTGCAGGCTGGATGTGGTGTCCTCTCATCAACATGGCCAGAATTCCCAGGGGATGAGTTCTCTGCCTGGTTTTCTCTGATTGTTTTTGTTTTAAAGGTCCTGTTAATAATTCAGTTTTATTCCCCAATGGATTTTGTGTCTCAAAGTTCCTGTACCTATTCCTCTTTTCCAAGAGAAATTTCAGCTCCTTTACTGAAAATTGTAAAGAATTAAAAGCAAGACCAAAGCACAGCAGTGGAAATCACTCCACCAACAATGCCTGAGATGTTTATTCACATATAAAGAGCAGGCTTAGGTGATTTGATCCTGACCCACATTTTGTCCAGCAGGATAAAACCTTCCTGTTGGGTTCATAATCCCTTGCAGTTGGTGGCAGAAATCCTGAATTCTCCTGGTGCGTGTAAGAGTAGAAGCAGAGTCACAAATAATCAAACATCTTCTGGTCCTCAAGATTTGCTTCTTCCTTTCAGGGTGATATTTCTTGGGCCTTTTCACATGGATGGATGGCTGCTGGGAATGTGATGAAATCCATTTTCTTCCACAGGCAGAAGTACCTCTGCCACCAAAATCAGGTGTCCTGCTGTGTGATGTGCCATTCCACAGAGATTTGTGACCTCCAGGCTGTCCAAAAACTGGTTAGGTTTGGGGTGTACCTGAAGTGAAACCCCCAAGGCTTGTCTTGGCACCTGTAGTTTGATTTTGTGCTTCATAGGAAGATCTGTTAAGTGGAGAAAATGTTTGTAAATCCTGAAAGCGTTGCATGTTTCTCCTGGATGATGATTTTAGATCCAATATTGATTCTGTGAGAAGCCATCAGCCACTGTTTGTTATTTTCCTGTTTCAAAGGTCCAGCCCAGGCCCTGTTTTGTGGGGGTGTTTGCAGTGACCAAGCCCAGGCTCCTGCAGGGAATTTTGGGAGGTGTAGCTCTGTCTTTTGGCAGCACTTCTGCCATGGGGCTGCAGGAAGGGACCTCAAGAGCTGAAGTGAACTGTTTGGGAACCCGAAGCACTGAGTGTGATTGACCCAACCATTCAGCACAGGCTTAAAAAATCAAACATGTTCAAAGAAAACCCATCCTGTTGGCAACAGGGGCAAAGTGTGTGGTGTCTTCATCTGAATCCACATTGAATTCTGGATCCAAAAGCAGAGGATCTACTCACTGGGTCCCTCATTATCACATTCTTCTCCAGGAACAAGACAATCAGAGAATGGGTTGGAAGGGACCTTAAGCCCATCCCATTTCACCCCCTGCCATGGACAGGGACACCTTCCACTAGCCCAGGTTGCTCCAAACCCTGTCCAACTTGGCCTGGGACATTTCCAGGGATCCAAGTGTAGCCACAGCTTCTCTGGGCACCCTGTGCCAGGGCCTTTCCTGAAATAAAGAATTCTTTCCTAAAAAAACACAACCAATCAACCCAAACCAAATCATAGAAAGGGCTCAAGGGCTTTTTTAGATGCTATGGGGATGGCACCCAGCAGATCCCATGCAGTAATGGGCAAATGTTAATTCACAGAGTGCAAGAGCAGAGTTTTGGGGCTTGCTGGCCGTGCAGAAATTGCTGTCTGACCCTCCATGAGCATCTTATTTAATCCCTGTCCCCCTGCTCTCCCTCCCCCATTGTTCTGGGGAACCACAGCAGTGAAATCTGCCTCCTCTTTCATGGCAGAAAGCCTGGGAAGGATCCTGTGCTCGTTTCCATTATGATAAAAGACAAAACAACTAAATTAAATTGGAAGCAATCTCTGCATTACACAAGTCTGCATACTCCAAAATTCTCAAAACAAAAGAGGTGCAGGGGAAGCCAATCACTATCGGAAAGGAGGAAAAAAGTGTCTCTGGACTAGAACTTTTACTGTTCCTTAACTCAGAACTGAAATATTTTAACTCCTCCACCGCCAGAGCTGTAGAAACAGCAAAGGCAGGGAAGGGGCACTGGATGTGGATATTCCCTGGATGTAGTGAATTTAGGGAATGACATCATTGCAGAGCAGAGCTGCCCCCAGTTGCTGTCAGAGCTGCTGCAGCGGGGCTGTCTGGAGCTGCAGTTTGCAGATGTTCACAGGGAGATGTGGTCGCCAGCCAGAGGGAAAACGCGACTTGGCAGGGGGAGGACGCCGAGGAAATCCAAACTGTCTTCCAGCACTCGGGTTCTTAAAAAAAATTATAAAAGAAGAGGTTGAAACTTTGAAAGACTAGACTATTATTTGTTATGGTTAAATTGGCCACTGACCCACTGGCATAGAGAACAAGCTTTTGCATAAAGTTGTTGCTAGATTTTATTTCCTTGGAAATGGAGGAATGGAAAAGTTCACTGCTCAGGTATCTTGCCTCATCCAATTTAATTATTTTAAGCAAAAAGGGGGAAAAAAAATGGGGCGGGGGGGGAAGGAATTCCTTGGAGCTCAAGTCACAATGTTATTATCAATTCAAATTCAGCTTTTCTGTCCCTCACTCTGGATGGAACCTGATCTCATGAAACAGAGCTCCTTTACCTGCTGTTGTATGTGCTCGTGTGCACTGAAAATTGTTGTTGATATGTTCAACCTTCTTTAATCTGTGTTAAAAACGAATGGCATAGACTCACATTCTTTTTTAAGTTATTATTTTATGTTCAAATAATAAATATTATTTGCATAAGTGAGCCTTCAGCCTTTTCCAAGACCAGAACTGGTCTTTGCTGCCTACTTGTGAATTAAATTTTGAAAGGAATATCAGGTCACATGATACCTTAAACACGTGGTTAGGAAAGCCTTTGCCAAGGTGACACCTGTGATCTTTGTGGAGCTCTGAGCTCAGCGCAGGGGAAGCTCTGTGGGAGTCACTGACAGGATGGGATGCTCCCAGGAAATGTGCTCAGCACTTTGCAGGATCATTTCCTGCCCTGTGGAATTCCTGAGAAGGGTCAGGACAAGGACTGGTGCCCACCACAGCATCCCTGGCACTGGGCTCAGCTCCTGGGAGCCCCAGCAGTGAAAAACAGAGAAAGTTTTGCATCAAAAGCCTTAAAAGAGGATTTAGTAAAAGCCCAGGCAGATCCACAGCCCTCACTCCATCACCTTGGCCAAACCACATCCCTAGGGTCTGGGGTTTTAGGGTTTTGTTTCTCATCTGTCTTTTTCAGCCTGTTCAGGTCTAAAGTTTCCTGGGATTCTGTGCAGTTTTTGTCTCTCTGGCCCCTGGTACAAGAGGGATTTGCTCTGAGTTGTGGCCTCTGTAAATGACATTACTGCACACACACAGGGATAGCTGGAATTGGCTGGGTGCACACAAACCCCAGACCCTACAAGGGACATACAAATATGTGACAATGCCCAGAAATTCCATGAGCCTGCTGTTCACAGCTCTGGATTTTCCTCCCTGGTTACAGCTGCTGTCACCAAACCCAGCAGAGTGTGGGGAGTGTGGCTGCCCCTTGTCAGTGACACCAGCAAAGGTGCAGAAAAATACAGAATTTTGATTTTGAGGGTTGGCAGGTACCAATTCATCTTTTTGGTTAATCAAGAAACATCTTTTTGGCAGGGATTTATTCAGTGATGAGACCAGCATTGTGTTTAACAGACCTGGAGTTATCCAGGATTGGCTCAGCAGTGAGTGGTGCTGGGATTACAAACTGGAATGAGCAAAAACATTTTTATTCCTGCAGAATTTCCCATTTGAGATGACTGTGATTAAAAAATGTCCCTGCAGAAGTGATGTAATCCCATAAAATTTTGTGATGAAAGTGCAATCAGCCTTTAAAAAAAAAAAAGGCGAGGGGGGGCAGATATTTACATTGGGGGAAAAAGAACTCTTGTTTTCTAAAAGGATCTCAAGCCCAGTGTGGGAATTGCAGGCCCTGCCGATGGACTCTGCAGTCACCTGGCTCTGCCTCCCTCGTGACTGATAAGTCCCAGCTCTATTTTGATAAGGCTCCATGGTGACACAGCTGGGACAAAGGAGGGGCTTTCTCCTGTTACAGACAGGGCTCCCCCCAGGTGAGGCCACTGGGTTGTTCCTGAGTTGACCCATTGACCTTCTAATCACTGACAAATTATCCACTGCTGTATTCCACAGCCTTCCTTCTGCACTGTCATTAAACACACTCATTTCTGCTTTATTAGGGCAGGAGCACTGAGGTGCAATAATGACCCTTTTCCTTGCCTGCAGTGAGGGGTGATGGAAATATTTTTATGCTTTTCCCATCAACTTTAGTGTCCTGCAGTAGTTCCCACGGCAGTTTTGCAGACACTGGTGGCACAGTGGGCTTTCAGCTGTTGCATTCTAATGCTTTAAAAGTGAAGTTCCTGGAAGGGAAAAGCCTTCACACAAGGTGTCCCCCATCCCAGAGCTGGGGCTCCTTCCTGGTGGCACCCGTGGAATGTGCAGCTGGGTTTGGGTTTTGTTGGGCTCAACTCTTCCCAAGCTGGGCTGGGACCTGCCCGTGGCTCCTGGGCTCTGCACAGCTGGAGGTGCTGCTGCAGAGGAGGATTTTTCCCCCAGGGAACCCCAGCACGAGGGACCTGCCGTGGATGGGACATGGCCCAGGCTCGACTGCAGGCCTGGAGGGAGTTTGAAGGGGAAAAAAAAAAAAGCAGGAAACACATTTGGCCTAAAATAACAGAGATAACTTGATGTTGCTTGCCTGATATTTTTTAAGGTTTCCCATCAGTCTTTTCACTAAAGCATTTCCAGTTTTTCAAAGGATTTATTGTGAAGGTATAGGGAGCATGGGGGAGGGCAAACAAATTAGGGGGTTTAAAATTACTATTAAGTATCTTATTTTCAAGCCCCTTGACTGAGTCTCTCAGTTCAGAAGGGAAGAAATCAATGAACCATAGTCTGCATTTTGAAAGAGAACTGGAGAGCTTAAGTTTCCAATACTGGACTCTTAAAGAAACCCAATTTTTCAGAAAGCTGCAAGTGCCCACATTCCACACAGACATTTCCTTTCTGGTGTTTCCATTGGGAAGCAAATGCTGATGCACCTAAATTGGAATTGAAAGCTTGAAACACTGTCTTTGATAATCATTTTTATGAAGGGATGGAATTTGTTGTACTACAAAAGACAATCTAAATGAACTGTTTTCCTAAAAGTTCTTTCAAACGTTGATGACTGGAGGAAGTTACCAACAGTCCTGAGTGTTCAAGGTGATCAAATGAGAATTTAGCCCTTATTAGGGTTTTGAGAAATTTAGTATTTTATCTTTTTTCTCCTTTTATTGTGTTTATTTGGATTCAATTGAGCTGCATCATCATAGGCAGAACTGTTGTATACTCAATATACTGCTTTATTTTATATATATATATATATATATATATATATATATAAAATGTGTGTATATATATTTTATTGAGTGCTGACCATCCTTAGTCTCACCTTATCCTTTAAGCACACAGAGGCAGAACCCCAGTAACATTTTAGGACTGAGCTTAATCAAAGCAATATAGATTCCCTCAGAGAACTGTGAGTAAAAAAGCACAAAACCAGCATGGATCTGCTGAGCAGGTGAAATAATCCAGGGAATCACAGCACAGGGACCGAGCTGGTGATAAATCCCTGCCCATGCGTGGCTGGTGGGTGCAAGCTGGGGGTATTTTAGTCCCAAGTCTTTTGTTGCAAGGTTTAAACAATAAGTGAATCGAGTGAAATCAAAGCCTGGCTTTGCGTGGATGGGGACGGGGCCTGCACTTGGCGGCTCTCACCAAACAGGCCCCGGCTCCAGGTTCACAGAATTATTTCCCCGTTATCTTTGTTGTCGATGCCCTGATTGTATTTAGATTTCCACAGAAGGGCTCTGTTATTTTGGAGTAAAAGGGACCTGTTGTATTGTTTGAGAAGCACTTGTTCCAATTCTGAGGACTTTCCATCTGTTTTCCTCTTTCCTTCCTCTCGATAGGAGCAGCATTTCCTCCCCTTCTGACGCTGCTGGAGGGGTGGAGAGGGAGCCTGTGCTCAGCCTTCCTTAGCTCTGTGCTGGAGGACGTTGCCCAGGATTTAATCCCTGTCTCTGGGCAAAGAGAAGAGGGAAAGAGGGGAGAAGGAGCAATTTTTTGTTCTTTTATTCAAAGGATTTGGACAAAGGACACATGGAAGGCTCGGAGCCTGGGCAGAGAGCAGGATCAGGAGTTTTGCTACCTAAGAGCTCGTGGGTGGCCCACACGACACAAGTTTGGGCCCTTGTCCAGGTCATGGTGAATTAGTGGCCCACAACAGAGAAAAACCTTCTCCAACCAGTGCTAATTTCTCCCTCTTTCCTCTCCCATCCCCACGCACCCTTCTCTTCACGACTCCAGCGAAATGTCAAACGTGCTGGGCTGGCAAAGGAGGGTTTATTCTTCTCTCAGCCTTGACGTGTGGTTGTTTGTTGGAGTCCTGGATGCTGAGAATTTGCAACTTTCTGTGCTGAAGGGCACAGACCCACAAGAAAATACTGTATTTGATCTGAGGCCGTGGAGAAGGCTTCCAAAACTGATTGATAGCAGTGCGATTGTGGGTGTGTAGTTTGATTAGAAGTGTGTGATGTCACAGGGTGGAAAACTCAGAGTTTGGGGTTTTAGAATATAGGAATATATATAAAGCAAGATGGAGGTTTTAGGGCAGAGGCTGGTCCTTCTTCTTCACCTTCTTCTCCTTCTTCTTCACCTTCTTCTCTCCTTCTTCTTCTCCTTCTTCTTCACCTTCTTCTCCTTCTTCTTCACCTTGTTCTTCTCCTTCTTCTTCACCTTCTCTCCATGGGTTTGGGCAGTTTTGTCTAATTGGATAAATATCCACATTGCAGATTTTGAGTGATTAGTTATTGGGTTAAAAGTGAAAATAATTTAGGTGTCATTCCTTAAAAGACCTTGTCTAGGAAGATAGGCATTTTGCAGCTTGTTAGTAAACTGCTGTAGAACTCACAACTTGTAATATAGATAAGAAATAATAAACATCTAAGCCTGAATGTGAAATAACATCTCTAGTGCTTCAATCCTGACCTTGACAGAGGCAAAAAAGAAGCTGAGAACCAATGGTTGCTCCCATGAATAACCCACATTGAGACACTCTGGGGACACCTCTGTGCCCTCTCTGAGGCGGGCAGGACTCAGCAACCTCCTGCCTCTGCCAAACCAAAGCAAAGAGAGGAACTGAGAGGAAGAAAGTTGATAGATTGATTGAAGAAATGTTTATAGTGTGTTATAATTAGGAAATAGTTGGGTTTTGATTGTGATGGCATGAATTGTAGCACTTGTATTGACTCACTTTTTAAATGAAAATGAAATAAAGGTTTTTGAAATGCCTCTCAGCTGCCCCATCTCTGGGTTAGAAAGGGGCATATAATAATAATTTTCTACAAAACATGCAGAAGAACATGCCAAAAAATCCCATTTTCCAAGGAAACTGAGCATCCCGGGGTGGTGGCAGCGGGGCTCTGTCTCCAGGTGACCCCCAGCTGCCTCTACCAGCTCTTATGTAACCTTGTCCTCCCCTCCGAGCCCGATGGGATAATGGATTTCTTTAAATTAATAATGCGTAAAGGGAGATTTACACCGCGCCACTGCAATATTGTCTTTGCCTTTTATTCCTGCATTTGTCACTGTAATCCCTGATCGAGGTGTGCAGTGGGGGGGATAAATAATGAAGGCTAAAAAAACTCTGTCATCAGCCAGAGCCGTTTGCAAATTCATCACCGATATTCTTCGGGAGGCAGAGACAGAGGGGAATGAAAAATAAGGGGTGGTGTTAATATATCTCCCTGATTTCCATCTCCCATTTATTCCACTTTGAGCTATGATAGAATGTGAATCCCAGGAACTGCCATTCCTTTTTTAGGGATGAGTCTGAGGCTGCTCCTGAGCCTCACAAGCAACAGAGCAAATACCAAGTTAATGGACTTTAAAGTCAGAGGTAATACACTCACCTGGAGGTTTTTGATTCATTAGGATTTAACCCTAATTAAAGGGTTAAAATAGTGAGGAAATATGGACAAAATAGTGGGGAAATTGTGGCAATTCCTTAGCATTTAAACTGCTGGGAAATATTTTTAAGACATGTTTTAAAAGTCAGGGAAATAAAGTAAGTATTTTAAAGTAGAAACCCTGTAAAGATTTATTTACTCATTATTACAAGAACGTCTGAAATAGTTTATAAGAATCACCCTGAACCAGATGCAATTTCTGATTTCTTTAACCTTCCTAAAAAATGTTGCAACTCCTAAATTTTGAAATTGTGGTCTTGTGACAAAAAGAAAATGGGGTATTGCAAAAGAGCTTCCCTTGCCATATTCCCTGAGCATCCAGCCTAGGAACTCTTACCAAATTTGGAGGGCAAAACCAATTTTTTTTTCCCCTCAAATGAAGTGTGACATGCTGCAGGGGTATTCAGGGTAGAAGAGAGTGTCCCATATATTAATTTAAAATAATAAAAGCCTTTTTTTTTAACTTTTACTGGAGCTTTTGTGATCTCCCTGGTACCAAACTGATCCCGTGAGCTTAAAAATTCCTGAATTTCCAGAATCCAGTGTTGGCTGCTCGATCCCTGCCAGGCTCAGGCAGCAGAGTGAAACCAGAATGTAGTAGCACTCAGAGAAGGGGGAGAAGATGAAATATATCACAAGATAATAAGAAAATAAACCATTAAAAGGCTCTGTTTCCCATTATCATGTGGTTTTATGTTAATGAAGTTGTTCCAGGCCTGTTTGAGTTTAACTCAAGCAGGGGAATATGAGTAATATGAAAAATATGTGGGGCTGAAGACCCTAAGTTGAAAAGTCTGTGAGCCATGGGATGTTTTCGTTCAGCAGGCATTTCACAAGAAGGAATAAAGCAGCCAGAAAGTGGCACGGAAAAAACCCTCAGTGCCAGATTTCCCTTTTTTTCTCAGCTCTGGGTCCCCAGTTCGTGTCCACCAAGGCAGGGCAGCCCTGGCTGGTGTGGAAAATTGGAATTTCCAGCCCAGATTCATCCTCTTGGTCGTCCATATTTTTTTAGAAATGCTTTTATGGATCTTAAAATTAAAAAAAAAAAAGTTGATATTAGTGGTAAATTGGCAGCTCTGTCCAGGTTGAACCAGAGTTGGGTGTTTTTGAAACAGATAATTGTTTTGTAAAAGAAGAAAAAAACATTGGAGGTAGGATTTGGAAAGCAGCTTCCATCAGCAAATGGAAAATTATGAAAATGGCCAGACTTGAATATTTTTTGTAGTGTTTTATTTCAGAAAAGCTGAAAAATTGAGCTCTGACCTGAACTGACCTGATTTTAGTACCAGAAAAGAGTAAGCACAAAAGGACTAAGATGTCCCAGATGTAGCAAAACAGATTCCACTGTGAATTGAATGATCTAATTAAAACAAAAAATTATTATTATTTTCAATTAATTGAAAATGCTGAACAAAACCTGTTATTTAACATGCACTGAGCTCTATTTTTTTCTTTTTTTTTTTTCTTTAAAAATGAACTTTTAAAAATCATGTTCCACAATAACAAGGATCATATCCCAGAATTGGGTTGGAAAAGTTGTGAGCAAAAAGTTTTTGGTGTTTTTTTTTTTTTGTTTTTTTTTTTTGGGGGGGGGGTTGTCTTGTTTTTGTATTTATTTATTTATTTTTAAACTAATTCAGCTTTTTATTTTCCTGCTGGATATAAGGAGCAGTGAAGCTTCAGATTCTGGATCTGGCCCTTGCCCCAGGCGAGTAAAAGATGCTCATTCTCCTTTTCAAAGGTAGATATTTGTGTTCTCAAAGCAAAATCTCCTAAAAATCAAAACAGAGCTAAAGAACCTATTCCCTGATTTAAGGAAAGTAATTTTTAAAGCACTACCTCAAAAAGAGAATAGACCAGGTGGCTCCAACCTGGCCTTGGACCCTGCCAGGGACGGGGCAGTCACAGCTTCCCTGAGAAGCAGCTGACAGGAGCAGAACCGAACTCTAAATGAAAATAAAATGTTGATTTTGAGTGCTGTCCTCTCAGTGCATCTGCATTAGCTCCTGAAAAATCAGCAGTGAAAAGCAGCAGCCCTTCAGACACCTGGCTGACAGCATAAGAATTTTCCCTCTCTACAAGAAAGCTCGAAGTCCCCCTCGCCAGCAGTTCATATTTCAGACTGCGGGACAATCGCTGGCCAGCAGAAGCAAAATGTAAAAATATTTTTATCTTAAATATTTTTCTTAATAATAGCTTCAAAGGCAGAGCAATGGCTGGTTGGACTGCAGCTGACTGCTGCGTGCTGTGGCCTGGCAAGGCCGAGCTGGGGGGAAGAGAAAACCTTGGATTTTGGTGTGTTACTGGCCAGGCTGGAATGTGGATTATTTTGCCCTGGTGTATGACCCAGGAAAAGTATTTCTAGAAGGAGTAACACAGGAGGAGGAGATGATGTAGATCTGTGTGTGGAGATCCCACCAGGAATGGAGCAGTTGTGTGGATTTGACGTGGAATCCTCCTGGATTTAGCTATCAGGTTGCAATGAAAATGTTCATAATTAACAGTGGAGAGAGAGTGGAGCTGTGGGTGAGAACGGGGTGGAATGGAGAGGGAGCCACCAGTTGTTAAATGGGAAAATTCACTTTATTTCACTGTTCTAATCAATAATCTCCCTCCTAGGAGTGAGGAGAGCAGGGAGCTCAGTGTGGAACCCCTGAGGAAGTTGGGGATACTCATGGGGTAGGTCTGAGTAGTAAGGCTGAGCATTCTTTCCCCATCTCTCCTCTGAATGAAACTGAGACTTTCTCCTTCTCTTCCCGCAGCAGCTGTGCTCTCTGTGTGTCAGGGAATGGCACTGGGAGGGAGGAAAAGCTCCTGTCTGAGCCACGGGGATGCTGAGGCTGCCCTGGGGAGCCCTGATTTTGCAGCTATCCCCAAACCTGGCTGGGCTGGGCGACACACGCGGGCACAGCCCACCCAAAGAGCTGCCCCATTTCTGGGACTGTTCCAGGGGTTGGACAGGGCTTGGAGCAACCTTTGATGATGGAAGGTGGAATGAGGATCCCCTCCCAACCCAAACCATTCTGTGCCTCCAGACAGGCACAAATTTTAAGCAGAACTTTGCTTTTTAATGTTAAAGCTACTTTTGCACCCAACCCGAGCTCCCAAATGAAAGGGCCGTGTGTGAGGCCACAGGAACCTCTGCCAGGGCGGCAGGACCCGTGGTTTGCACCTCCACTGGTTCTTGTTCCTGCTTTGATGTTTAAATTCACAAAAGTTGCAAATGGGACAAAATAGCTCGGGGGTGGAAGAGCCTAAATTGGCCCAAGGTGGAACTTGGTGCTGGCAGTGGTGCAGGGATGGGGACGCACATGGGATCCCTTAGAGCCCCCGGGGAGTGCTGCAGAGGGGCTGCAACATTAAACAGCAATATCACCTTGCCTCCTGTTTTGCTGAAATGAATTAACTGGCAGGAAATCATGGATTTCCGAGCCCGGCTTTCCTTACGACATTCCTCGCTGCAAAAGGAGAATTAGACCGGTGAAAGTGAGTAACAAGAAACAGGCTCTAGAATTATTCTGTGTGGTAAGAGGGAAACAACGTCGACCTGGGGAGTAGCAGCTCTTTTAGGAAAGGGGTTTGGAGAAGAGGAAGTGGCTGAGGGAATGAATGGAGAGTGCAGAGAATGGATCAGAAGGTGCTGGGTTGCAAAGGAGGCATAAAATCTGTTAGAGGTGAGAATACACCACAAACACCCCAAAAATTGGGGCTGTGTCACAACAGTCCTGAGTTATTGGAAATTGTTCCAGAAAGTTCTCTTTTAAAAAATTCATTTTCTTAAATCTCTGATGGGTTCTTTATTCCTGCTTTGATTTTAAAGAGATTTTTATTGGAGAAAACATATCTGGCTTTGAAGAGAGAATGACCATCTCTCACAGCACTTGGCTGTGTGTGTTTGCAGGACTGGGGGGAAGAATCCACTGAGCACTTCTGAGAATTTGCCCTTAAATCCCTTACTAGGTCATGAATGGAAAAAAAAAAAAAAAAAAAAAAAAAGAAAGAAAAAAGACAGCAGTAAGAAGTTTCGAAGGAGATTTTTGGAATTCTCACCACGGTTTTATCATCTTCCCAACGCTGAATGGTCTCACTGTTGGAACTGCTGTGGTGGGAGTTGGGGACTGATGGGACAGGGCAAGGCTGCAGGAATGTGCTTTCCTTGCCACGGATTGTCCAGTACAGCAGGAACATTCAAACCACTGCCAAGATTCATTCTTTGCCCTGTTCTTCCAGAGCTCCTGTGAGTTCCCCTTCCTCGTGCGTTCGTACGGGACCACATTCCTTCAGATTCCCCTTCTCAGCTGCTTCTGATGACTTCTGAACGTAAAACTTGCAGTTATATCCATGTATTGTCCTGGATTGCTGCAGCAATTCCTGTCTTGAGGAACTACAAACACTGTGCCACGGGGAAAAATTTCTGTGGATTGTCGTGTTTGGGTTTGGGGTTTTTCTTCTCTAAACATTGTGCAGTGTTCAAAAGCTTGAAATTAGAAGCCACGTTCCAAGAAAACAATGAGGGCTCATTGCCATGTTCAGTGATAGCTTCTTTGCAAGTGTCCCGAGAGCTCTGGGATCTGGAAGCCAGCAGTTCCCAGGGATCAATATTTTGGAGGTAGGATCCATTTCCTGTGAAATGTGGTTGCTATCAGGCTGGGCCGGGGGAGCTCAGGATGGACATCAGCAGGAATATCTCCATGGAAAGGGTGCTCAGGCCTCACAAGGAGCTGCCCAGGGAGGTCTGGAGTGCCCATCCCTGCAGCGTCCAAGGAAGAGCTGGACACTCAGTGCCCTGGGCTGGGGACAAGGTGGGCATCGGGCACAGCTTGGACACGATGGCCTTAGAGGTCTTTTCCAACCTCAGCGATTCTGTGATACTTAAAATTTGCAGGGAGAGAGAGGAGAGGCCTTGAGGAACAAGCTTTGATCAAACCAACCATGCTTCCAAGAATTTCCCAAATTGTCCCTGGTAAAGCGCTGTGGATTTAAGATCAAATTCCTGCAGTCTCTCCTGCTTGGAAGTTGCAGGGGGGATGTCAGGACCAGCAAGACATGCCCTCACCTTGCAGACCACAGCTGCTTCACCTTCTTACCCACCATCCCTCCCTCATTTCTCTGCCCTCTCCTTTTTTCCCTGCCTCAGCAGCTTAGCGAGAGAGCGCGAGACGAAAATAAAAAAATAAGGGGGAAAAAAAAAAAAAACAACACAAAAAAAAAAAAAAAAAAAAAAAAAAAAACAAAAACCCCGGAACGCAACAAAAAATTCCTTTCTTCCCCAGCCCCGTGGCTGTGCTCTCCTTGCCTGTGCTCGTGTCCCAGAGCCGTGCTCGGGTCAGCAGCGAGCTCACGCTTTTGTCAGCGTGATTAATAGCGCTGTGGATTGTCGTTAATTCACTGGCTAATGACTGCAACTCTGGCCGCTCCCGGAGTAATCGGGTGATGTATGTGGGGAGCGCGCACCTCATGGCAGAGGTGAAAATCATTTCGACAAGTCAAATATTGTCACAGGGAACAAATGGCTCTCCCTGTTAATAAAAATTAATGAATTTTTTTTACCGCCGGCCTGCTAAATGAAGCTGTGGAGTGAAGGGAGTGGAGTGGAGGGGACAAGCTCGGCGGAATTAGAGCGCTTTATTCGGTGGTTAAAAGTGTAAACATCTTTATTACGGCGGTGATGGGATGTGGCAAGGGGTGGTGGGGCTTTTGTTTGTGCTCAGGAGGGGTTTGCTCGGATGCACCGAGGCTTTTCTGAAAGTTTGGGGCTGTGTTTGCATCGAGAGGGAGAGGAGACAGGAAACAAAGAGGTTTGGTGGAGAAAAAATGAATATTTGATATTAGGAGGTGGCGGATCCCTGCCTTCATTCTTTCAAGGAGTGCCCTGGCTGCTCTCAGGCACAGAACTTTGGCAAAGCCACCTCTGAGCTTGCCCAGTGCTGGCTGGTTCTGCCTTTCCATCGATTCCCTGCCCAGCCTCCAGTTCCACCAGGGCTCAGATAATTGTCCACACCAAGCCCAGGCAGGGACTGGTCCTGTGGGAGAGGTTGGTCTGGTGCCCGGTGGGTTTGGAGACCAGGTGGGAGAGGAAGGACTGGCATGGCAGAGGCAGCACCCCTGAAGAAGTCAGCAGAATTTTGGGATTCTCCATCCCAAACTGGTACTTTATTACCTGTTAATTAGAGAGCTCTGGCTCACAGGTAATCACAGAAGAGTTTGGGTTGGTTTTGCGAGGATTTTTGGCTCTGATTGTGCTGATGAGAAGCGCTGGCTCCTGTCAGTGAGGTGATTTTTGAGGTGCAGTCCCTGGAGCAGGTGACTCGCTCACAGGATTGGGGTGCAGCCCACCAGCACCTCAGAATTCCAGGCAGATTGATGGGAACACAGCTGGAGTGCTCTGGGCTGGGTTTTGGGACCACTGCAGGTGGATGCACTCCTCTCAGGGAGCTTGGATCACCTCCTGGCCTGCCTTAGCTGTAATTTTTACACTCTTGCCAGGCTGACTGATGAAAATTCTAGTATTGAGTAGAAAACAAGAGTTAAACAACCCCGCTCTGAGGCCTTGTTTGTTTTATCAAACTTGTGAGGGAAATCTTCAAGCAATTCCACCAGTTAAAGTCAGGTACATGACGAAAAATAACACTTGACCTGCAAGGGACCTTTAAGGTTCTCCGAGTTTCCATGGATTTGGCTGTGGAGGGAGCAGAAAAACAGAGGGATTAGAGAAGGAAAACACAGGGAAGCTTTAGACAAACAAACAAACAAAAGCCCTCAGTGCACTCCTGGAGGGAATGTTGAAGTGCCCAGGCTCCTGTTGGCAGCCAGGGCACGGAGAGATCCTGCAGCTTTATTTTTTGGGAATGCTGGAGTTCCGCAGAGCTGCTCTGACAGAGGCTCTCTTGGTGAACATGAGGAGAAATATTTGTGCTACTTAGAAATGCCTCACTTTTCACAGCTGGGTATAGGTGCTGTCAGGGGGGATAAAGACTTTCATATTTTTTGGGTTGTGTTTCCTTCAATGAACTGGTTTTCCTGTCTGCATTTAATTTTAATGTAAATATATTTGCTGATGATCCATAAAGCAGGATGTCATCTTGGTGATTTTAATCCACATTTTGTGGGTATGATTTTATGGCTAGCAAAGTTTAGAAAAGTGTTTAAATCTCTGAACAACTGTGAAAGCTTCCTGCATAAAGGATTATTAATTGTCAGCTAATTGAGAGGGTGATGATCTCTGACTAAACACTAAGGCAAGGTGTTGATTTGTATTAATTGTTGAAGATCCCATTAGGGTGTTAACTCCTTTTTCCTGTAACAGTATTTTGGATATTGAGGCTTTTTTTTCCCTTGAGGTGAAGTCTTCTTCCCTGATGCTCTCAGCTCTGTGTGGTAGGGATGGCAAATGAGGATTGGATTCCAAACAGGACCAGTTTAGAGATGTATTAAAAAATACTGGATTTCCTAATTTATAATTATTCACTTTATTAGAGGCTGTGGGCATTTTTTAAATGCAGGTCAACAAACAGCTCCTTCTACAGCTTCTGCTTTCGAGGGATATTTTATGAGTGTACTTGAACACTTGGCATATATTTCATTGGAAAATCCAGCCTATTTGTCAATGAGACAGACTAAATTAAAACTTGATTAGGCAATCCCAAATCTGGGTTAAGCGTTACTGTGTTTAAAACCAAATTCTTTGCGGGAGATAAGAAATGAAGAGCCTTTTTTATTCTCGAAAAAAGCCTTTGAAAACTCCAAATTTCAACTTTGTGGACTTTCACGTAAGTCACTGTTGTGTTCAGATTTATAATAAATGAACACCTGGCTGAAGATACTTTTATAGAGATGGACAAATTTGCCTTTTGTAATAAATAACACGAGCCAGAGCTGCTCCTCCTGCCCTGCCCTTAACCCCTCCTTTGCCAGAGCACCTTGGGCAGCCTTGGTGCATCTCTTTCACGTGGCCATGTGACTGCTCCAAATCCAGGAGCTGAAGAGTTAAGGCACAAATAAAATCTCAAGTTCAGCCTGTCAGCTTAGATAGTGCTTAGCAATGGTCGAGGAAAAAAAGCCAGTTGTGATTTAGAAGAAAAACAGTGAGATTTGACCAATTCCATGGAATACCTTTCTTAGCCCCGGGGCCAGTGGAAGTGGTATATTAACCAAGGAATAGAGCAGAGGAGGAAAAAGGCCAAATCACATTTCTTTGAAACAAAGAGGCTTTTTACCAGGAACAAGGCTTGATAAAAATTACAGTGGCATCGCAAGTCATTTCAGCCGCCCTGCCTCGGGCCATATTAGAGCAGTGAGGAAATAAGGGATGCAGCAGCCCTGAAATACAAATACAGTAGTCCCGGGAGTGTTTTTAGTATAAATAATCCTTTTTGGAATAATGTCGTGGCTTTAAATAGGGCCAGGTGGTGGGTGTAACACCCAGGATTGCTTTGGAAGGAGGAGAGGGAAACGGGGTGGAGAAGCTCTGCCTGGATGTGGGGAGTGCCCTGGGAGGGCCCCAAATCCTCGTGGTTCCGCAGCTTCCCAGGTTCCAACTGAAGCAGAAGCTGGTGGAATCAGATTAAAATGAATGTGAATGGATCTGTCAGGCTAAGCCAGGAGGATATTGTGCTGTGGCTATGAAATTAGTAGGTCTAAAACAACTGTGGAGTCCTCTGGAATTGAACAAAGTTCCTGTGGAGGGGATGGGATTCTCCCAGGAATCCCACCTGTAACAGTGTTTGTTCACAGTGTTGGGGAAGGATTTTATGGGGTGTCTCTTCCCACTGCCATTTGTTGAACCTCCCATTTCTCCTGCCCTACATTTTGCAGACAAACTCTGGGAGCACTTTCTCTGTCAGAAGTGACTTGTAAATAGACTGCACTGGGGGAAAGCAGGAGGATTAAACACACGCTCAGTTCTTTGTCAGGTTCTTGTTCCTAGAGAGAAAAGAGCACTTGAGTGGCCAGGAGAAAAGTGCCCCAAACAGCAGCTCTGTGGAGGTGCTCCCAGTGCATTTATTGAAATAAATCATTTATTCAATGGGATGGGGACAGGAGAAATGGAGAGATCTCTGCAGAGAACAGCATTAACAGCCCCAGTTATCTCTTACTGTCATCACTTGGCCAGTTAAAATTCCATTTTTCATAGTAATTAAACATTTCTACAATTATCAGGACACTGGTAGCCAGGGGAAAGGTGTTTGGCCAAGGAAAGGAGTTCAGTTCTGGTCCCAGAATATCAGGAACCTGACTCCTCAGCCAGTGGTGGCAAATACTTGGTAGACCTCTGAATTTTCCTTATTTACATGGTCAGAATGTGACAGGTGAAATGTGAATTGGCTGGATGGGTGCAGTCAGAGATGTGTCCCAAATATATTTTGGCTTGCTGGGCCCTGGGCAGGCTGGGATGTGTGGGAGCATAAAAAAAAACCCAAAACGAGTCAGGGGCTGGCTGTAAAACCCCAGAGCGTTCCATGGGCTTTGGGAGTGAACCCATGAGGAGTGGGAAAGCCATTTCCAGCTGATTTTTGAGCACAATCCTTTGCTCCCAGCACAGATTTAGTCCGAGGTGCTTTGTCCTTGTGGGTCACAGCGAGGAAACCAGCCCAGCCCAAAGATCAAAACTGCAGCAAGTGTTTGAGACCCCTTTGTGTGTCCCGTGTGGGGCAGAACTTGGGCAGCCCCATCTGTGCCAGGAGGGGTTTTCACTCAGATCTTCACTTCCAGGTCTGGGAGAAACATTCCTGGGCACAACTGAACTTGGAGGCTGTTACAAAAATGTGTCTCTGAGTGAAAAACTCATTTGTTTGTTCAAAGCTCAGGGAGGACTCAGCTCAGTGACCCAGTGGGGTCTGTGCTAAAAGGTCTTGAGCTGGAATGGTTGGATTTGGTTTCACTGATATTGTGAGTTGGAGCATTTGGGAAACTCTTTGGCAACATCCCTGTGCGTTCTACTTGTGCTGTTTGTAATTAAAAAGTGTGTGAAATAATGATAACGACTTCCAAAGACTGAATTGAAATAAATAGGGCTGATCCATTAGAAAAGATGGGAAAAGTTTTACAGATTTTTTGGCTTTAAAATAGAGGGGTGGTAGTAGAAAAGAGCTTGAAGTACACACATAGAAATCTGGTAAATGTAGACAGACCTGAATTTTAAAAAAATCTGTGTGGTGTTCTGAGTGTTGAGGAAAATACGGTTTGCAGAGTACAGCCTCAGTCAGGAGGGCAAAAATAGGATGCAGGGTATTTTCCCCCCTGTTTTTGCAGAGCTCTGCTGTTTCTTCCTTGATACAAAACCAGCGAGCTTCCCCGGAATTTTTTCTTTTGGCCGGGGCAAGGCAAATCCCACTTATCTGGTGGCATTAAAATGTGTGCCTGTGTGTGCCTGTGAAAATAGAGCCCTGCTTTTGACACCCACCTCACGGCTCCATCCTGTGCCCTGCATTGATTCACTGCTCCCCTTTCATTCCCCGCTCCGTGGGCACCGTCCCCTTCCCCGCTCTGCCCTCCCTCCTCTCCTCCCGCAACGTTTGCGCGCCTCCCGTCAGGAAGTGGAAATTGTTATCGATTAATATTAATATTCGGCGTGTTTGTGAAAATGCCTCTCCCCGCTGCTATTAATCTGCCCTGTTAATAATGCCAGGACTCCTGTTCGGGACCCTGGGGAAGCCACAGTGAGCGGAATGACAATGAGACGGTGACAACAGCCCCAAAGCCTCCGCTTGGCAGAGCCGTGAATTCCAATGGCGAGGGCTCCTTTTGGAGGCTCACAAACGCTTTATTCTCGCTCCATGGTCTGACATCCAGCACCGAGAGAAACATCCAGCACGGGCTGGTAGTTTTTTGGAGGGCCAGCCCAAGTGCATTTCTTTATTTATTCTAACTAGGTAGCGTTTCTCCCAGAGGAGAATTTTTCTCTCGCGGTCGTTTCCAAAGTTCCACTTTGCTGCGTTTTCAGCGGGGTTGGAGCGTTTCTATAGATTTTTAAAGGGGAGGGATTTTGGAGCAAAAATAAGCAAACCACTGCAAAGCAATGACGATTTTTCTGCACCGAGTGGAGCTTTTCTCCAGGCTTTCCTCTCTTCCTTCCCTGAATTTTCTTGCCGTTGTGTTATTGCTCCCCAAATGTTTGTTGCCACACTGTGCATATCTCGTGACACTTCACTGGAGCTTTTATCTCATAAATAGTTCAGAAATCTCAAAGGCTGATTTTTTTTTTTCCAGCACCTTTAATAGTAAGATAGCAGAGCTTTTTTGGTTTGTTTTCGTTTTGGTTTTTGTTTTTTTTGCTTAAAACAACCAACTTTATCTACTACATCCAAATATGGGTCAAATCAATATTTGGACGTAGCACAAATAGTAAAAATGTCAGCTTGAATTCAAATAAAAAACAAAATTGTGGGTTTGGAGAGATCAGGTGAAGCAAAGTTATGGACAACAAACAACGACAACAACATTCTCTGCAGAGTTTGATTCTTAAAGGATCTTACGTGGAAATATTTTTGATGCCTGGTTGAACCAGACTTTTACTGGAAATATAATACTGGCATTTAGAGCAGAGTAATTTGGACACTTTCCCTGCTGGTTTTACTAGAGGAAAATGGGTATTAAGGAACACACTGAAATACTGTTTCGAGCTTTATTCTTCATTTCTGCCAGCAGAAATCCCTTAATAAAAGAAAACACTTAATTTTTTTTTGCTTAAAACCAAAGGTACTTGAAATCCTTAATACCTGTTCTACTCACAGCCAAGTTCTGCAGCAACTGCTTTTAGAATGTTTATTGAAAAATGCACCCGATTAACTCTGCTCAGTCCTCATCTGCTCTCGCTGCTCCTTTTGGATCTGCTTTCTGTTTCTTTTTAATAAAAGGACTTGAAGCTGCTTTGAGAGGTGCAGTTCCAGCTAAGACAAAGCAGGGCATAAACGTGAAACTTGAAAAATGAATCCACAAAGTAAGCACGGGAAAGGGGCTGCGTTTCCAAGGGTTTCATTTTTATAAGAGTCTTTCTTCCTTTTCCTCGTCCTGCCTGCCCCTCCTGCCTCATCCCTCACTGTCTCTGCAGTTCTGTGTATTCTTCAGCAGCAAATTGGGTTTTTAATGTGTTCTGCAGCAGTTCTGCATCAGCCAGAGCCAGGGAAGTTCCATGTATTTTGTCCTTAAACTCCAGCTGCAAAGATTTGGGCAGCAGAGCCAGACAAAGCAGTACCTGGGGCAGGTTCCTGTGCTGGGAATGCTCAGAGCTTGTTCCTGTCTGGAATCTTACACAGGGATGTGCTAAAACTTGTGGCTCCTTCAAATTTCATTTCAATGGCAGCTATAAATAAAATTTTCTGTGTGTGGCCTGGCACATGTGAGTGTTTGGGGCTGTCACTGGGGTGCAGGGAGCTCGGCCAGCAGAGTTTGGAGCAGCTGGGTTCCTGAGGGCTCACCTCCAGAATCCTGCTTACCCCATCAGCATCTTCCTGCTTCTTGAGCATTCCCAAAATTCTGTGCTTTGTAGTGTGGAAGAGAAATAGAAACATTTCTGTTAAAGGAAATAGAAATATTTCTATTAAATTTTCTATAAATCCATTTCCCACATTAATGTTTGAAGGGAAACAAGCTGAGAGGGGAGTTTGGGTATCTGCTGGAGCTGGAGCTGGTGGGTTTGTTGTGGGATCAGCTCAGACCTGACTGAATATCCAACAATTTGAGGTTGGCAGGGTCAGAATTTTCCATGCACACCTATTTAAGGGAATTTAACTTGTCAGCTGGACAAAGCTGTGACCTGTGCCTCGTTCTGTCACAACTGTGCCACCATTCCAGCTTGAACAGGGAATAGGGAAGGCCTGATCTCACCCACAGCCACTCTGATTGTCCCTAATTCCTTTTACTCGTAGCATTTTGGGTTTTCTCAGGTGTCAGGGAGCTGTGAGAAGCTCTGGATATGATTGATCTAAGGAAAAAAAAGGATTATTCCACTGAGAAATAATCTGAGGTGCTTTCTGTGTCAGTGTCATGTGGTGTTAAAGGCCCAAGAGTCAGGAGGAATCCAAAGGGATGAATACTAGAATTCCAAGCTGGGTATCTCTAGACACGCTCAGAAAAGTTGGTAAAACCACAGCAAGTTGTAGCAGAAGTGCCCAATGAAGTGAAAAATTTAGTAAAGATTTGTGTGAGCAGCCCCATTTCTCAGAGGTAAAAACAGCCCCTGTGACATTCCCCTGGCACCGAGGCACGGGGGCAAAACCACTTCCCACTCGTGGCCACTTCCCTGCCTGGATATTTATTGCCCAAACCTTTTTTTCCAACTGTAAAATTTGTGAAAATGAAGGGGTTTTGTGAATGAAGAAAAGAGGGGAAAAAAGACATTTCCCAATGGCCATTTAAAGCAGAATTTCCTCTTGCTCTGGCAGCAGTCAGAGGTGATGGGGAAAGCTGTCAGAGCATCCTCTACACTCTGAGGACCTGGTCCCAGGGGGTTCCTCATGGCCAGGCTCTGGTGTGGGTGCTGGATGTGTTGATTTCAGATCAATATCCACCAGCAAACGTTGTAGATCCCAGTACAGCTTGGATGGAGGTGGAGAAGAAAGGTTCTTGCAATGAATGGGATGAAGAAATTGAGAATTGGCTTGAGAATCTTAAACAACTGATTGTTCGTGGTCCTTTCCTTACAGCATTCTCATTAATATTGTCCATGGATGAGGAAAAAGCCATTTTTTAATGGCCTTGAAGCATTTAATGCTTCAGCCCCATCCTTAATGGAAGAGGAATAATTCCTCTCATGACATTTTGTCGCCAATTTGCATCTTTTCACAATATTTGCACAAATATTTCACACCAGCTTCCAGAGAGGGTGTTGCACAATCCAACCCACAGAGGCACATTCCCCTCGTCACACAAGGCTAAGGAAAAGTGTGCCTGGTGTTTGTAGCACCCAGAAGTGAGATCCCCCTGGGAATCCAGGCCTTTCCCTGGCTGCAGGTTCAGGTTTGCACCCAGCAGGGAGAAAAGGCTGGGAAGGAAGGTGTGGATCCCTGAGGAGGGTGAAAGTTTAGGGAGAATTCTCATTTCTTCTCACTTCATGTGGGATTTAGAGGGATTCACACTGCTCAGGAATGCCAGCATGGGATCCAGAGCTGACTGACACCAACAGTTCCCACCACCTTGAGGAAAAGCTGGATTTTTGGGCTGGTCCTGCCAGGCAGATAGAGCAGAGCAGGGCCTGGATTTGGGATTTCCCATTGTATTTCAGCTGTGGCCATCAGGTGGCAATCTGACCACTGGGATCATTCTGTGCTGGAGGCACTTTGGGGTGGGTTCTCCTTGGGCATTCCAAGGTCCTTTGTGATTTAGGGTCGTGTCTGCCAAGCTCTGGGCTGTGCCTGCTGTCAGCTCCTGCCCTGTGCAGGGCACAGAGGGATGGGCAGCGAGGCTCCTGCAGAATTCCCAGTGGGTTAAGGCAGGATGGAGGGCAGGTATTCCTCAGGATTCACCTGGATTAAGGGGAGATGAGCAGCACAACACCCCGAGGTGATGAACCCTGGCAGCAGTAGTTAAGCACATCATTAATGGGAATATTTCCTTCTTGGTTGAGCAGGGCTGGGTTTTCATGATCTGATCCAGCTCCTCTGGCCTACAAAAGGGTCAGAAAAATGACTTTATTTTTGGCCTGAGTCCATAGAAATAGAGACAGAATCCTGTCACCCCAGAGTTAGAAAGGTAGGTGATTTTGTTTACTGGATGTGTGAAATAAAGAATTGTGGAATCAGAGAATGCCTTGGGTTGGAGTGACCTTAAAAATAATCCAATAATCCAAAAAATTATCCAACCCCACTGCCACAAGCTGCTCCACTAGACCAGGCTGCTCAGTGCCCCTCAAGATATTGCTCAAAATGCTCCAATTTTACCTGCCTTCCTCACCAGCCATTGTATCAGGAATTGTTTGGTTTGGTTTGATTGGTTTGGTTTGGTTTGGTTTGGTTTGGTTTGGTTTGGCTGGTTTCTTTCCTGGGGAATGTTTCTAAAGGGAAATCACACAATTCAGGAACCTCAGGACTTCCAAGGACCTGTAAAGCTGGTGGTGATGTCCCTCTTTGGGCTGGAAAAAATGTTTGAGGTCACCCCACTGCTTTTCCTGTTGAGCCAGAAAATGGAAACAAATCCCAGGAAGTCCTGGCCTAATTAATATTTCCCTGTTGTTATTATTATTATTATTATTATTATTATTATTACTACCACTTAACAAGCAGTTCTAGACAGCATGGAGGTTTTAATACTCACATATGATTTTAAACTCACAGCTAGGAGTGAGCTGCAAAGTTTGGATCATGATGTAAAAACCCTTCCAACAGCCAGTTAATCCCTAAGGAAAAAGCACCTGTTGGTGTGTGCCTGTGTTAGCCATTCTTAGCTACAAAGTCAAAGTTCTCTGTGAATATTTGTATTTTCTACTCTTCTGCTTGGGTATTTCCTTTAGGCCTGGGGCTCCAGAGGCAAAGTGTGAGTTCAGTGGGTGCCTGTCATTCTCCTCCTTGCTTAGAAAATAGAAATACCTGGGTTTCACACAAATGTTGAATTATCCAGGTCAGTGAAACTCAAGATTGTGCTGGTGATCAGGCACTGCCTGCCCAATAGAAATTAATTCTTGGGATGTTCTTTAAGTGTTCCCAGTGTAGAAGTCAAAGAAGCTCTTTGTAATCTGTGAGTGTAGAAAATGCTCAATCATTTTAATAATTGGGTATTTCCACAGCAGAATTAGATCTCTAACAACAACAACAACGATAATTAAAACAGGACTAATGACAATAATGATAATAAATATAATAATAAACATATTAAACCCCAAATACAACAAACCCACCCCAAAACCTCACGCGTTATTTCCCCTACCACCATTTCCTTTAACATCAGCCTTGCTTTTGCTTTCCTTACAGCTGCTAAATAGATTATTCATGAGGTCTCTCACCACCACTAAACCATCCCTCTCATTGTTGCCAGCCCCTCATTGGTGTCACACAGATTTTCAGCGTCTGCCCATATCTGATTATCTGTGGAAACAACCTTTCAATGAGCCTTTTTACCGAGTCATTTCGCCGGGGAGCTTTGAGGGACTAATTTTAGTTTCATGACAATAACAGTAAGGTCAAGTTGTATTTCTGTGCTGCTTTTCACCCAGGCAGGCATTCCAGAGGGGCAGATGTGGGACAGAGTGGTTGTCACTGTTGTCACCACGGAGTGGCCACGTCCGGCTCTCCACGGCCCCCAGCTGAGTTGGGATGGAGCTCAGGAGAACTGGGAATTGTTCCTGGAAAATGAGATGTTTTCAGGTTGTTTTTTTTTGTTTTTTTTTTTTTTAACGTGTTTTTATAACTTAACCAGTTGTGGAATATTTGGGGTAAAGCTGAGAGGAGCCCCGCAGGGGAGAAGGGGTTCAGTGGGGACAATCTAGAAAGTTCTGTGGAATAATCAAAACTGAGTCCCAGCTGTTGGATTTCCCCTAAATCCCTGGAATAAACCCAACCTGTGGAGAAGATCAACTCCCTCACCTGTGGGGCTCAGCCTGGAGAAAAGGAGGCTCAAGGGGGACCTGTTTTCTCCCCAGTTCCCTGACAGGAGGGTGCAGCCAGGTGGGGTCGGGCTCTGCTCCAGGGGACAGCAACAGGAGCAGAGGGAGCAGCCTCAGGCTGGGCCAGGGGAGGTTCAGCTTGGACATCAGCAGGAATTTCTCCATGGAAAGGGAGCTCAGGCCTTGGCAGGGGCTGCCCAGGGAGGTACTGGTGTCACAATCCCTGGAGGTGTCCAAGGAACGCCTGGAGGTGGCACTCAGTGGCCTGAGTTGGTGACGAGGTGGGATCAGTCACAGCTTGGACTTGATGATCCTGGAGGTCTTTTCCAGCCTCAGTGATTCTGGGATTCTGTGAAATCCACCAGGCAGTGCACAAAAAAAGGGCCAAGTTTGGGCACAGCTTGGATTTTCCCCCGCTGTTAATCAACGCTGGGTACAATTTGTTGGACTCAGCACTGGGATGTGCTGAGGAACCCAACGTTCCCACATCTGCCTGGCTGGGATTCAGCTCCACAGATGCCACCTGCAATCTCTGGTATCAGACTATCGTGACCTGAAATTGTTGTTTCATTGTCATTTCGTGCCTGTTGACAGTCCCTGGTCATTTACCACACATTTACCTGTCTTTTGATGATTCCTCTTGAAATATGAGGTCAGCCAGGGGAAGGATCAGCTTCACTGTTAATTAAAATTTAATCAGAACTGCCCTGGTTGTCCCATAGAATAAATTAAATTAACACTGTCCAGTGGTAAGGTATCTTTATACTTTACTTCTATCCTCTGGAAATTTTCACAGGTTGTGCTCCAATAAACCAGTTTTGCTCTTCAACTCAGTTGGAATTCCTGTTCCTTAAGTGCAAAAGAGGCTAATCATAGAGCAGAAAATAATTTGACTTGCTAATACTGGGTGAGAAAACATTTACTGCAACCACAAATATTTTCAGGATGATGGAGTATCTCATGTTCATGAAAGCTTGGTTCTGGTGACATGTTTGAGTAGGGAGGGCTGCACTTTCTAGCAGAGGAAACCCATGTCAACTGCAGCAGGCAGCTCCCTGTTCTCCTCCAAAAACCAGAGCAAAAAAATGTTGGCAGAGGAATCAAAATCCTCCTCTTTAGTCGAGTCTGCCACCAGGTTTCTTAGGCATGAACTCCGGAAAATCTTTATTAGGCATAAAAAAAAAAAAAAAAAAAAAAAAAAAAGAAATAGAGGGGGAGATGTGTCTTGCAGACAGAAGGTGCATTCTGAGGTTAGCAAGGAGATGAATTATAAATACCTCAAGTCGAGCCGTGCTTTTCCAGCTATTCTTCCCTGATGGTTCCTAGCTGGGAGCCAGTGAAACGTGTCATTTTGGTGGGGTGCTGCTCCCCCCTGGTGACATCAGTGCTCAGGCATTGACTGTGCCCCGCGGGAGCGCCCACAAAGCGGCGGTTGTTGGGTTTGTTATCGTGGTGGGAGCTGCTGAGCACGCCCTGCTGCCTCGTGGAGACAGGGCAAATCTGCTCCCAAAATACTCCAGCTACTTCTGTTGGGTGACAAATGGTGTTTTTCTTTTCTCCCTTTCATGTTTTGCTCCCCCACCACCACCGTTCTTTGCTTTTTGGTTGAGAAAGCTCCGTTTTCATTACATGGATGGCCTTGCTTAGAAATTGATTCCCCATGGAAAAACCCCCAAACGTTGTTGCCTTCTGTGTGTCCAGGGCTTTCATTTGAGGGCAAGGGGGAATTGGCATCAAGCTGACAGAGAGTAGGGCTGGATTAGAGACTAGCAAGGAATTCTTCCCTGGGAGGGTGGTGAGGCCCTGGCACAGGGTGCCTGGGGAAGCTGTGATCCCTGGAAGTGTCCAAGGCCAGGTTGGATGGGGTTTGGAGCACCCTGGGATAGTGGAAGGTGTCCCTGCCCATGGCAGGGCGAGGAGCTGGATGGTTTTAAGGTCCCTTCCAGCCTGAACCACTCCAGGATTCAGTGATTACAAAGCAGTGATGCTGTTACACCTGCAGGGCTCACAGCCACAGCTGCTGGTGTGGGACACACTGAGCAGGAACCCCAAACACCAGGCAAACACTTCCTTCCAAACTTGGATTTTACCCTAATTTATTTCTGGTTTTTAAAATTTTTCCCCCTTTTACTGAGCCAGTTAAAGCAAGAAGTGGCTAAAGGGAACCTCAACCACCTCTTCTGTGTTTTCTTGCCTCTTTCCAAAACTGAAGTGCAAACAGCAGAGGACCCCTGATCCCACAGAACACACCAGGCTGCAGTGAGCCTCACCCACCCTTCTGCAGCACCCCATGGTGATCAGTGCCCTTACCTCAGCTCCACCCGAGTTCCTCGAGGGAGGTTTTTGTCCTTTAGAAGCGTGCGAGCTGGGCTTAGCCAAACTTTGTCCCAGGGAGAGATTAACCAATGTTCACGTGAGTATCTCAGTGTGTTTTGTTCTGCTGTTTCCCCTTTTAGGTGACAGCGAGATTGTAAATAATATGTACGAGACCGACCCCGATCTCCTTGCTGGAGAAAGCGCAGAGGAGGAAACTGAGGACAGTATAATGTCCCCCATCCCTGTGGGACCTCCGTCACCCTTCCCCACCAGTGAGGACTTCACTCCCAAGGAGGGCTCACCCTATGAAGCTCCCGTCTACATTCCTGATGACATTCCAATCCCACCAGATTTTGAACTCAGAGAATCTTCGATCCCAGGGGCAGGGCTAGGGATTTGGGCCAAAAAGAAGATTGAAGTTGGGGAAAGATTTGGACCCTATATGGCAGTACAGAGGAGCACATTAAAGGAAACAAACTTTGGATGGGAGGTAAGCGTGTGGAATGTGGGCACCACATTCCTTTGTCTTCTCTGCCAAGTGTTCGTGGAGCTGGACTGAGGCCTGGTGGCCTGGGGACAGAGGTGGTGACTTTGCTGATGCCGTGTTTCCCTGAGTAACTTCCCACCCCCATTACCCGAAGGATTTAAAAATCAGCAGAAATCCCTTTTAAGTTCACTTCTTGGGCCACAAAAACTGCCCGAGCACCCTTTTGGAAGTCTGTTTTTGAATGATGTCGGGTCACTTCATCAAGTGCTTGTCATTTCCAAATTGTGTTCGGGAGTTGTCGCGTGGAGGGAATGGGATTAATCGCATCATGTTTGGTGGTTGGGGGTGTTACCTTTGACTCCCAGCCCGTGTCAGCAGTGCAGGCATTATTAACTGGGCAGGGAAAAATAGCATGTACCCATTAACAGCCCCCGTGTTCTCGAGTTCTTGTGCTGCAGCAAAGATGGAGAAATGTGAAAGTCATTTTTCCCCAAGAGCTGAACAAAACCCAGCCTTCAGCAGGAAAAAAGCTCTGTCCCACATCTCCCATCTTATCTTTTCTCCCTGCTTTTCTGGGCTTGTCCCAGAAATCATCTTAGCCTCTTCTGCTCTTATATTCTTGATTAGAGAATATCTAGATCCATAATTATCCTGGAATATTCATTAACAGTGAAGTGTATCCTGGGATTTCTGCTGTGTGCTCACAGTCCTATCCCAGTGGCCATTACCCAATACATAATTCCTTCTCTCTCCCCCAGTGCCCATCCCAACATTTCATCCCCTGCTGCCATGGGAGCTGCTGGCTCTTGTCCTGAGGAAGAGGCTGTGTCTGGGGCAGTGGGATCAGAGAGGTTTCCTGGCTGGATTTGCTGTAGGATGGGTGAAGCTTATCCCAAAAAGTGGGAGCTGAATTTCCCCTCATTTTTCCCTGGGTGAAGCAGTCACTTGCCCCGTTTTCTCCATCAGCCACTACTGGGATGAACTGGTTCGCAAAATCCTGGAGGATTTGCAGGGTGGGAAGCAGCTGAGGGCTGGAACTGTAAGGCTTTCCCAGGAGAAGGCACCAGTGCAGTGACAGAACCCTGTTTTCTTAGAAACAGAGGTCAGAAAGGCCAAGCTGAAGCATTAATTTTTAATTTTATTTTAATTTTCAGTTTTAATTTTCTCTGATTATATTTGCACTCTTGATTGTGAAGTCAAAAATCAGTGAGCAGTGAGACCCAGCGAAGCCCAGAGAAGCAGTACCAAATGTTTTTGTTTTGTTTACTTTTTCAATGTGTCTGAAGTGCAGGAAACAGCAAAAACCTCCTGCTTTAAGAACAAACTCAATTGTGTTTTGTTGCTCTGCAGTAGGAAGTGTCTGAAGAGCTAAAGTCAGAGTTTGGTTGAATGACTGAGTGGAGAGTTTCCTTTTCCTTCTATCCTAGTGCAGGGAAAAGAGGGTAATTCAGCTGAGTTTTGATCCCCTCTCTCCCCTCCAGTGACATTCCTGGTGCTGGCTTCTATTGTGAATATCATTGCAGAATATTTGATTGGTAGTACTGTATGAGCATCAAAAAGTGGGGGTTTTGGGGGGAAAAATCACTTTTATTTTACTGGCAATACATGGTCTGGTTCAGGGGGGCTGTAGGTGTGAGGAGCTCAAGATTCCTGAGGAAGATGTCCCTGAAAATAAGGATAATTTTCCTCTAGGAATATGCCATATTAATGATTTGTAGGCTGCAATGTGAAAGATGAATCCTCTTTTTTTGGACCCAATTATTGATAGGTGGCATTTGTTGTTTCAATTTATATTTTTGTTTCTTATTTTGTTTAAAGGCTGATTTTTAGGAACAAAATGCAATCCTCATTGCCTGGCAGAAGTCGAACAGTGCAAACCTTTTTTTCTCTGACCTTGGCAAAACATCGTCCTTGCGTTTCATAATTCTGATAAAAGTTGCTATTTACACTCATGATTTTCAGAAAGGTTCCTCACATCCCCACTGCTCTGCGTGCTCTGATAGGAGCTGCATTTATCAATTCCCGTTGACTTTGTGATACTGTTTGTTTTTGTAGAGTAATTGAGCAAACTTTCCCTCTCTGGGCACTTCTCCCGTTCCAGCGGCGTTCCTTTGTCCCCTGCTGTGGCAGGGACATTTCACACCTCAAAGGAAGGGCTTTGTCCTCCCTCAGGTGTCCCCAGACCCACCCCAACACTCTCTGCTTGTCCTCGCAGACACCTCTTGAATTTCCCCATTCCCCGGAGTGTTTAAGGACATTCCAGGGCTCTGTTTCCAGAAAGTGCCTTCAGAATTTCACTTGGGAGCAACATCCATGAATCCCTTCATGCGCTGGACAGGAATTCATGGAATAAGCTCTGTCTGCTGGGTGTTGGTGTCTGAGCCCTTCCCTTGGGGTGGAAGGTTGGGAAAGCCCTCAGACGTTCCAGGCAGCTCTGCTGGATGGCAAATTGGGAAATGGGAACTTGGGATGTTCCAGGCAGCTCTGCTGGATGGCAAATTGGGAAATGGGAACTGGGGATGTTCCAGGCAGCTGTGCCTGATGGCAAATTGGGAAATGGGAACTTGGGATGTTCCAGTCAGCTCTGCCTGATGGCAAATTGGGAAATGGGAACTGGGGATGTTCTAGGCAGTTCTGTTGGATGGCAAATTGGGAAATGAGAACTTGGGATGTGTTTGCATCCTCTGCTCCTAAAATTGAGCAGGCAAGAAATAGGCAATGACTGAAAAAAAGGAAAGGGAAGGAGTTTTTTGTCACCCAGTAACTTCTTGGCTTTTGCTTCCATGTGCTGTTTCTTTCAGTGGTGATAAATTCAACAAATCTGAGATTTGTAGGATCACAAGGAATGTTCCTTCTGCAGTTTAACATTGGTTTTTTGGCCAGTATTTCTCTGGAATTTGTAGTTTTGTCATGCAGTGACTTGTGGGTTGAATGCTGGTGTAAGACTTCCACACAACTCCTTGTTATGGCCAATTAGAATATATTCCATTTGAATTGCCTCTCATATCAGGAATTTACTTCAGGAATGATTCCTGTTCTTCACACCCAACCTCTCCTCTATTCATATTTCTCAATTCATTTCCTGTCAATTATAACCTAATCCCACTTCTGTGCACACCTCACTCCCAAAACTCTGAAAATCTGGGCTTTGTATTTGTTTGTTTGTTTTTAGGAGTCATCAGCTCCTTAATTTGAACAGTGCTTCTGCCTTTGGCACAAGAAGTTCTTGCCCTTCATCACAGGAAATTTGGTGTCAGGCTTTGACTAAACTGGGAGTTCACTGGAAGTGGAATTGGCTGCAAAGTGCTCATTCCTCAGCACCATCTCAGTTTTGTTAGAAAAAGCTGATTTTGTTGTCATACAGGACATGCTTGATAATTAATGTCTGTTCCTTCTGATTTCTGCATTAAAAAAAAAAAATAATAAAATGACATTTTGGGGGTTGGAAAATGTCCTTTTGAGGGCTTTGATGTGAGAATGGATCTTTCTCTTCTGCCTAAGGATTACCATTGCAGAAAGAGCTTTCTCTTTTCAAGTTCCAGTAAGGGCAGATTTGTGAAAATGAAAATGAAACAGAGCAGTGAATTGTACCTCGAACTCCTCAGGAAATTCAACTTGTATTTGGAGGCAGGGCCAGCCCTGTTTCCATCTGAACTCCTCACTCCAGACTTGCTGAAACTTCCAGCTTCACTCATTTATAGCCCACAAAATCCATGGGAATGCAGAATGCTGTGTTTTATCTGCCATACCTTGAAAAAAAAGCTGCATAATTATCTTTATTATAGGTGTTTTTCCATTCAGGCAGAGAGGAGGGCTGGGTGCTGATGGTTTGAACACGTGTCCTGCCTTATCTGCAGCCCAGCCTCATATCTGGCCTCCTGCTTTGCTTTGTGGGATATGTTTTAAAAAATATTCTTTGAATTAAACCACACCTAGCATTCAAGGGCTTTTTTGGACACGGGATGGCAGCGAGTGATTCACTCTCATCTCATAAAAATAAATAAGATGTGTCAATCCTGGCCCCCAGCCCCTCCCAGGGATGATTCAGTGCAGGACCTGTTGGGTGCTTTCCCTCATTCCCTGACACTGCTGTGCTGATGGTGTCATTCCACCTTTTTTTTTTCCTTTTTTTTTTTTGTGTGTGTGCCTTGAAAGACATCACCCCACCTAAAAGCCCTGTGATTATTGAGTGTGACCTGATTGCATTTCTCCTGCTCCCATTGCCCTCCTGCCCGCTGACACCGAGCACAGCACTGCCAGCACCCTGAATAAATCATGGCATTTCTGTGCTTTATGGCCTCTGGGACCCGAGGAAAATGAAAATAAAATAATTACATCATGATTTCGATCGCTTTGGATAAGTAATGGTATTTATCACAGCGCTGTTAATTTTCCTAATTGAGAGAAGAATGGGAATCTCATCCCGGGGGGAGATTTAGCACCTGGATTGTAGGAGTCATGATTTTAGCTCAGTTTGCCTCACAGGATAAACACCACTGATAAATGCAGTTTGCTTTAATTTATATTTTAACTTCTATTTTAAGAGAGGTTATTTGCTGAAGCACAAAGACTTCTCTCAGCTGAAGTGTCAGCTCCTTAACATAGGAAAAAGAAATAAGTGTTTTCATTTCCTACCTGGGGGGGAAGATAGAGCCTGTCCCATGGAAGACAAATAACTGGGGAAAAAATAGGAGCCAGCAGCTGAGGATGCAGCAGAGTTCTGGCTCCACATCTGGGCCAGGGGAAACTGCTGGCTTTTGAACCCACTTTAAAGTGTCACTGACTCACAGCAATCCAACCTCCCAAATCCTGCAAAATTTAAATTTTTAGCAGGGGGTCTATTTCATTTTCTCTGCTTTTCAGAAATACTTCCAAGTGCCAAGGGAAATTTACTTTATGTGACTGGCCTTAAATTCTGGGAGGAGAATTATATTGCATTTCCTTGAATGTAATAAATATTTTTTTAATTAAATATTAAAAATATCTTTTAAATATTAAAAATATCAGGCTGATTCCAGCCTGGCAGGTCTGGAAATTGGAATCACTCAGAAAATGAAAGATTCTGTGGGCTCATGAAGAGAACAGAATGCCAGAGCACCCTGGGACTGCCCTCAGTTGTTGCTAAGAGCATCCCCAGTTACAATTTTATACACATGGATATAAAACTGCAGAGAAACTTTAGCTTTGGACCAAAACTCAGAGCTTAAATGAAAAAAAAAAATAATATTAAGGAAGAAAAATAAGTCCCTGACCTCTAAATATTTTAAAGATTTCATTTTTATTCTATGAATTTTAATTATTTTAAAGATTGAAATTTTCCAATGAGATTTTTGGGCTGGAGGAGGTTGCTCAGCTTTGTACAAGCTCAGTTCCATCCCCTTCCTAAGGAGCAGCTCTGGGAGAGCATCAACATCTTTATTTTCCCTGCAGGATCTGGGCTTTGTTCTGGTGTCAGGGGACCACCACGAGGAAGGGGAAGGGTCAGACCCAGGTGCTGGCAATTGTTGGGCTGTTTCCTATGCTTGGAATTAAAACCATGCCAGGAGGAACAAGGACTGCCTTGAGAGGAAGAAGCTGATGGAATCGCAGGACAAACCCCATTGTCTACAGCTCCACCTTTTGGGGAGGTTTAATTTCATAATTTCGACCCTGGATAAAAGTGAAGAATGCACCTTTATGGCATCCAAGCGAAACAAGTGAAATTTGTCCCGTTTTTTGACATTTCCCCAAATGCTTCGGTGCCAGGGTTAAGAGAGTAAAGCCTTTTTTAGGCCCAAGAATGCCAAGATAAGTTGCTCTATCTTAGGCATTGGCTAAAACATGGGTATATAAGGAATTAAGGGAAAGAAAGAAGAGACAGGGGAAGGGAATGACTAAGAATACCTCCTGATATTTCTCCTTTATTTCCATAAGGGGTAATAACTCATGAGCAATCCGGCAGAGGGCACTTTCTTTAAATAGAACATTCTGATTCACAAGCAGAAAAAGGAAATAAATATTTTCCTTTCGTCTTTGAGAGCCATCCCTGAATACCAGCTCCTGAAGCAATATTTTATCAGCCACGCATTCAAAAAGGAGAAAGAAAAAGAAAAATCCCGTGAACAGCTCAGTGGTGACCACAGTGGTTTGAAAAGTAGCTTTTTTTTCATTTGCAAAAGCCCTGCAGAAGTCAGGACACTGCTTCTTCTTCTGGAATTTTAAGCTACAGAGAAACCCAACCTGGGTTTTGTCCTCTCCAGCTGCTGGAGCCTGGAACACAATGGGATTTTGTAAAGGAGATGATCAATAAGGGAAACCATAAATATACATGGGCTCTGAAGGAGGCAGCGCCCTGGGGACTCTCTCAGAGGCAGTTTGGGAAGGTGGAGCAATGCAAAACAACTCATTTTGGGGTTTTCAGGCTGCTGCTACCAGGCACTCAGGAGGGTTTTGAGAATCAGCCTCATGCTCCTCACTGCTCAGAGATGTTCGTGTGGGACTGGGGCACTGAGGGCTCCAGGCTGAGGTCCTGGGATGTGGGCAGGGTCATCAAACCCTTCAGTAAACCCCATCTGAGCTCCTGGCCAACCCTAAAGCCTGAAAGTTCTAAATTAAATCTCTTTACCTCAATCTGTGTGATGCCAGAAGTACCGACAGCGAATTTTCCCAAGTAAAATTTTAAAGAATTGGAAACTCATTCTCTGCATAATTTGGCACCATCCTCTTCTTCCCATGGCAAATACGGAGCAGCACCACAGATCTGGAGTGCTGGTGAATATAGCAAAACTAACTTTGTTTGGGATTTAGGACTTCACACATTTTGGTAACTTCAGTTGCTTCTTTGGGTGTGGAAATGCCAGGGAATTTTGTTGTATTTAGGGATGGAAATGAAGGGTTGGGTGTATTGCTTTTTCTAGGAGAGGGACATGGATGGACTTGGTTCTTCACTTGCTAACACAGCTCTTAATTATTCCCCCTTTCCTCTTTCTGTGTGTTCATTATTCCTCTTTTTGTGTGCTCATCATTCCTCTTTCCATGTGTTCCATCCCAGCAAACTGCTGGGGTCTGTGCGAAATGGGGCAGTCCCGGTACTGAGAGAGCTCAGCTTTGCAAAACAAGGGCTGCTTGTCCAGGGAAGGTGTGAGACTGAGTTTGAGTCATTTTTAGAAGCAGGAATGGAAGAATCACAGCTGCAGGAGGAGGGCCTGGGGTCAGGCAAGGTGGGGAATTGGCCCTTGGGGTGGGAGGAGCATTTCCAGAGCATGGAGGTGTCTTTGGAAGAGTTATTCCCAGTCGTGGCTCTCTTTCTCAAGTTGTCTCTGAGGCCCCGCTGCTTTGTGAGGCATCCCTATAAAATCCCCACCTCGGCTGGGTTGTGCAGCTCCCCTGATTGCCTGGTCCCCTCTGTCCTGCAAGCAAACAGACAATAAAATCATGGAATCCTAGGAAGGGTTGGAAGGGACCTTAAAGCTCATCTCATTCCACCCCTGCCATGGGCAGGGACAATTTCCACTGGCTCTGGGTGCTCCAAGCCCTGTCCAGCCTGGCCTTGGACACTTCCAGGGATCCAGGGGCAGCCACAGCTTCTCTGGGCACCCTGTGCCAGGGCCTCAGCACCCTCACAGGGAGGAATTTTTTCCCTAATCTCTACTCTAACCCTACTCTGTCAGTTTGAAGCCATTCCCCCTTGTCCTGGCACTCCAGGCCTTTGTAAATAGTTTTTCTCCATCTTTTTGTTGGCTCCCTCCAGGGTGCTGGAAGGCCACAATTAGGTCACCTTCTGTTCTCCAGGCTGGACAATCCCAACTCTGTCCCAGCAGAGCTGCTCCATCCCTCTGATCATCCTGGAGCCTCCTCTGGACTCTCTGCAGCAGCTCCATGTCCATCCTCTGCTGATCCCAGGGCTGGGGGCAGGGGGGTCTCAGCTCCAGGCCTGAGTGGAGCTGGAATCAGGTTCCAGAGAGGTGACAGTGGGCTGTGACCCTTTGGGGTGTCTGCAGTGCTGGGGATGTGCAGGTTCCAGTGGGATGTGTCCATCAGGGAGACATCTCTCAGGGGACTCTGTCAGAAGCACAGACTGGAGGGTCTCGTCACAACTCGCCATCATTTACTCTCTGTGCCCAGAAAGGCACAAAAAGTTATTAAAGAAAGTAGAGTTTTCCACTGAGGAATGTTCTCACCCAGTGTCCTGCTCCTGCACTCTCCTTGCTGGGGTTTATTTTGCCTGCTCTTGGCCACGTGTTGCTGGGGGAATAAATCCCTGCATGTCCTGGAGGCGATGCCTGCACCCTGAGTGCTGCAGCCCTGACCTTTCAGAGCCACCTCTGTGTCTGGTGTATTTTATCACCTGCCTGGTCCACGGTCAGCCCCTTCATGCCCATGTGGCACTGAGACCTTTCCCTCAGCACACACAAGAGGTTTTTCCTCCCTTTGGCTCTGCTCAGGCAGCCGTGTGCTCCTTCCCTTTGGGACAGCGCCCTGCTTTAATCGTACATCTCGTTGTGCCATCCCTGCTCCATCCTGTTCAAAAATACCTACATCTCACCCTTGTCCCCCACCTCCCTTTTCCCATTTAGATCTCCCTGAAGCCCATTCTCCCTTATCAGCACAGTAATTTCGTGAGCAGAGCTTGGATTTCTGCCGTTTAGGCCCCGGCCATTGTCTGTCGCAGCTGCAGTCAAGATAAACCCTCACCCAGAACAAAGTTGGAATGACCTTTTACAAGCAGAATCTGCCTTGTTTCCCTCCAGACTAATTTATCAGCCTTCATTTCAGCCTAGTCTCTCAGCAGAGGCCTGAAAGAACATTACAGAGAGCATGAATGAACAGGGGGATTAAGATGCTTGGCTAGTCCCTCTTTTTCATCAGACACCTTCTGGATTTGCTGGGATGTAAGCTGTAAATGACCGTAAGTGCTGAACTGCCTTAAACTTGGAGCAAGGGGAAGGGAAGGGGGGGGGGAGAGCCACCACAGCCAAATGTTTGGAAAAGAAGAGTGATGTGAGGAGCTGGATGAACCTCCTGTCTCGGGGCAGGGAGTAGCAGGACTGAGCAGTGTCCCCAGTGCTTTCCAAGGGCTCTGTGTCTGTCCTCAAGCAGGGCAGGGAAGGGGACAGGCTCAGCTCCTCCAGAACTGTTAATAAGGCAAATTTAAATCCAATTTATTGATTCAAAGCAAGTTTTAAAAGCTGGGCTACATCCAAAGTGTTTCGGTGCAGCAGAGCAGCAGAACTTTTCTTGTGAGTGTGATTTTAACGCTGCAAGAGGGGAAAGTTTTTGAACTGAACTTGACAAGTGTCAAAGATCCCAACAGAAAAGCCATGATTCTCCTGTGGCTGACAACAGCCACAGTCCAAAGGAATCGCTGTGAGGAGGGGAATAAATATTTGTCTCTTGAAGGAGGGGAGAGTTGACAGCTGTAGTTGGGGTGAATTTCCTGGCAGCTTTAGTGGGACTGGATAATTCCACCCCTAAACACCATAAAAAAAGTCAGATTCTGCTTTCCTGCTTACACCTTTTAGCTTCTTTCATCTTTTTTTTTTTTTTTGTAATGAAGGAAAAGGTTATTTAACAACTTGGAAACTTTGCTGTTAAATCACAGCCTGCTCAGCTGAGTGGGGGAAATCCTTATCCATCGAACTTGGATCGTGGTGTTTCATTCCTTGGAGTGACTAAGAAGTTTTTGCAGGGGGGAGAATTCGGTGCAGCCCCAGGGATTTTGGTTCTTGCTGGGGCTGTGGTGGTGCCTTGTGTGCCCTGGCAGGGTGGGAATCCTGCTGGAACTGCTGGGCCCAGCCAAGGAGCAGAAACATCCCCATCTAAAACGAGCAGAGCTTGCACCTCTAGCACTTCATTTGGACTTCGGGTATATCAGAACATTTTGGAGTGTTCCCAAACATTCCAAATATTTCCGAACATTTTGCTGGAAAGCAAGGAAGGTGCTGCAGGTGGGGGTGTGGCAGCACTAAGTGAAAATGTGCTGTGGGACCAGCTTGAAATGGGTGCTGCACTGTCGGGTGATGCTGAACAACAACCACTGGGTGTTTAGAAATGGGTGCAGATAAAAGATCAACATTTTGAAATGATTTTAAGGTTTTTAGGTGTTTTAAGGAGTTCTACTTGCACAGCATAAAATCATGTACCTATATAATAAAACAGTATACATAACTTTTAGGTATTTTAAGGAGTTCTACTTGTATAGTGTAAAAGCATGTACCTATATGATAAAACAGTATACATATTTTTTAGGTATTTTAAGGAGTCCTACCTGTACAGCATAAAATCATGTACCTATATAATTAAACAGTATACATATTTTTTAGGTATTTTAAGGAGTTATACCTGTATAGTATAAAATCATGTACCTATATGATAAAAGAGTATACATATTTTTTAGGTATTTTAAGGAGTTATACCTGTACAGTATAAAGTCATGTACCTATATAATTAAACAGTATGCATAATTTTTAGGTATTTTAAGGAGTTCACCCCTTTCACTGGACATTTGAGGCATTTGAGCCTATGGGACCATACATACCAGTAAATCCTACTGCAATAATTGGTATTTTCCTTTCTGAGCAATAAGCCCCCCCTCAATGCAGTGCCTTGTGAACAAAACAAATATATCCAGATTTCTCTAAACCTTTGCAAGACTTGTGATTTAATTTAGACATTTGGGTGAAAGTTCAGGCTGTGATTCCTTTCTCTCTCCAATTTGGTGCCTTTGCAGCCTTTAGCCAGTAATATGAAAGGTGTAGGATTTTCAGAGGTGATGCAATTTTTTTTTTTTTTTTTGGTGGTTGTGTTTAATCCCTTTTTTAGCTTAACAAGTCAAAATGCTGCACTGTTGGTAACTTGCACCAAGTTTACTCGTGCTGGAACCAAAAGTGAGGGCAGCTCATCTCTTAAACACCAACGGAACCGTTGCCCCAAACCTTGATTTAGGGACACTCCCACCCTCAGAAGTGAAGAATCTTTTGCTATTCCTAAGTGGTTTTATCATCTCCAAAATGGATTTCAGCAGCATGGCAGCGAGATGGAGACGGTGCCTTTCTGGAGAGTTCTGGAGGCAAAATGCAGATGCTTCAACCAGGACAGATTATTTTTGGCTCTTGTCCAGTTTCCCAGGAAATGGACAGAAAGAAGCTTAATTTCTTCTAGTCCCCTGCAGCTGTGCTTGGGGTTTAATAAGCATAGAAGGTGATTTAAGGGAAAAAAAAAAAAAAAAGGCAGGAAGTTTAGCTCCTTGTTGGGCTGTCTGTGTTCTTTGGAGCAGAAATTGGGGTTTGCTGCTGAGTGGAGGAGCAGCACTTCCCAGATGGAAGCTCAGCCTCAGGGATGGTGCCCAAAATGTTCAGTAGCCCTGCAAAACTCAGTGAACAGACCACAAAAAGATCACAGGTTAACTTCCATTCAAATAAACACGAGGTCATTTAATTTCGAATATGCAGGGATGGAATAATCCAAGTTGTGTCCATGCAAGGCTTAACTTCAAACTGGGATTGTTGTCTAAGAACAAACAGGATCCTTGTACAGGAGCATTTGAGGAAACTACTGGGAAAAGTGTTTAAATGAAATACAAGCAAGTTCTGCTTTTTGTAGTGAAACACAGGAGAACACAGAGACACAGGAGATCAGGAGGTTCAGAGAGGATGGCAATGGTGTGAGTAAAATAAATTCTTATATTCATCCCAGCAGGGATGTTCTGTTTGATGTCTCTTACCTGATGGCTCTGGGCACTGGGGGGGTGTGAGGTGAACTCAGTGGAACTGGGCCAGGCTCTCACAGCCTCCCCAAATCCCATCTCCAGCTTTTATTGTCACTGATGCTGTCCTAAAGTCAGGCAAAGATCAACCTGAAAAACATCCTTTGGGAGAGAGGGGCACTGAAGGCAAAAATCCCCTGAGCAGGGAGAAATGAAATGTTGCTGGGTGATGACAAATGACTGCAAGGGAGGAGCTGTGGGGTCAGGGGGAATAAAAACCAGGGAATAAAAACCAGGGAATACCTGGGGCATTTCCCTGGGTAAGGGGGCATACCCAGCCCTGTGAGGCTGGGCAGAGCATGGATCAGCCCACAGGGATATGTGAGGCTCCCAGTGCATCCCCAGCCCCTGCACTGGTGTCACTGGTGCAAATCCCATTTTCAACCCTTCAATATTTTTGTGGATTTTAGATCCAGGCCAACGTTCTCAGTGTAAATTCTCATCTCGCCTGTGGTTTGTTACAAGCGTTTGTAGCTGCTGCTGGAAATTTCAGATTTAGGAATTTGAGCCAAAGTGACTCCTTTCACTGTCTTTTCCTGTTTTCCAAAGTCACCTCGTCTTGTAAAGGGTGTGTGTGTGTGTGTGAAATAAATCAGTGTAAATTTACTGCTCACTATAAATTGTAATTGGCAAGAGTCGGGATATAGCAAATCCAGAGTGGGAATGATAAAATACTGATACTGTATCCTTTAATTTATTACCTGTATTATCCACACTCTGTGTTTTCCACTCGGTTCTCTCTCCTTCACGAGTTGTGTTTTCACTAGACTGGCATTTTCCTCCTCTGATGAATTAACTGTCAATTGAAGTTAGTGAGATAAATCAAAACAAATGGACACACTGCTCCATATTGACTTTCTCACTGCCTGATTCCCAGCCCCACTTTCTGAGCACGGGGCTATTGTTATGCTCACTTGCTTCTAAGCAAATGTACAAGCAAAGGAGGAGTTGGGGGAGTTTTGTGTTTAATAGCCAGTAATTACATTTTTCCCTGTCTTTGTTTTATCTGGGATCTTGTCAATGATGAGATCCAAGCCATTTACCAAGGAAGAAGGCACTTGGCATGGTGGGAGAGAGGGAAATGTTAAATGGATTTCAGGAAGCAAACAGTGAAGTTCAGGCCTTCTAAAATGTGGTCTTAATCTACATAAGGAAGGAGTTTTGGGGGTTTAGGGGAAGAGGGAGACACTTTTTATCAGCAGGGGTGATGTGCAGGCCCTCACTGTTAGAGAGACAGGGCTCCAGTCTGAATCCAAAGAGGTTTATTAACATTTGCTGTGGGAATTCTGGGTGTAAAATGTTGTTGGGTAGGGGACTCCAAGATGTTGGAGCTTTGGCTTTACCCCAAAATGGCAGAACACTTTCTGGCTGGTTTGTTCGATTTGTGCGAACGTGATCAGGCACCCAAATGATTGAGCTCATCTCTGTTCCTGATCCAACAAAATGAAAGTTTTATATCAATAAATATGTATTTATAGATAAGGTAATCAGTGGAATAGGTATGTAAAGTGGATCAAGGCTTCTCTCTTGCAGACATGGCAAAACTCTCAGAGTGAGGAGCCCTGCAGGCCCACAGGCCTTCCCTCTGCAGCCACCACAGTTAGAGCTGTGTGACACAAAATTCAACTGATTATCTTTAAAGAAGGAGAATGCAGATCCATGCTCGTGTTTCCAGCAGTGCCATCTGTGTGTGGATCAAACCCCGGGCACACCTCTGGCTGAGCTGGCTCCTCTGCCAGGGTTCAGCGCTCAGAACAAGCACACGCCTGTCACAGAGCAAGTGTGGAAATTCTTTTGTTATTTGTTTACTTCTACCTTAAACATCTGTTCCTTAACACTCAGCTTTGAAAAGCACTGGAGATCAAGCAGGGTTTGCTTTCAAGGCTCTCGCCCCCATCTTGGGTCGTGTCTTCCTGAGTAAACTTCAGCAAATAAATTTAACACCTTCTCACCTGGAAGGGATCTCCTGCACTTTAATTCAAGAAGTAAAAGGTTAAAAAAAAAAAAAAAAAAAGTCTGTGCAGAGGAATGGATGGTGGAAAGGGGTAAAGCCTCTCAGCAGTAGGTTAATTGGAGAGTGGAATACCAGTGTAGATGGGAGCACATAGTTTCCTTGGACAATGTGCTAAAGAACTGGGAGCTGGGAAGGACCAGCTGGGATTGTTAGTGAATTAGCTGAAGTCAGAAACTGCTGAATGGAGCAAAGAAGTAAAGGGGAAATGAAGGTTAGGGTATAATTCAGTCTAAATTAGGTGGGCCATTCACAATGCATAAAAGGGCTCTGAGCTTCCTTTCTTGGGGAAAATGGGGAGGAAAGCTCACTTTTATTTGGATGCGTGTTGAGTGGTTGATTTTAAGAATGTGCATACCTAGAGCCTACTTTTTGGGAGTGCATTATCCCACATGAGTTTGGAGGAAGCATTGAAAATGCCATGAGCCTGAAAGACAACAGATTTAGCAGGAAAGCCTCGGGACCGTTGTGCTGCAGGAGCATTTCATTTAATCTCTGATGGGCTGAAACAAATCCTCTTCATTCCTTCTACATCTGCTTGTTACTCACAGTGGACACTGTACCTGATCACCTCCCAGGTGCTCGGAATCCACCCTGCCTCTGGCCCTCCTCTCTGTGTAATTTGTGATTTTTTCCAGCACTCCTGTGCTTTTAATCATGGCTGAGTTTTGTTTCTAAGTGGTTCTCCCATGGAAAGGGATGTGGCAGGCAGCACACGGTCTTGGAGAATGTGTTTGTTCTACACAAACCCAGGAAAAAAAGAGGGAATTGCATTAATTTAATACAAAAATAGTTGAATTTAAATGCTTCTATGGAGCAGAAGGTCTTGAGCCTTCCAGTGGTGTCTGCCTGCATTGAGCTCTAATTTGGAAGAGTTTTGCTGCTTCCCTTTGGGTGTTGTCTCTGTAGGCCTTCAAATCCATTTGCCCCAAATTTGCTTAGCATCCTTCAGAGCTGCGTCATTCATCTGATGACAAAAAAAAAAAAATCACCATGTTTTCAATTTTTTAGGTATTTCAGAACTTACAGCCTTTCTTTGGTCTGAGGGTTGTCTGTGAGTGCAAAGTGATTTTAACTTGGACTTAAGTGACGTGGTTGTGGCTGAGCAGAGCCTGCCAAAGGTCTGTGCCCTTCATCTCCACTGAGAGAAAATCCAAATTTTCTGGTTTAGAACCCTGGGGGTGCTCTGTGTTTTCTAAACAAACTTTCAGAGCTGTTGTGCTGTATCACCAATAAGATAAAGTCCATCTGACTCTGGTTTTCTCAGACATAAAATGCTTAATAAGGAATAGAGGGCACTGATTTTATCAGGGTATAATTCCAGAAGCGCTGGGGCTGGAGCTGGAACATTTTCCCCCTCGTGCTGTACCTTCCAGAGCCTGGACTCACTTCTGTGTTCACTCCAAAGGCTTATGTCAAGCCCAGTCAATTTAAATGAGATTCAGAACTGGAGCAGCAATAAGTGTTCAATCAAAGTATTTGATAAATCACTTAAACAATCTCGCAGATTGCAAATTCTGTAAATGCAAGTTCTGCACTTATTCAAAACGAGTGAATGTGACAGGGCTAAGAGACAGCAAAGTCAAAACAGCAGGAAGAAAAACTCAGATTCTTTGATGAGATTAAAATACCAGCAATTGCAGCGGCAGGCAGGTAGGGCTGTGCTGCTCGTGGAGCCCCTGCTCCAGCTTTTCCAAGGAGAATATACAGATGGGATAAAGAAGAGAAGGCTGATTTGATGATTGCAGCATAATTTTGCCTTTACTTCAGGGTATGTGTGTTTTCCTTAACGTCTTGAATGGCATAATTTAGCTGGTCAGGAAAGTTTTCTCTCTTATTAAAGGGAATGACAAGTGACTGTAAAAGTAGGAGAAGGGAAATCTCAACAAAGCCCAGATTGCTCTGAATGCTCAACAATTTTCCTTCGGTTACCCAGACAGGGGCTTGAGCTTCCTCAGGTGGAATTTATTCTGGTGAGTGTCTCCACAGAAAAGCTGAAAACAAAGTGTTGAAACAAGCTCTCGGAGTTGGCTGTTCCCTGGCTTGTCACCCACTGCAGCCACGAGGATTAAATACCAAACAGGTATTTAATTATTATTTTTCTGCTATGATTTTTATTGTGTCAAAGAAAGACGGAAGAAATTAAAGCTTTTTTTTTTTTTTTTTCTGAGTAGCTTCCAGAATAAAACCTTGTGTTTTATCTATTGAAGTTTTTCCTGGTTATTAATGAAGGAATTTTAGGAGATTTTGCTGGGAGAGGAATAACTTATTGTCAGCACCAACACGAAGCAGGATTTGAAATAAGTTTTCATGGAAGAAAGAGGGAAAACGGGATCATATTTGGCTGTAGCCAGTGTTGAAGTTCAGCATTTTAGTTTTCAAAAACCATGGTTGGTTTTGTGTGAGCAGTTCAATGTTCCCTCATCATCTTTGTCCTCATTCACAATATCAGGGGGGTGTTAATGAGGAACCAGGTGCCAAATTTTGTATATTTTACCTTTTGCTTGCTCCCACCATTCCTGTATTCCCAATCCTCAGAAATCAGAGGGAGGGGGGGTGATCACTTTTAGCTGAAATTTCAGTAGAAACCTGCAGTTTGGGCTGGTCTCCTCTCAGGCATTTATTCCAAGGACAGGAGCAAGGGACTGATCCCTTTGTCTCCTTTTCTCCACCATTTGTTTTGCTGCAAATGGGAAATGGCTTTAATTGGGGCTGAAAACAAGAATTCTGACAGCTCAAACATCTATTTTCAGGCAGCACAAGGCCATGTTCAGGCAAGTTTTCAAGGACCTTGGGAATGCTGAAGGAAAATTATGTAGGAATCCCAGTGTATAGGAGTTTCATGGGTAACGTGTTGTCCAGCTGTGAACTTGGACAGATTTTCATTAGCCTGACTTAAATCCATAAATATCTGCAGAAATAGACACACAGACTTAAACTTCCAACCCAAAAAGCCTAAATGGTTCCTAGAGGCCTTTGCATCCCTTCTGTGTGATTTCCTGTTCTCAGGGAATGCTTCAGGCAGTTCTCTAAGTTAAGCAAGTTTTAAAAGCTACTGAAATACAAATTATTTTTTATAAACTAGGAAAGATGTGCCTTTCCAGTAGCTACTTAAAAAAAATTACTGAAGCTGCACTAAAATCCACTTTACACATGGATATAATTGTGAAAAAACTTTTCCTTTCACTTGAAACTAATCCTTTAACTTGAAACTAATTTTCTGCCCTCAAAAAAGGTAATTTTAAAGCTTTGCTAGCAGCCCTTCCTTCTCCCATAAAATATTTAGGCTCAACACACTGAGCACATATTAATTAACGGGAATGAGCAATTACGAGGATTCATCTAAAACTCTACACGGTGCGTACGAGGCAGAGTTATTTCAAAAACTTGATTTTCTTGCTGGCAGTGCCTTTATTTTGTGCTGTGGCCATGGCTGTGCTGGGCTCTGGAGGGGCTGAGCTCTGGGGGTGTGTGTGAGCGTGTGTGTGCGTGCGGCTGTTGTTCCTTTCTTCTCCAAATGCTTCACCACAGTAGGCGAAATGGATGAAACACAGAAAAAGAGAGACAATAAATAGTTTCCTAACCTGGCTTGGATAATGGAGAAAGTTCGTTAGATTTATTAATCCTCATTTTCCTTTGGACTGTCAGGCTTGGAGTGACAGTAAAAAAGCTTGTGACGACTTTGGCTAATTTGCACTCCATTCACTTTCTCATGAAAACCCATCAGGATGACTGAAGAACTGCTCTGCAATTGACCTTATTCAATGGCAGAGTGATATACTGGGAAACAGGCCAGTTTTTACAATGCCCAAAAGAGCAAATTGGACGGAATCTTTGTTCCTCTCTTTTTTCCCCTTTCCTTTTTATGCCAGTCTTGCTCTAGTTAAGCTCTCTCATTTGTTCCAGCAGTAGCTCTAGGGCTCAGGTCACCCTCTGGGGCTGCCATTGCAGGTGATCACTGGGCCGCTTGTCTTGGATGCAAAGAGGAGGGAGAAAGGGGAAGGCTGGAAGAGTCTGCTCAGAGAAAAAGTCTGAGACCTCGTTCTCAGCCAGATGTTGGGGGACAGGGTGTTGCTTTGGCCTCTGCACCCAGAAATCCCAAAGAGGCTGCGTGAACCTAAGCCAGGAGAAGGGTTTTTGTGGTGCTCTTTGGGTGAGGAATTAAAGCTGGTGGTGCTCAGGGCAGAGGGGAGACAGGGAGCAGATTCTGTGCTCATCAGTGAGACTTTTCTGTGTTCCTTTTATATTCACACACAGCAGAGCCAGGATCTTTCACTCTGGGAAAATGAGACAGGGTTGGAGTGGCCAGAGGCTGGTGGGGAGAGATCCCACACGGGGGGTAGGGACAACTGTCCCCTCAAACCAACATTTAATGTTTTATGCAAAAGAGACCAGCCCTGAATGAGGGTCTGAGTGGGATTAGCACATGAACAGTCCATGGGCTGGCAGATATCGAATTTATCTGAGGCGCTGCAGAGAGGCAAAACAATTTGAATTTGAGTCTGAGAATGGGCTGGTTTGGGTGGATTCTCTCTCTCTCCTTCTGGTTGAAATTTCTGAACGTGCAGCTTCGTTTCCAGGTTTCATCAAAAGTGGGGTTTGTAAAGGTTTCTGACCAGGAGGATTATGGTGATGCTTTTAATTAGCAATAATTCCAACCTGTACCCAGGTCCTGTCTTTACTGGGGTCCCAAACTTGCTGTGATTCCCTGCCAGAGCAGCTGTGGTGGTTCCTCTGCTCCTGACACCTCACACAGGGTAGTGTGAAGCTTTCAGGTGCCTTTTGAGCACTTTGGGGACCTGTCTGAGCCAGCAACTTTGATCTTTCCCTGCAGAGGGCAGGTCCTGCCAGCCAGACCTAAGAATTCCTGCTTCAGGGCTATTCAGGTGCTCCTTGAAGGACCAGAAGCAGCAAACCCACAAACTGTGCCCCCCATGCTGGAAAGGGAAATGTGGCTCACCTTGTGTGTCCCAGAGCTTCACCTCTGCAGTGCCCAGCTCAGCAAACCAGCAGCAGGGAAGACCCACAGTCAGTCCTGGAGCAGGTGAGAAAGATTCAGAAGGGTTTGAAGGGACCTTAAAAATCATCTCATTTCACCCCTGCCATGGGCAGGGACAACTTCCACTATCCCAGGTTGCTCCAAGCCCCATCTAACCTGGCTTTGGACACTTCCAGGGATGGGCCAGCCATCACTTCCCTGTTCAGTGCCTCACCACCCTCACAGGGAAGATTTTCTTCCTCATCTCTAATCCAAACTCACTCTCTGTCAGTTTGAAGCCATCCCACCTTGTCCTGTCACTACACGTTCTTGTAAAAAGTTTCTCTCCATCTTTTTCTGGGTTACTCCAGGAACTGGATCCTAAAGGATGACACTCACTTGTTATTGTTCTTCTTTCTGAGTTTTTCTATTTTACAGCAAACTCTTTTTCAGTTTAATACAAGAAAAGAGAACCTGGTGGCTCTGTTAAACCCAAACAACCCAGCAAGGAACACGTTGCTCTTCTACAACTTCAACAACTGATTAAGCTCATTTTGGGCCTCTACTTCTGAAGGGGCAAGGTGGGTTTTTAAAAAAAGTCACTTAAGAACCACACCAAACTTTCAACTTTCCTGAAACATCTCTGGTTTATCAGTGTGCAAACTCTTTTCTGACCAGCATCACTTCTTCTGACTTATTCACATGAGAAAATAGGAGCCATCCAAATGAAAGAACAGGATTTAGGAGACTTTTCTCTCTCCAAAGTGCTGCCAATCCATCCCTCCCCTGCATCCACAAGGTCTGGATCTCAGGGTTGTTTCAGCACAGGGTTTTAAGCTCCTGCAGGACAGTTGTAACCTCTGTGTGTTCATGTTTTGGAGTTAAACCAACGGAGTGGAGACCCAGGAATGAGGGGAAGAAGAGAGGAAGGTGTTTCAAACAGCATTTTTGGGGCAAAATGAGAAAGGGTTATGTTGGCACAGCGGGTGTTGCTGTGAAGGACAACCCTGGAGAGGTGGGAGATGCCCCCTGAAATGCCCCCATCACTGTGAGGGGTCGCTCTCCTGCCATGGAAGTGTCTCTCCCCCATTCCAGATCTCTGGCCCTGGGTGGGGTGACTTCCGCCACTCGCTGTGCAGTCACTGCCATCCTTCTGGTCCTCTCTGTCATCTCCTTGCCCTCCTCCTTCTGGTGCCCTCAGGTCCTCCAATTTCCCCTTCTCTCTCTATCAAATTCTGCCCATGTCCGCACCCTCATTAATCAATGTCAAGTCACAGAGTGTACAACAAGGGCTGTATTCTTCCACTGCCCCCTCAGCCCTCATACATCCCATTGTTCCAAAAAACTGATTCAGATGGCAAGAAAACAGCCGATGCAGCACATAAAAGAGATGAGACAGAAATGAAAAGAATCAAGGAGGGGAAAAAGAAAAAAAAAAAGAGGAGGCATTTTTTTCCCCTGAAACATTCGAATAAATACTCGGCAATGATAATTTAAATTATTCATACATTTATGAAAACATCCATTGAAAAGTGAAGTGTATGATGCTCTTTGTCTACTTTACTTGTCTCTTGTTTGTGATTAACCTTTACTGTAACTTGGGCTGGCAGTGCCACGATCACAAAGACCAGACTTTTCCTTCCATGGGAAAAAATGTTTCATCGGGTCCAAATGAAAAATTAAGTGGAGGTATTTAGTGCTGATGTGGCAATTTGGTGCAAAGCATTCAAGATGCAGAATTATCCATGTCTATAGCCCAAACACTGCCTAGTAAAAAAAAAGTACAAACGAGACAAAGCCAGCTTTTAGCAGCGCGTTCCCTCGCAGGGGAGTTTGACATAAATTCTACTTCCAGTCCCATGACATCCCTCAGGAGCTGGAGAGCTCAACACCACGGAGAGAAAAGGGTTTGCTGCCACAAATAAGGAGAATCTGGGTGTGCAAGAACATGGACAAACACAGCCAGAAAAAACGGAAATGAAAAAAGCAGCTCAGTTATTTTAATTACGGCTCCCAAACTATGGAAGAGTTCCTAGACCAGCATTAATAATGTCATCAGGAAATGGGAGATATTTGGGACCTGACAGCCTGTGAAAGTCCAGAGGAAATTTATTTTGCCTCTAAGATAGATTTTTTTTTTTTTTTTTTTTTTGCTCATACTTCATGGTTATTGCTTTACTTTAAAAAAAAAAAAAATTGTGGCAAGATCAGTAGTGGAATATCAAATGCCAATAGTGATAAACAATCTGAAATCAGAGAAATAATAATTTGAGAGGGTTTGGAAACTCAGCTCCATGGGGATTGTATTTTTTGGTGTATCCCTGCCATTCTTTCAGGGTTGGTTTTTGGTGAGTTTTTTTTTTTTTTTTTTTTTCTGCAGAGACCTAGAGAAACAGTCAAAGCAAAGCTTCTCCTCTAACATTTGTGTCGTGCTTGTAATTCATCAAATTTCCATCCAGCTTCCAAACCGGAGCGGTCTGGAGAATGTCAGATAATTTATAGATAATCACCCAAACATTTTTATTCTCAAGTGAACATATTTAGCCCTGAAAATATGCATTTATGCCTTTCCATAACTGGTTGATTACGTGGGAGGGGGAGCCATTGTCTGGCAGTCAAAGCCAAGGGATTTTCGGCAAAGCTCTCCTTGCTCTTCTGTTGACTCTGCAGTTGACTCTGTGTGTGACCTTGGACGTGTCACTTATCCTCTGAATGCTTCACTTCCTTCTGTAAATGGCTATAACAGTTTTGAGCACATGCAGGAAAGTGTGTCTGGAACTTAGGAAAGCATTTGGAGATTTCACTCCTAAGAGGTGCTGGTGGCTCCTGGCAGCTGAGACAAATAGGGCTCTTCACTTCTTTATTGAGCATCTTCGTGCCTCATTTTAGGGGTTTGATACGTTTTCTCTCATGACTTTTTCAGTCAGTTCTGGAATTTGCTAATTTTTTAATAATTTTCCTACCTGGAATTTGCGTCCAAGGGGACTCTCAAAGTTTTTCATTGCATCTATCTTGTCTAGGATTTACTGGGCTTGGTTTTAATGCTGCCTCTGGATTTGTCCTTTGCTGAGGTGAAGTATTTGCCCTTGTTTCAGTAGAAAACATTTTTAGTAAATCCACTAATGGATAAATCTACTAAGAGAGGCTGTCAGCCATAGGATAGAGTATTTATATAGAAAGTGTGGTGGAAAACTGTGTATTAAAAGAAGGAAGGAGCTGGAGCAAAAGTCCTAAATCAAACTGCTGGCAATACACTGTCTTGGTGTGTATTTCTTGCTAGGCTGTGATTCCTTCTTCTTGGAAATTATCCAGGATTTCCTGGCTCAGTGATCTGGGATACATTTCAATGTACTGGATATATGGAGCAGTGGGCAGACTTCAAACAGGTCTGGGATTTTTTTTTTTTTTTAATTTTTTTTTTTTTTTTTTTTTTTTTTTTTTTTTTTTTTTTTTGAGGTATGGAGAGACATCCAAAATAGTGGCTCCCTTTCTCAGCTGATTTGCATAAATCCTCCTTCACTGCTTCCAAGCCTTTCTAGAGTTCCTGAGCGAGCAGGAGGCACCAGATCCCTCCTTCCCTCCCATTCACACATAAACCAGATTGACTTTGGGATCAGCCAGGCAGGGGCAGAGCCCAGACAGGAATTTTTGCACCTTGGCTCTGCTCACTCCTTCATTGAATGAACGAAGGCACAGCCATGCAGAAATGCAGTGACACCTCTTGGGAGCTGTGGAGGGCTGGTTCCTGCATGCCCACACCCCAAAACCACACCCAAACTTCTCAATTTGAGGTTTGGGATGACGATGGCAAATTTGGGTTGGGTTCTTCCCAGCACAAAGTCATCCTGAGATTTGATTGTCCCCCTGCACTGCTCTTTGCTGGGCTTTCTAAAATGGGAGAATTTAAAATAGATCTATTTTAATATAGAATATATATAATAATTTAAAAATATATAACTTTGGGAGTGTCTGCTCTGTCCCTCCATGGCTGTCCCAGCCCTGGCCATGCCCCCTCCTGCAGCTCCCAGCACACTTTGCCCATGGTGAATTTGGGCTGGGTTCTTCCCAGCACAATGCCATCCTGGGATTTGATTTTCTGTGCCCAGGTAACCCCTGCACTGCTCTTTGCTGGGCTTTCTAGACTGGGGGAATTTAAAATAGATCTATTTTAATATATATGTAAATAATAATTTAAAAATATATAACTTTGGGAATGGGGGGAACTTATTCCCTCCATGGCTGTCCCAGCCCCCTTCCTGCAGCTCCCAGCACACTTTGCCCATGGTGAATTTGGGTTGGGTTCTTCCCAGCACAAAGCCACCCTGGGATTTGATTTTCTGTGCCCAGGTAACCCCTGGGTGTGAATTTGGGCTGGGTTCTTCCCAGCACAAAGCCACCCTGGGATTTGATTTTCTGTGCCCAGGTAACCCCTGGGTGTGAATTTGGGCTGGGTTCTTCCCAGCACAAAGCCATCCTGGATTTTGACTCTCCATGCCCAGGTAACCCCTGCACTGCTCTTTGCTGGGCTTTCTAGACTGAGGGAATTTAAAATAGCTCTATTTTAATATATATAAAATAATTAAAATATATATAGCTTTGGGAACGGCTGCTCTGTCCCTCCGTGCTGTCCCAGCCCCGGCCGTGCCCCCTCCCACAGCCCCCAGCACACTTTGCCCATAGAAGGTTTGGAGATGCCTCGTTGTGCTGCTCTCCCGCCTCCCACCCTCCCAGCCACCAAGCCTGGGCTCTGGGAAGGTGGCCAAATGCCACTGAGGACACTGGAGCAATAAATCATCCTCCTTCCAACATCTGCAGGCCCCAAAGGCGAGCCCCTGGCCGATGATGATCTCGCCTCCCACCCCCTGCTTTTTATCCTGTCCCTCGCTGACAAAACACCTATTGTCACAGCCTGAGTGAAGAAGAGTCCTTTTTCCCTCACAAAGGCCCTCTGAAGCCAAGTTGTGAGCTGCCAGAGAAGATGCCGAGGGCTCGGCAGGGAGTCTATATCTCACTCTTTTGCTCTGTAGTTCATACTTTCTCTCTCTCACAGGGGTCACCCAAAGCCTTTCACTCCGGCTTCATATTCACATAAAGACATCAAGAAAAAGAAAAACCACACCAGAAAGAATTATTAGGCATGGCTGTCAAATGCTTTATGGGGGGGTGGGGGGTGCAGGGGGGAAAGAACAGTAACTCTTTATGTGCTGGCATTGTTACAGGAGCTAATGTACCACTGGAGTGCCGTGCAGGAAGGCATTACATGCCTCAGGAATTGCAGGGGCATTAGGCTAAAATATTGGATTTCAGCAAAAGGGAGTTTGTTTTCACTTCTAGTTTCTTATCTGGGTTTTCTAGATTCCAGGAGGCTCTTTCCTGATCCTAGTCTCTTGAAGAGCTTTCGGGGTTTTTGCACGTGAAGAATCTTTCCTGGCTGTTATTTGCATGCCAAGGGAACTGCGAGGATTTTAGGATCCAACAGATCAAGCTGCTCCCAGTCCTCTTTTTTATTTTTTTCTTTTTGCACATGAAAGTTAAAAAATCACCACACTGTCACCACCAAATCCTGCCCAAAGTATTGATATTTCCTGATGGAGTGGGCAAAGCTGAATTAGTGCAAAGCTGAAGGGACAGAAGGTCAGACACCCCCTGCCTGAGCCCAGCACATCCCTAAAACACGGATTCACAATTACAGAATTGCCCGTTCCTGGCAGATTAAAAGCTGGAAAGCCTTCCTGAGTCTGCTGCCCATCTCTCTGCACCACTCTCCGAGGGAACTTTGGGAGCTGTGAGCTGAAGGCTCAGCAAACAAATCGCCTGCCCGAGGTTCATCCAGATGCCACATCCCCGTGTAGGGTTTTAACCCTTTCAAGTTGTGTCCCCTTTCTCTGCTCGCTGACAAGTGGGTGAACGGTGCTGGGCATGGCTTTAAGAAGATCCTGCTGCCTTAGAGAGGAAGATAAATGAAAAACTTCATTTAATCCTTTGGAAGGCTGAGACTGTAAAGTTAACAGTCAAGTAAGCTATTAAAATTTACAGTGCAAGGCATCAAAACAGAAGGAAAGTGCACATGGATAAAGTTTAAAGCATCCTTATAAAAAGCCGGAAACCTAACACTGCATTCCTACAAATTATTCCCTTAGCAAACATTTTTATTTCCAATTAGTAAAAGAAAAATTGCTAATTTGCTGCAGTTGGACAGGCCTGACGTCTCAATCTGCAAAGTGTCAGTGCTGTGAAAGGAAACGTTTCACACTGTGCTGGAGAGAGAGAGCGGCTCTAAAGAGGGTCAGGGCATCGGGCCCAGAAAGCAGATTGACTGGCCATAGTGCTAAATTACTCACACAAGACAGACATTGTCTGCACTGCCAGCCCCGCAGTACTCACTTTCTCATTCTTTCCCTTTTTTAGTTGCTGCTTGTGGAGGAGGTGAGGGGGTGGCAGGGATGGCAGGAGGGGGCACGGAAGAGGAAGGGGAGGAAGGCAGAGCTCGGGGAGGGGGCGGCCTGGGCTCATCCTCAGCTTCCCCTGGAACACACAGAGCCCTGAGAGCTGCACGGGGGTGAAACACCCCTGAGATCCCTCTGAGATCATCTGGGGAAGCCACTGACACCCCCAGCACCACTCAGGTGTGAGCTGGGCTCAGAGGAGCTTCTGCTGGGGATACAGGCTCAGGCTGAGGATGAATCAGAATTCCGGAACAGTTTGGGTTGGAAGGGTCCTTAAAAAACAACCAGTTCTACCCCTGCCATGGCAGGGACACCTCCCACCACCCCAGGGTGCTCCAAGCCCTGTCCAAGCTGGCCTTGGACACTTCCAGGGATTCAGGGGCAGCCACAGCTGCTCTGGGAATTCCATCCCAGCCCCTCATCACCCTCACAGGGAAGAATTCCCTCCTAATACCCCACCTGACCCGACTCTCTGCCAGTTGAAGCCTTTCCCCATGCCCTGGCACTCCAGGCTCTGTAAATAATCCCTCTCCATCCCTCCTGGGCACATCCTGAAGGCAGCCCAGTGTCACCCCAGGAGCAGCAGTGGCACCCTGTGCATGGCTGCTGTGACAGGCACAGGTTGGTGCGACACCCCTGAGCACCTGAGAGGTGCAAGCCTGATGTCTGGAGGGTGACAATGGTCTGGAAAGGAAAAAGGAAAGGTTTTCAGCAAAGGAAAAAGCTGTGCTTTTCAGCACTGCTGTTGCTCCCTGTTTGTGACATCTGGGTTATGTTTATTTCATGGCCTCATCAAGAGCCCTTGAACCCAAGCACTGTTTGGAGAGGATTGAAATACCTTGACCAGGATGTCTGGATGAACAGGCAGGCTGGTATTTGAATTTAAGTAACAATTAAAATTGTTTTATTAATCAGGTATTAAAAAAAAATCCCAAACCAACAAGATAAGGACCAAGCTCACAAATAATTACTGCTTTCTCAATTACAACCTTCTTATCTGCCTGTGACAAAGTTTCTGACACTTTTAGTTCCTCTTGCTCCCGTTGTGTGTCTGTTGTGGAGTGATGGGCTGGAGGTGGAGCAGGGATATTGAAGGGGGGAAGTGAAAGCTTTGGACTCTGTTTGATTCCTTGGCATGGGCAGCGTGTGGCAGCACTCGGATGAGGAACAGGGATGAGCTTTGTCGGTTTCTTAATGAGCCACTTGCAAATAACATTGAATTTTTGTCAGTTCTTCTTGTATTTCAGTGTGCTTGGGACTTCTTTTTCCTTTCCCCAGGGAATCAGCATCAGGCAAGCACTTCCTTGTGCTGCAAATCCCACAGAATTCCACATGATTTGTTGGAGGAGCCCAGTGCTGCTGGTTTTGCTGGGAGGAAGCACCTTGGCACAACCACCCCCACATCCCCCTCCCAGCCAGACAGGCCCTGGGTTTCTTTCTGCTGATAATCCCACCAGGACCTTTGTTTCCTGATAAAACTGGATTCCACTGGAGAAACCCAAACACATTAGAGGCTCCATTACATCCTCTGCATCCTTCTTAAAACCTGCCCTGAGCTTCCTGAGCGTTAAACAGAGCAGATGCCTGCTGGGCTCCTGCGTGGCACAGCCACGGCCACTGCTGATAGCTGAGCAGCTGCCCTGATAACACTGTGACATTTCCAACGTGGCCCTACTAAAAAGGGGAAAAGGGAGCTTGTCTGGAGTCAGATAAGCCCGAGGTACCAGTGGGATGGTTTGTTTTTGTCAAGAGTGAAGATGCTGCTGTGAGGAATCAGCTCCTGGCTTCTTCATTCGTGTGAAAACCTCAGCAGGCAGGGATTCATGATATGGAAACGGTGCTGCTTAGTGTATGTGAAGGAAAGGAGAGAGAAGAAATCAGTTTATTTTGGGTTCCAGGTCTGAATGTTACAGGATGGAAAGCCAAATATGTGTTTCCTTTTTGAGACGGGGCTGTCACGGTGCTTCTGCCAGGGCAGGGAGCTCCAGCCCGCCAGTGATTCCAGGAGTGTTTCCTTTGAAGAGGCACATTTGAGTCTCTAGTACAGGAAGAAAAGGAAGGGAGAGAGTGATTCAAACTTTGGGGATGATTTAGGAAGTTTTTGTTGGGGCTGGGTGGGATGATCTGTGAGCCATCATGCTTGAATGAGTAAGTGACCACAGCTGCCACCAGTTCAGTTTCCCTTTTCTTTGCCTGTTCCGGGGCAGAACTTTGCCCTGTGCATTTTGAAAAAGAGTTTTATGCAGAAACTTGGATGGGAAGCAGCAAAAAAAAATTTTTTTTTTTAATTTTTTTATTTTTGATCATTGTGCTGCTGTCCAAGGAAGGAGGAGCAGGCTGAGCTCAGGGCTTTGTGGAGAGAGTTTGTGCTGAAGGGAGGGCGACTCGTGGCTCGGGAGTTGTTCAGGATGAAGGAATTTCCTTATTTCTCAAGCCACTGAAATCAACACCAAGCTGCCTTGAGTCACTTGGTCATTTTCTGTTTCGTGGTCAGGCTCCAGGCGGGAGCTGAGGGCGATGTGGGGATGCAGACAGGGACACAGCTCATGGCAGGAGCCTGAACACCGAGTTCCTCCTGCATCCCTGAGCTTCTCCTGGGCATCTGCGGGGCTGGAAGCTGGCCAGGCACTTTGCACAAGCAAACACCTCCACCTGGAGCTGCTGCTGCCTCCACAACGGGCACATTCTGGCAGGCAGCCCCCGACACAGTGACCTCCACCACAGAGGGTCACTTGGCCTTCCATCCTATGGGGTTTCCTGCCTTTTTTTCTTTTCTTTTTTTCTTTTTTTTTTGTCTTTTTTTTCTTTTTTCTTTTTTTTTTTTTTTTTTTGGTGATTTTTGGTGATTTTTTTTTCCCCTCCAGGCCTTTAGTGTCATCCTTCAAAGCCAAAAAAATATATATTCAGGTTCTCCCCAAATGGTTGCCATAATTACAGCTGGGATCCTTTGGAAACCAGATGTGCCATTTTCTAACCTCTGCTGCAGGGCTAGTGGCTGGCCACAGAAATTGTACAGTACATAGGAAATAAAAATGGTTTTTTTATGGAAAGAAAGTATTCTAATGTCCAGAAACACCAGAGAAAATTGACAAAATGCCTTTGATCTGTAGTTTTAAAAAGAATTTATCCTAATTCCCTGTCACTTGTGGTCTTTTCCATGCTGTTTTTCTTTCTCAGGGAGATTCCCAGTTTAATAAACCAGCTCTGGTTGCCCTGAGGTGTCACTTTTTGTGGGGATCCCCACGTTCCAGCAGCAGCAACGTCCCAGCTCCTTCCCTGGAGCCCCACCTTTGGCAGGCAGTGCAGGAGCGAGGAGCACTGTGCTCACCTGCTCAGCCAGGCTCTGACACTCTCAAAGGGGACATTTAACAAGAAAAGGAAGGGCTTGCAGGAGTTTTGTCACTTTTTTCCCCTGAGCTGATGGCCCAAAATGACATTCTGACGACCCCAAGCTGTTGGAGAGTTGACTTTTAAAGCTCCTCACTGCTTGGCCAGGTTTGAGCCTGGCCTGTTCCACTCTGCATCCCAAGTGCAGCCAACCCTATCAAACAGAAAAATTGCTTTAATAGCTGCCCTCACCACTCCTGCTCTGGGCTGCTGGGCACTTGCTGGGGTTGCTCTCTGAGGCTGGGCACATTTCAGTGTCACCCTGTTCTTTTAAAGGTTTTAAAGTTCTTTTGAAAGTTTTCTATGCCTTCTGATGTTCACATATTTCTACTGGAGTTCTCACACACTGTTCATGTAAATAATAATTGTTTTACTTTCTTCTTTGTGAGAAGAGAGAATTAATAGACTGTCGGCTTGACCAGTGTGCTTGGAGAGGTGGCAACCTCACCCTCCAACCCAGTGTCACTTTTAGAATTCTACATATTGCAAGGTGAAAAAATAAAACTTCCTTTTCCTTCTTTTACATCTTGAGTGAATGCGAGAGTTATTTCGTGTTCTAGTGCAACATTTCAGCATTTCCCACATTCAGAAACCAGGATGGAGGTGGGAAATACCAAATGTAGGGCCAGGAGCTGGACTCCACTGATCCCTGTGGGCCCATCCCAGCTCGGGGAATTCTATGATTTTATGAAATGTTAAATGGTGAATCCTGGCCAGAGCTGCAGGAGTTTTGTTTTGCTTTTTTTTATTTTTTTTTTCCTCCCTTGATTGTTTGTTTTCAGCCCTGTTCTGGTGGAGAGGACAGTTGCACTGCTGTGAGATAAGCCAGGCTTCAAAGTCTGAGTGGATGTGAGTGTAATTCTGAGCTTAGTGGGGTCAAAGGTGTTTGCATCTGAGCAGGACTGACAGCCTTGTGGTTAAGATTAGGCCTAAGGAGCTTGAAAGTCAATTTCTAAATGCCAGAGCCTGGGTGATTTGGGCACCTCTCTTAATTTCTCATCTCTCTCTGGTCTGTAAAATTGGGGTAGAAATCCTCTTTTTCCGTGCTCACTGTTTATCTCTTGCATTCACTTATTTCCCAAGGTGTCTTGGGCAGAATTATCTTCCTGTTTTGTGTCTCAGCTGGGCTTTTGTCCTGGTGCTCCTGATAAAAAACGGTGGGAAACTTGGTCAGGCATTGCCTGGGAAGTTCAACCACAAGGTTTTCTGCCACAAAGCTTCCCCAGGACTTGAAATGCCAGATGTGGGCAATAATGGGGAAAATTGGAGTGTCCCAAATCCAAACTCAGTGGATTATCAGTGCTGATTTTCATTTCCCTTCTGATTTCCTTTCCTTTCCTTTCCTTTCCTTTCCTTTCCTTTCCTTTCCTTTCCTTTCCCTTTCCTTTCCTTTCCTTTCCTTTCCTTTCCTTTCCTTTCCTTTCCTTTTCCTTTCCTTTCCTTTCCTTTCCTTTCCTTTCCTTTCCTTTCCTTTCCTTTCCTTTCCTTTCCATCCTTTCTTTTCTTTTCTTTCCATTCTTTTCCTTCCTTCTTCTTCCCTTCCTTCCTTCCTTTCCCTTTCTTCCCTTCCCTTCCCTTCCCTTCCCTTCCCTTCCCTTCCCTTCCCTTCCCTTCCCTTCCCTTCCCTTCCCTTCCCTTCCCTTCCCTTCCCTTCCCTTCCCTTCCCTTCCCTTCCCTTCCCTTCCCTTCCCTTCCCTTCCCTTCCCTTCCCTTCCCTTCCCTTCCCTTCCCTTCCTTCCCTTCCCTTCCCTTCCCTTCCCTTCCCTTCCCTTCCCTTCCCTTCCCTTCCCTTCCCTTCCCTTCCCCTTCCCTTCCCTTCCCTTCCCTTCCCTTCCCCTTCCCTTCCCTTCCCTTCCCTTCCCTTCCCTTCCCTTCCCTTCCCTTCCCTTCCCTTCCCTTCCCTTCCCTTCCCTTCCCTTCCCTTCCCTTCCTCTTCCCTTCCCTTTTCCATCCTTTCCTGTTCTCTTTTCTTTCCTTGTGTTTGTTACTGAGATTCTCTAAATCTACCTGCTGGAAGAGCAGCACATGAAGAGAATTATCATTTTCTCCTGCTAATTTCTGGCACTTCCCAAAACAAGCGTTGCTTGCTGAGGCTGTGCCTGGGTTTGAGCCAAATTCCCTTTTTGGAGCAGACCAAGCCGAAGTGTGCTGTGCCTTGGAGAACCAGTGGAAGGTGCTCCTGGCTTGTCCAGCCACAAAAGGCATTTCTCTGAGGGAATGATCAGATAAAGGTCACCCCGTGGCACCACAAAAAGAGCCTTGTTTGTGAAGCAGCTGCTGATAATCATTGGGGAGCAAATGGCTTTGAATTTTATAGCTCCTGTTATCTGAAACTAATAAAAACACAATGCAGTGACGAGCCGAAGGTCATCTCATCTCACCTCATCTCATCTCTGCTGGGTGGGGAGTGCTCAGCAGAGCTCCAGATTATGCACAGGTTTTGTCTGATGAAGTCTGTAAATGCAAGTTTGGGAATGAGGGATGTAAATCAAGGGCATCTCCTGTGCTTCCACACTTCAAAGTTTTCATTTCCTATTTTCCCCTCTTGCTTCCCAAGCTCCACGCTCCAGGAGATAACAAAACCCAGGATGTTCCCACCTGGATTTGGTGCCATTTCAGTTCACCCAGCCCTGGTGTGGTCATGAGCCACTTCTGGAAAATCAGATTTAATAGAAAATCCACGGAAACAATCCAAAGGCTCACCCACCTTGCCGTTGTGCCAAGTGCAACGTAAAGAGACAGCAATAAATCACCCTGCTCTGCACCTCAAATAGATAATCAATTTAATTGAAAGCATCAATAATCATAGTTTGACATTTATTGCCCTGTGGATGTTTTATCTTTTAGGCAGGGGACAGCAGGGCAATGATGGATGCCAGTTCTGCCATGGAACACAATTATGTGGTGCAAGGAAAAGGGGTTTTATATTCTGCAGAAAAAAAGCAAAGCAGTTGAATTCATATTCAAGCAGACTGCAGGAAACCTGTGAGAAATAAGTGCAAGTAACTCTCATCCCTGGAACCTGAATTCTGCTGTTATGGCTCGTGAGATAATGTTGCAAATGCTGCTTGGAGTGTTCTTTTTAAGTGATTTAGGACAGAAAATCTGCAGGGCCAGGTCTCCCTCTACAGAATATACAGAATATCAGCATTTTTTTTTTTTTTTTCACATGTGCACAAGTGAAAGCCAAAAGTGAGGCTGGATTGTTCATCCTTTGGCTGTTCTTATGGCTTGTGCTCACCTGCTCAGGTCATTGTGCATCCTCAAAGGTGGAAAACAGTGTGGAAGTTACACAGATTGCCTGGACAGAGGAAAAATGGGATGGAAACGTTCCTTTCCTCCTGCAGAAATGTTCCCATGCCTGCAGGACAACGTCCAGGGCAGTGCCTGGACAAAACAAAGCAGTGGAGGTGTGTGCTGGGTGGGGAAAGCCCTGGCTGTGCTCACCCATCCTGGAAGGCTTCCAGGAAGGTGAAAACCCCACAGTATTGAAGTGGGGAGTTATGGAGCAAATTCTTCCCCAAAACCCCAAAAGAATTTGTCTGTATTAGTTTGAATCAGGTGCTTTTTATGTGTCAGATTAGGGTTTTTTCTGATTTAGAGATGTAGGTCTGATGTGGAGATGCTACAATGTATCTTTCATAGTTCTATTTCTTTCGAGTATCTAGTCTTATTTAGAAGGCTATTTTTTGAAACTTGTTTTTAGTTCTGTTTCTCTCTTAATAATGTCTGTCTTATTTAATAGCATTTCTAAGTCAACATTTTTTATCTCAAAATTTGCATTGAGCAAACTATGCGAGCATTTTTTTTAAACTTTGACAATTCTCTACCAATCTATTTCCTACATTTATGCATCAGTCAAAATTTCACCTTTCCTTTTTGGCAATTTTGAGCTTTAAACAGCTCAGACTTTCAGAGTGAATTAAACCCTTTGTATTTTGACCACGCAGTGGATTCTGCACGTGCTGTAAAGTTCTCTTTGCACTTCCCCAGTCCCAGGAGGTGCAGGGTGTTGGGGAAGACAAGACCCAAGTTTATGAGAATGTTCAAGTGCTGTTATGTTATTCCCACAAAGCAGCAGCTTCCTCGATGGCACACTGAGATTATTTGGCGAGTCAGGATCTCTTTAACTCTGCTCACATCAGTGATTATTTACTTTGAGCTGGCAGTTACAAAAATGCTTTACTTCATTAAACCCTCTTCAGTGGCTTAAATACATTTTGTTTCCAGCAGCTGGGTACATTATGGACATTTCTTTGTCTATGATCTATTGGTGGTAGTTTGGAAGATGTAAACATTTGTGCTATTTGGCAAGATGGTTGTGGAGCCATCTTATAACCTCAATGTTCCTCTTGGCAGGAGATTAAAAACTCCTTGTAATCAATGCTCGGGGCTGGATCTCCCAAGATTTCCTTCAGAACTTACTTGGGGTGTTGGGTAACAATACAGGCTGTGTGTGCTCTTCAAAACCTTTAATGACAAAAAAAAAAAGGGTTTTTTTTTCCCTTCTGGTGCTGTTCTGAAGAAGCTCCAAATGTAGAGCCCAGTTTAACTCCAACAGCAAATAACTGGAGTTACTAAGGATAATAATGGATTAAAAAAAAAAAAAAAAAATCTCTTGGCCATTTTGGCACCCTTCAGGAAAAGCTTGTGCAGAGATTCCAGGACCAGAGTTGATTTATCTCCAGGACAGTGGGTGACACAGAGCAGCTGTTGAGGTGCCCCTGGGGACAGCTGAGGAAGATTCATCCATGTTTAGTGTTTCCCTGGTGCTCTTTTGGAAGAGGAAAGCAGCAGGTCTGAGTTTCTGAGGTGGATGTCTCCCACCTCATCTGTCAGGGATGGAGAGGGGTGGAAGAAGTGCCTGTGGCATCTGCAGTGTAAGGGATCATAATGAGCTGAAATCTCCACCTTCCATCACCTCAGGAGCTCTCAGCACATCCTTCACTTCTAATCAGGGGGTTCCAGTCACCCAAAACCCACTGGAAAAAAAAAAAAAGCAAAACCTTATTTCCATTTGGACTCCCTGAATTCCAGTCTCAAGAAAATGCCTTGAAATTGCCACCCACTCTCTGTCTGCCCGATTAAATAAAATATTGACCTTTTCCAAACACAATATTATCATTCCAAGCATAATATTATCCAGTCCTGTCTGAGATTGTTTCTACAGCTCTTAAAAGGGAGCTCACCTGGCAGCCCTATCAATTCAGATAAAACAGCTCTGTGTGCCTTCCCAATAAAAAGCTGATTGTGCTGGTGTCTGAAGCTGGGCCATGGAATAATTCCCCATTAACTTCTCTTTCTAGAGAGCATCATTTGCTCAATATCACTTCTGAATAAAGGGAGGTAAAATGCTGTTCTGTCCCTCTCCTGCTCTCTTTGCCTGCACAGAGTGGTGGCACAGGGAGATCCTCTCCAAGTTCACTCTCCACCTCAAAGTCCTTCCTCCATCTCTGAGCAGCTTCAGGATAAGGGGCAGAGAGGGGCACACACAACAGCAAAGTTAGCCTTGTGGTTAGCATGGAAAAGAAACACCCCAGCACAGGGAATTCCCCTCCTGCTCAGAGCCCAGATCTGCAGTTCTTCGTTTATTTGCTAAATTAAATGAGAGTTAAGTGATGTAAAGTTCCCTCAAGGCCCCTGTGAGAGGCTCCTGTGGTGGCTGCACATGTCTCCATCTTCTTTTCCTTTTGGAAAAGCTCATCCTCGTGAAGGAGCCCGGAATACCCACACCTTTCCCCCAGAAAACCAGCACTCGAGCACCTCCAAGGAAGGCTCATGTTTCTCTTCCAGTTCCCGGCTTTAATGGCCCATTTTTCTTCCTGCCTCACCCTGCCTGCTGATGACCTTGTCATGTTAAAGTGACAGTGAGCTTATCCTGCTGATGGGTATCAAGCTGACATTTCCCATCCCTTCTGTCCTCGTGCCAGGCAGGGATGCATTCCCAGCCAGCCCCTTTCCCTCCTGCCTCTCCCAGCTCGGGCAGAGAAGCCAAGCTGCCAAATGAGACAGGGGAGGAGGAAAACCTCAGCATTTCCCACTCCAGACTCGAGGAATTGCTGGGAATGCTGCACGTTGGAGTGATTTCCCTCCAAGTGTGATTGATGACCCCAGCGCGGATTTTGCGCTCCGCTGCCCCGGCCGGGGTGACACCAGGGCTGCTACTGGGATGGAACTGGGGAGCAGCTCCAGAGCTGCTGCTTGCTGGGGGTTGGCAGATTCTGTGTGGGAATGTAGTGAATTGCAAGCTGGTTTTTATGTTTGTGTTTGTGATTTGACATGTGGGGCACTGGAACACTCAGGGAAGTTGTGCAATGCCGGGGCAGAGGCAGGACTTGGCTTCTGAACCAAGATACTCCTTATTGACCCTTTGGATGTGGTAAAACAATTCATAACTCTTATCACTCTTTGTAGGCTGTAGGAAGAGAATGAAATGAGGTCATTTTTCTCTGTTCTTTCTCAAATTTTTAGCTGCCTGATGATTGCATTTAAGTAGGGATGGAGGCTGTCATTCAGCACAGGGTGGTGGAAGAAGCCAGAGACAGCTGCTCTGTGTCTTGAGACCTGAAGGAGAAAATATTTTATCTTGGAACATCTCATCCTCGTCCTTCTCCTTGGCACCTGTTTGCCAGGAGGGATGGAAGTGCTGAGGTTTTCCTCCTTCCCTGATACTGGTGCCAATCAATGCATCAGTGGCAAGACCTCGTCTGTGATGAAGGGAATTTTGTGAGAAAAAATAAATAGTGTTGATGATGCCACAAAGGGCTGAAGGTACTGAACCTCTGCTCTCCCTGTAGGGAGAAGGGAGCTTCTGGAAAGGACATTCCAACAGAGCTGGGAGTCACCCCAGAGACACCAAGAACGAGAGCTTGGGTGATCTTGGAGGCCTTTTCCAACCAAAGTGATTCTGTGATGAGCAGAACCTCACCCAAACAGAGACATCAGTGGCTGGGGGTGAAATCATGAACAATTCCAAGGACTGGGTTGTGTCTTTGCTGAATCCATCCCAGCACTCCTTCCCTTGGAGGTGTTCCCTGGTCACACCAGGTGTGGCTGGACACGCATTGAGTGCACGGAGCTGCCTTCCCATGGATTTACCTGTCCTGGGTGGAAAAGCTGCAGTTTGAGATGAGCTGTGAGCTCCTGAGCCCAGCCCAGCGGTGCCCATCTGTCAGCCCTGCCATGGTGGGATGATGCACAGCCCCTCTTTATTTACTTATGATTATTAGTGATCAGCTGAGCAAACGGGGGATCAATAGATGAACTACAGGGGAAGTTCATTTATATTATTCTGTCAATACCAAGGTCATTTTTATAACTAAAAAGGGTCGAGGACAAAAGATGGATGGCTCGTGGATGAATTTAACCATCCAATCCATTTACATCCCCACAAACAGCCTGGCTTTATCTGTTAACCAAAACATTGCACTTCACTCCTCAAGATGATTTTTTGCTGGGGTAATAAATAGCTCTGGCCACATTAAGTGATTGTGCAATGTGGGCCCGTGGCAGACAGAATTTAGAGCTGATGACCTCAAACTTCCACTCTACTGCTGTTTTCTCTGTGCTTACAGGGAAGATGTGGCTGCTTTGCAGTGCAAAAGCACCTTGTGTCCAAAAATCTCGTGTTTCGTTTAATTTATTTAGCACAACAGTCTGTGCCAGGCAGGTTTTAGATTGGAGATGAACAAACTGAGTAAATCAGGTACAATTTAATCCTCGCAACTTTTGTTTTAATCCTCAGACTGCACACACTACTCAGTGTGAGTAGTGTCTCTTTAATCTTTCCAGAATTCAGTTTTTATAATGGAATTTCTCTTTAGCAGAAAGGGAGTTGGAGGTAATACCTGCAAGAGGGTTTTAAAAAGAAAATCATAATTAATTTATTTTTTTTTTCCTCATGTGTACCATTACACATTTTTTTTTCTGGGACAAAGTGAGCCAAATACCAGACTTGGAGGTTTGTGCCGTTAGCTGGGACTTGCTCTGCTTTCAGGGGTCACTGTCTGTTGCCCAAGGGGTGCAATGGGGGAGTGTTCACAGTGTAAATATTTCATCTCTGCTTCTGGGTCCTTTGAAACCTCATTCAGAGAATCCCAGCATGGTTTGGGTTGGGAGGAACCTTAAATCTCCTCTTTCCCCACCCCTATGGGCAGGGACACCTCCCAGTAGCTGAGATTGCTCAGAGCTTCATCCTTCAACACTTCCAGGGATGGGATAATTCTGATTATTGGTAAAGCCAATTTTTTTTCCTAATGGTGGCCACGAAGAGCTGGTTGTAAATGTGATGTTGGATTGCTGGGATGGAGGAAAAGAACAGCCAGAGGTTCCATGTGGAGCCATAGGAAAGGGAAAGGCATCTCCAGCTGGATGCACAGGCCAGGACTGAATGAACTCCATTTGATTTCAGCAAAACTGCCGAACGATCAAGTGAGTTTCTCATGCTCATTAACACTGGACTTTAAGAAGCCGATAAGAATGCAATATAAAATCAAAGAGCCCCTAAAGACTGCGAGATTATATTTAATACTCTCCTATCACCAGGCCCTGAGTGCTTGGCAGGAGAAACGGTGACATTTCCTAATCAGTCCCCTCTCCTGTTTGTCTTGGCTGGAAGTCTCAAGTCCTCAGCTCATTGAAGTCACTGCAAATTCTCTCCATTAGATCCTGTTTGACTTCCTGGTAGCTGCAGTTAACTCGATCCCAGTGGCACGGAGGAGTTATGTCTCAAAAAATCAGTGATAAAAGTTGTGATGTGTATGGAAATCACGGGTTTGTGTTCTTTCTCCAAGTCTTTGTTCTTGAACATCCATTTTTCTTCACGTTACCTCCCCCTGACATTTCCCTGAGGTACAAACACATTATTTCATACTGAAGGATGATTTAGGGATGTTCCTTTCTTTTGAACCCCACTTGGAACAACCTGCCCTGAGTCACCTCTGCAAACTGCATTTTGTTCTCCTGGGATTTAGAGGACAGGGAGGATTCCATAGAGACCATGAGCAAGTGCAGAGGTGTTCCCTGCAGCAGATTTCCAGAAATTTTGGGACAAAGTGAGCCAAATACCAGACTTGGAGGTTTGTGCTGTTAGCTGGGACTTGCTCTGCTTTCAGGGGTCACTGTCTGTTGCCCAAGGGGTGCAATGGGGGAGTGTTCACAGTGTAAATTTCGAACCCCACTTGGAACAACCTGCCCTGAGTCACCTCTGCAAACTGCATTTTGTTCTCCTGGGATTTAGAGGACAGGGAAGATTCCATAGAGGCCATGAGCAAGTGCAGAGGTGTTCCCTGCAGCAGATTTCCAGAAATTTTGGACCGTGGATCCCTCCTAATTCCACACATTTCTCCCGCAGCACCGTTCCACCTTTTTGCCCAGGCTTCCAGCTGAAAAATAAATGGTTCTGAAATGGTCTGTGGAGTGGCACGGCTTTGCAGGCTGTTCCTGGGCCACTAACCACAGCTTGGCTGCTCCCCAGTGTTCCCAATTGTGCTGGGGTTGCCCTTAGCAGTGAATGGTTGGTTTATTCTTTCCACTCTTTTCAGCCCGTGGTTTGTTCCTTGCCAGTCAGAGCCGTGCTCTTCATCCTCCTTCCCTCACCAGCAAGGAGAGGAAATTCTTCCCCTCAGAGAAGAGCTTTCCTCCCTTCCCTCTCAATTCCAGGCACATTCACTTCAAATTCCCAAGGCAGGATATTGAAAATTTCCTTGAGTTAATAGGGCTCAGAGATTTGCTTACTATAGAAAAAATGGAAGATTTTGGTAAATTGTTGGCCAGAAAATGCTATAAACCCCCCTGCATTTTAACAATAGGGCTGAAAGACTAAATGTTTACGTGCTGAAATGGTTTTCTCTGGGTTTCTTCCACGTCTGGTTTTGCTACAGATGCACATCAGTGCTGTGGCTCTGTGGGTTGTTGGTTGTTTGAATACATACATATATATATACATATATATATATATATATATATATATATATATACACATATGAAGATCTTGGAGAAGAGAAGCTTTGGGGTCGTCCAGTACCTGAAGGGATCCCACAGCAAAGATGGAGAGAGGCTGGAGGGATGAGATCAGTGGGGAATGGCTTCAAAGAGGAGAAGTTGAAACTCCTCCTTGCAAGAGGAGAAGTTTAGGTGGATATTGGGAAGGAATTCCTCCCTGGGAGGGTGCTGAGCCCTGGCAAGGCCAGCCTGGACAGGACTTGGAGCAACCTGAGACAGTGGAAGGGGTCCCTGCCCATGGCAAGGGGTGGAACAAAATGTTCTTTGAGGCCCCTTCCAACCCAAACCAGTCTGAGATCGTATGATAATTGATATAAAATGATAAAGAATCTCTTCCCTGTGGAATTCCTGCTGTGGGTTCTGGTGCTCTGTGCCTGGGCTGGGTCCCACAAGGTGCTTTGTGCTCCTGGCTTATGGCCAGAAAAGCACTTAGGTGTGGAGACATTCCTGGTTCTGTTCATTTCACTGATACTTCTTGCCTAAATACGTGACTGGGCCGGGGCCAGCCCACTCAGGAGTTGGCAGGATAAAACTTTTAAGGGAATAATTAACGGGAATGATGAAGAGCAAGATTTGTAGCTTAATAACAGCGTTGTCTCCTGAGCTGGGGTGGAACAGAGGAGCAGGGAGGAGGTGAGGTGCTGGACAGGAGAGGTGCTCCCAAATGGTTTAACCTGCTCAGAAACCACGTCCTGCAGCTTGGGGACTGCTTGGGGCTGGAGTGAACTCTGCCAGCTCACAGGGGTGGATGTTGCTCAGCAGCTCGGCTGTGTGTGAGTGCCAGAGCTCCAGGCACAGGCTGGGATTGTTGGGGTGGCCCTCGTGGGCCCTTCCAGCTCAGGATATTCTGTGATTTTGTGACCTGAGACATTTTTTAAAGCCACGAGAGGCTGGCTGGAAGGAGCTGTTTGCTCTGCAGGTCGTGCTGTCCCTGGGTCCATGCAGACAACGGGGCCACCACGTCACAGACAAGCAGAATAACTCTGCCATGAGCCCAGCTCTGAACAGCACAAACTGGGCACAGCAGGGCCAGAGCCTCTGCTTTCATCTGAAGTGTTCATGTGAACCTGTGTGCAAGTAAGAATCGCAGGCCCTTGGCTAATTTAAGGCAAAAGAAGAGTTTTCTCATTCTTTTTCTGAACCAGCTGCGTGGTGAGGCAGATCTGAGAGGTGCAGGAGGCTCAGCCTGGGTTCCAGAGCTGGAAGGGATGTCCCCAGTGCCCTGACCAGGCAGGAGGGCTTGGGAAGGGCCAATGGCAAGGGCAGGTGCCCAGGCAGTGGGGGAAACCCTGAAGCTCACTCAGCTGTGAGCAGCACTGATGCCATCAGTGGTGTCCTGAGCTCTTACTGAAAAATCAGATAATAACAAAGACCAAGTTATTGAAAGCAGTGCTGTTGTCTGCCTCCTGACCCCTGTGCCATTACTGGGCATTCTCTTCTCCTTGCAGCTCGGAGCAGATGTGGAAATATCCCTTTTAAATCCAGATTCAGGGAGATGCAGCAGGGGCAGGTTCCAGTCTGTCATCTTCAGAGTTTGCTGAATGCACCATGCCCTGCTGAAGGCATCAAGCCATGCCTATTGAAGTTTGGGTTGGGGTTTTTTTTTTCCCCCTAAATGACAGTTTATCTGAGCTGGGGGAATGAATGGATAATGTTACTATTTACATAAGCTCATTGTGATCTGTCTCAGTAATGTAATCAAATTAGGGTTAACTGCAGCTGGAGAATGCCAGCTTGTAAACTGTTTTTCAAAAAGAATCACATGGTGTTCCCTGACATGTTTAGTATACACTCAGGGGGCTCTGCAAAAATTCTAGCACATCCCTAACTGGTGTATCTGAGGCAGGATCCTGGTGCCACCAATTCCCTGAGCCCCGGGAAGGAAAGGCAGAGAAATCCTCTCCAGCCCAGGCCCAAGGCACAGGCTCTCCTGACGTGGCTGCTGCTGACATGTTGTCTTTCCCCTGGCTAAAATCAACAGATCAGTTGATAGAAAAAGCATGTGGTGTAAATTCTGAGCACATTCAGGAACATCTGTGCTAAGTGCAGGAGTGCAGCCCACTGCACACGTCGAGCTCTATATTTAGTCTCGTGGCATTCGCATGAGATGAAGCCCAGCCTGGGCTAAAAATTACCCAATGAGCAGATTTTCAAAGTATCTTGTTATTCTTCTTAATAAACATCACATCTGGGCCTTGCTTTGCCTGGTTCTGCCTCTCCCCTCTGAGCAGGAGGTGCCGTGGACATCCCGGGGTTGCACCACCCCCTTCCCATGTGCTGTGGAGGGTGGAATCCCAGGAAGGGCTCTGCTCCAGGGCACCTGGTGTGGCTGTTGGGTTGCTGTCTGGTCACACAGGTGTTTATTCCACACTGGGAATGCAGCAGGACAATTCTGAGGTTCCCTTCAGCTCCCTGGAAGGTTTCTGAAGGCTCATTCAGAGTGAGCTGTGCACTGGCTGGCAGTGGCTGGGCAAGGGGAGGTTTGGAATTCTGGCCTCTGCTCCTCCACAGACACTCCACGTGGATGGGGCCAACACCATCCCAAGCTGCCAACCTGCTCAGCTGGAGTGGGAAAATGGGACATTCAGGGCATTGGGCTGTGGGACGTGTCCAAGCCAATGCAGGTAGAGCTCAGCCCACAATAACACCTTGGACATATTTTTTTTTTTTAATCAGGTGTAAAGAAAGGATGAAATATTTAATCTGAACCAGTTCCTACTCTCCCACTACTGCTAAAATGCCTTTTCATCCATAAAATCACAGAACTGTTAAAGCTGGAAAAGACCTTTACGATCATCAAGTCAGTGCAGCACCACCAGCCTGTTCACCACTAATTGTCCATGTTCTGATAGTTTGAGTGTGGAGATGGTTCCATCAAAATTAAAATTCTTTGTGATGTGGAGGAGTTCTTCCCCCAAAAGTTCTGTAATAGATGGGAGGTCAAAAAGGATTTCACCAAATATCAAAACTCAGCCGTTTTCAAATACTTCAAACAAGCAGCAAGATCCTACAGAGGATTTTCTGCAAAATCACCATTTTTGAACATGGATGAAATATTTTCACAGAAATTCTCTTCTCTAAGAATTTTGAAATTCAGGATCTGCTATGAATTGAAAAAGGGAAAAAAAAAAAAAAAAAAAAAAAGGTTTCAGAGAAGGAACTTGCCCCTTGAGCACAGCTCTGTCCAAACCAACAAAAGGAAGCTTGTGTTGGCATCTCGATTCCGACTCAGGAATTCCTGACTCTTAAGCCTGTTTATACAGGGCTCCACCACAGCCCAATTTGCACTTCATTGGAGTTTTCTTTCCCCTCCACGTTTATGGTGCTGCTGGACGGGTGGATTACACACTCCGACTGCACACACTTCTCTGATTGTATCCAAAGGCTTTTTGCATGTAATAATTACAGGGAAGTGTCTTCATTTGGAGGCAGCTTTGTCCCCGTGGATGTTTTGGAGTCGTTTTGCATTTCTGTGTCAGCTCTGAAAGCTTGATGGCCTAATTCTCCAAAGGTTTTGGGGATTGCTGGCTCCTGGTGAGCTCGCTGGGAGCAGTCAGCATTCCCTGGAAGCTTGGTGGCATCTTGGACAGGCAGGATGGATGCTTAACTCCAGTCATTCACGGGGATGTCAGGGTGTTCCAGGGCAGGAACACAGAATTTTATGGCTCTGGGATTTGCCTCTTGATCCTATTTGCTCTCAGCTACTTTGGAAACCGCAGTTTCAACGTCCATTAGAGCTGGTGTAAAGCACGGAATGGTTTGGGGTTCTTCCCATGGAAACACAGCCCCTTGTTAGTGCAGCTGAGCTGCAGATTTGGCAATGGGTTGGAAATTTGTAAATCAGTCGATCTCACCTGGGTATGGCCAAAGAGGGCCCGGAGCTTCGTGCCAAACTCTCGGCTGCTAAAATGCAATGGAGCCTCTCCTCTCCTCTCCTCTCCTCTCCTCTCCTCTCCTCTCCTCTCCTCTCCTCTCCTCTCCTCTCCTCTCCTCTCCTCTCCTCTCCTCTCCTCTCCTCTCCTCTCCTCTCCTCTCCTCTCCTCTCCTCTCCTCTCCTCTCCTCTCCTCTCCTCTCCTCTCCTCTCCTCTCCTCTCCTCTCCTCTCCTCTCCTCTCCTCTCCTCTCCTCTCCTCTCCTCTCCTCTCCTCTCCTCTCCTCTCCTCTCCTCTCCTCTCCTCTCCTCTCCTCTCCTCTCCTCTCCTCTCCTCTCCTCTCCTCTCCTCTCCTCTCCTTTTCCTGAATTTCCCTGAACTTCTCTTCCCTGAACTTCGCTGAACTTCCCTGAACTTCCTTAAGCATCCCTGAACTTCCCTTCCCCATTTTAACCTACATTTCCTTCCATATTCGTCTCTCTTGGAGGTTTTTCCTGCTCTTTGGCAGCCAAACCGCCTCCCCCGGCTCTGGGAGCCTCGAGCCCCCCGAGCACCCCTTGGGTGCCTGTTTGACCTCAGCCACCCCAGATCCCCCCAGAGCTCCGGGAGCCGCTGGAATTCCCTCGATCAGGTCCCTTCCCGGTGTGTTTACCCTGCAGGGGGATCCAGGGTGATGCAGAGTTGAGGTACTTGACCTCCCCGAATGCCCGCTGACCTGGAGCTAATCTGAGGTGGAGCACAGCAGCGATTTAATGACTTGTTCCACCACACCTCGGCTGGAGGGGGAATTAGAGAGCGCTGGGGGGCCGGAGCATCCCGGGATCTGCCAGAGGGACTCAGCTCTGGAAATCCTGTGGGTGCCTGTTCCCTTGTTGCCCACACCCATCCTTTAGGTCTGCCAAACCTAAGGGAATTATTCACAGAAGTGACAGAAAACCTTAAAATATAAATTACAGTTGTGGTGAAAACGCTTTATCGAACTTCCCAAACATCTGGGTGCATTATTATCAATAATATTATCATTGGCCATTATTATCAATAATATGATATTTATTCATTCTGCTCCTCATCATCATAACAACAGCAATATGAATCTCTATTTTTTTATAGCATTCTTAGTTGCAACACAACTGACTTTGGTTTCTATTCTGTTTTTTCCTTAGCAAATACTGACTGATCCCGAGGTGACTGCCCAGGAGGGCAATATAAAAAAGGTAGGACATGGCTCAGTCTTCTGGGAGTTGTTTTATTCCCTGGCTTGGAAATGCACCCGGGCACTTTTCCTCCACTTTTGAACCAAGGTGTTGATGGCAATAATGTCGTAAAAGTTTTCCAGTGTTTGCTGTTGCTTTTTTGGATTAAGTGTTGTGGTTCTGTTGGCGTATTTTCCTGTCTTTTTGTCATTCCAGTCATTATGAAAGAGAAAATAATAGTTTGAGGTGTTCCTTGATTCAGCTACAACACAAACAGCTGCCAGGCCAAAGCGAAAAACCTCATTTACCTCTTTTCCAGTAAAAGAAAATGTTGGTCCTTTGTTAAAAGTGCTAAATTTTTGGAGGTCACTTCAGCATCAAATGTGGCTTATGTGAAGTCCAAGGGAAAAGGAATGGGTCTGTGCAAGGATAAAATTCAGCCCATGTGATGCATTAGTGGTGCTTTTCATCACATTGTGGGGCTCCAGCTGTAACAGTGACCAGAGAAAACGTGTTCCACACTCAGCCCAGCTGCACAAATGTCTCCACTGGAGCTGGGAGGCAGCCTCAGCACGACATATTTGGGCAGCCAGGCTGCTCGTTGGGTTGGGGTTTCCCTCAGAAGCACTGAAATGAGGTTTTATTCCATGTGGATCTGTTGGTTAACAGCTTTGCTGATTAAAGATTTACAAGTTGGGTTTGATTAGAGCTTCTCAACAGCTGTAGCTTGTGTGTAGCTCTGAAATAAGGAGCTGGTTGTGACTCCTTTTATGTGCAGTTGTCTTATAAAGGATGTTCACAGCCCTGTTTGTGAAGTTTTTGGGAGTGGGAAATCTCTGAGGCTGGCCCTTGCCACAGCTGCCATTGCTGCTCATCCTTCAGGCCTTGCTGCTTCTCCACTCTTAAAACTAAAAGGAATCCCTCAGCCAAACAGAGTGAAACACAATCCTTGCCAGGCTCCAGAGGAGTCAGACGGGGAAAAGGGATTTAGACACGTGTCCACTATGGCCTGTTCTATTCTTACCATGTTAAAAAATAAAAAATCAGGTTTTATTTGCAAGGCTCCCAAGAGGAAGCATCCTCTGAGTGCCCCGTGACCTCGCCAGGGACCTGTGGCAACAGGGCTGAACTTTTTACCTTGGGCACCCCCATAACTCATGGGTGTCTGTCCCTGCCTCTGTGGGATCCTTTTGTCTGGACAGACGTGGTGACAAGGTGGCAGGTTCTCATTATCCCCACACAGCTCCCACAAGGATGGAGGGAATTCTCCATGGCTCAGCTGATTCTTATTCAGTCTTTAATTACGATATCCCAAATGAACTCTCCATCCCCACCTCCAGGATCTGCATTACCCCAAAGAGAGCAGGAGTTGGGTGAAACAGGGAAACACGAGACTGGCAGTTTCATATGCTCAATCCATGGGTCTATATTTAAACTTTGTGCTTTTATTTCAAGGGGGATTGTTACAAAAACTGCAGGTCTTTGAAAAATGCCGTGTCCTTAAATATTTCCCCGTGCAGCAGGTATAAAACTGGACAATTGTGATATTTGACAAGGGGGGAAGGCCCGGCCTTCCACTTGTGTCTTTTAAATGCATTGTAGAGAAGCACTAGTGGGAGTTTATGAGGTGATAAATTTATTGAAGGATGGGCAGTAGGGTTTTACAGCTGGGGTAAAGGAGGTCAGAGCAGTAAGGTAAAGAGTTCAAGTCTAAACTTTATGGCTTGTGAAAAGACTACTGCGAGACAGCTTTTCAGTCAGGAGAAAATGAAAACTAAAGAATGAGAAATCACTCCGGACAATTTTTGTAGGATCTCTCAATTGTTTGGAAGTAGCACTCTGGCATTTGGCTCCAGTGGCACAAAACCCTCTCGGGAGCAGATTTCCTTTTCCAGCCTCTCTAAATCATTCAGTTGTCATATCCCTGAAGACACAATAGTTGAGATTTGACTTCAATTTATTCCTATTCCTTCAGAGATGAGTTGGTGGTGAGAAGGTGACTGAAGACAAATGTAACTGGAGTGGGTGGCCTGATTTAAACTGGGAGGGGAGGAAATCGGAGCTGCAGAGACCATAATTTCAGTGGCTCTTTTGACTGCTGCACCACAGGTTCAGAATTGGGCACTAACAAGGACTAGAAAGAGCAAAAAAAAAAAAAAAAATATATATCCAGAATGCAGAGAAAAACCTGTAAAACCAGGAAAAGGCAGGGAAGGGAAGGTGATAGCAGTGAGAGGTGTAGGGAGATGTGCATGAAGCAACCTCTGCTTAAAACTGACCCCAGAACTATCTCTGCTCTTAAGCTCCCAGGAAAAAAACACTCTTTTACATAACTTTAATGAAATGAAAGGCAGGGAAAAGTCTGCAGCAGAGCAGGGCCTGTTTTGCAGTGGAATAAAACAGGCTCTTTTTGGCTTGGAGCACAAAGAATAAGGATTTCTCACTAGATCTAGTATTGTTTGGTTCGTGTTACTGTTATTTCTGCTGGGACCGCTAACACCACAAAGCTGATTTCTTTGTTAGTGGCTGTCTGACAGGAATAATTTGATGTCATTGAAGGACCCATATCCAGGATCATTTTTTATATCTGTGCTGCTCCATGGATTGAAATGTGGTGTATACTTAATGAGCTTTCCTTGTATCACCTTTGCTTGCTGATACTTAGTTTAACTTAGACAAATACACAAGAGCTCCTCATCCTGTTTGTTTCATTTTAAATCATCACTGGTGGAAGCAATATTAAAACACAAAAGTCACTTATTTTAGTTATTTCAGTGACCTGAATGAGGACACTCAGAAATAAAAATATGAGTAATACCTGTGGGTTTATTGTCCCCAGCCCCCAAATGTCTTTTTTCCCAGCCCACATCCCTGCACTCTGTTTATTTTGCTTAGAAAGCAGCTCAGTGTCCTCTCCCTCTGAATTTTCCAAGCTTCTCCACTGCATTTAATAAACTGAGCAAACACCTTGTTGTCATTGTCACCGTCCCCGTTGTCATTTTGCTTTAACTTTGAGCTGAAAGATTTCCACTTCCTCCAGCAGGAAGCAAGGCCTGTGCCCATTACACACCAGCTTTTTTTTTTTTTTTTTTTTTTTTTTTTTTTTTTTTTTTTTTTTTTTTTCCCATGTAGATGCATTTCTCTCCCCTCCAAGGGTCACTTTGGATGAGGGTTCCAGAATGCTGGGGAAGGATTCTCTGTGTGTGCAGAGCTCCCAGCCAACCTCCCCGGGCCGGGCTGTTTTTCTGACCGTGGTGACAAGGGACCTCAGGGACTTCTCTCTTCAGTAGACTCTCTATTTAGTTTCTGTTTACTTAGAGGGAATAGCCTGAGGGGCTACTGGAGAGAAAACATCTGTGGGAGATAATCTATAGAGTTATCTATCTATCACTCTTGTCGACCCTGTCTCCCCTGAGAGCAAGCTGAGAGACTTGTAATAAAAAGGCATCGCTGAAGAGGCTTTAGGGACAAATAAAGAGACATGTTAAGGGCCAGCTGAAAAAGGATAGAAGACATTATTAAAGCTCAATAGCCGTCTTATCAAAATCCAATAGGATAGGCATTTGGCAAAAGGCTTTAAATTTATTCTTTGACTTTCTGGAGAGCTTGAATTTATCCATTAACAAGAATGTGCTGCACGGGGAGCGGGAGATGCTATCGGCTTCAAAAGGGTTGGATTCAATCTGGTATTGTGCAAAACACAACAAAAACTGAAGACAAAACCAATTTTCCCCCCTCCTCTGGCTGGCCTCATTCCTACATTGCCAAATATTAGAAGCTGTAAATATAATGCTGATGAGGCTGTGGGGGTAAAAGCAATTTAAGCAGAACGATTCTTCTGTGCTCACAAATCACACGGATTTATTATTAAAAATAAAGTGAATTTTAGAAAACTGAGTGTGACCAGAAATTTTGGCCTTTTAAAAAAGCATCAAGCAGCAAACAAGAAGCCCAGGTACGAGGAAAGCTTTCAGCTCTAAAGCAAAAGCAAAACCCCAACGAGTGTTTTGCTGCTGCAGATGCGAAGAGCGGGATGGGGCCATAAATCTCCCCGGGTTTATTATTATATCCAAAATGCTACAGGTCACAGGAACCATCTGATACTTCAGGAGCACATTGTTCGCGCGGGGATGATTGATTGATAATTATGATAATTTGCAAAATGATTATTTGGGTATTATGGCCGCGGCCTGTCCCGCCGGGTCGCTGTGAAGACATTTTCTATATCACGGGGCCGTCAGGAATGGCCTCTGGCAAGGAGGGATGTGGAGAGGTCTGGCCGGGCTCTCCCGGCGGGATCTGGGGGGCTGATGAATGATGACCCAGAGGAGTAAGAAATCAGACTTCAATAAGCAGTCAGGAAGGTAGTTAGGGAAGAGCAAGGGAGCTGCTCACTGTCTTTTGTGCAGCAATTACTGGGCAGGACAAACCCCCCCAGGCCTGAGCCTTGTGCACCCCGAGAGAGCAAATTGCAGATTTGAACCTGGATTTGCAGTTTTTGAAATTTCACACTTGAACCCAGGTTTGTAATTTCTCAAATTGCAGATTTGAACTTGGATTTGTAATTTCTCAAATTGCAGATTTGAACTTGGATTTGCAATTATTCGAATTGCAGATTTGCACCCGGATCTGATTTGAACCTGGATTTGCAGTTTTTCAAATTTCAGATTTGAACCCGGATGTGCAGTTTCTCAAATTGCAGATTTGAACCCGAATTTGTAATTTCTCAAATTGCAGATTTGAACCTGGCCTGCTCCGAGTTGCTGCCTTTGCAGCACAAATTGCAGTTCTGCACTTAGCAGGGATATATTATCATATTATCCCCAGCTCGTGGAAGGTGTTCCAAAACTCTCAGTGAGGATATCCCACAGATTTCTGTGAGTTTTCTTCACTTTCCTGTGCATTTCCCTCCACTTTGTGCACAATCCTCATCCTGGCTGAGAATTTACACAGAACTGGGTGTTAAAGATGCTCCACAACAATCCCAGATTTGGGGGCTCAAGCCCCATTTCTCCAGGGCTGCTGCTTCACAGTTGCTACTTAAAAAAGAGCTTTAATTTGCTTGTTTTATAGGTTGTATCTTTATGAAATAAAGGTATATTTAGCAGCCACAAACACAGGCAGCTTTGAGTTGATTTTTATAATCTTTTCCTGAATAGACTTGCGTCATTCCAATAAGCCCTGGACAAAAGAGTGGACAGTTGTCTGAGAGTCTTTTTTATAACATTTCTCTCTTTCTATTGTTAGAGAGCTGCTAATAAAAGAACCAGGAGTCCATTAATTCAGTGAATGAACATATAGTAAAGTCAGTTCCCTCTTGAGAACAATAATGTTGCGGTCAGCTTAGGTTTCCATGGAAACTAAGTACTTCTAAGAAGTTTGCATCCTTGATTTTGCTGAAATGAAGCATGTAAAGTAAAAAAAAAGGTGTAAGGCTGGCACGGAAAAGTCGGCAAAGAAAGTGATGGTTAAATTATTTTGCAGGAATAACATTGTATGTTGAATTTCTGTGATACAGATGTTTGGGCTGGGTTGTTTAGTGAGTGTGGGTATGAGAAATGGCTCCATGAAGAGATCTCGGGGGGTTTCGAGCCCATAAATCAGGCCAAGTTAAGAGGACTGGCAGTGGTTAAGTTTGCTCTCTCCATATCTGCAGAACGCTGAGGCAGCCCCAGGCACACGCACAGCGCAGTGCCTGTCCCAGGGCTCCCACACCCGCAGGTATGAAGGGGTTAATGGCAATTTCCCATTTCTCCCTGGCAAATAATGTGGATTTTGGGGACGGTGTGAACACCTCAGTTCTAAATAAGATCTTTCTGTGACTTGAGCTGGTTCTTCTCCTCCTCCGCCCGGTGCAAACCCCGGAGCTGCGATGTCGAGCTGCTCCCCAGCGCTGATTTATAAGCTGTGTCTGATTGCCCTGCATTGCTGGGGCTGAGGAGGTGTCCAAAACGTGCTGCTGAGCTGCTCACACACACGGCTCCGGTGACACACGGCTGCAGTGAGCAGCATCCCCTCAGATAAAAGTGCCCCTGAACTCCAGGCAGATTTAGGAGAGGCCACCTTGTTGTCTTGATGCATCCCAAGCGCAGACACACAGACTTTGGGCTGGGTTGGAGTTAGAAACTGCATTTCTGTGGAGGCCAGAAGACAGGTGGCTGCTGCCTTGGCAAAAGAAATGATTTAGAATCCTTCCCTGGGAGGGTGGGCAGGCCCTGGCAGAGGCTGCCCAGAGAAGCTGTGATCCCTGGAAGTGCCCAAGGCCAGGCTGGACAGGGCTTGGAGCAGCCTGGGACAGTGGAAGGTGGAACAAAATGATCTTGAAGGTCCAACCCAAACCATTCCATGGTTCTGTGATCAGGGCACAAGGGAGACCCATTAAGGCATTTTGGCTGAGTAATCAGTTATGCTAATAACGCATGCAAATTCAACATCCATAAACTTTTTTGTAACCAAGAGTTTCCTAAATAATCTGAAACCCTCACGTGCTGGTCCCTGCTCCCTTTGCTTGGGGTTTGTGGGAATGATCACACATTTAACAGTTTGAATACAAATTAAGAGTTTGAACACACACAAATTAAGAGTTCGAACACAAATTAAGAGTTTCAACACAAATTAATGAGCTTAAACACAAATTAACAGTTTTAACACTTCTCTCTCAATCCTCCTTTTCTCTCTGTGTCTATAAAATTCATTTCAGTGCTCCCCTGTTAAAAGCCACGTGCACTGTCATACACGAAATGCCAATACCCAGCGCTGCTGCTTATCCGCTCACATCCGATGTGTTTTTAATTGTTTGCATCAGGAGCCCAGGCTCCTTTTCCCTGCTAACCAAAGCGAGGGGCTGGCATTTCCACCCCGCCAGTGAAACAATATTCTGGATGATTAGGAGGCATTACAGCCCCGGCTCAGTTTGAAAATGCCAGAATGCCCCAGAGATCCCCATGAATCTGCTGCCAGCCGGCCCCTGTCAGAGCTGAAGGCAGCACTGTCTGGAGCCCAAAATCAACTTCAGGAAGGTCATGTGAAAGAAAATCCTCAGTCATCAGGAAGCCCTTGGCCCCGTGGCCTTTCTGACATTTTCTGACAAACCTTAAATCACCAGAGTAGACAAAACATCACAAATTTTGGAATGATAGCCTGTGGGATTTGGGGGCTGTGTGGTAACTTGGAAGGTAACACACACACACAGAGCCCCCTCCCCTCCCTCTGCTCTGCAATTCCTCCTCGGATGCTGAGCTGAGTGTGCCACGAGGGTTGTGCTGGGATCAGGTGCTGGAATGGGGTCTGGATGCAGCAGGGTGGGGTGGCAGCTGATGCAGCAGCAGAGGAAGGAGCTGCCCTGTGCCAGCTCCAGGCTTTTCCGTGGAACAGGGAATATTCCTCAGTGTGGGAGGTGGGATCTCTCCCAGGACAGGCTCCTGTTCCAGTGGGGAGTCTGGAATTGGGTTTTGTTGTGCGGTTCCGTACCTTAGAGAAGGCAGATGGCTCCATGAAGGTCACCTGGGATGCAGAGGGGTGTGCAGGATTGGGTTAATCCCACTGGAAGGAGAATTTGGGTCAGGTTTGAGCCTCTTGGAACTCCCTGGATAAAGAGGAAAACCTGGGCAGCAGCTGGGGAGGGAGGAAAGGGGAGGGTGGGAGTGAGTAACACCACAGTGACTTGAGGCTGGGTCCAGCCCCAATGGTGCTGCTGCAAAAATGAAAGCCAGGATGCAGAGAACTGGGTGCCAGTGAACAATAATTACAATAAATATACATAACATAACAAAAAAAAAAAAAAACCTTTTTAATTTTTTTTTCATATTTTGTTCTAGAAATAAATCAAGGCTCTGCAGAGCAGTGAAGGTGGGACGGTTGTCCCACAGGGACAACAAGATATATTGATATATTTTGATTTTAGATTCTATAGGATTTCTATGAGATGTTAAAACACATGTTCTGGGGAAAAAAAAAAAAAAACAACCCAACCAAGTTTATTTTTCACAGGACACTTTGGGGAGAAAAATAAAGGGAAGTAATCACCAGAAGTCAGCTCCTCTGTGATGTTCAGTGGTGCCTTCCCTCTGGAAATTTCAGCTCTGTAAACATGTATACAACTATATATAAAAATATAGATATTATAATAATAGTAGCAGCACTAAAGCACTAAATTAAGTGCTTAAATCCTTTCTTGGCTAACCCAAGCAATTCTTTTTTTTTTATTACTTTTTCCCCTCCTTATTTTAGACTGCAACATAGAATATAGACCAGAAATACCAAAAGCTGTGGAATAGATTAGAAACTCATTTATAAACTTCAGAGGAACTTTTTCTCCTGCTTAATGTGACCTTATAAGTAACTGAAATTAAGAAATCTCCTGTCATCTGGAGGCATCCCCTCTGCTAATCTTCTGGAGTTAGCTGATTGTTTTAGGGATTTGTTGCCATGAATTCTAGCCTTGGGGAGGTGAATTTGCTACCCAGCATTTTTCCAGCTCATTAATAACTGCTGCAGAGATAGTTCTGCACTGCTGCTGTCAGGACATCTTAGCCCCTGCTTGGTGCAATAATTCCTTCTGTTCCAGAAGAATAAATTGCAACTCTTAAAGGAATTGCTTCTCTGAGTTTCCACTGAAATTTCAGGCTTCAGCTCTTCTGCCCCAGAATGTTGGTTCTTCCTCACGGAAAGTCTGGGAAAACTCTGGCAATTTGTATCAGTGCTGCTGCCTCAAGGTAGTTTTTAGGACAGTGTTAAGTTCTTCTTTCCTGAAATATTCAATTTTAAAATCAGTCAAGAGGAATTTTCATTTCTTCAGTGTCTGCCCTTCCAATTACTAATACTTATATGTGAAACCAGGAAAGTCTTGACTTTCACTGTTCATCTCTTCCCTTAATACCTGCTTCAGTTTTTTCCCTCTTTCTCCATTGCTGCCCAGAAATAAGCTGGACTTTTCTCCTGGTTATCTTGGCAAATCCAAGCAGTCTCTTGCTCAGCTCCTGCTTCCATGAAATGGAGATTAATCATTTTCCTTGTCATGGGAATCTTAAAATAGGTGAATCCTGGAAAATGTCTGTGCTGGGGCTGGGGTTGCCTTGTAAATCCACCCACAGGAAAACAGCCTCAGCTCTGCCTGGGCTTGGGATGCCCCTTGCACTGACCTCATCCCTTTTTTCTGCCTGGGTGTCTCTTCTTCCCCTGAATTCCTGCTGGGAACAGAGGAATCCTGGAGGGTTATTTTCCTGCTTTCCTGCAATGCCAAGCAGGAAGGATGTGCAATTTTTCCTAAGGAGGTTGTGCTGTCCCTGAGTAAGATCCTTCCTCTCAGGCTTTGTGTCTGCTGATGACTCGAACATGTCCTCGAGTTCCAACAGCAATTTATTCCTGGCAGTTTGTATTTGCCAGTCCTTTTGCCAAGAAAAACTTGGGATTGGGATAGTGTCCCACCCTCCATTCCAGGTCTGCTGCTCACCATATGCTCCTTTGCTCTTTCCTGCAAACCCCAGAGCATCCCCTGCTAAACCCACGTACAAACTGGGCACTCTTGGAGTAGGAAATGTGGGATTTAAATCATGTTTCTTTTTCCAAGGCATTGCTATATCAGAGCTATAGATACATAGATATACATTCAACCATCCAGCAAATCCCATCCTCATCCAGGAGCTGGGTTGGGTTTATCCAAAACACTTCATGCCCAGCTGCTGTTCACACAACTAATGATCCATTTTTAAAGTATTTAATTCCAGGAGAAGAAGCCATAATTGTCAGTCATGGACATTTTAATTATTGTTATGTTGATAGCATGATTTTCTCAGAGCAATGAAGTCAGAAAAATGAGATTCATTATTGAATCCTGGTGTATGTCCACATTACTGCTGGGCCCAGAGCGTGCTTTAACCATTTGCAACATGAATATTTGTGTTCTGGTGACTTCAAAGTGTTACAGAGCAAGATAGCCATGAAAGCAGAATATTCTGAGACAATTTTAAACGGTCCTTTTTGCTCCATGACAGGAAGGTTGGCAAAGGAGCAGCTGCTGGATGTGAGGGTTTGCAGCCGTGTTTGGTTTGGAAACTCACTCTGAAGTTTGGATGCATCTCTGAAATCCATCAGAACCCCTTTGGTCTGAAAAACATCCATGAAAACCTTGCACATGACTTCATTTTTTTTTTTTTTTTTCTTTCATACATTTCTTCTAATTCCTCAGACTAACTGGGCTGGAAATACCCAAGGAATAGATTTTCTTGCTGCATTTTCTTTGTTCTGTTTGTAACTCCAGGGAAAGCCTGGAAGTGTTGGAAGCTTTTGCACATAAATGATGAGAAAAGAAACTAATGGAGTTTTGCTTTTTCTCTGAAAGTTCAGAATCCTTTAGATCTGGACGAGGCTTTGAGTGTGTTCTGCTTCTTGCAGAGGAGTAGAACCCAAGAAAAAGGACTTTTTAAAAATATATCTACATGGATTGAGTCTCCACAAAGCACAACCACAAATTGATTGGCATAACGAGCAGATGTTAGGCTTTAAAGAGGGAGAGGGGATTTTTCCAGCTACATTTCTCAGCTCTGTGGTTAAATTAATATTTAGTGTCAGTCAGAAAACCTGCTGGACTCTCTCTGGGTAGGACAGAAACTGCTGATCTCACTGACCCTCTGTATCTTTGCTCTTCCCTCAGCCTTGTGCTTTTTGTGCTCTTTTTCTGTGATGCTTGAAGATGTCAAACTCTGAATTATAAAGCCATGTGGCTGGTGCCTCTCTCTCCCATTTGAGGATAACCAAAGCTCTCTGTATTTACACAGCCAGGATTTGCCTTTGTAGTAGCCCCATTTCCCCCCCAGGTTGTTTTCACTCCCATAAAATAGCTCACCTGTGCTTGTACAGGGCTCCCCCCTTTCATGCTAACATAGCACATCAAATATTTGTTTGCTTTCTTTTTTAAATATCAATGAATAGCCACTTCCTTTAAAAAAATAAAAGAAGAAGAAGAAGAAGAAGAAGAAGAAGAAGAAGAAGAAGAAGAAGAAGAAGAAGAAGAAGAAGAAGAAGAAGAAGAAGAAGAAGAAGAAGAAGAAGAAGAAGAAGAAGAAGAAGAAGAAGAAGAAGAAGAAGAAGAAGAAAAAGAAGAAGAAAGCTGCTGAGCATCTCATTTCACAGGTCTGCTGTTGTAAAACTGCAAAGCCAGTGTGGTGGCACAGAAATCCTATAAATACATGAATTTGATCTGATTTTGTGCTTGCACAAGGAAAGTTCTTTAAGATAAGCAGATGTCATGCTGTACAAGAAGCCGCTGAAATTCATATTCTGCATTTAGGGTCGCTCACCTGTGTCACACACAGAACAGGACCAGGAGGAACCAGCCCAGGAGCAAGGTTTGGGTTGGATGCTGAGAAAAAGGAGCCCCTGGAATAGCTGAGAGCTGAGCAGGCTCTCTGGGGAGGAGGTAAAATACCTGCCCCTGCAGGCTCCGGAGAGGTTTAGGCAAATTTTAGACAAAACCTGCCAGGCCGGCCTGGATCTCCACAATCCTGCATGAGAATGAGCGGGAGCCGGGATGGCTTGGCCAGCTCCCTCTCAGCACAGGGGTTTTCACCGTGCCCATGGGTTTATCTTGTTCATCAGTGAGAAAGGCAGGAGCCCGAGTGTCCTTTCATTCCGCACGTGCGGCCCCAGCGCATGGGGAAAATGCGAGCTGGGGGCACTGAAAGCTTTTCTTCTCGTTTTTTAGGCTCTTTTTGCCTCCCTTTAATGGTGCCTGGGAAGTGTCGTGCCCTTTGTGTTCGGTTTTCCTTATCAGCCGAGCATTTTTCTCCGTTTTCAAGTGGATTTGGTGCTCAGGAGAGCTGGCAGGTGGGGAGCAAGGTGATCTGAGGGGCTGAAAGTAGCTGAGTTATCCGGCATGGAAACTGGATCCATCAGTTGATCCAGGTTCTAAAACGTGTGGCTGTACACACCTGGATAACAGAAAAGCAGAGGAAAAGGAAGGAAAGGGAGGAAGAGAGAGAGGAAGAAAGAGAGAGAAGGAGAAAGAGAAATAGAGAGAGAGAGAGAAAGAGAGGAGAGAAAGAGAGAAAGAAAAAGAGAAAGAGAAAAAGAGAGATAGAGAGAAAGAGAGAGAAAAAGAGAAAGATAGAAAGAGAGAGAGGAAAGAGAGAGAGAAAGAGAGGAGAGAAGGAGAGAGAAAGAAAGAATGAAAAAGAAAAGAAAAGAAAAGAAAAGAAAAGAAAAGAAAAGAAAGAAAGAAAGAAAGAAAGAAAGAAAGAAAGAAAGAAAGAAAGAAAGAAAGAAAGAAAGAAAGAAAGAAAGAAAGAAAGAAAGAAAGAAAGAAAGAAAGAAAGAAAGAAAGAAAGAAAGAAAGAAAGAAAGAAAGAAAGAAAGAAAGAAAGAAAGAAAAAAAGAGAAAAAGTAGAAGTTCTAATAGTTGCAACTGTAAGCCAGAGTTCTGAATGAATCTATTAAGTTAAAACAAGGATGGTAAAACCATGGAATAACAGCTGCAAGTGAATGCTGGAATGCTCAGTGCTTTTATAAAGAAGATTGAAGGTGTCGAAGCATTTTTCTGTTTCAACATGGCAGTTCTTTGTCCTTGCGGCTGACATTGCTGAGTTTCTATGTATCGTTGCACTGGGTGGAAACATCCTTTAACTGCCAGACAGCACTTACCGATAAGCCACCAATTAATAATGTTGATTTGAAAAGCCCGAGAATAGGTGAGAAAGCAAAGTCCTTTGGTAAGTCATATTTGCACAGTATTAAGAGTCCCCTTTTACCTGGCCCAGCAAACACGGCGTCGGGAGCTCCGTGCCATTGAAAAGCTGAGAGACTCTAATGATATGTGCAACTGATAATCGCCACTCCTCGCCGCTCAGCACCCACTTATCGTGCCTTTTGTACGTACATACCTTTGCAACAGGCAGCTCCCGGCTGTGGTTCTCTTTCCTAAATAGCCAGAGGGGAGGATTTTTTGGTGTTTTGTTTTTTTTTTTTTTTTTTTTTTCTTTTTGTGTGTTTTTTTTGTTTGTTTGTTTTTGTTGTTGTTGTTGTTATTGTTTTTGGTTTGGTTTGGTTTTGTTGTTGCTGTTGTTTTGGTTTTTTGGGTTTTTTTTTTTGTTTGTTTCCCCTGCTACATCGACCTGTTTCATCAAAGGAGTAACTGTCGGGGAGGAATCAGCATTTCCTTCAAAGCTCGGACTGAAGGCTTTGCGTTGGGTCTGGGTGTGCAAACATCCCCCTCTGTTTGCTCAGCTGATGCCACAGCCGTCCCTCAGCGCCGGCAGGGCAAGGCCAGCGCTGGTTCTGACGGAACAAAAAGGGATTAAAGCCGCTGGCAAACGCCAAAGCAACTCGCTGAGGGAGTCACAGATGATTCCACACAGCCACTCGTGGGCTTTGGTGGAGGTGCTTTGTGTGGGTAAAAAAAAGATCTCAGGGTGCCCACAGCGCCAGGGTTCCGGGCTCTCGAATCACGGCATCCCCTAAACTCTCATTTAGCAAAAGAACAAACTGCAGAAAAGTCAAAATCCCAATCCAGCCGGGCCCAGGCAAGCGGGGCACGGAAGGTGTGAGGTGGGGACGCGTCTTGAGCAGAGCAGGGCTCGGAACGCGCCCCATCTTCTCTATCTTTGTATGTTCCTGTGCTCTTAAAAAGGCATAGAAATGGAATTAATTAGAAGTAGATGAAGCTGTTTGATTAAAGGGCTTACTTGTTGCCCGGCCGTATGTGGAGGTATAGAAATGCAATTAGTTAGAGAGTGCCATTAGCAGTGTCAGGGACCAGAAGTAATAGAGCTTAACCCTCCCGGGAGGCTGGGATCCCGCGCTGCAGGGCCGGGGTTACACCACAACAACTGTTTTTCCCTCTTAACTCTTTCCGTGGAGAGTTTCCCAGCAAGAGCCAGCCTGTTCAAACACACACAGAGCCAGCTCTGCCCTCCCCGCAATCAGCAGCCCTGCAAAACGAGAAGTTCCACAAAGACTCGCTTTTAAAACATGCAAAACACATCAATTTGTCAGCTTTCAGAAATCCCTTGAGAGCGTGGCTGGGAGCGTGATCCTGCTGCAGCATCTGTTGGTGTGGCAGTGACCTGCAGGGTTTTGGGGTGAGAGTGGTGATAAAACACACGGGATTGAGCAGGAGCCTTTCCCGAGGGACGCACTGGGGAGCTGCACGGGGCTGCTGCAGTTTCACTTTATCAGGTGCTGCCTAAATTCACTTCGATGGCATCAGAATTTGTCTGCCCGCTGCTCAGGGTGCACTTTGGACACCTCTGGGATCTCTTTTAAGGAGTTTTGCGTGGTCTTGCTGCTGTTGCTCCTCGAGATCTGCTGGGTGTGAGGAGGGAAGTGTTGGCCGAGTTCTGGCTTTTGAGGTTTCAGTCTCCCTGCCCAGCTCTCTTGCTGCTCTTTCATGGAAGCAGGACTGACTGAAGTGCTGGAGTGTGAGTGCTCAGCCTCCCTGCCAGCTCAGCAACCTGCCCACAGCCGTGGCATCCAAACGCTTTCTGGGGAGGAGCATCCACGTATGGGATGCCCTTGGGTGAGAGAATGATCCCCAGCATCAGCCAAGGTTGGGGCAAGCCCACTCCAAAGCACTCAAAATGTGTGCGAGGTGTCTGTCCTTTCCCTTGAGAAAGTGCCGCTCTCCAGATGAAAAGAAATGCACTTCATATTTCAGCTGATAATGAGAAGTTAATAAAATCGGGATTTTGTGCAATGCAAGACCTCTGACATCTTAATCTTTATTAAAGAGACTTAAACTACCAGGAACTGCTGGTGCTGACTGGCACAGCCAGACTCGAGAAACACCAGGAGAGACTGGTCAAATGAACTGTTAAACAACTCTTCCTAATCCATCAGGAAGAAACAATAAGTGCTGGAAACATCTATTTACCATGCATCAATCACGCTTACCTAAGCAATTTCTAAGTAATTATACTTCTGTTATATGGTTCCTGAGATGACTGGTCTGAATGAGATGTTGGCTTTATTAAAACAAAAAAAAAAAATCACTTTACTTGGCATATCAAATGTTGTTTCACATTCTGTCACAGTAGTAATTTTTCTGGACATGATTTCTGCTAATTGTTGTGTTAAAATCCTATATGGAATTCAAATAACTGCTTTTCCCTTTTAAAAACTTGACAAAAGGAAGGGTTTAAAAAAATTTAAGTGGTAGAGATTTTGTCTGTTGAGTTCTGCAAAGTCAGTAAAAAAGGTATTGGGACCAGCTTGCTGAGATGTGACCCATGGGAAGGGAATATTGGGGACAGGGAGAATAAAACTGATCTTTGCTGCAGTGAAAGCTAAGTGCTTTTTTCCTTATTTATTTATATTTCTGCCTGCTTTTATCCAAAGCCATCCCTGCAGGAGCAGGCAGAGATTGGAGGCTCTGGTGGTCTCCAGGACACACCAAGCTGTGAACAACCATCTCGTTCCTATTCTGAAGATTTTGCTTATATTTTCCCTGACCAATAGAACATTCCAGGCTAGTGGATCAATTAATGGAGGGCAGTTTGTCTCTCCATTTTATACAGCCATGCAAATGCAGAGCCTTGTGTCTCGTTGACCTTTGATGTTTGAACATCACGGAGTTATAAAAACAGATAGAAATATATGTGTGTTTTACAGACCCATCATTGTGTGGGGCTTTGAAATGTCGTTTTCTAATCCACTCAGAGGAAGGGGAGGGATGGAGTCTTTGTCAGTATCCAAGCAATTAGGATAATTAAAAAAGAAAGCTTATTGGGTAAACATGCTCTTAGATTGTGACCTCTTAATTAATGGACTACAGGGAGAAATTACAGCGGTGGCAAGATAATTAACACATGCATTTAAAAAGAACTGTTAGACAAGGGTATTATAGGATAGTAAGACACAGATTTGAATCACGGAAGGACTCTGGAGGTGAACAAACACGGTGGAACAAGACAAGATTTGCATGTGTGAGTGCCCCAGTACACAAGAGGGACAGATTAGGATAACTTTATCACACTTAAGGGCTTTAAGTCCAGGCTGGGTTTTGTGGAGTCTCCCAGGAGCAGAATTCCACCACAGGATGTGTTGTCATTCCTGGCAATTCTGAATTTTGCCACGGGAGGGTTGGAAACTTTGCTCTCCTCAACAGGGATGTTGGCACTCATCAGGGAGCTGTTTGTCTGTTTTTGGGCACCCTGCACGTGCCCTCCGGATTTTGTGGCTCCCACCAATCCTGACAGCTCCAGTCAGTACTTTGGAAACTGGATCAGTCATTAACAAATTTAAAAAAATGAGTTTAGGAACCAGATTGTTTCCCTTCTCAGAGCAGAGTTTGGGTCATGTGTGCTGTTGGATTACAAAGTCAGTCATCACCCCCAGTGTGGAGAGAGCTCCAAACAAGCCAGAATACCCAAAGCAGACATTCTTTGATTGATTTGCCACTTTCTGTCACCAAAACTGTCTCATCCTTGGCAGGTACAAAGCAGAGCAGGTTGAGGGGGAGTTCTCAGGCTCTGGCTTTGTACACAAGCACCCAAACCAGTGTGAGCACAGAGATGAGTGATGGTTATCAGCAGTGTTATCAATAATTCACCAGTGTCGGGTTTGTTTTGGTGCCTGGCAGGTGAGGGGCTGAGCAGAGCAGCAGCATCTCAGCATCTTCCTCCCCTGTCATCATTTCCCCAGCACCACCTTTGGGGTTTTTGTCCATTTTTGAAAGAGAAGGGCACAATCAAAGCTCTGTGATGCCCAGACCTACCTTTGCAATAGGGTTTTTATCTCTGCAGAGTGACTGTTCCTGGGCTGGCTGTCAGGATTGCCCTGCTCAGTGCAGGGAAGCAAAGCTCAGAGCACCAGAGTCTCTGATGGAGCATTGCTCAGTGTCTTGGGAAGGGCACAAACACCGAACAGGGATCTCCAAGCTCATGGAATTGACAGTGGGAAGGGCACAAAGACCTAACAGGGATCTCCAAGCTCATGGAATTACCCATGGGAAGGGCACAAACACCGAACAGGGATCTCCAAGCTCATGGAATTGCCCATGGATCAGGCTAAATCTTGCCCAAAATGTGGAGGGACTTTGGATGGGCTATGGAGGTGCTTTGTGTGGGTAGAAAAGGTCTCAGGGTGCACACAAGGCCAGGGTTCTGGGCTCTGCAATCACTAAATCCCCTAAACTCTCATTTATTGAAAGAACAAACTGCAGAAAAGTTGAAAACCGAAATGATTTGTGCTTAAGGGATCAAAGCTCACGCTCCAAACGTGCACACAAGCCAAAGCTGGATGATTAGGTACAGTTTGAGGAACATGTGATTTGCATAAGTCCCCACTCCCCGCAGCATCCCAGGGAACAAAGAGATGCTCTGCCAAGCCAACATTTCAGGGATCCCACCGAGCACTTACCCAAATCCCACCCACTTCTTGGTGAGTCTCAGCACTGCTGCTTTTGTCTGAATATAAATGTCCCTGTTCAGTGCAGTGTTCATCCTACCTGGGACATTAAGAGATGCATGTGGACTAAAAAAAATATTTTAAAAAAGCATTATGAATGTTTGATTAGTGACTTGGGCCCCAAATTTTTAACTAATTGAGCACATTAAATGGTATGTCTGTGAAAGACTAATACAAGACACTTTTCAAAGCTTCTTTAATAAAAATTCTATTTGGGATTTGACCATAATGGCTATCCTTGCTTGCCAAAACATGACTTCTTAGCAGGTGACTTTCATCAAGTACATCTGAAATAGTACCTAAATGAATTAGCAATAAAATGGACTTAGGCCGAGCAGTAGGAGCCTCCATTAATCTTGGGTTAATCACTAAAGAGATGCCATTCACTTTTCTTAAGAAGTCACATTTTTCTCCCCTTGCTGGCGACCAGATTTCATAAAGTAACATATTTCTAATGAAAGGGCTCTGCTTGAATTAAAACCCTGAAGGTTTATGCAGATTTTAGTTTTGATTACTGCTGGCATGGGCTCTTAGCAGACTCCGGAAGGTAGGGCCGCAGTGAAAGAGTCCCAGCATGCAGTTCATAATATTCTTTGAAATAAAATAGTGCACTTGTACTTAGTGGCTTTAATCAGCTCTGACTTTTGATAGTCAAACAATAGCTAATTACAGTAACACCTGCCTTCTAAGTCATGTCATGTAGGTTATTGCCAACAAGAGACCTTGTATCTTAGCTGCGTGATTATTATAGAGTCTAAAACCTATCTGTTCAAAAAAGAGGGGGGAGAAGAGTGGAGTTTGGTGGCCATTATCCCTCTTTTTATTGTCTGATGCATTTCTGGTTTTTCTCGTGGCAGTTTGCAGCGTTTGAAAGGCGCAGAGTTGGTGTTTATGGCTGGATCAGAGATGGGAGTCTCGGGGAGAAGGATACGATTTGCAGCTCTCACTTTTCCGTGCTCTAACGGGAGATAATGCTGGATGTGTGCAGCCCCAAACCTACCTGAATGCGTCTCAATTTTCAGTGTAGCACAAAATTTGAAATATGTTGTGAGTTGGTTGTATCATCGGATCTCTGGCGGGCAGCCACGGAGCAGAATTTTATTTCGCCGTCATTAAATGCACTGGTACGGGAAGGGGAACAAAGGGCCATTTATTCCAACCTTCATCATTTCTGGAAGGGTTTCATAACATAAAAAAATACCCAGCTAAGAACCCGATTTTGAAATGACAGACCATGTTTCTGGAAAGAAATCCACACTTTTCCCCAAAAATATCTGCCTTTCCTGTGAGGAATTGAGCCGGACGGGTTTCCCTGTCGGGCGGAAGCCATAAATTATTGTCTCATTGAAGACTCTTTTCTCATTAATTTTGCCAGCAAATAAGGCTTCGTTTTCACAAACTCAGTCAAGTGAATAATATCAGATGTTTGCCAGAGGGTCTCCAAGAGCTGCAGCTCCGTGTGCTTATCCTGGAGTGATGCTCCCTGCTCCAGACCAAAAGGATAACGGGACAGATTTGGCTCCCAGTTCTCCCAGATTTGGACTCAGAACTGTGTGAGCAGGGAAATTGAGGGTTTTAATGCTCAGAGCATTCAGAGAAATCCTGGGAGTGTAAAAGGGTCCAAATGGAGATGTCCTTGGATCTTGTTTTACAGGGTGTGTTTTATGTGTTGATGTTTTAGGAAATTGTCACGGGCGGGTTTTGAATGCCCGGGGTTCCACTGTTCTTCCTCTGTGATTTTGAAGGCAAATAGATTGAATTCTGGGAAGAGCATCTTTCTCAGATAGCTCTGCTCTGGCTGACAATAGAATCCCTTCAAAATATTTGGGGATTTTGGCAAGATGTGGCGTATCTCTGCCCTGGGCTTTTCACCTGGAATCTTGCATTTCCTGCACCGTAACCCATCACATCTGAGTACTGGGTGGGTGTTGGGGGGGTTAAATTTCCCTTTGCAATCAGACTGCATGTTTAAAGAAATCATTCCTTCTGGATTATACAAGGAATTTGCGAGGGAATGTATTCAGGGTTACCTCAACGAGCAGGGAATTCATGTCACAAGGACGTGTTGTTAACTCTGCTTCCCAAAACCACTTCTAAGTTCAGCCTTTAATGGGTTGGCTTTCCCCTCTAAGTTATTCTTTCTCACTCCATCATTTGTCACGTTAACCTCAAACCGTGTAGCGAGAAATCTTCTTTCTATCAGTTACCATGTTTGCCATATCTGATCAGCGTGATTGATCATGGCCCCAGCCACAGGTTGGTAATAAGCTGTTTTGAGAGAGACACACATTTCCCCCAGGACAAAGCTGGCATGACAGCATTATAAACTGGCCATTTATCAAGCTGCTCCCAGGTGGTCACTGTCGGAGCACGGCTCGGCAGCCCGGCCTTCCAGGGAGCTACGGGGGGATGGACCCGGGGCTGGTGGGCACCGTGCTGCAGCTCATGCAGGAGACAGTAACAAATGACACCGCGCTGCAGGCGCGATCCCGAGCGCAAATGTCACGCCTGGAGTCGGCCAAGTCCCTCCTGGAGCGCGGCGGCTCCCGTGGCGGCGGGGTAAAACATCAAAACGTCGTGGGTAAAACATCAAAACATCGTGGGGAAAACATCAAAACGTCATGGGGAAAACATCAAAACGTCGTGGGGAAAACATCAAAACGTCGTGGGTAAAACATCAAAACGTCGTGGGGAAAACATCAAAACGTCGTGGGGAAAACACCAAAACGTCGTGGGGAAAACATCAAAACGTCGTGGGACAGCTCCACGGGGAATGCTGTGGGGTTTGCTGTGCCCCGAGGGGATGGGGCTAACAGGCTACTTGCCCTCATTTTAATCTTTGATTAGGTGGGGTATTGGCCAGCCTTTTCTTGGGGTGTGAAGGTGTGGCTCTGGGCAGACAGCCACCAAGGTGTGTGGGCATCTGTGGAGTCTAAAGACAGAAGGAATTTAGGAAAACTCCCTTGCTTTGAGCAACCCAATGTGCTTTCATGAAATTGCTCACTGTATTCAATATGCTTGACTTAAGATCCTCACAAAACTGCAATGCAATCTTGTGTAAACTGCAATTGAAAAGAGTTTTTATCCAAAACAATTTGTAGGGTCTGTTATTTTTTTTTTTTAAATATGTGTTTTTAGAGTAGAGAGCCAGACACTAACACACATCTGAGATGGAAGCCTTGTGTGGTTTGTAGTTTACACATCAGAAAATAATCCAGCATAAGTATGAAAATTTAACTGGCATCCAGCTGCAGATTTTATTGGAACATGCTTTGGTTGGGGATTACAACCCCCTTTGGGGGATGCTGCTGTCCAAAGTAGGGATGGAGCAGAATCATCTGTGCAGCCCAGGACTTTCCAGAGGCTGTGTTTGTGGGGAGGCTGGAGAGCATCTCCCACCAGTTGTGATGGATGAGAGAAGGTTCAGGGTGACCTAAATGTGGCCTTCCAGTTCCTGAAGGAGCCGACAAGAAAGATGGAGATGGAGTTTTTCCAAGGGCCTGGAGTGACAGGGCAAGGGGGAGTGGTTTCGCACTCCCAGAGGGGAAGTTCAGGGTGGATATATGGAAATATGGAAAAAATCCTTCCCTGTGAGGGTGGTGGGGCCCTGGCACAGGGTGCCCAGAGAAGCTGTGGCTGCCTCTGGATCCCTAGAAGTGCCCAAGGTCAGCTTGGACGGGGCTTGGACTGACCTGGGATAGTGGAAGGTGTCCCTGCCCATGGCCATGGCAGGTGTCCATGCCCATGGCAGGGACAAAATTGAACAAATTTATCTTTAAGGTCCTTTCCAACCCAAACTTCTCATGAATTTCCATGAAATTCATCTTCTGAAGAACTGCATAAGGTGTTACAAAACTGTTTTTCTTTTAAGCTGCTCTGTGTTGTGTTCCGCCCCCCACCCTCCTCCCCTTTCCCCTGAATTTTGGTAAAGTGACTTTTATTTTACAGCTTAAATGTGTAGTTATTCCCAGACTGCACAAACTGCAATTTTTAATCTTAATGATAGATTTAGTGACCACTGAAGTGTAAAATAAACTACTGTGGCCTAATCAATCAAATCTGCATAGTTGAGAGAAAGCACCTGTATGAGGCTTTTATATCAGAATGTCTGTAATGGTAATAGATGTTTATTAGCAACCATAAAGCTGTTTGAATTTAATATCTCTCTAAATAACACCAACAGCATTAAAACAAATCTCTAAAGCAAATGCAACTGTGCCATAAACAGCCCACAATGCGGGGTTTAAAAGCCATTACAAGAATCCTGTGAGATTCATGGGTTGTTCTGTGGCTTAGGACACTCAGCTGGGAGGCAGCGAACATGGCACATGTTGGGAGGAGCCCCTGGAATAAAGCATTGTCCAGGTATTTGTGGAGGGACAGATTTTGTATTTTGGCACAAAATGTTTTGTTCAATGCAACAGGCAGCAGAAGCTTCCACCAGGGCAGTGTTTACATCTGAAATGTCCTGAAAAAGAAATCAAATCCCGTCAGGTTTCAGGCCAAGAAGCTCCTCCCGTGCAGTGCTGAGGACTCCGAGGTGCTTTGGAAACACTGAAGAGGCTGCAAACACTCCAGACTTGTTCAAGTGCTCGTCCCTCGTAGTCAGAAGTGAACACAAAGTACCTCCTGAGCAGTTTTGTTAGGTTTCCTTGGCACTTCGATATCTGTGGAAAACAAACGTGTGGTCCTAAGAAAATGGCGTAAAAGTAAAATCATTAACAGATCACTAAGGCCATTAATGCACTTTCAAGGATTTAAAAAATATTCAGGTTTTGTGGGTTTAAAACAGTTCAGGTTTTCTTCTGTTTAATCAAGAGTTCTTCTTTAGAACTCTTATTTACTGGAATAATACTCTCCCTTATTTACTGGAATGTTAAAAACATCCTTGGGGGTGGTTATAAGCTGAAAAACTCTCAGAAAAGCTGCTTTTAAATCCTGAAAATACAATTTTCACTGAGAATGGCTACTCATGGACTGGGAAGTATTTTAAAAACATATGAGCCACTCTGGGAACTTTTTCTGGGCAGCTCTGTGAGAGGATTGGGGTGAGAGGGAATGGATCCCACGGATCCACAGGCAGGGATTGGCTGCACTGGGTGGTGCTGGTCCTGCTGAGGTGCCTAAAGCTCTTCTCCTGGAAAATGGACACTGAAATCCACACTTTTATGGCATATGGAAGCAGGTAAACCACAGTTCTGGGATCCTGATGCAGCCTGAGGCTGGGGCCCCCAAGAAGTGGTTGTTCTTTGGGTGGCAGTGGTCAGATCAAAGTGGTTGGGAAGAACAGGAATGTTCAGCTGGGGCATGTGGGGAGGAACAGGGACAGCGTTCCCCAGTTTGTTCCCAAGGTCTGGGATTCCCACGGGGGACATTGGGGTGCTCTGTGCTCTGACACAGCCAGGTCAGCCCCTCCTGGGGAATGCCAGATCCCAGGATTGTCCAAAAGAAGTGAGGCCTGAGCAGGGATTTTTCCCAGAAAGGGAGGAGAAAAGCGAAGTGAAACATCAGCCTGTTCCTGGGAGGGAGCAGGGAGAGGGCACTTGGTGCTGGAGGAGTGTGGCTGACATCTCATCTGTTTCTGGGAGGGCGTGGAGTGGCAAAGGGAATCCTCTGCAAGCCTGGAAATGAAATTTCAGGAGGAATTTTTGAGGTGTTAAAAAGCCGGGTGAGGCTCTGCGGGGCTGGCACGGACAGTGCTCCCAATGCCTGGTGACCTGCCTGCTGTAGCTGTGGCTTCCAGACTGAGCTGGATCTGCAAGGAGTCGGGCAGGGGACTGCCTGTGATCCCTGGGGGCTGGGACTGTGGTGGGGAGGGCTTGGAACACCCCAGCTTTGTGTTTGTGCTGTCCCCTGAGCAGGAAACCCCCTGGTTCCGCTGGCAGGGCTGGCACGGGGGAGCCGCAGACAGTTTGGGCAGGAGGTGACAGACTGAGAGAGAAGCCTATCACCTACCAACCCCCAAAACAACTGTGAATGATCAAAATGAATGCTACTTATCATTTGTAGGAAGTGCAGGGTTGATATGTGGCCTGTGGGAGGTGTTAGGAAGAAGAAGCTGCGTGGTTTGATGGCGAGCGACGGAACAGCTTTTCCTCAGCTCTTCAAACGCAGCTAAATAAGGACTCTGCAACAGCAGAATGGTTTCTGTTATAAAGAATCATTTCTTATTTTGCTATAAATTACAAAACACCACCACCACCCTTCCAAAAAAAAAAAAAAAGAAAAGAAAGTGGCTTGAGCAGGAACAATTGCAGGAGACAGCGCAGGGGCTGCCCGGGCGCGATAACGAGCCCTGAGCTCAGCTGGGGAAGCGGAGGGGCAGCAGCCCCCCAGCACCAGGGATTTTCCTTTCCATCAGGGAGAGAAAAAAAAAATGTAACAGAAAGCCAGAGAGGGTGGGATTGGATTGTAGAGGCCACAGACCAGAGAGAGCACCAGGAATTATTTCAGGGATTAATTTCAGGACTCGTTCTGGGCTGGGTTGGACTCAATGAACTTGAAGGTCTCTTCCAACCTAGGCCTTCTGTGAATTCTGTGAACCCATCAGAAACTGGTTTTACCTGTTTCATGTAACTATTAAACTGTTCCAACCTGAGGTTTAAGTTCTGCCCATCGTTTCCCACTGCTGTTCCTTTTGTGCCACCTTTGTCCTTGCAGCCCCTGGGATTTTCTCTGATCTCTGTTTGGACTGTGAGTTCACCTCAATCCCTGGGAATCCCCCAGCTGTGATTCCCAACCATGGAACTGCTCGTGAGGAGCTTGGGAAGCAAAGAGCAAATCTGGCTCAGCTGTTTCCTCCTCGTGCTCTCCCCCTTCTTTTATGTCTTGCTTCCCTCCTGACTTATGAATTCCTTGAGACAGGCCCTGTTTTTTTGTCACTTCCTCCAAGGTGCCAATCCGTGCTGGATTTTCCTGGGTGCTCTGGCAGGGTACTCAGGGATGCTGGAGGAGCTTGTCCCCGTTGTTTTGTGTGAGGCAGGTGTGACGTGCTGAGGACAGAAACGAGGTGTTCTGGGGCTGTGAAGGCGTTCCAGTGGTTTTTTGGGGAAGCCTTTCAGGCGTGTGAGCAGCTGGGTGCAAAGCTGCCATCGTGGCCGCTGGTTTTCACACTCTCTGCAGGATGAGAAATGGGTGAGCTGAGCTCAGCAAGTGTTGCAGACTTGTCTTGCACCGAGTGCAGCAGGATGAGGGAAATTGGGACAGGAAGAAATGGAGAAACTCCTGTCAGCCTTGCCTTAGGTGTGGAAAGATAACCCAGCTCTGGTCGATCCCTTCCTTCTGAACACAGCTTTTAAAAATATTTCCTGCCTTGTACATCTTGTCCAGAAACAAGACACCAAAACCTGGCCATTTTCAAAGCTCCAATATTAAATTATGGTGCCAGATCACAGCTCAGACACAACTCTCTGCTCTTGAGTGCATTACTCAATGAGAAGAACAATCATCTTAACTAATTATTCTCTTCTCCCGGCAATTAGTGACAGGGTGAGAGGAAACAGCCTCAAACTGTGCCAGGGGAGGTTCAGGCTGGACATCAGGAGGAATTTCTCCATGGAAGGGGTGGTCAGGCTTTGGAAGGGGAGCTTTGGAGTCCCCACCCCTGGAAGTATCCAAGGAACTCCTGGGTGTGGCACTCAGAGCTGTGGGCTGGGGACAAGGTGGGGATTGGTCACAGGTTGGACTTGGAGGAGTTTTCCAACCTCAGTGATTGTGTGATTCTGTGATTGTGTGATCAAAATGTTACTACTGTGCTTCAGGAAGGGGAGAGCTTCCAAAATTTGGGTAGAAAGTTGAGAGAGGCAGCCCGTGCTGTCATGGATTTGTGTCCCAGCACAAACTTGTGGGGATGCTTGAGCACCTTCATCATCTCAGTTCATCAGATCCAGCTTCCAAAGAGGGAAACTCAGTTCTGTCTCTGAATGGGGTGGACTGGGAGCTCCTCAGCAGTGTGGTGGTGCAGCACCTTGTGTAAAGAGCCTGTGCTCCTCAGAGAACCAGGAATTATTCCTAAAATTCCCAATTTTCACATTTGGGAGCAGGACTGTGATGCAGATGAAGGGCAGTGTCCCCTTAAACTGGTGTAACTCTCAATCTAAAGGACTTCTTCTGTGAGTTTTGCTATAAAATAAATATCCTGTCCAACCACAGCACTCATTGGCCCAAATGAAATAATTTGTCTTTAAAATGCATTATTTCTCCTTCTCCAAGCAGAGCCAAAGGCCTGAGTCTGCCTTCAGGATTAGCAGCCAGCACAATTTCAATTTATAAATGAAGCCCTTTCTGATTTGCAAATAAAAAGCATCTGAAACCACTAACCAACTTGACTTGAGTTTTTCTGCCTATAAAAATGTCTGAACCATTTGTTATTAGAATTTTCTAACTGGAAAATGAGCTCCTACGAGCAAATATATCCAAGTTTCAATTGGAAGATGAGAAGAGTTTGATTTTTGGATGAGAGGAGTTAAAAAATCTTCACGTTTGTAAGGAAGCTCAGAGCACTTGGTCCTCTAGAAACAGTTTCATTTTAAACAACCACCAAGCCGTGTTGCTGCACCTGAATTAGGGACACGCAGTTAAAGGACTTACTGTACTTGGACCCAAAAATCCAGGTGCAGAATTGTGGCCCCAGCAGAGCAAGGAGGAGTTTTCCCATGGATTTCAGGGGGATTGGGATTGTTAATCCAGCGTCTGTCTCAAGGGGAAGCGTTTGCACAAACACACACAGTGCTGACAAAACCACCACGGGACGGGGTGTTCTTCCCACATTTCTTTGGCTGTTTGCATGTGGAGCCACTGAATACCACAAAAAATACTAATTGAGACCAGAGTAATTGCAGTTTGGTTGTAAATGACTCAGCAAAGAGCTGTAAATTCAGCAAGTTCAGCAAGTTCAGGTGAGCTCAGGGATGGCCGTGGCTGTGTGAGAGGCTGGGCTGGCTCAGGGATGATTCTGCTTCCCAGCTTTTCTCTCTTCTGATCTGTGCAGGTATTCCAGGAATATTTTAGTGTCCTCAGTTTCATAGCAAAACAAGGAAATAAAAGGTGCAGAACTCAAAACTTGAGGTTACTTTTTAAATGTTAAGCTGGTCTGGGGCTGTGGTAGGAATTCAGGGTGACTCCTCTGAGTTTTGGGTTTCTTTTAGTCAGAAAGATTGAAGTTGTCACCCCTTTGCCCAGGTCTGATTTCCTGATTTCTTAACCCCCACTTCAATGTTGGTTTCTGCTGCTGAGACATGAACATTGCTGTGCCAGGCAAAACAGTTGGAATGGTTGGAAAACCAGTCCCAGCTGGGAATGTGCAGACCTGGGGCAGAAGATCATGGCATCATTTATTTTGGAAAAGACCTCCAAGCTGATCCAGCCCATCGAGATACACCAGGCTGGAGGAGGGCTCAGGCTGCATTTGTTTTTCCTTGTTACTTTACAAATTGAAGAGGAGGGGGGAAAAATATTGTAAACAAACAAAAAGTCTCCACTCTCAGTTTGTTTGTGTTTTCCTGGTTCCAGACTGCTCCTCCCACTCTTTCCTCAGCTGGTGCCTCACTTTGGCTGCTGTTTGTGTGCAGGGTCTTGCTGGAACCATGGGCTGGGGGAGGCCGTGGAGTTGTGCCCCCTCCAGCCCACTGCACCCCATTCCTCCAGGAATACTTTGGAGTTCAATGTCTTTTAACACTGCTTGAAATGGGTTTTGTTGAGTCTGAGCTGCCCTTGTGGAGGATTCCTGCTGCAGGAGGAGGTTTCCTTAGTGGCTGTTTGAGGGGAGATCAGTGGAAGGGCAGGGTGAGGTGTTCTGCGGGCCTGGGGCAATTTGGTGTCACCTCTTGGCCCTATCCCCACCTGCCCCAGCCCCTGAGGAAGGAAAATCCCTGGAAGAACCCCTGGGAGTGTTCCTGTGTCCCAGTGCATTGAACCAGCCTGGCCTTTGGCACTCCTGGAGGAACCACTCAGGATACAGGAGCTCCATTCCAGGCTTAACCAAAAGTTTTCCTAAACCCAGGCAATCCCTGTGCTGTGACAACCTAAGCAGGTCTCCGTGCAGTGTCCAGGATGGGGAATTGCCCTGGATGAGGGACACAGGGAGCGTCTTCCCACAAAACAGAATAATATCAAATATTACCGAACTACAGAATAATTTCCATAAAACCCCACAATTTCCCATGTTAACCCCACCTGTCCTGCTCCCGTGTGTCCCTTGCTCCTCCTGGAACACGTCTGGCCAAGGAACTGCTGCTATGGATGGGCCAGGACCACTGCCAAGGGGCATCCCCTGGTTCTCCCCATCCCTGTGCCCACCGCAGCAGCGTGCCCGGGGCTGGCAGGGCTGGGAGAGCCCCGTTACCCCCTTTTATGCCTCGTTATTCCTCTTGTGTCCCGTTACTCCCATTACCCCCTGTTGTCCCCAGTTATCTCCCCGTTACCCTCCATTATTCCCATTTTTCCCCTTATTCCCCCCAATTATTCCTGTTATTCCCCCTTACTCCCCTGTTATTCTCGTAACAGGGGAGTATCCCCCCCAGTATCCCCCGTTATGCCCGTTATTCCCATTATCCCACCATTATTCCTGCTGTCCCCCCTTATTCCCATTAGCCTCTCTTATCCCCTGTTGTCCCCGTTAATCCCATTATTCCCCCATTACCCCTGTTACTCCTGTTATCCCCCCTTATTCCCATTATCTCCCATTATGCCAGTTATTCCTGTTATCCCCATTATCCCACAGTTATTCCTGATGTCCCCCCTTATTCCCCTTATCCTCTGTTATCCCCTGTTCTCCCCGTTATTCCCATCATTCCCCCACTACCCTGTTATCCCCGTTATTCCCGTTATCCCCCCGTTACTCCCACCATACCCCGTTTTTTGTTATCCCCCATTATCCCCCTGTTATTCCTGTTGTTACCGTTACCCCATTACCCCATTATTCCAGTTATCCCCCCCTTTATTCCCATTATCCCCTTACCCCATTATTCCAGTTATTCCCCCCTTTATTCCCATTATCCCGTTACCCCATTATTCCAGTTATCTCCCCACTATTCCCATTATCCCGTTACCCCATTATTCCAGTTATCTCCCCACTATTCCCATTATCCCCTGCCATTCCCATTATCCCCTCCACTATTCCTGTTATCCCCCCGTTATCTCCCCCTTATCCCCGTTATTTCCCCATTATTGCTGTTATTCCCTGTTATCCCCGTTATTCCAGTTCTCCCCCATTATCTCCCCATTATTCCCATTATTGCCCGTTATCCCCCCATTATTCCCGTTATCCCCCGTTATTCCCATTATCCCCATTATTCCCCGGTCATTCCCATTATTCCTGTTATCCCCATTATTCCCCCGTTATTCCCGTTATTCCCCCATTATTTCCATTATCCCCATTATTCCTGTTATCCCAGTTATTCCCGTTATTCCTCCCCACTATTCCTATTATTCCCGTTATCCCCGTTATTCCCATTATTCCCCCATTATTCCCCTTATTCCCATTATCCCTGTTATTCCCCCATTATTCCTGTTATCCCCCGTTACTCCCGTTATCCCCGTTATTCCTGTTATCCCCCATTATTCCTGTTATCCCTGTTATTCCCCTTAACCCCCATTATTCCCCCATTATTCCCCATTATTCCCGTTATCCCCGTTACTCCCATTATTCCCCCATTATTCCCATAATTGCCATTATCCCCATTATTACCGTTATCCCCATTATTGTCGTTATCCCTGTTATTCCCGTTAACCCCTGTTATTCCCCCGTTATTCCCGTTATTCTCCCGTTATTCCCGTTATTCCCCTTTTATTCCCATTATCCCCCCTTTATTGCCCCGTTATTCCCGTTATTCCCCCGTTATTCCAATTATTCCCGTTATCCCTCTTATTCCCGTTAACCCCCGTTATTCCCTCGTTATTCCCCCATTATTCCCGTTATCCCCCCGTTATTCCCGTTATCCCCCCCTTTATTCCCGTTATCCCCCTTTTATTCCCTTTATTCCCCCGTTATTCCCGTTATCCCCCCTTTATTCCCTTTATTCCCCCGTTATTCCCTTTATCCCCCCGTTATTCCCGTTATCCCCCCTTTATTCCCTTTATCCCCCCGTTATTCCCGTTATCCCCCCGTTATTCCCGTTATCCCCCCTTTATTCCCTTTATCCCCCCGTTATTCCCTTTATTCCCCCGTTATTCCCGTTATTCCCCCGTTATTCCCTTTTATCCCCCCGTTATCCCCCCGTTATTCCCGTTATCCCCCCGTTATTCCCTTTATCCCCCCGTTATTCCCGTTATCCCCCCTTTATTCCCTTTATCCCCCCGTTATTCCCGTTATCCCCCCGTTATTCCCGTTATTCCCCCGTTATTCCCGTTATCCCCCCGTTATCCCCCCGTTATTCCCCCGTTATTCCCGTTATCCCCCCGTTATTCCCGTTATTCCCGTTATTCCCCCGTTATCCCCCCGTTATTCCCGTTATCCCCCCGTTATTCCCGTTATCCCAGTCCGCCCCCGGCGCTCGGCCTGGGCGAGGGCTCCCCCTCTCGGCGCTGCCGCGGAACTGCCTTAAGGCTCAATCCCCCCCATCCCGCTCCTGCCTCTGGAACAGGGAAAATCCCATTTTTTGACTTCTATTTTTCATTTCTCGCCGCAGGTGTTGCCCTTAACCAGTGCCGAGCCTGAACCCAGGCTTGCTTTCAGGCAAACCTTTTTTTTGGAAGGATCACTCCCTCTCCCATCAGTCTTGGAAGAATTTCCTTCCTTTCCTTTTCCTTCCAAAGTCTCAGCTTCCAGGACGGTTTGGTTTCAAAGGAGCCACGTAGGGGTTTGTGTCTCTACTGAGTCTTTAAGGGCTGTGGTTCTGTTCCCCATAGTGGGTCTATATCAAAAATGACAGCACTTTTCTGGATATTATTATTCCAATGGAATAAACTGTGCCTGGATACACCGATTTCCAGGGCATTGTGAGTGTTGTGTGGGAGGATTTGGTAGGAATGAGATCCAGCTTCGGAGCTCGTTTGTTCAAAACCAAAACACGTAAATAAACCCTCCCCCCAAAAAAAAGTCCTGAGATGCTTTTAGGACTCAAATAGCTCTGTTTTGTGCCAGAATGGAGATTTTCAATTTTGCCCAAACAGCAAAAGATTTAAAGGGAAGATTTGTCTGGAAGTAGTGAAATGTTGTCTTGTGATTCAGTTTGTTCAATTACTCCAAACTCTTGTGAAAAAATATCCCTTTTCTCATACCAATTTGAGGAATTTGGCAGCGTTGCTAACGGGGAATTTTGCCTTGTAGGATGATCCCATATTCCTGGTTCTATCTGGGAGTCTCCCAGAGGAGGGATGGCAGAGGATTTTCCCCCTTCTCCATGTGCTCCATGTGGAATGGGAATGCTCAGGGAAGGGAGATCAACTGCTTGGGAGTAACAAAACTCCAAAATTCTGGATTGATTTCTCTGGAGACTCGAGCCTGCAGCATTTTGGGAGAAGTTCCAGGCTCAGAGAATGTGGAAATGCTGTCAGACATGTTCTGAGCTCTGTGCTTATCTCCAACCTTGTTTTAATATTTGTGGGTCCCTTTAACCCCTGAACTGTGGCAGAGGAAGGCCCCGAGTTAACAAAATCCCTGTTCCAAACTGTTGGGATTTATGATGGCACTGGAAATATTTCTGTGGCGTGTGTGTGACATCGGCTGGGATTTTATTAGACCTACACTTGAGAATCAATTCACAAAAGGCAGAAGCAGGAAAATCTTGGTGAACCATTAATCAGCCCTTCTTACCAGCAAACCCAGCGCAGTGTTTATGTGACAAGTGGAATGGATTCCATGACAATTTTATCTGGAAATTCTCTCTCTGCCTCACAGCAGTGCTGAATGCAATTCCCTTGTTAGTACTACTTAGGAATATATGTTTATTTAGTCTTTTATTTCTGATAGCTCTGACTGTCTGGAAGTTCTCAGCAGGTTTTATCTTCTGTCATAAATGATGACACCTCTTTGTATGTGGGTGAATGCACAGTATGTGCAGATAATTGTGTTTTTTCCTCAGTCAGGGAGTTCAGCCTCTCTCCTAGTGTTCATTATCCTGTTTCCCTGAACCAAAATGAATTCTTTTTATTGTGAGAAACATTTCATGAGCTGTGGGAGTAGGAAAGGCTGTGGATCTCTTTGAACCCCACTGCAATATTAATTTGAATGGGTCATTATGAGCCAACACGATCAGAGGAACTGGAAAATGTTGGGGTTTATCCAAGTTTGTTCACAACTTAAAGTCCCACCTCAAATGATAGCTTGTTTGGGTTTGGGTTTATTTGATACCTCTAAACACCATTTGTATGTACCAGATATTGGAGATCAGTCAGAGGTTGGACTTGATAATCTTGGAGGTCTTTTCCAACCTAAATGATTTTCTGATTCTGTGATTCTGTTCAGATTGAAGTTGTACCCAAAATCTGCTGTGTAGGGACTGGCACGTGGAGATTTCTGTTGCATCCATTTGCCTCCCTAAGCAGCACAACCAAAATATCTCTTTTGCTGTGACATTCCAGCTTCTTTAGGCCCATGAAAGGTGCAGAAATGAATTTGGACCTGAGCAATGTTTGTTTTCTGATCCTGTTACATTTTGTCTGAATCAGATTGAAAAAAAATTTTGCAAAAGTCTTTATGGAAGTGAATTTAATTGGGAATAAGGAGGGAAAAATCAGAGGGAGAGGATCTAAGGTGTCTCACGGCAGATTTCGAGCAGTTTTTCTTTGTGAAATTAGCAGAGTTTGTAAAGACAATTTCAGGTCACTTCATCATCAAAGGGTTAATTCTAATTTTGAACTTCCCAAATGTCAGTGCTCTTCTATCCAAAATTACAGCAACTGGCTTTATCAACATATGCTTTTCATTACCTACAAGACTTACAATATTTTTGGTGTCTGTATCAACTTGATTCAATTACTGGTACCACTGCAAGGGAACATTCCCTCCAGGGAAAAGGGGGTGAATGCATCAGTGCCCATGGATACAGTGTAGGGAGCAGATTAATATAACAGATTTACATCGAGACTGCTGACTCCATTACTTTAAAACTCCTGTAATTGACTTTTTTAAAAATGACATTAGCATTTAAATGGTACTATCGTTACAAGGGTGAAGGTTCAGCAGAATATGATCAATTTATTGAGCTCTTCAAATGTTCTTTTGATATTTATTTTTTGTTGTCATGCTGGAGGGGTTTTTAGTGTTTTGTCAGAGGCAGGGAAAAGTCTATAGCACAGAGATCTTGGGCTGAGCAGCTGCTGGGGGGGAAGGCATGGCAAGCACAAGTTGCTCAGAGTTCTCTTCCTCATCTCCATCCCTCCCACCTGGAACTTTTTTGAGATGTAAAATTCCAGTAAGACAGAAAGGGATGATTTGCAGAAGCTGTTGTTGCCCTGTGAGAAGAGCCTGGTGCTCGTGGCCTTCTGTGGAAAACAGGCAGGGCCCTTATCCACCATGAAGGGCCTTTCCAGCATCACACATCCAAATCATTTCAGTTGCCTTCAAAACAGCTTCCAGTCCAACCAGTGCAGCTTCCACTTCCAGAGATTTCACATGGGCCTGGCACAATGATGCTCTCCAAACCCCACTGATTTGGTCCAAGCTTTTCAGGAGAGATTTCTTCATGGAAAAGGTGCTCAGGCTTAGGAAGGGGCTGCCCAGGGAGGTGCTGGAGTCCCCATCCTTGGAGAAGTTCAAGGAATGACTGGATGTGGCACTCAGTGCTCTGGGCTGGGTGACAAGGTGGCCATTGGGCACAGGTTGGTTTCAATGGACTTTTAGAAACATCTTTTCCAGCCTCAGTGGTTCTGTGATTCCATGGGCTGATGCACTGTCAACCTTTCCTCTGGGGAGGTTCCACAGAAGGTCCAGCACCATTCCATCTGCAGGGAGGGTGTGGGAGATGCTTCTGTGCAGGTGAGAAGGTCCCTGGGAGTTCACTGAACGCACCAAACTCTGAGTTTCGCTGCACTGACAGAAATTTGGAGTGGTTTCCTTAGACCTCAGCATGGTGGGAAATGCTCAAGAGGACGATCCTCCAAAACCAGCCTGTTGTGGCTGTAACCTATTAAAGACTGGATTATTGTAAAGGAGTTTTTTTTGGGGGTGCCAAAAAAATTTGCGTGGCTGCAAAGTATGTTGGGAAATAAGCCTCTAACAGAAAAGTAGCAGGACAGAGCCTGTCCTTGTGGAAATCCTAACCCAGAAAACTGGGATGGCCAACAGCTGGTACCTGCAGTGTTATCCCTGCAGCGTCCCCAGACACACCCATGACAGACAGACACCTGTGTGTGCACATGCACATCCATAAAATCAGTAATTCTGGCCTAAATATTCAGATGAAGCAAAGTTCTAGAACTTCCTGAACGCAGATCAAGTCCTCCTCAGGAGTGTCATCATTTTCAAGCCTTCAGACTGAAAAAACGGTGGAGATTTGGGGGTAAATTTGTGGTGCCTTACTTGGACATTCTCATTTGTGGATCAATAAGCTTTAAGGCTTTTCCTCCTGAGCTACCAAGTGCCACAAAGCCCAGAACAGAAATGTAACAGCCCATGGGGTTTTGATGGGCCCACTTTGTTTCTCCCAATTTTAAGATGCAAAATTTAAAAGGAGAAGAGAGCAACTGTGCTGATTTTTTACAGTTTTAATTCGCAGCTCTTTGGCTGCTGCCGATAAAATCAATGCATCCCGCTCCTGATCTCTGTGGAAAAGCAGGTCTGGGATGCAGGGGGAGTTCAGACCACAGCAGCAATAGGTAACTTGGGATCCCTCCTGCTTGCCTGGCTATAAAAATGCTTTGTAATGACCCAGTTCGACCCTGCCAGTTCCCCCTGACCTCCTCCTTCTCAGGATGCTGCTTAATTTGCACTAATTACATTCCGTTCTGACAGAAACTTGGACATTGTCTCAAGCTCTCAGGTATTCTCACTGCCACGTCCCAGCTCAGAGTGGGAAAATGGCAATAAGTAATTTATGAAAATAGATTTTGTTTAATATAATACACCAGTAGCTTGCACGTAGTGTATCTGTGTGTATAAACACCCCTTCAAGAATGACTTGATGTTTTAATCTTGAATTCTTCCTGGGATTCAGGAGGCTGCTTAAACCCAGCAGTAGCACTTGGAATAATTAGTGCAGTCATTGGCATTGGGGTGGTTTTTCTTGGTTTGCCTCCAGAATCCCAGGTTAAATTCCTAATAATAATTCTGAGGTTGATGACCACTACAGAGAATTCTGCTTCAAGGAGGTCAGTAAGGTAGGAAAGATCTTCCAAAAGATCTTTCCAAAAGGAAAATTTATGGGACAGGTTCAGCTTAGGTTCTCCTAAAATCAGGGCTTAGTGAAGGTGTCTGCACGTGTGGGTTGAACAGAGATGAGGAAAAATGAATTCATTTTTGTGGCTTACAATGGAGCGAGCAACAAACCTGTCAGACAAGTTGATCACAAAATTGGACTGTGTCAAAATGCCTGTTTTGGCCTAAAATTGAGCCTTTTTAGTGAGGAGGGAGCCTGGCACCAGAGTGTGTGTGAAGGAACATGAACCTCTGGCTCCTGCTTTGCGCTGACACAGCCTCTGTTCCCTGCCTGGCCGATGTGTGTGAGGTTTGTCACCCCACCTCCCTCTGCCTTGTGCAGAATGATTTCCACAGCCAGAGCTGTTCTGCTCCTCGTTCAGGTGTGTGGGTGATGCTGAGCACAGCTCAGGACCCCTCTGTGCCATACCAGAGCCACCAGGCCACGGGCCCGTTGTGCAAGGAGTGGCAGAGAGGGGCTGGTGGCGTTGTCACAGTGTGACACGGGGACACAGCCCAGCTGTGACAGCCACATGGCAACGATGGATCCCACTCTAGGAGCTAGGAGAATGTGTCTTTGAGAGAATGCAAGGCCCTGCTGTCCCAATGCAAGCAGATCCCCACCCGAAGGCCCAAAATGACGGCCAAAAACCAGCCCAGGGAGCACATGCCAAGGCTTTGTGTTACCTCCCAAAGCAGCAGAGCCGAGGCATTGTTGGACTGCACCGAGGCTTTTAGGCACAGACGGTATCAGCAAAGCAGTTGCATGTTTCAAAATATTGTATCATTTTAAAGTGCAGTGCACATTAGGTCAGTGAAAGGGGATCCGCCAATTTGAAGCGCGGGCGGATAAAGCGGCTCTGTGTTCGCAGAGACAGAGGCACCCCGGGCCCGAAATCCCTGGAGCTGTCTTTCAGAGAGTGATAGTTACGGAAATTAGCAGTGCAGAAATCCATCCTAATCATTCATCGGGAGCCTTATTAACTGCCTTAGCCATGTTATTAGCAGAGGGCCCGGCCCCCGCGCGGGCACGGGGATGGCTCCCTGCGCCCCGGCCCTCCCACGGCCCGGCCCTCGGGAACTGCTTCACAAACGGCCGTGGCACGAGGGAAAAGATGATCTGATCTTCATGTAAATGCCTTCTTGTAAATGCCAGGCAATCGGAGAGAGAAACACCTCCGGAAGCAGCTCTGCTGTACTGGGAGAGCTGGGGGTGTTCACCTGGAGGAGAGGAGGCTCTGGGGGGGTCTTAGAGCTCCTTCCAGGGCCTGAAGGGGCTCCAGGAGAGCTGGAGAAGGACTGGGGACAAGGGATGGAGGGAAAGGACACAGGGAATGGCTCCCACTGCCAGAGGGCAGGGATGGATGGGAGATTGGGAATGAATTCCTGGCTGCTAGGGTGGGGACGTCCTGGCACAGGCTGCCCCTGGATCCCTGGAAGTGTCCAAGGCCAGGTTGGATGGGGCTTGGGGCCACCTGGGCTAGTGGAAGGTGTCCCTGGTCATGGCAGGGAGTGGGAATGGATGGCTGCAAGGTCCATTCCAAACCAAACCATTCCATGATTCCCTGACAGGGGTGAGCTGTGACTCAGCTTCTGCTGCTCCTCTGTGAGCACCACAGGGCTCTGCCTGTCCCTCCACCCAGACAGGGCTGGCATGGCAATAACAAAAGAGAGACAGCCAGGAGAGGGTCCTGGGTGACTGTGCCAGTGGCTGAAGCCATTGCAGGGCCTGGTTTTGAATGGCCATGGCTGGAAGTGGGAAGTGCCTTGAAAGCAGCCGGTGTCTAAATACTGCATTTAACATGCTGGGAGTTATAACAACTCTTTCTTATTGACAAACTTTACCTGAATAAGGAAAAACCCAATATTTGGTCCAGCTGACCTTCCCAGAGAGAATTTTACCATAAACTTTGCCCCTAATTTTATTTTATTTTCTGAGTATCAATTTGAGACCCATTCTTAAAAAAAAGAACGCCAGACTGTTTCACAAGGGTGACCCTCAGGATCCCCATTTGATGTTAGCTCCAAATGAAAGAAAATGAAATTACACACTTGTGCTCAAGGATTTACGTCTGTGAATCCCACTCCGGCTGGTATCTCCACCATTAAGGAAACAAAGAACATAGAGGAGATAAATAATACTTGGGAAAGACAGAATCTTTTTTGTCTGCTCCTTTATCTGTAGTTTGACTGTGTTCCTTAAGTGTTGAAAGGGGCACTTTCTTGGCAAGTATGACACAAATAACCTTCACCCTTGACTGCACTGTCGGAGACAGTTATAAATTTGAGGATAAAGGACACGAACAAGAGTTACTTTATATGACATTTTCTCATTATAGCAGGGATGGGGAAGTGAGGGAGTGTTCCCTCCTTACTTGTCCTGGGGTTGTTTGTCACACACTCGGGTTTTTGGCCCAGCAGTTCTGTGTCACAGCCAGTGGCCTGTGGGGATGTTGGTTTTTGTGCTCTGGGCTCCTTTTTCCTGACTTTTGTCACCCAACCAAGCTGTCCTTCCTCCAGCAAGGATGTGGCACTGGGCAGCCCTGACCCTTCCCAAAGGGCCATTTGGGAATCCCAGTATTTAATAATCCCAGTATTTAATAATCCCAGTATTTAATAATCCCAGTATTTAATAATGATCTGAAGACAGGAGAGAGTTCTCTTTTCAAGAGACAGCTCGAAAGAATAATTTTTTTTCAAAGAAAGTGTTTACAAATTTTTTAATGAAATGTTTTCTCTTGAGGGTAAATGTATCATGGAGAATTTCAAAGTGAGAAAGACCTACGCAGCAGTACATTGAAAATAGTTTAACATAAGCAGCTGAAAGATATTAATTAAAATTATTAGTTATATATTCTTAGAAACAGTTTCATCATATTTCATGCTGAAAAGTGGGAAATTTGCATTGAATATTTGGAAGAAATCCTTCCCTGTGAGGGTGGGGAGGCCCTGGCACAGGTTTTCCAGAGAAGCTGTGGCTGCCCATGGATCCCTGGAAGTGTCCAAGGCCAGGCTGGATGGGGCTTGGAGCAACCTGGGAGAGTGGAAGGGGTGGAATGAGATGAGCTTTAAGGTCCCTTCCAACCCAATCCATTCTATGTTCTATAATATTTTTAGACACATTCAAAAGATTTTCTAAGGTTTTTTCACTCCTTTAAACATTTTTGTTTAATTGCAGCAGCCCTCAGCATGTGGCTGTGTTTATGCTGTGAACAAACTCAGGGTATTTTCTTCTTTCTCCTATTGCAGAGCTTTTGAGGGAATTTTTCAGACTTTCATCAGTGCATTTTTAAGATTTCTTTTTCAAGGTTTATTAGAAAATTGCAAAAACCTGCATCAAAAAAACCAGCAGTACCACCACGAGCTTGGCAGAATGTTATCCCAGAAGCCCTGATTTTTGTTCCTGGGGACATTTGGGGGCTTCATTCCTCCTCCAGGGTCGGGGCTGGAGTTGGGGCACGTGGGGTTAGAATGAAACCTGCCCGTGGACACTGAGTTTGATAACAGCATCTGGCTAAAGCCCACTGATATCTGTGCAGTGATTCATCAGCTCAGAACCAAGACAAGGCTTTAGTAAGAGGCAAATATTGCCCGGGGCAAAGTGAGAGCACAGACTTATCAAAGGCACTGAACTTTGATTCAAATCTAATTCCATTATTGCCTCGGAAATAGGTTAAGGTCTGTGGGCTGCTGATTGCTTGGGAATGCACTTTAGGTAAATGAATAGTGTTTGGTTTGGGGAAAAAAATTCTCTCAAGCTAAATCATGGGCTTCTTTCCAGAGTTTGTTGCACAGGTTTTTGAGGAATTCTCTGTGAATACTCAATCCAGAGTACCAATGGCTCTAGGTTGTCCATCCTTTTTCCTTATCTACTTCCTTTAAGAGCTGTGATTTTTTTTACTGTGAAACCTTAGCTCCTAACCCAAACTAAAACCAAAGACATCTTCAGCTGTGGCTTCATCCCTCAGCTTGCTTTCCTGCTGTGGAGTTATTTTAACAACTTGCACTTTTAATAATGTTGCAGCTACTGCTTAAGTTTGCTGTACTGCTGGCAAACTTCAGAAATAACTGTGGTGCCTAAAGCTCTGGGTTAAACCAGGGGATGGACAGAACACCTCACCCTGTGTCTCTCACACACCTTGCAGTCTGCTGAGCCCTCGAAGCTGGGCGATGAAGGAGCTCCTCTGTCTGTTCCCCTGATGAGCTTCATTTTTTGGTAGGATTATCCATAATTAGTGAGGCTCAAAATCTCTGCAGCCCTGAGTTAGGCAGTGGGAGGAGAAGATTGTAGGGTGAGACTCTCCTGTTGCTGACCCCAACGGGCTCTGTCCCCCCTTCCCCTCAGCTCTGTGGGCCCAGGAGCTTCTGCCTGGTTTTTGGCACAGGAATTGTGTTTAGTTTGTACCTCTGAGCATTTATTCCATTGAAAGTTCACATTTCTCTCCTGGGATTTCTTCTGGTCCTGGCTAGCTGCTGTCCCATGGATGGGACAGTGATGTCCTCTCGGGGAGCTCTGTCCCAGCTCCTGTGTCCTTGTCTTTCCTGGGCAGAAGCCATCAGCTCTCATTCCTCCTTTTCCACTGAAAAAGGTCCTTTGCACACCTGTTTCAGGGAGGCTGTGGCTGGATCTGCCCAAGATTTTTATCATCTCCCCCAAGTGTAGAAACAAAAGGCCACTTTGTTGCTGATGGATAGAATCCTTTTTTATTATTATTCCACGCTTCCACACACACTTTTAAGTCAAAGCAATATTGCCATGAGTTTGTTTTTCAAGAAAATCCCCCTTTTTTTTCTCCCTGTGGTTAAAGCTGTATTTTAAGCTCTATGTGGAATTGTCTATACAGAACTGTATTTTGATAGAAAATAGATGCTGCAGTTGAAATTGCAATAAGGAAACAGAGAAACAACAGGCACTGCTGAGATCGAAGCGCTGATTAGGAGGGCAAATTAGATTTAGATTTCCTGAATATCTAACAGCAGCTAAACATTTTTTTTTTGTCCTTTCTGTATGAGCATTTCCATTAAAATTTACAAAGGGCTTGAACTGGATTAGACTCCCACAGTCACTTTGAAATAACAAAATACAACTTGGCTGACAGGGGCTGTTTAGAAACCTTTTGCAAAAATTATCTTCAGAAACATTAGCACTTAGCAGTTACAAAATGTCTACTTTTGTCTTGCCCCCTCTGCCAAGTTCCCTTTTTGTCTTGCCGTGAGGAGGATAAATTATCCGACTTGCAGAGATAAACCACAGAGAGGTGAGATTGCTGCAGCTCAATGCTCGCTCCGGCCTCCGCTCCGGCTTCAATTTAACCCCCTGGCTCTGGCCGTGTCAATCAGGCCCTTAATGAATACATTCCTAAACGAGCTGGTGGGGTTTTTTTCCCTTGCTAGAAGATGCAATTAATGTTTTGGCTTAAGACACCAAGTTTAGAATAAATGTATAGGGTGCAGCGCGAGGTCTTTGGGGTGAAAGGAGGAATTATCCGAACAGAAAAAGGCATTTCCATGTTGCTCTGGAAGTGCTGGCACAGGGCAGAGTGGGGGAAATGCCACCTCGGGGGTGCCACCAGGAATTCTTTATGCCCTGGCATGTGTGGTTGTGCTCAACACGAGCTGGGCATGGCGCTGAGGGCAAGGACACAAATAAAGTCCCTTTTGCTGCTGTGTTCTCGGTGCCCTTTTGTGGCGAATGTCTGCAAGAATGTGCCCCATAAAAAGGGGGGGGCAGTGTCTGAGAGGTTTCCCTCCAATAAAAGGAAGAGCAGGATTTTCTTTCCGAGATAATTCCCTCCAAAGAATCAGTGACATGCAGACTGGCTGAAACAGGAGGTGGAAGACAATTTTAGCAATAGGTGGTGACAGTTTCTTTTAATCTCCTTTATATTCTGATGTCTCAGTCTAGTGGCTGACTAACCATATCTGTGGCTTCATCTAAGCAGGAAGCCTTTCGACAGTGTCATTTTTCCATCTATTTATTTGGTAAGATCTGTGCTCTGAGGATGTGCTGGTGGTGCCATCGGAGGGGTCGGGGGATTGGAGGGGTTTCCTCTGTTTTCCCTGGTCAATGCAACGGGGCAGATCTGCTCAGAGCAGGTTGGGGGTTAGGGCAGGTGTTGAACTGGGTGAGACTGTCTGTTTCTATCTAAAATCTACTTTGAGATGGGTTTGCTCCATGATGTCTTCCCAGTTCAGGGTGTTGGGACTGGCAGAAGACCCGAGAAGAGGCCAGGAAATCACATTTCAGGCAAACCTTTTATTCCAGTGCATTCTGGAGGTGACTCAAACCTAACCAAAGCCTGGGCAGGATGTGCAGGTTATGTCCAATTCTGGTATTTCAGGCCAGACAGCAACTGCAGTTTTCTTTTGGGTCTCTCATGTTATGGGCCCAAAATCTGTGCCATCCCTTCAGTCATTGGTAATCTCACCTGCTTTCCTTATTTTCAGGGAATCACAGAATCCCAGAATGGTTTGGGTTGGAAGGGACCTTAAAACTCATCCAGCCCCACCCCCTGACATGGGCAGGGACACCTTCCACTATCCCAGGGTGCTCCAAGCCCTGTCCAGCTTGGCCTTGGACGCTTGGAGCCACAGCTTCTCTGGGCACCCTCTGCCAGGGCCTCCCCACCCTCCCAGGGAAGAATTTCTTCCCAATATCCAACCTAAACTTCCCCTCTTTCAGCTTGAATCCATTCCCCCTTGTCCTGTCACTCCAGGCCCCTGTAAACAATCTCTCTCCATATTTCTTGTTGGCTCCTTCAGGCACTGGAAGGAAGACCACAGTCAGATCACCCTGAAGTTTATCTTTTCCAGGCTGAGCAATCCCAAATCTCTCACAGCAGAGCTCCTCCATCCCTCTCATCACCTTGGAGCCTCCTCTGGACTTGCCCCAGCAGCTCCATGCAGCCCATCCACAATTTCCCTCTCCTTGCAGTGGGTGTGCAATTCCTGAATTGAATTTCCTGAAATGAAGTGGATTTCCTGCAGAAAAGGAGATTGAACTCTAAATTCTCTTTGGCACAGCCTGGACCTGCTTTGTCTGTGCAGAGCGGTGGGGTTTGTGCCCAGAGCAGTGGGGTTTGTGCCTAAAGCAGTGGGGTTTGTGCCCAAAACAGTGGGGTTTGTGCCCAGAACTGTGGGGTTTGTGCCCAGAGCAGTGGGGTTTGTGCCCAGAGCAGTGGGGTTTGTGCCCAGAACTGTGGGGTTTGTGCCCAGAACTGTGGGGTTTGTGCCCAAAGCAGTGGTGTTTGTGTCCAGAGCTGCACAGGCACAGTGAGGAGCTGTAGGAATTGTCCCTGGGATTCACTTCCCTTTCTGTCCTCAGAGCTCCCACCCCTTCCAGTGACTGGCACTGCATCTGGGCTTTCTGAAGGAAATCAAACCACGAGTTTCGTGTTTCAAAATACAAATTTTGCCCTGGTCTGGTGGGGCCTGGTGTGAACAGGGCTGGGGAAAGGTGGGATATTATTTATAAACTTCCCATAAGGACATTTTTCAGGCTTTGTACCCAGCTCCAGGTGATCTGCCTTGCTGACATTGTTCTAGAAATCCCAAAGCACTTGGAAACGTGGCCAAATAAATTCAAATTCATTTTGGCTGCTCCTGCAGGGTGGATGCAGTTTGAAAAATCCAGAGGCTGGAAGTGTGCTGGTTACCAATTACCATTTTTAATGAGATTATATCCATCCCTCCAGGGTGCACTAGTGGGTGCAGCATCTCCTTGGCCTGCACAGGATGGATTTTCCAAGCCATGCTTCCGTTGGCTCTCTGGCTTTTAAGGAATTAAGAACAAGGCAGAAAACTTCATTCCATGCACTGTAATGCCTAAAAACCCCTTTTTGCCTTGGAAATCTGTCTTGGTTGGAAAGGACAGGTGTCTGCTAAGGAAGGCAGGAGCCTCCCCTGAAATGGAAAATGCAAACCCTCTCCCTCTGAATTATTAGAATTTTGAAATTAAGGAGCCCTCAGGCAAAGATATGGGAGCAGGAATAACAGTTCTTTATTCGGGAAGAAAATAAAAATAAAATAAAATAAAATAAAATAAAATAAAATAAAATAAAATAAAATAAAAAAAAAAAAAAAAAAAAAAAAAAAACGCAGTAATACAAAACAGAGTCAGAGCAGGCCCTGGCAGCCTGTGGGTCAGGGTGGTGGCAGCAGTGCCATTCCATGGGGGCTCAGCCCTCCTGCAGTGCCAGCTGTGCTTCTGCTGGAGCAGGATCCTGGACAAGGCTGGAGTTTTCCTCTGGAGCTCCAGGGCTGCTGGAGATGGGCCTGGGCTCCCTCTGGGAATGCAGTGGGGCAGAAAGCTGCTCCTCTGGGAATGCAGTGGGCAAAGGCTGCTGTGGTGCTCCAGGTGTCAGATTGTATCCAGGTAGGAATGCTTGGCTCCTCCCCTGGGCAGAGCCTCTCCCCATGGGATGATGGAATTTTATCAGCCATGCAGGGACACTCCCTGGCCATGAACAGAAGATAATTAATAATTAATGGCCCATGAACAGAAGAGATCTCCTGGAGGGAGGATTGGTTGTGGAAGAGATAAATAAAAACTGCCCAATGAACAGAAGAGAGCTGCCCCACCTCTGACAGATGGCAATGGAATATACAACCCCCATTTCCAACCTAAGACAAAATCCAAGTGTTTTTGGGCTCTGCTTGGGGTGGATAAATGAGGTCTTCCCTTGCCAGGAGCAAAGCATCTGTAAATCCAGAAATATTCCCAAATGAAGCCAGTAGCTCTGAGTAGTGAACACATTCCAAAGTTTACCAGGTAATACACAGAAACTTGTGAATAAAAAAAAGAGTGAAATGAATCCAGTGGTTCACAGCCATTTTTGTTCTTTCTGGAGAGTGTGAGGCTTGGACTGAGCACAGATTAACAGTTCACTTCTGTAGAAACAGAAAAATAATACACATATTATGTTCCTCTAAAATCAGCAAATGTATAATTTAAATTAGTGTGTTAAAATAGAAGTTAATAGAAGTTAGTTAATGTAAGTTTTCACTGCTGGCTTGGAGTAGGTGTCTCCCTACCATGGAGTGTGTGAGGTTTTTTGGGATGTGGAGGCAGCACAGGGCACATCTCTCATGTCCCCTCCTGGCAGTGCTGGCGGGGTCACCTCTGGGGCTGAGCTCACCTGGAGGGACACCTGGTCCTGCAGGTATTCATTTGCACATTGACTTTTCAGCCACTTTATAGATATATAAATACAGGGCTTGGTGTTTTGGGGGTAAAACAGCCCCTAATAAACAATTTCTGGGTTCCTTCCGACTTGATGACTGAAGCCAAAAGGTTCTCTCTGCACTCAGCTTGGCTGCCAGCAGTACCTGCAGTAAATCCATAGTGCTCTGCCCAGCCTGGGGTGATCCCACTGTCTCTGCAGGGATCCCATTGTCCCTGGAGCGATCCCACTGTCCCTGGAGCTATCCCACTGTCCCTGGAGGGATCCCACTGTCTCTGCAGGGATCCCATTGTCCCTGGAGTGATCCCATTATCCCTGGAGCAATCCCATTATCCCTGGAGGGATCCCATTATCCCTGGAGCAATCCCATTATCCCTGGAGGGATCCCATTGTCCCTGGAGCGATCCCCCTGTCCCTGCCTGTGCCAGGTGGGTGGGATCAGCGGGGCAGGCTCCCCTCCCAGCGGGAAAGGGTTAACTGCCAAGGCAGAGCACAAACAGAGATGCGAGCAAACAGTCCCGGGCAGAAACCGGAGCCATCACTTCCCTCTAATGAAAACCAGATTCACTCCTCCAACAATCATCCCACTGTTCCCTCCCTGCCGAGGAACGGGACTGTTGTTTCTCCAAAAAATAAAAAAAAAAAAAAAAAAATTAAAAAAAAAATCCCTGAACCCCTATGTTCTATTTCTAGGGATAATCTATTTTATCATCTGGGTAAGGAAAAAATAAAGTTAATTTTGTTTTCCAGGTCTATATACTGAGCCTGCCAAACAAAAGAGAGTTTGCAGTGCTGTCAGTCCGGATCTGAGTGAGAATTAATTCAGACAAAGTAACTGGAATTGCACTAGTTAAGGTCTTAAATGCTTGCTGCATCCCTCTTTTTTTATTCTTTTAGAGGAGGGGCACAGGTATAAAGGCTACTTGGAGAGAGAATTAATTCCATTTTGGCAATCAGATCTTGTTTCCTTCCACCAGCTCCATCCAGCCCTGCCTGGGAGTTCCCCTTCCACACCAAAAGGGAGACTCGGCCTGAGAAAAATTTATTACTAATTAATATTATTTATTATTATTTTTATTATTCTTTATGGTGCACAATTGGGTTGTAAGATTTGGGATGAGATTAAGATTTTTCTGGGGTGGATCTCACTTGCCCTTCACAGACCAGAACCCTGTTTCAGATCGCTCTAGGCAGACTCAAAGTGACCAAAAGTAACAGATTTTTTTTTTTTTTGGAAATTCAGTCTATTTTTACCAGAACCTTGGAAAATATGGTTCTTTCAGACACTTTTGCTTGAACTGTGAATATTTTTGCACATCCTTGTTGGGTGTCACATCTCTGTGCCCGTGTTTCTGGGGTGCCACGGGAAGTCTGCTGAGAGCTTTCACTGCCTGCCCTCGTGAGCAGCATTGGCTCAGCCTTTAACAACCTGATCAAAACACGCCGTGCTGAGGCTTTTCTTCAGCTGTTGGTTTGGATTTCATGCTTTGGGTGAGGAGAGAACAGGATTCTGATCTGACTGCGAAAGAATCAGAGTTCAGGCTTTTATCTCCCAGAGCATTTCCCTTGAGCAGACAAATCAACTGGGAGCTCTTTATAAATTTTCCCTGCCCCTTGATATCTCCCAGCAGCCGAGCTGTTCTCTGGGAAGGCGAGCACTTCAACTCACACCAATACCCCTGTGCTTTTTAAACAGGGTCCAAAGAGACATTTATTTTGGCTACAACAACATTTTCCTTTTATTGCTGTTATGAGATTCAACATTTCCAAAAATAACTTCTGAGAGATGCTGAGGGTCTGGGGTATAGGTGTTGTCAGACAGAGCAGGGAAGGCTTTTACAATGCACAGTGTGTGCTAAGGCTGATTTTAAGAAGCAAGGAGTTGGGTTGGGGAGCTGGAGTAGCTTTTCCAAACAATTTGTTGTGAGTCATTAGGAAATAACATCCATTCCTGCACCCTACAGAGCTGCTATCACAGAAATTCACTGTGAAGAGATTACTGGGTGCATCTGATGATCTCTCACTGATGGTTTGGGTTTGAAGTCCCTTGTGAATGGGCTCAGCAGCGTACATGGGATGATTTCTGAAGCTTTATTCTGGGGGGAGATTGAAGGTATTGAGTGATATTTAATTGACTAAAATCAGGAATCAACAGGTTGTTTGCTGTCCTCAGCCCAAGGGCCTGTTTGTCTCTTTCCATTTCCAGGCTAATTCCCAAATTACCCTTCAGCAAACCCCAAGTGTCAGCATCCCTTGCTCTGACTGGGTTTGCCTGGAACCAGGTGGTTTGGGCTCAGGAGAATGCAATTCCAGCCTGTGCCCATTTCCCATTCACACCTGTGCCTGTTGCAGACATTTCCTGGATGCTGGGCAGTTGTGATTTTTAGGATCATAAAATCACAGAATCCTGGAATGATTTGGCTTGGAAGGGATCTAAAAGCCCATCCAGTCCCACCCCTGCCATGGCAGGGACACTTCCACTGTCCCAGGGTGCTCCAACCACATCCAGCCTGGCCTTGGACTTTTCCAGGGATCCAGGGACAGCCACAGCTTCTCTGGGCACCCTGTGCCAGGGCCTCCCCACCCTCACAGGGAAGAATTCCTTCCCAATATCCACCTAAACTTCTCCTCTTTCAGTTTGAACCCATTCCCCCTTGTCCTGGCCAGGTTTCTGATGCAGAGCCCCTCTGCAGTTCCCTGTAGCCCCTACAGACCCTGGAGGGTGCTGTGATGTCTCCACACAACCTTCCCTTCTCCAGGATGAGCATTCCCAGCCTGGCTCCATAGGGAACATGCTCCAGTGCCCTTGGTCACCTCGTGGTGACCTCTGGACTTGCTCCAGCTCCCTGTCCTTAGCTGGGGGCACCAGAACTGGTTGCAGTATTCCAGGTGGGATCTCAGGAGAGCAGAGCACAATTCCCCCCTGGACCTGCTGCCCACACTGGGATCAGCCAGGCCTGGGGGGTTCTGGGCTGCCTGGCAGCACTGCTGGCTCCTGTTGAGCTTTTCATCCAGCATCACCCCCAGGTCCTGCTCTGCTGGGAACAGCTCAGGGCTTTGCACAGCAGCCCCTCCTTTGCAGACACAAAGTGGCATTTCCATGAGGCTGCAAGAAAACCTGCAGTGCTATATGCCTGTTCATCAATTTTTTGGGGTTTTGGGGGAGCATTCCATGCTTTGGGGGCTTCTCTGCTGGGAACAGCTCAGGGCTTTGCACAGCAGCCCCTCCTTTACAGGCACAAAGTGGAACTTCCATGGGGCTGCAAGAAAACCTGCAGTGCTGCATGCCTCTGCATCAATTTTTGGGTTTTTTGGGGGGGGCATTCCATGCTTTGGGGGCTTCTCTGCTGGGAAAGCTCAGTTCTGTACCTGCCCTCCTTTGCAGGCACAAAGTGGAACTTCCCTGGGGCTGCAAGAAAACCTGCAGCGCTGCATGCCTGTGCATCCATTTTTGGGGTTTTTGGGGCCATTCCATAGGGGTGCAGATGTGTAGGTCTGCCTGGCTGAGGGGGGAAGGTGCTGAACATGCTCTCATGAAGAGCCCAGTGTTCAAAGAGAACTGCATCACTTCCCATTCATTTCTGCAACACTCCCAAATGTGCTGACCCAAGCCAAAAGCTCTCCTCTCCCTTCTGCTCGTGGGGAGGGGCTGGGGATTTGTGAATGTGTGAAAGTATTAGCTGCCAGTTATAACTGGAATGGAGCCTAGAGGAACCCAAATCCTTCAGCAGGAAAGTTTGTAATACATTATCTCTGGAATTGGCCCAGCTTTCAAAACCAGGAAGCATTAATAGGAATAAATGTGAGCACCATTAGCACTTCCAAAGGCCGTGATTTATTGGCCATTTTGGTTGCAAAATATTGTTTAGCTGCATAATCTTGTTCATTTAAATAGGAAATGTCATCAATGGATTAGTTTATTAAATACACAGACTGCAAGTGAGGGAATTCCTGAAACTCCCAGCTGGAGCAGGCAGGCACTGCACTGTCTCTGCAGTCCCTGCTTTGGGAGAGGGGAGCATTTTCTGCTTTGAAGGGATTTTGGAGCTTTTTGAAAGGAATGAAAGGAGAAGAGTTTGGGCTGAGGGATGCTGGGCATGGGCATCTCCAGAGCAGCAGTGGAGGGGCTGGCACTGCCTGGGTGGGAGCAGGGAGGGCTGGGAGGAGAGTGCCAGGTTTGGGGCTTTCTGCTCCTGTCAGATTCTTCTGGGCACAGCGTGCGTGAAACTGGATTCCTTCCCTGGCTCCAGGAGAGAACAAGGCTGCTGGGGTGGGAGTGAGGGAAGGCTGGGATCAGGCAGGGCTGGGATCACACAGGACTGGGATCACACAGGACTGGGATCACACAGAGCTGGGATCACACAGAGCTGGGATCACACAGGACTGGGATCACACAGAGCTGGGATCAGGCAGGGCTGGGATCAGGCAGGGCTGGGATCACACAGGACTGGAATCACACAGAGCTGGGATCACACAGGACTGGGATCACACAGGGCTGGGATCACACAGAGCTGGGATCACACAGAGCTGGGATCACACAGAGCTGGGATCACACAGGGCTGGTTTAGGGTCAGTGCTGCCACAACCACCCAAGCTGTCCCAACACAGTGCTGTTCTCTCAGTGTTTGTGCCCAAAATGCTCTGAGGACTCTGAAGATCCTGATGTTGCTGCAATTCTGTTTTCCCCCAGCAAATCAAGCTCCAGTTTTCCAGCACTGGTCTCTTGCAACTCAGAGGAAACATTTACTTCAATAAACCATGGCCATGTTCTACTTCAGTGGGAAGCAGCAGCTGCCCAGTGGCCATTTATATCTCGTTATCTGCTGAGTTTTACTCGTTATCTGGCTGATTCATGGAGGCAATGCTAATTACACTGCCTTTTTTCCTAGTACAAGATATTTCTTTCCCCCTAATGTCTTGCCCCCGTAGTCAGTCTGTTCCCTGTAAAACCCTCTCCTTCCCTCTCCTCCTTTGATCTCCTGGTTAGGGTTCACCTCCTTCATTTTTTGCAATTACCAGTCTGCAGTGAGGATGCCCCTGACCTTTCTGCAGCAGTCTGGCAGACACATGGGGCAGGAAGCTTGGCTTTTATTTCAGCCTTTTCCACGATCCATCTTGGATGGATTACAACAGTAGCAGCTCCGACTGTCTTGGAGCCCTTTTTGTGATAAACAGAGGTAACCTCAGAGACACAGGGAAATGTGCAGGCTGGGGCTGGGCTGAATGGGCACATTTTTGGTGGCTAATCAGATGCAAAAGCCCCTCATGGTCTCTATGTTGCTGTACAGGGAAGAATTTCTTTTATATCAAGTTCAGCAGTTCCTCCAGAGCACAATCTGCTCTGGGGAAGAATCCACGGGGATGTCAATACAGCAAATGAGTCATTTGCTTCAAAAAAAAAAAAGAAAAAAAAGAGAAAACTTCCTTCTGTTCTGCTGCTGCTTCACTGCATTCTTCTGATTTCAAAGTTTTGAATCTCCAGCAGCAGCAGCAGCAGCAGAACAGGCAAAATAAATCAAACTGCCAGAAAACCTGTGCCAAAGATTAGGATGAATCTTGGGATTTGTGTTTGGATCCCAGTGAGATGGGTAAGTTTATTAGGAAGGGGGTGAGTTTGTCTGCCAGACTGAAAGAGGGGGAATTCAGGTTGGATGTTAGGAAGAAATCCTTCCCTGGGAGGGTGGGCAGGCCCTGGCACAGGGTACCCAGAGCAGCTGTGGCTGCCCCTGGATCCCTGGAAGTGCCCAAGACCAGGCTGGATGGGGCTTGGAGCACCCTGGGACAGAGGAAGGTGTCCCTGCCCATGGCAGGGGTGGAACGAGGTGACCTTTAAGGTCCCTTCCAAGCCAAACCATTCTGCCAAACTTCTCTGGGCAATCTGTGCCAGGGCCTCCCCACCCTGATGGGGAAGAATTTTTTCATAAGAACTATATTTTTATTTGTCATAATATCTGATGTCACCCTGCTCTCTGTCAGTTTGGAGCCTTTCCCCTGCTCCTGGCATCTCCTTTGGAAGGTGCTGGGGTTCATGGCAGCAAGGAGAAGTGAAGACAGGCTCCTGTGTGAGGGGAGGGGGCGGGGAGGGAGAGATGAGCCTGCGGAATGACATTCTAACTTTACCTGCTGGCTGAACGTATCTGTGGATTTAAATGACATCTCAGGGGACAGTATCAAACTTCTGAATTCCATTCATCCATCAGATGGGGAGAACAAGACCTGGCTTTCAGTCGGGCGGGAGCTGGAGATTTCTCCTGGAGTAAATGAGCTCAGACCACACAGATAAAGAACGTCTTCTGTTCCGTCTGAAAACATTTCAGGGGAGAATCATCTGTCACTTGGCTCCGGGCTGAGGCCTCTCGGCTCCCACTGAGGTGCAGGGGCCGCCACAACAGGGACGCTTTTCAAACCCTTCCCAGTCCTTCATTCCATTGGAACCTCCAGAATTTGCTCCTTGTAGTTAAAAGCAAATTGCCCAGCGAAGGAAAGCTGCAATAATTCCACTGCAGGCACCAATTCCCTGGGGAAGGCTGGGCTGGGTCACCCCTGAGCCCTGCAGAACTGCTGGGTTAGGAATTTAATCTCCCTTCCCTTTTTTCCCTCCATCAAGGGTCCTTCTACCCTGACCAAGCCCCAAAATGAAGGAGATTTTGCATGGGGAGTTCGTTCCCTCACTCATCTGTGTTATTTCAAATTTTACCAGGGTTCAGATGTAATTTTTAGTGTTAGAATAAATGTAATTGAGTAAATGTGCCAGTTAATACCAGTCCAGTGCAGCTCTAATTTAGAATAACCTCTGGGAAAGAAGCAAACCTTCACGTGTCAGCCCAACCACAGTGTCTGTGATTTTGGAAAGTTTGGAAAGTTTTACACAGTTTTTATAGGACTGGCTGGTCCTGCAGGTGGTGATGCCTTTTTTTAATGTTAAAAGCTGTTAATTCACCAAAAAATTCTGCTTGGGAGGCTGAAGCTTATCACAAATTTGCTAAATTCTAATATACCTTTTTAACTGAATAAAAAATGTATTTAAAGATGTCAGAAATCCTTTTCAGAGAGGGGTTTAGAATGTGATTCTCCCATTCTTTTACTTCCCAGCGGCTTTGAGACACTCCCACCTGGGGCTCCCACCGACTGCCTTGTTTAATATCTCACTTTGTCTGAATAATGACGTTTTTATTTGGTGAAGGGGGATAACAGCTTTTCCAGGGAATGGAAATCTGAAGGGGATCAGTGGAAAAGGGCACTGAGGCAGAGGGCAAATGCTCCAGGAGTGTTGTGAGCCCTGGGGCTCCTTTATTGCCCTGAAAATAAAAAGTGGGTGCAGAGGTGGGAGAGAAGAAGTTCCCCCAAGACAAAAATCACTTAAAGATCAAACTTGGTCTTTTTGGCTTCATTTTAAAGAAAAACAAATTTCAAGACAAACATTTTAAAGACAAACATTTTAAAGACAAACAAATGCGTAGTGAAATTCCCTCACAGTCCCAACTTTCCAAACCCAAAAATCCACGGAAAACTCAATATCTGGGTGGGTTTGTTTGGGTTGTTTTTTTTTTTTTTTTTTTAATTTTATTAAATATTTCAGCGTGACTCCCAGAACAAATGAGTTTGGCTGAACTGGAGATAAGGATCTGCAATGTGAATCACGGGCTCGTTTCGTTGAAAGCTGCCATGGAAACAGATCCCCGGTTAACTTGGTTATCTACAAAGGCTCCATCGGAACACACGATCCTAATGATTTCCACCCAATTCACAGCTATCTGGGTCAGGCACAGTTTTGGATCCCAGAAGAATGTGTGCCTCGTGTGTTTATAGCGTGGTTTTCCATGCAGAATGAGGCAAACACACGGCGGGGAGAGAAAAGGGGCAGCGGGCGGCGTTTTTAAAGCAGAATTTCGTTTTAATGAAAATAAAAAGCAACTTTTCAAATCCGAACTGTCAGGCTGGTTAACTTTGCATCCCCAGCCGGCAGAGATAGATTTTCATCTTTGCAGAGCCTTAGTTAGTGGTTCCTGGCACATTACATTAACTAATTTGAGATCGAATTATCAAATTTGCTCATTGCTGCTAGCACTAATTTGAAACCTTACAATAAAGAACAGTTTGAGAGGCAGATGAAAGGTTGCCACCCACAGAGGCTCCAAGACCTGTCCCTGGTGTATCACAGCAAGGTTCGGAAAGATTTGGGGTAATTGCAGTCATGAGCTGGAGTTGATTGAAGAAAATTATACCCCAGTTTTTTACTACAAGCTTTTTTTTTCCCCCCCCCCCCCCCTTTTCCTTCCTTTTATTGTGTGTGTGGCTTTTCTTAAATTATGCTGGGAAACACCATTGCAGGGGGGACAAAGTGTTGCATTTTTGATAACTTTATTGAAACTTCTCTTAATATGCTTGAAGCTTTAACACTGCTGAAATCCTGATGGATTCTTTATATGCACGTTACCTGTGTTTTCCAAGAGGTTTTAAATTTTATTGTCTCTGAGGTTTTTGTGTTTGCTAAACTTCCAGGCAAAACCACATTAACGATGTAAAATCTTTCACGTCTCGTTAGCAAAGCTCTTGTGGCCCTTCTAAGTCTCGGTTTTATGAGGAAAGCTCCTCAATTGCTGGGTTTGAAAATGATAATTGTGAGCTGAGAGCAATTTCCTAAACATTTCCTAACGGGTATAAAAGTGATGCAGCAGTTTCTCCGCTGCTTGCTTGAATTACCATCCTCAAAGCACTTGCATTTTAACAAGTTCTGCAGGCTTGGAGCAGTGGGGGTCCTGAGAGAGGCATTTTCTTTCTGACCTTCCTGAGATAAATAATTAAGATGGAGTCTAGATAAAGATCACTGTCAAAGGTGAGGGGTCAGCCCGGCTGCCTGACCTGAGCGCTGAAATTGCCCCGTTTGCTGCAGCAGAGCCTCAGAGGCAGCTGGGTGTCAGCAGGAAACAAAAGTTTGGGGCTCTGTGAATAGGCAGAGCTCTGGGAAAGGAGAGGGAGGGAGTGAAGGTCTCTGCTGGCACTGGAGATCCAGCAAACGGCGGGTTTGCAACCCAAAATTTCCCTCTCTGGTCAAGGGGACGGAACAGGTGAGGGGGTGGTAACAAGGGTTGAAATCTGCAGAGTGCAAAGGTTTAAATCAGAGAATCAAGGGATGAGTTGGGTGGAGAGGGACCTTAAAAAACATCCAGTGCCACCCCTGCCATGGCAGGGACACCTCCCACTGTCCCAGGCTGCTCCAAGCCCTGTCCAACCTGGCCTTGGGCACTTCCAGGGATCCAGGGGCAGCCACAGCTGCTCTGGGAAATCCATACCAGGGTCTCCCCACCCTCCCAGGGAAGAATTCCTTCCCAATATCCCATCCAGCCCTACTCTCTGTCAGTTTGAAGCCATTCCCCCTTGAGTGAGGATGCTCAGACACCCCGAGGCCCCTCAGCACTGAGCTGGGCCAGCCCAGCCCAGCAGTGGCTACTGGAACTGCTTCCAGTGGGAATTCCTGGGTGCCCAGGCTTCTTTTTACATCACATTTTCATCTGGGAAGAAGCCTGAGGAGATCACAGCAGGCCCTTGGGTGGGAATCACCTCTTGGAATTCCCTGTAAGGAGAATCATCCCTCTCTGCCCCGCTTCCAGTGCGGGGTTGCTGCTCAGGAGATCTCACTCCATGAGCTGGGCGTCACTGGGCAGCAGTGAAGGTTTAGCAGCAGTTTGGAAAATGCTGATAATGAACTCACAGGATCACAGAATCACAGAATCCCCAGGTTGGAAAAGACCTTCAAGCCCATCAAGTCCAACCCAGCCCCAACACCTCAACTCAACCCTGGCACCCAGTGCCACATCCAGGTTTTGTTAAACACACCCAGGGATGGTGACTCCACCACCTCCATTCCAGAACTTTATCACTCATTCTATAAAAAACTTTTTCCCGATATCCAGCCTATATTTCCCTTGATGGAACTCAAGGCTGTGCCCTCTGGTTCTGTCAGTGCTGCCTGGAGGAAGAGCCCAACCCCAGCTGAGCACAGCCACTGATCCATCACCAACCACCAACCAGGATGTGAGAGGCGAAAAACGGGGGGGGGAAAAATCCACCTCCCCTTCCCTCCCCATGGCTGGGCTCGTCCTGTTTCCCACACTCTGCTTTGGGGGATGTTCTCATCACACACTCCAGATATTGGGGTTCACCCCTCTCTCAGCTGCAGGTCCCTGTGCCTTGTCCCCAAAAGGAGCAGCCCTGCCCCTGCTGGTGCCAGCTCCGAGGAGCAGCCGCAGGTGCCCGGTTTTTTTGGGGGTTGGGAGCACATCCAGCCCGGGGTGCCCTCACCCTGGGGGTGCCTGGGCTGGCCCCCGTTCATCCAGAGAGGGAGGGAAGGAGCTGTGCCTTTAACTGTCCCTGCAAGGCCTCTGCAGCCTGGGCTGCTCTTGTTTTGAAGAGGGAGTGCTTGGGGGCTCGTTCCAGAGCTCAGTGACAGAGAGGAAACAGGGCCAGGAATAAATGGCCTGTTGATTTACTCAAGTTACATCATTTTCTTCCCCTCAAGAGCCTATAAATCTCACGCTCCTTGTAAAAACAGAATTTAAAAACAATTGAGAGCTTCTGAGACGACCCCATAGCTTCCAGCCGCTGCGGCCTCCGAATATAGAGCTGCCTTTCACAGCCTGGCCCACTTGTTTCATATTAGATACTGGGAGCCCTGCTCCCAGCTAAGCAGCAGAAGCTGTTAAGATATTTTATAGTCATCCTAGTGGTTTAGATAACACTCTCCCCATACACAGGGAGCCAAAAAGCAACTTCCTGGCCTGGCCACGGAGCGCCGAGTCATTAATTCACGCGTTCGGGGTTCTCCTCTCCCCACGAATATTTCTGATCAAAGGCACCCAGGCTGGCAGAGGTGCCTCTGTTAAAAAGTGGATTCTTCTGATTATTGCACAATTTATGGCCTCTGAGGGTTTGCATTTGAAGAAAAATGATCCATTGTGGAGGTGGCTGTGGCGGTGGTAGTTTTGCTTTCAGTCTCACGGCCCAAGAGATTTTGAAATCCAACAAGGATTTGTGGTTTGGTGTTTTTTCATGGCTGGTGTGACACAGAGAGCTGGGCTCACATTCTGGGGTGGGCAGCAGTGTCTGGGGGTTGAGACAATGGGTCAGTGAACATTTGAAGTGCCCCAGGTGAGGGCTTTGGGTCACTTCTTCCCTCTGAATTAAGAACTGACCAGGAACTGGGATTTCATCTCTCTAATGTCAGCAGCCAGGTCTCCAGGATAATTTTTTTAATTGTTATGTGGGGATGTGGAGCTAATGGAGCAAGGACTGGTGTTCTAAAGCTGAGTGGTGCTTAATCAGTGGCAATGAAAAACCAGTTCTGGAGTCTCAGGGTACCCTGAGGAAACATCAGGGGCTTTTCCCAGGGTGTTTGCAGCCCTTTGCCAGCTGTGCAGCACTGTGACATCAGTGATGTCCAAGAGGCATTTCTCAGCCCAATCCAAGCTTTCCAGTGGTCAAATCCAAATTTTCACACCAAATCTCCAAAGTTCTGCTTTTGTTATTGCAGCTGATATGTGCAAAGTGGCTTCTATGTTATTAGATCTCTAAATATATAAAAATTTGTAACTTAAACTACTTTCTTACACATGAAATGTGAGTGAAGACTATTCTTTTCATTCAGGGAGAGTGGTGCTTGCTGCTCTTGGCTGAACTGGAGATGGGAGTTTGTATTTCCCTATCAGGGGATGCTTTGATGCTGATATTGTGGTTAAGCGCAGGAAAAGCAGAACTAAACAATGAAACCAGCAATTCCTTCTAGACTGATTTTCTTTCTTTTTTGCCCCCCAATAAAAGAAATAAACAGACAAGCTGCCACAAGCTGGGAAATGCAGCTTGGCTCGTGCTGGCTCGCTGCCACCCCAGCACAGGGGTGAGGGAGAGAGAATCCCTGCAGGCACAACACACACAAACAAAGTGGATTTCCTTATCATTTATGAAAACAAAAAGAAGGTATCTGATGAATCACTGGGTGGATTGAGGGCTGCACGGACACAGTTGCAGCAGCAGTTTTATCGTGTGCTGGGTCCTGATTCCAATTTGCACTTTCCTTTTAGGAGCTTCCAAAGAGCTGGGTTAGAACAGCTGGGAGATGTTTCCCTCCCCAGACCTCTCAGCCTGATGGAACTCTCTTATTCCAGGAGGATGCCTACAGACATTAAGACCTGCTTAGCCAGAAACTTAACATTGAATTGATGTATACACACACAGACATATATAAAATACCTGTTTTTACAGGATGGTTTGTGGAAGTTGCTGCCAACCAATAATCTTGAACTTGGCTTTGGGTTGCTCTAATGGCTTTGATTTTGAAGAGAGATTTTTAGGAGGGCAAACATCATCAAATCTGGACTAGTCCAGCTTACTCTGAGATTCAGGAGTTTAAGGGCTGGATATTAAAGTATTTTCCTTATGCTGATGAAATTTGCTTTCTCTTCTTTCCCAAATACCACATAAAAATGAGGAGCATTCTCCATATGTATTATGTAACTTCATTAACTTCGTGTTTGCAGTGTTGTGAAATTGCTGGGGTTTGGAGGGGTTTTTTTTAATTGGAATTTGCTTTTGTTTCCTTTTTTTTCCCCACTCCTTTCCCATTGCCTGCTGTTCCCAACGTGCTTGTTTGTACAAGGGATGGTTTTGTGTCTTGCAAATTGCAGCCTGTAGGGTTTGTCAGCTGTGGTGGTGACTGAACCCCCTGACTGACAGCTGCGGCCTCTGAAGCAGAGCTGGGGATCACAGAGGGGTTCTGAGCTCCTGACACCACCTAAAGGAGCTTTGGGAGCTCATCCCAATGAGCCACTGCCCAGGAGGTGCTTTTTGTGGAATAATGTGGGGATCGGCTCCTGACCACTGTGGTTTTCAGAGGGAAACTTTCATTCGCCTGTTTCTAGAGTAGAACTACAAATTGTGTAATTTTGGGGGGTTTATGTTCATCAATCCCATATTTAATCCTTTTTTAAGTACCTCTATAACTTTTTTATATGCTTCCATCACAGTTTTTATTTTGATGTGGGTGCAAACTGCTTTGTGTGTGGTTTTGTGCATGACTGCAGTGGCAAAAGCCTTTGGTGACTCTCAGCAACCCGGTGTTGTTCTCATGCTTCTGGTACACATTTACTATTATTTTTATCTGTTTTCCCGGCCCAGCACTGTAAAGCAGGTTGAAAATCTCGTTCACATCCCTGCTGTGTGCAGCAGAGCTCCCTGTTTTCCTCCCATTTCCCCCTCCAAGGGGAACAATGCCTGCTTCCACATCTCCAGCAACCACCCAGTGGCACAGTTGGGCGAGCAGAGGCAGGTTCTGAATCCCACAGTGTTCCCTTTCACCAGGGCAGTAAAAAGCAGCTAAGAAAGAGACCTCACAGATGCCAGGAGCTGTTGAGCATTGAGTTGTAGCCTCCATGGAGCTTGAGTCCCTCCGTGGGCAGACAGGCAGGGGTTTTCATGCTGTTTGACAGTTATCTCCCCAGCAGCATTACTGGGCTTATACATCCCCTTTCAGCAGCTCCAGATAGAGCTGACAGCAGGGGGATTCTGTTTTGTCTCAGGGAAGGAAAGGAAAAAAAACAAAAAGGTGGTCTTTTGGCAGTAGCCAAGGCCACACTCGAGCACCAAGGGGCACAATGTCTCCTCTGTCACAGGGAGAAAATAGCTCCTGACAGGAATCAGCTTTCAGTCAACTGCCAGGCATCTGTCCTGCTGGGAGGCCTGAGCTGTGAGCTGGGATGGAGATAACTGGGATGGGGATAACTGGGATGGGGATAACTGGGATGGGGATAACTGGGATGGAGATAGCTGGGATGGAGATAGCTGGGATGGGGATAAATGGGATGGAGATAACTGTGATGAGGATAACTGTGATGGAGATGATAACTGGGGTGGGGATTACAGATGGGGATAACTGGGATGGAGATGATAACTGGGATGGAGATGATAACTGGGATGGAGATAACTGGGATGGAGATGATAACTGGGATGGGGATAACTGGGATGGAGATGATAACTGGGATGGAGATGATAACTGGGATGGAGATGATAACTGGGATGGGGATAACTGGGATGGAGATGATAACTGGGATGGAGATAACTGGGATGGAGATGATAACTGGGATGGGGATAACTGGGATGGAGATGATAACTGGGATGGAGATGATAACTGGGATAGAGATAACTGGGATGGAGATGATAACTGGGATGGAGATGATAACTGGGATGGAGATAATAACTGGGATGGGGATAACTGGGATGGAGATGATAACTGGGATGGAGATAACTGGGATGGAGATGATAACTGGGATGGAGATAACTGGGATGGAGATGATAACTGGATGGAGATGATAACTGGGATGGAGATAACTGGGATGGAGATGATAACTGGGATGGAGATAACCTGTTATCAGGGCAGCGATCACTGCCACCGCAGGTGCTGGGGGGAAAACCGAAAATATCATCATTGGGGGGATTTGTCCAAGTGGGAAAATGGAGGCTGGAGGAAGGCAGTGGCCTGGGTGGGTGCACAGAACCTGCCTGTGGCTCGGGGTGCTTCCATCTGCCCCTTGCTGTGGCTGGGACAGAGCTGATCTCGTGTGTTCCGAGGTTATTGGAATGGGAACTGCTGCCTGGGGATGAGCTTGGTGGGGTGGGAGGTGGGTGTTTTGGACATTTTTCTGGTTATAACACGACCATAAATGATTGTAACAGGGAATTTCTCCATGGAAAGGGTCCTCAGGCCTTGGCAGGGGCTGCCCAGGGAGGTTTGGAGTGCCCATCCCTGGAAGTGTTCAAGGAAGGGCTGGATGTGGCACTCAGGGCTCTGGGCTGGGGACAAGGTGGGGATGGGTCACAGGTTGGACTCGATGATCTTGGAGGTCTTTTCCAAGATTCCATGACTCTCTGTGATTCCAGAAGTGTCCCAATGGCTCAGAGTTCTCTAAAGAGGTGGTTTAACCCTCACAGCTCTGCTCTGAAATGAGAATTAATGGGTAACAGAGGCAGGACAAGGCAGGGACACCCTCTCAGAAGTATTTTAGTTCTGTGAAGTTTCTGTCCTGTAAATCCTGTGCTCTGGGCACTGCACAGGGACATCTCCCTCTGTCCCTTCTCACACAGGCAGGGGGTGCACAGCCCCACTGCCAACCTCAGCCTTTCACATTTCACCTCAAGCATGCAAAATATCCAAACAAACAAACAAACAAAAACAAAAACAAAACAAACAAAAAAAAAAAAAAAAAAAAAAACAAAAAAAAAAAAAAAAAAACAAAGCACACAAAGGAAAACTTTCTGTGCCTTCTGCAGGATCAGTGGTGAGCACAGCACTAGCTCGTGATGGACAACTTTGGGCCAGCTCTTCCTACATTTCTCTAGGATCAACCCAATTTTTTAACCCGTGCACCTGGTATGCAAGGACTCAGCTGCTGCCCCCATTTCACAGACCCCTTCCCCAGCCACCTTTTTGTGCACCAGGAATCATTTTCTACAGATCCATCCACAATTAAGGCAGAGTTGCATGGGTTTATCACATTAATTGTGTTTATGCTGACGAGAAGTTATTTATTTGACCTTCAGGCTGTTCACATTTCTGATATGGAATATTCCAGCTCCCTCACCTGCTGATCATGTGAAACCCATGGCACTGACACCTGGGATGCTGCAGCTGGGCTGGGAAAGGATAAAGGCAGGGAAAGGATATTGAGGAAGAATTTCTCACCTTTATGTCCTCTAATAAAAATGTTGTGAAATGGGAATATTTTTCTTTCTCCTGGCTGGGGAGAAAGGTTTCCTGAATAATTCATTCCAGATCAACCTGTTTGTTCAGGCTGCTTGGAAAGGTGAGCAACCAGTTAAGAGGGGATGAAAGCGAAGCTCAAAGTTCCTCTAATCACCTGTTGATGCAGTGGGACATTCAGAAGTTGAACCCGGATGCTTTAATTTCAGCAGCACTTTGGAAAATGGGAAATCTCACCAGAAACATTCTTCTAAACACTTCCTTCAGAAGATTTTTCCCAAAATTTAATGAAAAATGCATGGCAATTCCCAAATCCTTTGGAAGGAGGAGTCTGGAAGGCAAGGGGGTTTTCCCTGTTCTCTGAGGATGTTTAGCAATTCCTACGGGATTCTCAGGGAAGGGGAGATTTTTTTGGGGTAGTATTTATGTTTTTCTCTTTTCATACCAAAGCAAACTGCTGTGCATGCTGAAAATCCCTGTGTGCTGGCATCATTCCTGCCCCAGCCCTGTCCATCCCCTGCCCCTCACACCGAGCGTTTGCTGCTCCTGCTCCTTCCTCAGCACCTGCCCCGGGGTCTGGAGCAGTGACAGAAATAAAGAGGAGAGAACACCCAGAGCTCATCACGAGTTCAAAGGGCCCCAGACACGTTTGTTCAGGGCAGGCTCTTGCTGCTATCTAGGACATGACATAGTTTGCCCAACAATTTGGGGACAAACTGTGCACTGTCACCTCGCGCTGTCCCGCTGGGGCACAGGCACAGAAATGCTTTCATGTCACTTTTATCTGACCCTGGACGCCTGAGCCAAGGGGACAGAGGTAGCACTGGGTTCTTTTTAATAAATAAAACAAGAAATATGATTTTTAATTGTTATTTCAAAGTATTAATTATTAGTATTATTTTAAATACTATTTTTAAAGATTATTTTTTAATAAATAGCTGTGGTTTTCTTCAGAAGCTGCCCCATCCCAGCCTGGGGGATGATTCCCTTGAGAAATATTCTCCTGTTATCCAGGGGCTCTGGGGAGGGCAGGATGGGGATTTAAGGATACCTCCCACAGGCACCACCCAGGTGCTGCACAGGTATCGGGATCAGCCTCTCCCCCCTGGAATTCTGGAGTTCCAGCACTTCAGCATTAAAACTCAGCTTAGAAGAAATTGTAGCAAAAATTTCAGTAAACTGTAGATGTCAAAAGCGGTTTGTCATCAGGCTTGGAGTTTTTGTGTGGTCTGAATTTGCAAATGATGAAGGAAAAGTGCAGGCTGAGGATCTGCTCTCACACCACGACAGTGCCCAGGCACTGAGCAGATCCTCAGCCCAAAGGGGCACACATTCCTTAAACATGGTTTTGTTAAAAAAAAAAAAAACCCAAACCCAAAAATCCTTGGCTTTCCGAAGGCTGACAGTTAATTTTGACGGGAAGAAGTTTAAATATTGCCTCACCAATGAATGGCTTTTCTCCCAAATCCTTAACAAGGCACATCTATTCCTGCCACTTGAAGGTTTCAGGGGCACTCGTGTTGTCGTTCCCTTAATTGTCTCGAGTCCTTTCCCCACTGAAGCTCCTCAGCTCAAGTGGTCTGGCTGTGAGATGTGATAAAGCTCCTCCACAGCCAGCCTGGGGCTGAGAGGGAGCTCTGATAAAAGCTGCAGTGCAGGGGCATCCTCAGGCAAGGAGTTGAATTTTGGGCTTCAGCCACAGAGAGCATCCCCCAAACCCTCCCGTTTTTATTGTTGAAACTCCCCATAACTCGAGGCAATCCTGATTTGAGTGCAGATAAGCTCCTAATTTCTCAGATCTGTTCCTAAAAGGCAGATTGCTGTATGAAGGGTACATTTTAAAGGGGTTTTGCAGCTTGAGGTTTGTCTCTTCAACACCCCAACAAGGAAGCAGAAGATGATGTTCTCTTTTATTCCCTCAAGACCCAGAGCCAAATGACTTTGCCACCTGTTTTGGTGCTGGCAGAAAGAAAACCCTGTGTTTGCAGCCTTGATTCAGGGTCAAGAGGTAAGGAGATAAGGCCCCTCTTTTGTGAATGGCAGCTTGACTTCAGCGAGCAGGAAGCGGGAATGAATGCGGGAGAATGGCAGGAGTCAGGATGCTGAAACTCCAGCCTGCTCTCATCTGATAAGGGACAGACACTAAACTTAACCCTGACGGGAGGCTCTGCTCACAGCCAGGCTGTTCGGGGCACTGACAACCCCAGCGATGCCATCAGCAGCTGCCTGGGGACAGGGACAGCGATGGTGCCCACCCCTGTGCCCCTCTCCTGCCTCCTCACGTGTGAGGCATTTCCCGGCCTCCCTCTCACCACGATTTTCCCTTTCTAGGAACACTTTGAGCCTGAAGGGAAGTAGAACCTCTGGTGCTCCACACAGAATTCTGAGGGAGGTTTTGAGAGGTTAGTTATCACTGAGGAATAACCTGGGAGTGTCAGTGGGGCTCAGGAAGGGCAACCTAAACCACTGAAATGCTGCTCTAGGTGTCAAACCCATCCTGCCTTGGGGCTCAGGAGAAACTCCAGCTGCTGACATCCCAAAGCTATCCAGGTGTCCACCTGGGGATGCCCCTTTCCTTTCCTTTCCTTTCCTTTCCTTTCCTTTCCTTTCTTCCTTTCCTTTCCTTTCCTTTCCTTTCCTTTCCTTTCCTTTCCTTTCCTTTCCTTTCCTTTCCTTTCCTTTCCTTTCCTTTCCTTTCCTTTCCTTTCCTTTCCTTTCCTTTCCTTTCCTTTCCTTCCTTTCCTTTCCTTTCCTTTCCTTTCCTTTCCTTTCCTTTCCTTTCCTTTCCTTTCCTTTCCTTTCCTTTCCTTTCCTTTCCTTTCCTTTTCCTTTCCTTTCCTTTCCTTTCTTTCCTTCTTTCCTTTCCTTTCCTTTCCTTTCCTTTTCCTTCCTTTCCTTTTCCTTTCCTTTCCTTTCCTTTCCTTTCCTTTCCTTTCCTTTCCTTTCCTTTCCTTTCCTTTCCTTTCCTTTCCTTTCCTTTCCTTTCCTTTCCTTTCCTTTCTTCCCTTTCCCTTTCCCTTTCCCTTTCCCTTTCCCTTTCCCTTTCCCTTTCCCTTTCCCTTTCCTTTCCCTTTCCCTTTCCCTTTCCCTTTCCCTTTCCCTTTCCCTTTCCCTTTCCCTTTCCCTTTCCCTTTCCCTTTCCCCAAACAGAAACTGCCCCCAATGCAGAGTTCACTTCGAAATCCACCCCACTATTTCAGGCTTTTTCGGGTTTTTCCCAGACTGTGGAAATGTAATTAGGATTTGCCTGCACAAAGCAGCGGTTCCGCAGAAAATCGTCAATTAATTGATTCCAATTACCCCTAATTGTTTCTCGTACATTTCAATTAGTCTGTGGTGCCGTTACCGGCAGCACCACTCAATTATCCAGGTAATCAACGCGTCTTTAGGAGCTGGCACGGAAAGAAGTTGGGGGAAAAGGGTTTAGGGAGGAAGGACAACATTGAGGATGTCAAAAAATGCCATTTGTGCTGATTTATCATTCAGCTGGATTTTACAGCAGGGAAAACAACCAACTGAACGGGGCAGATGTGGTGAGAGGCAAAGGATTGTGGGGCTGGAAAGCAAATTTAATTACTGCCCAGAAATTAACATAAAATGCATTTTCTCACCACCTGTGAAGGGTGATTATATTTCTTTTACAGAAAACACAAGTTCCCAGTTTCTCATGAGGTGTCTTTGCAGCCTGCAAGAAAACAACAGAAAATCACAGAATTATGGGATGGTTTGGGTTGGAAGGGACTTTAAAGCCCATCCAGTTCCACCTGTCCCTGGGCAGGGACACCTTCCACTGTCCCAGGCTGCTCCAAGCCTTGTCCAGCCTGGCCTTGGGCACTGCCAGGGATCCAGGGGCAGCCACAGCTGCTCTGGGAAGTCCATTCCAGGACCTCCCACCCTCCCAGGGAAGGATTTCTTCTCCATACCAAATTTACTGGAGTCCAATCAATGGTACCAAAGCAGAGTCAGGCATCCCTCCCCAGCCAGGAAACATCTCAGCCTGGCCCTTGCCTCCAATCCATATGGAAATCCACAGGACTGGAGAATCACAAACTTACCAAACCAATGCAGCTAATGAAATAATTAACAGGAGGAATGTTGAAATTATTACAGTAGATATTTTCGTGTTGATTAGAGATGTGAGCTTGTAATGAATAGTTAAAAATCAATTCTCAACTACAGCAGCAGCTGCGATTTTCAGTGTTCCAGGGAGCCCTGGGAATGCTGGGCCAGGCTGGAGCAGAGAATTCCTGCCCCAGGAAAACCGTGGGATCCCAGGTGTGAGGAGCTGCTGCTTCAAGGGGGTGTCACAGCTCAGTGAACCAGCAGTGCCCTCATGGCTGCAGAAAAAAAAAACACAAAAAAAAAGGGATTGTCATGATTTGGGATGTGTTGAAGAAATGTCAGACTGGGACTGGATTCACTCACACGTTGGTCAGGCCTTAAAAATTCTGCAGTGTTGAAAAATTTGATTTTAGAGCTTGGAAAGGCTCTAAAAGTGGGAAAGGCAACCTCACTTCTTTGGCAGCATCCTTGTTGGTTTTGTTATTTCTACTTCTATTTCTATTTCTATTTCTATTTCTATTTCTATTTCTATTTTATTTTAATTTTTATTATTTTTATTATTTATTTTTAATTTTAATTTTAATATTTTAATTTTTATTTTAATTTTTTTTAACCTGTTTGCTGTTGTTTTGTCTCCCACCCTCTCTCTGTGTCTGACAGAAGTATCTGGAGTTGGGACCAGCCCTCTTAGGCACAATTACATAATTCCCACTGCAGTCAGCAGTGGAAAGGGAGCCAGCTCTGTGTTGTGACAGCCAGGCTTGGCTGTGAAGTTTTACAAGAAAATGTCTACATTCTGAATATTCTCTAGATCTGAACATTAAAAAGGAAGGTTTCATACATCAGGCTTTAAAAAATTCCCTTGTAAATGTGTTCTCCCTTAGCTCCAGTGTCTTAGGAGTGCCCCAAATGGCTCTTGCAGGTGCCTAATTCTGATAGAAAGCCTAAAAAAGTCTCTCAGGAATAAAGCAGGATGCCCAGGTTGTGGGGATGGATCCTGTCCTGCCTTGCAGCACCGGTGTGAATCCCTTACCTCAGTTCCTTCTGTCACAGAGGTTTGGTAAATGCCAGGACCGAATATTTCTGCTGTGCTGAGGTACCCATAAAAAGTGACACTGCTCCCAGGTGATGCTGTTATTCCCATCATATGCACTAATAAATCCCAAATTCTGTTACTGAGCCATCACCCCAATATCCACACTGCCAGAATATCCATTCTGCAGCAGAGTGTGGGTATTTACACATTTAATAACACATTTAATTATTTTTTCCATTAGCAAAAGGGTGCTTCAGGACCTAACTGTGTGTCTGGATCATATTGTGCTGTGTACAGATAGATTTTCAACAGATTTCTGGCTGCAGCAGTGCAACAACCACTAATTCAAAGAGGTTGTGGGCAGGATGAAAGAAGTATTGGAAATCTAATATTTTGAATGTTGTCAGTAGCAAAGTCTCGCTGAGGCCACTCAGTGCAGCTCGACAAAGCCCATTATTCACTGAAGTTGATAACAGTATCTGGGCTTTAATTAATATTGGTGATTTTTTTGATGTGTGTGGACTCCTTTCTCAGCAGAGTAAAGATGTAGCAGCAAACAAAGCCCGGGGTCCTGAGGTCAGGGACGGTCACTATGGAGCTGATATCAGTTACAGAACAGACAGGAACAGATTTCCTTTATCTGACACTGAGCATTGTGCTGCAAAAGTTGGCAGTGCTAATAATTAGAGATGGGAGTGCTGGCTAAAGGAGCCCTGCTCAGCCTGTAATCAATCTTGCCCCCAAAAAAAAAGAAAAAAAAAAAAAGAAAGAAAAAGAGGGAAAACGAAGCAGCGCACACCTGCGAGGGTCCGGGCACTTGAAAGGGACGGAGAAAGTAAGATCCCATCTTAGGCAAACACTGGGGGCTTTCTGTGCTCAGCTCAGACCCCAGCTCTCAGTGTGGGAGGGAAAACAATCCAACCCACCCCTGCAGGCCCTTTTTGTTGCTGGGGCTGGAGGGTGGCGTTTGCTGATTCCCAAAGAGCTGCACACGGTGAGGCTGCTCCGCTCAGCTCCTCCGGGGGTGGAATCAGCGCCGCGGGGACACCCACGCGCTGCTGGGTTTGAGGCTTTAGGGGAAGGGCTCTCATCTTCAGGGGAGGTGTCTGTGTGGCCAGAATCCATCATCTTCATCAATTCCAGAGCCCCAGACTGGTTTGGATTGGAAGGGGCCTTAAATATCATTCCATCCCACTCACTGGGACACCTTCCACTGTCCCAGGGTGCTCCAACCTGGCTTTGGACACTTCCAGGGATCCAGGGGCACCCACAGATTCTCTGAGCACCCTGTGCCAGGGCCTCCTTAGCCTTATAGTAAAGAATTTCCTCCTAGCAGCCAATCTAAACCCTCCTTTTCACTTGTTTTCCCCTTTATTTTTGTTGGAACACTTGACCTGCATGAGGACTGACTCAGTCTGGGTTCCTTGCGTGGCACTGAGAGACACTCAGGGCAGAGGGGTCCTGTTGTTGTTGCAGTTTATCTGCAAGCAGATGCAGCAGGGAGAAAATGCTTTGAATTTATTTGCCAGAGAGGAGGAGAGGTGCTGGAGCACTCTGCCTCCACCAGCAGTGTGCTTGCTGACTTCTTTTTTTCAGTATTCTGAAAAAAATACTGAAAAAATACTTTCAGTGGCATCCATTTCATCCAGAAAATACAAAAATTAAACAGATAATATAAAAAATTTAAAGCACAGGTATTATAATATAAAAATTTAAAGCACAGGATTTTGAAGCACAGATATTTATTTTCAAATAAAAATCTTTATTCATGTAAATAACTTTATTTCAAGTTTCTAAGGAAACAGCGACACAGGCTTTGAACCCAACATGCTTCAGCTGTAAGAGGCTGGTGTGCCACAGAGTGTCTTGAACATTCCCTGGGAGAACAATTATTTTGGGCAAACTTGCATCGATCCAGAGTAACTTTGCAGCAGCATTCTCTGCACTGCAGGCATCCCCTGCACTCCCTCCAGTGTCTTCAGGAAAAAAAAAACCTCAATAAACCAACAGTTTTTCATTGATCATATTTTGAGTCAGAGAATTCAGCAGTGTGATGAATTATTAACTCCACGTCATCACTCAGGGGGGACCTGTGCTTTTGGGTGGCCTTTGGAAAGACCAAAGGATCCTTTGCAATTCCTGCACAAAGGAACATCATCTGTTGGTGGGGAGAATTCCAGCCATGAAAACGAGTGGGGATGGGTGTTAAATTCCAGATAGTTGTATGGAAAAAGAGGAAACTGGGGCAATGTCTGTGTCTGTGGGTGGGAAGGGAAAGCGTGGGGTCACCTGTCCCTGTGGGTGACGCTGAATTTGGGGCAAAGCCTCGTGGCACAACCAGCTGAGAGTTTGCTGAGCTGGCCCCCAGCTCTGACTCACAACCCCGTGTTTGGCTCTCAAGAAATTACAAATTTTGACTCTAACCAAGGCTGTGTCAGGCCCTGGAGATGTTTTTAAGAATATGATGTAAAAAATTTCCCTGAGTGTTTCAAGGACCTTCAATGGCAATGCAGGGGACAAGAGAAAGGAAAAATACTTCCACATCGAGGCAGTACCTGCACAATACTTGGAATTCTGGGGCCACACCACCAATTATCAGAAACCCTTTTTTTTTAGTCTTTTGTGTTGTTTTTATTTCTGGGCAGAAAAGCCCAAGCTAAAAGGAGCTGGAACACAAATTTGAGATTGTTCTGAAGCAAAAAGTGATTTGGGCCTTGGGTTTTCATGGTGGAGATGTGGCCAGAGAACAGAGTTGCCTTTCCCACCGATTCCTCCTTGGGGAGTCATTCACTGGCCAGGGGTGGCCAGGGCAGGCAAGCCCCCAAAGCTGTCACAAGTGTGTGACACCCAGGTGTCCTGGAGCTGTCACCTCAGCGTCACAGCAGAGAGCTCTCGAGGACATTCACATGTGTGGGTGTCTTCACCTGGGGTTCCAGAGACTTCCCAAAAAGGAGCAGGTGGAGGTGACACAGCCAAGGGACAGGGATCAGTGGCCACTTCCAGAAATGGTGACACAGCCAAGGCACGGGGATCAGTGGCCACTTCCAGAAATGGTGACACAGCCAAGGCACGGGGATCAGTGGCCACCTCCAGAAATGGTGACACAGCCAAGGCACGGGGATCAGTGGCCACTTCCAGAAATGGTGACACAGCCAAGTGACACAGTGGCCACTTCCAGAAATGGTGACACAGCCAAGTGACACAGTGGCCACTTCCAGTAACCACAAGCAGCTGGAGATGCTGGGACAGCTGGGGCCTGTCCTGCTCCCCATGTCCCATCCATGAGCCAATGCTGCCTCTAGAGCCCAGCAGAGCATCGAGCACGTGCAGACTGAAACAATCTGGGCTTTGTGACAAGCTTTGTGACAAGCTGAGCTGTTCCTGCCCGAGTGGAACCTCCTCAGAGCGCCGCAATTTCATTTTCGCTTTCAAAACCGACTTTTCCTGGCGCGCCCGGGCATGGAAAATGTTTATTGGGCTCTGCTTTTGTTTATAACAATTGAGAAAAGTCATTATGATGCCCCTGGTCAGTTTAATCCACGCAGAACACGTCAGCCTGATGTGTTTATGTTTTCTGCTCCGTGTGTTTCGTCGGCCTCTTTTACAGCTTCCAGCAGCACCCGGCGCATTCCTGGCAGCTCGTGTTCTGACAGTGTTACCCAGCAGGGGAGGAATAAAGGGAGGATGTTTAGGTTAATGTGGTTTAATAAAAGATCTGGTTTTATGTCTGGAAAAGGCATAGAGAAGAGTCTTTATCCCAGTGTTGATGGTGAGCGCTGTGTTAGTCTCCAGACTCAATAACAGGTTGGGGATATGAGGAAATAGAACAGAAGGCACGGTGATTTTTCAGAGTTTGGCTGGTGGGACAAGGCTGTCAGAGTTGTGGGTTTCTCAGGTACCACAAGCTGATCTTTCCAAGTTACTCCAACAGAAGGCAAAATGCCACTGAGAACAAGACACTCTTTTAAAAAGCAGAGAAAAAAAAAAGAAGACAACTGGAAAAAAATGAGAACATTTGGGTCGGGACGAAAAGTACTTTGGAATACCCCAAAGATCTTACAGTGGTAAGAGAAGCATCCATGATATTTTGCCAGGATATCCACTGGCAGGAGATGCTCCCCAGGTGGAACTCAGCAGCCCTATCCAGTGACAGCGTGATCAGTTTTCACTTTAGCTTCCTGCAGGGAATGGGCAACATCAGGTGGATGTTTGGCAATAAGACTCCAGATCTCAGGGAAGGTGGTTTTCCTTGTTGGTTGGGTGGTTTGTTTGTTTTGAATTCTAGACAGTGCATTAATTTAGGAAAATGTGGCATTTGTCTGGTGCCATGGTGTGAAGCCTGCTGTGGCTGGGGTTGTCCTGGGGGTGCAGTGAGGGATTTATCCACGTTTGTTACACTGAGAATGGGAATTTCAGCTCTTACCCACCTCCTGTGCTTATTCCTCACTGCCTGCTTCTGACGGCTCTAAATCCAGTCAGAGAGATGTTTAACTCAAACTCTACAGGTGAGGCATTCAGGAAAAAACATTCCAGAACTTTCTCAAGGTTGGGCGGAGCATCAATTCCCTGTCAGGGCACGTGCCCGGGAGCTTTGCGTCCCCGTGCAGCAGCGAGCAGCTGATCCTCTTTCCTTTTCCTGGCCCTCAACAGAGCGGGATTGCCAGCTGCTGGCTGGGATGGGAAGAACACAGGGGTTGCTCCCATGCAGGGATTGCTTCCATGCAGAAATCATTCTCATGCAGGGGTGTTCCCATGCAGGGATTGTTTCAATTCAGGGATCATTCCCATGCAGGGATCACTCCCATACAAGGATGTCCCCGTGTAGGGATTGCTCCGATGCAGGGATGTCCCCATGCAGGGATTGCTCCCATGCAGGGATGTTCCCATACAGGGATCATTCCCATGCAGGGATGGCCCCATGCAGGGATGTCCCCATGCAGGGATCATTCCCATGCAGGGATCACTCCCATGCAGGGATGTTCCCATGCAGGGATGTCCCCATGCAGGGATGTTCCCATACAGGGATCATTCCCATGCAGGGATGTCCCCATGCAGGGATGTCCCCATGCAGGTATCACTCCCATGCAGGGATCACTCCCATGCAGGGCTGTCCCCATGCAGGGATGTTCCCATGCAGGGATCACTCCCATGCAGGGCTGTCCCCATGCAGGGATGTTCCCATACAGGGATCATTCCCATGCAGGGCTGTCCCCATGCAGGGATGTTCCCATGCAGGGATTGTTTCAATTCAGGGATCATTCCCATGCAGGGATCACTCCCATACAAGGATGTCCCCATGTAGGGATTGCTCCCATGCAGGGATGTCCCCATGCAGGGCTGTCCCCATGTAGGGATTGCTCCCATGCAGGGATGTCCCCATGCAGGGCTGTCCCCATGCAGGGATTGCTCCCATGCAGGGATGTTCCCATGCAGGGATGTCCCCATGCAGGGATGTTCCCATACAGGGATCATTCCCATGCAGGGCTGTCCCCATGCAGGGATGTTCCCATGCAGGGATGTCCCCATGCAGGGATGTTCCCATGCAGGGATGTCCCCATGCAGGGATGTTCCCATGCAGGGATCACTCCCATGCAGGGCTGTCCCCATGCAGGGACTGTTCCTAGGCAGGGCGGGCAGGTTGTATCATTTTGCTGTGCCCATCACCTGTCAGTGTCCTGACCCCTCCCAGTTCAGCCAGCAGTGACCAGCTCACTCACACTGTGCATTATGATCTGTTCACCTCGATTCCAGCCCGAGGAACTTTTCCATGCCAGTTGGGTTGGTTGGTTGCTTTTTATTTTTTTCATTTAAAATATCATTTTTTTATCTTTTTTAAAAGGGGTTTTGCATACTTTAAAATAACCACGCCCACTGCATTTTGATGTAACAACAGAGCAGTGTGGAGAGGGCTCCCTGGGACCCTCCCCAAGGTGTTTGCTGAGGATGTGAAACCATTCCCTCCTTGCTGTGCCCAGTATTCAATGGGCATCAGGAGGAGCACACAGATTGTGCCAGGGAGAGGTGGCGTTTTCCTGGCAAAACACACCTTTAATAAACCTTCTTTAACAAGGTAAAGCAGGGTGAGGTGTCCCGGCATCACCCCAATCTCTGCCCCACGTCTGGGCGCTGTTCTGAGCCAGCTGCTTCTCCTCCTGCTATCCAAATCTGGGAGATGCCAAGGAAGGATTTTTACGGGAAGAAATCAAGAGAAAACGCTGTGGTGGTTTTCAGATGTGGGAAGGGAATTCCAGCTCCCAGCCACCAGGAATAAGGCTGGAAATGAAAGATCCTGGGCCTCACTCATGTGCCGGTGATGATGGGAGCTCAGAGCAGCTGCGCGCTGGATGCTGATGGAAGCGTCCCAGTAGCTTTGGGCTGAAATTACACTCATAATTCTTAAATTATAGCAGCCGGGAGTTAATGTATTTCTGCTCGGCATTGTCAGTGGCAAACCAAAGCCCATTAATTTCCCCCTCGGTGTTTGTTTGAGAAATCATCCCCTGTCAGCTGCCGCTGGCGGCCGTGTCTCCTCGGCGCATTCCTAGACGTGCTCTCTGTCTCCCAGCGAGGGTCCTCCCCCTGCGGGAGATAAGATACAACCGGCATTCCCCGGGAGGTGTCAGCGGGCTGCTTTATGACACATGATGAGTGATAAAGGCCGTGGAGAGGTGCTGATGTGGCCACATTAGTTAATGAGGTCATAGCCGAAGTTGCTGCCCCACTGATAACCTGCAAATCCAAATAATGTGCCGATAGCAGTGGGGTGCTCAGAAGTCCTGTCCCCGTGTTCGCTCGCTGTCCATCACAGGCAAGGGCCCAATCAAAGGGAAAAAAGAAAAAAAGATGATGCTTCCAGAAGGGGAACACTCATTCCTTCTGTAGCTCCCTGAGCTGATCCAAGCTATGGGAAAGCAGTGGGATTCAGGAAATTTCCTCATGTGCTGTCACAGGGAGCCCTGCATTCTTTTGGTGTCTAAGAGAATTCTTATATGGAATGGTAGTTCTGGGCCAGGATGGAAAAGTGGGGCTTCAGGAGCTTTGTGTGCAGGTTGTGGAGGGTGGGAAGCTCAGAGGAAATGTCCTCCAGCAGAAAAGTGAAATCCTTGTTGCCACTACACGGATTTGGGAACAGTTGTTGTCCTCAGCCAATGACCTTTGGCACTGATGCTTCTAAATATGAAGGGAACATTCCTCGTGTGTCACAAAAAAAGCGTTGGGTTTCCAGAGCACTATTTTTAGTGGGGAGGAGATGGAGTTTCCCTGCAGCCCCTGTGGGGATGGGAAGGGCTGGTCCAGGGGTCCCAGTGCATCCCAGTGATGGTGTGGGAGCACCATCCCCAGGAGATGCCCTGCAGGGCTCAAAGAGGAGCAGAGAAAAGCAGATTTTTAGGACAGTTGGGAATGAGACCTCTCTTGGGATTGTCACTTTTCCTCATTTTCCTGTGTGGCTGAGTCCCTTCCCTCCTCACCGGTGGTGGTGTGGCACTGCCAGAGCCCTGTGCGTGGGCATCGTGTCAAAAATCAAGTGAGATCTCACAGAGATGAAAATCATATTGTCACTTCAATACAAAAAATGCCCGGAATTTGGAAATCTGTTGAAATATGCTGGGTTTTGCCCTTCTTTTTCTTGGTAAACAAGTCAAGAGCTGGCAATGTCTTGTCGTGCTGGTAGTGAACTTTCTGTCCTTCCCTTCTTAGCAGCTCAGGTCTAATTTATTTAATCATTGGAGCAAACTTTCAAAGTGCTCTGTGCCTCCTCTTTTGTTTCAAAGGTTCAGATGTATTTTTAGTGCTTGTTACTGAACAGGGTCTGTGCATTGGAGAAGAATTAATTATTGTTTTGGGTTTGTTGTTATTCAGACGTTCAAAAAAAGGGCATTTACAGACTTTGAACACCTCAGGGGCTTTGTTATAGGCCGCTTGTGTGTTGTTGGGGTTTTAATGATGATTTGGGCTTTAATATAAATTCAGGCCTGTTGAAAGGTGACAGCCCTGCCCAGAGCAGCCCTGGGTTACCCACGAAACCACGGCAGCCTCAGGAGCAGCACCGTGGTCCCCATGAGGCCCCAGAAATCCCCCCAAGGCTGGGGCGTTGGAACTGAACTTCCACCTAATGCTTAAAACAGCTGAAATCACCACATTTCCAAGGTTTTGGTTATTTTCAATAATAAAAAGCTGGGTTTGCAGGTTGGGAGGCTCCAGCCTTCCTAAAAAGAATCTTTCTCAGGTGATCAACACACCGTGGAGTTCCTTTATCCAATTTTCTGGTAGCACTTTTGGGGGATTTTCATATGGATTCGTGGCACAATCAATAACACATTTATGTGATCTTGGCTGTGTTCCTTCAGTGAAAAATCCAACTTTTTTTGGAAAATTTGGATTTTTGAAAAAATCCCACTTTTTTTGAAAAATCCAACTTTTTTTTTTTTTTTTTGTGCCACAAGCAGGTGATGGTGGCAGAAAGGCTGGGCTTGGCCATCAGGAAACGAGCATTTAATGCAGCATTGTGCAAACCTCTCACAAACAAATACTGACTTTGTAAAAATCCCTGGAAGTTTGAGAGCAATGGTGGGATTAGACTGGATGGCATGTCCTGGGATTTTGGTTAGTTCTGATGCCTTTATTTTATTGGGAGCTTTATGTTTCTTGTGAGACAGGCACATAATCTGCTGCTTAGTGCTCCGTGGGGCTGTTTGCTGGGGGAAGGAATAAATAAATAAATACCTTGCTGAAGTTCCAGGCTTCAGTGAGGTGGATTTACCATTTCCCTGGGGTTGGGTTGGTGTTTTTCCTGTGGTGGAGAGTAAGTTCTGTAATTCCCTGCTCACAGCTGGGAAAATGGTGGTTTAAGGGAATGTTTCAAGGATTGTTAATGTTTGAAACCTCTGGACACTGCAGGAAAGGGTGAGAGGGAAAAATTGCAAGTGCAGGGCTTAGAGGGGCTCCAGCACCACCTGAAGTGTTGTTGGCCAGCCCCCAGTGCTTCCTCATCCTCTGGAGAACATCATTTGGGCAAAGCCGTGTCTTAGAACATCATTTGGACAAAAACACATCTTAGAACATCATTTGGGCCACACCAGGTCTGAGTTAAGCCAGGCACAGCTGTAGCAGCCTCTCCACCCTCCACACAGAGCAACTTCCCCAGGTGAGCTGCTCACCTCAGTGTCTCTGGGTTTCCTCTGTGCTTTTTTTCTGAGAGAGAAATGGCAAAAAAAAAAAAAAAAAAAAACCAAAACCACAAAAAAACCCCGCTGAGTTTGCTGAGCACATTTTTGGAGGTTCTTCAGACCCAGGGGTGTCCCTCAGTGTCCTCTGCCCCTGTTCATGCACGTGGAGGATGCCAATATCTCATTACTTAGGTGACAATACCTTCATGGGGATGTCACCTGCAGGATTTTGTCCACATGGGACAGGGGCTGTCCTGCAGTGCTGGGCCAGGAGAGCTCAGCCCTCTGAGCCTGGAGCTCTCCCCACTCCTCCTGACTCACCAGGAACCTCGTTTGCACCCGGGTTTGCTTGAGGTTTCTAGCTCCATGAACTTATAACCAGGCCCAAAACAGCAGCAAAGACTTGTGATGCCCTTCTCTGAGTGGTTTGTTTTAGTGATGCCCTTCTCTGAGTGGTTTGTTTGCTCTGATTTCACTCTTTAAAGAGCTTTGATGCATTTTTCCAGGGCCTGCTGCTGTGTGGAGTATCAGTGTTACCTTTTCTGCTTTGGGTCTTATTTTGTCTTGCTAGAAATTTTTGCCATTAAACCATAAGTAATTCTCACCTTCCACTCTGTTTCTGCCTCGTGAAGTCTTCCACCCTTCCCTGCTTTGGTTTTGAAAAGAGATTTTTGCATTTGAAACATTTTTGGACAGAGCTTTTAAAGAAACCCTCACCTGGTTTCGTGGCTGCTGTGAGCATGAGTTAGTCTGAGCTCTCCTGCACCTCTTCTCTGTCCTTCTATTAATTCTCTCCTTTTTTTCTGTCTCACTCTTCCTCCCTCCACGGGCCCAGCCTCTGTGATTAAGTCTGCAGCTCTCCTGCTGTTTTTAATAGGCCTGTAGACCTGACCATCTGATGAGAACCAAACTGCACAGCGTGCTCCTGAATACTTTCACTGGAATCTCCTAATGCAGGGTATTAATCATTACTGTCAAACCATTCAGGCCCTAAATGTGTCCACCCAGTATAAAATTATACTAAACAGGGGGGGGGAAAAGGACTTGGCCCATATTAAAAGCAGACATTAGACAGTCCCCTGACTTCTCAGGCATGATGGCCCAGGCACTGTCCAGTTTTACAAACAATGGTGTATTCAGCACGGGCTGCTGGTGCCACAAAATGGGCACAATGAGTTAAAGGAAATCGAGAAAGGCGTGGCTTCCTCGTGCATTTCCTACCCCAAATTCCTGGGAAACAGCTCCCTGTGTGTGCGTGTAGCTCAGTTGCTCCCACCTTGGTAATCTGAATTAACTTTTGGGTCTTCCCTGGCTGCCATTAGCAGAGAGGAATTGCTAAATCAGCTGCTGTCACACTGAGTTCCTGCACAGACAGCCCGGGGAGCTCTTGCTTCTGTGTCTCCCTTGAATGTGATCCTGGGAAGTGCAGGGCACAGCGTGCTGGGAAGGCATGGGGTTACTGCCCAAGGCTGGAGGAAGGTAAGGCTGTGTCTCCATTAGCTGGGAATTAGACATGCATGTTTTACACCATATTTGCCCCTGATATTCCTAAGCTGCCTGGGAATGCAGCCCCTTATATTAGAATACACCTTTTTTTTCCTTTCTTTTTTTTTTTTTTTACCCAAAAAGCTGTTTCTAATTCTCCCCTGTAAGAATGCCTTTATTCTTTGGAGCTGGCAATAAAAGTTAATCGAGTGTAAAATAAAAGTTACATAAGGTGAGTGGTAAAACTTTATGATTGCTGATGTTGGGTTTATTGATGACTGCACTGGCTGTTATGAGCTATGGCATCCCACCAAGCCCACTGGATGTCCCTGCCAGCCCGTGCTCCACAGGCACCTCCACATGGGAACGGGCCTGGCACCCTCACATGTGCCCCAGGAATTTATGGGGAAAGCTCTCCAGCTCCCAATTACCCTGTTCTTAGGTAAACGTGGGATGTTTTACTGGCTAATGGGAGGAGCTGCTGGTTCTTGCAGCCAGGCCAGGGCTCCATGTGTGCCCTGAGTGGCAGCAGGAGTGGGACAAGGCAGCCACACACCCGCTGCTGGTGGCTCCTCTCCCCACACATGGATTTTTCCTAAGCCAACTTGCCTAAATATCCATCCTGGGGCATTCTGAGCAAGAATCCTGAGAGGGAGGGATGAGGGGGAACAGTCCCTTGTCCTGTCTCAGTGCTTCAGCTTCTCCAAACAAAGTTTTCACTTGTTTTTCATGCACTCTTCATGTGGTCTGCACTCATCTTGCCCCATCAGAAGAACACAGAAACCCAGGAAAAGTAAAACAGAAAATCTGCACTCTCTGCAGTGTGCAAAGTGAATAAATTCCTTGCATTTTGGGCCTGTCATTAGCTGTGTTAATTGGTTTGAGTGGCTAATAGGATGTGACCATTAATGGTTCATACACTTATTTCAGGGTAGTAATGGTTTAAACTTCTTTTTTCCCCCATTAAGTTCTGTCTGATAAACATGGCTGAAAATATCAGGGCATTTGGCACTTCTGAAAATCTTGCTAAGTTTTTCTTTCTTTAGTATATTTTGCATTCTTAAATCTGACTGGAGCAACAATGACAATTTAATTAAGAAGCTGATACTGGAAGTTCTAGCAGCAGTGCAGCATTTCCTACCCTGACTCGCATTTCAGATTTCCCATGCAATGAAAAAAAAAAAAAAACCAAATCCTCCTGGAATTGTGGTGCAGCAGGTTAGTGGCCATTGATCTCAGCAAGAATGCTCCAACCTGCCAAGTGTGTTACATGCTTGAAGTCTAGACAGAGATGTAGCAACCACGCGTGTTCCAGCTGGATTTTGCTTTTGGAATGATGCAGGGATTCCAGAAACGGGGGTGGAGGTCAGTGCTCAGACACAAGAACTTCACAGCTCTCCCGAAGAAGATCCAAATTTGTTTTCTTATCTGACAGAACCCAGCTGCCAAAATAATGGATTTATGAGGGAAATGAGAAGAGAATGGCTTGTTTCCCTTTATCTCTGGGTAATTGTCTTGGTTGGAAAGGACAGGTGTCTGCTAAGGAAGGCAGAAGCCTCCCTAGAAAAGGAAAATGCAAACCCCCTCCCTCTGAATTATTAGAATTTTGAAATTAAGGGGCTCTCAGGCAAAGATATGGGAGCAGGAATAACAGTTCTTTATTAGGCAAGAAAATAAAAATAAAATAAAATAAAAAATGCAGTAATACAAAACAGAGTCAGAGCAGGCCCTGGCAGGCTGTGGGTCAGGGTGGTGGCAGCAGTGCCATTCCATGGGGGCTCAGCCCTCCTGCAGTGCCAGCTGTGCTTCTGCTGGAGCAGGATCCTGGACAAGGCTGGAGTTTTCCTCTGGAGCTCCAGGGCTGCTGGAGATGGGCCTGGGCTCCCTCTGGGAATGCAGTGGGGCAGAAAGCTGCTCCTCTGGGAATGCAGTGGGGCAGAAAGCTGCTCCTCTGGGAATGCAGTGGGGCAGAAAGCTGCTCCTCTGGGAATGCAGTGGGGCAGAAAGCTGCTCCTCTGGGAATGCAGTGGGCAAAGGCTGCTGTGGTGCTCCAGGTGTCAGATTGTATCCAGGTAGGAATGCTTGGCTCCTCCCCCTGGGTGAGCATCTCCCCATGGGATGATGGAATTTTATCAGCCATGCAGGGACACTCACTGGCCCATTAACAGAAGATAATTAATAATTAATGGCCCATGAACAGAAGAGATCTCCTGGAGGGAGGATTGGATGTGGAAGAGATAAAGAAAAAACTGCCCAATGAACAGAAGAGAACTGCCCCAGTTATAGAATACACACATATCTTACAACCCAGGACAGTAATGCTACTGGGCACTGGAGGAGGGAGAGGGGGAGCTCTTTGCACTGTCCCAGCAGCATCATCAAGATCTGGGGTTCAGGAGGAGCCGGGCAGGCTGTGCTGTCCCAGCAGCATCATCAAGATCTGGGGTTCAGGAGGAGCTGGGCAGGCTGTGCTGTCCCAGCTCTCTCAGCAGCTTCCAGGGAGGCTGCTCCAGGTGCCAGCTCAGTCACAGCAGCACAGGGCTCTGGGATGGCAGTGACCACTGGCAGCTGGTGCCAAAAGCTGAGTGTCCAGCAGGGCCAGGGCAGGGATTGTCCCCCCACCCCCCCCAGTGCTCGTGAGGCATCTCAAGAGCTGTGGCCAGTGCTGGGCCCCTCAAGACAAGAGGGGCTGGAGCATATCCAGGGAAGGGGACAGAGCTGAGAAGGGGCTGGAGCCCCAGGAGTGGCTGAGGGAGCAGAAAAGGGGCTGAGCCTGGAGAAAATGAGGCTCAGGGGGGACCTTGTGGCTCTGCACAACTCCTGACAGGAGGGGACAGCCCCAGGTCAGGCTCTGCTCCAGGGAACAGGGACAGGAGGAGAGGGAACGGCCTCAGGTTGGGCCAGGGGAGGCTCAGGGTGGACACCAGCAGGAATTTCTCCATGGTCAGGCCTTGGCAGGGACTGCCCAGGGAGGTGCTGGTGTCCCCATCCCTGGAGGTGGCACTCAGTGCCCTGGGCTGGTGACGAGGTGGGCATCAGGCACAGCTTGGACTCAATGACCTTGGAGAGCTTTTCCAGCCTAAGTGATCCTGGGATTCTGTGATTTTCCCTCTTTAGAAGACATGCTCCTGTTTCCAGCTCTGTGTCCCTTTCTCACCTATTTCCTGAGTGTCTCTCGCCCAGCCCAGGGGACAGGGGATGTCCTGCAGGCCGTGTGCCCTCTGTGCTGTCTGTGCTGCTGCAGCCCTGTTTCCAGAACTCCATTATTAGTTTTGTCCAGCCTACAGGAAAAAGTGATGCTGTAGCTGGCATCCCAGTGTTAGGTCATATTAAAACCATCTGTAACAAATCTTTATTTGCAGTTACTTTGGAGTTCAGATTTCAGCTTCTACTCCACCTGTCATCAGTGTTTATCCTCATAAACCTTCACAGCTTCTTTTATTCTGGTTCTATTTTTTTTTCCCCCTTCTGAGAGACCTTTTCAGGGTTTTTGGCACTCTTCCGCCTACTTTGCCTGGCAGAATTTCACTCTCCTTGATTTAGAAAAGATGCAGGTTTCATGAATCTACAGGATCTTCAGAACACAATCTTTTTAATTTGATTTCCAAGAAAAAGCAGCCCTGTTGCTAATTATGATTTCAATAAAAAATAGGAAAATAAAATCTATGGGGGAGTTGTCTGCAAAGTCACAGCAGAAGGGTTTTTTTTTTTATATGGATAAATAACTCTGTTTATGCTTTAAGTAACTGCATAAAGAGGATTCTAACAAATTCTAGAGGTGGATTAATTCAGATATATTTAGTTTGAAGGTGAAGATGATGAAGATCACAAGCCTTGGTAGGCTCAGTGCAGATAGGCTGGATGGGACAGGACAGGGAGTAAAAAGGATGGGAATGAGGGGTGGTCGCACAGCCTGGCTGGAATTCCACTTATCTTTGGTTTATCCCAATAAAACCATGAATAAAGAGAATTTTTTGACACCCAGAGTGGTGAGTGCCAGACAGGGCTCCCCAGGGAAGCACCAGCAGCCTCGGGAGCAGGATGAAAATACAGGAGCTGGGTTTTAACCCATTTAAACTTTCCTCTGTTGCAGTGTCAGCACCAATATCCATTCAGAAGTTCTGTCCTTTTGCTGGTGCTGTTGACCAAGTTTGAGTTGGGGCTGATTTGTGGGCAGCTCACCTTGCAGAAGGTTCTTCCTGGCTGTGTATCCTACAAGGCATCATCACCTCAGAGACGTTGTCTTCCTGCCAAATACCCAAACACAGCTTGGTTAGAGGTCAGAGTGGTTCTGGGGCTTTGATTTCAGTGTTTTGCTCAAGGGAGGCAGCTGGTTCCTGCCTTTGGTGCTGTGCCTGCAGGCTCAGGGGCAAAAGCTGCTGGGGCAGCTTTGCCACATCAAACAGGTCCCAGCACTGGAGCAGCAGATGAAGAATCCAATCAGAATTAGCAACTCTAAGAGTTTGTTAATTAAGAGGTTTGCTTTCATGACTACTTGGTCTGGATAAACCTGCGTGGGTTGGGCTCATCCAAAGGTTTTAAACACTTTTTTCCCCTGATTTATGGGGTTTAATAATCCTTTCTGCTCTTCCAAGCAGACATTTATAGCTATCAATCATTTCTGATTGTGCTGATTGCTGTGGTGAGCAGAGCTGGACATGCCAAAGCAAAGAGAGATTTCTACTGTATTGGAAGAGTCACAATTTCAATAATTCTCTCCAAAGTGTGCTCTCCACTGCCATATCTCTGTTGTTGTTTCCAGTGGGGTCTGGGGAACACTTCCTATGCACATGTTTTCCCTCAGAGTTCCCAGAGCTGCCCAGAGAAGGAAAGCCAGTCACAAGCATTCCTGCAGCAAAGTGTAGCACAAACTCCAGGGAAATGGGACATTCTCTGGCCCTCGGGGCTTTTCCCACATTCTCAGTATTCTTGCAAATAGCCCATGAATCAGGTGATTGATTTGGGGATCATACAAGATCGGATAAAATGGATGAACCCCTGGAAAAGAAAGCAAAACAGAGGTCACTTATTTCAGAAAAAATTGCCCTGGGAATGGCTGATGGTCGCAGGCTTTGGGGTTACTGGGGCACACAGTTGTGTAAATAATTTGTCACAATGACAAGCTGCAGCCAGAGGGAGAGGATGGAGCTCTGGGTCCTCCTGGACTGGGTCTGCCCAGTGCCTGGAGCTCGTGTCCTCCTCTGGCTGTTCCTCTTCCATCCCTCACCATGGCCAAGAAGAGAACACGAGAATCTTGAGGTGATGTTCAAGTGCTCCAGGATTCCAACCCCTCATAGTTTCCCACATTGAGATGTATTTCATTTCCTCATGCATTGATCTTTCCGTTATTTTTTGTGACGCTTTCCACCTCTTATCCCACAAATTAATTCTCAAAACACTCAGAATGACCAAATTCAGCTGATTCAGGCTTTCCTCTTGTTTTTAAATGATTGACAAAGCAGTGCCTCATCCTCAGGCCAAAACAGAAACATATTTTGGTTGGATTTGTTGTTGGACTTGCTGCATAGAAGGCTGAAATCCCTCTGTGTAGAACATGGGGGGAATTAAAGGATGTGCATAAGTGTAAAAGCTGCAAACCTGAGCAATTCTGGGTGCTGGTTGAAGTGGCTGCTCTTGGTGGTGCAGATTTTTGATCTCTTCATGAGCTTCAGCCCCACAATGTCCCAGTTTGGATTTTGATCTCCCAGAGGAGTTGCATGTGCACTGCTGACAAGACAGGAAAAAAACCCCACAAAATGCCTAAAATGTTTAAAATGCAAATGAAGCTGGATTTCTGGAAAATACTTGAGAGTCTATCAAGTCCCTGAGTAGTTTTGTTGAGCTGTGACATTCAAAGGAACATGGCAGAACCAGGCGGCTTCCCAGGAAAGGTATTGACTCACGAGCCTGAAATTTCCAGCTCTGTTTTCAAGTCAAGCAAAATATGAACAGGCATATTTTGGGTGTTTAAAGCAGAGCTCTAGAGCTTCTCCTGTCACCACTCCATCTGTGCTGGCTTTCTTTTGATGTGTAAGTAAATACATGCCTATATTCTGTGTATATATAAAATAATCGCCGCTGTCTGTCCTTTGCCATTTGTTTTGTTGTTTAACGATTGTGTTTGGGGTGGGAGCAGGGGAGGCAGGGAGGGGGGAGCTGCAGCAGCCATAAAGTGGACAGAAAACAAGCTTCATCTTTGTAGCTCCGAAGAGTGCATTATGGATGTTTTTAATCTCTTTGACCTTGTGGCAGGGAAGGAGGGAAGTGGAGAAATTGTGACAAACACCAGCGCTTTAATGCCAGGTTTGTTACTGCCTGGAGTGCCCTAAGGGTTAATGTAACAGTTTTAAGTCCTTCAATCACACCCACCCCCAACTACAGAACACTTCCAAATAATCCCTTTATAATAGACCCTTTTCCACAGATTGTATCTAACCCATGCATTAATGGGGCCCATTGGTGTCAAGCGTTTCAACAAATCCGGGCCAGCCCCGGCTCTGGGAGCCCCTCTTCCCCCACAGACCTTAATGATCTTTTGCCCCTCTGACTTGGCTCCCCTGCTGCAGGGACAAAATTAAACTACTGTGGATGGCAAAATAGTTATTTGCTGCCCAGGCAATTACATCCTTCCAAAAGTCTCCATCACGGAAGGCCAGATGGACTTTATAGAAACCAGACCCAGTTTTAATTATCATAGTCCTGTCAGAAATGAGTGAAATTCTGAATGACCGCATGAAACGAACCAAAAGCCTTGCACATGGATTTTTTCCTCAATAAAATTTTATGGCTTCTTAAAGAAACAGCATTCATATATTTTATGGGGCCTAATCATTCACTAATGCCTATATTAGTGCACCTGTGGCACTCGGCCCCATGGAAATTACAGCACAGGGCTCAGCCCCGTTCTCCTCTGTTCTCTTGTGTTATTATTGCAAAGCCCTTGTCCAAAAGGCTCCAGGGATAAGCTGGGCTCATTTTCTTCAACTAGCAGTCGTTCTAATAAGGTAAAGAGATTTATGGACCCTTATCTGCTGAAATTTTGGTGTCACTATGTGGGCAAGGCTTGAATGAATAAAATCACCCTTCCTAATATATTATTTTAAAAATGTATCCTTGGGCAGCATGTGCTGAAGGGAGTGGATGTGTTGTGCTGGATTCCTCTGCTGATACAGTGAGAAAAGGAATTTCCATTGAATATTTTCCCCCTCAAATAGCAGCACTTGCAGAGTAAGTGCTGAGAGCAGTTTGCAGCTATTTCCAGAGGCCACTAGGTAACAACTCAGTGTTACCCATCTGCTCACTGCTGCACACAAACCTTTCCATTTCCAGTTCACATCCCACTCTGACCAGTGCAGGACCTCCAGATATTTGTCTGGGTGTTTGTCTGACCTGTGTTTACAGAGAGAATCTCTGTGATCTCTGCTGGTCGATGTCCCTCGTGCTCATCACTCTTGCCTCTTAATGTCTCAGTGTCTGAACTGAATGTCTTTACACCCCATCCCTCAGTCTCCTCAAAGTGTGACAGCTCCAGTTATCCCACTTTCCAGACCCTCATTCCCTTCTCTGTCTCCAGTTTCTGCCTCTTCCTTGGGGAGCACTGCCCCATCAGCTGCCGTTCCAACATTTTCATGTGGAAGTGCCTCCCTCTCCTGGGGGCTCCGGTCCCTTTGTGTCCCCCGACAGGACAGAATTCCACAGAGGAGTTTAAATCCTGCCAGGGAAGCATTTCCCTGGACGGGGGGCAGGTTATGATAGGCCTCCCCCAGCACAGCCTTTGTGCGCTGGGCGCCGGAGCCGCATCCCCGCGCAGCCACCGAGCTTCAGGTGAGCCTTCGTGTCCTGTCTTTTCCTCCTCTTCACACCCCTGCCAGCCTCCGGGGCTGCTGAGGTCATTGTCACCAGCCCCAGGCCACGTCTGGGGGCAAAGAGTGCCCTGCTGGGACCTTCCCAGCTGCACGGGGCAGGATCCGGGAAGGTGCGACAGGGAAGGGAAGGATGCAGGGCAGGGGTGTCAGGGAAGGGCGGGGCAGGATGCGGGGAAGGTGTGACAGAGAAGGGCAGGGCAGGGGGACGGTGACACCCAGGAACGCGTCTCCTCCGGCTGGGAAAGGCAAAATTCGCTAATGAGGTCCCGTGCAGCGCCGCGCTGACAGCCCGGGACACGCTGGGTGTGTTTCTGCAGCGGCGCTGGAGTGAAGTCAGCCCCTCTCCCGAAGCTTTCTCATTACTTCATGCACTTGGCAGCCGCTCACGGGCTGGAGGAGAAATAAGAACTGATGTAGAAACATGGAAAAGAGCGTTTAGCATTTCCAAACATTCTTCCCGGGGAGATGGCAGGAGGGGAGGAGGCGCGGCGCTGGCTCCGGGGTTTCTGTTCTCCGGCGCTATCAGATGTGGGCAGAGATGCCGGGGACGAGGAGGGGGACGGGGGGAGGATGAGGAGGAAAAGGGGAGAGGAAGAAGGGGATAGGAGAGAGGATGAGGAAGGCAGGGGGAGGATGAGGAGGGCAGAGGAGAGAGGAGGAGGGCAGGGGGTGGATGGGGAGAGTAAGGGAGAGGAGGACGAGAACGGGGAAGGATGAGGAGGAAAAGGGGGGAGGATGAAGAGGACAGGGGGAAGATGAAGAGGACGGGGGGCATGAGGAGAGCAAGGGGGAGAGAAGGAGGAAAATGGGGAGGATGAAGAGGGCAGGAGGAGGATGATGAGGAGGGCAGGGGCAAAGATGAGGAGGACAAGGGAAAGGACGAAGAGAGCAAGGGAGGATGAAGAGGAAAAGAGGGAGAATGAGGAGGGCAGGGGGGACATAAGGATGACAAAGGGGAGAATGAGGAGGGCAAGGGGAGGATGAGGAGGGCAGGGGGAGGATGAAGACGACAAGGGGGAGGATGAGGAGGGCAGGGGGAGGATGAGGAGGGCAGGGGCTCCGTGGTCCCTCCCCGCCGGGCGGCTCCGGCCCCGCGCCAGGCTCAGCCCTGTCCTGGCGCTGCCCCGCAGATACAAAGTGTGCTTGTATTGAGTGTATCGGCTCCAAAAGGGGCTAGTAGTAAACTGAGAATATTTGGATAAACTCGCCGGCCCTCAGGACTAGAAAAGGACTTTTGTTCACCTAAAGAAAAAGACTGTTCCATTTCCATAGGATGGCTGGATCCTGTCCAGTAAAAACTGAGCTTGAAGTATAAAAAATGATCAGGAGTGTCAAACGAAGGATCTTTTACTTGAGGTCAGATATTTATTTTTATTTATTAGCGTGTGAGATCTCCATCTCTGGCCGGGCTTTGGGCTGAGGCAGCGTCTCTCGCAGGAGCATCGTCCTCCACAAAGAGCGCGTTGTGCCGGGGGCAGGGGAGCTCCGGGGGCCCTCCCGGTGCGCTGGGTTCTCCTGCCCTGTTCTCTGCCTCCCTGGGACGGGGACAGGGTGAAACTCTTCCCTTCAGCACCTCGTTCAGTGTCTGCTGTTGGACACGGAGCGAGGCCCGGGCTGGCACAGCCAGGTGTGTTTTGTACACACCTGAGTGTCACCAGCTGTGGTGTTTGCTCCTCTGCAAAGCGGTTTGCCAACATTTCTGTGTTACTTACAGGCAGACTCTTCTTTTGGCTCTCGAAACAGGCAGGGAAAAGCTCTGGCACAGCCTCTGCTCCTGTTCACTGCTTCCCCAGTCCAGCAGTGACTGTGCTGGTGCTGGGCATCACGAGGCAGAGTGGGACAGGGCACAGCTTGGTCCTGCCTCTGCCTAATTTTGGGAAGTTAACACTGGCACAGGGGTGCAGGGAGGGAGGGCTTTGGGGCAGCAGAGGCAGATTTGTTAATCAGGGCAGAGGAAAAGTGAATGAGAGAGCTGGAGTGGTCTGAACTCAGCCCCAGGTGCAGCCAATGGATTTTTGAATCAGGAACTTTTTTTATGCGATTCTCCAGCATGAAATGTCAAAGGCATATTTGGGGCAAATATTTCCCTAGGATTTATTTTTTATCTAATCACTTATGAAACTTTTACTGACTCTAAAGACCAGATTTTCTCAGCACCCGTAAACCACATTTCCCTCCCTTAATTAAACCATTTCTCGTCCATGAGGTTTTGTTCACACACTGACGACATCAATATAAATATATCTCTGCAGGGTAATTAATAAAAGCAGGCAGCTCCAGGGAGAAAGCAGATGTGTCATATCATCTTTGTGGACTCAGCTATTGCACAGTTCTTCAAAAAAAGAGTGAAGAATCACCCCCAATCAAAATGTTATGTGGCTTATGTATGTTCCCATTTAATTTGGTATAATTGAATTTATGTTCATCCTCAGAGAACTCCCAGGTCTGCCAGATACAGGCAGGAATCATTTATACCATGGATTCGTTTAAAAGCTGCAGGATTAGGGCACAAGAAACTGTTTCAGTAGCATTTCAAGGCTTGGGCAGTTGCTTCAACTTCTGTGTGAGTTTCTGTGAAGGGAATGGAGACAATAATGTCCTCACTATGTTTGTTTGTTTTGGATGCTGAAGCACTGTTTAAAAATGATAATTTCTGCTTAGCATTAAATTAATGCTTTTTAGTAGGGTTGAGAGGGTTTTAAGTCTTTGGTTCTATAATTGAGGATTTTAAATTTCAAAAGAAAAAGTATTTCCATCTATTAATGAGGAAGTCTTTGAGATCATTATCAGGTGAACCTTCTAAATACCTCAAGTCTAATTTTTTTTTTTCCCAAGAGTATTTCAGTTTAAAAGACAAAACCATCCTCATATTTATTGTAACTGAAAGTTGACTGAGAAAATAATTCCTGTGTTGGAAGAGACCTTAAAGATCAGAGTGCCCCAGAAAGGAGGAGGTCTCCCTTTTCCTGCCCAGGGAATCTTGATGTATAAAGGAAATATTTGTCATCCTCAGCTCCACCTTTGGGAGGAAGTTTGGCTTTCTGAGAGGTGAGAAATGAGCTCCAAAGGCAGATGATGGTGTATTTTTTGTCCTTCCCATCTGGCTTCAAACAGCCCAACTTAAAAGGAGCAGAGATCTTCTCCTGCCAGGTCGGGATGTGGATCAGGGAGGGCAGGGAGCTGCTGGGTGCTGTCCCTCAGGCTGGGCACAGGTGTCTGTGGACGATAAGGAATTCTGAGTGGAGGTTATCAGCATGTCCCTAACTCAAACCTGCCCCTGCTGGGGCACTGTGAGCTATCTGGAGTGTCAGATCAGGTTTGTTTTGAGCCCTGCTGTCAGAGAACCAGATGTGCTGGCATTGCCTCAGTAAAACAACCTGAGCAGAGGCTTTGGGGTCCCTCTCACTCGAGGCTCTCCTGTGGCTCCATCTCGCCACCACCACCCTGCTCAGCTGTCTTTTGACCCAGAGATGGGATCAGATCTGAGCTGGAGATTTTGAAATGTTGTTTCTCAGCACATTCAAAGGGCAGATTTATCATCAGAATCAATTCCCTGGGATGGATCATTTCATAAGTAGGTGAATTGGCTCGGGGTAAAGTTCACCCTGGCGGCACTTGGGACAGTGCAGTTTTACCCTTGTACTTCCTTATGGCCGAGATTTCAGCTCTTTTGGTGATGTCAGACAAGATACTGCTTTGCTTCCAGCTGCACAGGGGGCAGAGCTGCAGGGGGAAATCATTTAATCAGTCCCTCCTTGTCATAATTTGGTTTGGCTTGAAGGTTTGTGAACCTCTCGTGGATGTCTCATCAACCAACCAGGAGAAAATTATTGGTTCAGAGATTTTGGTGGAAAATGAGCACCCTAGAATTTCTTTACAAGTGTGACTCACTGTGTTGGGGGAGAAATAGCCACATTCGCAGCATAAATCTGAGGGCAGAACACTTTGCACATTTTCTTTGTGTATCTGTGAGTGAGATTGTTGCTAAACCCACAGGCAGCTGTCGGGCTGGTGCTGGGGGGACTCCCCTTCTGTAAAAGTCTTTCATATCTTTAGGTGAGAACTGACTCCAAAACCTTCTTTTCTCACGTAGAAACAAAGGCAAAATGTCCACCCTGGTGTCCCAGTTCTGATTTCAGTCATGCTCACATTGAAGACAATCTGCATGTAATGGTTACACACTGAAAAAGTTCTTGCTCAAGATTTAGGTCATGTGAATAATCTTCATGTCCCTCGGGAGGCAAACCAGCCCTAAAGCAGATTTTCTGGGAGCAGATTTTCTGGGAGCAAATCTTCTAGGAGCAGATTTTCTGGGAGCAGATTTTTCCTGGAAGTGCCCATTTTTCCTGGAAGATCTGCTTCTCTGGCCTCACTCTCACTCTTCAGCCAATATCCAAAGGCAAAAGGTTTGGGATAAGCCTGGATGGTTTAAAAACCAACAGCAGAGAGGATTTTTTAACTGTGGAACAGCTCCCTCATCCCAGGTCCTTGTTGTCCTTCCAGCAGCCCAAGGCAAGGGGAGCAGATGGTGGTTGATGCTCTGAGCCTTGGGTTGTGCCCCTCCTGCCCTGCCCACACTGAGCACCCCCAAATTCCTCACAGCAACGCTCAGTTTGTGCTGGGAAGGCCTCTTGCTCTCACTTTAGGGGACAGCACCCCCAAATTCCCTCACAGCAACGCTCAGCCCTTCCTTTGTGCTGGACAGGCCTCTTGCCCTCACTTTTCATGACAGCACCCCCAAATTCCCTCACAGCAATGCTCAGTTTGTGCTGGGAAGGCCTCTTGCCCCCACTTTTGCTGAGAGCACACATTGAGCACCCCAAATTCCCTCACAGCAACACTCAGCCCTTCCTTTGTGCTGGAAAGGCCTCTTGCTCCCACTTTAGGGGAGAGCACACACTGAGCACCCCCAAATTCCCTCACAGCAACACTCAGTTTGTGCTGGGAAGGCCTCTTGCCCCCACTTTTGGTGAGAGCACACACTGAGCACCCCCAAATTCCCTCACAGCAACGCTCAGCCCTTCCCTTGTGCCGGGAAGGCCTCTTGCCCTCACTTGTGGTGATATTTCTGAGATAAACCAGCTGTCGTGCAGGATGTAGGGCCGTGGTGGGACTCTGGGCCAGGCCCACAGGCCTCGTTTAGCACCTTCTCTGGGCCATGTTTTCAGTAAATATCGCTCGGAGGAGATCACACATCTCAGCTCTCTGTGGGGTGAGCAGCACCTTGTGAGAGCAGATCTCCCTTGGGCTGCTTTGTTTTTTGAGCTCCTCGAACAGGGGGCTGCTGCTGTTTCCAAACCTCGAATATCCTCTCGTTCTCTTTCTCAGTGCCAGCCCGGCTCACAAACTCATCTATTTCACACCTTCTGAAGAGCAGGAGAGCAGGGCTGCCGAGCAGCTGCTGATAACAAAGATTGGGAGGATTTGGCTTCCCCGTCCCTCTGGGGGGGTTTCCTGTGTGAGGGGCACAGCTGTGCTCGTGGGGGAATGCTTGGGCTGCTTTTTGGTGGGTTTTTTTTTCCTCCTTTTCTTTTTTTTTTTTTTTTTTCTAGTGGTTTTTTATTTTATTTGGATGGTTTTTGGGGTTTTTTGGGGGGTTTTTTTGGGTTTTTTTTTTTTTTGGTTGGTTGGTCGATTGGTTGGTTTTGGTTTTGTTTTTGTTGATCTCTGTTCTGAAAGTGTCAGGTCATGGTTAAACCTTGGGAATACGTAGCCTTTGGGCCTGTAAATTCAAGGCTTTTTATGGGGGGGGAGATTTTGTTGGTTTTTTTGTTTCTTAGTTTTTGTTTGTATGTTTGTGGTTTTCTTTTTGCTTTTGTAAATCTCTTTTTTGAAAGTGTCAGGTCATGGTTAAACCTTGGAAATATGTAGCCTTTGGGCCCATAAATTCAAGGCTTTTTCTCTCCTTTTTGGGTTTTTTTTTTTTTGTTGTTTTTTTTGTTTGTTTGTTTGGGGTTTGTTTTTTTTTTGGTGATTGGTTTTGGTTTTGGTTTTGGTTTTTTTGTAAATCTCTGTTCTGAAAGTGTCAGGTCATTGTTGAACCTTGGGAATACATAGCCTTTGGGCCCATAAATTCCAGGGTTCTTTTGGGGGGGTTTTGGGGGGTTTTTGGTTTTTTGGTTGGTTGGTTTTGGTTGTTTTTGTTTATCTCTGTTCTGAAAGTGTCATGTCATGGTCAAACCTTGGGAATACGTAGCCTTTGGGCCTGTAAATTCCAGGCTTTTAAAGCCAGCAGGAGGAGAGGTGCACACGTGTTCCTGGATTGTTGGGTTGTTGTTATCCATGCCGATGGGGAAAGTAAGGAGGGATAACCTCCTAAAATTAGTGCTAGAAGAGTGTGATAGCTGTGTGACTTGGGGCTTACCTGCTCTGGCAGGTTTTTGATGGTGATTCCCTTCTTTCCATGGTTGTGTGGTGGTAGCAATCAGTCCTTGTTTGAGCAGCACCTAAAGCAGGGTGCAGAAGCTCTGGGAGAAGACAGAAGTGAGAGCAGCACAGTGGTTGTCATTGCATGGGTGCAACTGGCACCAGTCACCCATGGAATAAAAGTCCACATCCTTTCCAGCCTCTCCAGACATCCAACACCTTGAAGTGAAGTTCCCTTCACTTCTGATTCCCAGGAGTTTTCATTCCTAGCAGAAAGTTTGATTTGTGCTGTGTTGAGGTGTCCAAACACGGCCCAACCACCAGAAGCAGGCTGCAGGGTAACTCCAGGTATCAAGCTGTAAAAATATCACTCTTAGTTTTCAGGAGTGAAACACCCAGATGTGTCCATCAAATACACCCCAGGGCACGGCCTTCCTTATCTGCGTCCCCTCTTGCTTGAACCTGGGCCATATATCCCCAAATCTGTTAATTAATTGAAAATGGGTGCTATTTCAAGCCCCTCAGCTCTCTGAATTCATACATCTTCAACAATAAGTGTTGTTGGGGTTTGTTTCACGTGCTATTAACAATCCTGTGTCATCCCAGAGCGTTTGCAGGGGCAGGCAGTGGATTTGCCAGGCCCTTGGGTGACGGTCCTGATTCCTCCCAAGGAAGGGGCTCAGAGGAGACCATAAGACAATGTCATTTCATGGAGGTCTTCTCCTGCTAGGACCACCAGTGGCCTTTGCCAGGCTGATGCTTTGGAGCTGATATCAGCACCAGGAATGGGCAGTTGAAGGCTCTGCTACTTTTTTGGCCAGAGTGTGAAATGCAGCAGATGGTTTTGGCACTGAATGCTGCCCATAAATCACCCTGGAGAGGCCTCCACGCTCATGGTGTTCCACAGCTCCATTCCCAAAACGTTACTAAAACCAAGCTGGAGTAACAAGAAATTATTTAAAGCAAGCAGCGGCTCCCTCTGAATGTCCTCATCCCGTGGAACTACCAGGATGCAGCTCAAGAAGCTGATCAGAATTTATTTTTAAGGTTGGCTGTGTTTTCCTTACGGCAGAAGAACCTTTTGGGTATGGATAAGGGAAACAGCTGTGCCTCAGTGCTAAGAGGACTCTTGGATAAATTGCCATCAGAAAATTTCCCATCATCATACAATAAAGTTCTGTTCAGCTTCTGTGCCTGCTGTCTTCTGCCAGGAGAGCTGCCCTGCTCTTCCTCCCCCGGGGCTAATTGGCATCCGGTCATCAGGGAGCCATTTTAGCCCACATCTTCCTTTGGAAACAGCAGCAGAGGAATCAGACCCTAAAGCCTTTTGGATCACCACAAAAGCTCTGGGATACAAGTGATTTTTGTCTGTTTTAATCCCCTGGAACAGCCCTGGGAGCTCAGCACTGCTGCACCTCCTGCTGCTGCTCCCTCTCCCCAGTGCAGTGAAACATCCTGAGACTCCAAATCCTCCCCTGCCTCTGGTAGTCTCTGGGGTTTTTTTGGGTTTTTTTGGGGTTGGTGTTTGTTGTTTTTTTTTTTTTTTATCAGAGGAAGATTTCTCCCAAGTTCCCATTTTTCCCCATCTATTTAGAACCTTACAATTACAATTCCTTTGGAATGAGCCAAAATGCTGTAGGATACAAAAATGGGATGTCCTGAACTCTTTCGGTGCGGAGGAAAACTTCAAAGTTTTTGTGTGTGTATATTACAAAGAACTGGAAATCCCTTCCTTGCCTCGTGTGTACAATATCTGAGGCAGCCCTGGGATTTGATTCGAGCACAGTTCTTTATGGTTTACTGTTTAATTTAATTCAGTGTGGTATGAATTACGTTACTGGTGAAAAATGAGCTTTTGTTGAGATAAATGCCTGCCATCAGCTTGGAAGTTGTCTTCTGTTTTGACATCTTTACTCGGTGTTTTTCTGCGTGGTGATGAGACCTTGCTGTGCAAGGGGAGCTGATTGCCCTCAGAGAGGAGGAAAATTGGGGAGAGAAACGAGGGGGTAGGATTGGGTTCCTGCATCAACAGGAATCAGCATTGGCAGCACCTTCTGTGGCATCCTGTGTCATCCAAGGTGTCTTCTGGGCAGCAAAACTGCATCTCCAAGATGGGAATAGAAAGAATTATAGGTACAGGGGAGGGAAAGCAGAGCCAGGGTGGGTTTTTGTCAAGATTTCTTGATTTCTCCTCTTTGCCCCATTGCTCTGTTGCGTATCTGTGGTGTTTCTCTGCTGTGGAGGGCAGGAGATGCTTTCCTGGAGATTGTATTTAATGGGTGTAAATGTAAATTAAATGTAAATGATGTCCTGTATGATTCTTTGTGCTGTTGGTTCTTCTTGAGGCTTTGTGTGTAGGGTCAGGTCCGATGTTCCTTCAGTTGGAGCGAATCTGCAGTGCCTGAAGGACACAGCAGTGCCACTGCAGCTTTTTCCAGCCCTCTTTATCCTGATGCAGAGCAGACACTTGGGAAGTACTCGCTGTGCTGGTGTGTAAGAGAAGAGCAGTTAATAGTGGGCAGCCCTTCAAAAGGCTCCGCTGGATTCAAACACTCTCCAGAAACCCAGCCTTGCTTCCCAAGCTCGTGTGAGCCATCCAGGCTCCTCTGCTTGGAAGCTGGACAGGGACTTTTGGGAGAAAATAGCCTTTTTTCATGTGATTCCTCATGTGCTTTAGATGTGGTGGGGAAAAAAGAATGAGAAGGTTATTTCTTGTGACAGAAATATGTCCCAGGACCAGCCTTCCCTGGGATGTTTTTGCTCCAGACCCTTTGTGAAGCCAGAGGATGCAGCAGCCCAGCAGCAGCTCAGAAATGCACACACCAGTGGAAAATTCCCACTCCAGACATGTGGCTTGGGTGGGAGTGGAAGCTCAAAAACATCCAGCCTTTTAAAAACCTGAGTTGGTCTCTCTCTCATCGGCTACAGCAGCGCTCTGCCCCCCCACGAGCGCCCTCGGGGCTCTGCAGTGTCACCAAACTCAACCCTGTCACCAAAGGCAGCAATGTCACCAGGCTTGGCAGTGTCACCTGGCTGCACAGTGGCATCGGGCTCAGCAGCCTCTGCCTGGCATCACCAATCCCACTGGCCCCCGTGCAATCCAGCTGGGTTTCCTCACATTCCTGGTTCTCCCAGCTCTTGGCTCAGCTTGGAAGCAGAAACGCGCCTGTTTGACAGGAGGAGAACCATAAAGATTTGTTTTGCTCCCCTGTGAGCATTCACAGGGTTTGGGTAGGCAGGGGTTTTGTCACAGAGCTGGTGGGTCCTGTGCTGTGCTGCTGGAAACTCTGCAGAGGGGTGGTGAGGAGAATTCCTGAGGACAGGATCCTGCTCACAGAGCCAGGAGATGAAGTGAGCTCTGTGATCCTGCAGCCATTCAGCAGCCCTTAGAACTTGCCCTGCCCGTGTCCCAGGGGCTCACACTGAGGATGGGGGTGTGAGATGCTCTGCAGCCTCTTCTCTCTTTATCTGGTGGGTTTGGAGCTGGGAGCTCCTTTCAGGACCTTCCATTTGCACAAGAAGTTTACTGCACATCACTCAAAGTAGCTCTCCCTGAGAACACTCTGAGCTTTTCCTGTGGCCCTGAGCAGACAAGTTGGGTTTGGCTCAGCTGCTCTTCCCAGCGCTATGACCTGTTTTTGTCTGACACGTTTCTCATTAACTCTTTGTCAAATCACCAGGAAGCCTGCTTAATTGCAGGCAGAGTGCTGAATTTATGAGTTCATCTAGGCTTCGTGTCTACACATTGACAGAGGTGTTTCTCTGGATGAAGTCTTTTTCTCTTCATTTCATGGCAAGAATGGACTTTCTGTTTCAGTTACTTCTGAAAGTCATAAATTGCAGCAGTCCCTCCCTTCCCTTTATTTAAAAGAAACACAACAAAAACTTCATGGCAACAGTTTATTGCTCTAAATCAGCTCGTGGGTCATTAAAGCAAAAAAAGGGAGGGGAAAAAAAAAGGAAAAAAATCTCCAACTCCTGCCAAATAAAATGTGCACATCAGCCAAGCTGTCAGAGGCAGATTCTGCGACCATGGGATGAGAAGGTTTATTACACTCTGGGCTTCTGGGGAGGGATGTTATAGCAACAGGACGCTGGGTCAGTGATGGCAAACTCCTGGTTGCTCCGTTTCTCCATGCACACTAGGAATCCATTAAGCCAACTGACGACAGATCCGCAGGCATTCCGGCCCCCCGGCACACCTCTGCCGGGGCCAAACCTTGGACTCTGCCCATTAAAATGTGAAAGAAACAACCCAACAGAGAGCCCACAAATTAGAGGGGCAGGAAACCTCAAATGATGTGCAAAAAAAATTGTAAACGTTCGAGAGGATTTTTCCATAACTTCTGCCCCATAACTCAGCATTTCTGATGTTAATAAATTACGGAGCGGAGCCTCTGCGAGATCAAGGAGCCTTTTGGATCCAAACCCCGAGCACTGCTCGGCAGACAGCAGATGAAGCTGCAAAGTGAGCCCTGGAACATGACAACAATTTCCTTTTGGCTGGCTGGGGATGGATGTGAAGCGCAGCCACAGCCGGAGCTCTGGCTCTGCGTCCCAAATCCGTGTCTCTGCAGAGGGCCAGTCAAAGCCCTGTAATCCCAGGGAACACGAAGGTGCATTTGTTTGGAGGGGATAGACTGGAGAGGAGGAGGCTGGGGGACTTCAGACCCAGAGAATGACTCCACGAGACAAAATCATGGCACTGTTACTGGAAGGGAAGGGAAGGGGAATTGGGAATTCTGTTGGATTTGAAGACAAAAGTGCTGGGAGGTGCTGTGGGTTAATAAATAAAGACTGAACTCACCATCTGCAGCAGAAGGAGAAAAGATGAACTGAAGTTTTGGCGTGTTCAGTGATGAAAAAAGAAGTGGGGAGAAATCCATGATGGGGTGGGAGGGATGAAATGGAAGAGCGGCCAGAGGAAGTGCTCTCACAATAATTAACTTTCTGAGCGTGTCTGCAGGCTGCAGGCCAGATGAAAGTCTGCTTTTCCAGCACAGCTCTAGGGCAGGGACTGTCCCAGACTGCTGGGGTTTAACATGGGGACAAAGAAAAAGGGACAAATCTTGTTCCTGCAGGGAGCCCAGCTCCATGGGGCAGGGATGCTGGGCATCAGAGCCAAAGGGATCAAGGAGGTGAAATGCATTTCCCAAAATTGACTGGAATAGCAGCACGTGATGGTTATAGACTTCCAAAACCAGCACCAATTACTAATTATAAACTGCTTTTATTTTGTTTTCTCTTCTCCAGTCTCTTCCCACCTTTTTTTTCACCTCTCCTTTTCACCTCTGACAACTTCTTCTAATGTCTAAGCAAATTACTCTCAGGAGAGACGTCTCCACTGATACAGAGCCAGCCTGAGCAGAGAGCACAGGCAGAAATTCCATGTCAGCTCCACCAAGTCAGAGTCCTGCTAATAATTGCACTGGATTTTCTGATGGGATTTTTCTTCCTGTGGCATCTCTGGGGTTTTTTGCTTTCGGTGCTTTTGATCTGATGTCAAGTTTTACCTGCCCAGGAAAACAGGTGTGGATGTTTGGGGATTAAAGCTGCTGTTGAGTCCTGGATAGGAAGGGACTTAGTTCTGGTTTTAACTGTGAACAAACAGATTTAATAGAGCTGGAGATGCCTGTTGGGGTAAGATCATCCCCAGGTGGATGGCTGTGGGGAGCTGAGCCTTCCAGGAGTGGGGTGAATCCCTCTGTGCTTCCATCTGGGAAGATGGAATTTGCCTGTTCCTAAAACTTTTTGCCTCAATTTTCCTTCTCTTCCTGTCCTAGAGCACGAGGTATCTCTTGGTTCTTCAAAAGAACACAGAGAAACCAATGCTCTGTGAGCATCCCAGGAGCATTTTCAAACTGGAATTTTTTATTTTTTTTTTTAACTTACTGACAAAGACTTGTAAAGAGTTGGTTTGCAGAATTTCGCCAGAGGAAATTTCTGATTTCCTTCTGGTCTGAACTGGAAGAAGATGTGGTAAAGGGTTTCAGTTTGTTTTTTCCGGAGTTTTCTCAGGTTGGGCGTGGGGGCGGGGGGGAAGAGTTACTTAAAATATTACTCTGTGTGTGAACATTTGACAGAAGAAAGAACAGATGCTGCTGCAGATAGTGCTGGGTGACTGCTGCAGTGTTCCTGGGTGCTTTTAAGTTGTGAAATAACTTTGATAGCGACCATCGACAAGCGTGTAAACCTGATCTTTAATTAGAGGTGTTGGCCACAGAGGGCTGAGCTGGCCCAGGGTCTGCCCTGCCTCTGGAAGGTCCTGCAGCACTCTAAACCAGCTGATCACCCCGTTTATTCCATTTCCAGAGGGTCCTGGTGGGTGCCAGCAGAGGGATGAGGGATGGCTGAGTGCTGTTCCAGTTTTGGGCTTTGGGCTGTGGTGCCAGGAGCTGCTATGCCTCTGGAAGGTCCTGCAGCACTCTAAACCAGCTGATCACCCCATTTATTCCGTTTCCAGAGATCCTGGTGGGTGCCAGCAGAGGGATGAGGGGTGGCTGGGTGCTGTCCCCGTTTTGGGCTTTGGTGCTGGTTCGGTTTGTGGAGGGCAGTGAGGGTGTGTGAGAACAGCAGCTCAGGTTCTCAGGCTCTCACAGCACCTCTTTCTCTCTCGTTTTGATCTGTCAGATTTCACACCCCCAGCTTGGGTTTGAATGCCCCATGCAGATAAAACCACAGAGTTTCAGGTGATTTCGAGCTACAGCAGAACCTCCTCCTGAGGCACAGCTGGCAAGCAGGACCCTGCAAAATGAATTTGAGCTGAATTCTGGGCTTTCTCCTGTCGTAGTTGAGACAGAGACAATACAAAACAACACACTCCATTTTCTGAAAGCTTCAAAACTGTTTTTATTCTAGCATGCATGCTTTTTATGCATTCTTAAAAAACTCATAAGTTTACGTTTTACTTATTGGTCACGAGAGACAAACCAAGTGCTCATTGGAACAGGCAGTTGCAGGTTTCTCTTATTTATCTTCTTTCTTTCTTGGTTTCTACATCAACGACCTTGGTAGAAAATTCTTTCAGGGGTAAGGATGGATCCTCTTATCAAACTTCTCTCTGGCTCACAGAAGACCCTGTAAAACCTCTTCCACATTCCCCGAGCTCTCTGCCCAGGGCAGGGAGTTGGAACTAAATAATCCTTAAGGTCCCTTCCATCCTAAGCCCTAATTGTCCTCTCAAATAATCCTAGAAGATGAAAGAGATACAGCTGTGAAATTAAAGATCTTATTTGTGTGTCCTGGATTTGCCATCTTGTGTTCTCAGGGCCACTGAATGTCACCAATTGCTGGCACTGGGAGGTTTGTGGGCTGCTGGTTCCTCAAACCACTACAAAATCTGCCCAATCTCTTCAGTGGCTTCAGAGCAGCTCAGCGTGGATGATTTGTTTCATTTGGTTGTCCAAATAGTTTCACTGGAAGCTGCAGTCACTTGGTGTCTGGGTGTGTCTCCACTGGAGGGGCTGGATTGTCTGGGCTGCTCAATTTGGGGTCAAAGAAGCCAAGAGAAGCTCTTTCTTTCACCAGCTTGAGGCAGCCTCAGTGTCCCTGGAGCTCCCTGAGATAAAACAGAACTTATTGATATTTTAGCTTGAGTAAACTCAGTAGTGGTTCAGCCACATTAAGAACAAATTTTATTGTTGTTCTTTGTTTGTTTGTTTGTTTTATGAAAACTTCCAAACAACACAGAATTGGCTTCCTGTGCCTTCAATGACCACCTCAGACCTTTGGTGCTGCCAGTAGATGACCAAGGGTGTCTAGAAAGTTCCAGGGTCTAGTTAAGGATGAGTGAATGACCCTGAGCATTCCCAGGCAGGGGATGAAGAAACTGAGCACAGCCAGGTTTTTTCTCACACCAGATCTGTCCCAGTGCAGCATTTCAGTGCCTCCCAGTGCCATGCTCTGATTAGGAAGGAAGGAGCCCAGCACTAATGGTGGGATTTTCCCCTCATCCCTTTTCAGCCAGGGAGCTGGAGATGGTGGTGGTGGGGATGAGCCCAGGAAATGTCTGCTGGGACCAGTGCAGGGAGCTGGGAGCTCTCCTGGTGGTTCTGGCAGTTCCTGGTCCTCCCAGGAGTCCAGAGCTGGGAGCCAGAGCCTGTCCCCTGAGGTTTCTCAGCCCAGCCTTAGGCTCGACTTGTTGCTGTCATTGCTGGGCTTTAATTTTTTCTCTCCTTTGATTTCCCACCTTTTTTTTTTTTTTTTCCCTGTGTCTTGAAATAGATGGGAAAATATAATCGTATCCCACGAGATTCTGAGAGAATTAATTGCTAGTAAAAGCATGTTAAGAGCTTTTGATGACTGAAGTAATTTGCACTGACACAGGGGCTGGTCGGGGTAGAGGGAAATGTGAATCTCAGGAAAAAAAAGGAGTTTCTGGAGCAGGGAGGCCCACTGAGGAACAGAGCAGAGCCTTGCTGTGCTGGGACTCAGAGGGCTTCTCCTTGTTTTCAGGGTGTCCTGTGTCATTTTTAAAATGTGCTTTTGTGAGTGGATTCCAAACTGGATCATCACAAAGGTTGTTCTGGAATGCTGAGCATCTCCTCTGGTTCTCTCACCAAACGCCACTGCCTCAAGAGAGGAAAAGTCTCTTTCTGGCAAACCAGCGACTTCTTTGGACTACACCCCCTTAATTAACTCTTTTTCTGTTCCCGCACCTGGACTTTAAATATCTGAGGGGTTTTATTTTGAAGGATTCCTCTTTTTCACAGCAGCCAAATTGTATCTCACCTTCAGCCACAAAGATGTGGCCAGTGAGTTTCTCAGGCTGTACTCAGATAAATGAAAGTAGCGCATTGGGTAAAGTGATTTTTAAAATAGAACCTCACAGCTCTGTGACCTAGTTTGAGAGTTTATTGAAAGGTTTGTAATTAAAGATTATCCTGCATGAAAGGATGAAACAGATGATGTGAAGATGGAGCAGTTGAGGACCTTGTCATTAAAATCAGTGCAGTTTGGAGGAGTTCCCTGCTTTGATTACTTGAGCTGTGGTACCGGAGCTGTATTTTCCAGAATGTTTGTACTCCTGAACCTTTTACTCATGGACCACTCTGAGCAGTGCCCTTGGAGGTTCTGCCAGACAGCACCTTCAGATATTGGCTGAGAGCTGATTTTATTCTTGTCATAAGTCTCTCCATCAATTTTATCTATCCCCTACCTTTCTCCTCCCTATTTCTTGTTTGGAGTTGTGCCCTGCAAACCCTTTTCCTCCCTCTGCTCCGTAGCTGCCATCTGGCCCCAGCTGACCCCTTTCCTGTCCCGTTCTCCCGCAGATTCCCGATGCCCTGGGCACTGAGAAGTTCTGTGCTGACGCCGGCCAGGGCGGGGCTGGGAACTGGCTGAAGTACATCCGAGTGTCCTGCTCCTGCGACGAGCAGAACCTGGCCGTGTGCCACATCAACGAGCAGGTAACCCCCGGGGGCTGCTGGGCTCCCCTCGCACCCAGCACGGGCCGGGGGGCTCGGCCAGGGCCGCTGGGCAGTGGCAGCATCCAGGGTACGTGATGGATCAGCCCTGGATTGATTGATGGTCCAGTCCCTGATTCAGGATCCTGTCCCTGACTGAGGATCCTGTCCCTGACTCAGGATCCTGTCCCTGACTCATGATCCTGTCCCTGACTCAGGATCCTGTCCCTGACTCATGATCCAGTCCCTGACTCGTGATCCTGTCCCTGACTGAGGATCCTGTCCCTGACTCATGATCCAGTCCCTGACTCGTGATCCTGTCCCTGACTCGTGATCCTGTCCCTGACTCGTGATCCTGACCCTGACTCAGGATCCTGTCCCTGACTCGTGATCCAGTCCCTGACTCGTGATCCTGTCCCTGACTGAGGATCCAGTCCCTGACTCGTGATCCTGACCCTGACTCGTGATCCTGTCCCTGACTCAGGATCCTGTCCCTGACTCGTGATCCAGTCCCTGACTCGTGATCCTGTCCCTGACTGAGGATCCAGTCCCTGACTCGTGATCCTGTCCCTGACTCAGGATCCAGAGGGGAAGAATCCAAGCAGGGAGAGATCCCCAAAGAGAGAGGCCTCAGGAGACATCCCAAACCCTTCCCAAAGTAAATCCCAAAGCCATTTTCAGAGTGACCAGTCTGTGTTGATTCCTACCTCGTGCTGTCTCCTGATGCTAATTTCATTTATTTTACCAGAGGACACATTTTTCCCTACCTCAAAACAGGACAAAGTTTGATCTTTCCCTGTCAGACAGCAGGAAAAGGTTTGGGGTTGTTTGTAAGCACCTACAGAAAATAAATTTTTTTTATAGCTCCCAAAATAACCAAGCAGCACTGTGGTGATAAGGGCCGGGACAAGATTTTCATCAAAATATTTTGTTTTCAGGAAAAAAAAGAAAACATTTTCACATGGGGAGATGGTTCTTTGAGTGTGTGTGTGTCCCCTTCTGTTCTTCTTTAGTCCTGTAACTCAGGAACAGTCCCAGGAATGCACAGAGAATTTTCCTGGATTCTTAGTGAAGTAACTGACAGCAGAATCTGGACCACTCAATTATATCCCCCCTCACCCGCCATTAACAGATTATAATATATTTAAATGTCTTCATTTCTCTATTTAGAAGGAGGTTAATTGAGATGTTTCATTCACGATTTTTCAATTACAAAGCAAATTTTCACATGTAGAATACTTTAGCCAATTTTTAAAATATTTATTCATGCTGGAGAGGTATTTGAAAAGAAGACCGCTGATTGTTGGAGATAATTGTGATTCTGAAGGAGGACTGGAAAAAATGGTAGATAAATTATATCTTTTACTAAAAGGGAAATGTTTCATTTTTGCTGTTGCTACTCCTGCCTCGAAAAGGAAAATATTTGAGCAGTTCAAGGGTCTGAAATACTAAACAGAATCTACATAATAATATATTTATAATATATAGTAATTATATTCATGGCCAGCTCGTGGCCATGAATATAATTACTGTATATTGATAATAATCAGGGTGACAGCTGCTGCTTTTAGATAGGGTACAGATATTGGGGGGAAAAAGGAGTAACAGGAGATAGAAAAAAAATCAGGCCTATGTTCAATCAGCCAGTGTGAGGTGTGTGTGCAATGCAGAGATTTTGGGTGTATTTTATAGAGGTTTGGTAACTCTGGTCAGAATTCCCGATACATCACAAAGAACTTTAAAAAGAGGAAATCAGAAGCAATGTGGCTGAGTAGAAACAAAGGAGAGGCAATTCCAAAGGAGGAAAACACGGGAACAAAAGCAAAATGTGCAGCCCTGTCCTGGCTGGACATTCACGAGGCCAAATTTTCCCTGTCCAGAGCTGGACACACAGACAGGTCTGGGGGAGCAGGAGGGACAAATCCTCACGGGGCTGCCCCTGGAGTGAATTATTGGTGAGACAAGGACACAAAGAACCTTTTTTCAGGCTGGTTTTGAGTTTTTGAGCCCCTCTGCTGCTGCTGATGTGTTTGTGGGTGGGTTTTTGATTTTAGGTGAACACAGCAGCTGCTTTCTCCCCTTTCAATTCCTCTCTTCCCCCTGGAGTACAAAGGTGTGGAAGCTCAGATAAATCCCTGCAGCAGGGAAATGGGGCTGGTCCTTAGGAAGGGCCCTAATTAATGGGGTAATTCTGGGATGGACTTTTCCCTCTCACCGTGCTCCATCCCTTGCCATGACTCTGGGAGTGGTTAAAGCTCATTCCCAGGCTCTGTCTGCTCCAGAACTCCTTTTCTCTGTGGGAAGATGAGATGGTGCTGGGCTCTGAGTGAGACAAAGCCCAGAGTGTGATTTTTGTGGTTCTGCAGGGCCGATGTTTCAGTGATTGTACCAAATTGTTCTGTTTTAGCAGCAAAATTAGACAGCCAGAGCTGCCCCAAGTTCACATCCACAGCAGATCCCTGTATCAACCCAGGCTGGAACAGGATTCCTCTGGGTTATTTCTACTTTCCCTTTTTGTTTGTTTGTTTGGGTTGTTGGTTTGTATTTTTTGGGGGGTATTGGGTTTCTTGAGGGTTATTTTTTTGTTTGGTTGTTTGCTTTTTTTTTCCCCCTTTCCTTTTATTTTTTCTTTCTTCAACACCCCGTGCCCAGAATAATTTTGATAAAAATCAAGAAAAGGAGTGTTCTCAGTACCACCAAACCCTACTTATCCTGTTAACTATTTAGTGTCAAACAAAGCTGGTAATTTGGAGAGCTGCCCATGCTGTGGTGGGAAACACGAAATGATGAAGTGTGGGACTTTTCCATAAACAAACAGAATTGATTTGTGAATGTAAATCTTCTGCTGGATTAGTAAATCTGAGCTTTTTCAGTGCACGACAAATAAAAAAGGCTTTGATGAGCCCAGACCATCAGCAGTATGACTGAAAGATGAAGTTAATTACCATAACGAAATGTTTGACGAAATTAATGTGACTCCAGCAGAATCCAACTTTTCCCTGATCATTAAAGGAGCCTGTCTTATTTTCTGGAAGGAGATGTTTTGAAATACAAGGAGCTACTTTATTCTGAGAAAAAAAGGAGAGGAAAAAGAGCTAAAGGGTGAGACCAGGGCACTGTCAGCCCTTGGAGGGGCATTCTGAAGGATTTTTCCTCTGTAAAATTTGTGACTATCTCTGAACCTGATGGACCTTTTAGACCATGGCTGGTGTTTTAGTGCTGCTTTGGGTTGCCAGCTGTGCGTGTGTTAATAGCTATTTTATTTTATTTTATTTTATTTTATTTTATTTTATTTTATTTTAATATTTTATTTTATTTTATTTTATTTTAATATTTTATTTTATTTTATTTTATTTTATTTTATTTTATTTTATTTTATTTTATTTTATTTTATTTTATTTTATTTTCGCTTGGCCCATCCCGAGTTCTGTTTTTCCAAGTCAGTCCTGAGCTCTGGGCTCACTCCTAGGCTGCCTTTTGGGGTTTTTTTCAGGCACTTTTCCCTTTAAGTTCACTGTGGTTTGGTCCTGGGAAAAGCTTTTTTTGTAGAACAAGCAGGGAGGAGCACTGAAGTGCAAATGAAAAAGATAATGAGAAAAAGGAAAATTTTATTTCGCAGTGGAATCCCCAGAATGAGCTCCCGGGCTGGGTGGAGCGGGGTCTCTCAGCCCTGTTCTCACCTGTGCACAGGTGTGTGTCCTGTGGCAGCCTGGTGCTGCTCGGCGTTTCCACCTGAGGTTTTGGGGCTGCACGGGCCCAGGGAGATGCCCAGATCCTGCCCGCAGCACCAGGTCCCATTTTTGGACTCTCAGCTGGGTGAGGACAGGTGTGCCTGCCCTGGGAGAGCTGTTTGCAAAGCGGTGCAAAACAGGGCTGGAATTACAGCAGGGATCCTGGCGGCACAGGGGTGGCTGGCTGGGCAGCTGGGGATATTTTGTCAGCAGTGGGATTTCATTTCCCGTCCCAAATCTTTGTGTCTGTGGCCATCCCTGCTCTGAAACTCCCAATGAGAGATGCCCGGGCAGTGCTGGGTGCCGGAGCTCAGGTGAGCTCAGAGCTCAGGCACCGGCGAGTTCGCAGTGGGGCTGCGGGGAGGTGTCGGCTGAGCTGAGCCCGGCGGGGAGGGAGGGAGGCAGGGCCAGCAGCCGGCCGGTGGGGACCGGGATGCGCCGGGGCTCCCGAAAAGGGCTGTACCGAGTGCTCGGCAAGGGCTGTACCCCCGGTAAGGGCTGTACCGGAGCTCCCGAAAAGGGCTGTACCGAGTGCTCGGCAAGGGCTGTACCCCCGGTAAGGGCTGTACCGGAGCTCCCGAAAAGGGCTGTACCGAGTGCTCGGTAAGGGCTGTACCCCCGGTAAGGGCTGTGTCACAGCACTCGGTTAGGGCTGTACCGGAGCTCCCGGTAAAGGCTGTACCGGGTGCTCAGTGAGGGCTGTACCCCCGGTAAGGGCTGTGTCAGAGCACTCTGTTCGAGCTCTACGGGATGCTCAGTGAGGGCTGTACCCTTGGTAAGGGCTGTGTCAGAGCACTCTGTTCGAGCTCTACGGGATGCTCAGTGAGGGCTGTACCCCCGGTAAGGGCAGTGTCACAGCACTCGGTACCGGAGCTCCTGGTTAGGGCTGTACCGGGTACTCAGTGAGGGCTGTACCCCCGGTAAGGGCTGTGTCACAGCACTCGGTACCGGAGCTCCTGGTTAGGGCTGTACCGGGTACTCAGTGAGGGCTGTACCCCCGGTAAGGGCTGTGTCACAGCACTCGGTTAGGGCTGTACCGGAGCTCCTGGTTAGGGCTGTACCGGGTGTTCAGCCAGGGCTGTACCGGGTACTCAGTGAGGGTTGTATCCCCGGTAAGGGCTGTACCGGAGCTCCCGGTTACGGCTGTACAGGGTGTTCAGTTAGGGCTGTACCGACTGCTCGGTAAAGGCTGTATCAGAGCACTCGGTTAGGGCTCTACGGGATGCTCAGTGAGGGCTGTACCCCCGGTAAGGGCTGTGTCACAGCACTCGGTACCGGAGCTCGCGGTAAGGGCCGCCCCGCAGCCCGCGGGCACCGCAACTCCCCGTTCATGGGGGCGGCTGTGGCTCCGTGTGCCCCGGCCTTGGAGCGGCTGCACAGACACGGCCCGGCTGCCCTTCTTCCCTTCCCTCCCCTCCCGTTCCCTCCTCTTCCCTTCCCTGCCCTCCCCGCGATCGGCCCGGCCGCCGGCACCGGAGGAGCGCAGCGGCCGCGGGACAGGAGCGAGCAGGTCAGGGGAACCCGGCCCGGCCCGGCCCGGCCCGGCCCGGCCCGCTCCGTTCGCATTGCCCGGGACCGGCTCCGAGGCACCGGCGCGGTCCCCGCGGCGGCGGCGGGGCCGGTGGCGGGCGGCGTCTGCCACCTGCTGGGGCGGGCAGGGGCCGCGCTCCGCGCCCCGATCCCGATCCCAGTTTTGATCCCAATCTCGATCCCCATCCCGATCCCGATCCCCATCCCGATCCCAATCCCCATCCCCATCCCCATCCCCATCCCCACCCTGCTCCCGGCAGCTGCAGGAGCGCGCTCCACCGGCAACTTTTCTTCGGTGCGTCCCGGGGAGAGGGGGGAGCCCCGGTACGGCTGCTGAGAGCCCTCGCCCCCCGCCGCTGGAGCGGGATCGGGATCGGGAGGCGCCGGGCAGCGGCGGGGGCGACAGAGCGAGTTAATTATCCCGAGGGACGGGGATTGTAATTATCCCGGAGGATGGGGATCGTAATTATCCCGAAGGATGGGGAACGGCTCCGCTCGTGGAGCTGCGGGCGCTCCTGTGTAACAAGTGCGGGGACCGGGAAGCAGCGCGGGTCCGGGGCGGATCGCGGGCCGTCCCGGTGCTCGGTGGAACGCGGGGTGATCGCTCGGGAGCTTCCTGACCTCAGTGTGGAGGGAAAGTTCTGGGCGGCAACCGCACCCCACGGTCCCCGCCGCACCGCGTGGTGGCTCTGGGAGGGATATCCCCTGTCCCTGCAGCTGTGGGAGCGATGTCCCCTGTCCCTGCAGCTGTGGGGGTGATGTCCCCTATCTCTGAAGCTCTGGGAGCGGTGTCCCCTGTCCCTGCAGCTCTGGGAGCGATGTCCCCCTGTCCCTACAGCTCTGGGAGCGATGTCCCCTGTCCCTGCAGCTCTGGGAGCGATGTCCCCTGTCCCTGCAGCTCTGGGAGCGGTGTCCCCCTGTCCCTGCAGCTCTGGGAGCTGTGTCCCCCTGTCCCTGCAGCTCTGGGAGCGATGTCCCCCTGTCCCTGCAGCTCTGGGAGCGGTGTCCCCTGTCCCTGCAGCTCTGGGAGTGGTCCCTGCAGCCTCCCTGCAGCCTCCCCTGTCCCTGCAGCCGCCCGTCCCTGGAATCGCATCCCTGTCCCTGCGGTCACATCTCCCCGCAGCCGCAGCTCCAGGATGGGGAGGACAATTTTGGGAGCATCCCGGGCAGCCGCTGCTCCCGCCGGGCCGGGGCCACGCTTCTGCCAAAGCCTCGTGTTCCGTGACAGGGAGGGAGGGAAAGGGACTCTGGGAAGAGAAATGCGTGGTGGTGACACAATTAATGCAATCCAGGCAGGAATTTAGGAGCTGTGTGTGTTCCTTCCCCATAAACACAGGCTGGCAGAGGCAGAGTGGCAGCAAATTTCAGGAATTGTTCTGGGTGAAATGCGGGTTTTACCCTGAAAAATAATTCCTTGAATTGTTGTTAAATGCAGTGTTAAGAAAACCTGGAAGTTAATAATGTTACCAGGTGAATTGTCAGGGTATTGTGTTAGGACAGGGTCCAGTGTACTCCAAAAATTTGGAAAACATCTGGAGGACACTGAATCTCCTCGGGACAAAAGACACAGAGCTCCTGGAGCAGGTGCAGGGGAGGGAATGAGGCTCAGGTGTGACCCAGCTGTCACTGGACCCACTGCCCTGGTGCCTGTGGGACAGTGAAGATGAGGTGTGTGGGCTCTGCCCCTGTCTGAACCCTGCTTCTGGTTTGGGGTTTTCTCCTGGTGCAGTGACAAAGGTCCAGGAGGTGAACGGAGCTGTGCTCAGGACATTGTGGAAGGTCCAGGATCTCAGACAGGAGCTCAGAATGTGGGCAAACTGCTCACCTGGAGTGGTTCATGTCTGTGCTTAGGGCTCAGGTCTAGGCTGTTATTTTATTTTATATTTTATTTTATATTTTATATTTTATTTTATTTTATTTTATTTTATTTTATTTTATTTTATATTCATTTCATTTCATTTTTTTCTCTTAGCTTGGTCCATCCCAAGTTCTATTTTTCCGAGTCAGTCCTGAGCTCTGGGCTCACTCCTAGGCTGCCTTTTGGGATTTTTTCAGGCACTTTTCCCCTTAAGTTCACTGTGGTTTGGTCCTGGGAAAAGGGTTTTTTTTTTGTTTTTTTTTTTTTGTTTTTTTGTAGAACAAGCAGGGAGGAGCACTGAAGTGCAAATGAAAAAGACAATGAGAAAAAGGAAAATTTTAGATGACTTTTTATTTCGCAGTGGAATCCCCAGAAATGAGCTCAGACAGCAGCTCAGAATGTGGGCAAACCGCTCACCTGGAGTGGTTCATGGGTGTCTTTAGGGCTCAGGTCTAGGCTGGTGGGGAGAATAATCAACAAAAGAATTCTGTGGAGATGTGATCATTCAGCTCTAACTCTGCTCAGAGAGCAGAGCCTTAAACGTGACAATTCCATCAGTTTCATCTTCCCTTCCCTGTGGCAAACACACTGAGCTCATAGGAGGACAGGGGAAAAAAGGGAAGATTTATTGTAATTTGAGGGAGAGAGGCTGTTGCCCAAAATCTTTTTTTCTTGTCCAAATCCTGTGAAACTCTGACACCCAAAGAGTCAAATAAAGGCAGGAAAACGAGCTCTGAGCAGCAATTATCCCAAATCGAGGGACAGCCTCCCCTATTAGCCAAAGTAATTTGAATTATTGGTTAAAATATAAACCACAAGCCTTTGCATATTTACCCTGTCTGTTCTGTTTGTGATTCCCAGGTCTATTATAAAGTTATTAAAGAGATTGAGCCGGGGGAAGAGCTCCTGGTGTGTCTGAAGGAAGGAGGTTATTCCCTCGGGAACATGGCACCCAGCATGGAAGGTAAGGCCTCCCCAGGAGCTTCTGCTCCTCTCTGCAGCTCCCCTGGCACCCTCAGCCAGGGCAGGGCTGGGGCAAAACCTGAGCCAGGACCTGCCCCTTCTGCCACTGTCTGGAGTTTGTGCTCATTTTCACTCTTTTTCTGCTGAGAGAGGCTCAGTGCACAATCCTGAGTTTTTTTATCAGCCTCAAGCAGCTTCATTTCCTTCTCTTTGTGGGTTTGGGTATGATCAGAGGTGCCTTTTCCATCCCCAGGGCCACCAGGTGCCTTTGGGCGTAATAAAAATGGCCAAAGCATCCCAAGGCTTGGTAACCACCAACCTGCAGAGATTTAGGGAATCTGGAAAAGAGGGGTCCAGGCAGGGGGTGGAAGAGTCATCACTAAAATTATTATTTCTGGGTTGAAGATACCTCATCTTTCTCTGCAGCAGCTGTGAGCAGGTAGCAGGACACACACATGGAGTGTTCTGGAAATCTGAGAGTGCTCCCAGCACTGATTTTCCTCTCTTAGGATGCTTTTTCCCACATTCATCCAAGACTCTGACACTACAGATGCTGTGCAAGGAGGTGACCTCTGAGGAAAACTGGGAAGGATGTGCCCAACATCATTATCCATGATTTATTTCTATAAATACTCTATAAACAATTTCTATAAATACTGGTAAATTCTCATTTACCAGCTGTTTTTAAACTAGTGGTTTTAAACTAGTAGTTGGAACTAATGCTCTATAAAATTAATTTATGAAATTGGAGTTCTCTCTGGGTATCCCACAATACATTTATTTTATTTTATTTTACCTGTACATAAGTATAATTTCTCATGCAAATTTGCATTAAAATCCTGCACAATCAGTTTCCAATATTTCTGGAAAATGGGATAGTTTGAGGATTTGTGCTGCTGGAAGTTCATTTGCTGAAGGGCTGGGGGTGACATGTGGTATTTGCTGCCTCGCTCATATCAAGTTTGGGACTATTTTTTTACTGCTCTCCACCCCAAAAAAAAGTTAATTATTTTCTCAAGACCAACACACAGAGATGAATAATTTCTGCACTTTTTTTTTTTTTTGATGTCAAGGAGAAATCTGAATGAAAACTCACCGCTGTTCTGCATTTCAGCTTCTAACAGGCTTTTATGTGAACGAGCAAAAAGTGCTCCTTGTTTTCCATCTCTGTCATTATGGAACATTTATCTGGATCTTCCTGGTAACATCTAGTGCTTTTGCTGCATAATTGCTGTCAAATTATGCCAGGCCAACATTAAATATTTGACTCCTTAATACTTCTTTACTTTCAGCAGGGCTATCTTCCTGCTGCCTCGCACCCCCAGCTCACTTCGGAATTAACAGGAGAGAAAATGCAAAATCGTTCAGCACAAAGATAATTATCATAAAAATCTTTCCTCCCAACCCCAGCCAAACACAGCAGACCCCTTATCACTGCAGGAATTTTGAGTAGGGCACTTGAACTCCTTTGAGATTCGAGTCTGGTAGATTAGCATGTAGATGCCACATAATTGTGTTCCCCTTGGTTTCTCTGAAAGCTATTAGGCACTGATTTATTTTTCTGTTACATTCCTGCTTTGTCCTGAGTGTTACTGATGGAACTTCAGATAGGCACATATAACCATAGATTTGACAAACACGGCACAGAGAACAGGCAGCAATTTCGGTGTGACTGGGGCTGTTCTTTTCTTTGCAGCCCCTTCTCCCTGTCACACAGTTACCTTTGTGAAGGGCAGTATTTTCGTTTGAGATGCTTAAAAAAAGGGGGGGGGACTTTAATGAGAACTTGCTTTGAAAGGCGACCTTTTTATTTTTGGTACTTACAGGCAGGAAAAAAAAGGAACAGTAGAATGAACCTGGAGCCTGCCAAGTGGGTGTCTGATACAGACACAAAATCAACACCAGGTCTCAGCTCAGCCCTGAGCCTCCGTGCTGGTTTAGGTTTCGGTTTTGCAGGGGATGGTCTGGTCCTAAGCCAGGGTCAGGTCCTTCCCCTGCAGGGTGTTTGTTGAGGAGTCTGGTCTGGGATCTGCTGGGGCTCAGAGCTGGGAATGCCAGAGGAATGGGGGTTGGATATGGATCAGTTATCGTGGGATGATTTGGGCTGGAAGGGAGCTGAAGGATGATCTTATCCCACCCTCCTGCCGTGGCAGGGACACCTTCCACTGTCCCAGGCTGCTCCAATCCCCCTCCAACCTGGCCCTGGACACCTCCAGGAATCCAGGGGCAGCCACAGCTGCTCTCCCACCTGATCTGGTTTTCCTCTCCTTAGCCTGTCTGAGCATCAAAACAGGATTTACAGCCAGTGGCAACATGAATAACACGTGGCTACGAGACTTTTAATCATATTTTTGTCAGCTCTCTAAGCCTCCTTTCAATACAAATTTCTTTTTCCAAACCCAGATACTCTGAAGCACAGGAATTGCTTTTCCTCTCCTCCATCTTTCCACCTGCTGTGTTTGATGTCCTCTTGGATCGTGTGTGATTTGGGTGAGATGTGGCAAAGGACCAGGAGAATTGGAAGCTAAATCCCTTTTCTAAAATATTCTGGAGGCAATTAAGATATTTCACCTCCTTCCCTGCTCTGTAAGCTCACAGAAGGACAAAAATGTGTCATTGTCATTGGTAAGAGCAGGCAGGGTGTGCTGTGGGAGGGGAGGCAGTTATCCAGCTTTAGCCAGGTATGGAGGAAATGACTCTCCATGGCTGCTTTTCCAAACCCAGAGAGGATTTCTGCTTCCTACAGGAGAGTTTGGGTGAAATAAGCTGCAAGGAATCATGTAAATCTCAAACTGGAGCAGGAAGAATTCCACCTGGATTGGTGGAAGGAATTTTGTTGCGTTTTCTGTGAAGTCAAAAGAAGGAAAAGAAAAAAAATCTGTTTCCTCCATTCCAAGTGTTTTCAGGTCTGGGGATTTGCCAGGTGGAGCTTGAGGGACACTGGGAGTTTGGTAGGAGCTTGTTAAGAGGTGAAGGGACCTGGGGCTTCCCAGCCTGGAGGATTTCAGTCGCTCCTCCAAAAATTCCTTCCTGGTTAAGCCACTGCTGCATTTACAGGAGAGTAAAGAGGGGAAATGTTGGCTCTGAGGTGGAGAAACACCTCACCAGAGAAGTTCTGTGTCTCTGGAGTTTGATGCTACACTTTTTTTTTTCTTCTTTTTTCTTCTTTTCACTCCTAAAAAGTAGTTTGGAGTATTTGAATGGTAGGTGATGCAGAGTCTCTCCATACTGTTATTGGTGTCCTGATTTCCAGGTTTCCCTCCTCAGGGACATGGCACATTGGTCCTGTTCTACAAAATGCAGTAAAGAGAATTTCTCTGAGGAGCAGAGCAGAGCCTGACCCACCTCATGGTGAGGCTGCTGCCAGCAATCTCAGAGTGCATAAACTCTCAAAATGAGCTGAAATGGGAACAATTTGGTATTTTCTTCCCTCAGGTCTTCTTTTCTAGTCAAAATCCCTTTGTTAAGTGGCTGGACTTTATTTCTTTTTGCACCTCTCTGTCGTGCAGCCCTGTGGGTGCTGTGGGATCATCCGTGTGGGTGGCTCTGGGAGCCCTGCTGGGATGCTAAAACCTTTGCCAGACCCCAAAAATTAGAGCTCCTTGGTTCTGTAGGAGTAAAGTTTTGTGTCAAGTTCTATTACTCAGGGATAAAATCAATTAGTAGTGTGAGATGTTTCTCCACATCACCCTATGTACAAACCCCAATCTTTTTGGTGTAATGACATTTTTGAATTTCCACCTACACTTAGTTCTGTTTCTCTCCAGTTACCACAGGGAATATTTTTCATTTGCCTGTCATTCCATCAAATATTGAGGATGGCTCAGCCACCTGGCTCAGCCAGGCTGTGCTGGCTGAGTTTTGGTGATACTTTCTATTTCAGCTGGGTTTGATTTTCCCCGTGTCGAGACTTTCCGTGTAGGTGTGCAGAGTGTGCAGAGGGTTTCCTCTGCCCACATCGCTGCTGCAGCAGCCTCTGGGACCTTGCCTTGCTCAGTTTTAAACTCAGGTTTAAGCAGAGAAAAGGGAGATGGGAGCTGAGCACCCAGGTGGGAGCACGGAGATCTCTGGGTGTGACAGTGCCTGTGGTTCCACTCCTGTCACACTCATAACAAAATTAACCCTGATTTATATAAAACACCATTCCAGGCCTTAAAGCTCAGCCTAAGTCTCTGCAGTTGTGCAAAATTTGGTGCAAAAAAAGTGCAAGGGGGGACTTTGAAGCACAGGGGTTGAAGATTTTGCCCCTAGAACATGAGCATGGCCACATCCCACCCCAGCATCCCCTCTCTGCAGAGCAGGGAATGGATCAGCTCCACCACAGCATCGCCCTTGGCTGCAGCTCTCAGAATATTCCCACTCCTCCCTCGGAGATAATGCCCTCACCACAGGCTGTTCCTTCTGGGAGTGCAGTTATCAGAAAAAGAGAACCAGGCAGAGCAGCAGAGCGTGGAGGAAGAGGGTAGGGGAGGACAGGGAAACGCGGCTCCAGTGACTCACAGGGGGCTGGAAAGCTTCTGTTCCAGGGTGGAGAAACCCAGAGCTATCCCGACTCCCTCACAGAGCTTGTTCTCCTGGAAAATTTACAGCTCTGAGCTGATTGTTTGGCTTGGCACCATGGTCAGGATGCTGCCTTGTAAACTTAATAATAGCTGCCCTCTTTTTAATTTGTTTGACCTTGACTACAGTAATTTATTATGTGCATTAGAACTTTAAAAAAAAAAATAAATAAAGGGAAAAAAAAATAGCTAAGAGCACAGCAACAAAGCCTTTGGCTCCCTGCTCTTCCTTCCATGGTGCTCTGGGCTGGGACGCCTCGGGCTGATGGAGCCCTGAGCTCCTGCAGTGGAAAATTGAGAGGAGAACATTAGACAGACAATTTCTTAGAAAGAAGCTTCTCCAGGTTTGTGCTGTGGCAGTTTGCTTTTCTCACTATCTGTGTTTCTATGAGTCTGGCTTGTTCCTTTTTCCCTGGCAGGCCCTTCTGAGGAAAACTCATTCATAATTTCAACCCCCCTCCTTGCAGACAAGCACAGCACCCCGGAGTGAGCCCAAAATTTTGTGTATCTCCCAATCCCTGTAGGTCTCTCCATCTCAGCAGAGGCCAGGACACAAAGAAAACAAGATCTCTGGTTGTGTGATCTGATTTTTTTTTTCTCTTAATGCTTAAAGTGAAAGCAGCTGCTGGCACAGCCTCCCTTGGGTTCTCTCCCCTCTCACTTGCGAATTCTCTCTTTGTTTGTTTGTTTGCTGGACTCGGGGAGCTTTGCCTCCTCTCTGGGTCCCACAGCCCGGGCTGGTTGTGTTTCCTGGGGCAGGGCTGACCATGGGCTGCTGTGTGTGTTGCAGAGGAGCCCTCGTTCCGCTGCGAGGACTGCGATGAGCTGTTCCAGTCCAAGCTGGACCTGCGGCGCCACAAGAAGTACGGCTGTGGTGCCGTGGGGGCCCTGTACGAGAGCCTCAGCGACGACATCAAGCAGGAAGGCCTCGGAGATGGACAGGTCTACGAGTGCAAGGACTGTGAGAGGATGTTCCCCAACAAATACAGGTACCCACTGAGAGCCAGACCCTCCTCTGGCCTCCCCTCTCCGTCCTGGCCAAAGGGGGGTGATGGGCGGCTGGGGAGGACTGAAGGGATCAACCTCTCCTTTTTCCATGGACACTTTTCCTTCCTCCATTAGAAACTTTTCCTTTCCCCATATAACCCTTTCTTTTCTCCATAGAGACCTTTCCTTCCTCCGTAGAAACCTTTCCTTCCTCCGTAGAAACCTTTCCTTTCCCCATATAAACCTTTCCTTTCCCCATATAAACCTTTCCTTCCTCCGTAGAAACCTTTCCTTCCTCCATAGAAACCTTTCCTTCCTCCATAGAAACCTTTCCTTCCTCCATAGAAACCTTTCCTTCCTCCATAGAAACCTTTCCTTCCTCCATAGGCTTTAGGAATGTTCCTTTTGGGATAAACCTTTCCTTCCTTCATAGCATTTCAGAATGTTCTTTTTGGGATAAACCTTTCCTTTCCCCATAGACACGTTTCCTTTCTCTCTAGGCACCTCTCCTTCCTCCACAGTCTTTAGGGATGTTCTTTTGGGATCAACATTTCCTTCCTTCATAGAAACCTTTCCTTCCTCCATAAGCTTTAGGAATGTTCCTTTTGGGATAAACCTTTCCTTTTTCCATGGCATTTCAGAATGTTCTTTTTGGGATAAACCTTTCCTTTCCACATAGACATCTTTTCTTTCTCCAGAGGCTTTAGGAATGTTCCTTTTGGGATAAACCTGTCATTTCCCCATAGACACCTTTCCTTTCTCCATAGAAACCTTTCCTTTCTCCATAGCATTTCAGAATGTTCTTTTTGGGATAAACCTTTCCTTTCTCCATAGAAACCTTTCCTTTCTCCATAGCACTTGAGAATGTTCCTTTTGGGATGAGCCTTTCCTTTCTCCCTAGTAACCTTTCCTTTCCCTGCAAGGTTCAGGAATGTTCACTTTGGGACCCTCTGTAGCTGCTGGGCAGTGTTTTATTCCACCTTGATTTCGTATTTCACCTTGCTTTCCACTGCCCGTTGGTAGAAGCACCCAAGGGTTGTTGGTGGGAAGTTTAAGGGGTTCTTTTCTGAGAGACTTGGGTGGGATCTTTCCACCATCTGCTCTCTTTTGCCCTGGTTCTGTTTTTTTCTGAAGGAAAAAAACACCAATATTAGTTCAGTCACCATGTGCATGAAGGCTTCTTTTAAATTTAATTCTTGGTCATTTAAGATGAGTGGGTTTAAAGAGGTGTCAATGCCCTAAGAACTCGTAATATGGCCACAAGCTCCTATTTGATCTGGCAGGAACAATTAAAAATTCTATTCCAATCAAATTTTTAAGTTTCTTTGTGTTCACCAAATGTTCTTGTGACAGCAACATGAAAAGGAAAAAAAAAAAAAAAAAAGAAGATTGGAAGTTGGATAACGCCTGCTCATTTTTTAATTTGCAACAATTATTCAGTTATTATTATGACGATACGGCAACTCTAAATAAGAATTAAACTTCTTTTTAAAAGAGAAAATATTTTAACTCAGGTTTTAACTGAAAATCTGATTTTTTTTAAAAACAGAATGTGGTAGTAATGAAATGCAGCTTTAACACAGCAATCTTTGAGCTCTCTAATTCATTGGCAAAGTGAGACTCAAATAGTTAAATATTAGGAGCCAGCTTTAAAAGTTGAGGGTTTTTTTAAATCACTTTAAGATTGTGTTTATTTGCACCCTAAGCCTTGATAAAAGCCTTTATAAAATTCTATAAAAGCAGAGTTTTCTGTGTTTACCGGAGGCTGAAGTTCTCACATACTCATTTCTTTTGCCTTCTTGGGTGAACAAACCCCATGCACCACAAGATTTGTTATAAAACTGTGAGAACTGGCAATCCCCTGTCAGGCTCTGCCTGAGCAGAGCAAAAACCTCGAGGTTAAAGCCCCTGTTTCGCTTCAGTTTAACATTTAAAAACCTGCATTTGTCACTTTGAACTTAATTACATTGATGCTTTCAGCTCTTTGATCTGGGTGAGGAACTGAGAGGGAAAAAACCCCTATTTTAAAAAATGCAGAAAAAGGTGAAGTCTACAGAGAATTCCCTGTATCTGCATGGAAAAGAGCTTGGGAATTATAGAATCTGGGATGGGTCCTGGGATTCCTGTGTGGGATCCTCTTAGGCCAGTGTGGTTTCTTTAATCCTCACCCCATGTTTCTACATTGGGTACTCATTAGAAATAAGAGGCTGCAATTTTCTTCTTTTTTTTTTTTTATCTGACAAGACAAGGAGAACTTCCTTCAAATGTTTGCAATATTAAGGATTTTAGTAAAAATTCCAATTCTTTTATCCATCATTGTCAGGAGGTCTCTCCTCTTTAGCTTTCAGCACACTCTGATTTTTATGTTAACTAGGAAATAACCTTTTGAAATGTGTGTGTTGTATCCTATTTGTACCCTCTGTGTACTCCTGGCTCCCTAGGGGTCTGAACTGGCACTGTGGCCTTGGGTTTTTTCCTTTTAGACCCAATATTTTGGGATAAGTAACATAAAGTTGATTTTTTTTTTTTTTTTGACAAGGGAAAAGAGAGTCAGCAGCATCCCCGTTTAGCTTTTGGCATGCTGGTGGATTGGTGTGGTGGGGAGGAAATGTCCACATCAGTCTCTCCCCCACCAATCTGCCAAGTTTAAAGTCACTAAAACACAAAATAAACCTGCTCCGAGTGCCTGGATGGTCTTAGAATTTTTCAAAGTTAATACAGATGAAATCAAGGATGCCACTGGGGACCTGAAATTGAGCATTTAGCAGCTGACTAAATAAATAAATGTTTTGCTAATCCCAGTAGGTACTTGCCTCTAAACAGCATATTAGCTTGTCCATATTTGCTGGAAATAAACTCATAAATCACAGTTAACAGGAGCGGATTTTTGGATGTGCATATAAAGGGTTTGTGTTACTTTGTGTGTGTTAAAAATCTGGTCATTTTAAAAGCACCATTTCTTGAGCAAAATGAATATTGCTGCTTCAAACCAGTGGGTTGGCATCTGTGAGGGGCATGTCTATGAATATGGATTATTTAGCTGGGATCAGGGCTGGTGCTTCAAGGGAGGAGTTTTGGGTGTTGAGTAATCAAGAATGACACAATTCCTGGAATCCTGAACCCCTCAGCTCGCTGGAAATGCCCAGGGACTATCTTCCCTGTGGCACTTAATGAAGACTGACAGGATTTTCCAGTAGTGTTCAGCTTTAATGTTTCTCTAAAAATACAGCCATGCTCTAAATGGTTTCATATCCATGGGTCGGGCCGTCAGGCAGGAGCAGATTCCACGTGAGCTGGGGTTTTTTATTTAGAACTCACAGTAAGAGTAGTGTTTGTAACTCCTGTTAACCTGCCCAAAGGAAGGAAAGGATGGAGATTTCCTTCCCCTGTTTTTCAGGATTGGCCTGAAATGTGTAGGATTCCTGGTTTGAGATGTGTAGAATTCCTGGTTTGAGATGTGCAGGATTCCTGGTTTGAGATGTGCAGGATTCCTGGTTTGAGATGTGCAGGATTCCTGGCCTGGGATGTACAGGATTCCTGGCCTCACAGATACGAGATTTAAGGTCTCAGAGGTGCAGGATTCCTGGCCTGAGAGGTCCAGGATCTAATGTCTGAGAGGTGCAGGGTTCAAGGCCTGAATTGTGCAGGTTTTCTGGCTGAGATGTGCAGGACTCCCATATTGAGAGGTGCAGGATTCCAGGGCAGGGAGGTGTAGGATTTAAGGTCTGAGATGTGCAGGATTCCATCATGAGAGGTGCAGAATTCCTGGCCCAAGAGGTCCAGGATTTAATGTCTGAGAGGTGCAGGGTTTAAGGCCTGAATTGTGCAGGTTTTCTGTCTGAGAGAAGCAGGATTCCCCGCCCAAGATGTGCAGGATTCCTGGCCTGAGAGGTGCAGGATTCCTGGCCTGAGAGGTGCAGGGTTTAAGGCCTGAATTATACAGGATTTTTGTCTGAGAAGAGCAGGATTCCCAGCCCTAGATGTGCAGGATTCCTGGCCTGAGAGGGGCAGGATTCTCAGCCTAGGAAGATCAGGATTCCTGGCCTGGTATGTGGATGATTTTTGGCCTCAGAGATACAAGACTTAAGGTTTGAGATGTGCAGGATTCCTGGCCTGAGAGGGGCAGGATTCTCAGCCTAGGAAGATCAGGATTCCTGGCCTGGTATGTGGATGATTTTTGGCCTCAGAGATACAAGACTTAAGGTTTGAGATGTGCAGGATTCCTGGCCTGAGGTGCAGGATTCCTGGCCTTACATGCAGGATTTAAGGTTTGAGAGGTGCAGGATTCCCAACATGAGACATGCAGGATTCCCAACATGAGAGGTGCAGGATTCCTGGGCAGGGAGGTGCAGGATTTCATGTCTGAGATGTGCAGGATTCCTGGGCAGGGGAGTGCAGGATTTAAAGTCTGAGATGTGCAGGATTCCCAGCATGAGAGGTGCAAGATTCCTGGGCAGGGGAGTGCAGGATTTAAAGTCTGAGATGTGCAGGATTCCCAACATGAGAGGTGCAGGATTCCCAACATGAGAGGTGCAAGATTCCTGGGCAGGGAGGTGCAGGATTTAAAGTCTGAGATGTGCAGGATTTCCAACATGAGAGGTGCAGGATTCCCAACATGAGAGGTGCAGGATTCCTGGGCAGGGAGGTGCAGGTTTCCCATGGCACAGGGCACTGGAGCACCAGGTGCCACCCCTGCCGTGGCCCTGTGCCAGCAGCCACTCAGGATTGCCATCATCCCCCCAGTCTGGAGACGCTGCCAGTTGGCAGAAGGTGAAATTGCTGAGTGAAGTAATCAAAGATGTCTGACATTTAGAAGTGAAACGTGTTTGCACCTTATCATGTTTCTTCCCAACGGTGAGTCCCTGTGTTCTGGGAAGCCGTGGGCCGCCTGCCCGTGAAAATGGACACATGAGAGGCTCAGCAGCAGCAAATATCTTTTCTTTCCCCAGGGGGATGCTGCAGAAGTTTTGGTCACAAAGTGCCCATTTTTCCCCTCAGGAATCTGTAGGATCGTGGCTGAGTTTACTTTTCTTTTCCCCCTTGAGAATGGACTCAGGTATTTATAAGAAGTAGCATAAAACACATTTTGAGGCAGAATAGGACGTCTTCCACCAGTGAAATAAATTTCAAAAACTTTAAATGGTGTTTGGATGTCATTGCCCTTCTCACAGTTGAGAGGCTGGAACACAAACCCTGTGAGGAACGGCTGAGGGAGCTGGGGGTGCTCAGCCTGGAGCAAAGGAGACTCAGGGGTGACTTCATCACTCTCTACAGCTCCTGAATGGTGGCTGTGGCCAGTTGGGGTTGGGCTCTTTCTCCAGGCAGCACTGACAGAACCAGAGGACACAGTCTCAAGCTGGATCAAGGGAAATATAGGTTGGAAATTAGGAAAAAGTTTTTTACAGAATGAGTGATAAAGTTCTGGAATGGCTGCCCGGGGAGGTGGTGCAGTCACCATCCCTGGGTGTGTTTAACAAAGCCTGGATGTGGCACTGGGTGCCAGGGTTGAGTTGAGGTGTTGGGGCTGGGTTGGACTTGATGGGCTTGAAGGTCTCTTCCAACCTGGTCATTCTGTGAATTCTGTGAATTCTGTGAGCTGCTCCCTTCCTCCTCTGAGGCACCCAGAAACTGGAAAACCCCCAGGCCCCACATCTGGTTCTCTTGGTCTCAGACCTGCCTCAGTGCCTGCTGTGGGTGCTCTGAAGGTCAGCCTGTGTCTCTTTTCCAGCCTGGAGCAGCACATGGTGATCCACACCGAGGAGAGGGAGTACAAGTGTGACCAGTGTCCCAAGGCTTTCAACTGGAAATCCAACCTGATTCGTCACCAAATGTCTCACGACAGTGGGAAACGGTTTGAATGTGAAAACTGTGTTAAGGTACAGTGAGGACACGGTCAGCCTGGGGGATTCACCTGGAGGAGGGTGCTGGGACCTGGGGGTTCAGGACACAGTGTCCTTGGGGGGATTCACCTGGGGGAGGACACTGGTATTTGGGGAAAAGGGTGCAGGACACAGTGTCCATAGGGTCTTCACCTGGGAGTGAGTGCTGTGACCTGGAGAAAGGGGTGCAGGACAGTTTCCATGGGAGACTTCACCTGGGAGAGGACACTGAGACTGGGCCAAGGGCTGCAGGGGATGGGTGGTCCATGGTGGCCCAGAGCAGGGTGATACAGGGAGAGGTGACCCCACTGTCCCTGTCCTAGGGAGAAGAGATGTCCTCACTGTGCTGGGCATCCCACTGGGGGTGTGGAGCTCGACCCTCTTATGCCCCACTCCCCTTTGGTCACTCCCAGCTGGGTACTGGGGTGGTGGTGAGGGCTGTACTGGGCAGATGAGGGTCAGCAAAGAGCTGTCCAACCATGAGCACCACACCTGGGGAGATGCCACAGACTTGTCCAACCATGAGCACCACACACTTGGGGAGGTGCCACAGACCTCTCCAACCATGAGCACCACACACTTGGGGAGGTGCCACAGACCTGTCCAACCATGACCACCACACACTTGGGGAGGTGCCACAGACTTGTCCAACCATGAGAACCACATGCTCAGGGAGATGCCATGGACATGTCAAACCCAAACCATGAGCACCACACCTGGGGAGATGCCACAGACCTGTCCAACCATGAGCACCACACCTGGGGAGATGCCACAGACCTTTCAAACCATGAACACTCGAGGAGGTGCCACAGACCTGTCCAACCATGAGCACCACACACTCAGGGAGCTGCCACAGCCTGGCAGAGCACAAACGGAGCTCTTTCATGACCTGTCCTCGCCTGTCCACCCCACGCTCCTCAAGCCATGAGCAGCACTGTAAAAAAAACCCAAACAAAATAAGTTTTTCCCATGTAGGCTCTTCTCCTCCTGCTTTCCCCCCCCCCTCCTGAAGGCGTTTTTCCCTCGCAGGTGTTTACGGACCCCAGCAACCTCCAGCGGCACATCCGCTCACAGCACGTGGGGGCGCGGGCCCACGCCTGCCCCGACTGCGGCAAGACCTTCGCCACCTCCTCGGGCCTCAAGCAGCACAAGCACATCCACAGCACTGTCAAACCTTTCATATGTAAGTTGTCACGGCCATCACCAGCCCGGCGCTGGCTGTAATTGCAGGGATCCTGCAGGGGCCCCCCAGCCCTCCCATCCCCGGCCGCTGTAATTTTATAGCTCAGAGCACAAGATGAAATTTTTTTTTTCCTTCTTTTTTTTTTTTTTTTTTTTTTTTTTTTTTTTTTTTTTTGCATGCTCCCTGTTTTTTCAGTAAACATTCGTGGCAGTTTTTGACTTTCTTGACAAGTTAAAAGCTGAGTCTCTCAGCGGTCACAGCGATGCCATTTTCTCATATCTTTTCTTTCTCTCGTCTTTTTTTGCCTTAATCGCTTTTGAATGTTCCTGTTGGTGACATAAATAAATAGCTGGCACAGCCTGATCGAAATGTTTTACAGGGGTGCCTCAAATCCTGGAGCCGTTGTAAAGAACTTGGAATAATCACAGAGATGAGAAGGTGTTTTTTAAAAAGAAAGTCTTTTCTTCTTTATTTACTGCATGTTTCATCTAGATAATGCTGGGAGCCAAATAAACAGCAGATGAACTGTGTCCTCAGTGCTCTTCTTGGTGGGATATTTCCAGAAGGGCATTTTCCCTGGAGAGCCACCCATCTCAGTCCTTGTCATTCCCAGGGCTGTATATTTTTTTAATTGGCACAGCACCCATTGGGTTTGGATAACTCTGCAGGGAGCTGGATGGTGTCACAACAAAGCTCCAGGAACTTTAGGGATCACTTCCTGACACTTCAGAACACGTTGCTCAGGCACGGGCCAGGATCTGGGTTTGATTCCAGGCTTTGATGTTACGATAGGGAAGCCACTGAACCCACTCCTGCCTTTTTTCCCCCTGTTGGAATAATGGGAACAGCATGCAGGAATATCCTGGGAGACTCATTTCATTAATGTCCCGAGATAATCAGTGTCCTGAGATAATCAGCTGGGTGTCAGCAGAGGAAGAAGAAACGCTCCTCTCGCTCATTTTGCTGCAATTTTTCACTGGGCACATGAAAGGGATAATTTGACTCCCAGGATTGCTGCAGGGAGATGAGGGATTTCTCCTCATAATCTCCTCACTCTCACCTCATCAGAATTAGGGAGCTGTCAGACCAAATCAAGCTGTGGAACAACTGCAGAGGGATCCTGCCTGGTCAGATGTGTCAGGTTGTTTTGGCCATCAATGTGGAATCCATTAACAACTTCAAATCCACCCGGCAGGATTCACCAGGAAGTTGGTTCTTTTTTTTCAGTGGAAGAAAAGGGTCTGTGTGTGTTTGTGTTTAATTTTTTACAATATTATATTTGGCTTTCAAAAGCCCCCAAACCTGTAACTTTATAACTGCAGAAATCAGGAGGACAAGAGAGGCCGTTCCACATGGAATTACTAAATCATTGGATAACTGGAGATTTAACAGATTTTTTCCAATTTTCCTTATTTTAGAAGGCTGATGGGAGCTGTCAGAGCTCTAGCACTTCTCTCTAGGGAATTTTGTGCAGTATTTATATATCTAGCAAAAATTCCTGGGGCGAAAAATGGAAGAATCCTGGAATCATAGAATGGTTACAGTTGGAAAAGCCCTCTGAGATCATCAGGTCCAACCCTTAACCCAGCACTGCTGTGCTCACCACTAAACCACGTTCCTAAGTGCCACATCCACAGGTTTTTCCAGCAATTCCAGGGATGGTGATTACTGATTCCCTCGGGAAAAAAAAAAAGCAGAGATTTTTGTATTTAAAAGACTATCATGGAAATAAAAATCAGTAGTGCTGAATCATAATGGAAAATAAATTCAGTGGTGCTTCTTTTAAGAACTCTATTTGGATATTTTTTGAGAAAACACTTTAAAATGGAGTAAAAAAGCCAAGTAAACCTTTTCTTTGCAAGTCTAAGGTAGCTGAAATAATACTTACAGAAGCCATAAAACTCTGTGTAGGCACTAAGAGCAATTCAGGAGACCTGAGCCGAGATTTTAAAGTTATTAGGATTGGCTCAATAATAATCCAAATAATGCAAAAATTAGGATTGGCTCAAACACCCAAACTCTTGTGATGACTTTCTTGTCCTGTTTGTGTTTCTCTGCAGCTCTGGGCTGTGTCAGGGCCCAACAATTAAATACTTGGGGGACAGACAGTGCAGCCTAAACTTACAGGGCAGTCAGAAAGCAGAGCCTTAAGTGACACTCCTTTGGATTTTGGGGTGCTCATCTGAACTGAAATGTCAAATTCATTGAATTTTATCCATCTCTGCTTTGAATTTCAATTGGAATTTATTGTATTATTGTATTTTCAGAGCTGCTAGTGAAATACTCTCCCACCAGTCATTCGATATTCAAGCACTGAAAGAAATCCTAAAGATTTAGGAAAGATTTAAGAGAAAATACAGGGAAAATCATGCTCACATGCACCTACCAGTAAAGCTGGGAGGAGGGAAGGAGCACTGAGCAGTCCCTGAGCTGGAGTGTCAGAACTTGGATTCATGTCCTTGCCTGTCCAACCCCAAACAATGTCCTTCCCCTGCTTTGTCTCAGTTTCCCTGCTCACAAAAGGGTGATAACAGCAGTTCCCCGGGGGAAGGAGTGTGTTAACTCACCACCACATTTATTCCCATGTTGAAAGAGGCACCAGATAATAAAAAGTCACAGTGTTTTGATGTGTAGAAAAGTTTGGGGTGGGATTTCTGTCTGGCTTTGCCCTGTTTCTTCCACAGCAGCAAGTCTGGAGGTGAAAAGGGGTCATAAAAATCCATGTTTTGAAAGCTTGGTATTTACAGGTTGTTAGAGAAAACGCTGATGTGGCTTCAGTCAGCGGGGCAGGGGTGTTGGACTGATTTAATGGATTAAAAAAGAGATCCCAGTGCTGGCAGAAGCCAGGCCTGGCTGGCAGGGGATTTATAGAGCATCCCCCTGCAGGGGTTGTGTACCACTGAGGGCATTAAGGAAGGGCAGGTTTGATTAAATGAGGCAAAGTTCTTCTCCCTCCGGCCCTCAGTGCTTCCTGCCATGCTAGGACTAATGGGAAGCAGATGAGCTGGGATAAATAGATGTTATCATTAAAAATGCATGATTCGGGCAAAGATGTTCTGAGGGGAGTGGAGCATCTTCCCTCTGGATCTGGGCTGAGAGATTTCCTCAGCCTGGAGAAGGTTGTGTGGAGATCTCACAGCACCTTCCAGGATCTGAAGGGGAGACAGGGAGGCTGGAGAGGGACTTTGGAGTGACAGGACAAGGGGGAATGCATTCAAACTGAAAGAGCGGGAATTTAAATTGGATATACAGAAGAATTCTTCCCTGTGAGAGCAGTAAGGCCCTGGCACAGGCTGCCCAGAGAAGCTGTGGCTGCCTGTGGATCCCTGGAAGTGTCCAAGGCCAGGTTGGACAGGGCTTGGAGCAACCAGGGCTAGTGGAAGGTGTCCCTGCCCATGGCAGGGGGTGGGATGAGATGGGCTTTATGCCCTTCCCAACCAAACTATTCTGTGATTCCATGATAATCTTTCCTGAAAATTCCCCCAAACTTTGAGCAGAGGTAGCACATCCCCTCAGATTTCTGTGGATCGAGAGATTCTCCAGGATGGGCTTCATCCGAAGGGAAAGGCGGTGATGTTCCACCGCTCTCCCCTCTTCTGCCTCCGGGGAAGGGAGATCCCAGGGGAGCGGTGTGGGGGTGGGCTGGTGAATCCCACGGCGAATCCCTGCTATTTTCCTGTTAATTTCATATCGCTTTTGTTGTTGGTTCCTGTTGACGCTTTAGGTGAGGTCTGTCACAAATCCTACACGCAGTTCTCCAACCTGTGCCGCCACAAGCGGATGCACGCGGACTGCCGCACCCAGATCAAGTGCAAGGACTGCGGGCAGATGTTCAGCACTACCTCCTCCCTCAACAAGCACCGGCGCTTCTGCGAGGGCAAGAACCATTACAGCCCCGCCGGCATCTTCGCCCCCGGCCTCCCCCTCACGCCCACCTCCATGATGGACAAATCCAAGCCCTCTCCCAACCTCAACCACGCCAGCCTGGGCTTTAACGAGTATTTCCCATCCCGCCCGCACCCCGGTGGGCTCCCGTTCTCGCCAGCCCCCCCAGCCTTCCCCGCCCTCACCCCGGGATTCCCGGGGATTTTTCCGCCTTCTCTGTACCCCAGGCCCCCCTTGTTACCACCCACGCAACTGCTCAAAAGTCCCCTCAACCACACTCCAGACGCGAAGCTCCCCAGCCCCCTCGGGAACCCGGCATTGCCCCTGATCTCCGCAGTGAGCAACAGCAACCAGGCTCCTTCAGGGGAGGAGAAATGTGAAAGCAGCCTGGAAAACTCCTACCTGGAGAAGCTAAAAGCCAGGAACAGTGACATGTCCGATGGCAGTGACTTTGAGGATGTCAATACAACCACGGGCACGGATCTGGACACCACGACTGGCACCGGCTCTGACCTGGACAGTGACGCGGAGAGTGACAGGGACAAAACGAAAGACAAGAGCAAACAAATGGAGACCAAGCCAGATTTTGTCAGCAGCTCGGTGTCTGCCAGTTCCACCAACACCACGAGCGAGATCCCTCTCTTCTACTCTCAGCATTCCTTCTTTCCTCCCCCCGAGGAGCACCTGCTGCCCACCACGGGCGCTGCCAATGACTCCATTAAAGCCATCGCCTCCATCGCAGAGAAGTATTTTGGGCCTGGCTTTATGGGGATGCAGGAGAAAAAGATGGGTTCGCTCCCGTATCATTCCATGTTCCCTTTCCAGTTCCTCCCCAATTTCCCCCACTCCCTCTACCCTTTCACGGAGCGGACCCTCAATCACAACTTGCTGGTCAAGGCAGAACCAAAGTCACCCAGGGACCTCCACAAAGTCGGTGGCACCAGCTCGGAGTCCCCCTTCGATCTCACCACGAAGCCAAAAGAGATTAAGCCAATCCTGCCGCCCCCCAAGGTCCTCCCAGCCCCGTCCTCAGGGGAGGAGCAGCCACTGGATCTGAGCATTGGCAACCGCATCCGAGCCAGCCAGAACGGAGGGAGAGAGCCACGGAAAAACCACATTTATGGGGAGAGGAAGCTGATGGCAAGTGAGGTCTTACCTAAGATTTCCCAGTCCCAGCTGCCTCAGCAGCCCTCCCTGCACTACGCTAAGCCATCGCCCTTTTTCATGGACCCCATCTACAGGTATTAACATACCCTGCCTTAAGCCTTTCCCTAACCAGCTCCTTTTCCAGCTGACCACACCCTGAGGCAGGGGAGGATGCAGGTTGGTTGGGAAGAACAGCTGAACATCTCCTGTTGTTGTCTGTACTTCTCCACACATTGAATTTCCTGAATGGAAAGGCCTGAGTAATTGCAAGGAGCCCTCGTAATCAGTGTGTAAAGAACACATCCTTATTTTGATAAAGAAGAAACTTGACCTATTTAAGGACTCTCCCACGAGCCATCGCTAAGATGGCACTTCTGCTGGAGAGATTCCAGAGGTTTGATTCGATAAGAATGCAGAGTTCAGATTGCCTTGGAGCCCTGGGCTCTCATGGCTTGGGAATGAGTCAGGAGCCCTGGGAGCCTGGAAATGCAGCTCTCCCACTGACTGACTCGAGGGCCTTTTGTGAGGCACTTCACCTTTCTTTCTCCCTCCCTCCCTTTTCCTTTCTAATGCCTTTTCTTGGGCTTTTTTCCCGTTCAGAGGAGCTGCTGGTGCAGACCCAACCTGCCGAAACATGTTACTCTTAGAGTAACAAGTACTGTGTAAACACATGGTAGCGTGTTACTACCCAGATCTCTCCCAGATACATTTCTCACAGATTTATCTTTCTTGGGAGATAACAAGGCCTTTCTGGTGTCACTTGAACAGATGGTTCTGAGGAGGGCCTGATGCGTTACGTCAGAATGAGCTGAACATGGAAGGCGTGTGTAGAGCAGGCTGGGTGAAGTTATCCAAATGTCAGCTAAACTTCCAGAAGGAATCAATTCGGGAGGAAGCAAAAAGGGAAGACTTTGGCCTCTTGTTGCTTGAGAGCTTTTTCTAAAACCTGTTCCCAAAGGAAAACTATTATAACTTTGTGGTGAGGGTAACAGTAAATTTGTGTGTTTCCCATCCAGGCATTGCCCTTGGATAAGGTGGACATGGCACGTTTGGTTTTAGCAAAGCCCAGTGAAAAGACATGTCCTGAACTAGTTTGATTTAGACATTAACACATCTAAATTAGCCATTACCATGTCTAAATGCTCCACAGCATCCATCTGGATACGTGTGCTTGTCCTGGAGCGCTCCTGGATTCAGTTTGTGGAGGTGAATGCTTTGTCCTTGCATTCCTTGTGCTGAATGCCTGGTGATCCTTGCTGTGCCCAGCCTGCTGGAAGGTTAATGGCTGTTGCCCTGCAGGATCTGCCATGTCCCTGGCGCTGGAAAACCTCAGAGCCACCGTGGTGTGACGGTGGGATGGGTGCTCAGAGGGCTGCGAGCACCACGACAGCCCAGATGTCACTGCCAGCCGCTGTTGCAGGGCTGATAACTGTGGGAAAAAGTGATGTCAGTGTCTGGCCAGGCCAAGGAGCTGTCGGCTGGGATGAGGATTAGTGAGCACTCACTGCTGGCTAAATGAGTGTCTCTGGCTCTGCCAGCTCACAGGGGTGACGTGCCCACACCATGCCATCTGGGATGGGGACACCTCCCAGCTCAGAAGGTGCCATGTCCTGCCTGGCACTCACCGTGGCCATCTCCTCCTGGAGAAATCAGACATGGTGTCAACAGTGAACATAAAAAGTACTCCTGGGGGGAAAAAAAAAAATCAACAAATGGGATAGAAAGGCAGAAGAATCCTTGTAGGGTCCTGCCACCTCTGGGCATTCTCAGCAGGAATGCTGAAATAACATGGCTTGGAAAAGCTGCTGCCAATTAAAACAGCGGCCTCGGGAAAACCGTAAAGGCCCAGAAGACAGATGGAAGTGAAGGATGGGGGCATCGTTTGTTGCATTCCATGGGATGCACATAGTTTTAGTCATGTGTTAAAATAGAAAGTCAGCGGTGGCGTTGCTTGCGAATCAGACTTCTGATGTAATGAGCGAAACAGCCCAGCTTCCAAGTCCCAGCTTGAAAAATATGGAAATATTTTGTTTCTAAACTTCCCTTCTCACATCATTTGGCTCCTTCATTTTTTTCTCCCAAAGGCCACTTAAATCCTTGACATTTTCTCCTGGTGATATAATTTAATGCGGCCAGACAGTCTGAAATGGGGGCAGTTTTTAGCTCAGCCTGTGGGGGTGACGTTCTCAGGCACTGGGCTGAAACGATCGGCTTAATCCTCCGGGCGCTGCGGAATTCGGCTCTGACGGGGACGTTGGGACCTTGTGTTTCCATTCCCGGTGCTGGGACATGGCAGAGCCGGGGAAATGCTGTCAATTCACCGGATTTTACGCACACGGAGCGGGCAGGGCTCTCCCCAGAAGGCTCTGCTGGGATCAGGGATGTTCCTTTGGGCATTTCGGCGCCTCGCAGAGAGCAAAGCTTGGCTGGTCAGAGGGGCTCAGGGAGCAACTTTTTATTTATTCTTTGGTTTTTCTGGCAACTCAGACTCATAAAAGCACGTACGTTCCAAAGCCCCCTAATTCTGACTGCATTTCCAATCTAGCTCTTCTCTTTCCCTCTACCCAAGAAGAATTAAATGCAGATTAAGCACAGTTCACTGACTGCACTCGGCAGGGCTCTTCTTTAAACTCTCTGGTAATTTGATCCACACACCAATCAGCTGAAATGCAGCAAAAATAATTTGCTCTCAATTTATGCTAGACTAATGTAGTTGAAATCACTCTTACTCTTGGATTTATGCTGGTTTAGCTGGATGGACTCAATTCCAACCATTTAAAGATGCAGCTGTGTTTGTTGAAGTTACTTCCTCAACACTTTTTTTCCCTTAGAGAACATCTCAGTTTGTCTTTTTGGTGATTCCACAACTCCATTTCCCTGCAAGTAGAATATTTTGTGGAAGCAAAGCCAATATTTTCAAAAATAGGAGCCTCACTTTAGGGTCATTTCTGCATCTCCGATGCTTAAACATGAAATATTTGAGTGGGCCAAGGTGATATCAGAAGAACTCAGGTTTCTGAGCCACTTCAGAATTCTCCCACCAGTCCCTCACTTTTTAAATCGTTGTCCACATGGGTTTGCCAAAGGAACTCAATGCAAATTATGTCTCAGCTGCGAGGGAGGAAACAAATATGAAACACCTAATGATTTCAGCACGCTTGGGGCTGCAGAGTCTGGCCCAGTGTTAACTCTTCAGATAAATGCAAACTCTCAAAGACAATTTTTTTCCATGCGGGAGCTGCCTGCTGTGGACCCTAGAGCTTCTCCTGCTCAGACAGTTTTGCTCTAAATGCAAGGTTTTCCATGACCTTTCACAACAGCAGAGGTTTATAAACCACTGCAGCAGAGCAGGAGCAAAATGTTTTCTTAGTCATCAGCCCGAAGGCTAAAAAAAACACTGCCCAAAGCAGGGGATTCGTGTTCATGTTCTTTCCAGCACTTTCCGTGGGGCAATTGTGCATCAGAATCTGTAGTGTCCATGAGAAGGGGGTGTAAGACGTTTGTGTGAGTAAGAGAATAACCTTGTGTGTAATTTCAGCACAGTGTGGCTGTGTGGGGCTCCCTGTGAGGTATGTAACCCTCTGTGTTGTTGTCCAGCAGGGTGGAGAAGCGGAAGGTGACAGACCCCGTGGGTGCCCTCAAGGAGAAGTACCTGCGACCCTCCCCGCTGCTTTTTCACCCCCAGGTAAAAGCAGTGACACTGTTGGGGGAATGCTGGGGTGGAGCTGGAACACACTGGGATCACTGGGATCAGGCTCCTCCTCATCCAAGGGGCTGACTGAAAACTCCACTGTTTTCCACCAGTTCCTTCCAGACACATTTAATTGGCAGTTTGAGGATGATGGCAGCTGTGCCTTGCTGTTCCCTTTGCATTACCAGAAAAACAGGGATGAGGTCTGGGCAGCTCATAGGCTCTGCCAAACTCCTCTTCCATAGCCCACAGTGCCTATGTGGTTGTTCCTTTGGGAACACCTGGGGGCGTCATTTGCAGTGGTACAAGGTGGAGAAGGACTGCCCAGCCCCCAGGCAGCAGCATTTTCTACCTTCCTGAATTTCCCACATCATGAGGAGTGTGTGGAAGTGCCGGGCAGTGGGTTCAGCTGTGCGTGTGACAGTCCCCAGCTATGCCCGTCCCTCCTGCTGTGCCCAGGCTGGGATCCCAGCTCCGTGCTCCTCATTGTGCTCTCCTTTATATTCACAAGCATTGTTCTGCCCTGATAATGTTTCCCACCTTAGATAAATAACTCGCAGGTTTGTGAAATCTGGGTCCTGGTTGCTTTCACAGCTAAACTTAGTTCCCGCATTGTTTCGCACCAGCCTCAGAGTTTGGTTAATAACTTCCCCTGATTTTTCCTTCATCCAGGCTGGATAATGGTGACAGGCTGGCCAGGAACATCCTGTGTTTGTGTGACTTAGAATAGTGGGGATATCTGCCTGTAAAGAATCTGATAGCAGGGAGGAGCCAGCGTGGCAAAGCAGCCCAAGGAGACGATGAGAAACATTCAGACCCCAAGCAGGAGCAAGCTCTGGCTGGAAGGTTGTTGACATTGTTCCTGAAATCCTGACCACGTCCTCTTCCCATGGCAGTGAAAAGATCTGGAAGGTCTGGTTATCTCTAACAGCTTATCACACAGAATAGCCTCAAATTCACAATCACTCCAGCCCAAAGCTTCCTGATAACTGATTTTTAATAATGATTTTTAATAAGGCGGGCGCTGTGTTCAGATCACTTGATCTGGAGAGGCGCCGTTCCCATGCTGCAGTCAATCAGGTATTTCAGACACAGCAAAGGGACACGGGGCATTTGTTCCAGAAATGGGAGATTTGTACCACCAGATCCCCTTCCAGTATTATCATAGCATCTCCAGTATTATCATAGAATCACGGAATATCCTGAGCTGGAAGGATCATCCAGTCCAACCTGTGCCCTGCACAGGACACCCCAACAATCCCACCCTGTGTCTGAGAGCCCTGGCAGCCTTGAGGCTGTGACCATTCCCTGGATCCAGCATTGCTAAGAATTCTGGATCCTGGATCTTTTCCTAAGAAATCACATTTTCAGGGTTCCTGCTTCTGCTTTCTTCATTAGAACCAACGTTCTCGTGCCTGGTCAGTCAGAGTCACGTTCTACCCAGGCTTTTCTCACTCCAAACACGAGTCTGGTCTCAGCCTTTTCCTCTGTGACTAATCCCCAGCTCTCACAGAGTGCCCTCACTGGGATGTGCTGAAGCCAGAAGATGTGATAAAAGCATTCAGGAGATGTTTCCTCTCTCAAAATGAATTTCAGGTGGCTCTTATTTCTTAGCCAGTCGTTGGCAGAAGTTCCTTTGCTCCCTGGGAGTTTTCCTACATTGTCTATTCCAAATGAAACTCTGGACAACATAAATAACCAGTGTAACTTTTTGATAACTTAATGGAAAGCCTTTCCTCACCTGTTAAGTTTCTTTTCTTCCCCTTTTCTGTTTTATTATAACCAGGCAGTTGTTCCCTAAATAGCAAAGTGCCTTTGCCACTGGAGAGGCCGTGGCCAGTGTTTAGAATTTTAAAACCAGCCTACGGCTCTCAAGCCAGCAAATATCTCTGACTAAGTGCCTAAAGAACAGGGCACAACAAAGGAGAGCTCCAGGTACCTCGGCGAAGGGCTGAGAGCTCGGCTCTGAAAGGTCCGGAGAGCTTTTTAACGTGATGGTTTTGTTGCATGACTGGCAGCTGGGGCAGAGCTGGTGCTGTAAATGATCAAGTAACCTTTTCAAGTGGCTGGTGCTAAGTATTACTTACTATTTATCATGGGCTGGGAGCCTCCAGCTAAGGGGCTGTGGATCTATTATCGGGAAATGGGGGTTACTACTCCTCTTTTTTACAGCTTATGAATGCTTGTCAGCCCTCACAATGTCTTCAGGGGTGATTAAGACAACTTTTTTTTCATAGCCGTATATTTTCAAACAATATCTTGGCTCTCTTCCCCCTCTGCCCCCCCTCTCCCTTCTAAAGCCCAGTTTAATAAAGTGTAAACGTGCAAAAGGTCAGCCCTTCCTGTACAATCGAGCATCTCGGGGTGATGTATGGCTTCCTACTGCCTTCCGCTCCTCGCTGCCGCCCCGGCTGCCTCCGCAGCTCCCGCCTGTCCCGGTGATGTCAGCGCGGCCAGGAGGCAGCTTTATTGCTGCCTTGTTTGTTTTATCCCTCTCCTCTGCCCCTGCTATCTCCAAAGTGCTCTCAGGAGTGCACGAAGCAGGACGTCGGAGAAGTCGGCGTCGTCCTCTGAGCTGCGTTGCTCTCTTGGACTTGTGTTTCCTGTTGCACTGTAATGAAAGTAAAAGTGCTGTTCTTTAGGCGGGACTTTTATGCAGATCCATTTTTTTCCTTTTTTGCACATGGTCCAGCTTTATTCTTTCCTTTTCTGCTTCCCCCTTCTCCTGTATCTCCCTTTCTCCCTCTTTCTGGTGTGGTGTTTAATCTCATGTCTTTGAGAACAAGTCCAAGTCACAGAAACTAAATCTGATCAAGTATCCAGGGACATTCTCCTTGGTGTCCGAGCTCCAGGCCTGCATGCCAGCTGCTCCCACCCCAAAGGGATGTGTAGGTGTTGCCCCTCCTGACCGTAACTCACCCAGCCACTGCTCACATCCAGGGGTTTGACTGGAGTTCCCTTTCACTCCAGGAAACTCAGCCATCTCCCACCCATCCTCCCATCACCTTTAGGAGCTTCTGAACCTCTCCTACCCATAATTAAAGTGTTGGCCTCTTCACCAGGCAAGCTCCCTGTGGACCCACTCCATCCTGAGCCTGATCCCAACTCCTCCTCTTCCCACTGCTCTCTCTTCACCCCTTCCACCTCTCCTCTCCTCTCCTCTCCTCTCCTCTCCTCTCCTCTCCTCTCCTCTCCTCTCCTCTCCTCTCCTCTCCTCTCCTCTCCTCTCCTCTCCTCTCCTCTCCTCTCCTCTCCTCTCCTCTCCTCTCCTCTCCTCTCCTCTCCTCTCCTCTCCTCTCCTCTCCTCTCCTCTCCTCTCCTCTCCTCTCCTCTCCTCTCCTCTCCTCTCCTCTCCTCTCCTCTCCTCTCCTCTCCTCTCCTCTCCTCTCCTCTCTCCCTAAGCAGCCATCACACATCCCTCCCACTCCACTCTGGCCCGGATTATTCTGCTTTGGGCCCAAAACTTCGCTGTTCCCCCTCTCCTGGGGTTGTGTCCCCACCTGCCCACCCACCACTCACTGCCCTGTCCTTCCGAGCCCCCAGGATGCTGTAGCAGAAATCAGACCTCCCAAGACTTTGGTTTGGGCTTCTGACCTCAGACATCTGACCATGTTAGTTTCAGTGTTTTCCCAGTAAAAATGGATGTCTCAGGTGTATTCTGAGATAATGTTTGATCCAAAGTGCTGAAAGTGAGCACGTGCACACTGCAGAGAGTGAGCAAGTGCTCATTTCTGGGACCTAAATGCCTGGCTTTGCCAGTTGTGCTTTTCCTGCTTTCTCCATGACCAATACACTACTCCAGTCTTTCCTGGCTGGATTCAGTGGCTCCATCTCCCACTGTGCCTCCAACTTCCAAGACTGCCAACACCAGCAGGAGGCTTTGCCCGACCAAAACCAGTGTTTTGTGCATCAGATCTTGCCCTTCCCAGGGATTTTTCTGAGGAGCTACCTCCTTGTCCTTGCAGATGTCGGCCATCGAGACGATGACGGAGAAACTGGAGAGCTTTGCAGCCATGAAGGCCGACTCTGGCTCGTCCCTGCAGCCCCTTCCCCACCACCCCTTCAACTTCCGATCGCCGCCGCCCACGCTCTCCGACCCCATCCTGCGCAAGGGCAAGGAGCGCTACACCTGCAGGTGAGCCGGGCATCCCGTGGCATCCACACTGATCCCCAGGGCGTGGAAACATCCCGGGATGTGGAAATACCCCAGGATGTGCCACCCCAGCTGGGCAGCTGCACTGGGCACCAGCACGGAGCGGAGCAGCTCCACACCGACATCTCCGCCAGGAGCGGTGGAATTAGAGCAGAGCTGGGATGACTAATTCCCTCTGAAATAGCTTGTTTTGTCTGGTAGGAAATCAGCATCTTCTGTTTGCTTTGTAATTTTTAATAACCTTGGGAGCAGATCTGGAGATTCTCAAGCAAACCCAACTCCCCAGGCCAAGTCTCTGGCGTGCGGCGGCGAACGCCGCCGTTCCCAATGCCAGTCCCGGCTATATCCAACCTCAGCTATGGAAAAATGATTGAATTTTAAAAAATGGCATGCAGGAAACAACTTTTTCAAACTGTTCTATCCACAGAACTCGTCACGTACCCATCCAGCTCCAAATTGGAGCAGATCAAGGGTATTTAGTAATAAACCTCTGTCTGCTGTCGCAGTTTCACCTCAAGGTTCTCGTGGTGGCTCCTGCTGAGGGGATTTTTTTGGGTGCAGAAAGTGGGTACAAACTTTGGCTGATGTGTTTCTTATGTTCAACTTTGACACAAGAGCTGCGGGCTCAGATTTCAGTTGAGTATTTAGAAATTTGAGGTTTCTACTTACAAAAGGGACTAAACTCAGATTTTAGATGCACACTCACAAGTTAACATTTGGATTTCCATTGCTGGGGAACACTCACATTAACTGTTCATCTTCAGGACAGCTGAAGGTCTCTGAAATAAGGAAAGTCTCTCATGGATTCCTCCTACAGTAGGTTTCATAGTCACAGAGTGCAGCCTCCCCTCCTTAAGTCTTTATTTCCCAATTAGTGTTTTTATTTATACCTTTTGGATTTTACTGTGAACTGGATTTATGGGGGAACACAATTCCTTCCTTTATTAATTTCCTACGCCTGCATTTCCTTGCTCTAAGCAGCTGTCAGCCTCTTAACCCATAGCACGGTGCTGCAGCCTTTATCCAGAGAAAATTCTGTGAATTCCAAGGATGAAAGAGCAGATTCCGTTTGATGAGCACATCAACAGGGCTATAAAGGAGATGCAGAAACATCTCAAGTGCCAATCTGCCCAGGCAGCGATTAAACCCTCTGTACCCTGATGCAGGAATGCTGTAGTTAAACCCTGTCTTCAAGTGCCATGTCCACACTTCCTTTGAACACTTCCAGGGATAGTGACTCCAGCACCTCCCTGGGTATCCCATTCCAACGTCTGACAAGCCTTTCTGTGAAAAAAATTCCCAAGTGTCCAATCTAAACCTCCTCTGGTGCAACTTGAGGCTGTTTCCTATTGTCCTGTCCCTCATTCCGTGGGAGCAGAGCCCGACCCCACCTGGCTGCACCCTTCTCTCAGGGAGCTGTAGGAGTGAGAAGGTTCTTCCTGAGCTTCCTTTTCTCCAGGCTGAGCCCTCCCAGCTCCCTCAGCTGCTCCTGGTTCTCTGTAGCCCTGTGACCCTGGGATGGCAGATTTGTCCTCCCCACCACGGATGGGCTCATGATGTGCGCGCACGAAGGGATTTTGGGAACGGTGTCAGAATGAGGGGTGCAGGTGGTGCTGTGGCACCTTCCACAGTTCCATTTCTCCAAAGTCCCCAGTCTTATTTGCAAGGCCATCCTTTGAAACTTGTTTCTGGTTCCATTTCTCTCTCAGCAATGTCCGTCCTGTCCCATGGCATTTCTAAATCAGCATTTCTTATCTCAAGGTTTGCACACAGCTGCACACACTGTGTGAGCCTTCTGCCAGGCTTGGAGAATTCCCTGCAAATCCATTTCCCACAGCATCCGTGGGCTCTCCTGATGGTTTCCTTTGGTTCTCCTGATGGTTTCCTTTGGTTCTCCTGATGGTTTCCTTTGGCTCTCTCTGTCCAGGTACTGTGGCAAGATCTTCCCACGCTCAGCCAACCTGACGAGGCATCTGCGGACGCACACTGGGGAGCAGCCTTACAGGTGATGTTGTCCCCCATAAAAAACCCTCTCCCAAACACTCCTCACTCACCACTCTGGTATTTCCCCCCCCCCTCTATAAAGCTGTGCCAGCAGAATACCACAGGCCTGGAGCATTACACAGAGTGATTCATAGGGTTGTATATTATGTGTACCAGCCAAAAATAATCAGGCTTGGCAGCTCGAAGATAGACACTTAACTTATATTTAGATGTATGCTGGCAAATGAGGGCTCTGATTTGCAGTGTTGTTTCACACTCACGTTAACCATTCATCTCAAGGACAGCTGAAGGTGCTGAATGGCTCTGAAATTTGGGCTGGTTTGAAGGGCTTGCCAGGACCTTCACTGCTAGGGCTAGCTGGGTTTGTGGTTTTTTTTTTTTTCCTTTTCTTAATGCACATCAGAGGTGACTGGAGTAGGGGATCAAAAAAAACAAAGGCAAGAAAAACCCTGTCGATTTACCTGCCTTAAAACTGAATTTTGGTAGTGTCTGAGCTTAAATCATGGAGCTTAAAAGGAGAGCTGGGAGGGAGGGGGATTCACACAGAGTCTCACACGTTTGTGAGTGTTTAAGGTAGAAGGCTGAGCTATTTTTTGTTAGCTGGGGACAAGGTGATGTAATTTTGATGCTTCAGTGTGCACAAGGACAGTGTCCCAGCCCAGTGGGTTCTGTGGCTCCTGCCCAAGTCAGGGCTTTAAATCTGAATAAAACTCACAAGAAAATATATATAATATGTATGCCTAGGCATATAAATAACTATTTCTCATGGAAATCTTTCCCCCAGCATTTTCTCCCAGCAAGTTACAAGCAGTTTTAAAAAACGTGGGGGGAAAAAAAATGCCTTTTTTGTTAGAATGAAGTCCAGAAATGAGCAAACCTGAAGGAATGATGAATCGAGAGCTCGCTGCAAATCAAGCCTTGTGTTTGCCATGATGTGAGGGAGTGTTTTGCAGGTTGTCAAACAATGGTAACAATTCCATTTCGTTTTGGGTAGCTGATATTGCAGCCTTTCATACACAGCCATAAGTTCACAACAAAGCAAGTGGAGCAGTTATTAAATAAAGAGAAACACAAATTTATGAGCAGCAAAAGGCCATGTGGTCAAATACATCACATTTTTATGCTCAGTTTAACCTAAGAATTGATTCTCCCACATTGTAATCCCTGCTACGCTGAGAATCACGTTTATTTTCCATCCAGCATTTTTAGTGTAGACATTGAGAAAATTAAAAATACACCAAAACCACCCCCCGAAGCAGACATATATTTTGGATTATATCCCTGCTGTGATGTTTGGGGTTGTGTTATTTGATACGCCTAAACGGGCCCTGTGTGTTCCCTGTCCCCTGCAACACTCACTCCTGATTATTCCGAGATCCTTAGTTCAGTTTTCTTCCAAAAAAGGAGACTTGCAACTTAACAAAGGTTAGGAAAATAAAGATTTATTTGATCTGGTCTTCTCCCAGAAAATAGCCTGTGTGGGTTTTTTAGAGGTCTGACTCCTGGACAATGTTGCATTCTAACAGCACTCCAGAGAGCCGGGGCTGCGTTTACAGACGAGCTTTAATTATCATTGATTTGCTTTTCCTCTCAGAGAACTGAGATTTGCAGCTTTGGCAGCCAGACTTGTTTTGAAAGCTTGGTTTTTAAGTGCTGACTTCAGGCAGGTAAAAGGAGGTTGCTGACTTCTCAGTGTTTTACTGTTGTCTCCTTTGCAACTTTGCTTTTGATTGTTTAATTATTTTTTTTTTTACCCTATATAAAAATATTTTTATATGCAATAATTTCAGTATTAATTCAAATATTAATTACTATGTTCTTAAAGACAACAGGCTAGAAAATAAGGTGGTTTGGGTTTGATTCCTGATGGTCAGTGATTAAGTTTTTTGTAGTTTGTTGGGAGGGGGGCTATGAAGTTACTCAAACTTCTTAAGTGTCTAATTATGTATAAAGCAGGAATTAATAGCACATGAGCAATAGTGAGGCAGATCCTTTTATAAAGAGAAAGTGCAACATCTTTTCTGAAGAGTGAGAAATACCTGGTGATGCACTTTGTGAAAATCAAATTATTTGAAAACACTCCGAGCCCCTGTGCCCTACAGTGAAATTCAGCATGTTTCTTTTCACTCTTTTTTTTTTTTTTTTTCTGCACCAAACCTGAAATTCTGGACTATTTATTTCAGAATTCAGAATAAAAAGGCCCTTGGAGGCCTCGTGTCCTATTATCTGCATTAAGCTGAAACTCACAGCCAACAGCTGACATCTGCCATGTCATTTAAATTGCACATAGTTCAATAAATATTGAAAATATTTCTCATTTTCTGGGTTTCAAAACGCAGCCTGAGCTCACCCCTGCTAAAAATGCACTTGGGGCTGAAGAGTCATTTGGAGGGGGAGTTGCTGTCCATGCATTTTTTTGGTTTTTCCTGCAATTCTGCCTCTCCAGCTCACACTGATCAGTGCAAAACTTCGTGAGAGGGACTCGGGAAATCCTCCCACATTCCCAGGGTTTGCTCCCTGCTTTGTCCCGCGTTGTCCCAGGTCCCGAGCTCCTCCAGCTCCCAGGATTTCCTGTCGGAGCTCCACAGCTCCAGCCCTGGCTCCTTCCTTGCTGTCCCTCCCTCTCACTTTGGATGTTTTCAGCCCTTTAAGCTGATAAGGGAGAAGCTTTGTCGGGCTGTTTGCAAAGCAAACACCGCAGCCTTTGAGTTTTATTCTTCTCCTCCCTCGCTGTTCACCCCTTTCCCTGAATTTCAGCTGGTTCCTCTGCCTGGGCCATTTATTTAGATTAAAACCAGCAGAGCTCCCAGCACCAACCCCTCTGGGACCACAAATAATGCCGGACATGTCCCTCATCCCTTTGCTCCCAGGCATTCCCTGCTCCTTCCCAGTGCCCCTCTGGTTCCTATTTTTTTAACAAGCTCTTTATCCCTCCCCATTCTCGACCCTGGATTCACATAGCTCATGGTTAGGGCGAGGACCTGTCACAGAGAACTTTTCAAAGGCTTCCTGAGCATCTAAATAAATGGACGTGGAGGAGGCCAGGTCCTTCCTGCCTTGAGTTGCCTTTAAATGTCTGGAGCTGCTCCTAGGGATGATGGCAGGGACAGCCAGGCTGGGAACATGGGTTATCCTGGTGCCCACTGTGCCAGATATTCCCTGTGCCAGGTATCCCCTGTGCCAGGCACTGGAACACACAAATAAAGGGGTTTTATAGGAGCTGGTGAGGACAGGCAGGGAGAGAAAACCCCTGGCATCATCAAGGATGAGAAGGGAGCTCCTGGTCTAAGCTGGACAAAACCACTCATGAAAACCCCAAGGAATAGCAGGAATATTGGGATATTGGCAGGTTTGGACATTGCAGTTTGGGGGAGTGCTGAACAGGAATCTGAGAGCAAATTCCTTGGTGCTGGAAATCTGTGTTTAACTCTCCGTACAGATTGTTCTTGATAAATCTCCGTGATTGTTCTTGCTGATGTTCAAATAGCTTCTTGTTTTCTAGAATTATCTGGGGGTTTTTGGAAAAAAAAAAAAAAAAAAGAAAACTAAATACTTTAGAAGTCTGGAAATGCTGTGGTTTAAAAATTTTGGTTAATCCTAATAAAGGCCCATTATTTGAAATATCTTTATTCTTGTTGGAGATTTCGCAGTAGGAAATTTAGAGGTGGACACGGAATCCATAAACATTCAGCGAGAGAGAGTGTTTCATAAATGTATCCCCACTTTTCCCAAAAATAATATCGATTTATTTTTAGAGACTGAATAAAAATCACAGCTGGAGCACATCTGGAAATGAGGTGTGTGTGTTTCACAGCAGGGATCTTTTCCACTCGCTGTTGAACCTGTTGTGTCTGTAGGGAAGAATCCCATGTCCTCAGTGCCCAGGGACATCCAGCTCCATCCTTGAGTGAGGCAGGCATGGGGTGAGTCTGTGCACATCAGGAGCTGCTGATACTCCCAAAATCTCCATCTCCGTGTCCTGGAGTGCTGGGGAGGCTCTGGCACAGGCTGCCCCATCCCTGGGAGTGTCCAAGGCCAGGTTGGACTGGGCTTGGAGCACCCTGGGATAGTGGAAGATGTCCCTGCCCACGGCAGGGGTGGCACTGGAGGGGGTTTAGAGTCCCAAAACCATTCTGGAATTCCAGGATTCCCATGGAAGAGTAGCTCAGCTCCGTGGGGCAGATGTTGCTGTGGGTTAGAGGAGCTCAGAGCAGCCCTGCTGGCATGGATTTATTCTGGGATTACAGGGGCTCGGGAAGAGTTGGAATTTTGGAATTTGCAGGATTTGCAGAGCTCTGCAGCAGAGACAGATTCTGCTGCTCGTGGGTTTTGGAAGCAGAGCCGTGGGGGAGCAGCTTTGCTGAGGTACAAGTGACGTGTTTAAAGGGAGATGTAACGAGGGATTCGGGCAGGAATGAGGCTTTCAGGAGTTTTAGACCCAAACTCTCCAGCGCAGCTCGGAGCTGCCACCTTCAGTCCATCAGCGGCTCCCGCTCTGCGCTGGGAGCTGTGAGCCCTCACACCACCACCCCGAGCAATTCCGATTTATTTGGAGGTAATCTAAACCTAAAAAGTGGGGGGGTGGTGGCTTTGAACAAGCCCCCGGCCCATCTGCCGTGGGTCCCGCAGAGACTGAGCTCAGAGAGGGAACATCTCTTCACTCAGCAGCTCCCCTGAACGTCCTGGCTTGGCTCCTTGCATTCCAGCTTTTCATCACAAACCAGATACTCACTCCTAGGAGTAAATCTTACCCTGTTTGGAAAGGATGGTGGATTTCTTGGGAGCTGTTTTGCTATAACAATAGTTATAATTACCTTTAAAGCCATGCTGTGACCCCTGCAGGTCCAGTACCACAAGGAATTTCACAAATAAAGCCAGAATTTTCTGTGTGTCCAGCTAACTGTCACGCAGGGATTTGCCAGTTAATAGCTATTTTATACATTTCACCTCCCTTCTTTCTTCTTCTGTCTTCCTTGTCCTCCCTCCTCAGCCATATTTCACCTGATTCCTCTCCAAAAAAGTGGAAGGAATAAATCCACCTCTCTTATTCCTACATCCATGCATGGAAAAGTGATTATTTTGTTTCAACTCTTATCTGTTTGGACGACTCACTTCCTAATTAATCCTAATCCTTTCTTTGTGCTCCTTGAGTAACAATAATATCAGATTTGTCTGGGATGATTAATGCTTTGTGCTTCCTTCAGCTGAGTAAAGATTTATAGACCGACATTTCCTGGTGTTTTGATAGTCAGATTTTTCTCCTTTTTTTGTTGTTGTTGTTTGGGTTTTTTTGGGGTTTTTTTTGGTGTTTTTCCCTCACATTGCACCATTTGGTATCTGCTGTTGTTTTCCAGGTGTAAATACTGTGACAGGTCATTCAGCATTTCCTCCAACCTGCAGCGGCACGTCAGGAACATCCACAACAAGGAGAAGCCATTCAAGTGCCACCTGTGCAACAGGTGCTTCGGGCAGCAGACCAACCTCGACAGGCACCTGAAGAAGCACGAGCACGAGAACGTTCCAGGTAGGGAAACACTCTGGAGACCACTGGAGAGAGGAGACTCCATGGTCTTGGCCCTTGGGAAGCCTCGCTGGAATGCACTGTCCCCCTAAGGATGAGTTTTTAGGGTTGTTTGTAGGGTTTTTTGGAAGTTCAAGAAGATAAATAGGTTTTGTTTTAACGTTAAAAAAAAAAAAAAAATGAAAGGGAGGAATTGCTGTGATGAAGCCAAGTGATTTCCCAGCATGGGTAAAAAGATGTACTATGGAAAAGTTGTAGGCAAACAGCTCTGCAATGGTTGTTAAATTGTGTGTATTGTCCAGAAGTGCTAAATATCACCTGTATGTTGGTCTGGAAAACACAATCTTCCTTTGGGATCTTTGCTCCATGACTTTCCCCCTGAGTATTAAATCATCAATCTAAAGTGAGAGGGCTGTTGAGAACATTCTTACTTTATGTTTCCTCGTAACCATGGCCTTGCCAACACCTGATGGAGTCTCCTGTTGTCTCTCCTGTTGTCCCTCCTTGCTCCTGCCCCACAGTGAGCCAGCACTCCGGAGTCATCACCAACCACCTCGGGACCAGCGCCTCCTCCCCCACCTCGGAATCAGACAACCATGCACTTTTAGACGAAAAAGAGGATTCCTATTTCTCGGAAATCAGAAATTTTATTGCCAATAGCGAGATGAATCAAGCGTCGGCTTTAGCGGATAAAAGGTAGGCAAGGAAATAAAATTATCTGCTGGCAGGGCAGGCATGAACAGGAGAGTAATACAAGAGGGAGTTCAGGCTGGCTGGTAGAAGCTTCCTCCTGCTCTTTGCTCGAAGGGAAATTGTTGGAGGGCAGAGCCCAGAGAAGGAGGAAGTCTTCTTGTCTCACAAATGTTAATTTTAAGAGATTGAAAAAATAGCATTTAAATCAATTTTTGCAGTTCAAAAAGCTTTGGGGTTGGTGCATTCTCAACATGCTCATTGGCCCTTAGGAACAGTGAAGGGTGATTTTTAAATGCCCGAAGCACATTGGTTTTCTTCTTTGTTACATTTTAAATAATATGTACGTGTATATAAATGTGTCTCTGTGTTTATTTCTGTGTATAACATTATCAAAGTCTTGCATTCCAGTGGGAATACATGACTTAAACATTTGCCATCTTTTTTTTTTTTTTTTTCCCTTTTCTTTCTTCTTCTTCTCCTCCTCCTCCTCCTCCCTGCCCTTCAACCAAACATTTCAGGCCAGAAATCCAGGATATTGATGGCAATTCCCAGTGCCACGGATTGGCAAACGAGAAGACAGAAGATGTGGACGATGAGGACGAAGAACTGGAAGAGGAAGATGATGACAGCCTGACTGGGAAGTCCCAGGACGAGACAGCGTCGCCCACGGCGGAGCCCCAGGGAGCGTTCGAGGATGAGGAGGATGAGGAGCCCACGTCTCTCACCATGAGCTTTGACCACACCCGAAGGTGAGGGGGCCATTCCCGGGGGGCTCAGCGCCCTGCCCGTGTCCGTGGTGCATGGTGAGTGCTGTGGGTTTGTTCTCCAAGCCATGCCATGCCTCCGGTTGGATCCAAACGTTCACTCCAGATTCCATTTCACCGTGGGGCGGGGGACACGAGACAAGTGGACTGCAAGGAGAGGCTGGAATGATATCCAAGGCTTGAGGAGTCTGGAGCAGGGGAACAGACACAAAAAACCCGGAGTTTTCAGGGTACCACAGCTCAGCAGATGTCGTTTTTTTCTCCGATACTCTGGTCAGGGCAAGGGAAGAGAGAGGTGTCTGTGCAATGCCCTTGGTGCTGCTATGGCACTTTGAGATGGAGCAAAATATTCCTGGAGCTCTGGCAAAAAGGGGATTCTGCCCCTCTGCCCTGCCCAGGGGAGGCCCCAGCTGCAGAGCTGCCTCCAGCCCTGGGGTCCCAGCACAGGAAGGACCTGGAGCTCCTGCAGAGAGTCCAGAGGGGGTCCCAGGATGATCAGAGGGATGGAGGAGCTCTGCTGGGAGGAAAGGCTGAGGGAACTGGGATTGTTCATCCTGCAGGAGAAAAGGCTCCAAAATCACCTTCCAGTGCCTGAAGGAAGCTACTGGAAATATGAAGGAAGATTCTTTCCAAGGGCCTGGAGTGACAGGACAAGGGGGAATGGATTTAAACTGAAAGAGGAGAGATATAGGTTTGATCTTCAAGGAAAATCCTTCTCTGTGAGGGTGGTGAGGCCCTGGCACAGGCTGCCCAGAGAAGCTGTGGCTGCCCCATCCCTGGAGGTGTCCAAGGCCAGGTTGGACAGGGCTTGGAGCACCATGGGACAGCCCATGGCAGAGGGTGAAATGAGACAATCTTTAAGGTCCCTCCCTAGCCAAACCAGATTCCATTATTCTATAGAAAGTGAAGGATTTTTCCCCCAAGGTCAAGCCATGTGTGAACACCTTCAAAACAAAAGATTGCTGCACACAGCACAGGCTCAGCTCTCTTTTTGCTGCAGCTTGCCCCAGTTTCTGGGGGTATTCACAGCACAAGTCACACAACACCCAGTGATGCCTTACCCAGCTTAAAAACACCACTGGGTTTGGTGACGGCAGAACCTCAGACAGAACCTGCTGCTCGTTGCTTTCCACTTCTTCCTCACTCCTCCCATGCCATGTCGTGTCTGTGTGTCTGTCTGTCCATCCCTTCACGCATGTGGCTGGTGAGCCCCCGTGGGTGGTGCATGCAGGCTGTGGGCCAGACGAGCTAACACAGGTCACCCCTTCCCCTGGTCATTGGTACAGGTGTATTGAGGAGGACGAAGCCGGCCTGTTAGATTTGGAGCAGATGCCGAATTTTGGGAAGGGGCTGGATCTCCGCAAAGCAGCCGAGGAAGCTTTTGAAGTTAAAGATGTGTTTAATTCCACCTTAGACTCTGAGGCAATAAAACAGACTCTGTACAGGCAGGCTAAAAACCAGGTGGGTATATCCAGAACGTTTTCCTAGCTTGCCACCAGTGTGTACAGCAGGATTAGGGAGCAGCTGGCCTCCTCCAGACAAGAGTTATTTTCCCTTTCCAGTGGGTTATTTTCCCCTTCCAGAAGGTTATTCATCCTTTCCAGCAGGAACTCTAGCACACACATAAATGTATCTTGTTGCAACTAAATTGAAATAGAGCTGAAAGGGAGTGGACATCACCTTTAGATGGATTTATCTCAGCCTGTGCAGTGAGAACGGGGCTATAAAGAAAGAGAGAGGCATTTGTGTGTTTTTATCTGTCTGTATAAATGTTTTTATAATTCCTTATTTATTTTTACTTTGGGGTGGCTCTTCTGTCAGTAAACACTGAGGTTTGGTCTGCAGAAACAGCAACAAAGTGCCCTTGGGTTTGATCAAAACAGGTGTGAAAGACAATAATATATCCAGGACTTGCAACCCAGCATGTCTAGAGGGTATCCTTGTTTATCTCCTTGATTTCTAAAAGTAAACCAGAAAATGGAAAAGAAAAATCCCAACCCTGTGAGCCAGACCAGTTTTGACCCACCAAAAAACATCAAAATGGCCTCTCAGAATTACTGGAGCTCTGAGAGAAATCTGGAGGTTTGGGGTAGGTCTGTGTGTGCTTTCTGCTTTTCCATTAGCCAAAATGCCCAGTCTGGGTTTATGGAGTTGATCTCTTGGTCCCTCCACGAGGATTCTCACAGAAGAATTGTTCAGTGAAGTTACCTCAGCAGGCTGGGCTGGAGAGAGGACACTCAGCCCATGCTGGGGGATGAGTACAGCTCTCACCTCAGGGGCCCTTTCTGACCCTAGAGCAACAGAATTTATCCCAAAATCTATTTCAAATGCCCAGCAGAGGTTGCTGCACCTTAGTGCAGCCACCACGCAGAACATGATTTTTAAATTAGCATCATCCAAAACTTGGGAATTTTTTTTTCCTCCTTCATGGTGGGTGCCACTAATGAGGGTGCTGGAAGAGAGAGCACAGCAGTTTTTTGGGGTGAGACCCATTTAAACACAAGCCACTTGCCTGACTCTTCCCTGTGTCCTGTCACTAACATCCCAAATGCACTAACTCTTTGGGAGCAGCTTGCTCTTTTCCAATGTACCACCCTGGTACAGCCTGTGCTTGGATGGGGGAAGGTATTTTGGTCTTTTGACCCTGTTTTACACTTGAATCACAATAAGCAACTTAAATAATTTGACCCATCTTTTGGCAGGTAATATAAAACCTTTGTGTGAGCAGCAGAGCACTCCTTTGGCTTTGTTTTAAGCAATTTTAGAAGTTTGTGTGTCCACAAAACCACAAAACTCTACCTCTTCCCTGGGCCAGGGGGGTGGGGAGGGTGGGGACAATGACATTGGTTTTCCCCTCTGCTGTATGAGGTTCTCATCTGCCTAAACCCTCACATCACTCGTGTGGGCTGAGAAAGGGCACAGAGAGGTGTGTGAGACAAATCTTGTGTCCTGGTGGGGGGAGAGCAGCCAGGTTACAAGGAACCAGCATTTTGTTAGAGAACAAACAAGTCTCGCTGCATTTCTCTCAGCAGACACCTTTAAGGGTTTCACTGCAGCAATAAACCCACCCTGACCACACTGGTCATGCCAGTGAGAGTTCCACATCCCTAAACACCCACCCTGGCATCACCAGTGGGGCCATGCCAGGCATGGAGTCAGGATGAGCAGCTGCTCACCACTTCCCACTGGGCATTGCTGCCCCATTCCCAGGGCACTGCTGCCCCAGCCCAGCCTCACTGATGTCTGGGGATGTGTTTTGTTAAGAGCAAGCCCCAGTAAGAGCTGCTTTCCCCTGGGAGCAGAGCCTGGAATCACGTGGAGGTTTGTGACCGAGCACAGGCAGTGCAGGATGGGTTTGGTCCTGTGAAAACCAGTGGCAATGATGGTGTCTCCTGGCTGTCCCTACAAACCATGACAAATCTGGTTTTTTCAGAGGTGGGTGCCATCCCAGAGCGGGGATGTGAGTTTAGCCCAGCACAGAGGATGCTGCTGGCCCAGGTGGGCAGGGTTAGATGGTGCTGTGTTTTACACACAGCGTTCCTCCATCCCGTGTTCTCACTCGTGCCCTTGCATCCCTCTCTCCCCCAGGCTTATGCAATGATGCTGTCCCTGTCTGAGAACGCTCCCCTCCACACGTCCTCCCAGAACTCTCTGGGGGCTTGGCTGGACATGGCAGGAGCAGCTTCAGAGTCGGGGACCTTTAACCCCATCAACCACCTCTGAGAGGTCCACAAGGCACTGGCCGGAGCCCAGGCGAGGGGTGGTGGTGCTGCAGCCATCCCAGCAAAATCCCAGCGAGCAGAAGATGGATGAGAGGGCCTCAGGGAGTCGTCTGGACTTTGGGCTGAGAAGGAAACATGTCACATCCGACCTACACGTCCTGCATTTTTATCTCTCTAGAGTTTTCCTTTCTAATTTATCAGAATGAACCTCTCCCAAACTGGATAAACCCTGAAGCAGCCCCAGGATTTCACAGCCTGTAGGAATAGCATGAGCAAGACACGAATTGCAACAGTGCAATCAAAGATTGGCCCCTCCAACCTTCCAAACCGGTGTCACTGAGCCAGCACAGCCTGAGCAGGAACGACAGCTTGGAACCACAGGGCAGCACTTCCTTCCCATCCAGCTGAAATGGTGAAGCACCAAGGGAAGACAGCCAGGTGTGGCCTGTTCCCGGTGCAATTGTGACACAGCCACTGGAGTGATGCCAGGGAAAGGCAAATTCAGCCTACTTAACTGCCCCCCCCAAAAGAATTCTGCACTCCCACCGAAACACCATCCTGTCCTTTGTTCCCAGCAAACACTGGCACAGTGCAAAGCTCCTCCAAGGTGAGGCCACCTTGCCTGCAGTCATCGTGAGCCACATGCAGCTCCCAGCTGAGACATCTCCAGCCTGGAACAGCGCTGAGGTGGGGGTGACAGAAGTGTCACATGGACACGGATGGTCGGCTGTGCCCTGAGTGAGGCTGGCAGAGCTCCCTGCCCCTCCTGGTTCCAGTGAGGCCATCATGGGCTGGGAGTGCCTGGGACAGAGCCTGGGTGGTGGAGTTCCTGGAAATGCTTGGATTTGCCCAAGCAGAGAGGTCGTGGGGTAAAACCTTCCCCAGCTGGAAGGAGACGTGTGCTGGGCGAGCCTCGCCTCACCCGGGGCAGCTCGGACACGTCTGCTCTTGTGTCAGGGTTTCAGGGTGACATCACCCCCTGCTGATGATGGTATCTCTGGCACAGATCTCTGATTCACACCGTTGTTTTGGCCTGGTTTTCCCTCTGCACCACCTGCTGCTGCTTGGCCTGTAATTTAAGTAGAAAGATGAACATTTCCATGCTCCAGCTGCCTGAGGGGTGCAGAGCACGGAGATAAGAATCCAGCTGTCTCTCTGACTCTAAAATTTCTCGTAGAGATTTTATGAGTGATTTCCAATCACTTCCAAACCTCATCTTGTCTACTGATACACAGCAGCTTCCACAAATCCTGTGGGCTTTGTGCTGTTCTCCGCTGCAATTCCCATCTGCTGTTGGAGTGGGGAATTTGGAGATGACATTCCTTTTTGGAATGGTTAGGAAAGCCATGGAGAAGGGCAGATGGAGGGTTCTAAGCCAGTCTAGTGTGGGAAGCCTCATTCCAGCAGGCCAAAACAATGGAACAAGCTCCTGAGCAAAGCAGAGTCAGAGTTGGGTGTGACACCTTTGCAAGTCAGCTTTGCACCCAAGAGCACATGTGAGGCTGATTTTGGGGAGCCTCAGAGAGCCCCCAAAGGAAAGCATCCAGGGTGGCTTTGCTACAGAGGGAACAAAAGGTAAATTAGCAGCACCAATGTGTTTCCCAAGGAAATTTACCCTCCCCTTTTTGGTTTTCCACGACATCCTGTGAAAGTGCCCAAGGCTCTGAGAGCACCAGGCGGTGTGACCGAGCTGCTTCACGTATTTGCACAAAGCTCCTGGGTAGGTAGAGCCCGAGAGCCGACCCTGCCGGAGGAATCCCGGCTCTGTGGAGGAGAGGGACAGCTCCGTCCCATCCCATCCCATCCCATCCCATCCCATCCCATCCCATCCCATCCCACCCCCACTCCACAGGCTGCAGCACAGCCCTGCCCAGGCACTTGGCCTTTAAATTATTCCCACAGGGGGCCAACTGAAAATAATAAAAGAATTGTTTCTTTTCCTGATGGAATTTATTTTAATCTGTATATAACTTGTCATTTTGGGCTAATTCCTTTCTTATTTTATTTCTTCCTTAATAGTATTTTATTTTTACATTAGCTATCATTCTTGTGAAGAAGTCATGTTAATATAAGTATGTAGTGAAGGACCAAATTCGTGCTGATGAGGTTGGATGTTGGATAAGCAGGGAGCAGAAGATTTTGTCCATGTGCCAAATGAGCCCAGTCAGTGCTGCCAGTGGTGCTGCTGATCTCCAGACAATCATCCCTCGGCTCCCCTTTGCCTTGAGGCTCCTGGGGCATTAGAGGAAGCTTCCAGTGATTGGGAGCAGCACAGGAGGAGGAGGAGGAGGCCAGTGGAGATGCTGTGCCTCGATGGCCCTGCTCCAGGAGAACATGGGAACAGCCCATGGGAACACGGGGCTGGATCCATCCTGTCCCATTCCAGCTGCAGCTCCATGACTCCTGGCAGCTGCTCAGAGCACACCACGTGTCTGAGCATCTCTCTGCCGTGCTGGAACAGGATCTGTGGGCAGCAGTGAGCAGTTGTGTGCTCTGAACGTGGTTTGTTCACCCTTGAAGAAACCTCAGGGCAGGTCAGCATCGCCCTCCACGGCACGGGGAGGTGACAAAGCAGCCGAGGGAGTGGCACTGAGCTGGACACTGAAATGTGGGCCAATACTAAGGAATGCAAGTGTTATTGTGGGCATTTATTTGGGGTATTTATGGTTTCCCCATCCCTCTCTCAGCCCTGCTGCCAGTTGTGTCATTTCTCCAGAAGCACTTGGTCAGGTCCTTGCTCTGACTGAGCTCACACTGTCGCTGTCCCCCTCCCCAGGCTCATCCCTGCTCTCAGTGGATCTCCTGAGGGCCCCTGGCCAAGGATAGGGAGGTATTATCCAGCCAGGGATTGAGGACATTAAAAATATAGGGTTTAAGTAATGATTTTTTTTTTTTCTTTTCATATTTCCTAATTCAGTTCCTCCCCATTTTCTCTAGCTTGTGTTGTAGGATCTCCCGACTCCTCTAATTTAGCACTGATTACAAGTTTCAATTTTTCCCATTAAGATAAAGAAACAGGAAGCCTCACTGAACTTCTGTTAACCTCTACCTTTCGTTGGATTGCACTTGGAATGTGCTGCAGCTCACAGCAGGTGTGGAGGTTCCATTTTGCTGCTTTAGCAGAGAATCTCACCTTTTCAAAGCTGCTTCCCGAGAGGTTTGTGTCCAGGACATTCTGCTAGCAGAGCACTGCTGGCTTCCCAGTGCTGGGGAAGCTCTGGGAGCTTTGGCGAGACATGGAGCTGTGGTGTCCAACCCCATGGACATGCTGGGATCCAGGGCAGGGATGGGAAGTGGCTGCGGTGTGTCGGGTAGCCAGGGCACCACTCCAGGTGTGGTTTAAACCCAGAGCTTTGTGTAGGATCTATTTATTTAAAGTATTTTCACAGCTGCAACAGCACAGAGGAGAGAAGGAGAAGCCCTGGGGATTTTTGGAGTGGTCAGCTGGGAGTGGGACTGGGAGCTGTGCAGGGCTGAAGTGTTGGTGCTCCGTGGAGGGCCCTTGCTTTGGCCAGAGCTGGACCTTCCTGCCTGAGCTGGTCAGGGTGGAGGATGCGGGTCTTGTCTCTGTGCCTTCCCTGCTTCCCACCAGCTCAGAGCTGGAGGCTGGTCCTGGTGTGATTGCTGTGGCTGGTGCAGGCAGCTGGGAGCTCTCCGGTGGGATGAGCTGAGGTTCTCCCAGGGGATGTGCTGAGGTGCCAGGTCCTGCAGGACACGTTGAGGCACCCAGTTCTCCTGCTGGGCTGCTGGGTTCTTCCCTGGGATGTGCCCTTTGGTGCTCAGGCTGCTCTGGGCGGGTGCCTTTCCAAGGTGTCCCAGGCCAGCAGGCCGTGCCTCGCCGGGCGCCACGGGGACGTCGACGCGCGGGAGCCCAAACCCAAACGGGGCTGAACAAACACCAGCGGGTGTGCTCAGCTGATTCCGGGACAAACACCCTGCTGGGCTCCTGTCCTCCCTCAGACAGTGCAGAGGAAGCTTTTGCCCCCTCCCCAATCAGCACTTAGGCACTCAGTGGCTGCTCTTGGGAGCAGCTCCTCGCTGCCGCGGCGCGGACGGAGCCTTTCGGAAGCACTTGCACAATGAGGTGAACGTGTTTGGCGCTGAGCATCAAAGCACTGGATCGTGAGCCCCCCGTGCCCCCCGGCCAGGTCAATCTGCTGACTTCCCACTCGGTTTTTACGTGCTGTACTCTGTGTGTGTGTGTGTGTGGCGGGGGGTGGAGGCAGCGCTGGGGACCCTGCCCCTTTTGGGGGGGACCCTGAGCCTTGGGGACAGCGCTGTCCCCAAGGGCAGGAGCGGCGTCGCTCGGGTCAGTGCTGGCAACACAAAGGGCAAAACCCTCTGCTCCTCGCCGGTGGTCAGTGGTGTTCTCACAAAGCCATGAAACTTCTCCGTAGTGTTGAGTGAAACTGTGACTAAAACGTTCTTGAATGATTCCGAGGTTCTTTTTTTCTCTTTCTTCTGTCGTTAATTCTTATTACCACTTTGGAAGAAGAAATTTAAAAAAAAAAAAAAAAATTAAAAAAATTAAAAAAAAAAAAAAAAAAGAACGAAAAAGAAAAAAAAGGCAGCTTTGATTTTCCAAATGTGCAATTCACATGTGAACAAAGTAATTCTGAAAGTAATTCTCAGTGTATTTTACATTCTCATTGCTCTCTTCAAAGCAAGAGATGTTTTGCCCTGATGTCATTTCCAGCCTGCAGAAGATGTAATTTAAAACATATATATATTGTGCTTGCAAGAATCATAAATCTGTGCATCCTATGTCATTCCTTTTCCCATTGTTACAATACAGATATGATTTAGGTTGGATTTTTTTTTTCCTTTAGACCTGTATAGTGTTTTTTTAAATCAATTGTAAATGTCTGGTTTTCATATAATGTTTAAAAAACATTGAGAAAGAGGATGGTGCTTGTTCCATATCATTCTTGATTGTATATTGCTTCTGTTATGTTTATAAGTAAACTGTGCATGACTTGTGTTTAGCAGTCATTATTGTGTCCGTTTGTGAAATTTTTATTAAAAAGAAAAAATTCCGTAGATGCACTTATTGTATATGTGATTAGATTTTGCGTCCGAGGCTCGAAGCCTTGAACTGCCAAGGAAGAAAGAAAAAGTGTTGGCAGTTATTAATTAATATGGAATCGCTTTGTTGGGAGCATAATGAAATAAAAGATATGAAGTGTAGAAAATAATTAAAAAAAAAAAAGGCAATTTTACAAATTTCATTTTGATGCTTGTGATAAAAGACAAATGTACTTGTGTAGAGAAATTCCTTTAAAATAATGAATAGAAAAAGCTGATTTTGAGGTTAATGCTGTAGAATAGGAATGTATACCAAATGTAATCTTTCCAATGCTACAATGAATTTATACATGAGATTGATATGCAATAAACCTGTGTGCTTTTATAAGCAGTGGTCCCGTGAGCTTCTTTTCATGGAATAACCATGGAGAACGTCCCCAGTAATGGGACATTGGGTGTGTCACTGTCTGGCTTTGCTGCTCTGCGGTACCTCTGGGGTCTGATGTCGTGTGTGTGTGTGGTTTGTAATACTCAAAAGAGCTTCAAAAAATTAAATTATGGCCACCCCACTTGCTGCTGAGGTCAGAATCATGGAATTTCAGAATGATTAAGGTTGGAAAAGCTCTCCAAGACCATCCAGTCCAGCCTGTGCCCAATCCCCACCTTGTCACCCAGAACAGAGCACTGAGTGCTACGTCCAGGCCTTCCTTGGACACCTCCAGGGATGGGCACTCCAAACCTCCCTGGGCAGCCCCTGCCAAGGCCTGGCCACCTTTTCCATTAAAAAAGTCTTCCTCACATCCAACCTGAACCTCCCCTGGTACAACTTGAGGCTGTTTCCTCTCATCCTGTCCCTTGTTGTCCTCCTGTCAGGGAGCTGTGCAGAGCCAGAGGTCCCCCCTGAACCTCCTTTTCTCCAGTCTGAGCCCCCCCAGCTCCTTCAGCCTCTCCTCACAGGACTTCTCCAGCCCCTTCCCCAGCTCTGTGCCCTTCTCTGGAAGTGTTTCAGCCCCTCAATGTCTCTCTTGTTGCGAGGTGCCCAGAGCTGGACAGAGCCTCTCCAGTGCAAAGCAGGTGCACCACATCCCACTGATGGGACAGGATGCCTGCACAGGGAGGAGTGAGAGTATTCCAGGGTGGGAGAAAGTGTTGGGATGGGGCATCGGTGAGCTGGTGGAAAATGTCGAGCATATTTCCTTTCACTACCAGAGCCCAGATGGAGTGAACTGCCCAGTGAGAGCGGTCAGATGGTTCAGCTCCAGGGGACCCTGGGAGCAGAAATTACTTGAAAGCCGGGTCTTTGAGCTAAAAACCCCATTACACAACTGATGAATGGCCTCGCTTCAAAAAGTCATTCATGGTGATCAAATGATGGTGTCCCACATTCGGGATAATGGCCCTTCCCCGGAGATCGGGAGGGTTTCAGTCGGAGCTGAACCCTTGAGTAGGAGCCCTCCTCTCGTTGGAGCCTTTCTCCTTATTAGCCCCGGAGGGAAAGGATAAAAAAAATCTATGGGATAAGAAAGCTGTGATAATGGGGCGATTGTCAGGCAGGCCCCGGAGTGGAGAGAACAGAGGCATTTCAAAGAATATTGCTGACAAGTGGACTTTGTCATGCACAAAGTGCTTGAGATTCACCACAAACAAGTGAGAAAAAGGCCCCATTTGGAGGATGGGGAGGAGCAGAACAGGGGGGGCAAAAGAGAAGGTCAAGGAAAAGTCTGTTCCCAGTAAAGACACAGAGCACTGTTGAGCCTTACTGGGCAGCTGGGTTACTGGGCGGCTGTCAGCAGCCTGACCCTCAGATCCTCTTTCCCAGTAGCTGCAGCGCCCAAAAGCAGCCGAAACTGATGTTTTGTGCATCAGGAGGGACCGCCCGAGGTTACCTTTGACCACTGAACACCCAACTGAAGCGAGCATCAGACATGCCTGCAGTAAGGGACAGTCCCTGGGCTGCTGAAATACCGAGTGTGTGTCGGCCAGACCCCGAGGACAGCCGGGGCACACTCGTTTGTCACCCGCTAACGTGACAGGAGAAGACACCGAATAATCCCCCCGCCTTCAGTGGGCTTGCAGAGGCGGCTTTAGGGGATGGAGAACGCCGAGATTCCAGGGGCCTGCAGCGACGCTCCGCGCACACACCTGATGAACACTCATCAAGAAGCAGCAAAACACTGCTCCTAGAGAGGCTTAATTAATTTTTCACCCCTAGGAAGCCGGAGCGACCCCGGGACGGGGCGCGGCAGGGAGCAGAGCGCTGCTCGGAGCCGGGATGCGCGGGACACCGGACACCTCCAGCCCGGCATGGCCTCGAGGGCCGGACCGGCACCTCCCCCGGTCCCGCCCCGGTCCCTCCCAGCCCTTCCCGGTCCCTCCCATCCCGCCCCGCCGCCGCCGCCGCGCTGGCTCCGAGGGGCGCGGGTAGGTGCGGGCGCGGCGGGGTCGGGGCGGGGGCGCCGCGGAGGGACCGGGGGCCCCGGGGAGGGACCGGCACCGCCATCGGCACCGGCACCGGGGCTCCGGGGCAGCCGTGCGGGCGGCGGCCCCGAGCGAGCGGCTGCCGAGCGCCTTCCGGGGAGGGGACGGCGGGGAGCGGCTGTGCCGTGCCTCCCGAGGCGCAGCCGGGGCTCGTCCTCCCGCGGCTCTGTCCCCGCTGTCCCCGAGGGTCTCAGCGCCCAGCGGTGCCGGGGGGTGGTTGGGTCCATCGCAGAGGGGTTTGGGTGCTTCCCGGGGCTGTATCCCGCCGTGCTCCCAGCCCATTTAGAGCCCTGCCCCCTGCACCGCAGCCCTGGGCACGTAGGGATGGAGGTACCGAGTTACGGTGCCCGTGTGCCACCGCGGGCGGTGACACGGGCGATCGATGCCCTGCGTGGCCACCGAGCCTCCCTCCAGCCCAGCACCGAGAGCTGTGCATGCTGCAGCCCCAGACCCTCTGGGTTCAGGCCTGTTTATTGCCACCAGGGCTTAGGATAAGCTGCGTCCTCAGCCAGGATGGGGTTAAGAGCGGAATGTGGCGCTCTGCTGGTCCGCGGGACACTTGGCAGACCTCTGGACACAGAGCATGTGTCCCGCATCCGAGGACAGTTGGAATGAGCAGCATCTCTGTCAAACGAGCTGTTGTTGATGGGTCTGTGCTGTCCTCCTGCCAGTCATTCACGGAGGGAAAAGCACGGTCCAGCCTTGGTTTGTTTCCTGGTCTTTGAAAGGGAACAGCTTGGAGATGGCACTGGCGCACAATGGGATCTCAGTTGAGGACAGCTAAACCATAATTTCTCCCGAAGTTATGTAATAGGCAGAGGGCATAAAACGCTCTGTCTGTTCTGTAGGGGCATGGTTCTGTGCGTGGCACAGGAGGGGATGAGTGACCTTAACCCCAGCTGGGGAGCCCCAGGGACTGGGGCAGGTGTTTTTGTGGGCGGCGCAGTTTGGGGCAGGTTGGAGCTTGGCGGAGCTTCACGGCCGGGGATTCCACAGCCCGGGGGAGGTGGCATTCAGGAGGGTGCAGACCGGCTGTGGTGGCTGGCAGCACCCCAAAGGGGAATGAGGGGACACGGAGGTGTGGCGGCAGCGGGGCTCGGGGAGGCTCCAGGCCTGCCCGGCTCAGGCCTGAGCCTGCCCGGGCCCTGCGGCACGGCCTGGCTGCTCCCGGGGCCTGGCTGCTCCCATGCCTGGCTGCTCCTGGTTCCTGACCACGTCCTGGAGCCTCCCGTGGTCCACACGGGTGGCCCCACAAGGAGCAGGGTGGTGACACCATCCCCAGTGTGTCCATACGGGCCCTGCCTGCGGAGCGCCCTGGGAAGGTGGAGGCCGTGTCCTGTGCTGTCCCAAGGTTCCTGTGGCTCAGGGTAAATTCCTGCTGCCTTACTGGGAGGCGTTCAGCCACCTGTCTGTCTGTCTGTCTGTCTGTCCTCCTCAGCTTGCTGCTCCCCTGGGCCGCCGCCATGTCTCGGGGCTCCTCTGGTACCTCTGTGGATGACAAGACCTTGCTCCTGGAGTACCGATGCCACCCAGTGCGGGCAGAGCCCCCCAGCCCGACGTGTGGCGCTGGGAAGCGCAGCCCCACCACGGCTCCCAGTGCCACCCCGCTGTCACCGCTGGCCTCCCCCACCTCGGCCGAGCCCCGTCGCATCGTCCTCAGCACGGACAGCCCTGCCGCGCTGAAGGTGGGAACGCAGCAGCTCATCCCCAAAAGCTTGGCCATCTCCTCCAAGCCCAAGAGCAGCCCCTCCCGGCACCAGAGCTTCGGGGCGAGCCGGGAACCCCTGAGCCCCGACCCGAAGCGAGCGGCCGTCCCCGTCCTGGCCCTGGAGGCGGAGGATGAGGATGATGGCGGAGGGGCCCTCAAGCGCAACCTGAGGAACATGTCCTACCGCGCGGCCATGAAGGGGCTGGGGGCTGAGCTGGAGCCGGCCAAGGCCCCCCCCTCGCTGAAACCCGTGTCCGAGGATGGCAGCGCCCCGCCCGACCGCAGCCCCGGCAGGAGCAAGGTGGGTTTAGCACCCGCTGTCCCCCCTGTCAGGCAGGGATGAGGTCCTGCCTTCCCGGTGGTGACAGAGGAGCTGCAGGGCCCGCAGCTCCAGTCAGTTCTGCAGCCGCTTTGCTGAGCCTGGTGTCGTGACTGGTGCCTTGGGAAGCTCCGTGTCACCAGCAGATGCTGCGGGTCCCTGGAGAGGCCGGGAATAGCTGACATGGTTTTCGTGGGGAGTGGAGCTGGACGCTTGGCAGGCGGCTGCGGGGTGTTTGCAGGGTGGGGCTGGCCGGGAGAGCGGCTCCAGTCGTACACAAACATGGGTGAAGCACGTCTGGGGAAAGGGAGACTCCAGAGCAGGCAAAGTCCAGGTGGGAGAGAGATTTGACAGCAGCAGTGCAAGTACAGAATTCTTCTGAGCGTGACCCTGGTTATATGGGAGGTGAAAGCTGAGTCACCTGGGTAAGGCAAACAGAGCCCACACAAAAGGCAGGCTGAAAGAACAGGGTGGTGTGGGCCAACTGGCACAGGTAACTCCCGCTTTTCCTGAAGGAGTTTTCCCAGGGCCTCAGAAGTGTGGTAACCACAGCAGGCTCTCCTCTTGCCCTTGCAGAGAACCCTCGGGCGGAAGCGGGTGCAGAAGCGTGGTGGCTCGTTCAAGGACCGTGAGTGCTCCTGGCCCCTGTGCCTTCCCCACTGTGCTGCTCCTGGCCATGACGCAGGGCCATGGCTTTTGTCTCTGTTCCCCTGAAGCAACAGGAGCATTGCTGCCCTGCTTTCCCACTCCTGGGGCTGATAACGCTCCAGTTGCTGCCCTGCTGCTTGCTGAATGGCTCCCAGGGAAAATGGGACAGCTGTGGGAGGCTGTTGGGAGCAGGAGCCGCTGGGTAATCAGTGCAGTGCAAAGTCCAACCTCATCAGGGAGTTTCTGGCCCAGGCTCGCTGGAACTTGGTGGCTCGTGGCCAACAGGGCAAGGCAGCCGTGGTGGGAAGGGAAGCCATGAGCTGGAAGAGGCTGACCTCGTGTCTTGTCCTCCGCAGAGCCCCGGCTGTATCAGGAGATCCGTGAGAGAGGTCTGAACTCTGTCAGCCATGAGTCAGACGAGGACTTGCTGGAGGAGGCCCTGCCAGAGGAGCCGTCCCCTCTGGGAGCTGCTATCGTGGTGCAGAGCTACCGCCCGGCCCAGGTGACCTGGAGCCAGCTCCCAGAGGTAGGGGCAGCAGCCTGGAGGGTCTGAGAGCTGTGAGGGGACAATTCCACGCCATTTGTGCTTGCACTGGCTGGGACACACAGGCTCTGCCCAGGGCCGTCGGTGCTGTGGTTGGGCTTCACCCACAGCTGAGGGGAAGGCAGGTGCTCCTTGCTGGGCTTCCCCTGCAGACTGTGGGGACAGTAATCTTCATCCAGGGAGTGGGAGCAGCTGCTGGGGGCTGGGGGGGCCGGGTGGTGATGCAGGAATGAGTGGTGGTGGGCAGCAGTGGTGATGTGTGATGGTTTGTGATGAGTTGTGATGGGCTCCTTTGGTGTGTTGCAGTGTGCAATGGTTTCTGATGGTGTGTGATGGTTTCTGATGGTTTGTGATGGTCTGTGGTGGTGTGTTACAGTGTGTGATGGTGTGTGATGATTTCTGATGGTGTGTGATGGTTTCTGATGGTGTGTGATGGTTTCTGATGGTTTGTAATGGTTTGTGATGGGTTCCTTTGGTGTGTGCTGGTGTGCTGCAGTGTGTGATGGTTTGTGATGATTTGTGATGATGTGTGATGGTGTGTGATAGTGTGTAATGGTTTCTGATGGCGTGTGATGGTTTCTGATGGATTGTGGTGGTGTGTCACAGTGTGTAATGTTTTGTGATGGTTTCTGATGGCGTGTGATGGGTTCCTTTGGTGTGTGCTGGTGGGATGGGCCATGGGGTGGCTGACACAGCCCCAGACCGCACTAGAGGGCGTGCAAGGACCGTGGTTCCTGCTCATCCACAGGTTCTGGAATCGGGCATCCTGCAGAGGATCTCCCCCGAGGAGCGCAAGCGGCAGGAGGTGAGAGAGGCCTGGGACGTGCCCGGGAGCACAGCAGGGACACCAAAGGCTGTGGGACACACGTGGCTCTGTCAGGGTCAGCTCCAGGTGGAGCTGGGCTCGGCTCAGCTCATGGTGCTGCTGCTTCCAGCTGCTCCAGGACTGGGCAGTGCTGGGAGGGCTCACCTGCACTAATTGCTGGGGAAACAGGCAGCTCCACTGGATGTTGATGGGAAGGGAAAACATCTTCATGCTATGGCTTTTCAGTGACTGAGTGTCCTAAAACACACTGGGATTATTGGTATTGGCCAGGCCATGCATGAGGTGACACAGAGAACCAACATGGAGCCAAGTCCTTTCCAGTGGCTTTGTGCCAAAGAGTATAAATAAGATTTAACAATTAATTCCTGGCTTTGTCCAGTCAGTTTATGCTGCTGCATCTTCCCTGCTTTCTCCAGGCAATGTTTGAGATCATCACTTCTGAGTACTCCTACATGCACAGCCTGAGCATCCTGGTGGGCCACTTCATGAGGTCAGAGGAGCTGAAGGAGACCATGACTCAGACAGAGCACCACCACCTCTTCTCCAACATCGGGGACATCCTGACAGTCAGCACGAGGCACGTGGGGCCTGGGGCTGGGACCAGGCAGGCCTGGGAGGGGACCCTCAGCTTTTTATTTGTAGTGCTAAACCAACCATCCCTTGGACTGTTGAAGGTACTCACTGGGAGGTGGGGAGGGAATGCCTTGGGAGCCAGTGCTCAGCGAGCTGTGTCCGTGTGGGAAGGCAGCAGGAGGAGGATGCAGCAGCCCTGGGAATGGCTGCGGGGGTGTTGAGAGCTTGTGGTTCCCTGATAGGGCAGAAATAAACCTCACGGAGGGCTGAGGTGGAGGAGGGATCCCATGCAGGAATGGAGGAAGCGTGTGCCTCTGGGGAAGGCGTGGGTGTCTCAGCTGCTGGAGCTGCCCTGCCAGAAGGGACCCAGGCCCCATCTCCTCTGGGAAAACTGGGGAAAAGCAGCAGTGGGAACACTCAATTTGTCCAGCCCTAGTGAGTCGTGTGGTGAGGTTGTTTAAATTCTCTCCTCAGCTTCTTTGAAGACTTGGAGAAGCGACACCAGGAGCACCTCCTGATCCCTGACATCAGTGACATTGTGGAGGAACACGCCTCGAAGCACTTCAACCCCTACATCAGCTACTGCTCCAATGAAGTCTATCAGCAGAGGACACTGGAAAAGCTGCTGTGAGTACAGGGCTTGGGCTGGCCAAGGAATTGCCTCTGAGGGGCTCTGGGCTCCAGGGACTGCAGAGGTCCATAACACATAGGGACATGGATGGGCCTTGTTCATCTCCAGGCCAAGTCTGAGTCTGTTGCTGGTACATCTGTGGCTTTACCCACCTTTTGGTGGGCTCACCATCTCTCTCTGGGTGCTTTTCCACCATCTGCTGTGGGATCAGTCCCATTTCTGCCCAGCTAGGCACTCCAAGCCTGGCAGAACACCCCAGGCAGTGCCATCACTGCTCTGCATTTCCAGTGTGTGGAGAGCTGCTGGAAAATCCTGACAACTGAAGAACAGAGTTAATGGAGCTTTCTTGTCCTGTTCCAGCACCACAAACCCCTTATTTAAAGACACCCTGAAACAAATTGAAAGGAAGCCAGAGTGTGGAGGCCTGCCAATGATCTCATTTCTCATTCTGCCCATGCAGAGGGTAACACGGCTTCCTCTGCTCTTAGATGTAAGTAGTCACACGGTGGCATTGCTTGGCACCTCTGAAGGGGTGACTCTGCTATTCCCTTTGTTTCCTGAGCCCAGGACAGCCTCTGCTTGGAGTTCCAGCTCTCTGGAACTGGGCCCTGGGTGCTGAGCCTGGATGCTCCTGTATTCAGAAGCATTTGGATAACTCTCAAGCACATGGTGGGATTCTTGTCCTGTGCAGGGCCAGGAGTTGATCTTAATGGGTCCCTTCCAACTCAGCATATTCTGTGATTTATATCCAGAAAATCTGCTTTTCTGGGGGATGTCAGGTGTGCAGCTTAAAGCTCTGTGAATAACTCTTCACGTCTTGGTGCCACCCATCTGAGCAACCTGAGCTTCTTCTGTGCCGTATCTGGGTCCCAGGGTGGGGTGGCACAAGTGTCCTGGTCAGGCAGCCCAGGAGTGGAAATCAGGCCTTGCATTCTTCATGGAAATCTGCTCTAAATGGCCAAGCTGCTGGATGTGGGATTTCCAGTAACTGCTCCCAGTCTGTGCTGGTTGCAGGGGTGAGGGCCAGGGGGTGGCCAGGCACGTATCAGACATGAAACCCCCAGATTCACAGCTCCCAGCACTGTTAAACCTTCCTTTGACCATTGGGAACAGCTCAATCAACGTGTGGCATCCTGAAATCCCTGGGAAGCAGCTGGTGCTCCCTTCTCTGAGGTGCAATGTCACTAAAGCTTCTTATCTTGGAATTCCAGACTGTCCAGCAAAAAACAAACGCGCGCACTGCAGCGTACGGAGCTGCCACCCGTGCTGTGAAGGCCATCAGCAAGGTGAGGCCCAGCTGCCAGCCCTCCACCTCTCCTCCTGCCAGCTCAGCCCTCTGGAGCACTGATCCAACACTGCCATTCCAGCCTCTCTTTTCCCTCCCAGCATCAGCTCACTTGAGGCTCCTCTGCTCCAAACAGCTGCCGGATGAACACTTCTTTTCCCTTCTCGCCTTTGTCAAACTGATCTTGGTTTGTTCCTTTTCCTTGTCCTCTTTTCTTCTTTCCTCTTTGGCCCGTCTTTGTCCTTCCTGAGACAGCTCTCACCATGGTTTTTGGGGATTTGGGCAAAGGGCAGTGAATGAAGCAGAGAGGGAAGTGTGGAGCGCAGTAGTCACGAGCTGTGCACGGTCTGTGCTCCTGGATCTCGTCTCCCTGTGTTTTCCCATCCACTGGTCAGTCACACAGGCCAAAGGGCCACAGAGACTGCAGCCACCACCGTGCCACTGGTGACTCTTCCTTTCATCCCCCTGAAGAGCAGCTCTTGGCAGCACATTCCTGCTGCTCCCAGTCTGTCCTGCTCTCACATCTGAGCAGAGTCCTCCCCTCTGTGTGATTGTCCATCCTCCTGCCTTGAGCTCTTCTCAGATGATTAATTCTTCCTCCTCCTGTTGCTCCTCAGTTTTGGTGCAGGTTCACTTGAGTCCTTCTCCAGGCAGAGCCCATGTGCCATCTCTCTCCAGGAGAGCATCCCACTGCCTTTTCCCAAACCTAGTGTGAAGCCCGTGCCAGGAATTGTCTGTGTCTCCTGCTCAGGGCAGCAGGACAGTCCCTAATGCTGGGGGTGGTGTGGGAGATGGATGGGCTCAGTGTCTGACCCTTCTCCATTTCCCTTGGGATGTTTTTCTCTTCCCAGCTGGTCAAGAGCTGCAATGAGGGAGCTCGGGCTATGGAGAGGACAGAACAGATGTACACCTTGCAGAAACAGCTGGAATTCGGGAAGAAGAAGGTGAGGTCTTGTGGAAGTAGTGGTGGGAAGTCTTCTGGGGCCTGTTTAGGCAGGTCAGACCTGTGCTGGGAATTAATCCTTCTGAGAAACCTGGGCTGGACTGTTGGATGCAGGCAGTTTCTAAAGGATGTAGTAAAGCCATGACAGTGTCACCCACTGTTCGGGTCCAGGGGCTGCATCTCTGGGTGTGCTGGAATGGGGTATAGTAAAAAACGTGGCAAACCCCGGATACAGGAAGAAATGATGATGTTTGGTTCTAGATTAGAAGGCTGAAGGGTAGCTTTATTAAAACTATACTATATTACATTAATATACTATTTAAAGAGATACTATCTTATTTTACATACTTCTTACTTACCTATCTAACTACAAACTCGTGACTCTGCCGAGAGTCCAAGACACAGCTGGATCCCATTGGTCATTGAACCCAAACAACTTTCTAGAATCCAACCCAGCAATCACTTCAGATAAACAATCTCCACACCACATTCCACATGGGGAAAACAAAGGAGCAGAGATAAAGGTTGTTTTCTCTTCTTCTCTCTGTACTTCTCTTGAGAGACAGAATTATGTCTTTTTGTCCAGAGAATGTAAATGTCACAATGGGGTGCACGGCTGCTCTGCCTTCCACCTACCCCCTGGAAAATCCTTTATAAAGGACACTTAAACGCTTGTGGTGTCCATCCCAACTGACCCCAGGGCCACTGCAGGTTCACTTCCTGCCTTGATTTTGCCTGCTGCTGGTGAGGAGGGCAGTGGCTCAGCCTTTTGCTGGCGCTGTTCCAGCCTTTCCCGCTGATCTCGGTGTCCCGGTGGCTGCTGAAGCGGGGGGAGCTGCACCTGCTGCTCTCGGAGGAGGCCGGGATCTTCCGCCGCGGCGCCGGCCGCCTCTGCCACCTCTTCCTGTTCAACGACGTCCTGATCATCACCAAGAAGAAGAGGTGAGGGCCCTGCCTTTCCCTGAAGAACAGCTAGGGAATTAAACCCCAATTTCCCGAGCAGTACATACCAGAGAAATCTGTGAGATTTCCCTGTTCCCACCTTTGTGAGCTGTCCCTTGTCAGCCAGAAGAGTCCCACCGGTGGCTTTGCCTCAGTGGGTGGGTGGCCAGCAAGTCCACAGAGCCACGTCCCACCCTGAGCATCAGCTCCACGCTGCTCTGGCAATGCCTGCTGAGCCTCCTGTGCCAGGCTGGGAGCTGGGAAGTGGCCTGGACTCCACAGCTGAGGCGCTGATCCCGTCTGTGCCGCAGCGAGGAGAGTTACACGGTCATGAACTACGCCACGCTGGACCAGGTCACCGTGGAGAAGGTGGAGAGCTCAGACCCACCCTCCCCTCCTCCTGGCAAGGCTGGTGGGCACCTGCTGCGAGTGGTGCTGGAGAAGGACAGCGAGGGCCGGCGGGAGGAGGTGGTGCTGTCAGCAGAGACGCTGTGAGTGCCACGCTGGGATTTTGCTCTGGCTCGTGGGATGAACTGGTGCCCTGGGAATCCTCTGAGGGTTCTGCAGATCTCCCTTTACCCCCACACTGCTCCTCCATGGAAATGGGGATGTGCACAGCCTCCTCCCAGGCTCTGTTCCTTTCTCTCTCTTATATTTCCCATATAATTCCCATATCAGCTTCCCCTGTCCAAGTGAAGCAAAGCAGCTGGGTCATGTGTGCCACTTGGGAAGTGTCCTTAAACTGAATAGTCTGATCCAATGCTTGTCCAATCTGACTCCCCTGGAAAGCATTCATCCTGCTGGGAATGTCCCAGCTGCTGCTGGCCACAGGGATGCTGTCCTAAGGCTCTCTTTGTGTCTCCCTCTGGCAGGAGTGACCGGGCCCGGTGGATCGCGGCGCTGATGCACAGGGAGAAGGAAAAGCCTGACACCACTCCCAAAGGAGGTACCGTGTGCCAGAGGGCAGCCTGGCTCTGCTGGGATTCCCTGTCACACCAGAGCATTTGCAGGCCCAGGTTTCTACCAGGTTCTCCTCCACTCCTGCCGATGGAGAGGCAAACGCCACGCCTTGCTCCTTAGGAGTTGCCTCCCATGAAGTTATCAGTGTCAATTGACCTTAAATACATTTCCTGGGAGGCACAGTGGAATTCCAGGAATGCCTTCAGCTGTTGTTAGAGGAGGTTTGACGAGCTTGGAGGGATAAGAGGCAGGGACAGGAGGGAATGGAGCATGCTGTGCCATGGAGCACTGGGTGGGCAGCTGGGGGGCTGTGTCTGCTCACTGTCCCTGCTGTCCCCTGTCCTGCAGACCTGAGCCAGGTGGAGATCACCCGTGCCTACCTGGCCAAGGAGGCAGATGAGCTGTCCCTGCAGCAGGCAGATGTTGTCCTGGTGCTGGGGGGAGAGGACGGTGAGTGCCAGGGAGTGCGGGGCTGGGTGTGGGGCAGGCTCTGACCTCAGCAGAGCCTGGGCAGGGGGAACCTTCAGTCATCCCTGGGGACTGGGTTTAAGCAATTGCAGAAGCTTCTAGGAAGCCCTGGCTGCTGGTGAGACCCGTGGCACTGGCTGGTGCTGTGTCCCAGCAGGTGACAGTGTGTCCTGGAGGTTGAGGGAGGTGGCACTGCCATGGGCAGCTGTTGTGTTCCTTAGGGATGACTCCTGTGTGCAGACTGTGGCTGCCACCAGCAGTAGAGGCCCCAGAAGTGAGAGAAAACACCCCCCCAGAACAGGCAGTAAATCAGAAACCTCCTCCCCTGCCATCCCTGTGATGCCTTGTGAAGGCTCACCTGGAACAGACACTAGACAGAGCTAAAGAATAAAGTAGGGATTTATTAGGAGGCCTCCATGGATCCACCTTGGGCAGCACAAGAGCACAGCCAGGCTGCAGTCCAGGTGAACCCAAAATGGTCCCAAAATGCACAACCGGTTACAGAGTGTCTCACTTTTACAAGTTCTGCTCCATTTGCATCTTGAGGTTCATTGTCCAATTCGAGCTCCAGCCCATGCAGTCCCATCCTGCTTGTTTTTCTCTCTCCAGCCCACGTTGTTTGTGCTCTTGGGCCTGAGGTTTGGATCATTTGTCCTTGGTCCCCAGCTGGAGAAGGAATTGTTTCATCTCCCTGCTCTGTGCAGAGAGCTCAGTATCCCCTAATGTGAAGCTCAGAGCCACACACTAAAGCAGCACAGAATCTGAAAAATACAAAAGCTAAAACCTGAGGCATCACCTGGCTGCCTCTAGCCAGCACCCCCAGGGGAGGGGAGTGGTGCATCCCCAGGATCCACAGCCCTTCCTGGCCCTGTCACCTGCTCTGTTCTCTCCTAGGCTGGTGCTGGGGGGAGCGTTTGCGGGACGGGGAGCGGGGCTGGTTCCCCCAGGCCTGTGCCCGGCCCATCACGAGCCGCGTGGCCGCCGAGGGCAACGTGCGGCGCATGGAGCGGCTGCGCATCGAGACCGACGTGTAGGGACAGCCCGGAGGGACCCCTCTGCCTCAGGGACCCCCAGACCTCTGCAGACTGAGCCCGTGGAGAGGAGGCGGCAGCAGAACCTTTCTTCTTGAGCTGTGCTCGCCTCTGGTGGCAGATCTCATGGGCCAGGACGGCTCTGCGTGGCAGCTGTGACACAGCAGCTCCCTCGGTGAGAGCTGGCGCCGGGCGCTCCTGGCAGCGCTGGCACTGGTGACCCGGAACAGGCTCTGGGAGCAGCCGAGGGCTCGGCTCAGGTTGGAAAACTGGAGCTGTTGTGGGCTCTGAAGTGCCCGAGCCACCATCTCCATCCCTGCTGGAAGCTGGGCCAGCACCTGCTGCACACCTGGTGTGGGGAGAGCACACCCCGGTCAGGCTTTGTTTAAATCCATGTGCTTGGCTTATTCCTCAACCCGGTTTTTGCTCCCGTTTCTCTTTTTTCTGTCTCTCCCCCCCAACAATAATTCTTGGGCCCTTCGGGCAGAGCCGTGCCCTGCACAGGTGAGGTGATGCCAGACACCTCTGGGTCACTTGATAAAATACTTGATGCCAGAGCTGTTCCCATGGAGTCAGCTCTGGGGCCAGCAATGGGATTATGCTCCACGCAGAGGGGGAAGCAGGGGCAGGATGAGGAGCAGTCCTGCAGCTCCCAGCTGCCTTTTCCTCCTCCGAGCTGGGGGGGCTCTGCCCCGGGGCTCAGCCCCTCACACCCTGTGCAGGGGACATGGCAGCTATGATTTTGGGGTGAGCCAGCCCCATACACTGCCAACTTCACATTGACAGGGGCAGCGTTGATGTAAGGTCTGTTCTGATCAAAATGTTCAACTGTAAATTAAGGTAACAATAAATTCTTGGATACCAATGAACTCTGTTAGTGCTGAGTGTCCCTGAGCATGACAGCTCCAAGGAGCCAGGTTGTCCCAACCATGAACCCTAAAATGAAGCTTCATTCTGCTTCTGGCATTGCATGTTCTGACACAAGATGTACACCTCATGAAACACCCTCCAGAGCCCCTGCCAGCCTGCTGTCACCTGGAGCAGCTGTCAGGTGCATTTGACTGAGACAGACAAGATAAGTAGAAACACAGCCAGGCTTTCTGTTTATTTCTTTTAACTGTGGAGAAAATAACATTTTTCATCAGTGCTAAATTAAAGAAGAGCCAAAAAGGGAGACAGTACAAGAAAAGAGGAAGCAAACAAACTGGATTAAGAAATATGAACAGGAAAAGAACATTATATAAAAATACAGGTACAGGGCTTGCTCTGAGCAGCTGCCAGGAGTCATGGAGCTGCAGCTGGAATGGGACAGGATGGATCCAGCCCCGTGTTCCCATGGGCTGTTCCCATGTTCTCCTGGAGCAGGGCCATCGAGGCACAGCATCTCCACTGGCCTCCTCCTCCTCCTCCTCCTGTGCTGCTCCCAATCACTGGAAGCTTCCTCTAATGCCCCAGGAGCCTCAAGGCAAAGGGGAGCCGAGGGATGATTGTCTGGAGATCAGCAGCACCACTGGCAGCACTGACTGGGCTCATTTGGCACATGGACAAAATCTTCTGCTCCCTGCTTATCCAACATCCAACCTCATCAGCACGAATTTGGTCCTTCACTACATACTTATATTAACATGACTTCTTCACAAGAATGATAGCTAATGTAAAAAAAAATACTGTTAAGGAAGAAATAAAATAAGAAAGGAATTAGCCCAAAATGACAAGTTATATACAGATTAAAATAAATTCCATCAGGAAAAGAAACAATTCTTTTATTATTTTCAGTTGGCCCCCTGTGGGAATAATTTAAAGGCCAAGTGCCTGGGCAGGGCTGTGCTGCAGCCTGTGGAGTGGGGGTGGGATGGGATGGGATGGGATGGGATGGGATGGGATGGGATGGGATGGGATGGGATGGGACAGGGCCGTCCCTCTTCTCTGCAGAGCTGGGGTTCCTCTGGCAGTGGCTTCACCTGCCCAGGAGCTTTGTGCAAACAGACAAAGGGGGCCCTGTGTCCTGGCCAGGATGATGTGGTGACACTGGAGTGGTGACATTCCCCGCTGCTGCAGGTGGCCAGGTCCTGACTACGACTGGCATGGCAAAATAACTCAGGATTCAGGGCCAGGCGAGGCTATTCCAACTGGGATTTGCATTGACCAGATGAGCCAGTGCTTTGTCTCCATCCATGCAAAATCTCTGACTTCCACACTCGATTTAGGCTTCCTTCTTCTTGGAGTGACACCAGCAGCACCATGGACTGACAAACTCCTGGTCCATGGACTGACAAACTCCTGGTCTATGGGCTGACAAACTCCTGGTCCATGGGCTGGCAAACTCCTGGCATGAAGAACTCCAGGCTCCTGACAAGCTTGTCCAGCACAGCCTGTTCTGTCAGGAGGCACCAGCTCTGCAGGTGAGCCCTGTGTGTTTTCCCCTGGCAAATGGTCACTTACAGTAAAACACCATGGAAAATTCAAATCTAAAAAAAATAATTCAAGTGAGGCGGTGCATCCACAGGAGGCCCAGTCTCAGGAGAGCCGGGCACTGTCAGCCACCAGTCCTGACAACACTGTGGTGCAGCTTCCCATAAATATTGATGCATAAATACCTGATTTGGAGCACGATTTCAGCCCCCTCCCCAAGCCCAGCACCCAAAAGTTGAAGGCCAGCAATGTGTCACAAGCTGTCAAAGTCCACTGTCCCCTGACCAGAACTGATCCCTCCTGAACTGGTCATGTGGTCTCTGGCCGAAGGCATGCACTGGTGTGGGCACACGTGTCCTCACGGCCAGCCCGCGCTGGCACAGTGAACTGGTTATACTGGGCGCTTCAGCCTCACTCAGACCACCCCAAAAGCAGCAGCTGGGGCTGTCAGGAGACGAGAGCTGCTCATGTGGCTCATAAACGAGTTCATTACAGGTCATTGGCTTCTTCAGGTGGCTGCTTGGTGAAACCAAGGGAGTGCTCCCAGAGCAGGACCTACTTCTCCGCTGGCCGGAGCCCCTCCGGGGGGAGTGGTGGCCTGGTGGGCGGCAGGGACTGCATGGCTGGAAGGGAAGACAGGACAGGTCAGTCCTGCTGCAGGGCAGACTCCCCACACCGCTGCCCTCACATTCCCTCCCCATTCCCCTCCCCACTGGGAGCTCTGGTCCCAGCCTGTGGGTTTGGTCAGACCCTCCTGCCCCCTGCCCAGCACCCACGGGGGTCACTCTGAGCCCACAGGTTTGGGCAGAGATGAGGAGTGGGGGGGTTTCACTGTGGCTGGTGCACGGGATCAACGTTCCAGCGTGCTCATTAGAGAGTGGGATTTGTGCCCTGGTTGTTCCAGGGGCACATTTGTGGCCAGGCTGCTAAACAGCTTCGTTTCTGACACTTCATAAACCTCCCTCGTGGCTGCAGTGACAGCAAACAGGTCAGAGCAACTGAGGGGTTTGGAAGAGGAATGTGACTGGATTGAGCTGATTTACTGCTCCCAAACCCAACCCCCGGGACAGGACCCACAGCCTGAGCACAGGTACAGCCTCCCCTCGGGCTCTGCCCCTTCCCGTGCCCTCACCTTCCCGGCAGGTGGGTCCCGTGTGGCCGTTCAGGCACAGGCACTGCCCGGTCCGGGCGTTGCAGTAGGAGCTGCTGGGGGCACACTGGCAGGCCAGGCGGCAGTCGGGGCCGAACCGGGTGGGCCGGCAGTCTGCGGGGGCACAGCGCTCTCAGGCTGCTGCCCGTGGCACAGCGAGCAGGAAGGCTCAGAGCTTTCCCCGCTTGTGCTGGGTGCGGGAGAGGGCAGAGAGCTTTTTTGCTGTGGTGACACAGGACACAGCAGCATCCCCAGGCCTCCAGGATGTCCCTTCAGCCTTTTGACCGTGTCAATATGAACACACGGGCTCTGGAGGCTGGAGGAGAATTTCCATTCAGATCTGACTACCAACAGGGGCCAGACAGGTGAGTGCCACTGCCCCTCTCGCTCTGTGAGGTGCCACACACCAGAAAAAAGCCCTTCCCAGCTTTCTGGGAGCAAACCCCCCTCCTTCCTCCCCTGCCCAGCCGGGGCTCAGCTCACCCGCAGCACACGTGGGGCCGGTTTTGCCCGGGGGGCACAGGCAGCGCCCCGTCACCGGGTCGCAGGGGACATCGCTGGGGCAGTCACAGAGATGCTGGCACCCCTCGCCGTACGTCCCTTCCTTGCAGCCTGCGTGAGACACGGAATACAGCCCCTGCCCTGCGCCCCCGGCCCTCGGGATCCCCCCGGGCAGGGCGGGGAGGACGGCGGTACCTGTGTGACAGCGCTCGCCCCGCAGCCCTGGGGGACAGCGGCAGCGCCCGGTGGCGGGGTCACAGCCCGCCCCGTGCTCGCAGTCACAGCGCTGCCGGCAGCCCTCTCCGTGGAATCCCGGGGGACAGCCTGCGACGGGAGAAGCTCATCAGAGCCCCGGCCAGCCCAGCAGGGAGGAGCAGAGAGCCCGACTTGAGCCCAGGCGCTGCAAGCCGCGGGCGCGGAGCCCCGCGCTCAGCTCCAGGGCGTTCGCTCGGTACCCAGCACCTCCGGGCACTGGGGACGTGAGCGCCTTGGGTGCCGCGGGGTCACGCAGGGATCAGGAATCACCTCTCTGCCTGGGAAGGGCTCGCTGCGAAAGGGAGAGCCCGGCGGGGCGTGACAGCGCTGTCACACCCGTGCCCCGCGGTCCTGCTCTCCGGACGAGTTTTAGAGACCCCCCCATGCCCCAAGCCCAGGGTGTCCCCGCCGCCACCACTCACTGTGCTCGCACAGGGGCCCGTAGTGTCCGGCGGGACAGCGGCAGGTGCCCGTGGCCGGGTGGCAGGTGGCGTTGTGCAGGCAGGAGCAGCGCAGCTGGCAGGCGGCCCCGAAGCTCCCCGGAGGGCATTCTGCGGGCGAGAGGGAGCGGCAGAGCTGCTCAGCAGCCCCACACCCGCGCTTCAGAGGGCTGTGCTAAGGCAGGGCTGGCACGGGGTGGCACAACAGAAACCGGAGCCAGTATGTGAGCTCGGACAGGACCCGGGCCAGGGTTACCTAATTCGCAGGATTTGCCCGTCCAGCCCGGTGCACACGAGCAGGAGCCATCGGCGGTGTCACAGAGCCCCCCGTTGCGGCAGGAGCAGCGCTGCTGGCAGCCCAGCCCGTAGCGGTGCTCCTCACAGCCTGCGGGGCCAGAGGCAGCGGCGGTGGGCACAGGGACCACGAGCAGAGATCTCAGGGCAAGGAAATCATTTCCTGCCCAGGACCTTTCCCAACGCACGGCCTGAGAGTCCTGATGAAGGACACTTGCCTTGCTCACACGTGGGGCCAGCTCTGCCTGGAGGGCACACGCAGTCTCCGGTGACAGGGTGACAGGGAACTCCGGCCCCGCAGGGGCACAGCCCTGCACAGTCCTGCCCGTAGCGGCCAGCGGGGCATCCTGGAGGGAGGAAAACCTCGGTCAGGCCAAAGCAGGGCTGGGGAGGTGGGAGGTGGGAGAGGGAAAGTTTTGCACAGCACTGGAGCTGAGCGGTGGGAGGAGAAGGAGCCTCCAGCCCTGCCCTGCTGTGCCATAGAATCGTGGAATGGTTTGGGTTGGAAGAGAACTTAAAGATCATCTGTTTCCAGCCCCCCTGCCATGGGCAGGGACACCTCCCACTAAGCCAGGTTGCTCCAAGCCCTGCCCAGCCGTGGCTGTACAGCAACACAGCGAGGGCACGGTGCGTCAGGAGAAATCACTTTATCGTCAAATAAACCGAGCAGACAAACATTTCCGTGGCTAAGGCTGACAGCAAACACGGTCATCTGCAGGCTCCTTCCCTGGGACAGAGCATGAGGGCGCTGCTGCCAGGACAGGTGACAAAGGACACAGGGAGCTTTCCCCAGGAGTCAGTCCTTGGTCTGCTGCTCATCCCCCGCAGGGTCAGAAGCCTTTCTGCAGGCAGGGTCTGCATCTCCCACCCCTCACGCCCCCCTGAGGAGGCTCCCCTGCTTTCCCAGCCCCTCTGGCTGAAGCGGCGCTCACCGATGGCGCAGTCGGCGCCGATGAAGCCCGGCGGGCAGTGGCACGTCCCCGTGGCAGTGTCACACCGGCCCCCGTTCCTGCACTGGCACGGCCGCTCGCAGTCCCGGCCGTACCAGCCCGGGGAGCACTCTGAGGGGACAACAAACAGCGGCTACAAACACAAGGAGAAGGTCCAGACACCCCGGGAAAATCCACCAGATGGATTTGCACGGATGTTTCACCCGGGAGGAGGCAGAGAGCTCCGCTGGGAGCAGCCTGTGCCAGCCCCGAAGCACCCAGAACTCAACCCACACACACTTCCCTCACGGCACGGGGATTTCAGGATGGGACAGCCTGCAAAGGGCCTGCAGTGGGACCAGAGCAGGACTCACCCAGCTGGCAGGCAGGACCGTGGAAGCCGGGGGGGCAGACACAGGCCCCGGTGACAGGGTGACATTCCTGGGTGGCTCCGGCGCACTGGCAGATCTGAGCACAGCCCTCCCCGAAGGTCCCTGGCAGGCAGGCTGTGAAGAGACAGGACACCAAGGTGGCTCAGGAGCCATCCCACCCCTCTCTGCAAGGCCTTTTTAAAAACATTTTATTTTAAGCCAGGATTTAGAGAGCCTTTTATGGCAGTAAAATTCTCCGCCACCCAAAAAGCAAAGGGACTCTCATGCAAAAGGTTCATTCACTCCAGGAAATACTTGGATTGAAAGGAAAGGCAAGTACTTAAAGGCATTAGATGCCTTTTGCTGTGCCAGCCCTTCCTGCCCTCACATTTCTGCAAGCTCCACACACAGAGATGGCAAATCCAGCACTGTCCTTTGCGTAAGGAACGTGCTCACACACCTCTGTCTCTTCCAGACTTGCTCATACCCACAGGAGCTCATTTTAATAGTGATTTATTGCTAATCCTCTGGATAAATACCCAGCTCTGATTTCCCACTTGGCTCCCTCTGCCCCGCTAACATTCCACAGGCATGCACCCAGCTGCCAGAATGGGAGTTGCTCCTTGGCACAGCTCTGCTCTTGGGCTGTTTTTCCTTGTTTATCTTTTTTCCCCCCTTCTATTTTCTGTAGGAATTGCTCGGCCCATCCCGTTCCCAGAGCCCATCAGCAGAGCTGCAAGAGGATCATTCCCTTCTCCGTACGTTTTTCACATCCAGAGCCGGTCAGTCCTGGCGGGCAGCCGCACTGCCCGGTGACGTGGTGGCAGGGCACTCCCAGGGGACAGCCACAGCCACTGGCACAGTTCTTCCCAAAGAAACCTGGCAGGCAGGCTGTGGGAAAACAAACAGCGGGATGTCAGTCTGCTGCTGTTGGAGTTCTGGTCACTGAGAGTTTTAGACTTTCTGTGCTGACAGGCACTGACCCCCAAGAGAACACTGAATTTAACCTGAGGCCTTGGAGAAGCTTCCAAAATGGAATGATAGAACTGGGATTGTGGCTGTGGAGTTTGAATAGAAGTGTGTAACATCACAGGGTGGAAAACTTAGAGTTTGGGGTTTATAATAATATATATAAAGCAAAATGGAGGTTTTAGGGTGGAGGCTGGTCCTGCTTCTTTACTTTCTTCCTTCTTCTCCATGGGTTTGGGCGGTATTTTATAATTGGACCAAAAAGTCCACATTGCAGACTCTGAGTGATCAGTTATTGGGTTAAAAGTGAAAATAATGTAGGTGTCATTTCTTAATTGGACAGTTTAGCCTTAAAAGACCTTGTAGCAAGAGACAGTTGGCCATTTTGTGCCTTGTTAGTGAAGAACTGCAGAACTCACTGCTGTGAGACAGTAACACTGATAAGAAACAATGAACACCTGACTCTGAACACTGAGCCATCGTCTCAAGTGCCTTCGATCCCGACCTCGACAGAGGAAAAAAAGGAAGCTGAAAACTGGCATTCTGCCTGGATTTTAAGTTCTTGCTAATGCCTGGAAGGCATCAGAGCCTCCTCCGAGGGGCTCCTGGCCCGGTGTCGAGCCAGCCCAGCAGCATCTTGTGTCACAGCCTCAAAATATTTTGCCACAACTTGTAATTCTCATTAAAAATGAAGTTTCCCTCTTCCCAGGCTCTGGAGCAGCAGATGTTTCCCTGGATTTCCCTCACCCAGGGGTGTTCCTCACCTTTCTCGCAGCGCCGGCCCCTCCAGCCACGGGGGCAGTCACAAGCACCAGTGACGTGGTGGCACGAGATGTTGTCCCCACAGTCACAGGGCTCCTCACAGCGTGCCCCAAACAGCCCCTCCGGACAAGCTTCAGGGATGAAAGCACAGCAGAGAGGACAAGTTGCACAAAAAAAGTGACTTTTCAGGGCTTTTTTCCCCATAGTTCCACAGCTGACTGGGTCTGTCTCTTGTTCACACACAGGCAGCTTGAAATACAGCCATGGGGAGCTAACAGGACCCTAGTTCGCTTCTTTTTAAAAAAAAAAACAACACAATTTCTACCTTTTGGGTGGGTTTCTTCATTAATTTATATTGAAAGAAATTATAGAAGTGCTTTACACTGCCTGGTGCCGCGTGCTGCTGAGGCTGTGTGAGGTTCTGGGAGCATGTGACAATGCTGGGAGGGGACACTGTCCCTCAGGATGTGGCAGGATCCAGTGAGGTGATTTGTGTGGCCAAGCCTCAGCTGGCAGCAGAGCTGTTTACAGCCTCCTGAAGGGAAAAACATCCCCAGCAGGAAACCTGAGAGTGGCTGGTGGCAGCCGAGGCTCTGGTGGCAGCTCCCTTGTGCCAGATGTCAGCTGCCAAGTGCTGCCACTGGACTTCACACCCTGATTTAAGGACGTGCCAAGCTGAGGTGTCATGACCCCAGCAGGGAAGAAGCTTGTGGATCTCTGCTTGGTGTGCTGATCCATGGTGAGGTCCCTGCTCTGAAGGCCAAGAGCTTTTTCAAGCCCTTCCTCGTGGGAAGGAGATTGCCAGGTGTTGGTTTTCTCAGCTTTTCCAGAGATGGGCTAATTGAGAGGTGTTTTAAAAGATTTTATTCTATTATCAATCGTTGAGAGAGAGATTGAATTAGAAATAAGTTTTAAGAATTCTTTACAAATCAGTTTTCCCACAGCCAGGGCGTGTGTCACATCTAAGGATACAGCAGACATGGAGCCACCAAGGGACAGATGCCATGGGCTGCTGGGGCTTGGGACCAAAGCCAGGCCCTGAGGGTCAGTGGGATACAAGGACACACAGAAGGAAGAATGGAAAGGGGATGACCCACTGTTACCCATAAAATAATCGTGCCAGAGGAAGGTCCTCCCTTGGCATTTTGGTTTCACCACTCTGGTTTGCTGCCCTGCCTTCATCCCTGCTTGCAGCCTGTGGTTTTGCACTGAATGCCTGGGGGTCTGTGCCTTTGGGAATCCCATTCCCCTCCCACCAGCACTGCCACAGGCTGCTCTGGGTGTGCACCAGCACTTTCAGGACAGCTCTCAGACAACAGGAACCAGCTGGGGGTGGAACTGGATGATCTTTAAGGTCCCTTCCCACCCAAACCCCTCCACGATTCGATGGAAGGAGAAAGGGCACAGCAAAACTGGGGCACAGCCAAAACCACGGCACTGCCAGCTCCCTGCTTGCTGAAATCTGAATTTGATGTCTTTGCTTAAGCCCCCAGGCCCTCCCTGTGCAGCAGCAGGTGCCCACATCAGCCCCCACATGCCCCACTTACGTCTCTCACACTTGTCACTGGTCCAGCCGGGCTGGCAGAGGCAGTGCCCGGTGCGGCGGTCGCAGAGCCCCCCGTGCTGGCACTCGCAGCGCTGCTGGCAGTCCAGGCCGTGCTGCCCCTGGGCACAGGCTGGCAGGGGCACAGGGTGACACACTGCCCTGGCACCCACCCTCCCAGCTCCCACCCTCCCAGCTGCCCACACGCGCAGGAAGGGCCGAGCACCCCAACCCCTCGCACGCCACCCCCAACCTCCACAGGAAAACTGTTGGAGCTCTGGGAGCTGAGAGTTTCAGACTTTCTGTGCTGACAGGCACTGACCCCCAAGAGAACACTGCATTTGACCCGAGGCCGTGGAACAGGCTTCCAAAACTGATTGGCAGCACTGGGATTACGGGTGTGGAGTTGATTGGAAGTGTGTAATACCACATGATGAAAAACTTCTTCCTTCTTCTCCATGGGTTTGGGCGGTATTTTGTAACTGGACCAAAAAGTCCACATTGCAGACTCTGAATGATTAGTTATTGGGTTAAAAGTGAAAATAATGTAGGTGTCATTTCTTAATTGAAGAGTTTAGCCTTAAAAGACCTTGTAGCAAGAGACAGTTGGCCATTTTGTGCCTTGTTAGTGAAGAACTGCAGAACTCATTGCTGTGAGATTGTAACACTGATAAGAAACAATAAACACCTGAGTCTGAACGTGAGCCACTGTCTCAAGTGCCTTCAATCCCGACCTCGACAGAGGTAGAAAAAGGAAACCCAAAACCAGCAGGAAACCATTCCAAAGCAGGATCTGTCTGCCCCAGAGCCGTTCCCCGGCTGTTTCCTCACCCAGCTCGCAGGCCAGCCCGGTCCAGCCCGCAGGGCAAGCACAGCCCCCCGTGGCCGGGTCGCAGGTGCCGCCGTTCTGGCAGAGGCAGCGCTGCTGGCAGTCCTTCCCGTAAAAACCCGCCGGGCAGGCTGGGGGAGAAACAGGACAAACATCCCGGTCAGGACACAGCTCTGGAGGCCTGTGCCATGCTGCCAGAGCCCTGGGTGGATGGTGGATGCACAGCAACGCTGATTTTGATGTAGGAGGAGCCAATGACACCTTTTGGTGTGTCACCTGCTCAGGTGGGCAGCATTCCTCACCCGCCCCGAGGAACGGCATTCCTCCCCGTGCTGGCAGGGGAAGCAGGTGGTGTGGCAAGGGTTACCTTGCTGGCACGAGGGTCCCGTCCACCCCTCCGAGCAGAGGCAGCGGCCGCTGACGTGGCTGCAGGAGGCGTTGTTGAAGCAGCGGCAGGTGTGGCTGCAGTTCTGGCCGTAGCTGTTCTCCTGGCACGCTGCAGGGGAGCAGAGCAGGCAGGAATGGTGGGCACTGGGTGGGAATTACAGCAGCCAGGCTCCTGCCAGCCCTCCCAAGGGTTGGGAGAGGATCTGTCAGTGGTGGTTGGCTGCTCTGTGAGGGGGTTTTGTGGTGTTACAGGGAAATAATGTGTCCTACAGGCCTGACATCCTAACACAGACACAGCTGCCATCACTGATACATCCTTCATCTATTTGGAAGCAGTTTTGCTGGATGCCCAAACCCTCACTGCATTCAACCACAACATGCTCAGGCAGAGGCCCCCAGTCTGAACTCAAATTAAATTCCACACAGGGAAAATCACAAATGGGGAACTGACAACCCAGAACTCTGGTTCTTATGACCTGGCAGCAGAGACGGCCCTGGCTCCAGAGTGCCCACGGAGGGCAGGGTGGGCACCTCCCACGGACACCTGCCCTGGGCACAGACACCTACCCTGGGCACAGCGGGCACCAGTCCAGCCCGGGGGACACTGGCACTGTCCTGTCACAGGGTCACAGTGGGCACCATTCAGGCAGTCACAGGCTTGTCGACACTCCAGTCCATAAAATCCATCAGGGCAGGCTGTGGAAAACAAAATCCACACAAAATGCAGAGCTGGAGCCCTCCCAGTGGGAAAAGGTGCCCGCCCCTCAGTGGCCTTTGTGGCCAGTGTGAGGCTGCACCATGTGACAGAGCTGCTAAGGGCAGCAGATATTGGATGCAAGTCCACTGTGGACATTGCAGGTACAGGAGAGGGCAGTGGTGGATCAGGAGAGTGATGGCTTGGGGATCCTGACACGGAGGGGCTGCTGGGGGAGCTGGATCCCTGCATCCAGGGATCCTCCAAGAGGCTGCTCCAAGGCCCCATGTGCAACGTGTACACACTCAGGTGACCACGGCAGCTGTGCAACCACTGAGTCACCTATTATTTACATTTTCATAGCCTTTTTTTTTTTTTTCCCCTATTAGTTTTCCCTCCAGAAATAAAACCAGAGGCAGCAACTTGCAGACTTGTTGCTCCCCACATGACCATCCTGAGGAATTCTCTTTGCTGTAACGGGATACCAAAGTCAGACAGGGAGCACAAACCCCCTGGGATGGAGGCCTGGTCCCCAGGGTCAGGTACTCACCGTGCTCACAGAAGGTTCCTCGCCAGCCCGGGCTGCAGGTACAGGCCCCGCTGACGTGGTCACAGGTGGCTCCGTTGTCACACTGACACTGGTGCTGGCAGCTCAGCCCAAACCACCCTTCAGGGCACTCTGAAAGAAATGACACTGAGGAGTCTGTCCCTTCCTGGGTCAGCTGTCCTAAGGGAAGGGGCTTGGATTCTGAGTGGAATAAGAATATCTGGCAGCCGCTTTTTTTAAAACAAACAGTGGGTTCCAGGTGTGTACCCACATCACCCAGCCACCCTGGGGACTGGATCAGCATCACAGCCAGCGAAGGGGACTGGGCTGGGGCGATGCCTCTCCCTGGAAGCCCTGCAGGCCCTGGTAGGTGCGAGGGCAGGCAGGGCAGGGGCAGCACTCACTCTGCTCGCAGCGGGTGCCCGTGTAGCCGGCCTCGCACAGGCACTGCCCGGTCTCGGCGCTGCAGCTGCCGTCGCTGTTGCTGCAGTTGCAGGCGTGGGCGCAGTCGGGGCCCCAGCGCCCCAGGTCACAGGCTGCAAAAGCACAGCAGGAGCCCGTCACTGGTGTGTACCTGAGAGCACAGCGCGGGCACTGCGCCGCCTTGGCCAGCGGGCACAACGTCCCTTGGGCACAGGGACAAACACGGCTGCAGAGAGGCCAGTGGCACTGCCAGCACCGCACAGAAACCAAAAGGATTTCAGAGAGATTTCCCTGGCAGGGGTACGGCATGAAGACGAGAAGGGGGAGATGGCAGCATAGCTTGGCACGGGGCGAGGGTGGCAGAGCACAGGCGCCGTACCTCGCTGGCAGTGGTGCCCCGTCCAGCCGGGCGGGCAGCTGCACGTCCCCGTCACCGGATGGCAATGTCCCTCGTTGCCACAGCTGCAGCTCAGCTGGCAGTCAGGGCCGAACCAGCCGGGCGGACACACTGCCAAGGGAAACAGGGAGGGACTGCAGGTGGCCGCTGGAATCCCGGCCCTGGGCGGAGCTGCTGGGTACCGCGGTGCTTCGGCAGAGCCGCGAGCACCGACACAGCTCTGACACCCCGAGTGCAGGTGCTGAACGGGACAAGGGGCTCAGCATTTTGCCTTCTTATCTCCTGCTGCAGAAGTTACTACAGTGGAGATGGGGCTAGAGGGACTTTGAAGTCCCCAGGCTGCACCCCAATGAGTGAGGGAGCGGAGATGTGCGCAGAGCTCAGGGTGGCAGTGCCTGGTTGGTCACTGGATGCTCCACTCTCTGGAGCAGAAGCTGAGATACCCCCATTCCCGCTGGAGATGAGGAACCCCACCCCAGCCTGCACTCACCATCCTGGCAGCGCTGGCCGGTGTAGCCAGCTGGGCACACACAGGCTCCGCTGGCGGGGTCACAGCTGGCGTTGTTGGCACAGTCAGGGCAGATCTCCTGACAGCCCGGTCCCCAGAGACCCTCAGGGCAAGCTGGAGCGTGAGCAGACAGAGAACACACAGCACTGGGATCAGAGCCAAGGTGGCAGAGGGAAATGTGGGACCCTTTGGGCTCCCTCTCGCCGTCAGTGCTGTGCTCATGCAAGACGTGGGTTTTGTTGGCAGCGCGTGGCTACCAGCGAGCACAGCGTGGCCCTGCCTGCTCCACAGGCAGCGTGCGAGCCCTCTCTAAGTGCTATTCTGAGCTCACTCCAGGATTTTCATGCCAATTTTGGATTTGCAGCCACTTGCAGGGAGCTCCAAGGGCTCCTCAGTGGGAAATGGTGCTGCTGGCACAGGGACTCCACAGCTGCCATCACACCATGGACAGCACATCAGTCACCGCTCCAGGACCCGCTGGGAGTTGCAAAGAAGGAGCAAAAGGCTAAACTGCTAAAACCAGGGCAAGAATCCTTCCCCAACTGGTCCTAAGCTGCTCCAGGGCCTGGAAAAAAGGCAGCTTGAAATGTATGGTAAGCACTGTGCACACGTAGTTTCATTGCTCAGCCAAACTCTTAGGAGCAGGACATCTCTATGTGACTAATACCTTCCAGCTGCTGCAATACTGCAGAATCATGCAAAAGCTTTCCATTTCGGACTCTCTAGTTTTCCAGCAGTTAAAGAGTAATGTGGTGAAGGCAATTAAAAACATGCATCAATAAAGAAAGGCTCCTCTCCTACACTGAGGACTGCAACAACGAAAAATTATCTTCATCTTTTTCATTGTGTTAAGACTCACCATGAAAAGCTGCATTTTTTTTTTTCTAATTTTCCACAAAGATGGTTCTAACTGCACTGGGTGTTTCTTAAAATGAGTTTTAGTAAAAGAAAAGCAAGAGGTCTACACCTAAATCCCTCCCTCTACACTGAAATCCCTGAGTGTTTGCTCTGCTGCCCGTGCTCACCTTGAGCACAGTCGTGTCCTGTCCAGCCAGGTGGGCAGTGGCACTGCCCCGTGCTCCTGTCGCAGGATGCTTCTCCACAGGCACAGGGATGCTGGCAGCCTGGTCCAAATGTCCCCTCAGGGCACTCTGTGGGACAACAGCAGGGTCAGAACATCCCCCCCAAGATGTCCAAGAGCATTTTACCAACCTGGCCCTGCAGGCTGAAGGAGCCTCTGGGTCTGTGAGGGGTTCCCACAGCTGTGAGGGGTTTCCACCTGTGCTCGTGGTTTAGTGGGCATGGTGGTGTTTGCTCAAAGGTTGGGTTTGGTGATCTTGGAGGTATTTTCCAACATTCTGTGAGCCTGGCTGTGACCCTTCACTGGTCACCTCCAGCATTGCCACTGCTTCCCTGACCTGTCTGCCTGTTGTGTGTCCTTTCAGCAAGTATTCCTTCATGGAAAAGTGACCACTCACGTCCCCAAGAGCTGAGGCCAAACTGATCTCCAGTCTTTAGACAAGGACCCTGCCCAAGCCACCCTGCTGTCTCTGGGCTGGGGTGCAGAGCACCCGGGTCACAGCCCCACACCAAACCACCCCTTGGCTTTTCCAAGATGCTCTGAGGGTTTTTACCTCCCCGGCTGAATGCCTCCAGGATCTGAGCGCCAGGATTTTAAGAAGAAGCCAGGTTTGCAGCAGGACGCAGATGGAAGGAAGGAAAGAAGGAACATCCTCATCCAGAGGAGGAATAAGTGCTTTTCCTTCCCTCTGCTCTGGGTGCCAGCGTGGTTCTGCTGATCCCAGCTCGGTTTGATCTTTGTACCCCGTGCCACAATTTAGCAACCAGCTGGTGACATGCAAACTGAGGGCCCCAGACCAAAGAGCCTTAAATCCTCTCTGAGTCCCCCATGAGAGCTCCACGCTCACCAAAGCCAATGTTCTGAAAAGCTTCAGCAGAGGGGAACACACCGGCACTGACAAACCGCGGAGGAAACGCAGCGCCGCGATTTCCAGTGACACAGTGGAGTTTTTGTTATTCCTCCTCTTTGCTAATTGATGGCAGATGTTTGTCTTCACCCTTTAATAATTTCCAGATCCGAACAACAGCCAAGAGCCTACTATTTCTATACAAATATTTGTGTTATTTCCTGTGACTCCCCCCTACAGCCTTCAGCTCCTTTCTTACCCTTTTTAAAAATATCCTGAGCGGGAGCACCCAGCCTGACAAGGCTCCAGGGGCCACAGCATCCCACCACGGGGGGCTCAGGGCTCTCAGACCCTGCCAGGGAGCACAGCCCTGCAGGAGCTGCTCCCATCTCTCCTTCCAGCACTATGGTAGCAATTGCATTGGGATTTTTGCTGCTTTCTGCAGCTCTTGTCCTGACCAAGTCCTGTCAGAGATGGGGCTCTGCACCACGACCCTTTGCTGGCAGATCAGTGAGGCTGAGGGTTGCAACTGCTGGGCTGGGGAGAAGCAGTGCTTGGCTAAACATCAGTTAGTGCAGAAACTCCTGGGATGCTCCAATCCAAGTCCAGATGCTGGCCACTTCCAACCTCTCCATGCAGAGTCTTCTGCTGCTGCAGTCTGTCTCCAAGTGTACAATTTTTTGCACTTTCTGCAGGACCTAACCAGCTGAAGTGGGTTCAGGAGGCCCCAGCCTCACAAGAGCAGGAGTGGGTTGATTTTTCAGTCGCCACTCAGCTCTGTGGTTGGCAGAACTTGTTCTTTTCCAAACACTATGTTCATATTTTGTAATCATCACCTCGGTCCAATGACTCACTGCCTTTAGGTTCTCTCAAAGCACCTTTGTCTGCTCAAAGTGAAGCTCTCTGGCACACAAACCACCCCCAAGATCTTGAAATCTGCACCCTCAGAGCCTGAGTGTTGGACACAGTCAGACATACACAGAGCTGGGCAGTTCAGTCACCATCCCATCAACTGGCCCTTCATGGGAAGAGCACAAAACTGCTCTAGGAGGTTCATACAGAGGCAGAAGTTTGAATCCTCATGTAAATTAAATGTAAAATACTCCTCTGCACTTGCAAATGAAACAGAGTTTCAATTAAAAAATAGAGAACAGAGCAGAAAATGTTATACTGTTGTGCTGGGCAGGGATTGCCTGGAAGGGAAAAGACATCAAGGCCAGGGAAAGTTAATTAGATCCCAATCACCTCCATCTACCAACACAGAGATGTCCAGTGGCAGGGGGAAGAGAGTCCTTGTTCTCCTTTTCTGAATCAGGCTCATTTTATACCAGGAATTCTCTCTCCCACTTTAAAGAGGCAGCAGAGACCCGTGGATGGCAGCTCCTGTGTCCCCTGAAGTCTCTACTGGCCACCCATCAGACCATCTGCAGTGGGCCAGGGCTCTCAGGGGATTCTGGAAGTGCTTTTGTGTCGTTTTGTGAAGCAAAATGGTGAGGAGTGGTGAGTTTCCAGCACACACAGAGCTGCCCTGCACGGCCCTGCCTTACCTTGGTCGCAGTGCTCGCCGTGGTAGCCCGGGGGACACTCCTTGTGACACTCCCCGGTGACAGGGTCACAGGGCACTCCTGGAGAGCAGCTACACTTCTTCTTGCAGCCATCCCCGTAATACCCGGGGTCACAGCCTGTGAACAGCCATAATTAGAGAGAAGGAAGCTCTGAAATGACTCCTTGCCCCTGGCAGAGCCCGGCCCTGGGTGCTGAGCAGCCTTCCAAGCTCCACCACCCACTGTCACAGCTGTCCCCACCACCCACTGTCACAGCTGTCCCCACCCACCACACAGCTCCTGCTGACCACTGAACGTGGCTGAGTGTGAGCGTGGCGTGCTCCTGAGTGAGCAAGAGGTGAGACAGTCTGGGAGGGTGGAAAGCAGGCAGAGCTATCCCCTGAGGAAATTAACAGGGAAAAGAGGCCATGGGAGGAGAAAGGGGGATGTTCTAGGGGTGCTTTGAGGGAACAGAATGATGCCAGTGTGTGAGTGTGGATCTGCTGAAGGGTGGGAGGGCTCTGCAGAGGGACCTGGACAGGCTGGATAGATGGGACACATCCAGGGATATGAGGTTTAACAAGACCAAGTGCTGGGTCCTGCACTTTGGCCACAACAACCCCTGCAGCGCTCCAGGCTGAGGACAGAGGGGCTGGAGAGCAGCCGGGCAGAAAGGGACCAGCAGGACTGATGGACAGCAGGCTGGACATGAGCCAGCCGTGTGCCCAGGTGGCCAAGAAGGCCAATGGCTCCTGGCCTGGATCAGGAATGGCCTCCTGTGGCCAGCAGGAGCAGGGCAGTGATTCTTCTCCTGCACTCGGCACTGCTTGGGCAGCACCTCGAGTGCTGTGTCCAGTTCTGGGCCCCCCAATTTAGGAAGGACATGGAGGGGCTGGAGCGTGTCCAGAGAGGGGCTACAAGGCTGGCGAGGGGTCTGGAGCACAAATCCTGTGAGGAGCGGCTGAGGGAGCTGGGGTTGTTGAGCCTGGAGAAGAGGAGGCTCAGGACAGACCTCATCACTCTCCACAGCTCCCTGCCAGGAGGGTGCAGCCAGGCGGGGTCGGGCTCTGCTCCCAGGGAACAGCAACAGAACGAGAGGACACAGCCTTCAGCTGCACCAGGGGAGGTTTAGGCTGGACATTAGGAAGAAATTCTTCACAGAAAGGGTGATTGGGAATTGGAATGGGCTGCCCAGGGAGGTGGTGGCATCCCCATCCCTGGAGGTGTTTAAGAAAAGCCTGGATGTGGCACTGAGTGCCATGGACTGGGTGCCAAGGTGGTGTTGGGTCACAGGTTGGGTTTGATGACCTCAGAGTTCTTTTCCCAAGCCAGCTGGACGTGTGACCGTGTGCCTCACTCACTGTGCTGGCAGCGCTGGCCGTGGTAGCCGGGTTTGCAGCGGCAGGAGCCGTCCCTGGCGTCGCAGTCCCGCGAGTTGCGCTGCAGGCACCGACACTCCTCCGAGCAGCCGGCCCCGAACGCCCACTTGGGGCACGCTGCAGGGAGAGGGAAGAGCTGGTCAGCGAGGGGCAGAGAGCTCCTTCCCAGAAAGGCTGGGATCTGGGGGGAATCCAGGGGCAATCCAAGCGTACCCAGGTGGCAGAAGCGGCCGTACAAGCCGGGATCGCACAGACAGGCTCCGTAAATCCGATGGCAGTGACCCCGGTTGGCACAGTTGCACTTTTTCCTGCAGTGCTTCCCGAAAAATCCCTTGGGGCACCCTAGTAACAGAGAGAGGTTTCCTGGGAAGATGAGCCAGTTTCAGCAGATCGTTTTAATTGAGAGAAACACACCAGAACTGGAGCTGTGTGAGGGCAGGGATGCACCCAGGGAAGGGATGCAGCCATGGGGAGAGCAATCAGAGTCCCTGCACCAGCTCCAAATCAGCTGTGCAGTGTCACAGGGGATGTCACTTGCTGCCACTTGTCGTGGTGCTCCAGGGCACCCATCAGCTCTGCACTCACTGTGACCAGCAACTCTGCTGGTTGGGACAGAAATAACCCACCCACAGGGCTCTGAGAGGTCAAGGCTGTCCTCTGTGAGAAAGCAACCAGTGAGGCTGCTCCTGTTGAAAAACCACAGGGATATTTGCACTATTAAGTGAATAAAATTATTGTTTTTTCTCTGTTATGCTAAAATCTCGATATTGGAAGCACATGGCAGACCGGCTGTGTCAGCAGAGTGCTCTGCCCAGCAGCACGTGCCCTGTCCCTACGAAGAGAGGAGCAGAGGAAATGCCACCTTGGGACAAGTGAGCAATTCTGCATTGTTTATTTTCATTTTACCTTCCTGTTTTCTCTCTGTCCCCCTCAATCACCTCCTTCCTGCAGAAAGAAGAGGTCGGGGTATCTCTTGTGCTCATTTGCATTCTGCTTCACTCTCCTCCTTCAGTAATAGTTCCCATATGCTCCCAACATGTGACTGAAGTCCTTTTGTCTGAACCTCTGATTGTCTCCCTCTTTCTGGTTTTCAAATTATGTCCCCCAAATTTTAACCCTTTGGGCACGAGAAATGAGCACTACCAGCAGTGGCACCTCCTTTGGGTACTCTGGGTAACTACTGCTGTCACAGCTTTCCAATGCTTGTGGTGGAAAATACCTCCACGTTTTCCATGGAAATTAACTGTGGAAATCGTGGGTTTGACATTCTTTCCTGTGTCTGCCACTCAATGCCCCATGAAATAGAGATCTCTGCCCCAGTCATGGATGAGCAGTGAACAGGGACTTTGAGTGCAAAGACAAGACAGAACACCTGGAGCACTGTTTTGTGGGGGAACAGAGTGCCAGTTACCACTCCTTTTGCTGCTTAAAATGGCATTTTTCCACACAAGACTCAGTGGCTGATGCACTCAGATGGAGCAGGAATGTGTTCCAGCCGCTGTCACTGGGACAGTTCAACAAGAGAGCTGAAAGGTGCTGCCACTGAGCAGCTACCAAAGGACCAGTGTAGGGAACCCCACAGGAAACACTTCCAGGCTTCAGGGAAGCACATCTGGGACATCTGAGAGCAGCACCAGCCATGGCCAGAACCACCATTTATCCAGTGATGGTTGCAGTGTGTTTTTACTCCTAATGGCATGTTCTGTTATTGCCCAAGGTAATGGTTTGGTCCAAATTACACCCTCCCACCCCACTGTCAATCTACCCTGAGCTCCCTGTCAATCCTACCTGGTGCCAACCCCCTGCTTGGAATTCCCTGTCAGAAATCCCCTAAAGTTCGATGCCCCCAAACCCCCTCCACTTCCCTCACTGGAAGGTGCTTTTGTGAACCCTGCCCTTTACCCCTCCCCAGGGTATCTCTGATTAGCTGCTGATTTGTCCCCTCCCCTTAAACCATCCCCATTTAAAAACACTTACACACCTGTGTCTTTGGTCCCTGACCCTTCCACGGAATAAATCCTTTTGGAAACCATACTGAAGACCTCTCCCTTATCCTTGCTCCTGCTCTGGACACTTAACAACTTGTGCTGTGGAGTTTAAGCCCTACAGCTGCATCCCAGACTGTGCTGCTTTCTGAGCCCACTCTTGGCCCAGCGCTGGGAGCTGGCTGGGGAAAATCCAGCACTGCGTCAAGTGATGGCAAATCTCTGCTAACACCTTGGCACCAGGAAGGAGGAGGAGGAGGACAGAGATAGCCCCCAGCAGCACAAAGAGGGTGAGGGGAGGCTGGACTCACCGTCCTGGCAGAGCTCTCCGGCCACGCCGGGCAGGCAGCGGCAGGTGCCAGTGGCAGGGTCACAGGTGCCACCGTTCTGGCACCGGCAGCTCTGGCTGCAGTTGCTGCCGAAGGTGCCGGCCGGGCAAGCTGGGGAGGGAGAGGGAGATGGGGCTCAGCCCGGCCACAGCCTCGCAGGGCTGCCCCCACTGCACGGCCCGGAGCGGAGGACGGAGCTGCACTCACTCTGGTTGCAGAGCACGCCGGTCCAGCCGGCGGGGCAGAGGCAGCCGCTGCCCTCGGCGCTGCAGGTGGCTCCGTTCTGGCAGTCGTCACAGGTCAGGCTGCAGTCGGGGCCAAACGTGTGCTCCAGGCAGACTGCAACGAGAGGCACCACGGGTGAGAACCTCCCCGAGGCTGCTGCAGCACCCTGGGCAGTTTGGAGCCTCCCCGTGTGGAGGCTGCAGCAGAGCTAAACGCAGAAAAGGCACTCAACAGGCCCGGTGTGTTCACCAAACAAATAAACCCGGCCTGCACCGTCATTCCTGCACCCAAGCAAAGCACGGCACTGACCGCTGCTGCAAAATGCCCACCGAATTTCTCTGACAGCGTGTGCTCCCCTCGTGCCTCCAGCTCTTCCTCCTCTTCCTCGTAGTCGTCGTTGAAGAGCTGGGTGAACTCGTCCCGCAGGATGGCCACGTGAGGGATGGGGCGGATGACGGGGCGCCGGCCATCCAGGGCCTCCACCGTGTCCTCGATGGCTGGGGAGCAGGGACAGAGGTGACAGTGTCACAGTGGGAATGAGACAAGGCCTCTGGGAGGTGAAGAGTGGGACAGGAGCTCTGCAAGGTCAGTGGGAGCTGAGCAGTGGGACAGGAGCTCTGCAAGGTCAGTGGGAGCTGAGCAGTGGGACAGGAGCTCTGCAAGGTCTCTGGGAGCTGAGCAGTGGGACAGGAGCTCTGCGAGGTCTCTGGGAGCTGAGCAGTGGGACAGGAGCTCTGCAAGGTCAGTGGGAGCTGAGCAGTGGGACAGGAGCTCTGCGAGGTCTCTGGGAGCTGAGCAGTGGGACAGGAGCTCTGCAATGTCTCTGGGAGCTGAGCAGTGGGACAGGAGCTCTGCGAGGTCTCTGGGAGCTGAGCAGTGGGACAGGAGCTCTGCGAGGTCTCTGGGAGCTGAGCAGTGGGACAGGAGCTCTGCGAGGTCTCTGGGAGCTGAGCAGTGGGACAGGAGCTCTGCAGCAGCAAAGGGAAACCAGAACTCTCTGTGGCTCTCGGGTTTGCAGCACTGAGCTCGCCCTGTTTTGCCACCTCTAAAGCTTTCCCAGGTTGTTTGTTGAGGGATTTTTTGGCTAGAGAGGGCCCAGGTCAGGTATGTGAGCTCAAGATCTCTGTACTGCTACAAATAAATAATCTATTATTTCTTACAAGGAAAATTTGTAGAGGCTGGTGACTGTGGAAGCAGACTGTGGTGGCTCTGGCTGTGTGTTTAACATGGAGGCAGCGTTTAACACTGCAGGCTGTGTAGCTGTGCCAGAGCTCCCTGCACTTCTTTGGACAGTGCTGTGAACGAGGCTGAAACAGGACTGGTCCTGTCTGGGAAAGCTTTCCAGGGCTGGGCTGAGGCACTGGCACTGCTCAGGTGCTGTGAAGGAGCTGAAAGAGGTGAGGTGCAGGGCTAAGGAGCTCCACTCTGTGTGGTCCTGGCTCGGAGAGGAGGCAGAGGAGGGACCCACTGCCCAGCCTGAGGCAGCTTGGACGAGGCACTTACAGATGCAGCTCCTTCTGTCTTCATCCAGCTTGTGCCCAATGTCACAGCCACACTGGAACGACCCTGGCAGGTTCTGGCACGTGTGTTCACACCCACCGTTGTTTGCAGAGCACTCATCCACATCTACAAAACACATCCACATCTACAAAACACATCCACATCTACAAAACACTCCAGTGGGACAGGAGCAGCGACAGGGGCCCGGCCATGCAGCAGTTATAGGCTGGTGGCATCCTCTCTGTTAAATATGTGAAGCCATAGGCTCTAAAAATGGAGTTAAACCACCTCAGGGATTAGGGATGCCTGGGTTTCAACAAAAAATGTGCTGGGCTTCAGTTCCCATCCATTATTAATTGTGTAGGAGCAGGTGGGCGTGTTTGGCTCCTTCCCCTGGGAAATGTTGAGAGTTTTGGAAGTGAGAACAATTATTGGGGGGGTTTTTCCCCACATTCTTTCTTTTGAGAAGGTGACTCATCAGAAAGCTGGCAGGAAAACTGGTAGGAGCTGGGAGAATCTGGAAGAAATGCCTGGCTGTTCTCAACCAGGTAGGAGAATTTCTTGTTCTCCTAATTAAAAGCTTCATTAGTCACTGTCTTGGCTGTGTTTTATACAGACACTGCTATTTGTCTTTATCCCTTGGGTGAAAGTGATGGGCAGTGTTGCCCTCTGGGGTTGAACATCAAATGGTTTTTGTGAATTAATGGGGTCAACTCACTCTGGGTTAGCCCAATCTGACCTTGGTGTGTTCAAAAATCCCACTGCCCCTCTCCAGTTGGGCTGGGCTGGGCACAAGGGCTAGAACCGAGCTGCCCAACACTAAACAAACGGAGGAGAGTGACAAGAGGCAAATTGGAAGTAGAGGGACCTATTCCCTGTGTGTCCCTGGCCCTGCCTGGAGCCCAGGCAGGTGCTGGCACTCACCATCACAGCCACAGCCGTCGGTGCTGAGCCTGTAGCCGGCATGGCAGGAGCACTCGTAGCCCCCAGGGTAATTGTAGCAGTCTTGCTGACAACAGTGAGAACCGGTGTCACACTCATTGATATCTAAATGAGAAACCAAGGGTGTTAATACACTGCAGAGAGGTGGCAGGAACTTGGTAAACTGCTCCCTGACTAGTTCTGGGGAGCTTTTACTCATCTGCTGCCAAATGCTGAGCCAGAATTCTCGAGTTCCTCCTGAAACCAGGGAGCTTTGTGTTAACAGATCATCCTCCCCATCGAGGGAGGAATCCTGAGTCCTTGAGGGAAGTTCATTCTGATTCCCAGCTGGGGATTGTGGTTACAGGTTTCCTGTCCTTACAAGCAGGGTAACTTGTAACTGACGCCTGCTTAGGGAAGTTTCATCTGGGAAAAACTAATTAGTTTGGAAGTCATAATTACTGTCATAAGTACTGTCCAAGTATATCCTGAGGGAAGTTTGGGGATATCTTTGAGCAGAGCAATATTTCATCTGCTCTCACTTCCCATCAGTTTCTATCCTCTTTAGCCTGTTTGAAGTGCACATACACAGTAACCAAGAGGGATCCTGACCTAAGATCCCAAGAGGGATCCTCATCTTTACCTGGGATGTGTTTGGAAATCAAGGTCTGGCCTTTTCCTGTTCCTTACCAGTGCACGACTTCTGGTCCTCTTCCAGCCTAAAGCCAAAGTTACAGGTGCAGACTGGGCCAGAGCTGGTGTGGTGGCACATGTGGGAACAGCCCCCGTTGTTGGTTTCACAGCTGTTCACAATCTCCATCTCTATCCCTGGAAAAGGCAGCCTGGTTAGGATCCTGTGGGACACATCTGCACACACCGCTGGCCCCTGCCTGCCCCCAGTGCCGTGCCCCCACCAGCTCCTGGCACTGCATCCCTGCTGAGGAGGGGGATCTGCAGTGGGAAAGGATGGAAATAGCTCGGCACAGAGGCCACTGCTGGGCTGGGAAGTGAGGTATAAAAAGAAACCTCTGGATCTCACGCAGCCTCTCAGGGACGGAGCTGTGGAGCAGGCTCTGGACAGTCTCTGGGACGAACAGGCTGCGGATGAAACTGCTCCCACTCCTGCCAAGCAGCAGCGTGTGCTGCCAACCAAAAGTTGGCTCAGCCTCAGAGCAGAGCTGTTCTGGTGCCAGGCAGAAATGGGAGCAGCAGAACACAGCTAAGCAGGGAAACATCCAGATGCCTACAGCGAGAATCGTTAGCTCCTGACATGTCAAAAGCAGTCGGCGCAAACATCAATTGCAGCCATAGATCATCCGAGCTTGGCAAGGGTTCTGTAAACTTGTCTAGTTAATTAAGCTTTCTTAAACTAAAAGGAACTTGTTTCATGGAGTTTTGACTCAGTCCTGAACCTCAGGAAAACAATTTCTGCCTTCAAGAGCACTGAGTTTTTCGTGCATTCAGACCCAAGGAGGATGAAAGAAAGGGAGCTTGATGCTTCCCAACGGATCTGTGCTTGTCAAAAACAAAAGCTGTGCCACAGTGGAAGACTTTTTCCAGATTTCACAACGTGATTGTCATCCCTCTCTTCCCTTTTCTTATTAAAGCAGCACAAACAGGGTTTTGCTTAAAAGAAACGTGCTAGGAAGGGCAGGGAGAAACCTTTCATGTGGAAAGGCTGCTTTGCTGACCCCAGGGCAATGTCAGTGTCCTGGTGTGAGATTGGCCGTGTCCCTAAGAAGAAAGCTGTGTACATACTTTAGGCTCTTCAGCCTCATGCCATCATCCTGGTGCCCCATATTGCTCTGTTTGATGCCTTTCAACACCCGTTTATGGCCTGCAAAGCCTTGCCCTCCTACCCTTGCCAAGCTCCAGCAGCTGCACAAGGGGACCCTCACAGCTCCCAGTAACACCAGCTGCCAGCACTGGGACTGCCACGGTGGCTGTCATCTGTGAGGGGCTGGTGGCTCTGGCTCAGCCTGGCCCTGCTGGGGTGCACCAGCTGCATAAAGCTGTGAGGACAGTCCAGCTCACTCTTGCATCACAGAGTTTATTTCTTCCCTTGACGGGAGCAGATGTGATCCCTTCACTGGCTCAGTTCCTCCAGTGACACATTTGCAGCTGACTGAGCTTGTCCAGCAAAGTCCCCAAGAGGAGAACTTGGCTTATTTGAAGCCAAATGGCTCCAAATCAACTGCCTTAACCAGCTAAAGTGGCTTTGTGGTGACTTTAAAGAACAGGCCAAGGTTTTTATCTTGCTGTGGAAGTAAACAGCCCAAAAACTGCTTGTGAAATCCTTCAGCAGAGATTGCCACAGCTTGGCCCTGGCGATTCCCAGAGGGCAGTGACAAACATGTGCCTGCAGCAGCCCAGGTGTGCCCTGTCCTGCTGGGCAGGGCTCAGTGTTGGAACCCTGGTTGCTGAGAGTTTCAGACTTTCTGTGCTGCCAGGCACTGACCCCCAAGAGAACACTGAATTTAACCTGAGGCCGTGGAAAAGGCTCCCAAAATGGAATGGTAGAACTGGGATTGTGGCTGTGGAGTTTGAATAAAAGTGTGTGATATCACAGGGTGGAAAACTTAGAGTTTAAGGGTTTAGAATATAGGAATATATATAAAGCAAAATGGAGGTTTTAGGGTGGAGGCTGGTCCTGCTTCTTCACCTTCTTCTCTCCTTCTCCTTCTTCTTCTTCTTCACCTTCTTCTCTTCTTCTTTGCCTTCTTCTTCTCCTTCTTCACCTTCTTCTTCTCTCCTTCTTCTTCTCCTCCTTCTTCACCTTCTTCTTCTCCTTCTTCTCTTTCTTCCTCACCTTCTTCTTCTACTTCTCCTTCACCTTCATCTTCATGGGTTTGGGTGGTTTTGTGTAATTGGATAAAAAGCCTGCATTGCAGGCCACAAGTGGTTGGTTATTGGGTTAAAAGTAAAAATAATTTAGGTGCCATTTCTTAATTAGACAGTTTATCCTTAAAAGGCCTTGTAGAGAGAGAGTGATAGGGTTCAAGTTTTTAGTTTGTTAGGGTGAAGTTCTGTAGAACTCAGGGTTTGTGAGACTGTAACAGAGATAAGAACTGATAAACATCTGAGTCCCAACAAGAAATACCATCTCCTGCATTTAATCCCGACCCTGGCAAAAGGAAATTAAGACTGGACAGCTGGGCCCGCAGTACTCACGGTAGCAGCGCTTGCCATCCGCCCCCAGCTCGTAGCCCGGGTTACAGGTGCACTTGAAGGAGCCCCGGGTGTTGAGGCACTGGTGTGCACACATGGCCAGCCCCATCAGGCACTCGTTCACATCTGAGAGAGGGAGAAAGCTGAACTTTAAACATCCTTCCAAAGGACTGTTGTTATGGTATTTGAGTTCTGCACTGGTTTCTTGCACCCTGAACTCTTCGTTGGGGTCCAGACCAACAAAGACACAGAGTTAAGAGTTTGGAATTGCTGTAAAGCTTCCCAGGATTTGGGCTCACATGACAGTGGGACATTCACAGAATCACAAAATCAGTTAGGTCTGAAAAGACCTTGGAGATCATCAAGTCCAACCTTTGACCTAAAACTACCTTGTCACCAGACCATGGCACTCAGTGCCACATCCAGTTTATTCTTAAATAAAGAATAAAAGATGGTGACTCCACCACCTCCTTGGACAGCCCATTCCAACGCCTGATCCCCCTTTTGGGGAAGAACTTCTCCCTGATGCCCAGCCTGAATCTCCCCTGGAGCAGCTCTGTTATTGCAGCCAGCTCGAGCAGGGCTCTTGCACAGACACCACCTGAGCCACCCAGGGGAAGGCGTGTGCTTCCCTCCGCTCTGCTCCCACTGAGCACTCCCTCACCCATCAGACACAGAGCTTTTCCTCCAGGGGAGCTCTGCAGGGCACTCACCTTCGCAGGCCTTGCCATCAGGGGCCAGCTGGTAGCCGGGGTGGCACTCGCAGCGGGCGCGGCCGCGGTGGCTGTGGCAGCGGTGCATGCAGCCCCCGTTCCTGTCAGAGCACGGGTTCCTCACTGCAGGCAGAGCACAGAGCCCGGGTCACCCCACACAGATCCTGCCTCTTGTGGCAGAGCAGAGTGCAGAGCAGCAGGAAAGCCTGCAGTCTGTGAAAGCCTGTTCTGCAGCAGGCAGAAAATCCCTGCTCCGCCCGTTGGGATGTACACGCTGTGAGATCCTGCAGAAGGCTGGAATTAAGCTGGGTAAAACCCTTCCAGCAGAAGCTTGGCATGGGCACATCCCTCTGCAGAGATTACACAGCAAGTGCTGGCACTTTGCTCCAAGTGCTCCTACCCAGAGGTTTGCCAGTCTCTGACCTGCCCCAGGACCAGGACAGATGCTCCAAACCCCACTGACTGCTGCGTTTGTAACATCCCAGCTGTTCCTTTTGCCGTAGCAACTTCACAGCTCAGGACTTCCCTCCTTCCTGCCTTTTGAATGCCAACTGCCACGAACAAGAACAACCTTGTGTTCTGTCCCCTTCAGCTTCTCTACCTCCTGAGCCAGGAGCAGGTCAGCCAGAGAGGGAGAAGATCCCACCCCACTGCCACGCTCTGCTGTCCCTCCACTCCCACGGCAGCCTGTGCCTTCATACAATTTCATTTTTGTTGGCTACAACTCCTCCAGCTTTTCCCATCCCTTGGAACAAGCCACAGGACATGTCCATGACAACAAAACACAGAGAGTTTTTACTGGAAATCCCCCAGTCTGATCTGCTGGACATCTGAGCATCCCCATCCCACAGCTCCCAGCTGGAATCCATGGCTCCCCAGCCCCCCAGGACTCACGGACGCAGCGTTTGCCATCCTCGTGCAGCTGGTGGTTGTGCCTGCACTGGCAGCGGTGCTGGGCCAGGGTCACCTGCACACAGTCGTGCTCGCAGCCACCGTTGTTCAGGGCACACGAGTTCAGAGCTGCGAGGCAAAGGGACACAAGGTTTGGCACAAAAGGAGTTTGGGTGGCACCTGGGGACACAGGGACACAGGTTTGGCACCCGAGTGAGTGAAGGGCACCTGTTGCACAGGACCAGGGCAGACTGCACACCCTGTGAATTGAAGACTGGAGCACATTCAGTGACAAGTTCGTGGCCAACTTGATGAGCAAGGAGGGTGTTAAGTGGGAGCTTAAATCCAGTGGGGTTTGGTGCTGCAAAAGCCTGTGGACAGTGCAGGACAGGCCACCCACCACCGTGCCAGGTGGGCACCCTGCTCTTTCAAGGCAAGATCAGCTCAACAGCGTTGGGTAGAATAAATTATGGTGACCCCACCACCTCCTTGGACAGCCCATTCCAACGCCTGATCCCCCTTTCAGGGAAGAACTTTTCCCTAATGCCCAGCCTAAATCTCCCCTTAAAATGGTTCTTTCCCACCATAAGAGGCCCCAGCACTCTCCCTGAAGGTGGTTCCAGGACACAGGGAGCTGGGTCAGCTCCTGTCCAGCACCACATGGGAGGGAAGCAGGCTTCCTGCCAGGCATCCGCCCTCTCCGAAGGGCGCCGTGTCAGCAGCCAGACCTCTGTGCTGTTGCTGAAATTCCCATGCTTTAGTTCCAGGACAGTCCCTGCAGGTGCAGTGGCACAGCTGGTTCAAGCCATTACTGCTCAGAGAGTTGTGCTCAGGCACATGCAGGTTTTCCTGTAACAAAAACTGAGTTTCTGGCTCCGTGATGTGCAAAAGTCACCGAGGCCCAGCAGGTGCTGCCAGTTGTGGGAACATTCAGGGGAAAATGTTTTAAGATCCATCCTGCGTGTCCACACCTGGACCAGGTGTAACAACCCCCAGCTCAGGGCTCTGACCAGGAGATTTCTGTGTGGAACCCGGGGCACGTGGGGTCCCTGCTGCTGTCACCCAGACAGAGCACACAGAGATCCAGCAGCAGGAGCTCTGATTTCATCCTCAGTGCAGGCAGGACTGGGAACTGAGCTTCCAAACTGGAGTTCCTGGCCATGCCACAGCTTTTCTGCGTGGCCTTACGCAAGGAGCCCGGCAGATTCCAAACAGTCAGGAAACAGAAGGTTTTGCCTGGGCTACAGCACAAAACAGACCCTGTGACCACCTCATCCCCAGACTGATCCTTCAGGTGATCACGGTGCCCTCCACAACCTCCAGAGCTTTGGAAGCAGGAGGGCCTGGAAAGCAGCTGCCAGCAGAAGTCTCTGCTTGTAACACACCTCTGAATCCCAAGGCAAGTTGGGTCCTTGCTCTTGTACATTAGTGAAAACAAATATTTGGCTCAGGACAAAAGCTGGAGCTCCTGGCCGTGCCACAGCTTTTCTGTGTGGCCTTGCACAAGGAGCCCAGCAGATTCCAAGCAGTCAGGAAACAGAAGGCTTTGCCTGGGCTACGGCACAAAACAGACCCCGTGACCCAACATGTGGACTCCTCACAAGCCTGCTATCATTAATCAGCCTGGGAACAGCCTCCTCCTCCTCCTCCTCCTGTTCCTGTACTGTGGGATGTCTCTGCAGGATCAGCAGAGGAGTGGGATGTTTAACTGGGATGTGAGCACCTTGCGAGCAGCCGGGGCAATGTGTCAGAAGCTTTGTTTTTACTGCAGATCTCCAGGACCATCGACCTCGGATCCAGGAGGAATTTGAGCTGGGAAACAAAACAGGGAAGGACTGTCTGGAGCTGGATTAGTGGATTCTGGTGGAGAAGTCATTGTGGGATAATGTCACGCCTCCAAAGCCATACAAGTCCCCTCTTGGAGCACTGGATGTCTCCTGAGTTTACCCACCCAACTCCTTATGCACTGAGCTTCTCCAAAGAGAGGTGTCTCTTATGAGAATTGGGAAATTGGCCTTTAAACCCTGTTCTGTCTCTCAGGAGCCACCAGAGTGTCACAACCCACTGGGCTGGTGGAACATGGCTCAAGCTGGCCCTGGGGCAGGATGGAAAGCCAGCCCTGGCTCCCATAAGCAGAGCAGAACGATCAGCTCTGGTCTCACACGTTTCTGACCTATTTTTCAAACTCCAGAATAAACTAATGTGCTGGCTCAGAGGAATCCTATAGGAAAGCTAAAAATATCTCTAATGAAAACCATCTCTCCTAGACTGATCCTTCAGGTGATCACGGTGCCCTCCACAACCTCCAGAGCTTTGGAAGCAGGAGGGCCTGGAAAGCAGCTGCCAGCAGAAGTCTCTGCTTGTAACACACCTCTGAATCCCAAGGCAAGTTGGGTCCTTGCTCTTGTACATTAGTGAAAACAAATATTTGGCTCAGGACAAAAAAAAAAACGAAAAAATATGTATTTTCATTTTTTTCTGCACACCCTTCCCAGAAAAAAAAAAAAGAAAGGAAAAAAAAAAAAGGAAAAAAAAAAAAAGAAAAAAAAAAAAAGCTTTGACTCAGAGCTGACGATCACTCTCATTCCAAATGTTAAAATAACTCAGCTTCTCATTTTATGCCTCTAATTAGCTAAACAACATTTGGGGGAATAAAAGCAGCTTGACAGGGTCAAGATTTTGCCATACAAAACATAAGGCTGGAGCAAGAACTCGGGGTTTATGTTAGTTGTGCTGGCATTTTTTCCTTTAATCCGTTTGGAAGGAAACAACAGAAATACTTAACGTTCCTGAAAAGCTCTGGGTCAGAGTTACACTACTCAAGCTCTAGCAGAGATGGGTGGTCATTTAAAAATATTCCAATATATTTAAGTGTTTAATAACATATATTCAAAAATAGCCATAAATAATGTGCTGGTTGGAGTGCCTTTTTTTAAAATAAAAAAGAAAACAAGTCAAACAATGCTGATGCCTGCCAAAACATTCCTTCATCTGGGAAAAGCACTGGGCCAACATGGAACAAGCCAATGCATCTTATGTCTAAAATAACCTCCCAGGATGCAGTTATTTGGATGAATTTGAAGTTTAAATAACGGCCTCCTTGCAAACTCCTACAACTGAAAAAAAAATCGAAAGTCTGGGTTCTTCCAGACTTTCGAGATTTCAGGAGAGAGAGCCCATGTGAGGCTGGGTCTCCTCAGCTGGCTCCTCGCAGTCACAGCCAGCAGACCTCGCTGCTGGCCTTGTTTTAATTACTGCTCGGGGTTTTTATTCTGTTTACAGAACCGCTCTAAAAATATTTCCATTCCCAGATGCTCTGCCGAGCTTAACATTTCTGTGACAGGGCTGCCAAGCCCAGTGTCATCCTGTACATCACACAGGTTTTTGTAATTACAGCTCAGACAGATTTTCCACAGATGATATTTCAGTGTCTGAGAGAGGGAGGTTCCTTCCAGCCCCGCTGTCTGAGGGGAGTGCAGTGCTGCTGGAAGATGCTGCTCCCAGGTTCTGACCCTCTCAGGCCTGGGAAATGGATGAAGAGGGATGCAAAGGAGGTTTTTGCTGCTGACTGCACCTGGGAAGTGGATCTGTGCAGCAGCAGCTGCAGCCTAACACAGGAGCTGATTTAATACCTGATCTCCAGCTGTCCTTCTGACTTTTCCTCTCTCTTCTCACTTCTCCTCTTTCCTCTCTCTCACCTTTCCTTCAGAGATTTGCCACCAGAAGCAGCGAGTTGATACCCTGAGGGTGACTGTGAGCAGCTGTAACTAGAACTGAGCAGGGTGTTCCTTCTGCAGCATCACACAAACCCCCAGCAATTCTAAGAAAAGGCTGAAAAAATGTGTGACTGGGCAAAGAAAAAGTCAAATTCCCTAAAATGTGCGAGCTGTCTGCAAAATGAAAAGCCCCACCAAGCACACGTGGTCCCTGCACACACAGTTCAAGCCCACACAAACCTCCTGACATGGTCCTTCTGTTCATTATATCACCCCTATCACTGAGATTTCTTCATTTGAAGTTCTCCTAATATAAACAGGGATCCATAATGTAATCCCAAACTGATTTATCCTAACCTCAGACAACTTCCAGAAACATGTTGTGTGTTAATCCAGACCATCTCCCCGCTCCTCAGGCCAACAAAAGCAATTGGCTCCCATTAAACCCCTTTGCCTCAGCCTGGCCTGCATCCCTCTGCTGAAACAGTGGAGAAGGACCTGGAGATGTCAGCTTCCTGCCTCCTGCCCATGTGGTTCTGATAAAGAAAGAGGTAATTTCAGGACGCCCAAGGCCTCTCTTTGTTCTGTTTCAGTCCTTTTCTCCCTCTCTCAGCAGCGATTTGGACAAAGACACAACAAAAGGATCCTGCACAACGGAGCTGCAGAGCACCAGCTGAGAGCTGGACACAGGAAAGGGGTTTTAAGCCATTTTTGTGCCCTCCTGAGTCACAGCCCCAGGTACCAGCTAACCCTGGAAAGCTGCCTCGGCCACGCCGGCGCGTTGTGGGGGAATTGTGGATTGCCGATCCATCATCGGAGCCTTTGTGGGTTTTGTGGGGACCAGAAAGCATTTAAAGAATGAGATCAGTGATTTGACAGCCCTTAATGAGAAACTTGTCTGCAAAGGTCCCTTTCTGTACCCAGAACGCTCTCGCTGGGGCTGTCAGGAGCTTCCTACTGCCCAAATCTGTGCCTGTCACAGCGTGGAGCTGCAAGCTTTCCTCAGCAGAAGGACAAGGATGGATGGATGGATGGATGGATGGATGGATGGATGCTCACTGTCTCCAGTTCCCTTCATTCCTAGCCTATTCCCTATATCTAGTCACAATATTTTGCGTTTTATCAGCACAGAATCTCCATAGAAAATGAGAGGACATCCCAGCTTGAAGAGAAAAACAGCTTTGAGCTCAGAACCGACCACAAGGCAACCTGGTGTCTGTGGGTACAACAGGACAGCCACAAACACCAGCAGAGGAGGCACCTCTGAGCCTGTGCTCTGTTCTGAGCTTTTCTAAGGAAAAGATGTTCCACCCCTCCCCACAACTGGTTCAATGGGTTAGTACAGAGTTCTGTGAAGGTGTGACATATACACATGGACAGGCAAAAATATGTAAAGAGAAAAAGCCAGTCCTGAAATGAGCAAGCCCCATTTTAGATCCTGCTCTGTTGATATTCTAGAAACATTATTAGATAATTATGCAGTGAGAGGTTTTTGTCTGCCCTGCCTGGTCTGCTTTGCTTTCCTGGGTGCTCTGGATCCCAGGGGTACCAGCACCACAAACTCACTGCAGATCCTGCAGGCTCCGCTCCCCAGAGCTCTGGGAGCTGCCCCACTCACTCCTATGGATCAGATTTCATGAACAGAGACCTGTCCCTTTTGGCAGATGAATTCCAGCACTGCACATTATGGCTAATGTTTGCTCACGAGTTCAATGCAAAGCAGGTTTGCAGCGCTGGGCAGGGGCAGCCGGAGCGGGGCAGCCCTGCCTGCCTGGACCCTCAGCTACCCCAGCAGGGAAGCCTGGAGAGTGAAAAAAACCGATGGAAATTCCTCTTAAAGAAGAGATTCCTCCCTCTAGAGATCCATTTTAGGCTTTCCCTGAAAACAGTTCCACCTTCTGGGGCTGGGGCTGGCACTCCTGATGTCAGCCTGTCCCACGTTTCATTCCGCAAGGCGCAGGCGGCTGCGGGATCACCACAAGAAAGGGAGCAACATATTCCAGAGGCAATTAGGAGATGACAGACCACAGCACACTTACATGTGAGCAGCAGCAGCTCGTCACCCCAACACGAGTGTTGGAGCTCAGTGCTGGCTGCCAGGCTTGGCTTTTTTGTCCCTTATTTGCCATCTTTTTCCTTCTGGACTTTCCCAGCGAAATATGGGGATCTTGCACCTTGAATCTCACTTGGTTGGGTGTCATTATGTACTGGAGGCAGCTGTGGCCAGATGTGAGCCAGTGCAGAGCTGGGCACGGTGGGTACAGCTTCCCTGGATGGATTTTCCTGCTCACATCACCATTCCCAACTGGAACACACAGGCAGACTCTGGAGCGTGACTGTGTTCCGAGAAAACTCTGAAAACACTATGGCCCAGGAATTCTTTCCACTTGCATGAAAATATCCCTCAAATAGTGGAAAAATGTGTCAAATGAAGCTGTGGGGGAGAAGTGGTTTAATTAAAACAGCCACAGATGCTGGAGGCAGACTCCAAGTTCCACTCTGAGCCTCCAGTTTGGGGCAGGCAAACAACATTTCAAGGAATTGGCCCCAAAATCAGCTGCAGGGCAAACCTGGTGCCTGGATGGTGATGTTTGGACAAGCACCATCCAAGAGAATGCACAACCAGCATCCCAGAGAAGGTTTTGGATTATTATGGCCACAGTTCCACACACAGCCACATTTACTGTCTGTCTCACCTGCTGCCCACAGCAATGCTGTGAAAATACTGAAATTTTGGGGAAATACTGAGGTCAAAATGAAGCCTGACTTGAAATTCCTTATAATTTTATTTATGTAGCTGTTCTGAGAATGCCATATCTGATATATCCTGAATCAAAAGTAGAAGCACAAAAGCACTTGGGACTTACTTCTCCTGAACCAGAATAAACTCAGGGACAGCAAAGCCGCCCCAGTTTTACGTGACCACAGGGAAGAGCAGCAAATATTTTGAACCCAGGGACAGAAACCGTGAGGGAAGACACAGGGACACAGAGGAACACACAGCCCATCAGCATTACCTCACATTCAGGGCACAGAGGATGAAGGGAGTGAGGAAATCAAGGTTTTCTGCACACCGCCATGGATTTGCTGGTAGGAAAAGGGCTGCAAAGGGAGATTGCCACGGGATTTCCAGGGGAGCCTTACCGAGGCAGGTCCTGCCGTCCGTGTGCAGGCGGAAGCCGGGCTGGCACTCGCAGTAGAAGGAGCCCAGGGTGTTCACACACCGGTGTTGGCAGCCCCCATTGTGCACCTGGCACTCGTCAACATCTGCAAAAAAACACAAGGGAAAAGTGGGCAAAAGCTCAGGAGAGTGGGCAGGAGGGTGTCTGAGCTCAGGAATATTTATCCTCTGCTGCCCGACTCCGGATCTGAGGAATGAAAGCAGAGGGAACAAGATTGGCCATTTTGTTATGTTCAGTCAGTCAAGCTATTTGTGAAATTCCAGGGGCAAACCTGCAATCAGTGAACAACAACCACAAAAACCCAGTTTCATTTGTCAGTCAGCACAAAACATCCTCACCTGATCACCTGCCCATGGTCACCTCTCCCACTGACTCCAGGGTAATGGATTAATTCATAGTCAAAGCAAGGAAGTGTAAACTATGAAATTTTATGTTTCTGAGGAATTTTAAGGAAATTTTAAGTTTCTGAGGTGGATTTCTTCCTGTGCCATAATCAGAAACATGGAGATGATGTGGACAGAGCTGCACAGTTCCTTAATTCCTGCCATTTGTGGGTGTGCACAGCTGTGCACCTACACAGCCTTTCAGACTGGAAAGGATCAGAGAGGGGAACCAGATCCCACCCCACGAACAGCAAAGCACCCAACCAGCCATTCCCTCCCCCACGGAGAGAAAAACTTCAGCAGCTTTGGGTCTCTCCGTTTGGGTTTTTCTTTGGGTTTCTCTTTGCACTTTCTTCACCTCCAGCTCACCCAAGCCCCTCCCAGCAAGGACAGCCCTGAGCCGAGCTCAATTCCCATCTCTAAGAAGATAAAGAAACATTTCCTGAGTGAATCACGGGGCGGGGAGCCGGCCGTGTCCTCGCACGCCAGAGGTGCAGGAACGTGCCCAGCCCAGCCCCAGCAGTGCCCGGTGCCCCAGCCCAGCTCTGCTTCACCCACAGCTCCCACTGGGCAGGAAAAGGGCACCAAAGAAAATTTGCCTCGGCTGAGCCAAATTTTACGTTCATCAGGTTAATTGCCAAGAAAATCAGCCAGCAGCAAGGGAAGGTCTGGGTCAGGCATGGAACGGGAAGAGTGGGAAAGGCGACGCCTGTTTGAGTCTTCTGAGCTCGGCAGTGATGATACAAAATTACCCTTTTCTCAGAGCACTTTCCTTAGCAAGGCCTAAAACATTAAAACCGAAAGCTCAGAGGTCATAAAAACCCTTCCTGTCCCAGTGATTCCCAGGGAACCCCCAACCTTGTCTTGGGGTGTCCTGCTGCACTGGCCATGCTGGGCTCCTCCTGCACAGCTCCCACTGCAGCTGTGGTCTCCATTAACCCAGCACAATGCTCATTTCTCTAATGCCAGCCCTTTGCTTTATTCAGTGGACTGAGCCTTTTAGGAGGTTTTGGTATTTTCTTCCTGTTTTTTTCAAGACAATTAATACTGAAAGAAAGGAAAATGAATAGATTTTTGAGGTGAAACATAAGCTTTGAGTGATGCTCCATGAAGAGTGAGCCAAAGCCAAAGTGGCTTTTCAAGGGGAAAAATGTGATGGCATGAGTCTGAGATGCTGGTCAAAGCAACCTAATTGTGATTAAATCATTTTCCTCTGCACACACTTGGGATACTGCAGAGCCCTAGAGTCCCTGAGGCACACCCTACTCGTTTCTTGGGCAGGATTAGCTATTGATACACAGAACTGGCTCTATTCAGCTCAAGAACAGGAAAACTGGGGTTTGGGAAGGTCTTGTGTAGTATAATAAAGTTTCTTGGTCTGAATTTAAATTACTATTCCATTTCTTCCCTTCAACTCTAATCTGAAACTGTTGAGAATTCACTGTCCAAGAAACTTAGTGATGTGTTGAGTAAACTTCTTACTTTCACCCCATTACTCACGCTCAGTAATTTTACATCTCCTCTCTCCGTGTCTCCTCTTCCCCCTTTGTACTTTTCACCCTCTAAATCTCCGTGATTGCAGAGGGTTGTCCCCATCCCAACCCCCTCCTGGCCCGGGACAGCGGCTGTAGCTTCCCTGCCACCACCCCCACGTAACCCACCCCATCCCAGAGTCCCTCCTGGAGCCTCTCCGATCTCCTCTGCAGTACCAGGGGGATTTTGGGACACCCTGCACGATGGTGTGACCAAAACAAAACTGTCCCCAGGGGCAGCGAGAGGGCAGATCCACCGGCCAACCCTGGCAGCAGCAGCACCTCCAGGCGTGCCTGAGGCTCAAGCCAGTGAGTCAGCTGGGAATAGGGACTGGGAAGCAGCAGGAGCTGCCCCCAGGGCCAGGAGGAGCTGCTCTGTGAAGGGTCACGTTGCCCCTGGTGCAGGTCCTGGCAGCAGGACCCGGAGCCCTACGTGACACCGTGTGAGCTGCGGTTCGTGGCACGCCGGGGTTATTTTCCTACTGGAGAGCTGACAAAATCTGGTTGAAATTAATAATACCAAAGGAGAGAAAATGAGAAGCATACAGGCTTCTCTTCAGCTGACTCTGAGCAAGCCAGAGCCGTGCCAGGACAGAGTTTGCCAAGCCCTGCTCTGCATGCACAGGGCAGTGGGTACCAGGCAAAGCCAACTGAGGCAGGAGCCCAACGCAGCAAGGGCTGGGGAGTGGGGCTTGGACCAGTGAGATAGCAGAGATATTTATCTCTGCTGTGTAAAGAAACTGCAGTTCATGTCTTCTGCAAGGAAGGCTCATCCCAGCCTCTTCCCTGAGCAGAAACAATCCCTGAAACCTCAGACACCTACGTGGAGTAACACAGGGAATACAGCAATCAAATATAAGGAAGATGAACACAAAACCAAAAAAAAAAGTTTGATTGGAGACCTATATGGACTAACACAGGTAATACAACATTCAAACACAGGGAAGGTGAACACAAACACAAAAAAAAAAGGTTTGGTTAGACACTTACATGCACTAACACAGGTAATACAGCAATCAAACACAGGGAAGGTGAACACAAACCCCAAAAAAAGGGGCACAGAGTGAGGAGATTGCTTTGGCTGGCTGCACTCCCTGAACACACACAGGTCCTTCCAGAAGGAATACTGATTCATCTCCAACAAGAGCTACATGTCAGGGGGAAGAAAGTGGCAACAGCAGCTCTGCAAAGTATTAAATATTTGCTAGGGAGGCAGTTTATCTCCTTGCAGGGCTGAGGAGGAGGCGATGGATCCCAGCTGGAAGCACAGGCAGGAGAACACTGCGGAGGTTCTCTCTGTCTGGCAGAGCAGCAGTGCCAGGCTTTAATCCCTGCAGCAATTAGCCTGGATTACAGAGCAGGGCTGCAGGGAAAAGGTTAATTAAAATCCATCCAGATGAGCATGTGTGGGATTTAGTGACTCTATCTTTCCAGTACCAGTTTGTTGAAGATAATTCAGCAATTTCAAGGAGCAAAAAGACTGGATGGAGAGGACCCAACAGTTCCTGCTCCTGGGCAGGGGAGCACAGCCATCCCACACTATGGACACAGATTAGAATGAAAAAACCCTCTGCATTCCTTCATTTCTTGCATGTGTCACACAGTCCCAACATGAATAACCTGAGGAATTCGGATGCCCTGTTATTCCACACTCCCTGTGTGCAGACATGGCAAGGTCCAGCAGTGCAAGGAGGCCATGGGAGAGGACAATGCTTCATCTCCTCTCTGCTAGCCTGGAAGTTTTTTCCTCCTCTAGGCTGAGGAAGGATGGCTGGGAAGGAAAAGGCTATTTGGGGCAGTCAGAGCACCTCCACACCCTCAGCTTTCATCTCATCCTAAACCAGGCATTTGAGAAAGCACTTAGAGAGCTGCAGTGAGCTATTGAGGCCAGAATTCCATCTACTGCAGGTGGGAGATGCCCAGAGCTTTCCCACACCACCTGTGCCATCCCCAGCAGCAGATTCCAAAGGAACTCAGGAATGGATGCATCGACTTTAGAACAATCTGCTGCAGTGAAAACTCTGCTTTGCCTCAGTCCCTGGCTTTGTCCTCAGCTCACCTTTTCCTGCCCCCGAGCAGTGGGGTTGGAAGAGTGGCCCAGCTCCCACTTGTGCTCCCGTGTGCCTCGGGATGGGGCTGTAATTAGGAATTACTCAGCACGGAGCAGAGGTGCACGCAGCAACAAGCACCTGGACTTGCTCTGGGCTTGCTGCTGCTCTCACCCTCTCCAACCTTCTCTCATCACTGATTTACCCTGTTCCCTGTGCAGGCTGTCACTCTGAGTGAAAGATCTCCCTGTGGATTCCCAGACACGGACCTGGGAATGGAAGCCCCGGGTGGAAATGCAGGTCGCTGTTGAAGGAGCCAATGGAACACGATCAAACAACAGCTCTGCTGGTTTCTGGCTGCTTTAGAGGTTCACAGAGAGGATATCACAGCACCAGGCCCACGTCACTGTGCTGATGGATGTGAGTCCCCAGCAGAGCACAAAGCTCCTCCTGTAGGGGCGGCTGTGTAAGGACACAAACCCAGCGCTGCCATCGGCCCCTGCAGCGACACCGGGCCCCAGCAGAGCCCTGTCTGCACACACGGGGCACATCAAGGCACCCAGACCTCAGTGAGAGCCACGCCGGTACTGCACAAAGCATCTCCTCCCTCTCCTGGCGCGCCCAAAGCTGCCGGTGATGCGCACACAGCAGAGCTTTGTGCCTTGTGGCAGCTGCCGGCTGAGGGGACACGGCTGTGGGGACGTGTGTGCTGGCTGGGCAGATGGGAACTGCAGGGAAACCAGCACAAAGACCCTAAAAATCACACCAAGACAACATCTGGGACTCTAAAAGCGCACCAAGGGAACTCCTCTTACATGTCTAAGAGAAGCTCAGGCAGTGAAGGAGAAATGAACCAAATTAAGCAAACCTGCAGTGATACCGGTTTAGGGTGAGAAAACCCCTCAGCTGTGCAGCCCCAGAGGTACCTCACAGCAGGGATAAAGCCAAGCCTGCACAGAGCTACCTGTCCATGCAGCTGAGAGGAGCAGAAACAGGCTCAGGATCTGAGGAACTCTGCGTTAGGGAAGGGAAGGTTGGATCCAGCACAAAGCTGGATCTCAGGAGCTTGTCTTGGAGAGTTACTTTGAGCCAACACAGTTGGATGGAGACAGCAAACACGATCTGAGTTTGAGACAAACATCTGATCTATAAATAACAAAGCAGCGACTCGCCCCTTTCCGAAGGTCTGGCACATCTCACAACCGTTCTGATATCACTTTATAACCGACTGCTTGGGGCATTTATTTATTAGCATTATCCCAGGATGAGATAATGCATTCCTTGATGTCTACATTACGCCCAAGCATCTCAAGTCCTTAGTGACCTTCACATATTCTCTATTATTTCCTAAATCCCCACAAGCTTTTCCTGCCGTGGAGGCAGCTGAGCACACAGAGAAGGAAGGGGAGGTGCAGTGGCAGAACTCACACCTGGCTCTGAGAGCCACCACCCCACGTGAGCCACGTGCCAGGGGAGCACCAAGGGCTCCATCCTTCCACCTGCTCCATGGGAAGTCTGGCCAAGCACTTCCCACGCTGCAGCAGGCTGGGAATTGGCTTCCAAAAGACACTGAGGCTGAATGTTCCAGTGCAGTGATCCCTGACACGGCTCCTCTGCCTGCATCCCCCAGCCGTGCCCAGCTCCCGGCTCCGGCCGCTGCTGCCAGAGGATTCCCCTTGCACAAAACCCAACCCCAAATAACACCGAGCCCTGTCCTGTGGGAGAATCTGCTGAGCAGCACTCGCACAGCCCCAGCAAACACACAGCCTCACCGGCAGAGAAAGGCACCATTTTCTCCTGTTAAAAACGTATCCAATCTCACTTTTTGCCCTGGATTGGGGCGAGATCCTTTGGAGCTGAGGAAAAAACGAATCTACAGACCCTAGCAGAATGCATGCATTTGGCTTTTTAAGGAATGTGGCACAGGAGCTATCTTTAACCCAGCTGGACAGCAACAGATGTGAAGAAACTCCTGTTTCTCTCCCCCTCGGCCAGAACTGATTTTTCAGAGTAAGAAATGCACTGAAGAATAACAATAACAATAGTAACAATAATAATAACAATAATAATAATAAAAATATAATAATAATGATAATAATAATAATGATGATGATGATGATGATGATGATGATGATGATGATGATGTAAAAATAAATATAATAATACAAAGCACAGGCACAAATACCGTATGTACAGCCAGGTCACCAGTCTGTCACTTGGGTGGCCGCCAGCCTGGGACCTCCATCGGCAGCTGAGGGATCCAGGGACAAGCCCCCCGAGGCAGAGCCCTGCAGGGAGCCCCAGCCCGGCTACACAGAATCCGCCAAGAGCCTGGTTCTGAAGGGACCTTCCCAGGCCACCCACGTACCTGGCCGCAGGTCGGGGTACCCCGCTCGCCCCAGGTAGCAGGGGTAGCAGCTCCTCCACAGGTAGCGGTAGTGCTCGCCGGAGGAGCCCGGGATGCCGCCCAGGCAGCCCAGGCACCACAGCAGCGCCCAGGGCCGGCCCATGAGCACGGCACGGAGCGGGACAGAAGCGGGCTGGAACGGGACGGGGCAGGGACGGAGCAGATGGAGCGGGACGGGGCAGGGATGGAGCGGGACGGGGCAGGGACGGGGCAGAGATGGAGCGGAGATGGAGCGGGACGGGGTCGGGATGGAGCGGAGGTGGAGCGAGACGAGGCAGGGATGGAGCGGGACGGGGCAGGGATGGAGCAGAGATGAAGCGGGACGGGGTCGGGATGGAGCGAGACGAGGCAGGGATGGAGCGGAGATGGAGCGAGACGAGGCAGGGATGGAGCGGAGATGGAGCGAGACGAGGCAGGGATGGAGCGGGACGGGGCAGGGATGGAACGGAGATGGAGCGGGACGGGGTCGGGATGGAGCGGGACGAGGCAGGGATGGAGCGGGACGGGGCAGGGATGGAGCGGAGATGGAGCGGGACGGGGCAGGGATGGAGCGGGACGGGGCAGGGACGGGGCGCGGACGCTGCCGCCGCAGCGGGACGGAGCAGAGGGATGCGCGGGGCGGTGCGGGGCGGCTCAGGCGTGGGGGCGGTCCCGCTCCGCCCCCCGCAGGTACCGCCGGGCCCGGGAGCGCCCCGGACCCCCCCGGCACGGCGGAGCCCTCCCGGATGGGCGGGAGCTGCCCCGGGCACGGTCGGGGCGGGCGGGCGGAGCGGGCTGCCCGGCCCCGGAGCTGATCAACGCGACCCTCCCGAGGCGAGGGAGCCACGGCAGCATCCAGCCGGCCGGCCCCGGGGCTGGGGCTGATCCTCCACCCTGAAATAAACCCGCGGATCTGCCCCAAACTAAGCTGAGGAGGGATGGAAGGCGGGCAGGGGGAATCAGGATCTCCCCCCGGAGCACCAGGCTGCTGTGGGGTCTGATTAGATATTTGAATAATTTAGTAATGTAATTTGTTTGTTTTTTTTTTTTTTGTAATGTTTAATTAAAATGTATATTTTTTGAATGGTAGATAAATTGTGAAATTTTTGTTTGTTATTGTTAGGAATTTTGTTTATTTTTGATTATGCCCGGCCGGCCCTGGGGCTTGGGTTGGTCATCCACCCTGAAATAAACCCACGGATTTGCCCCAAACCAAGCTGAGGAGGGATGGAAGGCGGGCAGGGGGGATCAGGATCTCCCCCTGGAGCACCAGGCTGGTGTGAGGGACTCCAGGGTTACACCAAGCAGGGAGTGTTTCACTGTGGAAGTGCCTCGTTACCATCGCACCTCCCCAAAACAACGCCAGCTGCTGAAACAGCACCCAACAGCAAACCTGGGCTGGGCTGTTCTTAAAATAACGACAAAAAGCAAAGCTTAATCACCAAATTTAAGCTGAAATGAGGAACAGCCACTGCGGCCGCTCCAAAGAAAACCATAACGCTCATTCCCGTTTCCTGCAAGAAAGAGAATTTTATTTTACCTTTTTCATTAAAGAAGAAGTAGGACTAGCTTATTGGATTTTCCAGAGGCAAGCTCAAAAGCCTCATTTAACTTTCTGGAATGTTTTGAAACAATGTGCTCGCAGGGCTGAGCTGGGGGGAGCAGGCCCTGCTACTTTGAGATGTTTTCACAGTATTATTTGGCCATAGTAAAATTCCAAATTAAAACTTGTGGTTTAGGCTGCAATGAATAGCATTCCACAAAAAATTTTGAAACAGGCTGAATCCAGGAAGAAAATAGGGATTTCATGCTATTGCTGCAGCAATTTCCAAAGGAAGGTGGACTCCAGTCACGAGTCCCCTTCGCTGATTGTTCCAAGAGCAGCTTCCTAACGTTTCAGGGACCACTTCAGCTCATCTTAATATTTACACAAGGCAATAGCCCACATGCTTCTCATTAATAGTTTCATTTTAACAAAAATAACAGACAAATTTTTGGGTCAGTTGCGTCCAGCCTGATGTGCTGCACACACACCTTGCTCAAACTGCCTGGTGGGTCCAGCAGAGCCCCCAGGGAGATGCTCAGCACTGAGAGAGCAAAGAGATGGGACAGGAGAAGGGGAAATGTCAGAGGGGTCACTGAGAGCCACCAGCAATTCCACCTGCACTCCCCACGTCCCACAGTGAAGCCCTGCCCTGTGGTGCTGCCTTCCAACAGCCCTTGCTGTGCACAGACACGCTGCCACCCTGCCAGGAGCCGCTTTAAATCTGTTAAATACTTCACCCATCCCAAAATACCCCGTGGCAAGACACAGATTGTCCTTGCTGGCCCAGACCAGGTCCTGGGAATGCTGCCTCCAGCCCGAGGCACTGCCATGGGGAGCTCTGACACCGCTCCTGTAAACATCTCCGGAGGTGCTGACAAGCAGAAATGAATGTTGCCACAGAGCTGTGAAAAATGGGTTAGGCTGGGTTCCTCCGTTCAGAAATGTTACCAAGACTTGTCTATCTTAAATTATCCTTGCCTGGAATGCAGATGGGTCACAGTGAGCAGCTTTTCAGGGAGTCCCTGAAAAGGGACCTTTCCACTGGCTTCAGGACCTGGGAATTCCTCCTGCAGCTCCCAAAACAAATGTGACTTCTGTGGCCAACCTGCTCAGTCCCCCTTCCTTGGGCTGTGACAAAAACCTCACCACAGTGAGGTTAATATTTTGTTATTGGTAATGCTTGTGCTGCTGCACATGTCCTTTCTATTTAGGGATGGAAGGGAAAGTGATAATTGAGGATGGTTAGCTTCTGTGCCTGGCAGCACCTTGTGAAGTCACACTGCCAGTTGTCAAACTGGGAAAGAGAATACGCAGAGTCACAGATGGGAAATGAACAGTGACCCATCTGTATTAATAGCAGTCAATTAATTCTCATTTAATAATTAATTAATTATTCTGAAATGTTGGAATAGCTAATCAAAGAGGCCAGAATTACTGAAGAGATTGGTAAACTGAGAGAAAGTCATAATCCTTATCCTCATTTAGGTTGTGGCCCCGTGTCCCACAAGTTTGGTCGCAAAACTGAGACTGCTCCAGGCTGGGCTGGCTCCTTGAGCCTGACTCCAGGCTCAGAGTCCTGGAGACAGCTCAGAGGTACAGCACAGGCATCAAAAGCACATGGGGCTCAAACACAAACTGAGCCCTGCTTATGTAATAAGCTATGCTTGGCCAAGCCAGCTCCATCTTCCTCGTCACCTAATTTACTTCAGCTGATTAAGTACCAAGAGCTGTTTGGAGTATGGCAAAACGTGAGGATCTGCAGCAGGTCATTACTGCAGCCTGGGGAACCAGCCAGGAGAGCACCAACATCCTCTGACAGGGACAGGGATGGGCTGAACTCCTGCCTCTCACAGTATTTCATTCAGATTCAGTCTTAAAATGCTTGTACGGAGCCAAAGAAATCAGAGCTGGTGATGTGGTGCTTCACAGCTCAACAGCATCATGAGCCCCAGAGTTAATTTATCCCTACACAGGCACAATCAACCTGCTCAGGTAAACAGGAGTGCTGGAATCTTCATCCTAAACCCAAACTAAAACCTAAAACCAAAAACCAAACTAAACCTAAAACCAAAACTAAAAAAAAAAAAAAAAAAAAAAAAAAAGCCCTAAACCATGAATCTAAAAATACCCTAAACACCGAAGCATGTTTCTTCTGACATTAAAAAAAAGAAAAAAAAAGGACTCCAGATAAAAGGAAATGGCCAGATGGAGACTGGGAAAGCAGAAACATTCAGGAGATGGGACATGGAAGAGGCGAGGAAAGGAACAAGCTGAAGGATGAGGCCTGTGATTTGGGGCCAGCATGTCCTGGGCTGCATGCTCAAATATATTCCAGACAGGTTTTTGAACTTCTCTATGGGTAATATTAGCTGGGAACTAAAATGAGACCCCTATGTGCTGAATCAAGTTTGTGTTTATGCACAATCCAGCTAAAATGGGAATTTTCATTTACATTTGGAGCTAATGCCCTTGTCCTATGAAGGCCATGAAAAGTACAAATATACTTCTCTATGTCAAGTGGTGCTTAGAGGGATAAAATAAACAAGAGCTTGTGAGAATTGTGGTTTAGGGGGTGGTTTATGATGTTTTCTAAGAGCTCTCCACTGCGCCGCTCCAACACGCCTGCTCCTGGGGCAGAGCCCAGGGCACATCAACACCTGAGCTCCCCTAGAACCTGCCGTGCCTCAAAAACCATGGTAACACAGCAAACCTGTTTGTTTCCTGTAAAAAACCCAACACATGACGTCCCCAAAGCACTCTGCAGACAGCTTTTCCACTGGAGATCAGATTAGAAGTACAGGCCATGCCCACAGCTCCTCCTGGCACCGATTCCAGGAGCAACTGGGCATCCCTTTGGATGCAGCCATAAGGGTAGCCAAGCCCCAGCCCTGCCCTGTCCTGCCCCAGCTGTTTTGCTTCCCTCATCGCTGCTCATCTGGAAAACAGCAGCAGAAAGAAGGTATGAAGTGCTTTGTTCGGGGCAGAGACCAAAATATTTAAGAGTTTCTCCCAGACTTGTTGCATTTGTGATTCTTTCTGAGAGTGTTCCCTTCCTCCCTGCAGAGTGAGCCAGCACCTCATCAGATGTGTACTATTGACACTGGTAAAAGAGAGTTATTAGCACATCAACTGCATTTCTCCGCCACTCTGGATCACTCACTCCAAGCTGGTAAATAAGGATGGGAGCTGGTGCCACCCGGGCACTCGGTGCCAGCACTCAGGGAGGCTCTCAGACCAATCCCCAGTGGCACAGCACTGACTTGCTCCTCTCCTGGTGGCTTGAGCAAAGCAGCCCAGCACTGGATAAGTCCCTGCTAACTGTAATCCCTCTGGCTCAGAAGGGAAAACAGCCTGGAGAGGCACAGGCTGCTGCTGGAGGCTGTTCAGGGCAGGAATCACTCCATAACAAGGTGCCAGCTGAGGGATGACCAGCAGTGCCCACCCACGTGGACCCCAACCCCATGTGTTGGGCTCCTGTGGCTCACCAGGTGCCACATGTGGCCACCCCACCACTCCTGACAAGCCTGCTGAGCCCCCACACCAAACACAGCCAGAGTTTTTTGCCTTTCTTTGCAGGGCTCGGGCTCACCCTCCATCTGAGGTCCCAGACTGCAGCCAACCAACCCCAGTGTGAGAGGAACTCCTGGCTTTGCCCTGTGATCCTGCACTGGTTCCCCACCTGTGGAAGAGGTTTGACAGCAACTTCCGTGAGCCAGAGAGAAGTTTGATAAGAGGATCCATCCTTACCCCTGAAAGAATTTTCTACCAAGGTCGTTGACACAGAAACCAAGAAAGAAAGAAGATAAATAAGAGAAACCTGCAACTGCCTGTTCCAATGAGCACTTGGTTTGTCTCTCGTGACCAATAAGTGTAAACTTTTGAGCTTTGTAAGAATGTATAAAAAGCATGCATGCTAGAATAAAAACAGTTTGAAGCCTCCTGAAAATGGAGTGTGTTGTTTTGTATTGTCTCTGTCTCAACGACACCCACCCACCTCTGTTTCTGCTGGGAGTGAAGCAACGCAGTTTAGGCAATTCTGGGCAGGAAAAGCAGCACACTGAGCTACAACATCCTTCTCCTTCTGACCAGAGGACAGGTTGGGAAGCTCTTGAGTGGCTGAGATGAAGTTTTTTCCTTCAAAACCTCTCCTACCCTAGCAGCACACTCCGGTCCCTGGTATTTTCCTGCCTCTCCACATGAAGCTGATGCTATTGCAGAGCAGTTTGTTTAGCAGCCACTTCAGAGAGAGCTCTGAAAGTCCCAGCCTGATGTCACTGCGAGCCAGGAGTCAAATCCCAAGGATGAAGCCTTTTAAGTGCTGACCTCTGAACCCACAGCTCCTCTTCTTGGGCCACCCTCAGGAGAGGTGTGAGCTCCAAACCCTCCCAGCCAACACAGGGCTCCAAGTATCTGACCCTGTGGTTTGGAGCTCAGGCAGCTTTATTCAGGCTCCATCAGGACTCTGACCAACACAAGCTGAATATTTTTGCAAACTGTAAACATTAATCAGTGCCTTAAACTCTCCCCGTCTGCACAAACACAGACCCGTGCTCTCCTGAAAACATGTGAGAGCACGCGGGGAGTTTGGAAAGAGCTTCTTATCTGATGTAAAAATGGAAATTAATGTAAAAAGGGGTGAGGGCAGCAGGGTCCCCCCGCTGACACAGTAGTGGGGTTGTTTGAGAAGTGCAGCCATGGGGGAATAACTCAACACCAGCTTTGCTGGGGTGGAAAGATTTACACTCGAGCAAAGCAGGAGTGAGGCAGCCCAGTGCAAACTCTTCTCTCACTTAATTTAAGGCTTAATCTTCCCTAAGTGTCCTGTTTTGGCGTGATGAGACCTGCAGACAGGGCAAATCCACACAGGGTGGATGAGGGGCTCCAGGATGCACTCAGGGCACCCACTGCTCCCAGACACGGAGTCAGAGGCAACGAGGGAGAGACAGGGAGCAAAGAGCTACAAATTATTCCAAGAATATAAGGGATTCACACTGTCCCCCCTAAGAGTATAAGAAATAAAGGAAAAAAAAACCAGAAAAGAAAAAATTTTAAAAAGGATTGGTTGTTTCCACCAAAATCCTGAACCTCTTAATCATCAGAGAAGTTAATCCTCATCAGGGGAATTGTGGGGAAACTGGAAATATTTTCGCTTGGCTAAGATAAGGGCAGAGCTGTTTATTTCACACATCTCCACAGTGGTACAGAGCCAGGAAATACTTTTCAGTTATTTTCAACAAAACAAGACAAATGTACCAAATTGGCAAGAAAGTGACATTTTTCTGTGGAATTCTTTAATGTCCAACCCGATATCCACAGAAAACAGCTCTTTCCCCGTTCGTCAGCAATCTTTGTTAATTATTTGAATACTTTTGGTCTTCTGCTAAGCAAACCAGTGCTGAAAACATGCAAGAGCTCTGCCACAAAGCCATGACCAGCCAAAGCAACCCCCAGCGTGCCCTGGGTGGGTGTTTCAATGTCTCTCCAGGGAATCCAGGGCTTTGGGGCTCTGCTCTGCAGGAGCCTGGGGAAGGTAATTTCCCTGACCTGTCCATGAATCCTGGAGCTGTGGTACGATCCAAAAATTGTCATCTTGTTCTTGGCTCTGATGAGCAAAGAGCTTTTTGCATTTCTCTGACTCTGAGCACTCACACAGATGGAAGATCCCACCCGGAGCAAGGCAGGGCACGTTCCAGCTGTGGGAGCCCAAAGGGCCACCTGGAGCACAGCTGGCACGGAGAGTTTCCATTTACTGGGGCTTCCCTTCCACTCCATTTCGGGAGCAGGTTTAAGGCAGAACAGGGAACAGACTGGGAAGGAGAAATCTCATCTTTGAAGCAATAAAATACAAGGCATGGCCACGATTCCCACCACAGCCAGTGGCCCTGCCTGTGCTTGAGATGCTGCACAAAACCAAACCCAACTGCTTTTGCTGCAGAACTTTTTCCCATTTTGAGCTTTCAGTGCCAATAAGAAAAAGCAACATTAACAGGTACAAAACCCCCTCCTTCCTTGCCCAAACACTCCAGATGTCACCCAAAATATTGCTGTCCTGGAGGGACCCACAGGGATCAGAACACAACTCTGGCTCACTCTCTAACAACCCTCTTTTCATGAAAATGAGAAGACAAAACTTCTCTGCATTACAGACCTGTTGTTTTAGAAGTTTTACTTCTTGTCTTAGAACTATTATCCCTTTCTACTAAAATCCCTTCAAATAAACGCACACAAAGTACCCTGGATAGCATTAATCCACAGAAATCCAAACTAAAAGGTCGAAAAATATAAAAGAGACACCTTTATGCATTTTCTACCAATTTTTGTAACTCAAGTCGAGAATGAGAAACGTTACCCCACCGAAACCAGAGATCTCCCTACCCCTGAGCAGGGCGTGGGCCAGACCTTGAAGGCACAGGGAGCATTTATTCTCAAATTACCTTTTATTAGAGTGAGTGACTAATCACCAGGTGAGAAGGGAGGAATCACCACCCCCTTGTTACCGGATCCCTCCCCTCCTCAGCGGCTCCCACGGATTCCACTGGGGAGCTGAAGGAGCTGGAACCTGGGCTTCTCCCCTGAAGCATCCTCCATCCTCCCCAAAATCCCCCTGGAAGCCATGAACCAGCACTGGAGATGCTCTCCACCCCTCCATTGCTGCTAGACCACTCCATTATTTTCGAATACAGATCAAAATCACCTAAAGTTTAGGAAATTCCAAGTTTCAGCTGGACTTGTGGAATATATGGGGCGGTTTCAAAAAGATTTATCAGTTGCTGGCAAATTTTTGACGTTTGGCACCAAGCAAAGCACTTCAAAAATGTATCTGTGCTTAAGAAGTTGCTTTTTTTTTTTTTTTTTTTTTGCTCTGTAAAGCAGCATTTCCTTCTTACAAGAGAGCAGAAAAATGGAGACAAATAGGGTTTGAAGGCTTTTGGGCTGGATGGAAGAAGAATGGGCTGCAGCTGTGCCAGGAACGCGCTTCAGCCACGCCGTGCTCCGGGTTTCCTTCTGCTACTGCAGATAAATCTTGGTTTTTCCCTCGCTCACCCAGAGCCAGCCCCATTCCCATCACTCCCAGATCTCTGCTGCCTCCAGGGCCAGCTGCAGAGGGAATGCTGTGCCAGTCCGTGGGGATGGGAAGGGTGGCAGAGCCGCGGATGGTGGCAGGGAGGCTCTTGCAGGGCCATCCCTGGAAGTGACACTTTTATTCTGCATAAACCCGGCCCCAGATCAGCCCTGCAAGGACAGCAGTGAAGGGTGTCTGCGGGCAGCACACCAACCTGTCAAGTCATGAAGAATTAAATGTATTTCCAGCCAAGAACAGAGCTGGAGAAGGACAGCAATCAAAACAAGGCTGATGTGATCAAAGAGCCCCAGCGTTTAATTCCCTCAGCCTCTTCTAATTCGGTCCTGTCTGGGCTCGGAGCTGCTCAGAAACACCAGACCGTGCAAGTTTTGTTTTACTTTTCAGAAATCCTAAGACCTGCTAGAGCTTAATGAAATCCCCAAGGGTTTATATTTGCTTAATCCCCTCTCTGCAGCAACCTGCAGACCCCAGCTCATTCCAAGGGCTCCGGGCAGGGTCCAGGCAGGGAGCTGGAGGAGGACTCTGGGCAGTTTGCACTCTGCAGGCCTTAAAAGTATGGATTCCATAAATCCATCAATTCCAATTACATTTTCACATTAGAATTGCATCAATTCTAATTACATTTTCAGAGTAAGTGCCTAAATGCAGGGTCTGTTTGAGAGGAGGTATGGATCCAAATGAAGCCCAGCATACCTGAAGTATTATTTATTATTATTATTATTGTTATTAATTTCTTTCTAATTTAACATGAAGCCCACATGATCCATGTGAAGCCCAGCATACCTGAATTATTATTATTATTATTATTATTATTATTATTATTATTATTATTATTATTATTATTATTTTCTTTCTAATGTAACATGAAGCCCACATGAAGCCCAACATACCTGAAGTATTATTAGTAGTATTATTATTTTCTTTCTAATTTAACTTAATTAATTTAACTTTATTATTTTAACTTAATTTTATTTAACTTAATTATTTAACTTAAATTTCATATAAAATTTCCTTTCACCTTTCAACCAGACCCAGTCTCAGCAGGTTCCCCGTAAGCCCTGAGTTTCTCCAGCCAGAGCAGGAATGATCCTTGCCTCCACATTTTGTCAAAGTAAGCATTGTGGTTGGGCTCTGCAAACACTCCTGCAGCTCCCTAGAGCTTGTATTTATCGAAGCATTATGGAACTTCCTTCCTCCATCACCGATCCATAAATAAAACGAGGAATGTTCCTCATCCCACAGCTCGCCACAGACCTGGCATCACTGCCTGAGGGTGAGGATTTTCCTCCCGTGATTTCAGGGCTGAGTTCTGTGAGCTTTGGACAAACTCTGCAGTTCAAATCCAAGCTGAGGGACTGATCCTGGCTTGGACTCCACACGGCACAGATGACTCAGGTGCAGCCGCTGCGTCCTGATCACTCCTACCCTTCACATCACCCAGAAATGTAACTTTGCAGGAGATTTTCCAAACCAAAACGAGCCAGAGTTCAAGAATGCTACTGAGCCACCCAGGTCCTCAGCAGTGAGGGGTTGGTTTTTCTTGTGCTCACATGTTTATGGTGGTGAGACACCAAAGGACTCCAACTGGAGCAGGCACAGAGCACTGTTCACTCCTCCTGGAGATTCCCACAGACCCTTGAAACCAAGTATGGGTCGCCTCAAATCACCCCACAGGCTCCACCAATACTTGATTTCCAAGGTCACACACAGTGGATGTCGAGGAGCTCCTGGAGAACTTCTTAGGTTTAATCAAAGTGCTGTGGAAAAATAAATAAATTCAATATGAAACTTCCTCCATGATTTCTGTCAAAACTGTTTCAAATAATCTGCCTGTGAAACACCTGCATTTGCTTTTTGTTGTCAGGGAAGAGTTAGGAAAGAGAACATTGCTCTGAACTTTCACCTATTTTTTTTTTATTTTTTTTTTTTTTCAGATAATCCGTGCTCATTTAAAAACGAAAAATTCTTCTTTGGAAGAATCCCATCCTGCTCCTCCAGCCTCGCACCTGTGCAAGATTTGTTTCAAATATATTCTGAGCACAAATCCCTCCCAAGGAAGGGACTGACAGCATCATCCCCTCCCTGGGGCACGGCGCTGGTCTGTGCACCACCATCCTCCTGCAGGAACACCTGCACCAACATCCTGTGAGCAGACAGGTCCGGTTTTGGAGGATTTACAGGTAAACCTGGTTTAATCTGGAGGGTTCAGAGCATCAGGACCCCTGATGCTGGATGCGGTACCCAGCCTGCAGCGCCCTGGCTGCTCTGCCCGGCATCCACCAGCTCCTCCTGCGTGACTCCTGCCAGGAAAGGGTTGAAATAAAGTCCTGGTATTCCTGTTCTTTATGAGAATTCCCAAGTCGTTTAAAGGAAAGCAGAACCCAAGCACATCTGGTGTTTTATTTATGGAAGTTACACACTCGCACATGAAAGCAGACGTCCACTTTTAACCTGATAACAAACCCCCACTTCTCCCTCTGCCTTCGGGCTAAAAGCCATTCATATTCATGGCCCGTTTTCAGGTGGTTTTACAGCTCCGGTAGAAAAGGCCTGAAGGAAGCTGAAATGCCAGAGCCCCCAGTTTGGGAACATCTGGCTTTGCCTTGAACAACTTGCCAGCTTTCCCAGAAAGTGACAGCCATCCCCAGCTCCAGAGCACGCACCTCAGCCGAGATCCGGGACTCCGGGCAGGGCACTGACAGCAAAAAGGAATTTCTGTGCTTTATTATTATCCTGGTGACCCCGAAAGGTGAGAGCTCTCCTGAGCACACAAAGCACCTCAACCATCTGCATGCTGACAATTCCCTGGGAAAGAGGGAAAGGGTCCAACTCCCTGGGAAAGGAGGACCAGGGTGCAATTCCCTGGGAAAGAGAATCAGGGTCCAACTCCCTGGAAAAGAGGAATAGGGTCTAATTCCCTGGAAAAAAAGGACCAGGGTCCAATTCCCTGGAAAAGGAGGACCAGAGTCCAACTCCCTGGGAAAGGAGGGCCAGGGTCCAAATTTTGATACCAATGTGCCAACCTCGGCCCAATCCCAGCAGGTTCCTCACCTTGGACAGAGCAAGCAGATTGGATTGATTCCCAAAATTCAGGGCAATAACTATTAATTGTTAATTAATTATTCCTCGCCTTGGATACAGCAAGCAGATTGGACTGATTCCCAAAATTCAGGGAAATAACAATTAATTAATTCTTAATTCTTTATTAATAATTATTAATTATTAATTCTTTGGTAAAAATTATTAATTATTATTCCTCTCCTTGGATAGAGCAAGCAGATTGGATTAATTCCCAATATTCAGGGAAAGCCACCTTGCTGCTGGGACTCTTCCTTTAGCAATCGTATGAAGATGTATTTATAAATAAATGTTCTCTGTAAATATAAGGAATATACCCCAAAATCTTCTGGGAGTCCAAAACCAAGTGTTCAAACCCAGGATTATTGTCCCAGGAAGGTCAGGGCTGCTGAGCTCACAGCACACACCTGGAGCCAGCAAAGGCAGGAGGCTGCCCTTCCAAATTCCAGATCAATTTCTTAAAAAAGGATGGTCCTGAAGTAAATAAAACATGTGAAAATCTGTTTTTTCCAAGAGAATCTGCACTTAGATCTGCAGTGTTGTATACATACACATATAGGTAACTCTTACCTGCAATGTTGTGGGGTTTTTTAAATTTCAATGATTTTATAAAAAGTTTTTTTTTCCCTGGTGGCTTGGTTGGTTGGTTTTGGGGGGCCTGGGGGGGGTTGTTTGTTTGTTTGGGTTTTTTGTGGGTTTGGTTTTGGTTTTTGTGGGATGTTGGTGTTTTTGTTTTGGTTTTTTTTTTTCGGTTGATTGGTTGGGTTTTTGTTGGGTTTTTTTAGTAGGTAAGTAACTTTTCATAAGACAAAAAAATAAACAACAGTTTCTGCATTTTGACAAAAAAAAAAAAAAAGAAAAACAAAGAAAACTACTAGAATTTATACAGACAAAAAGCAGTTAAAACTGGGGTAAAATGCTTTTTCTCTCATTCCAAAGGGACAACTCTGCAGCTCTTGGATGGGAGAGAGGCACTGCAAAGAGAGCAGCTCCAGGGACAGATCCCGAGCGGAGCAGAGCCCAGCAGAGATGCTCTACCCCCTCCCTCTGGCCGAGAGGACACCACACAGACTCCAGCTGCTCCACGCTCTCAGAGAGAAGCTTTGGGTAATTATTCCCTAAAAATGAGGCTGCTGTAGAATATCTTCTTGGAAGCAGCTGTTTTGGGAGGAAGGCTGCGACGTCCTGGGGATTCGACGCCTTAAAAACTGATCAATATTCCCCTAGGAACACGCCCTTCTGATAACCTAAAGGAAATCAGACAATTCGCTTTCTCCAGCACCAAAATGCTTAACTAAGGAGTTAAGCACAGGACTGGCAGGACGCTGTGGGTCCTGCAGGCACTTCTGCGTGGCTGAATTTGGGATGAAAGAGGAGCCTGTCCGTTGTTTCTCTGAAATTGTGCCAGGGGGATGAGCCGGAGCCGGGCTGCACAATCCTCCCAGTGTTGGGGCTCTGCTGAAGTTTGCCAGCACACAGGGATTACACACAAAATCCAGGCTCGGTGGGGTTTTTGTTTCTTTGTTGTTTTCTTTCTTCCTTTTTGTGTCGTTTCCCCTCTCTCCAGCTCAGCACCCTCTGGGATTTCAATCCCTGTCGCCCATGGTGCCTCCAGGAGATCCACCAGCAGGGGTGGCAAAGACAAGTTGCAAGACACAAAGGTGCAACCAGAGTTGTGAGAAAGAGAAGCCGTAAGGATATATTTTAGATTTTCCCATATCTCCAGAATTCCTATCCAGATTCTCCTCCTTATTAATCTAACACTCTGTAAACCCAACTGTAAATCTGTAAGCCCAATGCCTTTCTATGGATTATATAAAATGCTGAGACAAGCCCAGCCTGGCTCCTTCTGACCTGCAGTAACAGAGACATCATAAAACAGCCCTGACAGACAGCACCTCCAGGAAATCTCTTTTTTTTTTGGGAATAAAAGGAGCCTGTGCCTGCTGGGAGTTGCATGGTGTGCATGGAGCAGATTATCAGCACAGCTCTGCAGCTTCCTGCAGTGCTCAGATAACGCTGACTCCGTGCCACGGGCACTGCTTCCCACAGGCTTTTTCCTTCACCCCTTATTTCTTCCTTAATTTCCCATCCAAACTGATGTCATCTGTCGTCTTTGGGTAGTTTATCAAACACTGCTGATGTATCTGGTGCTTTTTGTTTATCAGGGTCTTGAACCTGACAGGAGGGTGCAGTCAGGTGGAGGTCACAGGAACAAGGGGAAGCAGCCTCAAGCTGTGCCAGGAGAGGGTCAAGTTGGTCATCAGGAGGAATTCCTCCATGGAAAGGGTGGTCAGGCCTTGGCAGGGGCTGCCCAGGGGGGTTTGGAGTCCCCATCCCTGGAGATGGCACTCAGTGCTCTGGGCTGGGTGACAAGGTGGGGATTGGACACAAGTTGGACTGATGATCTTGAAGGTCTTTTCCAAAATTAGTGATCCTGTGATTCTGTGATGTTTTCCTCATGCATGACCAGGTGTGTACCTGCTTTGGCAGAAAGGGCAGCCTGAGGCACTTTTGGGATGCTGGTTGAGCCGTGTGGATGTAGGAGAACGCAACGCCACACGTGGAGAGATCCCACATGCACAAACACACTCACGTACGTGCCCTGTCTGGGCTTTGGGGAGTCCCAGGAGAGACGAAGAAGGGACCACAGGCTCACTTTATCACAGTGGCATCATTCCCACACATACCAGCCGTGCATGTGCAATCTGACACCCCTCTTCAGTGCGAGCCAGGCTCCCCAGAGCGACGGCATTATCAGTCTTGGCTCCCTCAAAACTCCTCACAAATATAAATATGTCAGATGGCCAAATAAGGTTTAATCAATACCATAGTCAGGGCTTTCAATCCTCATGAAGTTAAAAGTTGCATACGCAAGTTGTCTGTAAACTTTGCAGGTCTTTTGGAACTCGACTCCTTGACACGAAGGTTAAGGCATGAAAAGTTGTGAAGGGTTTTATCTGCTCTTTAAGGTATTTATTTTTTAAAGAAGAGGAAAATTGAGCTCAAATATTTCAGTGGTTCAGTTCAGGTAAACACGTTTCTGCTCATTGCTTTTCCAGCTGCCTCCTCCAAGGTGAGGTAACCACACTTCCAGGGAAACTGCCACTGGGGAATCTTCCTGACCTAAAGGAGACTTCTGGGACCTCCTCATCTGCCTCCATCCCACTGGAATGTGTGTGCCAGGTCAGGGCAAGGTGCTGCTTTAGGCTGTGCAGATGCTCTGGGGGAGCATCCACAAGAGAGAGCAGCTGACATGGATCCGAGAGTATTCCCATAGCTGTGCCAGGTGTCCTCCACTCAGCTTCTGTTAATGGGTGAGGCAAAGATGTCCATCAAATGTCCCCTCTCCACTCAGATCACACATTTTTCCCTATGGATGTCACATCATTTGTTGTTTTCTCAGCTCCTTAACCAATTTGAGCCTCAGGCAGACTCACCAGACACATCCTCCTCCTCCTCCTGCCCACTCCTAAATCCTGCCGCTGGTTTTTACCTGCTGCCATGCCAAATTTCTTGAGAGTTTGGGGAAATTTCTGCTCAGTCCTTCCAAGGTTCCTCAGGAGCTGGAGAGGTGGGACAGGTCACGATGAGCTGTTCCTTTCCCCAGGTCACCCTCAGGCTCCCAGACCTGCTCCCATGGAGCCAGAGGCAGCAGCCTGGCTTGGCTTAGCCAGGGTAACCTGAGACACTCCACTTCTGCCATAAAACCCTATGGACTATAAATATCTCCCCATAGTGGAGAGAATTCTTTTTTGACACATTATATAATGGATGCAATAAAAAATATACTGCACCTGGCAGCCTTTCCGAGGCTTTCCAAGGCTTCCCTTCAGGAGCTCAGGCTGGGCTTTGATGATTTTTTTCCACTGTATGGCCAAAACTGTATTTAATGGGAAAACGGGAAGATGACTCTCCTGGGAAAGAACCCGTATTCCTCTTATAGAGAAGTGAAGAGACTTCCTTCAAAGTTTCCAACCCTTTGAAGCAACCTCAGCTCTGTGAGATCACAGAGGCTTTGCCAAGGCTGAGGTTTAAGTGTCTCCAGCAGGTTTGTGCCATTTTTAGTTTTTTCTCACAGCAAAATCTGTGCCAGGGTGAAGCTCTGTGCTCATCTGGTGACCTTCAGTGGTGTGTCCCCATGGCAGGTGGCTTCTGAATGGACACCAGTGACCAAGACTTGCTGCCAGCACGGCAGTGAGAACACAGAGCTTCCTTCTCCACACTTACAAAGCCAAAGAGATTCACAAAGAATTAAGGGGAAAAAATTAGCAAGATCCAGTTGGAGGGTTCAGAAGAAACGCTGTAGCCCCAGGCTAAGCTGTAAAGGGTTCAGACAGGGGCTGGAGGAGTGGATGGCTCTGAACACCACACGTGCCCAGGCAGCAGCTCTGGGCTCCAGACACATCCCTGGGCTCATGCCCACAGCCAGGGCTCACAACCCTGGCTCATTCCCATTTCTCCAGCTAAACATCAAAAGTCTCTCCTACCTCCTGAGTCCTTCTAGCTGTGATTCCTAACACGAGCAGGCTGTCAGTGTCCATCTCTGCCCTGGTGGGACCAGGCTTGACACTGTATTTCCAGGAGCAGCAATGACAAAGGAGAAACCTCTGCTACCAGAGTGAGAAATGAGAGCTACAGGCATGGCAAGAGTCAGTGTCACATCCAGATGTTTCACTGTCCTGGGTCGCAAGGTGTTGGTGGGGGTGTGTATTCTATTCCCATCTGTCAGAGGTAGGGCAGTTCTCTTCTGTTCATTGGGCAGTTTTTTCTTAATCTCTTCCACAACCAATCCTCCCTCCAGGAGATCTCTTCTGTTCATGGGCCATTAATTATTAATTATCTTCTGTTCATGGCCAGTGAGTGTCCCTGCATGACTGATAAAAATCCATCATCCCATGGGGAGAGGCTCCGCCCAGGGGAGGAGCCAAGCATTCCTACCTGGATACAATCTGAGATTTTGGGACACCACAGCAGCCTTCTCCACTGCATTCCCAGAGGAGCAGCTTTCTGCCCCACTGCATTCCCAGAGGAGCAGCTTTCTGCCCCACTGCATTCCCAGAGGGAGCCCAGGCCCATCTCCAGCAGCCCTGGAGCTTCAGAGGAAAACTCCAGCCTTGTCCAGGATCCTGCTCCAGCAGAAGCACAGCTGGCACTGCAGGAGGGCTGAGCCCCCATGGAATGGCACTGCTGCCACCACCCTGACCCACAGGCTGCCAGGGCCTGCTCTGACTCTGTTTTGTATTACTGCATTTTTTGTTTTATCTTTATTTTCTTCCCTAATAAAGAACTGTTATTCCTGCTCCCATATCTTTGCCTGAGAGCCCCTTAATTTCAAAATTATAACAATTCAGAGGGAGGGGGTTTGCATTTTCCATTTCAGGGGAGCCTCCTGCCTTCCTTAGCAGACACCTGTCCTTTCCAACCAAGACATTCACCCATCAGGTTTAAACTCTCTCATGTGAGTAGGAAGCTCCAGAAGCCACACTCTTCATTCCAAAGGGAATCCCAAACCAGCTGTACCTTTCAAAGTGCTGCAGCATTGCTGCTCGCTCCGGCCAGCTCCCAGATTTTGGCCGGAACAGAGCCAGGAGCTGAAATGCCATAAAGAAGACGATGACCTCGTGTAGAAGGGCGGTAAGGAGGGGTCAGCTCTGCCCCTTTGCCTGTGCCCAGTCTTTCGAGGCACTTGGCAGCGTTTGGGGTGTCTGTGACACCCAGGCAATGCCCACCTCTCCCTTGAGGCCGCTCGCTCGGCTGCCAGCGCACAACAGCAGTCCGTGTCTTACACTGGAAAACTGGCACATCCCTGGGAAAAAAGAGTCTTCTCCAAGTCTCTTTGTCTCCATATAATTAAGCTCAATACAACAAAGCATCCAAGTGGGGGGAGCGTTTTGGAGGGTTCTCAAGAGCCACGGTCACGTCTGTAGCACAGGAAGGTCTGTGTAAAACTATTGATCGCCGATCTCGTTATTTATATTTCCCCACAAATATCGCCCCTCACGTTCCCAGATGCATAATGGGTGTCAAGAGTAAGAACCTTGGAAAATAAATGGAAAAAGTTACACTAGCAAATGGCTTGTTTATGCCATAGTTGGTATTAGGCAATTAATGGTGGGATGAAACATCGCAGTGCTGCTGAAAACAAAAAGCAATGCTGGGTAAAGAGCATTTAATGAGCACGTTTTATGTCGTCCTCAGCAAGTTTACTGCCAAGCCACAAAAGACATTTATACACACTCCCTTTTGTCTCTAATGAAAGGGTCAGGGCTACTCGCTTCTGGGGAGATTTATGAGTTAAAAAAAAAGGAAGCATAAATGTAATGGTTTAAACTGGAAATTCACCTCCTCGAAGGAGCAGTTGTTTAAGGTGGGAGAGGTTTCCTGGGTGGGGCCAGTCCCAGCACAACCAGGTGCAGATCAAACACCTCCCCACAGAAAGATGGGGCTCGGTGACAGCCAGCCACAGGGACCTATTGTACAGCTCCAATAGCCAGATATGCCAAATATCTGACATTCCAAAATCTCCACTATTAATGAGGTGAGATCCTGAGCAACTGGGGAAAAAGGAGACTGAAATAATATATTTTTTTTGCCAGGAGTCACTACTCTGCTGTGCAATCCAGGGCAGGTTCCCAGCCCGTACAGAGGGGGATAATGCCTAAATCATTTTAAACCAGAAAAATTACCTGGTCTGCTGCTTCCCAAAACTCATTTTGTACATCTGTTTCTCCTACGTATTTCAAACACCCCCACTCTCAGCTGAATATTGGGAAAGGTCAAAGCCAATGCTGAATATTGGGAAAAGTCAAAGCCAACGCTGCATTTCCAAGCACAGAATGTGCCAGGATGGTGCTATGGAAGGGACAGGTACCTCCAAACACAATCCTTAGAAGAGATCCAGGTCTTTTTTCCTCTCCTTTCCTGCATCTCTGCCACAGGAGCCTATGGAATGCTCCTCACTTTCCTCCTCCTCATCCAGACACAGCCCCAAGGCAAGGCCAGCACGGAGCCAGGTGGGAACAGCCATGGGAAGTGTTCAGGGAAGGGAGTTGTTGTCCTTGTTTTCCTTATAATGAATCTTTCTTTTAGGTGCGAAAAAAATAAAAAAGACCTTTCAGGCTATTTCTAGAAGGGAGCTTGCTAAAGTGCTCTGTCTGGGAGATACAGGCAGGAAGGAATGAGCTGCCAAGGGCCTGGAAAATGGTGTATTCACAGAACTCCACAAGTGAGGTATCAAACACATGGAACCTCACAGAAACCTCAGATTCCTGCTGAAGAAAATTCTGGGTAAAGTGTGAACATTTTCCTAATGAATTTATCCCTAACCATGAGCATTCTGTACTCCAGTTTTTTAACCATTTCTTCAGTCTAAAAACACACATTTTTTAGGTGCATATCCTGTTGCACCAGAGACCACAAAGTGAAAAGCCATGTCTTCTTCTCACATAAGTACAAAACCATCTCCAGCATTCTTCCAGTAAAATCCTTAGAGTTTTCTGGGGATTCATTTTGCAGGTTAAATGTAAAAAATGTAATTTTATGGGCGAGTTTATCAAGACAAATCCTAACCGAGCTCCTGAAAAAATACAAATCAACACACAATGCCTGATTTTGCCACACGTGACTGGTTTGGGCTGCACAATTCCATGACTCGCCAGCTAAAGAGCAGCCTGACAACATCTGAGATGGCAGGAAATAGTGGGAATTCAAGCTTCTCCCGGTGAAAACAGCAGAGGAAGCGATGGAGAATTTGCAGCTGGTAAGGAGAGGTATCCTCTAATGACACACATCTGGCATCCATCGCCTCGGCATCTGCGGGGCTGAAACCCAACACCCCTCACACAGCACAATGGCATGCCAAGGAAAGGCACAACGTCCCCGGATCCTCTTTAACTGCTAAGAACCCTCCTGCCCCTTCCTCCACTCAACCCAGCGAGGGGAGCCCAGCCCCCGCCGGCCGCTGCCTTTCTTACTCTGGGCTCGGTTATTTTGGCCCTTTGATCTCTGACAATCAGATCAGGCCCATGAATCACAGAACGGACTCCCATTATCCGTGATTTGAAACAGCTCCTGGCAAGGAGAGCTGGGTTGGTCCTCTGGGAATGGTCTAGCCAGTATTTAAGCAAGCCGTATAAATCTCTAAAGGAAAAGAATCCCTATTTTTGCTGGCAAACACGGGTTATTCTACTTTTTGCATTAGCAGAGCCCATCTGCAGTGGGGTCCCACCTCAAACCAAGGCTCTGCCACCTGCAAGACCTCCTGGAGATGCCATGATTGAAGGCACCTGGGAAAGGCAGATTCCCTTAGTGGGGTGAAAACCACCAAAAAACTGCTCCCACCACCAACCTCCTGGTAGCCACTCATGGGGCTGGACCAGCCAATGGCCCCGTGCAAGACAAAACCCAATGCCCGAAAAATTGCAGCGTGCCAGGCTTTCCAGCCAACATTCCAGGGTAAACGGAAAGTCAAGCACAAAGGAATGACTTCAGAGAGCAGCTCGGGGCCAGCAGCCCCGGCGCCCGGCCCGTGAGCCTGCGCGACGCCGGCCGTGGAGAAGGAGCTCGCTTGGCCTCTTGGCATCCCGTGCCGGGCCTGCTGCTCCAGCGTGGAGTGGAGGGTTTCCAGATCCATGGGTTTATTGGCTTGGAGAGGCGGGAAGACAGGCAGTCAATATCCATTAACGTGCCGCAAACTAGAAACACCTGTTGGCCTCCAAAGCTGGGTTTTGGCTGGTTTACAGAGAGCGAGGGTCGAACAGGTGCCCCTGTGGCCAGCGGGAACGTTGAGGGCTTGCAGAGGCCCCACAAATATTGAATCATGCAAGGGAAAAGCGGCCGCACCGTTACACGCAGCACATGTGTCACTGTCTGCAAGCTGAGCCACGGGAAACTGCAGCCCCATAAAATTAAGTGTGTCTGGGAGGAAACCAGCCATGCTGGGGCTGGGGAATCTCAGCCCAGAATGGTGAGGGTCCCCTGGACTCTCCTTTCAGTCTAGAGATTCCTCTGCTGAAGAATGTGCAGGGAGAACCAGTCCCAGGGCCACGGCTCCAGCCCCAGCACGGCTTTGATGGTTCATGTGGGTCCATTCCAACCCAGGATGCTTTATAATTCTATAATTCCATGATAAAGAAGCTGCAGAGGAACAAACTCCCTGAGCTGGTGCTTTGAGCCTGATACCACTGATGCAAGAGGAGTCCCATTTTCTAAGGTAACATTTTCCATCTGAACTTTGTAGAACTGTAAAAAGTGACCATAAAAAACTCCTTCACTGGCTGGTTGTCACCTGGATTTCTCTGTGGGGGTTGTTAGTGGGTGATTTTCTTCCTTCTCCACTATCAAACAACTCAGTTTCTATCCAGGCTGCTCAGAATATCAAGCTCCAGCCCAAGGGAAAAACACAACAGGAACTCGAGGCACTGAAACTTGGATCAAGAATGTGTGGAAAGTGTCCTCCTTTCCTCACATAATTCACATGGATTAGACCTTTGGGGAAGGAACCCTCTGAGCATCTTCCCAGGAAAAAAAAAGGTATTTGTAATGACTGGAATCTCAAGATGTGTTTGTTTCTGAATTATTAAACCCATTATACTGTTGTGCTGGGGCCATGCAGCATGGGAGACAAAACAGAAACACAACAAACAAGGAAAAAAATGAAAGGCAAACCTGTTACTGAGGTGAGGATAAAGCATTTCAGAGGCTGCTTCAAAGATGTTATCACCTGCCAGAGAATACGGCTTTAAAACAATGCCCCAGAGAAAGCAGCACTTAATGAATTAAAAAAATGTTTTCTCCAACCTTTCCAAACCCAGAAACGGAAAGCATAACATACCAATGATTTATTGGAGAGTGGGCTGTGTGTTTAAGCATAAATTAATTCTACAAATTCCAGGCAGCTTTGCAGCACTGCTTCTCGTTCCTGCTGTTGCCCTCACTCCTCATCTCACTCTCCAATCCTCCTGTTTCACTTGGAACCTGGCCCTTGTGCCCGTGGCTAGTGTGGCTCCCACACCACTGATTTGCAGCAGATCCTTTGAAAACAAGGGAAGATTTGGTGAATGATTGCATTTGATGGTCTTAAAGGTCTTTTCCAAACTAAAGGATTTGATGGTTCTGTCACAGTCTGGGAGTCAAGCTGTTCCCTGTCATTTCTCTTTTGAGAATCCACTGAAGACCTGAAGATTTTAGTCTCTCACAATCATGTTCTCTCTCATTGCAAGAAACCAGTAATTGGTGAGGAACTGTGAGCTTGGAATGGTCTTTGGCTACCTGACCAAGGGGATGGGCTCAATCCTCTCCAGAAACGATCCAAGAATTCAGCTTTAATTCAGTCTCCTTTGCATTTGTGTAACAAATCCTTCTTATTACCAATTACACGATGGGATCCCAGTGGTCCAGTTACACTGGAGCATTTCACATTGCCTGGAAAAGAATCCATTCTCCTCCATAAATGTCCCTTGACTCACCTCTGAGCTCACAAGCCTGGCTTTCCCCGGGTGGTTTACGGGAAGAAAACACCTCGGGCAGACTCTCAGAGCCATAAACTCTGCCCAGCCCTCACCCAGCTCTGCAAGAGGCTGTGGTTTTGCAGCCCTGGCCCCTGTTTAATTGGTCACAGCCGGCTGGGAAGCTGCAAGGAAATCCTTTGCAGGGAGATTAGAGCGGGGGCTGCCGCTCCGCCACGGGACCGTGGCAGAGGAGGGATCACGGGAGGTGCCGGGAGCTTCAGCGCTCACCGGAGGGGATGCAGCGCTTTGAAGATGCCATCCAGCACTTCACATGACTTGGCCCAAGGTACCCATCCCTCACAACAAAGCAGGGCTTTTGTCTTCTTCAGGTGGCTCAATGCGTCATTTCCTTCCAAGTTTTCTTACCCTTGGCAGATCTTAACATGAGGAGCAGTAAAGATCTGTGTGAACCTTTCAAATCAGTGCAATGCCAGTGAAAAGATTCCACTCTGATTTATTTGCCAAAACTTAAGCAGAGGGCTACAACTCTTCCAAAGGACTTGAGCCGTATATTTTCTTCAACCCAATATGAAAATCTCTTTTAAATGATCATGAAATCCTTAATTCTTGACCTCAGCCCAAGGAAAGCCTGAAAAGAACAAAGCCAGCCATATTTCAAATCCACCAAAGCCCATCAGATTTAACTCTGCTTCACCCACTATCGTGTTCCTTTAAACAAATGGCCAGCAATACATTTGCCTCTTCACGCTCTCCATCACTCACCAATGGAGCTGGACAGAGCTGGACAACATCATACACGTCCAAAAGGCTGTTGGTGTACTCCAGTTCACCTTTAGAAACTCAGATCATATCAACGACTCAGTTATTCCCAGAGGTATTGCCCTGCAGCTCCGTGGAGGCCGGAGGTGGTGCCAGGTGCCGTGTTTGACCAACACATCTCAGTGAAGGACTCTGGGCCTGGGGTCACCCCGCAGGTACAAGTCCCAGGACGCTTCTTTTTCAGGTACAACAACAGACGTTCCCCCGGCTCCAGCACACTCTCTCTTTTCTTCCAAACTCCCTTTACAAAAGATGGTTTTTAGCTGAATAAGCCCCTGCATTGCCTTGGCTTGTTTCCTCTCACAGATTTCTTCAAAGAGCTCAGCCCTACCTGTTTGCCAGCTCTTAAATACCATGCTTGGCTGATGGACAAGCCGATAGCACAGGACGTGGCCAAGCTCTGCACAAGCCGCCCTTGTTCCACTGCCTTCCCGAGCCAAAATACAAGAAAATCCCAGCAGGAATCTCCTTTGGCCTCACACTCCTCTCCCCTCCCAGCAGAAGGCTAACCTTGTGAATCAGGAGGCTGCTTATAAATAAAAGTATTCGGACTTCTTGGCTGCTGGAGAAGTGCTCTGCTTAATTTAGCCCTGGTATTATTAACCGTGGATTCTCTCCAATGAGCTGACAGCTGAAGAACAATTGCAACCATTTAATTCCACAAAACGGATTTTAAATTGGCCTCATGCACTGGAAGCATCGATCACAGTATCTTGCTACCGTCATTCTGAAGTCTGCACTGGGCTCTCCTTGGACTGGGGAAGTCACCTGAGTCTGAACTGGCGCTGTCACGCGAGTCTCTCCATCTTGGAAAGAGCATCTGGCTCCTGGATCCAAGAAAATACTGCCTGTGCTTTCCTTTGCTTCCAAAGACTAAACCCTTCCCGTCTCGACTTCCAACACCTCTGAGTGTTTCGCAGTCCCATGTTTCTCTGGCCTCCCTCTCTCCCAGCCCTAACACATCCAAAGGCTTCCAACTGAACAGCTCCCGAGAGATTAGCAGGAGAAATCAGGTCCTTAGTCAATCAAACAACGCCGAGGGCACATCAAAGGCTGGGTAAATGAGGGCAGTGCTATAAAAGAAAGAGACAACAGTGGTCTCCTGAAGCAGGGTGACAAAGCCACCCGAGCAGGCCTCCAGGCACAGACACTAATCACAGCCCTGCTCGCCACAGCTGACCTCTCCTTTGTGCCAAGCCAAGGGAGGTTTGGGCTGGCCCATGCTTCAAAACACAGCCGGGCTAATTAGGAACGGTGCTGGGCCCCCGGCACGGCGCAGTTCCCACGTCAGAGCCCCTGGAGCCTGAGTGTTGCTGAAACAATCCACTCAGCTGGGAGGTTCCAGTAAGCGAAGGGTGAAGCCGAGCAGCTGATTTACAGCAGGACACACAAATAACACCAAAAACACCCACCTTCCCAGCCCCGTCACAGCCGCCTCCCACACACACAGCTCCTGTCCTGCTGCACTCGCTGGGGTGTGATGGGCTCACCAGCACCGAACCCCGGAGCGCTGGGTGGTCCAAGGATTCCCAGGAAGGCTGGGCAGGCTTGGAGCAGAGCCCAGGCTCCCCGACACCCCCTCCCTCCAGCAATGAGCCTGCACTGAAAGGTCATTTACGTCCAAGCCCCCAAAAAGGAGCTCTAAAGGGAGCCTCACCCCAAACTTTGAATGCTCCATTTACAACCCTTTCATCTACCAAGGATGGAAGATACCAAAGGAGTTCAGGACAACTCAGCTGCTTCCTCAGTCTGTGGTCACTGTAATATTCACAGAATCACAGAATCCCCAGGTTGGAAGAGACCCTCAAGATCATCAAGTCCAACCCAGCCCCAACACCTCAACTAAACCCTGGCACCCAGTGCCACATCCAGGCTTTGTTAAACACACCCAGGGATGAGGACTGCACCACCTCCCCGGGCAGCCATTCCAGAACTTTATCACCCTTTCTGTAAAAAACTTTTTCCTAATATCCAACCTATATTTCCCTTGGTGCAACTTGAGACTGAACTATTGTCCAGGTCAACCTCTGCTGCATTTTGCTGCAAAGCAAAGCTCACCTGATGGCAGGTGGACAAGCAAGGGAAAAAAATATCAATTTTTACACCGACAGCATCTGACAGGATCAAAAAGCCACTAAGAGGCAACAGAAAAGGTGTTGAAACCTGGACAGGCACATGCAACGCTCTGCAGAGCTTCCTGCAGGAGCTCACAAAGCCCCACCGAGGGCTGTGCCTTCACCACGAGGTGATTTAACCCAGAGAGTGAGGGAATGTTCTCCCTGTCAGCAGCTCAGGAGAGCAGGAAGGACAGCACCTCACCCTGGAAGGCGAGCACTGGGGAGCTGCTGGCTGCCCAGCCAGGGTAAACACCCGGCTGCTGCTGCTCGGGGCTGGCCAGCAAAAATATCCCGTGCTGAAAGCTCTGATAGGAGTCTGGCCAGGACAGGGAGCGTCCTGCCTCTAAAGCAAACACGTCTGTATTTCTTTCCAGGCAAGAAAAAACGGTTCCATTCGGATCAGGCCCAGATTTCTTGAAGATGAGTGGCGCATGGAACAGCACAGCCTCGCTCACATGGGTTATTTTCATGTCCTTTTCACCAAACAGCCTCGTCCTGCCCACATCCAGAGCCACTCCAGCCCAGTACTCCACCCTTTCTCAAGGAGGAACCGTCATCTCACACACCAGGATCGTTCCTCTGGCAGGTGACAGATAAGGAAAGAATGAGTCGCTGATGAGGTGTCCCTCCCCAAAGCAGCCTCTCATCCTATTAGGAAAATCCAGCACAAATGTTGACTGATGAGCAAAGCCAACCACCCAGAGCACTTTTAACAGTGGAAAAGAAGATCAAAATCCAGACAAATAGGCTTTTCACCAGAAATTTGTCCAAAAAAGGTATTTACCAAAGAGAACCATTGACAGGAGGCAGTAAGAAATTGAGATGAAGGGAAGGATGATCTTGTGACTGGAGTCTTCCTGTATCCTCAATCAGCACATTCTCTGTGGCAAGGACTGTGAGTTTTGAAAAATGCTACAAATAACAAAAAGCATCAAGAAACAGACAAAAATAATATAAATTTTCTGCAAGCTAAGGCTAATACAGCTGTTTCATTGGTCTTTTGGAATTTTTCAGGGGCAACATCTCTTTAAAAGCAGGATAGAAACCATAGTTAAAATGAAACTGGAAAGTAAGGAAAGCTGTCTGAAGGTGCTTGCAAAATGAACACTGTTCCCAGTCCCCTGTGCCTGTATCTGTCCTTCACCTGCAGGTAATGAAGATGCTCAAACCTTTACAAATGATAGGCCTGGGAAACAGCAAAGTGCTGTCTGGCAGAAGGGGATGGCAGGGAATGGGATGGCAGGGGGTCATCTCTGCCCTGGGTGTGAAATACAAATCACCCAGGAATGAAAATAATTTGAGGCTGCAAATGCAGAGGAATGCTCCTGGTTCAGCTGAGCTTTCCTCTGCCAGGAGGCAACAGGGCAATTAATGCTTTACAAACTCAGGACAAGCTGCACAAAGAATGATTTATCCCCTCTACTTCACATTCTTGCCTGTTCCTTGTAATTAGTTCACTCCAAAATGCCAGAGCTTGGTCTGCTTTCTGCCTTTAACTTCAGGTAGCAGAGCCACAATTTGTGTCCTTGTGTATCCTTGGCCATCCCTTTTTCACAGCCCATTCCCACCACTCTGCTAAAATGGTGACAGTGGGATCTGACAACAGATATTCAGGATCTCAGACCTTGATTTAAAATATGACAGGTGTGTTACACCCAAAGCTCCAACTTCAGGTCCCTGGTGCAAGGCAAATAACATCAGTGCCACTCCAATGTTTTCTCTCCTCCAAATCAAGCCAACCATTTCCCTTTTAATCAAATATTGGGGGTCTCCAAAATGTGTATTCAATTTTCAAAGCTGCAACCAATTATAACTGTGGGAATTGCTAAACATTTCCAAGTGTGCAAACGCTTTTTACCTCTCAGGTTTTGCACAGGAAAACATTTACCCCATCAGCTTGGATGAGAGAGGACGTGTGTGTTCCCTGCACTGATTGATCCACACTTCATTCACCCTTTTGCCCTTGGTTCTGATTACTCAGGGTTAGGGGATCCAAGGTTTTGATAAAATGCTCCTCTCCAGCCCTTCCAGGTCAGCTCCCCTACCTCCACACATCTCTGGTTCCAAAAGAGGACAGAACTGAAGGTCTCAGAAGGAACAAACAGGGTCACGGATGGTAAAGAAAAACGTCTCATTATTTAATAAGGTGCTATCAATCAGCATTGTCTGAAGATGATGTGAGCAATCACTACTGCCCTGGACTGTTGGAACCCTGATCACTGAGAATTTTGGACTTTCTGTGCTGCCAGGCACTGACCCCCAGGAGAACACTGAATTTAACCTGAGGCCTTGGAAAAGGCTCCCAAAATGGAATGATAGAACTGGGATTGTGGCTGTGGAGTTTGAATAGAAGTGTGTAACATCACAGGGTGGAAAACTTAGAGTTTAAGAGTTTAGAATATAGGAATATATATAAAACAAGATGGAGGTTTTAGGGCAGAGGCTGGTCCTTCTTCTTCACCTTCCTCTTCATGGGTTTGGATGGTTTTGTGTAATTGGATAAAAAAGTCCACATTGTGGGCATGGGTAGTTGTTTATTGGGTTAAAAATACAAATAATTGAGGTGCCATTTCTTAATTGGACAGGCCTTAGAAGGCCTTGTAGAGAGAGAGATACAGCTCAATTTTTAGTTTGTTAAAGTGCTGTAGAACTCACAGTTTGTAAGACTGTAATATAGATAAAAGCTAATAAACATCTGAGTCCAAACAAGGAATACCATCTCACACATTTAATCCCAACCCTAATAAGAAAGAAGATAAAAAATTCCACACTGGACCTTGCAAATTCAGCAGTGAGAGGGAGGAAAGAGACAACCATGTGTCCCTGCAGTCCAAGGAACATGTTCTCAGCCCAAGGAACATTCCAGCTTTTCAGGGTTTGCTATGAACTATCGTGTTCCCAAACCAGAACATCTGTGAGCCACCAAATATAAGAAACTCAATAACCTTCAAGAGGGAGCTTGTTTATCTCACAAAGGTTAATTAAATAAAGCTTAGCAGCCCCAAAATGCAGCCTGGCCAAAGATACGAGGTCGTTCCTTTCCGAGGTGGCCACACTGCCCTGGGCTCAGCTCTCCCCACAGGCCGTGACCCCAGGGTTCTTTGTTTGACCCAACGTTAATCAGCTTCCTTCTCTGATTCCGGCAAATCCCTCCACGGATGGCAGCCAGGAATAAAGGCTATTGTACAGCACGGAGCTGTGTTTCACAGCAAGTCAGGAGAAGTATTTCCTATCCAAACATCCAAGTTCCCCAAACATCACAAAAGCCAAGAGGAGATTGTTGGAGTTTTGCAGATAAAACAACAGCGACGGTAAAACGTAAATAAATCAGGGCATCCCTCGCTCCAAAGCCTCTCCTCTTCCAGCTCGGAATTAAAGGAGGAATTTGGCAGGGCTGCTTACCGTGCTGGCAGTGAGGGCCCTGGAAGCCAGAGGAGCAGTGACAGAGCTGCGAGGATCCCTCTTGGCAACTCCCACCATTGAGGCAAACTCTGTAACCGCAGGCGGCTGCAAGGAGGAGGACGAGGATGATCCCACGCTCACCATCAGAAGGGCAAACACCCCATCCCTGGTGATATGCCCAAAGCCCCAGAGAACACTTGAATAGTCATAAAAAAGCACTGTTTAACTGTTGGAACCCTGGTCACTGAGAGTTTCAGACTTTCTGTGCTGACAGGCACTGACCCCCAAGAGAACACTGCATTGAGCTGAGGCCGTGGAGAAGGTTTCCAAAATGGAATGATAGAACTGGGATTGTGGCTGTGGAGTTTGAATAGAAGTGTGTGATATCACAGGGTGGAAAACTTAAGAGTTTAAGGGTTTAGAATAGTAATATATATAAAACAAGATGGAGGTTTTAGGGTGGAGGCTGATCCTTCTTCACCTTCTTCTTCTCCTTCACCTTCTCCATGGGTTTGAGTAGTTTTGTGTAATTGGATAAAAAAGTCCACATTGCAGGTCACGAGTGGTTGGTTATTGGGTTAAAAGAAAAAATAATTGAGGTGTCATTTCTTAATTGGACAGTTAATCCTTAAAAGGCCCTGTAGAGAGAGATACAGCTCCATTTTTAGTTTGTTCGACTGAAGTGCTGTAGAACTCACAGTTTGTGAGACTGTGACAGAGATAAGAACTAATAAACATCTGAGTCCCAACAAGAAATACTGTCTCACACATTTAATCCCAACCCTGGCAAAAAGAAGTTAAGACTTGACATTTAACCATTTTGATGTCAAATTTTGAAAGTTGATGTTTTCTTTTGCTTGACAGTGAGGTGCTCAACGCACAAAGTCTCAAAATTTAGGATAGGAAGGAAATTACCTCAGGGAATGGCCAAGGGCTTTCCTTGAGAATCATAGGAGAACATCAGGGCTGTGGTGAAAGGATGCCTTTTCAGCCAACAAGTGGATAAAACAGCCAGAAAACGAGTCATGCAAGATCTCGAGGCAACAAATACAAGTTACTTGGGCTGAAATTGGAGGGATCTTTCTAGAACAGTCCACTGGGAGCTGCTCCCACCTCTGCACCAAGCTTTGCCGGGAGCTGGCTGCCCCATCGTGGCGTCACCTTCGGGCAGCCCAGAGGATGAAATGGAGCTAAACTGTAAGTAAGCCTGAGCAGCCACGTTTCTCTGTTCTCACCCAGCGGAGTGTAAAATGGACACGGAGACACAGAATGCTCAATTAGGCTTCTGAAATCCACCTTTCCAAATCGTCCCCATAAACCCACTAACAAGGTTACGGTTTTTCCAGGGGAGTGTGCACTTCTCATAAATCATGAAATGCAGCCCATGGTTTATATTTCCCACTGGGGAATGCTGATCTCAAATGCAGAAACGTTGTGAACAGGGGCACTGTCATGTGTGTGGTGCTTTGTTGGGGGGTAAGGATGCAGAACAAGCATCCATCTTCCTTTCTAAATCTGTTTAAAGATTTGCACAATGAAATTTTCTCTCTGTTCACTGATCTGGACAGAGCTGTGGTGACGGCCAGCTCCTCTCTTCATTCTTTTTCCCTCACCTCCTCTTTTCCTCCCATTTTTCATTGAAGAAACTGCTACAAACTCAAGAGGGATGGGACTGATAGGAATATATCTCACAAAAAACCTGGCAAACCTGGAGCAAAGAGCATCAACTGATGACACAGATCAAGATACACAGGGGTGGCCCCTGGTCCAGCAGCTCCCTCTCACCCACCCCAACCCTCTGCTGAGCCCAGGCTGGGCTGTGGAGAGCCATGGGCTAAGAGAAGCCATGGGGACCAATCTATTCCAACTGATGCATCCCAGGAAGGAACACTGCAGCCACCAATGGTGTCACAGGACCTTCAGGTCAGTTACCAACTAAACATACAAAGCTGTGATTAAATTACGACCCCTCGCTCAATCTGGGACCACCTGGTAACAATTACAGCAGCACTCGCTGAACCGAGGGTCCCCCACGCACGTGGGCTGTGCTGGCTGCAGCTTCTCCCTCCTATTTGCAAGTTGGGAGCCCCCCTGGCTTCTCTTCCCATTCCAGCTAAAGCTGTAACTAATTAGTGACAGAAAAAGCAGGTCTGTGATTACACATTTCATTTCGTGTCATTATAACTGGCACCCCGCGCAGGCTTCCAGAATGGCTCCAAAATTCTTGGCACAAAACCGCCCACGCCGGCTCCAAAACACTAATTGTGCACTCGGAGAAAAAAGGGATCACAGATGGAAACAGTGCAAGGCAGGGGTTGCAGTTTTGGGGCAGGACAGCTTGTGCACACCAGGAGATAAATCTGCAAAGTTATCAATTGTCAAAGACAACTAAAAAAGTCTGAGGTACCCACACGAAATCCAAGCTAGGAAAAGGCAGGGATTACCTTCCCAAAAGGAACCCAGAGCTGGTGGGTGTCAACTTGTCACGCCTGAAAAATCAGTTCTAACCCACTGTACGTGGAAATCTAATAACCACGTTACTGCGTTCCCACTATTGAACCTCCCATATATCCAATATTGGCTCTGTTTTTTCCTACAGCAACACAATCGACTTCCTGATTTCCCCTCCGTGCTAAATCCTGCTCCTGGCTCACACAACACCTTCTGCCAAGGCTGCACTGACTGGGGAAGTTTTGTGATTTGGGAGGTTTTGTGATTAGGGAGGTTTGGCAAAGGTTTAGGTGAATGTGCCATTCTCCAAATATTCACATTTGCCATCAAAATACACCGTCTTGCCAGACAGAGCTATGCACCTGCTAAAAGGGGCTTTCTTCTATCAATTCTTTTACCACACAGGGACACCCTGGGTTAGGCCAAACTCCACAAACTTTGCGCCTTCGATGCACTAGAGCCGAAATCCACGAGCCTCAGCACTGGCTCTTTTAAGGACCTGATGATTTTTCAAACCCCCTCCCTCCAGAAGAGAAGATTATTTATAACACAAAGGTAGCATTGAAGCCCAAACACTCTCTCCTCGAACTAATGAACCCGTGATGAAATGCTGCTTCACAAAGCCAGTTATCTTCTCATCTAACGCTTTAGTCGCTTTCCATGGCCACGTATCCCTGGGGACTGCAGTGATCCCACACCAATCCCGTGCTGGAACTTGGGAAGTTCTTTGCCAAGCATCCTGCTCAGCCGAGCCGTGACGCCTGTGGGTTGCAATACTTCCCTGCACAGCGAGGCAGGAACAACTTCCCATCTCCAGGTGTGTGCCAAGGTGTTCCAGGGCTGCAGCCTCCAGGTTTTCCCTGCTCTGATCATGCAAGAGGGGCTCTCTTTTCTTTTAGTCCTTTCCTTCAGGCCTCAGCACCGTAAGAGGGAATGGGTTGCCTGGCCAAATGACACAGTGGTTTGGTTTTTCCTGAATCTTTCACCCTAAACACCTAAAAACCACATTTTCATGAGGGTCCCAGCAGAGCCAGGCCTGGCTCCAGGGAGCCCAACTCGCCAGCAGCACTCAGCTCTCAGAGCAGCTCAGCGAGACCCAAAGCATAACAATGGAAAATATTAGAAGCAATTTCAGCGACACAAATCAGGGGTTAGAAGACAGGGGTGTTATTCTTGGCAGTGCCCCAGATTTCCTGAATGAGCCGGACAATTCCCTGCTCTGTGCTGCAGGCTGGCACATACCGAGTGGAAATCATAATAACCTACTTCCCAGCCCGGGGGCGGGTGGGGGCTGCGGGTCTCCCCCTCTGTGCCCTCCAGGCCTCCTGCAAACGAGCTCCTAATTCAGAGCGACAGAGTTTAATGTGATGAAATTTGGGAAAAGGGTAATGACACTGTTCGGGGAAAGGGGAGAGAAAGAATAAATTATGGGAAGCGTCACCGCCTTCTGCTCAGAGGCCAGGCAGTGTCCTTTGTGAGAGCTCAGCGAGGCGGGATCCTCGGGAAGTCGAGACATGAGACTGATTTAGGAGGAAGAGCCATGAAGAAAAGCAATGTTTGGGCTCCCCGAGGTACAGCCCGGCCATCCCCTGCCTGGGCAGAGATGTGCTCCCAGGGGAGCCCACGATGGACTTTTGACCAGCACTGAGCTCCATCTCGGGCGAGAGGTTCAGGAGTTCAGTCACAGCCTTTCAGCTGACTAAACAATGAGCCTGCAGCAGCCAGGAGGTGATGGACAAAGCAAAGCCGCCTCTCAGGGAAATTAAACTGTCAGCCAGACACATTTCCTGCCGAGGCTTCCAACCTGGATCACAAGCCCAAGCTGCCCACCCCGTGATGGTGCACACGGTCAGGCTCTGGGGCTGTGCTGGGCTCCAGGGCCATGCCAGGCTCCAGGGCTATGCCAGCCTCCAGGGCTGTGCCAGCCTCCAGGACAGAGCAGGGCTTCTGGGCTGCGCCAGGCTCCGGGGTTGTGCCAGGCTCCAGAGCTGTGCCAGGCTCCAGGGTTGTGCTGTGCTCCAGGATTGTGCTGTGCTCCAGGATTGTGCCAGTCATTAGGGCCATGCCAGGCTCCAGAGCTGTGCTGGGCTCCAGGGACATGCCAGGCTCCAAGACTGTGTCAGGCTCCAGTGACATGCAAGCTCCAGGGCCATGCCAAGCTCCAGGGCCATGCCAAGCTCCAGGGCCATGCCAGGTTCCAGGGCTGTGTCGGGTTCCAGGAATGTTCCGAACTCTAGAATTGTGTTGGGCTCCAGAGCCATGTCAAGTTCCAGGGTTGTGCCAGGTTTGAGGACCCTGTCAGGTTCCAGGGCTGTGCCAGGCTCCATGGTTGTGCCAGTGAAACAAGCACAGCAGGTCCCCATGAGCACTCCTCCCTGCTTGCCAGGTGAGGGGTGGAGACTCAGTGGAGTTGGCAGAAAGAAACTCAGTTCAGTGTGGGGTAACTCACTCTGGAGCCTTTGAACAGGCCATTTGTGACTAACAGAAGTTTTTATTTTAATGGGGTGATTACAATTCAGCAGCTTTCTGCTCAGCACTAGGGATGATCCCATGGGTTTTCATCGTGTCTCAGACTGATGCCTCCTCAAATGAGCATTAATTCTCCTTCTTGCATAGGGCCAGGCTTTACCTCCACCTGAGCTGAAAATCAGAAGACAGCAGGACCTCACTTGGATAAAAACTTGAGTTCAGGACAACTTTGACCAGCTTTAGACCAGCAGCTCAGGCTGAGCTTCCCCAGGCCACATCACAACAGTGACAGTGCCACCCACACCAAGTCTAGTCATGGTCTCCTCTTTAGGCTCTTTACAGCTCTCCTTGGTGCCTTTGTGCCTCACCAGGTCCTTTCTGAAGGTGGCAGGGGCTGGCCCAAGAGCACAGAGGGGCTGTGGGTGGCTGAGCTGCTCCTCCACGCACATCAAGAGTTGCAGACTCAGAGGGACTCAGCTTTTCAACGTCTCCAGCTGAAAGTGGAGATCACAGATCTTGCCAGACGTGCAGGCCCCTCACCTAATCACCGAGGGCTTTACCTGTGTTATTGAACCCAGGTGGAATTTAAGTAGCATCTCAGAGGCCACTTGAAACCAGGCAGCTCAGTCTGAGAGTTAAACTATCAGAGATCAGGCAGGGAAAGAACCTGATGCCATCCTAAAAATGCAAAGGGTGCCTTGACTTCTGACCTCTCTCCTTCCCAAAGAGATGAACAGTCCAGGACAGAGGGCAATGGAAGGAACAAATCCTCATCTCTGCTACCACCAGAAGAGAAGGGACAAAAGACAGAACCCTGCCAGGGTCAGGGCTCCCTGCCTTCACCTCTGACAGCCCTGGGGGTGACAGGAGCAAGGCCAGCTGTCACCATTAGAGAGGGCACACGAGGAGAGGAACAAATCCAAATATTCTGTGAGACCAGTGAGGTCTCTGTTTCTATGTAATTTTCCATCTCTTTCTGAGCTATTTGCTCCTAGCAGAGCCCACAGCCTGCCAGTACTGTCCCCACAGCTGTGTAGTGGGGACATTTCTTCACCTGTAAGAGCTCAGAGACACAAATCTGCACGTGAGGAAGGGGAGGACAGCCCAGTTTTGCTTCAGACAGCCTCCAACCTATGCTAATAACAGTGAAAACCCCCAGTGCAGTGGCTGCAACAAGGCAAATTCCTCTTCCAGGCACCAGGATGGCTCTGAGAGCCCAAACAACTCTCCTGTCCTGGGGCAGGGTGCTGGGACCTCCCATGTCATAACAGTGTTCAGGATCACCATCAGTGTCAGACAGCACCACCATGCTCAAACAAGGAGCTGGCAGAGGGCCTTGGCTCGTTCCACACGAGCCTGCAGTGCTGAAAATGTCCCCTCACATGGGCTGGGGTGTCACTGTCACCCTTAGAACTGAAGGGATGGGACTGTTTTCGGGCTAAGAACGATTTATTGCTCAGATAAACATCAGTCTCAGAGGCTGTGAGATTTTAGAGGAGCAAGCACTCAGCCATAGCTCAAGAGTAGTCCCAAGTTCTTTGTTACAAGGCAATACAGAACTTTCTAACCCAATGGACAGTTGCCACAGAATTTATTTTGCTTCCCTAAACTATCACCTTTACTCACTTCTGCACTGTGGATACTTTTGTCCAATGGCTTCTGTCTCACTTGCACACATTGGCTTCTATTGTAACTTCTAAACTTTTAGCTTATTCCATACAACCACTCCCTTCCATTATAAACCCTTCACTGTTTTACCCAATACAGTTTCTCATTTACTTAAGGCATATTCTTTCTTACAACAATAAAATATAAATTTATGATTTTTCTGCCTAATGTCTGTGTATTGTATTTTCACATCAATCCAAGCTTCTTCCAAGGCTGCAGATCAAACCCTTCAGTGTCTCTGTGGAAGTTTCTGTTTTTCCGATTCCCACACTGGGTGTTTTTTTTATTTTTAAGGAGAAATGATGACCAGCAAAGAGCAAACAGAACCCCGCAGTGAGGAGATGCCAGTCCCCAAGGGAGAGCAAGATGTCCTCACTGGAGAGATTCCACTGCACAACAGCCCTAATTAAACTGTCAGCAGAGATGCCCTTCCCCTGCTCTGTGCTCCTGGAACACCATCAATGATCTCTGGAGCCAGATAGGAAGGGCCACAGATCCCGCTGACGTGCTCTGGCACAGCTCTGTGGCATTCAGCAGAGCCACAGCAGCGAGCACAGCCTGACCCCAGAGTGCTACACACCAACCAGAGAAACCTCCAGCATCCATAAATAACAGCCTGGCTGTGTGCCCCCGCCCCAGCACCTCACTGATGGTCGCTGACAATTCCCTCCCAGACCTTCCTACCCCTCCTCTGCTCCACAAGGACACACTGGTGCTGAGGCCAAAGCCAGCAGCAGGAAAAGCCATCACACCCCTGCAAAGCCACAGCCTGGAGCTCCTCGGGATGAGGGTTTAGTTACAGAGCCCAGGCATGTTCCCTGATGTGGGAAATAGAAACAAAATCTTTTAGAACATCTCTCAGTTACCCTGTCCCTGTAAAGCTAGGAACAATCCAAGAGCCCAGGACAGTGCAGAGATCAGCACACACACCCTGGCTGTCCCGTTTGCCCGTGGGATGCTCCTCCAGCTGCTGCCTGTGGGGGTCTGGACACAGAGAGCACAATTCCCACCTCAGCCCTCACCTGGTGGCTGCTCTCCTGCTGCTCTCAGGGGCTCAGAAGATGATTCACAGAGCAATGTAATTTTATTTTCTGCCCCTGGAAGTGCCCCTGCCTGTGCTGAGGGCTGGCAGAGATCAGCTCCCTGTTGTGCCTGCAGCACTTGAGGTACATAAATACCTATTTTTCTGTCCCAGAAACAAGGTTACAGCATGTCCTGGGTGTGAACCCGGTGGTATCCAATTGGGTTTGAAGGGCTGAATGGGGACAGAGCTCACCATCTCCAGGTCATGATCCACCTCAACCTCCCCAGCAGCTCAGCAGCAATTCCTGCAGGAGTTTTTGGGCTGGTGTCACTCTGCTTTTGTCCCTCTCTTCTCCACTCCAGCCCAGGGCTGCAGTGAGCAGCCCCTGAGGACCATTCCCAGCCCCGGTGATGAGAAGGATGAGTTCAGAGCGTGCCCTGAGCAGCTCTATTTCCTTTTCTCTGCTTCCTTCCTGCATGGAATTACTCATTTCCTTGGCAGGAAAACTCATTACAGAAGGTGCTTTTCTGAGTTCAGCTGAGGTTATTATCTGCTCACTGACAGGGGTTACGAGGCACCCGTGGAGCTTCCTCTCCCCAGTGGGTTGCTCTCCTGTGCCACAGCTTGGAATTGGAAGAATAAAGACTTGTTTGACACACCTTTTTATCCCTTTTTGGTTTAAAAAAAATCCTTTGCTACAAGCATCAAAGCCCGGGGAAGGCACAGACAGCCTCTCCACAGAACAAAAGGCAAGCAGCTGTGGGAGACACTTTCCTGTCTTGGAGGTCAATCCCAGTCCTGCCTGCCTCCACAAGGATTTCTGAATCCTCTGATTCCCCTGATGGCAGCGCAATCATTTCCCCAAAATGCTCTGCTGGTTCTCCTGCCTATCAGTAAAATCCAAAGCTGCTTTTCTGTGAGGAAGGAGGAGAGCACCTCCAAAGTCAAAATCAGAAAATAATCAGGCACCGAGGCAGGGAATTGATCCCACAGCACAAGGAGAGCGCAGGGCTCTGCACAAGGTAACATTTGGTTCTGCACATAAGTTTGGTTCAATTCAAGAGGTTTTTCCTTGCTCTCAACACCTCAGAAGTAGTTCCCAGTTAAATGTTTCCCCAGCTGGATGTGGCTGCAGGGTTTAGGGAGTGACACAGCAGCTGTCTCCTGTGTCAGACAGAGGATCTGGAGGGAAATAGGGAATGTGGGGCCCACGGGGATAAAGCTGCCTCTGTCTTCTGCAACAACAGCATAAAATCATCTCATAGGCTGATATTTGCACATCCCCATCGTGTGCAAACCTGAATACATCTCGCAGCTTCCCCCACAACTGGGGAGGACACACTCCCATGCCTGTCTGGCAGGGAATTGCACTGGAAGAGAGCAGGAATCCAGCCACAGAATCCCAAAGCCTCAAGTTCTGGGTCTCCGCTCCAGACCTGACCAGTGCCACCCCTTCCCCTGTGGCTGTGTGCCCCCCCCTCCAGGCTGACCCTGCAGAATCACCACCCTGAGCCCAGCTCACCCTCTGGATACAGGAAACCTCTCACGGGGGCAGCTCCAACTCAGCCAGTCTCAAAATAACAAACCCAGCCCCTGATAAACCTTCTCAAAGGAGTTTCCAGAGCTTCTGCCAGTGGCACAATTGGAAACATCAATTTGGCCTTGATTTTAAACATTTCGTAGCATTTGGCAAGTGGATGAATGGCTGGGACACTGAATGTAGAAATTCCCCAGAAATGGAAAGCACTGCACGGTGCTTCCCAGGAAGCCAGAGCAGCATCCTTCTGATGCAAGGAAATAATCATCATCATCATCATCATCATTATTATCATTGTTGTTATTATTATTACTATTACTATTATTATTACTAATTTATTTTTTATTATTACACCAGTGAAAAAACCTAATAAAAAACCATGACAGTTATTTTTAAGCAGATTTTTAAAGACATTTAAAGACATTTTTAGAGCATTTTCTGCAGGCACAGGACTTGAAATGAGCCAAAACCAAGGAAGTTGAGCCGAGTAGAGCGACACTTACCGTGCAGGCAGCCAGCATCCCCTGGGAGCTGGGACCATCCTGGGCAGCACCTGTAGGTAGTCTGGGACCTCAGCTGGTACACCTGCCTGTAGCCCGTGTAATACACAACCCTGAAACACAAAACCACAGCCAAAGTCAGCTCCTGCAGGACAGGGAAAGCGGGAAGAACAGAATTTGTAGCCATGGGTGGAAACAAAATGAGGAACTGGGTTTGCAAACGTGCTGCCATTGTTTTCCACATGGCCTGGCAGTGATCACTGATGCTAAGAAAATATTCCTAATTTACTCTAATTAGGAACACAAGAGACAACACCCAGGTCTTCATAACACCCCAGATTATTTTTTTTTTTCCTTTTCTAGACTATTTACAGCTCTGAGCTCCTCCCTTACACTACTTGCTCACAAAGGAAATGTAAATTTTAAGAACAGGTATTTCTGCCTTAGTGAGCAGGAGCAGGTGTCTCTAAGGGGCTGGTGAGCTAAAAAATCAACATCATCCTGATGGCAAAAACCAAACTACTCCAAGAGTTGTGCTGGACACAGCAAGGCTCCACAGCTTGGCAGGGAACACTGAGGGTCCCTTTAACTACTCCCAGTAGCTTCCTCCAGGGTGGGAGCTGGGGGAGTAAAGCAGGGACTGATCTGAAGCGTAAATAAATAAAAGCGACACATTTTTTTTCCCCGGAAATTTGGTGTTGTGTGTTTGTGAGAATTGAAACACAGATAATACTTCTGAAGCCGATTTTCAAAAAGCTCCATTGGCAGAACATGAAACTGCTCCACCAAAGCGAATCAGGCAAACAACAACAAATATTTGGCACGGCAGATGTGTTGTGCATGTCCACTGAAAATATTTATCCTAACTCAGTCGACTTGTTTGATTTTGTCTGGATGTTCCTACAAAAAAAAAACCCAAATAGCAGAGAACCATTAATCCCTGGGAAGGAAACCTTCAGCAACTCCTGCGTGCCAACAAGCACGTGGAAGCACAGCTGAGAAAAATAAAAGCAGATAGCAATTTTTTTTGTTGTTGTTTTTTTATGAGCTGTTAACAAATTATGAAGGAAATTGTTGTGTTCCAGAAGCAGCTGAGAAAGCAATTCACAGGCACCAGGCTCCAGCCCAGTGGGATCCTCTTGGTACCAGGAGCACCCTCCAGCCCAGTCCAGAAGGAAGGAGAAGGGGAGATGGTGGATGCAGCGTGGTGTGAACATGACAAAGAAGCTCGGGGATGGGGAGGAAAACCTTGAAATAGTGATGTAGGACAGCTCAGGGCTCCTTGTGCCCCAGCAGTGCCCTGAGCAGCCTCATCCCACCCTCCTGGGCAGCTCTGTTGGACACTCCAGACCCTTCAGGCAGCTCTCAAGGACAGGCAAATATTGTGACAGCCTCGGTGCCTCTGGGTATCTGGCTGCTGCAGATGGGAAAGAGCCACACAGGAGATACTTTATCTTCAGTGTTTCACTTTTCTTTTGTGTTTTAAGGAATCCCTGGCACAGAAAACGGGGAATGAGCCAGAACTAATGGAACCCAGGGAATCCTGCTGTGTCCTGCTGCTGGAAAATCCCCTTCCAGCCCCTCTGGGATAGCGCTGTGCTTCCTTCAAGCTTGGTTATGGAGGGCTGAGCAAAGCTACCTGCTGTCATTACTCACTGGAAGCTGCACAAACCCATCCCTCCACCAGGAACCCCGAGCAGCGCAGCCTGAGGATGCTCCAGCTGAGCAGATTCTGCTTTTCCCAGTCGCCTCCAGGAACTCAAAGGCACCGAGGCCAATTGCAGGTCAGATCCTGGAGCTGTGAATACACTTCCTGAGCCTCACACTGCCAGAGCCAGGTCCAACTGGAGCAGCTCCAGCATCCCTGCGAGTGCCGACACCGCGCGCTCCGCTGCCTCGGCTGCCCGGCACAAGGGAACTTGGCAGGACAGCTCCCAGCTCTTGGAAAAGCTTGCTGCAATGGGAACTCCCAGAAGTTTAGAGAGAGGAGATCTGGGACAAAACCTTGCCCAAGGAAAGTTCTGCTGATAGTTCTTTCCCTGTCGGGATTTCACAACTCCCGGGGTGAAATCTCTCAGTGGCTTCCCCTCTGTGCTTCCATCGGGATCAGTTTTAGCACTGGGTTGTTCTGATATTTGTAATGAAGCAGAACAGAAAGTTATTTCATTTCAGTCCTTTGATTTGCGATGTCAAACCCATCCTTTAAGGAGCTGAAGGGACTGCTGGGGCTGAAGAGCTCCCAGCCTTTGAAGTGGAAGCAGACAGGGCACCCATCCTTTCAAAGTCTTCCCTGAAAACACAGCCAAGAGTCAGACTCTGTTTGCTCCTTTGTTACCAGGACACAGATCTCATCACCAGAGTAATTACCGGCAATTACAAGTTAGGAGGAATTCCTAAAGTCAGGACTTAAAAGCTATCTTGAGTCCAAGATGTTTCTTTGAAACGACAACTATCATTTTTATTCTGCAAAGGCTTGTAACTCCCTGATGAGGCCGGAAGAGCAGGTGGGGGGTGGAAGCAGCTTGGGCACGTTGTAGTTTGGCTGCTGCATAGGTAAGAAAAGTTAATTTTTTGTGCTGTAACACATGTTCAGAGCCCTCCTTCTGCAGGGCCTCCTGCCCGGGCTCCCATCCCTGGCCAGCTGGGAACTCAAGGGATGCTGTGATTAGGGGGACAAGCACTCAGGGGATGTTCCAACTCTGTGCTCACCTGTGCAAGCCCAGCTCAAGCTCTTCTGACGTGGCCCTGAGCATGGTCCAGCTCAGGGAGTGAAAGGACCCTGCAGCAAATCCTGCTGACCACCACCCCAGCAGTCCCTGCCCTCACAGGTGGTCCTGCACCACCCAACCCCTGCACCACGGCCACATTTACTGTTATTTTAGCCAATAACCCTGACTTGGGCCCAGCTCCTGCCATCAGCTCTGTCAGACGAGAGGCACTGAGGGGCTTTGAGGAGGAGACATCTAAAGATACAGGAATCGTGCACGTGATGAGAATAAATCATTCCATTAACGTGGCTGGATCATAGGAAACAGATGTCATACATTGTCTGAAGATGGGAAACAGCCCACCACAAGGACAAAGCTTCTTCACAATGAGAACAATGGACAGACCTTCTCTTTGGGAATTCCTTCCCAGCTTAAAAACTCTCAGTGTCACAGAAATACCAGGTTGAGCAAGAAGCCCCTCTAGCAAAATGCCCAAAGGGTTTGCCAAGCTCTTGTGGTCTCCTGCTTCTAGCTAAGAAAAATATCCTGTGAAGTAGCTCTACTCCTTATTGGCAGTTTGTGGGGTCAGGGCCACATCTCTGCTCGTGGGGCTGTTCATATCAACCTGTAAAGGAACTGCTCTGTCCCCTAATCACAAAATCATGGAATCATAGAATTGTAGAGTCACAGAATCACAGAACAGTTTGTGTTGGAAGGGACCTAAAAGATCATCTAGATTCAACCTCCTGCCATGGGCAGGGACACCTCCCACTGGCCAGGTAAATGCCAGGCACCAAGGCTTTCCTCCAAGGTGTTTCCTCCTCTTTCCCCTGAGAGCTGTGGGACATCCACATGAGCTCCAGCCACGCTGTCTCATCACTGAGACTCCCTGGAGGGCACCAAGGCGTTCCCGTGGCTGTTTCCCATTCCAGAGCAGAGCCAGGGGAGCAGGATGGATGCACAGGTGGCTGTCCCCATCCCAAACTCACTTCCCTGCTGCTGCTGGGGAGTGGGAATCACTTTTCCTCCTATATTATTATCACTACTTTAATTGAAGGGATGGGACCACAGTCGGGCTAGGAATGATTTATTGCTCAGATAAACATCAGTCTCAGAGCCTGTGAGATTTCAAAGGAGCAAGAAGTCAGCCAAAGCTCAAAGCAGTCACAAGCTCTTCCTTACAAGACAATATAGAACTTTTTAATCTAATGGACAGCGGCCTCTAAGTTTATTTTGCTTTTTAAACTTATTTTTACTTATCTTATCTTATTTTATCTTATCTTTACTTACTTCTACTGCACTCTGGATGCTTTTATCCAATGGGTTACTATTACACATACACACAGATGCTTCTATTACAACGTCTAAACTCTCAGTTTACTCTATACAGTTACACCCCTATATTATAAACACTTCACCATCTTATCAATACAGGTTCTCACTTACTTAAGGCATATTCTTACAACAATAGAAACATAAGTTTATGATTTCTCTACTTAATGTCTGTGTACTTTATTTTTGCATCAATCCAAGCTTCTTCCAAGGCTGCAAATCAAACCCTCCTGTGTCCGTGGAAGTTTCTATCTTTTCATTTCTCACAGAGATACTTTCTATAAAGAGATACATATCACAGAGATACTTTCTATTAAAAAAGTTACAATTACTCATTTGGGTGTTGTGAAGCTTAGAGGTCACAGCTGGCACCCAACTTCTCCAGGCTGCTCAATTCCAACCCTGGCATGCTGAACTTTAGTAATGACACTGTTTTGAGTTTGTTCTATTTCTTTTTGAGTTGGTGTTGTAATGAGTAAGTCATCTATGTAGTGGAAAATTTTTGACTGTGGATGTTTTTGTTGGTTTGGAGACAAAGCTGTGGTTATAAAATATTGACAAATAGTAGGTGAGTTTTTTATCTCTTGTGGTAAAATGGTTTAGTGATACCTTTGTAGTGGTTTTCTTCTATTGATGGTTGGAACTGAAAAGGTAAATTGAGGATCACCTTCTGGATGTACTGGAATGTTGAAAACACAGTTTTTAAAGCTGATGATAATAAGAGGTTAATGCTTTGAAATCATTCCCTCTTTCCTCACAGTGTTAAGGAAAAAAATACAACTTCATAGTCTCATATTTTGGTAAGACTCTTCTGAGAAAAATCCTTAATGTTTTGCAAGTGTCTGTGGGAGTTTCCACCTTTCCATTTCTCACAAGGAGCAGCCCAAGGTGGAGGGAAGAGCACCTACCTGCGCTCGTAGCCCGTGCACCAGCGGCGGCCGCCGCAGTCCGGCTTCCACACCTTGGCAGCGCGGGTCAGCGCCTGCACGCACGGCTGCCGCAGCCCCACCACCCCCAGCTCCTGCTCCGCGCACACGTTGGGCCTGCAACAGAGAAATGCAGGGATGTGAGGGACCCAGGGGATCCCGAGGGATCCGGGGTGTGTCTCAGGTTATTCCATTTCCATCTGTCAGAGGTGGGGCAGCTCTCTTCTGTTCGTTGGGCAGTTTCTTCTTTTATCTCTTCCACAACCAATCCTCCCTCCAGGAGATCTCTTCTGTTCATGGGCCATTAATTATTAATTATCTTCTGTTAATGGGCCAGTGAGTGTCCCTGCATGACTGATAAAATTCCATCATCCCATTGGGAGAGGCTCCGCCCAGGGGGAGGAGCCAAGCATTCCTACCTGGATACAATCTGACCTGGGGAACACCACAGCAGCCTTTGCCCACTGCATTCCCAGAGGAGCAGCTTTCTGCCCCACTGCATTCCCAGAGGAGCAGCTTTCTGCCCCACTGCATTCCCAGAGGGAGCCCAGGCCCATCTCCAGCAGCCCTGGAGCTCCAGAGGAAAACTCCAGCCTTGTCCAGGATCCTGCTCCAGCAGAAGCACAGCTGGCACTGCAGGAGGGCTGAGCCCCCATGGAATGGCACTGCTGCCACCACCCTGACCCACAGGGGGTCAGGTTCTATTCTGACTCTGTCAGTAGATTTTTTTTTTCTTTGTTTGTACTACTGCAAACTAATTTTCCCAGTAAAGAACTGTTATTCTTATTCCCATATCTTTGCCTGAGAGCCCCTTAAATTCAAAATTATTATAATTCAGAGGGAAGGGGTTTACATTTTTTCATTTCAAGGAAGGCTCCTGCCTTCCTTAGCAGACACCTGTCTTTTCAAACCAAGACAGGGGGTCACAGCTGCCACTGCCTGGATTTCCTGCTGGCAGGGCAGGAAGGGCTTGGGCAACCCCCTGCATCCACCTCCTCAATGAGTTAAATCACTGCAGGGAAAAGAAACGGTGCCAGGCCGGCCAGCCACAGGGGCAGTTTCATGCTCATTCAGAGCTAAGGGCTGTGAGGCTAATTCCAATAAATCAAAGAAATGTACTTTGTTTCTTGTCTAATCCTAACTCTTTCTCCACACACAAGTCAGTGGGTTTAACTAAGGATGAAGAGTGAAATATTTGTCCCTGACTCCATGAGCCACTTGGTATTTGGGGCTGCTTCTGCAGCTTCCAACAGGACCCAGAGTTTTCTTAGAGATACCTTCTATAAAAAAAAAAGGGGAAAATGACTCATTTGGACGTGGTGAAGCTTAGAGGTCACAGCTGGCATCCGACTTCTCCAGGCTGCTCAATTCCAAGCCCGGCGTGCTGGCACAGGGCTCTGCTCCAGTGCCCCGTCCAAGAAGTCCTGAAAGTAACTGCCAGGGCAGGAGCACAAAACCCTGACATGGGGAGAAAAAGCCGCCTCTTCCAAAACCTTTATCTTCTAAAGGACATGCTTTTTTTTAAAGAATGAAACCCCTCGGGGAGGGCGGCTTGGAGTCTGCACCCCACACCACACCAGCTCCATGGACAAAGGGAATTACAGTGATCCCCTGGCTCTGAGAGACCATCTTCTGGCAGGAAGCCAAATTTGCAAGGAAGTTTTCCAGAGCAGCCAAATGATTAACACCAAACTGTAACTGTAAAATGTAATTAAAAAGAGCAGCCTACGTGCTGCTGGAGCAACAGCAGCGGGCGGGGAGGAACGTGGAATAAGAAAGATTCCTGAAGTGAAATAAAAGCAGCAGGTCTTGGAAGAAAGGGCAAAGTATTCACACGGGAATCATCTCTCCCATTCAGACAACAGTTTCAGCTAAACCAAGGAGTTCCCTCCTACAAGAAAAGTCTATCCACATTTTTCAATTTTCTATTCCCCTTTCTGCACATCTAATAGTAAATAAAGAAACCCACAACATCTTGCTCCCCACTGCCCCTTCACTCTCTGCTCTTTGCTTCACCCTTGATTTGAAAACACTGCATTTGGCTCCTGCTTTTCCATTCCCTGCCCGACAAAACCCCTCCGGAACTCTTTCTTCCTACTCACATGTGGGGCTGCAGTTTGCTCCCGGCAGCCAGCGGAGACATTCGCAGCGCCACGATGAGTGACAGTGCCACGGCAGGAAACTCCATCGCAGCTGCTCCTCTCCCTCCAGGTGCTTCCAGCAGTTATCCCGGGAATCCCACAGCCTCCTCCAGCACAGCTCCACTGTTCTTCCTCCCCACAGGCTCCTGCTGCCTCCTGCTCCCAACTTGCCAGTGTCACTCCTTGCAGAGGACAAAGCACAGGGGAGTCCTCACAGGGGGAGAGCGGATTTATCGTTCCTGGATGCTTCCTCCCTCTCGAGTTCCGCTCAGCGAGTTTCTTCACTCCATTGGAAATTACAGTGCAGGTTGCAGCTGGATTTTGCCCCAAACCAAACCTGGCTTCTCATGCTCGTTTGCTCACATTGAAATGCACTGAAGTGACTTTTCCTTCTGGGATTTGCTTCCTGACAAAGCTCGAGGACCTGGGGGGCTCACAAAACCTGGGTTGTGCCCAGCAGCGCAGCCCCATGTGGGCTGAGCTGCTCCGGAGCTGTGATCCCCTTCCCAAGGCACTTTGAAATCCAGCCCTTGGCAAGGGGAAGGAGGAGGAGGAAGGAGGGGTGCTTTTCTGGCAGGAGAATCTCACCTCCCAGAGGCTCTTCCCGAAACAGGCAGGGTGATCCTTCACTCCATCACAGAGGTGCAGGCATCCTCCTGCCGCAGCTCCGCACCTTCCTCCGGAGGAACTCCCGCACATACACGCACCGGAGCATTCCCTGCGGTTCAGGGAGTAACAAAACTTCCCCCTGCCTTTCCTAGGTCCAGCTCCTTTCCCTCACATGCTCTCTTGCCTCTTTCCTCGCTGTCAGTCAGAAATCCCTCCCACGAGCTGTGCCCAGCCCCGAGCAGAGGAGGGGGAGGCCCTGCTCGCAGGGATGGAGCAGCGGTGCTTCAGGGCTGGTTCTCCACAGGCAGCTCTTCTGCACTACCCGAGGCCAGCTGCGGACACACCACCCCAAATCCCTTTCCCAGAAGCTCGAAAAACATCCCACAGAGATTCAATCTTCCCCATGCACTCCAACAGATAACAAAATTGATTGCTTCCCAAGGAAATTCTGCTGGCAGGGACACCTCCAACTGCACACAGCAGCTGGCACAGCGGGATGGGGAGGAGGAGAGCAGGGATGCTGCACTAAACATCTCAAGCACCTGCCAGCAAACCCTCCCCAAGGATCAGGAGGAACCAGAGCAGCAGCTGGGCACCTCTGAGCTGCCCCAGGGCCCTCCAGAGCTCACTTGGCCTGGGGCAGGTGCTGATTTCCATCAGAGAAGCAGGATAAGAAGGAGAAAGGCTGGGATAGTTTCATGGACATATTTTGTGGCTGAAGGACAACCATTAATCAAAACTAAAGTCCCCAAGGGCCATGCCCAAAAGCTGCTGGCTCTTGGAAAAAACTGAAGCAGCTGCTCCTTACACCAGAAGCCTCCCAAGGTCACAGCAGTGCCATAAATCCTCAAGTAAGAGAAAAGAGCAGGTGAGGGGGTTAAAGCTTCCACTTAGCAGTAAAATATCAGCCAAGCCTAATGGATGGGAAGAAAACATCATTCATTCTTCCTTGATAAGAAAGGCAGCAACATAAAGATGTTTTATAACAACAGAGAGAGCTCCAGGATACAATAAATCCAGGTCTTTTTCTATCTGGGATTAAAAAGTTAGAACTTTCTTACAGTAAGAAACAGGCTGCTCCCTGTTAGACTTCCAGGGATTCCTCCCAATGGGCAGGGACTGGGCAGAGCCGGCAGTCGGGCTCCCTCTCCAGGACACGGCTCGAGGCCAAGGCTGGGGATTGATCGGTCCAGCCACAGCTCCCACACTGCCTCAGTGACAATCCTGGCTGTCACACAGGTGGGACACAACTCGCTGCAGGGTCCTGGCTGGCCTGGCGTGGCCACTCTCCCAGCCACAGCCACCCCGGCCAGGCTGCCTGCAGGGAGAAGGGGAAGGTCCAGTGGGAAAAACTGAGGAGTGACCCAGCACAGACTCAGCTCTGCAGTCCTTTTAAAGTCCCTTTAAAGCCAGTAGTGAGGTTTCCCATCTAAAGAGGCCCATGTGAGCAAGGGCTGTGGAGAGTGGGGGATTCATGGGACACACGTGAAAGACAGATATCTGAAACCCTACCCTGTCTGTGAAGTCAATTTAGTATGTTTTCAATTTTATATCATTTCCCAGCACAGCCGCCCGCCGAGGATGTCATCCTCTGGCTCCGTGAAAAACAGCCCTGAAAGTGGTCCAAGATATGATACAGTTCCATAAATACTGATGATAATATCTGCAGTCATGCCAGAGACCACAGAAACTGAAACATTAACGTGCCATTCATTCCCCAGCATTATTTAATCTTAGCTATCAAGTGTGCTGGATGTGATATGGGCTCCAGGGCTCTCCACACACAATCCTGTCCCTATCCCACACTCCTCTGGTACCTTCCTGAGCTCTGTCCTGATGGTATTTAAGGATCTTGCACATCTGACCCAGATCTGCTTCACAGCAGCTCTGCCTGGCCTCCATAGACCCACACAATCTTGTTCCTTTGTGGGTATATGAGAGTCTTGCCCAGACCACCTGGGCAGAGCAGAGCATCATTTTGGCTGAGCACAGGGCCTCCCACTGTACATTGTGTGATGTGTGTGGGTTCTTGTCTTAGCCCTGAAAATCCACAGCAGAGCTGAGACAGGGCCCATACACTTCTGGGTGTGCAATGATGGTGGCACCTGGGACCTCATACAGCCCCGGGTGTGTGACAGCAACGCCTCCTGGTACCTGATACAGCTCTGGGCAGGGGATGGTGACAGCCCCCACCATCGGGTACAGCCCCAGGTTTGTGATGGTGACAGTACCCTGTACCTGGTGCAGCCCCAGTGCGTGCCAGTGATGGCATCTGGTACCTAACACAGCCCTGAGCAGGCAATAGTGACAGCACCCAGCACCTGGTATAGCCCTGCTGTGCGATGGTGACCGCGACTGACACCATGTACAACCCAGGTGTGCGATGCTCACAGCACCTGACACAGCCCTGGCCATGTGACAGTGATGGCACCTGGTACCTAATGAGCTCTGAGCAAGCGACAGTGACAGCACCCGCCGCTTGGTACAGCCCCAGGTGCGCGATGGTGACAGCCCCAGAGGCCACCGGTGTGTGACGACGACAACACCCGATACCAGGGCCAGCGGAGCACTGCCGTGTCCTGCGGCAAGCACATTTCTCTCTCTCTCAGGATTTTTTATTGAGGTGCACAGAGAGAAATGAAAGAGAAAACAATTTCTATTTCTGCTCCTTGTTTTTCTCTTGTAGAATGTGTTTGGAGAATTGTTTACCCAGAGTGAGCACTTGGTTGGACCATGGTGGATTGTTTGGGCCTGGTGGCCAATCGGATCCACCTGTGTCTAGACTCTGGAGAACAGGGTCACGAGTTGTGAAGAGTGAGATATGATAGTTAGAGAAAGTAGCGTGTAGTATTTAATATCCTCTTTTATATAGCATATTAATGTATTATAACATAATTATAATAAAGGAATCATTCAGCCTTCTGAAATGGAGTTAAACGTCATCATTCTTCCCATTAGGTTCGCCGACATCTACAACAGTGTCCCTCATCCCGCATCTCGCCGGGTACCGGCCGAGCATCCCGGGCGGGGCTGCAGTGCCGCCTCCCGGCCCGGCGCGGAGCGAGAGGCGGCCCCGCCGCTCCGCCCGCCCCGCTCCGCCCCGGAAGGCTCGGAGCGCCCGCCCGGCGCCGCCGCGATGCTGCAGCTGCGGGACGCGGACGAGTCCGGCCCGGCCGGCGGCCCCGGCAGCCCCGGCAGCCCCGGGGCCGCCACGCTGGTGCCGGGGGGGGGCCGGGCCGCCCTTCGAGCCGGCCGCGCCGCCGCCCCGGCAGACGCTGCGGCCGCTCAGTGTCCGCACCGCGGGCCGCGCCGGCCGCCTGCGCCAGTACTTCGTGTTCCGGGTGCGCGCACGGGAGGGGAGCGGGGGCGGCCGCGGCCCCCGCCCGCACGCCCTGACCTCTGCCTTCTCCCCCCGCAGCCCGGCACCATCGAGCAGGCGGTGAGCGAGATCCGCGTGGTCGTGCTGCCCGCCGAGGACGGGGAGGTGCAGAGCGTGTGGCTGCTCACCGAGTGAGTTCCGCGGCGGGATGGGACGGGCGCTCCGGGCGGGGGAGACGAGAGCCAGGGCAGCCTCGGCCCCGCGTTGTTGGTCCAGAGCTGCACAGCCCACAGCGCTGTTCTGTGTTAAACCTGGGGAATATTATTTCGTGTACAAGGCCCGGAATTGCCCAGGCTGGCTGCAGCCATCATTATTTCATTATTTCGTTATAACGAGACCAACGCTCCCGAGTTAACCCGTTAGGAAATCCAGTCCCACAGAGAACCCAGTCCTGCAGTAAAGCGTGGGCATAGCTTGAACAAACTGTCCCAAAGCCGCGTGTGTGCAGCAGGGCAGAGCCTCAGCCCTGCACTGGCCCTGCTGATACAAAGCAAAGTAACAGAAAATACAGCGTCACCAAGACTTCAGATTTGTTCTCCTCAGCAATTCTTTCTGCCAAGCTCTTGAGTGTTTCTAGCCAGGAGACAGAACCACTTAAAGCTCAGTCGTGTTCTCTCCCCAGAATCGATCACTGGAACAATGAGAAGGAGCGCCTTGTCCTCATCACAGACTGGTCCCTCCTGGTCTGCAAGTACAACTTCATCAGCCTGCAGTGCCAGCACGTCACCAGGATCGCCCTCAGCGCCGTGGACACCATCTCTGTGGGGGAGTTTGTGTTCCCACCCAAATCTCTCAACAAGTAAGTAGCCACAGGCACGTGTTATTGGGAACAGATTGAGCTGTCAGCCTGACCACTGGAATGGTCTGAGAATTCTTCCTTTTGTTTGCTTAACTTTGCAAACAATTCCTGAAGCTTTACTAGAAGACCTCAGGGTAGCTGCTGGTAGCTGGGGTGGTGACTAGCTGTACAAATAGCAAGTTGCTCAAGGACTTTCAAGATAAGATGAGTAGATTTGGGAGCAGAAACTCCTCACCATTACATAATGCAGTAAGTAGTAGTAACACCACCTTAGCATGAGTAGAAAGCTGTGAGTGGCAGGTCCCCTGTACACAGGAGCTGTCACAGGCTGTGAAGGATGGCTAGGGTGTCCCAGGTGCTTCACCTTCTTGATCTCAGCTCATAAGAATGTCCCTTTGACTTTCCAGGGGCTGAATTACTGCATTTCTTACCTTCAGTAAAATTTACTATCACTTATATTTCAAGTTAGCTTCTGCTTCCAAGTAGGTCTTTTCCAGACAGAACATTTTTAGTTAACCTTGCTCAGAGACAAGTTTTACCCTGTTCATTCTGCACTATCAGGAGGGAAGGTGTCGGTATCCGCATCCAGTGGGACAAGCAAAGCCGAGCCTCCTTCATCAACAGGTGGAACCCCTGGTCCACCAACATCCCCTACGTGACCTTCACCGAGCACCCCATGGCAGACGCTGACGAGAAGATCTCGTCCCTGTGCCGGGTAAGGAGCTGCTCCAGGCAGCTCACTGAGCTTGTAGGGTAGACACAACTTGGATTATTTTTAAGCAATACATTAATTAATCAAACAAAATCAGTTACTTCAGAGGTAGAACTTGGAGCTCCATCTCCCCAGTCTCCAAATTTTGACTTGCAAGCTGGCCCTACTGCCTGCATTTGCCAGGCACCCATAACTGGCTGAAACACAGAGGAACAAAACTTCTCAAGGTGCAGAGTCCTGTAAAACCCAAAAGCAAATGGATCTAGGGCTGTTTCTGTTCTTATTTACCTGACAGGCTGTTGGACTTTTCATCTAGGACTGCCAGCTAATTAACAGACACTTTAATTGCTCGCTAAAAACCTTCACCAAGGTGGTTCTCTGTTCTTTCTGTAACAGCTGCTTCCCTGTGAAAATTTGACTAAAATTAGAACACTATTAAGCATAACACATCAGTGAGCAGGGCAGAACCACAGAAATAAACACCTGGTCACTGATAAATCTCTCCCCTGTTTAAGTCACACATCAGCAGTGTCCTGTGTGAAATTAACTGAATCACTGAGGTTAAATATCAGACTGTGACTATCACAGCCCATAGAGCCGTGACAGCTACAGCTTTAATGCTAATCCTTCACCATTCCCTATCAGCAGCTGCTTAACAGTTTGCAAAACAATGCAAAAGCAAGGTGATTTCTTTTCTTCCAGCTGGAAAACTTTCAAACACAGCTGATCCAGGCTGTGAAGAAAGCCCACAAGGAGGGCCCAGTGCCAGGAAGCACTAACGGGGTGTTGGTGCTGGAGCGGCCCATCCTCATCGAGACCTACCTGGGACTGATGTCCTTCATCAACAACGAGGCCAAGCTGGGCTACTCCATGACAAGAGGCAAAATTGGATTTTAAACCCCCCTGTGTATCGGCTGTTCAAGGGCAAGTGAGTTGCTGGTGGTGCCCTGGGGAGAGGGTGCTGAGGGCAGAGCACGTGATAAAGCAAAGTTGCCAGGGGAGGGAAAGGAAAAGGGAAGGGAAGGGGGATGTTTTAGGATAGTTCCCAGGTTGTTTGGGGAATGCACAGGTTGGATTTGAAGCAGAGTGGTGTCAGTTGTGTGTTTTGTACCTGATTTACAGCCCTCACTGGTCCTTACGCAGGGTGAATGAGCCGTGGTGTGTTCTGTGTCCCAGTGCCTGCTCTTCCCAGTCCATCAAGTGCCACTGGAACCTGCTGAAACCCCCAGTGCACAGCAGAACCTTTGTGCCACGGCCCTGCTGTATCCCCGTGTACGGTGTCAAATCCTGTCGTGTGCTTGGGACTGCTTTGTGTTGTTCCAGAGGAATTGCTGTTCCAATCACCATGATCTCAGTGCTCTGATTAATGCCTGTTAGGAATTTTCAAAGCTGTCAGTCAGTCTTTAACAGTATTTGCTAGCTTTTGCTAAAGCTGCACTGTTCCACCTGCTCAGCAGCAGTTAGTGAACTCAATATGCATTTCTGAGCTTCTTGTAAAATCTCTCTAAGAACCTATTGGAACTTCCTCTCTACTTCTGTTTCTTTGCTGCAGCCACAGATTAAAGACTGTTGTGAGAGAACGTTGCCAAAAGCCTCACAAACACGTTTGCCTTCAAAGATGTTCTTTGTAGAACTGAAAAGGAATTCTATTTTGGTTAGATTGATACTCTTAGCCATTTTTCTTAAATCCACTCTAGTTTGGGCCAGGACTTTGTAATGGAGACAGAGAAAACTTTCAGCACTGTGTGTCAGCCTTGGTTCATACATTCCTGCGCTGAACCTTTCATCCAGGAATGAAATTCAGAAGCAACCCAAGAGATTACAGCTCTAATTGCTCAGGAGGTGACTCTAACAAGCTTTTTCCTTGTGCATGACCTTCTCTCTGTGCCCTTTCATCAGAGCATTTATCTGCTGGATGAACACTGTGCTGCAGTGGTGGGGTTTTTTGACCTTAATGTAGGTGGGTGTTTGTGCAGTTGGTCCTAACTCCAGCTTTCCAAGCTTCTCCATGCATTTTCTAAGTTCCCTGTTCAATTTTCATTAACCTTGCAGTAAAGTTAAGATTTCAACTCTTACTTGGTATTCGTTCTTCATTTTCTGGAGACTGAGGCTGTGAAATTAGGTAATAAAAGAAAAAAAAAAATCCAGGAAATTCCTAAATAAGAGGTTCCCTCCTTGGAAGGGCAGGGAAAAACAAGGAAGGATATCCAACTGCTCCTTCCCTGCCAAACCATCCACTCCTATTTGGCACCAGAGTTGGGACAAAAACTCCCATTTCAGTTACCTGTAATTCAGCATCTTGAAGTGTCAAGTTGTGATCCCTCTGGCAAAGATTCCATGTAATAAACCCACAGTGGCCCAGGCACAGTTACTGTCACCCAAAATTATTTGTGTGCAAGTAACAGTTTCCTTGTGCTGGGATAAATCAGTACATCATCACATCACTGATCACACTGAAACAGACTTTCAAGTGCAGAGGTGTAGGTTTATAGTTTGTAACTATCAAAATATTTATTGGAAATAGAAAATTTAAATAATAGCTATACATTATATATACACAGAGCTACAGTTTTAGAAAATAAGGGTTCAGAGTTGAAAAAGATAACTCCCTCAAGATTGAGGTTTTCTTGCAATAAACACTCATTCCTTACATTTCACTTGCTACATCACTTCATTCAAATGCAGTCACAGTATTTCACACACTGAGCTTGGAGCTCCTTCAAATAAATAACTTATAAATACAAACACTTCAGACTGGGCAACAGGTTTTCACTCCTTTCCTCTTTCTTCCTCAGACCTGGGAGCAGTTTTAATGCGTTTTAGTTACTTTATTTTACCTCTTCTCTTTCCAAGTAACACACACAGAAGTTGTCCTTACTCAGGAGCAGCATGGAGTCCCCACTGGAATGCCAGGAGAGAGACATGATCTGGAAGTCACCTGCAGGAAGAGATCAGAGTGTGTCAGCAAGGAGCTGGCAGCCCATCCTCCTGCTGGAGGAAAAGGCAGCTGGAATCAGCCACACAAATCCCTGCTGGCCCTGTGCTGTCCCTGAGACATTTCCTGTGTCTCACTATGAAACTCCTCTTTTCCTGAGGGAGAAAACACACGTTTTTAAACAGCTCCAAGAACACACCTGAGCTATTTCCAGGATAACACTTGGATTAATTTATAAATGCAACAATATTTTTCACAGAGTCTGGATTCTTTGCTTCTTTTCTGTCAGGGTTGGGATTTAATTGTGAGACAGTATTTCTTGTTGAGACTCAGATATTTATTAGTTCTTATCTATGTCACAAACCCTGAGTTCGACAGCACTTCACTCTAACAAACTAAAAATGGAGCTGTATCTCTCTCTCTCTACAAGGCCTTTTAAGGATTAACTGTCCAATTAAGAAATGACACCTAAATTATTTGTACTTTTAACCCAATAACCAACCACCATTGGCTCACAATGTGGACTTTTTTATCCAATTACACAAAACTACTCAAACCCATGGACGAGAGGGACAAGGAGAGGGACAAGGAGAGGGACAAGGAGAGGGACAAGGAGAGGGACAAGGAGAGGGACAAGGAGAGGGACAAGGAGAGGGACAAGGAGAGGGACAAGGAGAGGGACAAGGAGAGGGACAAGGAGAGGGACAAGGAGAGGGACAAGGAGAGGGACAAGGAGAGGGACAAGGAGAGGGACAAGGAGAGGGACAAGGAGAGGGACAAGGAGAGGGACAAGGAGAGGGACCAGCCTTCACCCTAAAACCTCCATCTTGCTTTATATATATTCCTATATTCTAACCCTTAAACTCTTTAAGTTTTCCACCCTGTGATGTCACACACTTCTATTCAAACTCCACACCCACAATCCCCCAGTTCTGGGATTGTTCCATTTTGGAAACCTTCTCCACGGCCTCAGATCAAATGCAGTGCTCTTTGGGGGTCAGTGCCTGTCAGCACAGAAAGTCTAAAATTCTCAGCAACCAGGGTTCCAACAACTGAGCAGCTGCTGAGAGGTTGTGGCAGCTGCTGCTCACCTTCCCCAGGCACCTGCACGACGACGCAGCCAGCTGGGGACCACAGGTACACTCTGCTGCTGCCCGTGCACACAGCCAGGCGGGGCTGGCAGGGGTCCCACTGGAAACACTGGATGGTGCACAGCTGCTCCAACACCACTGCCAGCTTCAGGTTCCTGATGTCCCAGATCCACACAGCGTTGGGAATGTTATCTGCAGAGGAAGGAGCAATTGTGTGATAGCTGGAGGATAAAAGGATCACGCGTGGTTTTTCTAAATGCACAGGAACAAGCAAATTCGTACGACACAAATCTTTAGGTACACCCCAGGGTTAGCACCACTTGAGTTTTGCCAAGCAGAGCCTTCAGGAAATATTGCAAAAAAGGGTAAAAGTGATCTAGTCCATCTCCCAGTCCTTTCCTGGCTTTTATCACATTAGTCTGTCTGATGGGTTTTACACCTGACCCAGAGCTTTGGCATTCAGGCACAAACAGCCCCTCAGGACCAAAGGGAAAAATGGAACATTAATTCCATGACTTTCACTATTCAGGAAGTCAGAATTCCTCCTGCTATAGGTTGTGCAGAGATCTGCCTTTTAAGAGACCCAGGCTGTAAGTGGGAAGATTTGTTTCATTTTCAATACAGTGAGCTCACACAAACTTGAAGAAATAGAAACCCCCCTATTTTCATTAAATACAGAGCCAAGGCTGAGTTCATGCCCTGATCAGCAGTTCTGGCAGCTCACAAGAGTTAACACACACTAGAAGACAGGCTGGGATTCCTCTATAGTTAAATATCTCACAACAGAGCTGATTTTACAGGGCCATGACTCTTTTTATAGTGCAAAGGATCATTTCTGCTAAGGAAAGCCCCCACATGCCCCACATGGTTTCCCCTCTACGGCAGGGCAGTCGGAACTTACCATTTTTGGTTGCCAGGAAACAGTTATCTGCACTGAAAGCCAACATCCCAACTCCCACTTTGGGATTTGCCCTGTCAGCAACTGGTTTGATGTACTGTAAAGAAACTGGTACCTGGGAAATGTCATCTGGAATGGGAAATAAAAGCATTTCACTAATGAGCCATTTCATTTACATCCAGCTGTTAAAATCCCTCATCTCTGAAGTGATAGGACCATATTTTACTCTTCTCCAAGATGTTCTAATCAAAATTTCAATTGCTTTAAGATACTACATTTTCACACAGCCACCCTACTACTATTCCTGCCCTCCTAGAGAAAAGGAAAGGCTGGAAATTCAGGCAAGACTGAGATTAAATCAGGAAAATTAGGAGAGATTAGTTTTTCTACTACCTTTTAACTAGTATTTCAAATACTGTCAACCAAAGGTGATTTACAGTGCCACAAAGACTGAGACTGATTTTTACTGCCCTAGAGAACATCCAGAGGATCTGTTCCACCGTCCAAGGGGCAGAGTTCACCTACAATGTTTATTTAAAGACTTCCCAAGGCAAACTCAAGTGTCTGGTTTGAGTAAACTTTGGCTTACATTTACTCTGTGTGCTGAAGAGAGAACTAGCCAATGCTCTTGTTGGAGGGAAAGAAAGTCTCTCTGTGCCAACAGTTGGGGATTTCTCCACTTCTTTATACACAATCTACAAAGAAACAAGTGAGAGCTCTACAGAAGGGCCTCGGAGAGTTTGAACATGGGCTCTTACCAAATACCCACATCCCACTGGCTCATTTGCACATTTAGTACATCTCAGTATCCCCTGGTTCATCAGCAGAGGAAAGGGCAGTAGGCAGATCTGGAATCCAGTATTCCCCATGAATCATGGGCCATTTGGAACCATGATCAGAAAAAACACTCTGAAGAATAAGCTTGAGGTAGTGCACCTCAATCATTATTTCTGACAGCAAATTAAATCATCCCCATTACAGTGGGAACATGAATCTCATTTTTACAACCAAAAATCTTTAATCTGATTCTGTCACAAACAAAGTGCAGTGCTGCAGAAGGGAAATAGCAAAAATATTTTAGTGTGCCTGCAACATGCTCCCAAACACAAGCACCAGGATAAAACACAGCAACTGCAATTCCTGTCTGTGTAGTGGAGATTAACAGAGCTATTTCCATTTGTTTTCCATGACATATTTTACACCTAACTGGAAGTTAAGGCATTTTTCAGCCGTGAGAAGCTTTGCTGAGGTGCTTTAATGGCTCGTGCCTGGCTTCTGGTTAAGAGGCAGAGTCATGTGAATATTGTAGGCTTATAATCCACACACAAACTCTTCCAGGAGGTCTGTTCAGTCCCTCTGCAATGGCAAACAGCACCACACACGTTTCTTGTTAGCTCCAGGGATGAGATCAGCTCAGGATTTGGGAACAGCAGCTCTGCACCTGCTGCCAACAGCCCAGAATCTGTCAGACCTTGCAGGTACAGGTATAAAGGATAAAAATCAATGCTGATAGATGTTCCAGGAAATGCCCTTTAGGTGAGCTGGATGAGCCTGTCCACACAGGATGGAAAATCTGAACACAATCCAGTTCCAGCACTGTTTAAAGTTAGGAATTGTATAAAGCTGAGACAAATCTCTCCTGTTCAGTTTTCCAGTTTGCCATCAGCTGCACGCCCAAATCTGTAATGCAGCCACCACCTACACCCAGAATACATTGGCACATGACAGGAGCATCTGAGAATCTATTACTGCTCAAGAGAGACGGTCACAGACACATATTTCATCAAATTTGAAAGGATTCCCACATTTTTGTTACATTCCCAGGTTGCAGTTTCCCAAGCCCTGGCGGAAAAAAAAACGGAAAAAAGTCTCCAGAATGAAATGGATTAATCAGCATCTTTCAGATACAAACAGCAGCACCCAAGCTCTGCTAAAGTCCCCATGGATTTGGGATCCACACTTACAGTCTTTTTGCTGGTAATGGTTGCTGGATGCTCAAGCTCTGTGATCTTCCTCCACGTCACATGGTTCAGGATACGCACCTGGCTCAGGAAGCGTGGCAAGGGGAGACTGTTAGGGCAAAGTTCTTCAAATGATTTAGATAAAAGAGGCAGGAAACACTTGTCACCTTTTCATCAAAGCTGCCAATGGCCAGGAACTGGCTGCTGGGACTCCAGGCGATTGATTTGATGCCCAGGGGCCACTGGTAGGCGCGGTAGGAGGAGAGCAGCCGCCCATCGAGGGAGTACAGCAGCACCTTGTACTGAAACACAGCAGAGCCACTGTAATCCAGAAATGCTGCTAAAAACCACAGGAAGGCAAATCATCCTGCCAAACTCTGCCTGCTTAACATGCAGCAAGTTAATTACAAAGGTACAAATGGTCTCTTATCTATGAGTTAAGAGGTTTTGTTGCTCTATTTTTGGATGAATACTTTCAGTAACTGTAAAATCACTGTGCACTGCAATGTCAGTACAGCTGTAGAAGACTCTTCCATTATTCTTTCATTATTTCAACAGCAGCTTCTGCAATGTTTACAATTTTTTTGCAAGATAAATTAAAAATAATTTGCTGTTATTGAAGATTTAAAGAACAGCGACATCCACTTGCAAGGACACCCATTCCCCAATACAAGTGTAATATTTAACAAAAGCTGGACTCACACCCTTTTATGTTCAAAAGAAACATTTTAAACACTAATTATTTTAGTCACTGCTTTATACAAGATGGCCAAAGACCAGCTTGAGCTCTTCAATAAAATAATCTGCTTTTCCTCTTACCTCCAGGCAAGTGTCCCACGCTGCCAGCACACAGCCATTGGGAGCCCATTCAATCCCAAACAGATCCTGGGTTTCAGTGTCAAAATGCTGCCCACAAAAGAGAAACCACAAAACCATTTGAAACATGTCAACAAATCCTGTTGCATCTAAGCTGACAGAATGCTCAGTTTTAACCTTTCAAGGGCTACCACAAACACAAAAGAGCTTTTTGTATGCCAGAGTAGCAACAAAAATATTTCCTCTTGTAATACATGCTGCATTTAGTAGATCTTGGATCCCCTCCACTGAAAAGCTAAAAGTTTCTGTATCTTCAAACAAACAGCATTTCGTAAGAAAATTAAATTAGGTACACTAAATCAGTCAAAAACCAAAGAAGACTAATTCCTTGTCTTAAAGCCCAGTACAGGATCTGTACTGGGATCCCTTGCAGTAAGGAAGGGACCTTACAGCTCATCTCATCCTATGGGCAGGGACACCTTCCACTACCCCAGGTTGCTCCAAGCTCCATCCAATCTGGCCTTGGACACTTCCAGGGATGGGACAGCCACAGCTCCCACCAGGTTCATTAGGGAAGAGCTCAGGAACATGACAAACATTTAGGGGTATTTCCCAAATTTTCTCTCAGCTTCTGGTGAGGCTCAGAATTCCCAAATTAGAGGTGGCACAAGATACAGACAAGTTCTTAGTGAGGTTTAATTGTTCAGATCCAGCCCGTGGCCAATGCCACCCTCCATGGACTGATCCCATGTGTGACCAGTTTATATCACATGTCCCAAGTACCAAGCACTTGCTACTCTCACTGTTTCTGATGGAGTAGTGTGCAATATGAGCAGAGTGGGAGCAGAGGCAGAGCTTACCCTGAGGAGCTGCCAGTTTCTGCACACGAAGATGCTGATGAAATCCTTGCAGTCGCGTCGCTCCGCCACGGCCATGTAGCGCCCGTCCTTGGTGAAAGCCACCCCTGCCACGGGACAGATCAATTAAAACTGGCTTAAATAGAAATCAGACAGCAAGGCAGAAGAGCTGATGAGTCTTCAGCGAGGCACAGTTACTCCCAATTCAAAGCAGAACTAAAAGAGGAGACAGAATCTCTTCACAGAAGGTCACATTAATCAAGGCATAGCACAGTGAAGTTACTGATTCACTGTGTCAGCAATTTTGAAGTTCAGAATGTACAATTTCTCAGGATGCAGAGCTCCAGTATGCTTCAAAACACATCTAACCACTGACAGTTGTTATATAAACCCAACAGATTTCAAATAACCACTTCATTTAGCCTGGCTAAATGGATCAGTTATGCAACCATCGGGTCTCCACCAACTCCCAGGCATTGCTCCCCATCCTCCTGGATTTTACATGGAATACATAATTGTCTTTGTCATCTCTGGGATACAAGCCTTGGGCAGGAAACTGCTTACCACAGCCATGTGGTCTGACAGCCCTGACACAAGCTTCCCTTTCCAGCCTTTCCATATGCAGAAGATGACAAAAGTCACTTTGGATTAATGTTTTTCATCGCGAGCACGTCCAGTATAATTTAATGTCTTAAAGGATCCCTCAGAGGCAAACACAACACAGATGCACATGTGAAGAGCAGGCACGTGGATCAGCTGGAATCCTTCACTCACACACCACAACCTGGCTGCAGGTGCTGCTCAGAAGGGATGGGACCAGACCCTGTTCCCAAAAATGGGATTTGTGGTCACATTAAAGTAATTTTCCCTTTCTGCCACACTAAAGGACCATTCCCAGCTAGGTGTGTGACACTTACCTTGCTGGCATGCTTTGGGGTACTTGATGTAAGACACAGACTTGGTGCACAAGGACCACACCGTGATTCGCAGCTGGCACAGAGACAGGGAGCAGTTTTGGTTATAAAAAAAAAAAAAAAGAATCAACAGGAAAACATCAACCTAATTCAGCAACACAAAGTGGATCAATGAACCTTCTATGATTAATTAATTCTGCAGTTATTTTGTATAACACAATGACCTGGGAAGCAGCTTTTCATTCCCAATTTCTGGCAGTTAGCAGGGAATTTACCCCAAGCTTACACAAGTACTCTAGATGGGGATACAAAATTCACACCACTGATATGGAGAAAACCTCTTCACAAACACTGAAGTTCCTGACATTAGCACAAACATCTTCCCAATCTATTGCCCAGAGTCACTCTGCAGCTGGAAAAACAGATTCATCACAGAATCTGGAGGAGAGATGGGGAGTTTCCTGCCTTTATGAATGGATGATAAGTTACAGCCCCTTCAGAACACTGTATCCCCTGGGGAAAGGCTCTCAAGTATGAACATTGAGCTGTATTTTACAACATTTAGAAACCCTCAGCTTTGATGGCTGGTTTGTGTTCTGCCCTTCCCTCCTCAGGCACACACAAGGAGGCACCCTTACAGAATTACCAAAAAATTCAGACACCCAAAACCTGCTATGCAAAGCAAGGCTTTACACTGGTGTTTGGGGGATTTCTGGAGAACTGTGCCTCCACAAGCACCAAGGCAGACCCAGCCTCCCCACAGCTCCCCAAGGTCACAGCTGCACTCCAGGCTCTGCCTTGCCATCTGCACATTACCCAATTAAAAACAAATACTCCCTCTCCCTTAGCAACGGCAGCCCCAGACACATGGGCATTCACCAGGATGGCACGTGAACCTTTGCATTTGGAGCTGGAGCAAGGAATGTTTCCAGGGTCAGGTTTTTAACTTGTGCTTTCCTGCATTTTAGTGCACCAAGGAACAGCTACAGGTAGGACTTTTGCCAGTGAAGCACCTCTATCGCAAAGGTGCCTTTCCCTGAACTACTGAACACCAAAATTAATTCTGATCCAGTACGTAAAACACCAGCACTGTGCCCATTTCCTCCTCCTCCCACACCCCACACAGCCCAGCAGTCTCAGGAGGAAGGTTCTCCTACATCTTTTTGCAGGTTTGTCCTCAACACACCTTCTCCTTCCCTGAAGGACTTGGCACTGCTCAATGGTGACAAAGGATGCTGAGGGAGCAGCCCATGGATCTGCTTCACTGGTAATCTGCAGACTCTGTGTTGCAACAGAAGCTGGAGGTTTTTCCCTTGCTGACATGATCAGTTTTGGTGGGAAGCAGAATTCAAGGGATTTACAGAGTTCAAACCAAGCTCTGGAATCCCAATAAACACTGCCTCCCCATCAGAGATCCACGGAATCCCAAACAGACCCTTCTGCCTTACACGTCAGGAAACTTCTGAGATTTGAAGAAGTAACACAGAAATCTTTTTCCATGGAATTACAGAATGATTTGGGCTGGAAGGGACCTTAAAGCTCATCTTGTCTCAGCCCCTGCCATGGACATAGACACCTTCCAGTAGACCAAGTTGCTCCAAGCCCTGTCCAACCTCACAGGGAAGGATTTTCCCAGTATCTCACCTAACCCTGCCCTCTGTCAGTGGCAAGCCATTCCCCCCAGTCCTGTCACTCCAGGCCCTTGGAAATTGTCTCTCCCCATCTTTCCTGTAAGTTCCCTTCAGGCACTGGAAGGCCACAGTGAGGTCACACCAAGGCTTCTCCTCTCCAGGTGAACAATCCCAACTCTCCCAGCCTTTCATCCCAGCAGAGCTCCTCCATCCCTCTGATCATCCTGGGACCCCCTCCGGACTCTCTGCAGGAGCTCCAGGTCCTTCCTGTGCTGGGACCCCAGGGCTGGAGGCAGCTCTGCAGCTGGGGCCTCACCTGGGCAGGGCAGAGGGGCAGATTCTCCTCCTCTAGGTTCAGCATCTCCTGGAGGAACCCACGAGATGAACATTAATCAACTTTTATCCCTGGGGCCGCTCACTTCCGGCCACCCAAAGCCAGCGCTGTCAGTCTGCTCCTCAGGCAAGATTTACTTTAAAAATACCAACACAATGCCTCCACACATTCCCCTGCAGCAACTGCAGCACTGAAATGCTACTGGGGACTATTAATTGCAGCCCTAAATGCACTGGCTGCCCTGCCTGCCCTGAGCAAAACACACAGCACACATTCTCCAGCCACTTAATACAAGCTTAGCAGCTGCAGGCTTCGAATGCTGAGGGCTGGATCATCATTTTTCCTGACAAAGGCATCTGAGTGCTGCTACTCAGCCTCATGAACAGCTCCCCTGGCCTGCTGGGCATCAAACAGACTTCCATCCTGGACCACACTGGCTGCTCCAAGCCTCAGGAGGCAACACTTTGCTCCTCATGTTGAGCTGAAGAGCACACAAATCTCTGGAGATGGGACACAGCACATCCCATGCCGAGTTCCCACTGTCACCTCTGCCCTGCCCGAGGTCCAGCCAGAGAAAAGGCAAGGCCATCTTTGTTTCAAAATATTTCTGCATCCATCTGTGCTCCATCATGAAGCCACAGAATCATTTAGGATGGAAAAGCCCTCAAAGACCACTGAGTCCAACTATTTCCCCAGCACTGCCAAGGCCACCTTTAGACCACGTCCCCAAGTGCCACATCTAAATGTCTTTTAAATCCCTCAAGGGATGGTGACTCCACCCCTCCCTTCAGGGGCCTGTCCCATTGCTTGACAACCTTTTCCATGAAGAAATTTTTCCTAATATCCAACCTAAACCTCCATCTGCTGTAAAAACAGCAGCTTTTCCAAGAGGGTCAAGCTTTGTGAAGGAGGACAATAATGGTTTTCCTGTTCTTCACTGCTGAGCACATGCTCCTGGCACTGGATCACAGTGCCATCACACCCTGATACTGCTGAGGGGGCACTGCCCTGCCCTGTGTGCCCCAAAACACCTCTGCAGCACTGGGGAGAGCCCACAGGGCACAGCCAGCACACATTTCATGGCACAGTCACACATACAAAAATACAGCTGCAAAAACCCAGACTACAACTAAACAAGATGTCTCTAAGCAAAAGCAAATAAGCAAAGCCCTCATCTTCACTCCATCTATCAGCCACAACACACCTTTAACATCTAACAAGATCATAGAATCACAGATCATCTTGTTTCAAATCCTCTATTCACAGATTCATTGAGGTTGGAAAGGATTATCAAGTCCAATCCAACCTGAGCCTGATCCCTACTTGTCACCCAGCCCAGAGCACCAAGTGCCACCTCCAGGGATGGGGATTCCACCACTCATCTCCCTGAGCAGCACCTTACAATGCCTGACCACCTTTTCCATGAAGAAATTCCTCCTGATGTCCAACCTGACCCTTCCCTGGCAGAGTTTGAGGCTGTGTTCTCTCATCCTGTTGTTGTCTGTTCAACTCCACTCTCCCCTGCAAGGGCTGCAGGCTCAGAGGGAAGCATACAGATATATTCTATAATTCCATTGTAACTTCTCATCCAACTCACACAACTTGATGGTTTGGTCTATGCTAGGAACATTCAAAACCAAATCACTTTGTTTCTTGAAAGTAGGATCCTTTTCTGTTGTTCCATTTGTGCCCACTCAGACATTCCTACAGAGAAACTCACATTATGTGCTTAATGTATGGATTTCACACCCCCTTCCCTTTACATTGTGTTTACAACTGAATTGTGACTGAAAGGGAAAACCTTCATATTCCCACCTGGAACATTCCACAATCTCATTTAAATTGCCAACATAAATGAGATGAAGAAGATTAGAAGGATTATGTCACAGCTTGCACACAGGATCAGGAGCAACAGAAACACCAAACACAGAGGGTGAGAAAAGAAACCAAACACTTCAAAAATGACAGGAAATTTCCATTGCTGCCCGTTGCCTTTCTCGGGGAATTCATGGAGAAGAGACAATTGTTTTTATAGAAGGAGAACAGCCCATGGTTAGTTAAGTCTACAGCAAGCCCTTCTCCACGGCTCCTTTTGGGGGATACTTTCTCTTCAGCATAGATGACTCGATTGAGTGGAGTTGTCAAACTCAAATCCTCACAATAATGGTGTCTGAGAAGTTTTCAGCTGTTGTTTTGCAGTGGAAAAACAAACCAAAAGCAGAAGCATTTTTAAAATAGCCTAAAAACAGCTGAGAAATAAAAAGTATTTAGATGGTAACGTGATAAACAGTCTCCAGCGCCGGGCCCAGGACCACGGCCCGATGTTGACAGCTCCAGGCAGGTGGAGGACTAGTGATTTTCAGCAGACAAAAACACACTTTTAAACAACCTACAGCTCAAATGACTGTCAACTCTTGTCCCAGACTTGACTGGGTCACTCGGCCCCCTTACATAGCAGTGTCTGTCAGCACCGGATTTCAGAAGATTATTCGGAGCACATTCCTCGCCAGGAAGCATTTTTCAGCCAATGCAGCCACGCACAGTTACTAAGGATCAGCTGGGATACACACAGAAACACACACTTTTCCCTGCTGCTGGAGTTCCAAAGAAGCTCCTTAATGCTTAAGGACTTGACATGGAATGAGACAAAGTACAAAGTATGTAGTTTGTAAGCACAGCTCTTCAGAGAAACACTCCGGAACATCTTCGCACTATTTATCCCAAAACATGAGGGCCATGAGGAAGCAGAGAATCACAGAATCCCAGGATGGCTTGGGTTGGAAGGGACCTTAAAGCTCATCTTATCCCACCCCCTGCCATGGGCAGGGACACCTTCCACTAGACCAGGCTGCTCCAAGTCCTGCCCAACCTGGCTTTGAGCACTTCCAGAAATGTGAAGAGGATCCATTTGCTTTCCTTCAGATCCTTCACCTGCAGCTGTTGGTTAAGCTCTACCTGTGCCTGTAAATTCTGGTGGAACAATGGCATTGGAAGGAGTCACATGGGGTTCAACACCTTCCAGAGGACACACTGATAATGTGCACCTGCCTCCCAGAGTGGATTTCAGTAGAGGAGGAACACTGACCACAGAGAAACCCTACAAATTAGCTGATGAATTCCAAGTGTCAAAGGATGGTGCCAGACTCCTTTTTTAGGTGCCAGTGACAGGACAAGGAGCAATGGCCATAAACTAAAACACAACAAGTTCCACCTCAGCATGAGGAAGAATTTCTTTCCATGGAGGGTGGCAGAGCACTGGAACATCTTCTCAGGGAGGGCATGGAATCTCCCTCTCTGGAGACATTCCAAACCCACCTGCATTAATTTCTGTGTCACCTGCTCCAGATGACCCTGCCTTGGCAGTGGGGTTGGACTGGATGATCTCCAGAGGGCCCTCCCAACTCCAGCTATTCTGGGATTCTGTAATGATTTTTCTGAGGCACTGGAAAGAAATTAGCACAACCATAACCTTTAAAAAACTCAGGGAACAAGAAACTTCCTTAGGAGCTCTCAGTGGAGTCCACACATTGACCTGAGGAATAACGAGTGGTTACTTGGTGCTGTTTGGAAGTGACCAAAGCCCAGCTGAGCTGGCTGACAGGGAACCCCCAAACCCTCCAGGCAATCACTGGATTTGGTAACACACTGATATTAAATATCCTGAGCACTGCCCACGTCCATCCCCCCAGACTGTGGATTTAGCAGGGAGGGAGTAAACACAGCTCCAACCACGGCCGGGCCCTGGCAGCTGTCTGACAACAGCTAATTTAGCAACCTGTTTACAGCTGGAAAGGAAACTTATCCCAACACAGATGCCAACTTGGCAAAGGCTTAATGAAATCCTCTAAGGTCAAACCGAGTTCTGTTGGGAGGCAATAAATCCTCGCTGGTCCACCCCCACATGCACGTGCCACGAGATCTTCTCTGGGAGCCTCACACAGCCCCAGCCTGCAGTTCTGCCTCCTCTGCTGCTGCCTGACCAGCAGGGATGGCTGCACTGCCTCCAGGCTGGAATTCTGGGCTTGTTTTTAAGTTTTATTGCTGCTATCAGGGCCATTCACACCTGGGAAAACCAAGGCCTGAACTTATCACTCCTATCTAGAGGGATGGGGGAGTGAGTCTGTACACACACACACTGCTGTCCACAGTCATATCCTACTAACACTGGAATTTGTCCCAAAAAATCTTGCACTGCAGCATGTAAATTTTGTGCTAACCAGTGTTATGACACAAGATCCTGTCATCTAAAACCCTTCCACAGGTTTGGAAAGAGTAAATACAAAAAGAAAGTGTCTCACGTGCAGTTCTTGGCTATTTTCTGACCGTTCATTGTCAGGAATCATCACCTCTAATCCAAAAGGTGGAAAAGTCAGAATCCACAAGCCTTCCAACAAACAGACCATCCACAAACCAATTTGGATTCTACATTAGTAGCATTCCCCAATATAGGTCTTAACAAACATTAAAGGTGTTATAAGTTTAATTTCACAAGTGGTTCCACCAGCAGTCTGGCTCCTGTGTGTCAAATCAAACAATTAGGAAAATATTCCCAGGATCTGGATCTAAATCTCATCTCACAGGTCAATAAGCCTATAAGTTTTAATTTTAAATCATTCTGAAACATTTATAGTTTATGGTTTTGGCTTTTTTTTTTAACTAGAAATCCTGAGCTTTTCTCACCGTGCAAGGAACATACTGGATTTCTAAGACTGCTGTGATGAATGCCATCAAAATCAAAACCATCAGGATATGTTCTAAACCACACAATTTTACCTTCAAATTTAAGTGTCTATTTTCTACCTTATCACCAGGAGCAAGAGGATAAAATGTTAGTGGAACAACAAACACCTAACCTGGAATTAACCCGAGTTACACGCAGGAGTACAGAGCTGCATCCGTGCTCTCCACCACCGCTGCAGCTTTAAGGGCTTTGGGTTATTTTAGGAGGCAAAGGGCAGACAGCAACATCTGACACCGAGGGGAGCAACCCTGCCTCCACACTCACATGGAACTCGGTGGTGTTGAGGATGTGACGCCCGTCCGGACTCCAGCATGAAGCCACCAATCCCGCGGAGCCCTCGTCGATCTTACAGCGCCAGTCCGGCTGCTCCAAGGACCAGACCTGGGGCAGGGAGCGACCAGACACAGCAGGAAGCATCAGCTCAGCCACACCTCTGCTCAGGAGGGCTCCCTGCAGCCGACAACAGGCTCCTGCAGCCCAGCTCAGGGAGCTCAGGAACACCCAACCACCCGCAGCCATGAAGGACTGGCGCTGGATCCCGCTGCAAAAGTGAGTCCCACACCTCTGGGTGGTCATGGAAATGGCAAAGGATGTGGGGTTGGTTTTTTTTTTCTGTGACAAATACATTGAATATCCAACATTTAAACGAGTTTAGTCCATTTAACAAGCTTGCATGTTATTTATTTCCCACTGCAGTAAGAAATTGGTAAGATAATCTCCAATTCTGATCTGTTTTGCTAGATATTTTTATCCTAAATATTCTTTTTCAAACTAAGATGTTTGTCGTGGCTTTCAAAATCCTGGCATGCTGGTTTATCCTCAGATTGTGTTATCAATAACATCAGGTGCCTCAGCAAAGCCTCAGACTAGTGCTGGCTGTTAAGCTCTCACTCACATCACACCCAAATCCCAGCAGGAAACTGGGAAAGCCCTGTCCTGCTTTCATCCTCACCTGGACAATGCCCCGCTTGTACATGGCACACAGGATGAACAGGGAGTCCGAGGACCACTCGAGGTGCTGGATCTGATCCAGGCAGGTGTAGAGCTGGAGGATCTGCAGGGAGCTCGCATCCCGAACCACCAAACGGTGCTGCACACACGAGGCCTGGGGGGGACAGGGATGGGGCTGAGCTGGGGCAGGATGTGGATGGAGCACCGGGGCTGGCCCTGCCAGGCGTGCTGTGATGCCAGGTTTAGCTCAGAGAGGGTCAATGTTGTGTTTAAATTAAAAAAAAAAAAACATCCTCCCTGTGGGTGGTGAGCCACTGGCACAAGTTGCCCAGAGAAGCTGTGGCTGCCCCATCCCTGGAATTGTCCAAGGTCAGGTTGGAGCAACCTGGGATAGTGGAAGGTGTCCCTGAGCATGGCAGGGGCTTTGAACTAGATGAGCTTTAAAGTTCCTTGCTCTCCAAACAGGTCTATGATTCTGTAATTCTATCCTATATGCACTGAGCTCCACTGTAAACTGCAGTGAGAACTAACCCAGGGGAAAGGGAGCTTTAGAGTAGTAAATAGAATCCTTGACTCCATCACTGCTGAGTAAGTAACTCCAGTTTTTTAAAAAATTACTTTCTGTCTTATAACTTTTTTTTTTTTCATAGAATCCCTTAATGTTTGGATTGGAAGGGACTTTAAGTTCATTCACCTCCACCCTGCCATGGGCAGGGACACCTTCCACCACCCCAGGCTGCTCCAAGCCCTGTCCTTGGGCACTTCCAGGATCCAGGGGCAGCCACAGCTGCTCTGGGCACCCTGTGCCAGCCCTGCCCACCCTCACAGAGAATTCCTTCCCAATAGCCCGTCTCACCCTGCCCTGTGGCAGTTTGAAGCTGTTCTCCCTTGTCCCGCCTCTCCAAACCGTTGTAAAAAGTCCCCCTCCATCTTCCCTGTAGGCTCCCTCCAGGTACTACTTCATTTAAAGTACTACTTAATTTAAAACAATTCATCTAACAGGTTAAGGTTAATTTAACCTAACCCCGGTCTCCGGTATTGGCCCTTACTGCCTCAAAGCCTCTCGGGGCTCCATCGCTGCCCCGGAGCGTCCGCCCTCAGCCCGGCCCGGCCCGGGGGCCCGAGCAGCGGCCGCTCGGGGGCCCCGCCAACAGCCCCGTGCCGGGCCGCACGGCCCCGCTGACCGCGGCCGGCACTCACCAGGCATTTTCCGTCGGGGGAGAAGCGGCCCAGGAGCCCCGAGAGCTTGAACAGCTCCGAGAAGTTCATGGCGGGCGCGGCGGCGCCGGGATTCGAACCCGCCGCGCTCCGCCCGCCCCGCTCCGCTCCGCCGGGGCCCGCCGGAAGGGGCGGGGCCGCGCGGGAGGGGCCGCCCCGGGGCACGCCGGGAGTTGTGGTCCCGCGCCCGCCCGGCAGGGGGCGCCCGGCGGCGGGAAGCGCGCGGGAAGGCGCCGCTTTGGTATGCAAATGAGCCGCTAATGAGCCGGGTAATGACGCGGTTAATGAGCTGAGGGGCGAGTTCTCCCTCCTCTCCCTATCCTCAGGGAGCCCTCCCTTATCTGGCGCCTTTCCGCGGGCAGCGTCCCGCGCCCGGAATAGCCCTGACTAATTAACCGGCCCTTCTGGCTAATTAATCAGCCCTTCGGGCTAATCACTACTGCCGGCTAATTACCGACAGCAATGGGAGCACAGGTGGGATGTCGCGCCAGATTTCCCCGACAGGACAGAGGAACTAATAATTGGAATAGAGATACCCCAGCAAAAAGGATGTGATCTGACTGGAATCAATCAATCAATCAATCAATCAATCAATCCATCAATCAATCAATGTAGGTGTGAAAAACACCAATCACTTTTTTTTTTAAATCTTAAAAGTTTATTAGCAATAAAATAGTTATAAAAATAGTAATAAAATAAGAGTAATAAAAATTTGGACAATGAGGATTAGGACACTACGACACAATAAAAAGCAAAGAATTCCGGACGTTCGGATGTTTTTGGGCACTGAGCTGCCAAAACCACGCCTTGTGAACAAAGGAACAACCCTTAAAAGCAATAACCTGTTGCATATTCATGTATCTCACACATGATGCATAAATTCCTTACAAATTAAGAATTTTTCTGGTTTTTGTCAACTTTTTCCCCTTAATCCTGGTGGTTCCAAAAAGAGGGAGAGAAGGTGGAAGAATGTTTGTCTTTTCCGATAAGGAGGCTGTAACTCTTTATGGGCCCTGTCGCTGTTATCTCTGTGCGAAGAGTTTCTGATTGTCTTATCCCTTTCTTGAGCTAGTAAAAAATATCTTACATCGCAGAGTTTATATTTTAACATTATGTTACAGCCTAAAACCATATTTAACACACTGCTTAAAAAGGATCGATGCAGTATTACAAAATAACCCTCCATAGTGCATACAGTATTCAATTTAACATCTGCGGAGGGCCAATCCCAAAACACGCGTTTTTCCCAGTAGGCACACCAGGGGAGGGGCAGATCCCCGATAACCCCTCCAAGGGAACATACTCCTTCGGGAAACATCCCCCTCGCCGCGCAGCCGGCCCGGGGAGCAGAAGAGCCAAGGGGGAAGGAGGAGGGTGACAGGGATGTCTGTGTTCCCAAAGCACTGCCAGCCTCCCCAAAGCTCTCCTGTTCTGCATCCCCTCCCCGCTGAACAGCCCGGGGGGTGCACAGCTGCCTCCCTTTGTCCCCACGGTGTGTATCCCCGCGATTTTTGGGTGGCGGCGGCCTGGCTTCCTCACATATGTGTGAGGAAGGGCTTTACTCACACACAAGGACTCTGCTGCTACCAACGCAACAGATAAATCTGTTGCAAATCTCTGCAAGACTGGTATTCAGTTGGACAAACACACACAGACACTGCCTTGGAGTCCACAATTACACTTTTTTTTTTTTTTTTCTTTCATACTGGTTACTTTAAAATCTGCAAACAGTCATCCCAGCATTACATGAGGTCCCCAAATGTCCCAGTGGCAGCACGGCCCGGTGGGACCCCCCCCCACCCTGTTTGGGGGCCACAATCACCATAAAAAATAAACCTCACGACCAGAGGTTCTGAGGATTGGAGTCGTGATTTCGTTACGGATTATTTGGGTTCCAAAAGCTGGTTCCAGCCCCACCGATGTGTTTCTTGGGGGGTGAATGCATCAGCTTTCTGCCCCCACGGCAGAGGGACAGATGTGACAGCTGCTCTGCTGTCACCATCACCCCCCTCCCCGTGATGTGGGGGTGCCTGTGGGCAGGGGGTGTCCTTTGGTCCCCGAGGGGGGACAGGGGAGCTGACCACAAGCAGTGATTGCCCAAGGATGAGCAGTGCCCGCTGCCTGCCTGGGTGACCCAGGGCAAGTGACACGGGAGTTTGTGAGGGGGGTGTCAGTGTGGCAGGGTGTCTGTGAGTCCATAATCAGCCTCGTGGGTGATGGTTTTTAATCAGAAATGTTCAGTCTTCACCCAGTGCCCCTCTCCGTGTGCCCTGGCAAGTCGCTGCTCCCCGGGGGAAGCAGTGCAGGGAACCAGAGCCCTTCCCGATCCCCCCGGGAGAGCTGATCTGGTCACTTGGCTGAATGCAAACACAAAACCTGCTCAGTCTGCCCGTCTGATGAGGGGGAAAACCTCCTTGATCTACGCTGAGTGTCCTTTGCTGGATGTCCCATCCCTGGAAGTGCCCAAGGCCAGGTTGGACGGGGTTTGGAGCAGCCTGGGATAGTGAAAAGTTCCCTGCCCATGGCAGGGGTGGAACGAGACGATCTTTAAGTGCCCCTCCGACCCAAACCATTCCCTGATTCTGTGGCTGATTAAAGCCCAGCGCTGCTGCCAGGTGGCCACCACTGTCGCAGCCCCCACAGCCAACTCGCCCCGGCGTCACTTTAGCGCTGGTGACCAGCTTTAATTCCCTGGCACGCTTGGCTGAGCACTCCCCACCCCCTTGCAACTGCCTCCTATTCCAGGAAGGAGGGCAGGAGCTTTTGCCTCACTTTTCACAGAGCTTTCAGCAGCTCCAATGTCATTGCCTTGGCGACCGGGACGCTACTCCAGTGTAGTGCAGTAAATAACGTAGATCCTCAATCCCAGGCCACTCCTGTCTGCGGGAGACCTCCGGGGGAACTCAAAACTCAGGTAGGAGGGGAAAAAAAAAGCTACAAAAAGAAACCCCTTGCTCTGGGTGTGGGTGAGTTTCTTGATAACGCGGCTGGAGGATGATTTGCGGCCGCTTCGCTTCGTGGGCTTGTGACACAATATTGAAGTGTCTTGGAAAGTTTGCTCCCAAGTGGTTTAACTCTGGAGTGAGAGCGCTTTTGGAGGAGCCTTGAATGGGAGAAGCAGCAGAGGGGATGGATGCTGGTGGGATGCAGGGGCTGGCTGGCTGCCCCAGGTCCCTGTGCAGGCAGGGAGGGGGAGCAGCGGCCTCAGCCTCCTGCCCCATCACGAGCTGCTGTCCGAGAGGATTTCTCTCCAACCTGCCTCCCCCTCGGAAGAAAATTGTTGATTAAGCTGCTGGACCCCACGGAGGGGTCCTGAGATTCGAAGCGTGCTGCAGGAAATCTCGCTGGCTCTCCATTGCTTTTACAAACCTCATTTTGCAGGTGTGAATTTAACAGTCCGGGACAAATGAATGATAGCACAGGGCAGCGCTGGGCTGGCAGCATTCTTTTCAAACATTAAGTTGTTTGCTGTGGGCTGGATGAGCTTGATGGGTCTCGTTGTGAGGAGGAGAGAAAGTCCAGGGGCAGTTCTCAAGTCATGGAGCAGCTCCGTGTGAGAGGTGGAAACGGCTCTCAGAAGTCCTGCTCTCCCAGAGAGTCCTTAGGAATTAGTCATAGCCCTGTTACATCGGGTTTGTGCATTTATCTCCCCTTCAGGTGGCTGCAAAACGCTGTCATGTTTCCTTCTGGGCTGTTGGAGTGGTGGGATAGCAGTGAATCACCAAGTGATAACAAATACTGAGCATTTCTGGTGCTAAACCTGAGCCCCAAAGTTGATAGTGAGCTCAAAGATGCTCCTTCCAGAGAGTGCAGAAACTCAGTGCAGGCAGGGAGGGAACTCAGCCAGTTCCCAGCAAGGCTGAGAGCCCACAGTGCCCTTCACCATCCTCATTGTGATGAAAAAAGTTGAGCTTACAATCACTCTAATAATTTATTAGACCTTATTAATCATCCTGATATTTATTAGAATTTATATTTTATTTATTATGTGACCTCTGTGGTCACAACACGTGAGTGGGGCAAGGTTGGAGAGGCTGAGGTTCATCTGCTCTGCTTCCCCAGGAGCTGTTCTCCCTTACTGGGGTGCCTGTAGGGACCTTGGTCCGTGCTTTTCCTTCTCCCTCTGTCTCTGGGGCTGGGTTTTCCGCAGCACCGTGGAAAACTGAGTACGTGGAGCTTTTCCATACTAATCTTCGGGAACTATTTCAGCGGCTGCTCCCAGGGAAGCTGCACGGGCAGAGGGAAGCGGAGCCGGCGCGGCCCCGCCGGGTCCCGTGTCCCGGGGGTGGCAGCCCCGCCGTGGGCCGAGCGGGGTCCCGCGGGGAGCAGAGGGGGGGATCGCCTGTTGGCAGGTTTTCTCCCCCCGCTGCCGGGCTCTTTTCCCGTGTGCAGTCTCCCTGCAATGCCCTGACTAGCAACAGAGGGAAGCAGCAACCCAGGGAACGCCGGAGTGCAGCTCTCCCAGTGAACGCCGGCAAATCCCACCGGCAGCCCTAGATCACAGCACCAACCCCCTGGTTTGCGCATTTTTGGGTTTTTTTTTCCCTTAGAAACCGGCAAGAAATCCAGTGCAGGTCCCCCCTGAGCTGTGCCAGCTGTGCCAAGCATCCCCCAGTGCCTCCCTGCCACCTCGAGGCGGAAGGGATGGAGAATTCCTTGCTGCACCTTTTCCCTGGGACAGGAGATCTCCACTTTAAGAAGCACTTTGGGGTCTCTGCAGGTGATAATCCTCCTGGGGGAATCTGGCTGGAGAACTCTTGCTGGAGGAAGTCAGGATGAAACCCCAGGTCTTCCCTCTGGTGTGGGGAGCTGGGGATAGCAGGGAGCTGAGCTGGGCTGTGGCTGGTCCTGAACTCAGCCCCAGGTGCCATTTGCTCAGCCTCGGGCACAGGAATTGCATCCAAGCCACCAGGAGTGCTTCCAGAGCAATGCAGAATTAGGCTCTAAGGCTCTTCCCAATTTACCTTTGGTTTTGATGTTGCACAAAGCTCCCACTGCTTCCCACAGAGTGACTTTTCCTTCTGCAGGACCTCACCATCACGGTGCCTTCCCAGCTTCCCAAATGTGAATGCCTCCAGCATTCCCTGAAACAGGGCTCTACGTGGCACCTCCTTTCAGAGGGAATTAGATCAGCACCAGAGTGATTTTGGGGAACAATTTTTTGTAGGTAAATTGGTTGGTAAATTCTTTACCAACCCAGGTGCTTGGTGCTGGGCTGTCACTCTTGCTGCAGAGGCGTTTTCCCAGGATGAGCAGGGATCAGAGCAGCAGGGATGTGCTTCCACAGCACCCACCACCCCAGCTTCCCCTTGTACCCCTCGGTTCAGAACTCAAACACGAGAAGACGCTGGCCTGGCTTTGCACACCCACGTTGTGCTTTGAAAGAGTGAAAGGGAACTTCCAAAACGCCCTTAAAATAGTCAGATTTCTTTCCTTTTGAAAACGAGAGCAGCCACGTGGTTAGAGCTGGTGTCACCCGTGATGACCGCACAGCCGGGGCGGTGCAGAGGTGCTTTCTCCTCGGGAGGAAAAGGCCTGGCTACTTCCTGAAGCTGCTCTGGGCCAGGGAAAGCAGCATGGAAGAAGGGTAAGGCCGCCAGCAGTCCCGTTCTGTCACCTGCATCTGTTCTAGGCTTTTCTTCCTCTCAGAGCTGCCCGTGGGTCCTTTCATTTCTCTGTGTGTCACACGTGGGATGAGGAGGGATGGGAGGACATCAGACTCTGCTGTTGGCTGTCCCTGACATGGGAGCCGTGGGGAACGAGCCCTCCTGTGCCCACCTGTGCCCACCTGTGCCCTCCTGTGCCCTCCTGTGCCCTCATGTGCCGTGAGAATTCCTCCAGGCAGGGTGGCTGCGGACGCTGTGTTTTGTGGAAAGCAGCTCACGGGATCTACTGACAGGGAAAGCTTCCCTGCTTTCATTTTAACTCCTCCCTGCAGCCAGCCGGTGCCCAGCTGAGTCAGAGGGGCCTGGGCCACCCGAGCATCCCTCGCTCAGAGAGCAGCTGCCCTCCCTCCCGCCCAAAAGGCAGGAAGTGTCGGGTTTTCACTATGACATGTCGCAGCTGAGACGGGATGCTCACACCAGCATGGGTAAAAAGGACAGCCAGATGTGCCTGGGGGTGTCAGCCAGGGAAGGGAAGAGCTCCTGCTGCTTGCAGGGAGAGGGTGAGGGAGGAGGATGATGGTTGCCCATAGGGGAAGGCAGCACGAGGCTCAAGATGGCTCCGTGAAACTTCCGGCTCCAGCTGCTGGGTCCGAGAGGCTCTGGGCACGCAGGGAGAGCTGGGCTGGGCTGCTTTCCTCCAAGAATCCTCCTGCAGGGACAAGGGGAACGGGCTGGACTGAGCATGGCTCTGGTTATGACTGTGCAGCAGCATCCAGGAGGATGAAAATCGGGTTCATTCCGCTGGGTCATCCCTGCCTGCTGCCCTGGCCTGCACTGCTGGGGCTGTGGGCACTGCCCCCACCGTGGGCCACGGGGGTGTCCAGTGTGGTCACTCATGGTGGGCTCTGGTCCTGTGTGTCCCCCACAATGGTTCTGGGGGGCTCTGGTCCTGTGTGTCCCTCACAAGGGACCCTGGAGTCCCTGACCTGTGTGTCCCTTGCCGTGGGCTCTGGGGCTCTCTGGTCCCTGCTGTGCTGCTGGGAGGGAGTTCGGATTGAGGGATTCCTTGGACAGCTGCTTTGCTGGAGATGGCACAGCACGGCACAGGACAGCATGGCACAGCACAGCACAGCTCAGCACAGCTCAGCACAGCACAGCACAGCACAGCATGGCACAGCTCGGCACAGCTCAGCACAGCACAGCACAGCACAGCACAGCACAGCACAGCTCAGCACAGCTCAGCACAGCTCAGCACGGCACAGCTCAGCTCAGCACAGCACAGCACAGCTCAGCTCAGCACAGCACAGCACAGCACAGCATGGCACGGCACAGCTCGGCACAGCTCAGCACAGATAGCACAGCTCAGCTCAGCTCAGCACAGCACAGCTCAGCACAGCTCAGCACAGCTCAGCACAGCTCAGCACAGCACGGCACAGCTCAGCACAGCACAGCATGGCACAGCTCAGCACAGCACAGCTCAGCTCAGCACAGCATGCTGGCAGTGCTAACCCTGCTGTTTCCCTTTGCCCCCAGAGTGATTTATCCTCTGTCGGACTCCCCCACTGTGAAGATGTCCCAGTCATCCCCAGCTGACGAAGGCCCCACGTTCGAGCACCTCTGGAGCACGCTGTGAGTGGGGTGTGATCGTTCCCCATGGGGGGTGTTCGGAGGCAGCAGTGGCTCTTTGACAGAGACAGATTTCCTTTTGCATCCTCTGCTTTCCACAGACGCCTTTGCCACCTGGCAGATTTTGCTCCCTGGTTTCAGACTCTGCTCAGGGCATTCCGTTTGCCATGTCTCTCTCATGGGTAGCTCCTTCCTGGCTGCAATGCTCCAGGGCAGCACGGAGGCAGTGTCAGGGCCAGAGCAGAGCTCCCCTCAAGCTGGGACCCTTAATTCCAAAATTAAACATCTTCCAGCCCCACCAAGATGTTTGCAAGTCTTCTGGCCTTTGAGCCTCGTGCTCTAATCCAGCAAGGGAGAAGGATTGTGCTTCATTTAATCTTCTTCCTCCCTTGGTCCTCTCACGTAAAGACATCCCAAGGTGACAGATATGCTGGAGTAGCTGGGTGGATGCAGGATTTCCCACATCTACTGCTCTGCCAGGTGGAAATAAAAGCAGAGGATGGAGGAAGAAGTTGGGAAAGGGACAAGGTTTGAGGGGACTGCGAGTTGCTGGGGGGCTGGTGGTGGCACAGGCTGTGTTGGAGAGCTGGGAGATGACTGTGCCCTCCCTTTCTGCTCAGGGAACCAGACAGCACCTACTTCGACCTCCCTCCAGCCAACCCCAGCAGCAGCAATGAGGTCTCCAGCCACACGGAGGTCACAATGGACGTGTTCCAGATGAGAGGCATGACTGACTCGGTGATGGTGAGTGTGCTCAGACAGCAGGGATGGGGACCTGAACCGGGCACACACTTGATTTCCCTACAGGGGTGGGCTGGGGGCTCTGGGGGAGGCACTGGGGTGTTTGCTGGTTCATAAACCAACCTTGCTGGCACTGGTGCAGGGTTAATCAATGGTGCAAGGGTCAGTAAACCTGGCTATTTATTGTTAGATAGCATCAGTGGAGGCAGCAGCAGGGTCCCGGAGCTCTGGGGGAGTAAAGGACAGCAGAGTGTCATTTGCTCCGGGACAAATGCTGTGCAGTAAAAGCCATTTGTGAGCTGCTGCGGAGGCAGAGCTGCTGGAGGGGCACGCTGAGCTCGCAGCTCTGCTCCCACCACAGCCCCAGGTCCGTGCTGCTGCCCTTCCTGCCAGAAGCCTTTGCTTCTGTCTGAGACAAAGTCTTGGAAAAGCATCGCGGGCGTGCGAGACATCCCGGCCGCTCGTGTGTGTTCGGCGGAGCCCGGGAGCATCCCTGAGGCTGCCCCGGCTGTTGGCTGCATCTCCCTGCGAGGAGATGCTGTTTCCCTCCAGAAAGTCGCTGTTTCCCTCCGAAAAGTCGCTGTTTCCCTCCGAAAAGTCGCTGTTTCCCTCCAGAAAGTCGCTGTTTCCCTCGCCGACAGCTTGCCTCCCCTCCCCCAGCCCCTTTTCCCTCGCTTTCCGCTCGCTTTCCCTCCTTTCCCCGGCCTTTCACAGCGGGCAGGAGCCGGGCAGAGTGCTGCTAATTGTGGCTGTGCCCCTCGCTGAGTGAGCCCTCGCTCCCGCTGTAACCAAAGCCGAGCCCGGCGGGGCCGGAGCAGCCTGGGGTGCAGGACAAGAGTGCTCTGCTAAGGGGATGCCAGCGGCCCGAGAGGAAGGCAAGAGAGGGGAGAGGCTGTGGAGGGACCACTCAGTCCATGCGGATTCCCGCTGTTCTTGGCACACATTGGTGCCAGAGTGCTGCTGATGCTCGGTGGCACTGAGCGCGTCACCCCAATGCTCTGTCAGGCATCTATCCCTGACTATTCCTGTCTATCCCTCTAGATATCCATCCATCCATCCATCCATCCATCCATCCATCCATCCATCCATCCTCACCCATGTGTGTCTATCCATCCAGATAAAGTCAATTCCTTATCTCCCAGACACGGAGCTCTCGCAGAGTCACTGCCCGGCCTGGTCAGTGCGAGGCTGGGCACCTCAGTGTGCTGGTGACAGGTGCCAGCCCAGCAGATCTCCAGCCCCGTGTGGCTGGAAGAAGCTTTTGGGAGCAGGATCTGGGCAGGTTTGGTGGTGGAGCTGGACCCCTGCTCTCCCTGCAGTGGCAATGGTTGGTATCGCCCAGTCCATCACTGGGCAAGCTGGGGCCTGCCCTGTGCTTTAATGAATAGTCATGAGGGACAGAAGGGGTGGGCCCCGTTTTGTTGTTGGATGCAGCGAGTTGACAGAACTAAGGGAGATGAAAAAAGCAAGAAAGCCAACAGACGGCGGCACACGGGTGGCCAGCGCAGCATCCCTGGCGCTGCCCGCCCGGCCCCGCTCCCGCGCTCCTTCCTCCCGCCCCGGCCGCCGCCCCGACCCCATGACTCCCGGGGCAGGAGGCTTCCCCGCGCTCCGTGAACCCCGAGACAACTAAAATGCTCTACATCAGCGACCCGATGCAGCATTACACCACGGTAGGTGCTGCTTGCTACGGACGGGCTTTGCTTTGATGCTCTTCTTAGAATTATCCTCCACTTCTGGGGCACCTGCTCTGGCTCTGCCTGCCCAGCCTGGCTGCTGCTGCCCAGGATGCTCCAGGGGTTGTCCCAGTGCATGCCCGTCCCTGTCCTGCAGCTGCTGGAGGATCTGGAGCTGGTCCAGCCCTGCTTGTGTTGGTGCAGGATGCTGCAGCCTCAGCAGTCACTGCTCCTCTTGCTGCTTGCAGAGCCCAAGGTGTGATTTAAAGCTCAGGTGCTGGGCGTGCAGGGTCCCTTAGCTGTGTGTGCACAGGTGGGAAGGGTGTCAGCCAGAGCATCCATCCATGGAACACCTGGAGGTGCTGGACACCACCAGCACCACTTTGTCATCCCAGCTGAGCCCACACCACATACCTGCCTCCCCAGGCAGGCTTCCTCTCCCTGGTGGGAATCTCTAGGAGGGCCGGGTAGGTGAAGCTGTACCTGTGCTGCAGGTAATACAGTTCCAGCCCTGTCCTCAAGCGCTGAGGTTGTTTCCTTAGGGAAAAGGGGTTTGTGTCTGTCCCTGGCATTCTGAACCATCCAGCACAGGCGCAGAAGGAGCTGGAGATAGAAGGAAATCCCTTAATTCCTCGTTTTACCTTAAGTGTGTCGGTACCAAGCCCGTGTGTCCCATTGTTGGGGCTGTTCCATGGGAGGTCGTTGCTGCAGTTGTGTGAATAATTATCCCTGTGTGTGTATGTACATATTTACACACACACACACACACAAACACTCCTGCCTTCGATTCGTCTTTTAGGGGAATGTTTTCACAATTTCATCAGTTTTGAACAGCAAGTCTGTGGTTTTGCCCGCACACCTGACTCTGGGTCTCTCTGCCAGCAGATCCCAAAGTCTGGGCACTCAGGGTGCTGCCTCTTGCTTTGTGCTCAGGCAGCCCCGCTCAGAGCAGCCAGCCAGGCTGGCAGAGGTGATACCCTGGGTCTCATATCTCACCATTCTTCCTGAGGGAAGGTTTTCTCCCACATGGAGCTCGGGATGCTCCGTTCTGCGGTGGGTCCCCATTCACTTGCCCATTCCCAGCCACAGGCTTCAGCCATGAACGGTCCTGTCTCAGCATGGGAGCAAAACAGCTCAGCCCTGATCCTCCTGGATCAGCTGGGCTGTGAGCAGCCCCATCCAGCAGCAATCCCTTTTCCCTTGCTGCTGTTCTCCTGGTTGATCCCTCAGCTTTGCCTGTGCCACCTCCCTGGCTCTGCCCTGCCCGCAGTCCCTGCAGCAGCTGCATTTCCCAGTTGGATGGCAAGAGCTTTCCTAACGTGCCTGTTTTGCCAGAGTTTCTCATAAGTTTTTCACCAGGTAAAGCCTGGATTAAGGAAAGCTTGGCTTGTCTTTGGCTGGGCTATTTATAGAGCGGTGAGGAGGAATAGAGGGATTTGGGCACATATTTTAGGGGAGAAAATGGCTGGATGCATAAAAGCAAGCCAGATCTTGTTCAGCATTCCTCCAGTTAGTCACAGGCTCCAACGACCTTGTGAGAGATGCAGGCAACAGGAGAACTTCCCTGGAGAAGGATGATTGCCTTTAAACCATTCCACATCGAAGAGGGTTGGGTGAGGTTGGGATCCCAAGTTAAAACACGTTTCCTGATTCCTGAGCCGTGAGCCTTGCAGCCCTTTGGAGAAGGCTGAGCCTGCTGGCTGTGCCCACGGCTGCTTCCACAGCTCTTGGCTTCCCAGAGCTGCCCCAGTGGGTGCTGGGGACAGGGACAGTCCCTGCCAGGCATGAGGGCAGTCCGGGGGGCTGTCCAATGCTGGGAGCCAGGATGACACACAGCAATGCACCCAACACTGAGCATGGTCACCAGCACTGCCTCTGGGGCTGCAGGGTGAGAGCAACCCCTGAGCAATTCGGGAACTGCAGATTTCTGGGCAAAAAACCCATCCCACTTGCTCTGAGAAACAGTTGTATTTGAATCTGATTTTCTAATGAAATACTAAGATCACTTTAGCTACACAGCTCTTGGGAATGCTGCTGTGCTTGGGCTGTGCCTGTGGGCAAAGGAGCTGCCAGCTTTTACTGGAAGAATCTGACAGTAATTGGTCAGAGGAGGAATAAGGAAAAAATTGTAAAAAGTCATTATTTGCTCCAACGGGACTGGAATAAGAGCCAGGACTTGCCTAAGTGGGTCCATTTGCCCTGTGACTTTGCTGCAGCGCTCTGCATCGCAGCCGTGTGCTTTGTAGGTTTGAGGTTTCCCCCAAATTAGAGCTGCATCAGACACTGGGAGCAGATATCCCGCTGGGAAACCAGCTACAAACCACTGCTCGGGGCTGGCTGGCTCAGGGAAGCCCGGGAGTGGTGTGGGGTGTGTGTCCCTGACCAGGGAACACAGGAGGGACAGGCTGGAAAAGAGGCTGGAAAACGGGACGGCCGCTCGGAATCGCCGTCGCGATGTCGCGATGTCATCGCCAGGGACTGCTGCTCACCTTGGCAGGGCGGCTTCACCGTGCTGTGGCACTCTGGCTGCTGGAAGGGACAGCGGGGAGCAGAGCCCTGCGTGCACGACAGGGCTGTCACTGCCCACCTACAGCGGAGCATTTCCCACACCTGAGCAAACCCCACAACATCCCTGCCCTCTCCCCGCTGTCAGAAGCGTGGCTTTCCCGAGGCAGGTGCTCTAGAAATCCGGGACTGTGGCACCTCGCTGCCTCCAGCGAGGATGGAGCAGCTCGAGGGGGGTGATTTAAGCGCACGGATTTCATCCCTCACACAAGTGGTGACCTGTCAGAAAACCCGAGCCACCCAGACCAGCTCTTTTGACTCCCCTCCCGCACGCTGGCCCTTTAAGGAGGCTGTAACAGGACACCCCAGCTCTGGAGAAAGGTGGCTGAGGTTTCCCTGTCTCTAAACTGGCTGGTGTTTTCTTTTTTCCCTCCTCCCCTTTTCCCTTCCTCCAGTCCCAGTTCAATTTGCTGAACAACAGCATGGATCAGAGCATCGGCAGCAGAGCAGCCTCCACCAGCCCCTACAGCTCCGAGCACACCTCCAATGTCCCAACGCATTCGCCCTACTCGCAGCCCAGCTCTACCTTCGACGCCATGTCCCCGGCCCCCGTCATCCCCTCCAACACCGACTACCCTGGTCCCCACCACTTCGAGGTGACCTTCCAGCAATCCAGCACCGCCAAGTCAGCCACCTGGACAGTAAGTTGCATTCTTCTACCTTGGCTGGGGAGATGCTCAGCACGGCCGAGCGCGTCCTCACCGCCAGCACCCAAGGCGGCGGCGGTGGGGAGGCTGGCACGGGGCGGCTGCGGGATGCAGCCACCACTGATGGCGACTTCACCGGCACAGGTGGTGGCCCTGGGAAGGAAAGCGTGCTGGAAACATCCGTGCAGGCTTTCCAGGGGGTTTCTCCCAAAGGGGTGTGAAGCACAGCGGCTGGATGTCACTTCTCTCGTGGCGATTCCCTAAATTGTGGGTAAATGTCCTCCGAAAAGAAATGTCCTGGGGAAGTACCTGCCTTGTTCTCACGGTGCTTCCCGGTATATTTACCAGCGGGTGCTGTCAGAGGTGAGGCCGTGGGCGAGAGGGACCTTTGCTCGTGTCTGCCGGCACCGTTCCCAGCTGTGCTGTGAATGCCATTTACAGCTGTGCTGTAAATGTCATTTACAGTCCTTCTCCCTCCCGTATTACAGGGGTAACTTAATCCCTACAAGTCACAGCAAATAACAGAGCAGGATTTTAAGTGCAGTAGGTTTTGATGCACAGAGGGATGGCTGCACAGCCCCTGCTGTCCCCTCGGGAGCCGGGATGCAGGTTTGGTCCACGGCTGCTCCCACCGCCCTCCTGCTGCCCGGCACGGGAGAGCTCTGCGAGCAGGGACCCAGGGGCCGGGCAGAGCACACGGGAGCTGCTTTTCTTTTTGTGGCAAAAGGTCCTAAATTCGCAGCCCGGCTGCTGGCTCAGCGCGGCGTTTTTAAGGAGAAGCAGCACTTGTGGCCAGTGGCACAAGTGTCAATCCCGCAGCGGGTACCTCTGGAGTACCCGGGAGAGCAGCTCTCCACGCTTGAGCCGGGCGGGTTTTCTCCTCCGGGAAGCACTGGCAGAGCAGGAAGGTTGGGATGGGACGACTGACACCCCGCAGGAGCAGCAGAGTTTGACATTGTCATGGAACGGGCAGAGCAGCCCAGCGATATTTAAGCCCCGGGTGTGATAATGACCTTTGTTTGCGGAAGGTGACGTGTTTAATTGCCAAGACAGTCCCTGCTGCGGGAGACAGAAAGCATCCTCGGATGCTGTCGTGCAGGGACACCCCGGGATGCTCCCGGTTATCCTGGGGAGGATGCGGGACGGGACGGGCTCCGGCAGCGGCCGCAGCGCTGGGGCTGTGTCCTGCCGAAGCCAATGGGTGCGTGGAGTGGGAAAGCAGCAGCGAGCCGGCAGCGATCGGGCGTTTGAAAGCAGCCGAATTCCCGGCTGGTGCAGTCCAGCAGCTTCCCCGCGGGCGGTGGCTGCTGCTTCACACGGACCGGGGACTTGGGACAGCGCCGTGGTTAAGCGCCCTGCCCTCGCAGGGGTGTTGAGTCTCCACTCTTTCCACTGTCTTTCCTTGTGGCATTTCATTAGGAAGCGAGTGAACCGGAGGTCCTCGGGCAGGATGTGATTCCAGCCCACTCCTATCCCAGCTGGGGGATGACTCCTGTCAGCCGCAGGTAAAGCTGCACAGGGACCGGGCATTCCCGTGCCCTAAAGCGTCCGAATGGAAACCGAAACAAGGCACTGCAGCGCGTCTTGTCCCGGCACGTAGGATGGGGGCCAGAACGTGTCACGATGCTCGCTTGCCACTGTCCCCAGCTAGGAGTGCTGTGGGATGGCTTTGGGGTGGAGCAGACACAGCACAGCAGGGCTCTCCTCCTGAAAGCCATCCCATTCCCCGGGATCTTTCCACAGTTCCTAAAGGGAGCTCAGGCTGTCTCGCATCACCCTGTGCTGACTGTTCTCCTGTAGCTGTGCTCCACTGGGAGCTCGGCTCTCCAGGACAGGATGTGGCTATTTTTCCCAAGCCTTTGTGGGAGTTCAGGGCAGGCAGTGCTACACGATGCCCTCCCAGCCTTGGGGGAGCAGCTGGACCCGGGAGCTGCCTGGAGAACGGGCTCATTCCAGGGGTGGCTGGGAGCATCTGTGGAGGATGCACCCACCAGCCACGGCTGCAAGGAGAGGTCGTGGGAAGGGTCCAGAGTGAGGATTTGAATGCCTGAAGTGGCTTTAACACTTGGGAAGACAGTCAGAGGTGTGCGGCCCTCTGAGCCACAATGCTGCAGTGGCTGCATCCCCCAGAGCAGGTTGGCTGCAGGGCCAATGCCCACCTGCACTGGAGCTGAGCCCTGTGGAGAGCAGCAGTGGGTTGGCAGCATCTGGCACCCTGGAGAGCACAGGGGATGTTTCAGTTGAAGCGGTGATTCCTGCAGGATTGCCAAGGCGGGTGCAGCATGTCCAGCTTGCCAAGGTGCCACATGAGGAATGGTCCTGCTGTGGTGACAGCTGGTGTCACTCCCTGTCCTCCTGGTGTCCTCCTGGCTGGGGCTGTCACAGGCATGGTCAGTGCTGGAAGATGAGGCTGCTGCCTTCCTCCAACTCACCGTGAGCTCTGCAGTGCCACTGCCACACCTGAGAGTTCGTCCTGGTTTAACGGGGAAAGGAGCTCAACAAAACAAATGTGTTCTCTGTTGTCAGTGAACTCACAAATAACTGTGTGAGCCTCCACAGGAGCTGGGAACACACACCTAAGGTAAGGAAAAGCCATTGGGAAATGCAGACACTTGGGAAGGGAAGGTAAATGTCTGGTCAGTAGGGATGGGGACAGAAAGGGACATCTGACAGAGCAGTGATGGCCACACCAAGCACAGCAGCACCAACTATCCTGGTGCTCTGCATGACACACGTGCTTTGGGGCAGTACTTGGGAAGAACCAACCCAGCCTGTTCCTCCTGGGGAAGCCTCGTGGCTTTTGGATACGCTGAGCTTTGCTGCACGCAATAATTCCTGCCAGGATGGTTGATCCATTTCCACCAAGCACTGACCACAAGCTCAGCAGAGCCAACATGCTGGGCAGCATTTTGGAGCAGTGAGGGGTCTGCTGCACTGAAAGGAGTCTCAGCTGAAGGTCTCCTGCAATCTGGGGTTGCATCATGGACAATCTGGCCACAGAGGAAAGGACAGCTGGTGAGCAGGCAATGCCAAAACAAATGGTTGTTGTGAGTCATCTTGTCAAAAGATTTGGCATCATTTCTTGATATAGTCACGAGCTTTGGTTGATGAAAGTGTGTAGCTCAATGGCCTCCTGGTTTTGAGGGGTTTTGACTTGAATCCCTCTGGGAGATGTGGCGTTACCCATTCTCCCTCACTGGGGAGAGGAGGCTCCTAAGGACCAGGTGAGCTGGCCCCTCTAGAGTGCTGGACAAGCTGCTCTGCAGGGCTGAGCAAATCAGTGTCACCTGGGCAGGGGTGTCCCCAAGCCCTGTCCACACACGGTGCTCCTGCCCACACTTCAAACCCTCTATTGACAAAACAGACATGGCCTGGGAGGGAGATGTGAAGAAAATGAATAGTTTGGAATGGATGCCTTGTAGAGCAATACCACAGAAACGTTCTGCATGGAAGTTCCCCCCAAGAAGAGCGAGGGGGCTCGATCGTGGTGTGCCCAGGAGGTGGTTCCTGATAGCAGCCAGCTCTTTAATCTAATAGCAAAAGACATAATGAGATCCAGCACTTGGAAGCTGAAGCCAGGCAAATTCAGACTAGAAACAAGGAGGTATATTTTTTTTTAGCAGTGAGGATAATTAACCATAGGAACAATTTACCAAGGAATGCAGTGGATTCTCCCAACTCCTGAAGAATTCAAATGAGGAGTCTGCATATCTCTCCAGAGATAAGATGTGCTTTAACAGACACCCTTGACTCAATGCAGGAGGAGGAGGAAGGGGTCTGAGGGTAGCAGTGTGGGCAATGGGATCAGAACGTCATCAGCTGCTCTCTCTTGCTTCAAAATGCTGATTTTCTGATTTTAGAAAAGAGGTGAATGGAGAAGGGTGAAGCCTTGGGACCGACATTACCCATCTCTGTCCTCGCAGAGGGACTCTGGGCAGCGGTGGGTGACACTGGTGTCCCGACCCCCGGGCTGAGCTCTGACCAGCTCTGGACAGCAGCAGCCGCACCAGCCCGCACTGTGGGAAGCCCTCCGGGCTGCTGCCACCTCCCTTTTCATTTTTAATGGCCTTCTTATCGCAGAGAGCAACGGCCAGATGCCGAAAATAAGGTTTTCCCTGCGGGTTGGAAGCCCCCCTCTGGCAGGCTGCTCCGGCTGAGCACCGGGAGCTGCGGCACGGCAAGACGGGGCACGCCGGCATCCTGCCCGGCCGCCGGCGGCGCCGCGGCTCCGCTGCCCGGAGCTGCCCGGACACGCTGCCGCCGCAGCCCATCGCGGCGGTTTTCTCGCCGCAGCCCCTCGCCACGCCAGCCAGCTGGTAACTGACGGATAATTAGGATTTTTCTCAAGTCGGGTTGGCGGCGGAGCGGGGCTCCCTCCGCGCCGGACGCTGTCGCATGTGCCAGAGCTGCAGAGGCGTTAATGGGGTCTTTGGCCTCCCGCGGCCAAAGACACTGCAGAGGGACGTGGGGGCTCGAGCCCACGGTGTGGGGCAGCTGCCTGGGCTCACACGGAGCCCCTGGAGCCGGGGGGGAGATGGACAAACCCCCGAGCAGGCAGGCAGGGGGGTCTCTGACACAGGCATGGAGCGTCTGAACCACACCCAGGCTCTTGTTGCTGTTTCGGACAGCAAAGAGCCTGCGGGGGAAAGGCTGGACAGGCGGAGAGCTGCTCCTGCTCCCATGGATGGCTGTCCAGCAGTCACCCACAGCAAACCAGTCTGCATCCCAGTGCTTGACCAGTGGGAGATGGCAGCGTGGAACTGGTTCCACTCACTTGATAGATCTTGCAGCAGGAGTGTGAGCACTGGGGAGCTGAAATGCTTTCTCTGGGCCTGACTGAATGAGGAGGATGGGAGTAACTGGTGTGCTGGGAGGCAGGTTCTCCCTTGCTGGTCGCTGTTTGTGGGTTTTTTGGGGTAGAGGCAGATATGAAGAGGAGGGAAAATTCTTCAGGAACATCTCTGTACCACAAACCCCCTCTGCAAACTCTCTCTGGCACCTTCCCATATCCCAGGGAGGTTGCTGTCCAACAGCCATGGCCTGGAGATGATTTGGGCAGAAACAGCTGAGGACACCCTGAGTAGCTGTGCAGATGAGCGTGGATATTTTGGTGTGCCAGAAGTAGGAAAGCAACCTCAGCAGCAGCCTGCTCCAGAGCCCATCGAAGCCAACCTCTGGAGGCTTTCCACCAGCTCTCTCAGGGTGTGGATGAGGCTCCAGGAGCTCCAGACACAATGGAATTAAGAAAAAAGGCAAAGGAATTCGGTGTGTGATGTTCCAACACGATCCTGCTATCAGTTCCACTATCTTGAACGTGTCTGGTATGCACAGGTCAAGGGAATGGCTTCCTGGCAATGCTGCTCCATCGGGAAGGCAAAGCTCCCAAGCAGGAGAGGTGGGAGAGGGTTGGGAGCCCTGATCTCTGGTGCATGGGAGGGGGAAAGGATGCTGGTGTGCCCTTGGCAAACCCACGTGCTGCCCGTGCCCCCTCCAGGCAGTGGCTGAGAGAGAGCAGAGGAGCAGCCCCTCCTGCATGGCACAGCCCTCCTGGGATGCTCCAGAGCCAGTGGTTTCCCCCCAAATCCTGCTCTTGCTGGGCTGGTTTTCACATTTCCTTCCCAGCAGCAATTCCCAAGGCCAACTCAGCCTCCTCTTCCCTTCCCTCTCCTCCCAGCCTGCTCCCTGCATCCTTGGCAGTGTGAAGTAACCTCCTTGCTGGATTTGTGGCTTCCTTTTTTGGGTGGGAGGGAGCTCCGGGCTGGCTTGGTCAGGGGATCTGAGTATCCACCACACAGAGGGAGTCAGACCTACCAGAAGAGATTAAACCCTCAGAGTGCCAGCGTTGGATCAGCAGTGAGTGAGAGAGATCCCAGCTGGAAGTTATTTTAAGGATGTGCTCACTGGGGAAGGCAGGGAGAGGAGTCCTTTGGGGATGAACCAAGGAATTTTAATTAGCAGTAATGGCATGCTAATTAGGTAGAAGAACACAGGCTGGAGCACAGGGAGCCTCCCTGTGCTGTTCTGCTGCAGGGCCCCGAGACCTCAGCGGTCCGTAGGGCTGGGGGACCTGTGGGGGACAGAGGTCCCCTGCAGCTGACGATGGCTGGGGTGATCAGGGGGCTCTGCCTTGAGACCCCCTGTCCTGGGCACAGCTGGTGGTGGCTTGGTGTCACCCCAAGGCATTACTGCCATGGTACTGGGACCACAGGCAGGTGGGTGTTGGGGCATCCCTTATGGCCATCACCCCAACCCATCACTGCTGTGGTGCAGGGACTGGAGGCACAGGGAGGTGAGTGTTGGGGATCCCTTATGGCCATCACCCCAACCCATCATTATTGTGGCACAGGGAATGGAGACATGGAGAGATGGGTTTTGGGACATCCTTTATGGCCATCACCCCTATCCATCACTGCTGTGGTGCAGGGACTGGAGGCACAGGGTACCAGGGTGCCTCCTACAGCCATCCCCAGGGCAATATCCCCCCTGTCCAGCCCACCTGTGTGCTGGACAGGTACCTCAGGCCCTGCTGGACACTCCCCTCTCCTCTCAGACACCAGAAGTACTCAAAACCTGGCTCGTAGTAAATGAGCAACAAAGTAGCTTGGGGAGGAATTTCCAGCTCAGTGAGGAGTTTACAGGCCGGTGATTAAAAAATAGTTATTAAAAAAAAATTAGACAGAGAAAAAAAAATTAGCTGTGCCGCCGGCACGTCTTCCAGGATCTGTCGTAACAGATTCGTCCGAGCCGGTTAACGGTATTTGCGGTTTGCAAGATGCTACATGTCTGGGGAAGATGACAGACACGTTATTATCACCTCTCGCCTGCGATCTGCCCCAACCTGTCCCAGGATGCAGCTCCGCAGCTGCTTGCCGGGGAGTGCAAGGAAATTAGCAGCCGGAGGCAGCACTTTTCTTCTCTCTCCCTTGCCAGGCCAGTGGCTTTATTGGGGATCCATTGACTGCAGTCCTGGACACGTCTTGAGTAAAGCTAATGAGAAGCCTGGAATGTAGGAGAAGAGGAGGAGGAGGTGGCTGGTAGGGAGGAGGGTGGGGAGGATTTGTGGAAAAAGCAATTGTTGAGCAAATCATTTCCTTCTAGAGGGAAAGGAGGCCTTGGCTGCGCCTTCCCCAACAGGCAAGTCTAGACGCTTAGGTGTCAACAGTTGAAGATAAATAAGATTTTATCAGCTCCAAATCTGTTGGGACACATCCTCCTAGCGGTTCTGCTGCCCAGGGACGGTCGGGCGAGATGGACTTAGCCAGGAAGTCTTTCCAGCAGAGGATTCAGGTTATTTTTTGTGTGAGGCTGTCAGCATCCATGGGGAAAACCACCTCTCCCTGCTCATTTCCTGCGTGGGGAGGTGGCCCTGGGGCTGAGCGGTGGTGGCCTCTGGAGCCATCTCCTGGTCCTCTCTCAGGGTGGGCAGTGATGGATGCTGAGGCTCTACATCAGTGCTGCATCCATGAGCCATTGAGGGCATTCACTCAGTGGAATCTTGTGGTGTCCTGAACATTTCCTTGGGGCAGCAGCACCAGGATAACCAGGATAACCATGGTGAAGCCTCACAGTGGCTAGTGGCACCATGGGGTGACTTGTTTATGTCCTGTTCCATCTGGCAATGGTGCAGCATGGTCTGATCTCACCCAAAAAGCAGCTGCATTTCAAACACATCCAAAGGGTCTTTGTGGTACCAAGCTCTTGGGGAAACAGATCTTAGAGCTGATAGCCTGCTAGGAGTTAAATAATTTGGCTTTTCCCTTTTTTTTTTTTTTTTTTTGCTTATTCCTAATACTCTGGACAGACAGCAGTAGCAGGGAAGGGACAGAGACAGAGCTGGCATCACAGTATCAGCCCAGAAGTTGAGGGAAACACTGGAAGCTGCAGGAAATCCCAAAGGAATAGAGGTTCTGCGTGTTTCCATAGGCTCCAGGGGAGACTGCCAGTGGTGCTGCTGCTCCTCGCTGATTCAAGCAACCCAGCATCCACAAGCCACAGAAACTATTTGTGTTCCTCAAACACACGGTAACACTCAATGACAGAGGGATTAACTGAGTCCTAATGTAACCGTGGAGACAGACACCAGTGGTCCCCAGGGTAGAGCAGGGTGTGGAGACACACACAGGAGATGCCCAGGGCAGAACATACCCTGGCTTCTTTCTAGGTGGGAAAGGAACCCTGGAGCTGAGGTCTGGACCTGCCATGAAGGGATTCAGGTGGCCCAAAATGTTATTCCTATGCCTGGCAGCAAGCTGGCCACAGCTCAAGCGACCTGAGCTTTGGCTGTGACCCAGCTGCCACATGTGGCCAGTCCTGAGAGATCAGTTTGTCTAAACACTGCAGAATGGGAAGGATGTGGGTGAACAGACTGAGGTTCCTCCCGTGCAGGTGGCAGGAACACAGCCATGGCACACAGAGAGCCAAGCAGCAGTGCCCGTTTGAGATTAAATCTCAGCATTTTGATATCTGGGTTCTGCTCTGCCACTGCCTCATGTCACACTTGAGGAGCACATGGTGCCTGTGGTCCTTGCAGGGTGCTGTGCAGGGTATGGCTGTGCTGGGAGGTACCAGGACCTCAGGTGATGCAGCACAGCCCAGCAGAGATGTGCATGGGGCCAATAATTATCAACTAGAGATAATGGGGGAGAGATGTGTCTGCCCAGGGACACTCTACACAGTGCAGGTTTTGCTCTCCCCTGCAGAGAGTGTGCATTGCCAAGCTGGGGATGCAGCTCAGCTGGGGATGCAGAACCTCCTGGGATCCCAAAACCACAGTGCTGGTTGTCCTGGTGGCCATGAGCAGCCTGGATCTGTGGGGCCAGGAGCGCTCAGCCCTGGCTGCGGCTGGAGATGTGGCACAGGACAGCTCCACAGGGAGAGGAATCAGGAGCACGGCCGCCCAGGGCACAGCCTGGACTTTTCTTGCCCAGAATTATCAGCAGGGAGTTCCTTAAAAGAATAGTTTGTTATTGTGGAGGGACCTTTGAAGGCGATCCTGGAGCTGTTGGGACACGATAAGGTTATCAGCAGAGGCAAGTCTGCACGGAGCGGCCGCCTTCCCCCTGCGGGGCATCACTCTGCTATTTAACAGAGATTTATCCATGTCATAACATGGTATAATGAGAGAATTTGTTACCAAAGAACTTGCCATAATGCACCTCTGCTCTTCCAGAGCAGTTATAGTTCCCAGGCATGTTGAGGGCTGCCCGGGAATGTCTACATGAAAAGATCCTTTGACAGGAGTTGTCAGGATTTTAACACCTGGCAAGGAAAAGCCCCCTCCAAATAACCCTTGTTTTGCCATGGTGGCTCTTCTAAACGAGGGTGTTAAACCCCATCGTGGTGGGTGAGTGGGTCCCGTGGGCTGTAGCCACGTGGGAGTTTCCAGCCAGGCAGAGCAGAGTCACCACATTGTGAGTGGAGCCCACGCTTCCAGCTCAGGCCTGGTCCCTGAGAATCCCTGCTGGGGATGCAGGGTCACACCCTGGAAGCTAACCTGGCCATGGAGTCAAGGTGTAGTCAGCATCATCTGGTATGAGTGCAAAATTTGGGATTTCAGTAGGGGTTTCCAAGCATCCTCTCTTGTTGGGAGAGTCCAAGTGCCTACAAAAATAAGGATTAATTCTTGTTGTGGGGTTCAAGTGCTTGTTACGCCTCTCAGTCACCACCCTCCAGTGACCACAGCATCTTCCTGCTCCCCCCAGCACTGAGCAGGCTCTGATCTTGGGACACCCAGGACACCCCATGGAGCCTCCAGGAACTGGTACCTGCAGCTGGCCACCACCAGTGCAGTGCTGAAGGAGCTGCAGGAGCTGCTGCTGTTTGCCTTGGTGGATCCTCTGCCCTTTATGACTTCCCAGAACTTCCACAGAGACCACCTAAATGAGATAAACCTGGCAATGGTTCCTGTTGTTTGCCCTGTCCCAGTCCTGGTGGTGGGAGCCATGGGTGGATCTACTCCTGCAGCCAAGGCAGCTGGACTGGGAGACACAAATCCTTTCTGCTTGATCACAGCTGCACTGGGACATGCTCATAGCCAGGAAAAGTGGGGACTGAGCCATCACTGTCAGCCCCTGAACACCCTCCAACCCTGTGCTAAGCCTGTTTTGGGCAGCCCCAGCTCAGGAACTGCCTGACATGGGAGAGCAGAGCCTCCCCTCGGCACACCTGTATTTGGATGGCTCAGGACAAGCTTTAACATCCCCACAAACGCTCTGCACGGTGGTATTTTTTTGGCACCGGGCGCTGTGTTGTGGGGATGAGATAAAATACCTGGAGCAGGAACATGCCCTGCCATGCAGGGAAGGGCTGCTCCGAGCACAGGGGTGGGCTGGCGTATAGCAAACACATTCCTTGCGAGATGGAAAACAGCATGGCACGGCTGAGGTGGAAGGGAATTGCACATCCCCACACCTGGGCAGTTCCTGGAAGGTGAAGGACAGGCTCTCCTTCCCCAGCCCTGCTCTGGAGAGGCACATGCTGCAGGCCCTGGAGCTTCTCCCGTCCAAGGGCCTTGTGAGACAAGTCTGCCACTGAGCAAAACTCACTGTGCCCTCACGGGGAGGAATTTGGTGGCCACACACCATTTTCTACTCAGGAGTGACTGCTGGCACTGCCTCAGCTGCCACAGAGCATCTTCCTCCCACAGCCAGCCCAGGCAGTGGTCCCCATCATGTCCTTACCCTGTCCCCTCCATGAACCACTGGTGCTGCAAAGGATTGAGTCAGGATCAGGACAAACCCATCTGTGTCAGAACTAAACTCCCAGGTCCTGCCTAATCAGCTGTGACACTGCTACTGGCACCAAGCATGATTTCCTCAGGCTGTGGTGTGTCAGTGCCCTGAGTGCTCCGAGTGTGAGAACAGACTCAGGAATGTTTCCAAAACGGGCTGAGTGATGCACAAATGAGGGTTTTGCTGATTTTCATTGAGATTCCCTCTGTCTCAGTGCAGTGGTGCCCTGCTCTGCCAGAGCCCTTGCCCATCTGGGAAACCCTTGCCTGTCCCAAGAGGTGGCTGTATCTGGTTTACGTGGAGAGCAGATACCACATAGCGTGGGTGAAATGGTCAGATTTCAACATTTTCAGGACAAAGGGAAGAGAAGGAAGCCCTGCCTTTACACCAGAGCAGCAGAGGAAGCTGAGGTTGTACAGGGGATCAGCCTCCACCCCACCAGATATGCTCACCTGAGGGATGTCTCCTGTTTTCCAGTACTCCCCGCTGCTGAAGAAGCTCTACTGTCAGATCGCCAAGACATGCCCCATCCAGATCAAGGTGTCCACCTCGCCGCCCCCAGGCACCATCATCCGGGCCATGCCCGTCTACAAGAAGGCAGAGCACGTCACCGAGGTGGTGAAACGCTGCCCCAACCACGAGCTCGGCCGCGACTTCAATGACGGTGAGGGCTCCAAGCTGTCCCCACGGCCTGGGGGGCCACGTGTCCCTGGTGTCACAGCCCTCGTGTGCACAGGATGAGCACCCTGGGCAGCCATGGCTCTAACTGCAGGTTTGCCTTGCAGGCCAGTCAGCCCCTGCCAGCCACCTCATCCGGGTGGAAGGCAACAACCTGTCCCAGTACGTGGATGACCCGGTGACGGGGCGGCAGAGCGTGATGGTGCCCTACGAGCCCCCGCAGGTACCCGGCTGCTCGTGGCGGGGAGAAGGACCAGCCCCTCCCTGGTTTGGGCTGCTTGGCCCAATGTCCTCCTTGCCCTGGCACATCTAACACCACTCTGTGCTCGTCCCCGGCACTGGTGGCAGCTACACTCCAGAACCTGCAGCTCCCAGCCCTGTGAAGCATCCCAGAGCAGCCTGGTCTTGGGAAGTGGGGTGTAACAGGATACTCCCTCCACTCCTTCCCTGGGTGCCCCCACAGTTCTTGTACAGTCCCCTCTTTCCAGCTGGGACCATCCCCACACTATCCCAAATGTTCCCCTGCTCATCCTGCCAAAGCACCAGCTCTGTGCCAGAGGGTCCAGCCCTGATTCTTCACTCCCGGGGATCCCAGCCTGCCTCCCCTCCTCTTCTTCACTCCCGGGGATCCCAGCCTGCCTCCCCTCCTCTTCTCCACTCCCGGGGATCCCAGCCTGCCTCCCCTCCTCTTCTTCACTCCCGGGGATCCCAGCCTGCCTCCCCCCATCACTCCCCACTCAGCACCTGCTCTCCCCTCCCGGGCAGGTGGGGACCGAGTTCACCACCATCCTGTACAACTTCATGTGCAACAGCAGCTGCGTGGGAGGGATGAACAGGAGGCCCATCCTCATCATCATCACCCTGGAGACGAGAGAGTGAGTGGCTGCGGGAGCAGGGATGGGCATCCCTCCCGCTGCGGGAGGGCTGGGGAAGGAACCCTCCCCTGCAGGGAGCATCCCCAGGGAACGGGATGGGGCAGCCCCAGCTCGTTGCACAGCAATGCTCCCCTCTGCCAGCTTGGAGAAGGGCTGATGGAGGGACCGGGGACCCAACTCAGCAGCTGGAGCCTTCCTCTGCCCCAGGAGCACTTCTCCCCCAGCAGCCAGCTGCTCAGGGGCTCCGCTGCTCGCTGAGGGTCGCTGATTTGGTTTCTGCCCGGACTGAGTCCCAGTGCCCTTCCCAGGGGAAAGCAGGGCCACTGATTGCGCTGTTCTCCCAGCGGCCAGGTCCTGGGGAGGAGATCCTTCGAGGGGCGGATCTGTGCCTGTCCCGGCAGGGACCGCAAAGCCGACGAGGATCATTTCCGAGAGCAGCAAGCCCTGAACGAGAGCACGGCCAAGAACGGCAACGCCAACAAGCGCAGTGAGTCCCCTGACAGGGGTGGGGAGCTCCCTGCCCTCCAGAAGTTTGGGCTCAAATCCACACTCAGGGATAATACTTTGGCCTTTCTCCACTAAATCTCATAAATCGGACCCCGCCCATCTCCTCGCAGAGCCCAAAGATGCCTGTGCATGGCTCTCATAGCCGGATATATTTATTCATTATTGACAATAACAAAGGGACACTGCCATGCCAGGCCCCAGGGGAATGGTTTTAGCATCCTGCACAGCTTGAGGTGCTCCCTGCCATGTCCTGTTCTCTTCCCCTCTCCTCTCCAGCCTTCAAGCAGAGCCCCCAGGGCATCCCAGCGCTGGGCACTGGCATTAAGAAACGGAGGCACGGGGAGGAGGAGATGTACTACGTGCCTGTAAGTGTGGGTGAGCTGCAATGGGGTCAGAAATCTGCTTGGGACAGCGGTGGCATCGTCCTCTCTGCCAGAAGCACCTCGGGGAGGGGATGTCAGGCAGGCTGGGGCTGCACAGGCTCCTGTAGGACAGCAGGAGCCTTGGGAATAGGAGCAAAAACATCCATGGACACACATGTCCAAGGGACTGCGGCATCCCAAACAGTCCCTGGCCACACTGACAGTCGGTCTGGGTGGAAAAAAAGGAGCATGAGGAGTTGGCCAGGTGGGACAGGAATAAAGCAAAGTCCTGGTCTTGTTCCCTCCTCCAGGTGCGAGGCCGGGAGAACTTTGAGATCCTGATGAAGATAAAGGAGAGCCTGGAGCTGGTGGAGCTGGTCCCACAGCAGCTGGTGGATTCCTACCGGCAGCAGCAGCAGCAGCTCCTGCAGAGGCAGTGAGTCCTGCCCCCAGCCCCTGAGACCCCCACAGCCCCTGAGACCCCCACAGCCCCCGAGACCTTCACAGCCCCCAAGACCCCCACAGCCCCTGAGACCCCCACAGCCCCCGAGACCTTCACAGCCCCCGAGACCTTCACAGCCCCCGAGACCCCCACAGCCCCCGAGACCTTCACAGCCCCCGAGACCTTCACAGTCCCCAAGACCCCCACAGCCCCCGAGACCCCCACAGCCCCCGAGACCTTCACAGCCCCCAAGACCCCCACAGCCCCTGAGACCTTCACAGCCCCTGAGACCCCCACAGCCCCTGAGACCCCCACAGCCCCCGAGACCTTCACAGCCCCCAAGACCCCCACAGCCCCCGAGACCTTCACAGCCCTTGAGACCCCCACAGCCCCCAAGACCTTCACAGCCCCCAAGACCCCCACAGCCCCTGAGACCCTCACAGCCTCCAAGACCCTCACGGCCCTTGAGAGTTCCACAGGCCCCAAGACCCCCACAGCCCCTGAGACCATCAGAGCACATGAGACTCCCAAAGTCCCAGAGACCCTCACAGCCCCAGAGACCCCCCCAATCCCAGAGACCCCCACAGTCCCTGAGAATCCCCCAATCCTCCAGGCCCCTGCAGCTCCTGAGACTCCCACAGTTGTGAGACTTCCACCATCACTGAGGCCTCCAGGGTCCCTAAGATCCCCACAGTCCCCCAGAGCCCTGAAGCTCCTCAAGACTCCTGCACCTCCTGAGACCCCCACAGTTCCTGAAACTGCCACAGCCCCTGATGCCTCTACAGCCCCCCAGACCCCTGCAGCCCCTTGAGACCCCCACAGCCCCTGAGCACCCTTGCTAGGGAGGCTGGATGGGCTGGGAGGGAGCTCCAGGCCAGAGCAGGGCAGCTCCATCCCACTCACCCCAGTCTGACCAGTGTGTTCCCTCCCCAAACAGGAGCCAGCTGCAGACACCTTCCTCCTACGGCCCCGTCCTTTCCCCCATGAATAAAGTCCACGGCGGAGGAATCAACAAGCTGCCCTCTGTGAACCAGCTGGTGGGGCAGCCTGCCCAACACGGCTCCAGTTCTGCACCCAGCCTGGGCCCCATGGGTACGTCCTGTGTCAGCAGCCCGAGCACGGGGCTCTCCCTGCCCAGGAGTGCAGGTTATCAGGTCTGGGTGGTGTCTAATGGGTGCATTTGTTGCCACTGCCCAGGACCCGGAATGCTGAACAGCCACCCCATGCAGACCAATGGAGAAATGAATGGGGGCCACTCATCCCAGTCCATGGTGTCTGGGTCTCACTGCACCCCCCCGCCACCCTACAACGCCGACCCCAGCCTCGTCAGGTAGGGAAGGCACCTGGTGTCCTGTCTGTCTTGGCCTCTGTTCCTTGCTGTGTCCCTCGCTCTAACCTTCCCATCTGTCTGGCAACTGGTCAACTGGCCACTGGCCCCAACTGAGAAATCACTGCTGTTCCTCTCACCTCAGCAACCAAAGCCCAGCTACCAATCAGTCAGAAACCCCCACTGCCCTCATACACCTCCCTGGGAATCCATCCCTGAGCAACTAAAAGTTAAGTACATCCTAAAGAGGGTCTTGTCCTACCTGTCCAATGGCATGTAGCTTTATGAACTTCCCCCTTCCCCTTACAGCAACACCTGGAAATAGGTCCATGTGGCTTATTTCAATCAGAAATGCATTAACAGCTCTGCAGGTTTTAAATTAAATTAATTAATTTTAATTAATTAATTTAATTCAAACCTCTGCAGGTTTTGGCCTTTAAAAAGACCACAAATGTTTTGACAGACCTTGGGCCAGCATCCACACAGGGCAGGGCCCGGGGCATGCCCTGAGCCCTCTCCCCAGTAGCTTGAGCTCCCTCATATTATATGAGTTCCTGAGCCAAAATCTCAGACAATCAGGAGAAAAACATCTGTAGTTTTAGGAATGAAGACAACCCCACACTGTGCTTTGACTTTTGTGCCAGTGGGGCACCCATGGAGCTCTCCACATCCCCCACCTGACATGGTCTGTCCCACAGAGATGGGACACAGCTGTTGTTCATGAGAACTTAATGCCACTTTATTTTCCAAACTCTCTCTGCAGTTTTTTAACAGGATTGGGGTGTCCAAACTGCATCGACTATTTCACCTCACAAGGGTTACAGAATATTTACCACCTGCAGAACCTATCCATAGAGGTAAATGCTTTGGGGAGATCTGTTCTTACCACTTGTTTCCCACAGCTGTTGGTCTGAAAAGCAAAACCAAAAGTGTTTTGGAGGAAGGGAAACCTGTGCCCCAACCCCTCACACAGAATGTGTTCCCAGGATTGATGCCTGTCATTCCTGCCCCCTTGATGATCCTTTGGAGATAGCTATTGCTCAGGCCTTGGTAAAAATCACAACCAGTACCAAAAAACCACAACCAGTCTCAACTGCTTCCTCCAGACTCTCAGAAACAACAGAGATCAAAGATCCCCGGGCCAGAGCTCAGGGAGATTTTCCACCTAACACAGAGAACACAGCTGAGGTGCTCAGTGAAACACCCCATATCCCTTGTAGCCAGCAGGGACACCTCACTGCAGCTCAGGGAGGTTTAATCTAGTCTCACCTCTTCCCCTGTTAATCTTTAGAATGAAAGAGGCTGAAGTCTGGAATGAAATAGTCAGGTCAGGCAAAAGCTATCAGAAAAAGCATGGAGGGTATGCTGGAAATACCTGTGTGTGCTCAGAGCATCAGCCTCTGCTGCTGCCACACTCTGGTGCTGGTACCAGGGGTGGCACCGGAGCTGTTCCCCAGCCCATCACAGGAACAAAAAAAAGAAAAACAAAAAACAATCCCGAGTCCTTTGAGCCGTGGAAAACCCTGTAAATCCCCGAGCTGGTGTTTTGACTGAGACAGAGCTCCTGCCCAACCCTGTTTTGACCTCATTTTGCCCCAGGCAGGTGTAGCAGTGTCTCTACCTGGCAGCTACAACACCCCGCAGCAGAGATGATGATTTGTCACTGGTGGCTGGGGCCAGTTGTGTAACCTGAGCCTGGTTTTTGGACCATTTGCTGAACTAACTCCATAACTGCCTGTCAGCTGTCCACAGGAACGTTTAGGAATGGCCAAAACTTGTGTCAGGGCAGAGCTGTGTGTCTGAGTCGGCGTTTGTAGCTACTAATTGCATACTTGCTGTCTGCTCCAGTTAACGCTCCTGTGAGTCTCTGTGTTGGCATTAACATGGATCCCTGGCAGCTCCCCCCTGTGCTGGTGTGTGTCCTGGCACACATCCCCAGTCTGAGGTCACCCACCTCTCCTGCTGTCACCCACCCGAGTGCTCGAGGCTGGTGCTGCTCCAGCCTCCTGGGCCAGGACCAGAGCAGAGGCCATCCCAAGTGCACAGCCACAAGGATGCTCCACATGCTGCTCTACAACCTGTGCTCAAGGGGAATGATCCCTTCCTCCCCTCCCATTTCCACATCAGTCTGATGTGAAACCCCCCCCCAAAACAACAACAAAAAGTCTCCAACCTGCAAAGCTGCAGTTGAGTAACTGGGTTACGAACAAGAAATAACCCAGGGGACGATGCACCATGGCCATGGCGGGAGGTCCAGCTCTGCTCTGTTGGGCATTGCACCCATGTGTCCCCCCAAAAGCATGACCTGGGGCTCTCTCCTGCTGGAACAGTCCCATCTCTGCCGGCCGTGCCTCAGCGGTGTTGTCCTTGCAGGATCTCGCAGCACTGAAGATCCCGGAGCAGTACCGCATGATCATCTGGCGGGGTCTGCAGGAGCTCAAGCAGAGCCACGACTACGGGGCCCAGCAGCTGATCCGCTCCAGCAGCAACGCCTCCACCATCTCCATCGGCAGCTCGGGCGAGCTGCAGCGGCAGCGGGTGATGGAGGCCGTGCACTTCCGCGTGCGCCACACCATCACCATCCCCAACCGCGGCGCGGCCGACGACTGGGCCGACTTCGGCTTCGACCTCCCGGACTGCAAATCCCGCAAACAGTCCATAAAGGAGGAGTTCACGGAGGGAGAGATCAACTGAGGGGCTCCAGAGGTGGCAGCGAGATGCCGGCGGGGTGATAAACCACCCCCCCCTCAAAATGTATTTGCAGCCTTGGGCACCTGGAGAAGTTTAATTTTGTTATCCAGGGGAACTGCAGGCCCTGAGCCAGGCAGGAGGCGCCTGCCTGGGGAGGAGACTGGAAGTGAGGAGGAGGAGGAAGGAAAGGAGGAGGGCAGCCGAGCCAGCTCAGCAGCCAGAGCAGGATTTCTGCCTGCCCATGGCACAGGAGGCACTGTGTGATTTGTGTTTTCCTGGAGCATCCCTGCATCCAGCGGTGTAAGGACAGCACATTTTTCTCACCCCTGCTCACCGTCCGTGTTCTCCGTGGTGTCCCAGACTGAGAGGGCTTTGTCACTGCAGCAGACTCAGCCCTGAGTTGTGCAGGCATTGCCAGGGACTGGTGTGAAGCCATGTCCAGCTTTTCCATGGACTGCCAAACGCACCCCTTCCCTCAGCCCTCTGTAGAGCCAGAAAGACCCTGTTTGTCATTACCAATGTGTCCTTGTACTTAAAGGTTGGTGTATATAAACAGAATGTACATACAGTAAACTCATTGTGCTGTAAGGAGAGAGAAAGATTTATTTTCATGTAAGCTATAAAAATTGATACTGACTCCTGAGACACCGGAGTGTCAAGTAAATTCCATGTTGTAGCACGTAAACATGCAGAGAATCCTGTCTCCAGCCTTATCTATTCAAAACTCAGTTTTTTCCCTCCTCTGAATCTCTTGCATGCAGTTGTGGAGGAGGGAGTGATTGTCCTGGGAAGTCAGAGGTCTGGATGATCCTTCCCTGCTCCCTTGGGGAGTTTTGTTGACAGGTCAGACCTGACAAGCTGGAATGTCATGGTGTAAATTCCATCCTTTTGGAGCATGGCATGGACTGGCTGCCCAATTCTCTTCTGTTCCTCATAATTTTCTCCAGCTGCAATTTCTCTGTTGATTCCGACAGGGAAAAAAAGCCTTCAAAGAAAGCAAGGGCACAAATAGGAGTGTTCCCTCCTTGAATGTTTATTCCCTACACATTTGGGAAGGCAATGTCCCACAACAGGTCTTGGAAAGGCACTGGAAGTCACAGAAGCTGTCGCTGTGGGAGGGAGGGCAGGGAGCTTCTGCATCTGCCCCCTCAACCCTGGGTCACTTGAGATTTTGGGCAGCCTGAGAGAACCTGCACAGAGGTGATGCTGCCCAGCACATTCCCACTGCTGCACTCTCCCTCTGGAAGCCTCCAAAGGCAGCCCTGCACCTGCTTCCCATCATCCCCAGACTGAGGAAGGGGCTGGATATTCTTCCTAAAGCCCTGGAGCCTCTAAGCAAGAGCAAAAGAGCTCAAGTCCCACCAGAGTTCACATGAGATGTGACTTCCCCTCCAGGCAGGCAGTGGCTGCTCCAAGGGGTGCAGCAGTGTGACCACTGGATGTGCTGCACTCACAGCCCTGGGCATGGGATGCTCCTCCAAGGGCCTGTCTGGGTGTCCCACAGCAGCTCTGAGCCTTCAGCACACACTGGTTGTTGGGTTGTTGCCTCTTGTCCCTCCTCTCCCTCGGGTACTGGTGAGCTGCAGGTGCAGTCACCATCCCCGAGGCCATCCCACCTCTCACCACAGGGATTGGGAGTCTTTGGGGCTGGGAACTCCCCTGGCATGGCTGACAGTGAATCTGTGTCCCCAGGAAATGGCTCAGTAAAGCACTTTAATGCTTTAAAGCTTTTGCAACAGCCACTCACATTTCCAGCGTTCCCGGGGCTGTTCCCAGCAGTATTAATGGATCACTCCGTGGTAGGAATTGTATTTTTTGTAATGTTATCTTTGGAAAATGTGTTATTTTTATAGCTGTGGTTTCTCTTTTGTTTTGTTTTGGCTTGTTGTTTTTTTTTTTTGTTTTTTTTTTGTTTTTTTTTTTGTTTTTTTTTTTGTTGTTGTTGTTGAGTTTTTTTGTTTTTCGGGGTTTTTTTTGTAACACAATAAAAGCACATGTGGGAATTCCTGCATCTGGAAATTAAAACTGGACAGAAAGCAGCCTCTTAACCCAGAGTAAACCTTCAACTGTAAGACCTCAAAGGGCCTGAAGCTACTGAAACAAAAAAAGAACCCCACTATTGTGTACTAATCTGCTACAGCGAGTACAGAGAGGCAAAAACCAGCTTCTGGACACATAAAACTTTTTTTTCTCAGTAAATGGCTAAAAAATAGTGAATGGAACGGAGAACAAACATTAAGACACAGTTTTTCTGAGCTTGAAAAATTACACTGTTAAAAACAATTTCCCAAAAGGAACACAAATTTCACCACTATTTCTAGTGTTAGGAGTATATATTCCACAATATTGGAATTGGAAATTGATTGAACTAAAGGTTCTTGCAAGAAGTTTATAAACTAATGCCTTGAAATGGAAGAAGTCAAGAATGTTGTTTTAATTCAATAAAAATACAAAAAAAAAAAAGTTTAAAAATATCTTGAAAACTGGCATGTGACAGCCAGACAGGAACAGTCAGAGCCACACACCTGCTGCACACATGACAAAGGTCCAAAGCTCCTGGCAGACACTGACTGGCCTGTAGCTCTGCCTTCTGTTGGGGTCTGTGTCCCAAACAGGATCATGGAATCCCAGACAGGTTTGTTTGGAAGGAACCTTAAAGCTCATCCAGTCCCACCCCCTGCCCTGGGCAGGGACACCTTCCACTACCCCAGGTTGCTCCAAGCCCTGTCCAACCTGGCCTTGAACACTTCCAGGGATGGGGCAGCCACAGCTTCCCTGGGAAATCCATTTCAGCCCCTCACCACCCTCAAAGGGAAGAATTTCTTCCATATATCCAATCTAAGCATACTCACAGACAGATGCTCCTGTGGTTTATGAGCATTACATCACCTTCCTTGTGGCACTGCTGGGAAGGCTCCTGCTTGTGACTTCTCCTCCAGGCAGGCAGTGGCTGTTCCCTCTCCAAGGGGAGACTTCTCCCTCATCCCAGCTATTGGTGGTCCTACACCACCCTGCCTGGCCCAAGGAGCATCACTCTCCTCCCAGGAAAACTGCTCCATGGCCAGCAGCACCCTCCAGGAGGAAAAGCCACCTGGATGAAACCACACGGAATTTCTAGCAGGCTCTGGCTGACATGGCAGGAACCCTGCACTGCCCCAGCACCAAATGCTCCTGGTTCAGAAGTGCCTCTGTCTGCTGGGCACTCCCAGTGGGACCACCAAAACCTCCATCCAGGCTTCTGTTGGGGCACTGGGTGGGAGTGGCTGTCACATGAGCTCAGCCTTGACTCCAGCTGGATCTGTGGCACCGCTGTGCAAGTCCACGGCAGATCTGTTCCTCCACGACTGCTCAGCTGCTGCAGCGACCTGGATCGTCCAGAGGAACTGCTCCTTGGTGACCACGGGGGGCTCCTGGCCTGTGGGACAGAAACAAAGTACTGGATGAAGCCTGTGGGGTCCCCTGTGAGCACAGATCCCACCACAGCAGTTCCTGGCACTGCAGGACTTAAAACATTTCAGCCCCTCTTCCTGCCTTGCCAATGCAGCCACAAGAACTGAAATACTGCTGAACAAAAATAGCTTGGACTAGGTGATCTTCAAAACCTTTTCCTACCCAAGCCACTCCATGATTCTGTGATTTTTATCCCTTCTGGGCAGCCAGGACTCCAGCTTATGATCTCTTAGCTGTCACAAACAGCTGCTTTCATCACAAAGGACAGTAAGGTCCAAGGCAATTTCCCCTCCCAACTCTCATTTCTTCCCAGCACAGAGTTTCAGATCATCATCCCCTACCATGACCTGACACAGTGCATCCCCCAGCAAAACCAATCCAAAGCAACACCAGCCATCAATTTAAGCCTTGTCCCACCTTTCAGCGTTCTCAGGAAGTGCCGGAAGAGCTCCCTGTACGCATCTCTGTAGCGCTCAGCTTGGGTTTGAGGACAGATGGACACAGAAGTCCCATGCTCTGTGATGCCCAGGGGGTTCTGGTTGTCCACCCTTAATGTCCCTTGAGACCCGTGAACCTGAGGGAAGGAGCACAACAGGGAAGAAAGAACATTTAAAAATTATCATACTTTCAATCTCACACACCTGGCCAGGCTAGAGAAGCCCTCGTTTGTAAAACCAAGACAAAAGTAGGTTGTGAAATGAGGAATCACACCTGCCCCAGCCCTGGTATGGTTCAGACACAACAGAAACACCATGGATCTGCTGCAGTACAGTGGCTTCCACTTGTGTGATACCTCACCTGAGCAAAGCCCCTTTTATAAGTGCTTAACAGAAATTCCTCCCCAAGACCAGCCCTGATAGCTGTAATTATTCATTACTGTAGGAATTTACACTTTTCTTCCCCTTTCATATGCTGGACTCCTGCTACACAGCTGAGACCACCCCGGAAAGGACAAAGGAAATCTGCTCAATTTCAGCCTCAGGAGAGCTGACACCAGCTCCTGCTCTGGTATGATTCATGCAGCTCTTACCACCACATAATGCATGGGACAGAGCGAAAATTTGGGTGAGAAAAGAGAAAGTGGATTATAGATTGTAAAAAGGACAAGAAGCCACTGCTGCTGAGGCAACAGCACAACAAACAGATGTGGCACTTAAAGCTCTGCTCTGGGTGACAAGGTGGGGATTGGTGACAGGTTGGATTCGATGAGCCTGGAGGTCTTTTCCAACCTCAATCATTCTGCAACAGAGGGGTTTTGGGAAATGTCCTGCAGGCACACCCAGAGGAGAAAAATTGTGCTGGGCTGTGGAGTCAAAACACACTTGACTGAGCAGCAGGACCCCACCTCCAGCCGCTGGTCACAGCTCCTGGTGCAGTGCTGGCTGACGTCCAGAGTGACAATGGCTCCACTGGGGAACTTCATGCTGATGGTGACCGTGTCCACGTCCCTCAGGCAGCCCATGTCTGGGGACAAAACAGGCCTGGCTCACCCCAGGAACAGCAAACCAGCACATTCTACAGCTACAAACTGCTGCTCTTCCTTCGTGAGGCGACACTGGCTTCCTGACACCTTCCCACAGGACACACTGGTGACAGCACTCCAGCTGCTCCATCAGCATTCCTGATGGAACACAGGCAGTTCTCCAGGAACACACAGCCCCAGGCCCAACTCCACCTTCCCAGTCTGCAGCTCCCTGAGGAGGGCACCCACTTGTGCTTCCAGGATCAGGCAACTTCCAGCACGTTGCTGGAGCGAGGCAGAGGGTACAGAACCCTCCTGGAGGGCTCTTGTTTGCTGCATTTCAACGTGTGCCATGGAAGAGAGCATTGTATCCTGCCCCTCCTCACCCCAGCCAGCCAAGCTTGGCAGCTGCTGCAATTACCTTAATTAAAACTCTGCATTTCCATTTCAAAAATGGCAGCTTCCACCTTTTATAGTTCATTTAAATGAGTGTGGTAACCCAAAGTGTGCACATCAGCCCAACGTGACCCAGAGCTTTGTGCTGGGATCCACAGGGAAGGGCCAGAGAAAGCAGAGAATGAACATTTCATTGACGTTCTTGTGAGCTCAAGCCTTAGCTCAGTATTTTCTGCACTCTGGTTCCAAACCTGGTGTCCTGCAGAGTCATGTTCAATGATAACTCCACTGCAACTGCTTCACATCAGGAGATTCACCAGATTCAGAGATCTTCACCAAATAGCCCCAAGGAACCTGCCCTTCTGTTCCACCAGCCTGTTTGTTCAGCTGCTCCATGATGGAACAATTGTCATGGCTATAATGCTCTTGTTCCTTCTTTCTTCCCAGTTTTAACCCTGAAGTCCAGAGGTACCAAATAAACCATCAAGAGACGCATTCTTACCTGCACAGAAGGCATGGCCCAGGGAAAATATTGTATCTGGCACACTCTCTCCCAACAACAAACTGATAATATCTATGTCGTGCACGGCAGCGTTGTAAAAAATTCCACCTGGAAGAACCAAAACTGGGCATTAACGTCTCCGTATTGAAACCCACAGCCAATTTACATTTCTGAACTGCACAGAGATGGTATAAAAAGCCCCCACAATGAAAAAACTAAAGGAACAAAAAATGTACAAAAATTAAGTTTGGTAAAGAAAACACTCCTCAAAAAACACTCTTCCCCATGGATCTTAAGGCTATACAAATTCAGGGGAATTCCCACAGAACACAGAGACATTTCCAGGACAGGTTTTGGATCAGCCTGGTCTGGTTAAGGTGTCTCTGCCCATGGCAGGGGGTGGAACAGATGAGCTTAAATATCCTTTCCCACCCAAACCATTCCATGACTCTGAGTGAAGCCCAGACTCTTCAGCAGGAAGCTGATGGGTACCTGAGGCTCTCAGCAGGCTCACAGAGGCTGCAGGATAGAGGCTGCTGATGGTCGATATCCGGTGGATCCTGCCCAGCGCCCGGCTGTGCCGCACCTTCTTGTACAGGAACCGCAGGGCTGGGTCAAAGCGCCTTCCAAGGGAAACAAGGAATGAGGTGAAACCAAGCTGATTTGAGGACAAAGGCAGGAAGGCCTGAGGAATCAGTGCTGCTTCCAGACATGTGATTTTATCAAGAATAAATCACAGGAAAACTGCTGGTCTTACTTGTAGAACCCACACACGAGTGGCCTCCCACACCTGTCGGCCTCATCAAAACAGGCTTCTGCTGTCTGTCTGTCCAAGCTGGGCAGCCCCTCGCAGAACACACCTTTACCTGTGCAAAACAGGACACACACGGGGCTCAGGGGAGACACAGCTGCACAAAACACCTTGATCTTGCAGTAATGTACACAGCTCGTTACATTTGTGGTTTTGATGGCATTTATCCCCGTCTGCCTGCCTGCTGTGGTTTCAGCTGTCCCAGATCCCAGGAGTGGGACTGTTTTGGTGACAGCTTTCCTGTGAGTCCTGGTGGGATTTTAGGATGAGACACTGCCCAGTCATACTGGGACCAGCATAGCACAAACCCCACTGGTGACTGGTGTCCAGCCATTAACATCAGCAGGGATCTCAGTCACTTTAATTACACAATTTGAGAGCCTGTACAGCTCCAGGGCTGCTGCTGAAACACAAACACACTCACAACTGCACATCAGTGGGCACAGGGAAAAGCTGAATGTGCAGCTGCTCCTCTCACCTGCTCGTAAGGCATCTCTTACCATCTCAGGGGCTTCGTCAGGTGGGGAACAAATAATGGCTCCAGAGACTCTGCAGGAATCAAGAAAGATCTTCAGTAAGGATAAGGTTTTCACTAGATCAAACAATGCTCAAAAGCTCTATTTGATTACAGTTAAAAAAAACTAAAGCCACATTGCTCTGGAAGAGCCAGCTGGGTTATAGAAGGAACTTGGTGCTTGCTTCGAAGATGAAATATAGAGTGACATACATAGGTTAAAATCACAAGTGACACAAAGGAATTGCACTGCTTTTCCTGCATCTTCAAGGAGAAACTCTTTTAAAGGTTTCCTTTAAAAAGGATGTAAATCCTGTCAGTTAACACACACAGAGAAATCCAAAGTATTTGTGTGGTAGTTCTTAGCTACCTGTGATTCTTTACTTTCTAGTATCAAATCTACCTTTCCTAAAAGCTCTGCCTTTTGCTCCTATTATATTTTAGACCTGACAGCAACAGCACTTTAGTGATATTACAGTTGTTCAGTTCAACTGTAAAGCAAAATGCCACAATCCTCCCTATTTAGACCAACCCTCGCTTATCTCAGAGCTCCAAGAGCCACCAAACTCAGCTGACTGCTCTGAGACAGGGAAACTGGCAGGCAACAGGGAAGGTGTCATTTATTATTGCTCTGTGGGAATAGAGGAAAACAGGTCTTTTTTTACTTCTTAACCAAACTGCCTGTAACTGAACACCTCCAAGTTTCCATTAATCTGGGTAGGCAACTCCAGTTAAGCTTCTCAGACTCCTGAAGGACTCATGGGTAGGTGACAAAAGGGTCCCCCACTCCCACAAGGATGGCCAGAGGCACAATCTGGGGCTGCTACAGAGTTTCCCAGAGGGGAAGGCAAGGCTTGGCTGGAAACCCTCGCCCTGAGCAGAGCCACACCCGGGAGCTGGTGGCCATCAGTACCGCGGATCACCGAGTGCGATGGTGGCATCCTGCTGCTGCAGCACCCTGGTGCCAGCCGGGACCTCGGCACCGAAGGCACGTTCCACCTCCTCCGGCTGATCCTCCACCACGTACAGCAGGCAGCAGCCTGCTTCCTCCACCAGGCTTTGCAACAAGGCTTTGCTCACGAGCCCTGCGCCGAAGAGCACGAGGCCGACGCCGCTGCCACCATGACATGAGGGGGGTGTCGGGCTGTTGGAGGCATCAGGTGCGGGCCCACTTTGGCCAAGAGGTGCAGCCCTGGTGTGGAAGGTGGCCAGCGGTGAGGGGTGGCTGGAGATGGAGGGTGTTGGGTCGTCCCTGTGCGTGGCGGGGATGGGGTGGTGGGGAAACAGCAGCTTGTGGTAGGAGGGCGGGGAGGGGACCATGCTGTAGCCAGTGCTGGATCCAGTGGCGATGAGGAAGGAGGGATGGGAGAGCAGGGAGGGCACGTCGAGTGGCAGGGGCAGGCTCAGGCTCACGCTGGACTCAGGACCTGCAGAGCTGAGGAGACAGAGACCAGAGGATCAGAGAATATCCTGAGCTGGAAGGGACCCACAAGGATCATCGAATCCAACTCTTGAGAACACCCTGCGTAAGAACACCCCAAGAATGCCACGATACATCTGAGGATGTGGTCCTGAGTGGGGTCAGGTGAGACAGATAATTAAAAAATCATTAAGACCTCCAAGATCATCAGGGCAAACCTTTGACTGACACCTCCTTGTTAATTAAACCACAGCATTAAGTGCCACCCTCAGCTCCCTCAGCCACTCCTCATAGGACTGACTCCGCAGCCCCTTGCCCAGCTCCATGCCCTTCTGTGGAAACACTGAGCCTCTCTTGTAGTGAGGGACAGAACTAGACACGGCACTCAAAGGGCCTCAGCAGTGCCCGGCACAGGGGGATGGACACTGGTCCAGCTGGGGACACTGTTCTGGGGGCGGGTGAGACTGAGACGGGGCGGGTGAGGCAGGGAAGGGCGGGATGAGCCCGAGACGGGGCGGGTGAGGCAGGGAAAGGCCGGGTGAGCCCGAGCAGCGGTGGGTGCCTCACCGGAGCCCCGGGGCGCGCAGCCCGAGCTGCCGGAGCAGGCGGCGGTTGCGGCAGTGGCGGCCCGAGCTGAGGTGCTCCAGGATGCGGTCGCGGCGCACCCTGAGGGGCAGCTGGCACGGCGTGCAGAACAGCGTCTCCACGGCGCCGGCCGGGCCCGGCGCGCTCGGCCCCGCCGGCTCCCGCCGCACCGACAGCTCCGAGAACTCGGCCGCGTAGTCGTGCAGCGTCTTCCTCCTCCGCCCCATGGCCCGGCCCCGCTGACTCGGAAGCGGAAGGCCCGCCCGCCTCACGCCGTTGCCCGGCAGCGGCGCCGCTCCGATCCCCGCGGCGCCGGGAGAGGCCCCGGCCCCAGCCCCAGCCCCGGGCCATGGAAGCCGATGGCTTGCAGGGACCAGCGCTCACCGAAACCATGGGACAGCTCCGGCAGGAGCTGCGGAAAGCCAAGGATGACCACAACATGGCCATAGGTACCGCGGGAGGTGCCCAGAGCACACCTTTACCTGCCTAGGTCTCATTCAGTTCGGCTCCTTTCACCTTGGAAACATTAGAGGGTGTCGCTCACAGGCTGAAAGTGTTTTGAAAACACTTTCTTTCTCCCCGTGGAAGTGAAGGACATGAGAAAACCCAGCAGAGAAAGCGCTGAGCACAGCAGCCAAGCGGGGCTCGAGGCGCCCACTCTGCGGGTCCTCAGAGCAGTGCCCACCTCAGAGTCGGGTTGTTTAGTTCACATGGAATAACAGAATGGTTTGGGTTGGAGGGGCCTTAAAAATCACCCAATCCCACCCCATGCCATGGGTAGGGACACCTTCCACTATCCCAGTTTGCTCCCAGCCCCATCCAGCCTGGCCTTGGACACTTCCAGGGATGGAGCAGCCACAGCTGCTCTGGAAAACCTGTGCCAGGGCCTCCCCACCCTCACAGGGAAGAATTTTTTCCATATATCCAATCTAACCCTGCTCTCTATCGGTGTGAAGCCATTCCCCCTTGTCCTTTCTCGCTCTTTCTTGTCAGTTCCTTGTGGTACTGGAAGGCCACAATTAGGTCACCCTGAAGTGAAACCACCTTTTCTTCTCCAGGCTGTACAAACCCACATCCCAGCAAAGCACCACAAACCACATTATCACCCAGAATCACTGAGACTGCAGCATTAATGTGACCCAAGTCTGTTCCCAGACTGTTCCCACAGTGGCTTTGCTTATGCTCACCTGACAAAAGCAGCCACAGTGTTCAGCAGGGATTTGCTTTGCTAACAGAGTACTCTCCCACTTTACAGGTGCCATCTCTTCCTTGCAAAGACAGATGGAGATCCAAGAATCCAAGCTTCGGAGAATCAGATCTGAAAAGGAATTGCTGCAGAAGCAGCTCAGAGAGCGAGAAGTCCAGCTCCAAGCTGTGTCTGACAAGGTACGGCCCAAGAGCATGGTGGCCATGGCTAGCAGCAGACACACCAGCTGGCAATTTGGGATTTTTCCTACATGTCCCTCTCTCATAGGCAGGAGTGACACATGTAGCTGTGAAACTGAAGTGTAAAATATTCTCCTTTCAGTTTTGCAGCCTGACAGAAGAACAGAGGCAGAAAGAAGCGGTGGTGATGATGGAGGAGGAGAACCGCAACCTTAAACAGGTGAATTTGTGCAAAGCCTCTACAGAAAAGTCTGGTGTTTGCCGCTTCACTGGGCTGGTTTTAGGGCTGGTGGAGTTTGGCATATAAAACCCCTACTCAATCCAAACTGGTGTTTTAGAGAAAACACCAAATAATAACAGCTACCAGTACTGGTGAGGTTGTTAGTCCCTAGATTCTGCCCAGGAAGCATTTGGACCAAATAGTGGGAAAATGAGGCCAAACTTGCTCACTTTCTTCTCCCCAGTGACAGCTGGATTTCTGTATCTGCTCAGGTTGTTACAAAACAGGAATCCCAGCTGGCTGAGCAGAACAAGCTCATCAGTGAGTTACAGGGGACAATCAGCCAGCAGCAGGCTGAGCTTGTGACCACCCGCCTCCACCTCCTGAGGCAGAAACAGGCCCAGAAGGAGATCCAGAGCCAGGTTGAGGAACTGCAGCACACAGAGCTGCAAACCAGAGTGGCACTGGAGCTCATCAGCAGCAAGGTAAGCATGGCCTCTTTCACCTCAGAGCCCTGTCTCCCTCTTGGGACACACTTGGGAATCTCAATCCATTTGCTCCCTAGCTGTAGAGCGGGCAGCTCTTGTACCACTTATAAAGAAAACAGACCTCAAATACCAGAAAATTTTGAGAAACATGAGTTCAGATCAGTTACATCACCAGATTTCTAACATCCTTCCAGACCCAAGGTAACAAGAACCACCCTGAAGTCATCTCCTGCAGGCAGACGTGCCTGGTGCCGGGGGAAGATTCCACCTAGACCCACATAATTACCACAGCACTTTCAGTGAAGCCCAAACCGCCTGTCGTTTCACATAAACACTTTCCACATCATCATTCACCAGTCCTTTGCCCAAGCCTGACAGCACAGTCTCTGTAAATCCATGCAAATGCCAAGGAATTGCACATGAAGACTGAACACACCTGCTCTTCTCTTTTATCCAAAGTTTGAAAGGTTTCGAAACAAAATAATCCAGGCTACGTTCTGCGTGGAGGGCAGCCAGGACCCCCAGGCCGAGCTCACAGATGATGAGGTGCTGGAGGCAATGCAGGTATGTGGCTCTTCCAGACAGCTTCCAGCAGCCAGGAAGGGACTGCTGAGGTAAGAGAACACTTTGCAGTGCTGCTCCCAGCCTCCCCACCCCTTCACATATCGCTGATTTTCAGAAAATCATTAACGAGCGGCAGGAGTTCCAGCAGATGCTGAAGAAAAAGGGCAGCAAGGCATCACTGCTCAGCAGCAGTGACAGCCACACGGCATCGCCAGCAAGGAGAAGGAAATCCTCCAGGATGGAAAGGCTCTGAAGGGTGAGCCAGAACCCATCACCAGCCTCAGGCTCTGAGCTCTCGGCTCGGAGCTGGTGCCTTACAAGAAATTAAACTCATTTTACCGACACCAAGTTCTGTGTGAGTATCTGATTCAATTGTTTCAGCCAACTTAGAGCACAAGTCACTGGAAGTCCTTGGTCTGTAGTAACACTTGACTTCCCAGAGAAGCCTGAAGCACAAGGATGGCTTGGCTACGAGCAGCTGGGAAGTGTGTAATTCCCATTTTTGACTTGGGAAGTTTCTGAGTGACATGACTGAACATCCCCCAGTGCCAAAATGAGGGACAGTGCCAGGGCTGCAAAAGCTGTTTTATTTTTCCATTCCATGTGCAAGTCCCAACACGGGGATGTATTTGACATAGCAGCATTTGACAACGAGCTCTGAGATATCATTTTTACCAGAAGAGAGTCACTCTGGGGGTCACCCTGACTTAGGGAGAGGTGTGAGTTCACACCAGTGCTCACCCGCACATATAGGTCACCCGGAGACTGCCAAACAAGAACTGCTCCAGCTGTCTGTATTTTGGAAGGTAAAAATATGTGGGTGGGGCAGAAAGCTCCAGGAGGGCCTCTCTGGCCATCAGTGCCTGTAGTCTGGGGGGACAGGGAGTTCAGTGTCAGCTGGAGGCAGATCTGAATGGACCTGAACCTCCTCAGCAAGAACATAGCCAGTGCTCAACCACAGAAACTCTCTGGGCACACACAAGGTCACCACAATTCCCACAGGGATGGAGGATGGCCCTGAAACGCACCGGGACACACAAACCCCGCAGCTGACTCAACAAATCCCTTAGAAATGGAAGCTGTGCTCATCCCTGAACACAGAAACCGTCACTTTAAAATGCATCCCTTAAGTTCTGACAGCAATTAAATGCTTCTGACAGCAACTAAATGTTCAGTTACTCCAGATAAAATTCTGCAGAACAAGATGTCAGCAAAGTGCTTTGGCATTCTGACTCCAGGTTGTACCCAGCAGAGGACCTCAGTTCCACACTGTCAATTGCTGCATTTCTCTGCTGCCATAATAATGATCCAGATGAAACACCAGGAGGAAAAAGTGATCTTGCAAAAAAATGTGACTGTGCTTGTTTTAAACATCATAATGATTTTCTCTACTGCATTCTGCCTTCAGTCCATGTTTGAAGATGCTGCTCTTTTGCACAGGCCTAACACTGATGATCTCTGTCAAGGATGAAAGATCCAATTCTCCTTGCTGTAGCTCATCAAACTCTGAAGCCATTGCCTTCCCAGGAGGATGCTCCACATCTTTTCTTTAAAATCCCAAACCATCTCACTGTGCACCAGTTGCGTTGTTGAATATACAGGAAAAAAACCAAAATAAAGGAAATGGAATCCTCTCTCAGCTCAGGCAGCTGCTAACGGATCACAGTCAGCAGAGAGGAAACTGTGGCCAGGTCCGTTTTTGAAGGATAAAGTACTTTCAAGTTCCCATCCATGTCCACCACTCGCACCTGCTCCACCACCAAGGGCAGGTTCAAATTCCCTGGTCCACAGAGAGCATCCAATTCCATATCTGAACCAGAGCCTTCCTTGTTCTCCAAGGCAGATCTATTCAGCTCTGCAATTTTCTGTTAAAAGCAAAATACAGAGAATAACATCAATTCTGTGGCAGAGAACGAAGAGAGGGAGTAACAATACTACTAAAATACAAATCAGCTTCTGTGTTCTTCTCAATGTATGTGAGCAATGACACGTTTGGTAGGAGCCCCTCCCAAGAACAGAAGAATATTTTCCTGAACTCCCTACCAGGATAAGAGTGTCCATCACATCTTTGCAGATCTGTAAACTGGTGTCACTTGTCACTTCCAGAAACAGGTCCCGGGTGTCTTTTCTAATCTGTAAGGGTTTCAGAGATGAAGCAAGTCAGGAGTCAGAGCAGCTTACCCACACCCCAGCACACAGAGCTGAAGGCTTTCACTCAGTTTAATCAGGGGCAAACCTCTGCTGTTCTTTACAAATCAAAACCCATATTATTGCCCTTTGACAAAGCCTTTGCACAAGCAGGCTGGTGCTGTGGAACAGATTTACAGAGGTAAAACTGTAACTCCCAGATCCCTCTCAGTCTGACAGTGGAGCCCATATAAACTGTAAGAGTTTATACTTGGACTACAAGCACAAATTTCACAGAACTGTGTATGTCTTAGAGTTAAACATCTCTCAGTAGAAAGAAGCACTGCTTAATTATTATTGTATTTCCATGAATGGGATGTACCTTTGTTTTCTCGCTATTGGTTATTGGTGGGAAGGAAATCACAGCACCTTCAGCATCCACCAGGCACGGGTAGTTGTCTTTGCCATCCAGCAGCTGCAGGTACCTGCCACGAGAAACAAAGCAGCAAGAAGTGAGCGACTGAGAGAGCAGCTGGACACAATAGCAGGAAATAGTGACAAAAAGGAATGAGTGTGTGATCTCTGCACGAGCAGTGAACAGCACAGGGCAGGGCCACACACTGCTTTACAGCCCATCTGCTGTACTACGTCAAGTTTACCTCATCCCTGATTCCCTTAGCTCACAGCATGTGCACCACACACCCTTCAATCCTCTCTGCTTCCCTTCTATCTGCTGTTCTAAACAGATCTGTCACATCCAGTGCAGTCACCTAAATGTGAGAAAGCCACAACAAGGTACTGACTTGTGCAGCCCAGAGACGTTCTGACGCTTCTTCTGCTTCCGCTGCTCCTCAGCCTCCAGCTGCAGCTGGCGGAGAAGGTCCTTTGCCTTGATCTCCTTCCGACCCAGGGGCATGATCTGCACCACACAGAAAAACAAAAAAAAATTATTCAATTGCACTCAAACACCAGGGTTACAACACTCCCCCGTAAGCAAGTCAATAATTAAACAATATTTCTGCATGTTGTCATGCCTTTTTCAGCATGGAAATACTTTCCATTTCACATGGACTGCTGTAACGCCCACTTGAAAAACAGGCTCAGTCACTAGTACTAAACCAGGCAGCTGGAACAGCAGGACAGCAAGGAAATCAATACAACATCTAAAGTAAGGTTCCTGGAGTTTGTTTTCTAGGTTCTATGAGGTAAGAAAGCACCCTTAAGCCCTACCTTGAGCTCGTCAGGAGGCTGAACATCATATGTCAGAGGAGCTTTGACCAGCTGCAAGTCGTGGGTGGCAATGGTGGCCACTGTGCGCTTCTCACAGATGTCCTCGTGCAGCTTGGTCTGAAACAAAGGATGCCATCAAACAGATCCAAAAGTCAATGTAATTTATCCTTCCTACGTGCAGATTCTTCTATATTTAATGCAGCACTACCAGCCAGGTGACTAAAACAGAGCCCCTCCCTTCACCTCTATCTCTTTTACAGCCCAAATGCAAAGGTAACAAAGCCTGACAATACATGACATGTTTCTCTACAGGGAAACCAAATGTTAAGTCAGAAAGCAATCCCAAATACTCAAGACTTGTAACCTGAAAGCAGCTCCCACGCCACCTAAGGGACAGGTGAGCAGCACGCCCAGGGACAGGCCTGTGGGCAGGATACCTCAGTCAGAAAGCTGGGTGTGTAACATGGTTTTAACAGATCAGGGAAGCTGGAGCCAATCCAGGGGATCTCTATACATGGACACAGGGCTACTTTTAGCTTTTAACAGGTTCCACAGCACTAACAAGCTGCTGTTACAGTCACAACACAAATGTGAGTCACAACACAAAAGGTATTGCCCTCATGGCAACACCTGAGCTCTGATGGGTCCTTCCCAAAAACCAGTTCTGCTGATTTTGGACTGACCGGGCATGTGCTGCTGGCAGGGACCACCCACTCTGTACCCTCACACCTGCTGAGTGAGGAGCTCACCTTAAGTCTCCCAAACACATCTGCTAGAAGGGGCCTAGAACAGTCTATTTCCAACTCTGCCAGTAATATTCCCGTTCCAAATGAATTCCACGAGGCTGCAGCTGTTACCTGCACAGTCAGGAACCTCTTGAGAGCATTTCCCGGCTTTAAGTTCACTCCTTTCAGCACACAGCACACGATGAAGGCTCGCACATCTTTGACACCGGGGCTCACTTTGACCACCAAAGGCGCTGGGTTCTCGGAGACGTGCAGAACCTTCACCAGCAGCTTGCTCGCCTCTTCCACCTCATCCTGTTCCCCATCCCCACTGTCCTTCTTCTGCTGCTTCTCCCTCTTCTTCTTCCTGACGTCCTCTCTGGCACTCTCGGCCTTCCCCTTCCCACGGCCCCCGGCCCGTAGGTACTCCAGAATGGCTTTCGTCTGGCACCCATTGACCATCTTCTCCAGCCGCTTGTCCCTCAGCTGGTTGCCCCTGAAGTTGGCCTCCTTCAGGCGGGGGCAGTCGGCCAGCGCGGCGGGCAGCTCCCGCAGCTGGTTGTTGGCCACGTCCAGGCTCTGGAGGAGACAGAGACAGGACGGTCAGGGGTGGGCGACGGGGACCCGGGCGGGGCGGCGGGGTCGGCTCTCACCTTGAGCGCCGGCAGCGCCGCGATGTCCGCGCCCAGCTCGGCCACCTCGTTGTCGGCCGCGTCCAGCCGGCTGAGCAGCGGGAAGGGCGCGGGCGGCCCCTCGGGGGACAGGAGCCCGCCGGGCAGCGCCCGCAGCCGGTTCCCGGACAGCAGCAGCTCCTGCAGCTGCGGCGCGGCGCGGGCGAGCCCCGGGCCCAGCTCCCGCAGCCGGTTCGCGCTCAGGTTGAGGCTGCGCAGCTGCGGGAAGGCCGGGGCCGCGTCCCCCGCGCCGCCCCCGGTCCCGCCGAGCGCGGCGGGCAGCGCCTCCAGCCCGTTCCCGGACAGGTCGAGCAGGCGGAGCGCGGGCAGGGGCCCGCCCAGCCCCGCGCCCAGCCCGGCCGGGCCCAGCGCGTTGCGGCTCAGCACCAGCGTGTGCAGCGCGGGCAGCGCGGCCGCCACGCCCGGGCCGAGCTCCCGCAGCGCCGCGCAGCCGCTCAGCTCCAGCGACTGCAGCAGCGGCAGCGCCAGCAGCGCCTCCGGCAGCCGCCCGCCGCCCGCCGCCACCCGCTCGGCCACCGCCGCGCCCGCCAGCGACAGCTCCCGCCGCCGCTCCCGCGCCGCCGCCTCCAGCTCCGGCCACGGCCCCGCCGCCGCCGCCGCCGCCATCGCGCCGAGAGCCCCGCCCGGAGCCGCCGCCGCCGTCCAAGGGCCGCCCCCGGCACGGTCCCGCCCTCGGGGAGGGTCCGGCCGCGACCCGAACCCGCGGCGGGAACTCAGCAGCGGGAGCGCGGCGGCACGGTCCCGCCGGGATGGTGTCACTGCTCCGGGGCGCAGCGATGCCTTAAACAAGGGCAAAACGCGGCACCGCATCGCTGAGCCGCGGGTCCGCCCCAGCGCTGCCGCACAGGTCCAGGCGCAGCTTACACAGGTGGAGCTCACACATTGGTGCAAGTCACACAGGTCCGGTTACAGCACACACCTGCGCAGCTCACACACATACAGCACACACTGGTGCAAGTCACACAGGTCCGGTTACAGCACACACCTGTGCAGCTCACACACATACAGCACACACTGGTGCAAGTCACACAGGTCCGGTTACAGCACACACCTGTGCAGCTCACACACATACAGCACACACTGGTGCAAGTCACACAGGTCCGGTTACAGCACACACCTGCGCAGCTCACACACATACAGCACACACTTGTACAAGTCACACAGGCACAGCTCAGGCAGGTCCAGGTACAGCTCACACACATACAGCACACACTTGTACAGGTCACACAAGCAGGGCTCACACAGGTACAGCACTCACATGAGGGCCACAGGTCCCTGGAGGCAAAGATCAGCCTTTTTCCTTGGGAAAGAAAAGTGGCCAGCCCAGGTTCCTGATGTCAGTTTGTAGGGTTCCCTTGGGACTGTCAGGGCAGCACAGGTTTGAGGTGGGGGCAGCTTGGGTGTGCGACACATCCTCGATCGTTTGGATTTTTGGAGGCAGCCGGCCACAGTACCCACAGGTGCTGCAGGAACCACAGCCTCACCCCACTGTGTACCCATTTCCATTGTAGCAGGTGGAAATGCAGACGTCCCCTCCAGACTGGCTAAAGTAATTTATTAAATATGTGCAATAAAAATAATTTACATTCAACACAAGTGACTCGTTTTCTTGATAAAATCTCCCGTATTTCAATATGTGATTTGCTCATCCAGCACTTCGGAACATGCAATCACTATAAATTGCTCTCTTGGGGTAGTGGAACACCAAGAGGTCTTTTGGGATGAGATCAACTCCTGCATGCATGGACAGGGGCTGCTCTGGAATAATCTCTGCAGTGACACATGAAAACACCTCAGCTGACACTCAAGGCACAGCTCAAATGCACAGAGATCACACAGAAACCAGCCCTGAGCTCAGGACCACACTCTTTCCTTGCTTTCCTACTGAGGCCCCATTGTTGCCAAATCCAGGTTCCAGTCCAGCACTTTGCAGACTTCTTTCACTGCCCAGACCTGCACCTGTGCAATGGATTTCCACTGGAATATTTTGCTCAAGACTTGGTGGCACAGCACCAGACCTCATGGTGTTTTTCAGTCCAGTGTTTATTTTGCCACTGCAGCAAACCCAGGTTGTTAATTAAGGAGCAACCGTGGTAAATCCACCTTTAAACATGACACTGGTAGCACTACTGTACTCCAAAAGGGTCCTTTCACATTCTAAAAAATTTCTCTTTTATCACCACTATGTTATTTCCTTATTGTACCACAGAGTAGTTTTCACCCTTACACCTCTGAGCAAGGTCAATGGTTATTTTGAGATATTTATTATTTATTCAGTATACAGAATCAGGCTCTCAAATAGGAACCCATGTCACTAAAGACAAAATAAAAATACCTATATATATTTATGTTCCTAATATGTGTGTAAATATTGAAATATGTATTTGGAAGAGTTAGAGAAACAATTTATACAAAAAATTTTGAAATCCAAGCACACTGATCTACCTGGAAAATCCATAAGCTGGTAGGCAGGCTGCAGGCAAACTAGAAAAACTATATTACAAAATCAGCTCTATATACAAAACAACACCACAAAGTCACTCCATGGGAGCAAAAACCCCCAAATTTCCCCTCATATTATCATGACCACTCGTTTCCCTGCCCATGGTACCAATTCCACATTGGAAAGCAACAGCTGGAATGTTACAGGTAGAGATGTGAGAATGGCTGCTTTGGTACAAAGCTTCATGCCTTGGGTCTATTATAATAGACTTTGTCTCCCTGAAGCTGTTCAAGACTCATGCTCCAGTCTGTGGCTGGTTATTTTAATCAACATCTAACTACAAGAGCTCAGTATTTGAGCTGAAAGTGCACTAAAGCAGGCAAAAAGGTCTAAATTTACTAATTCAAGCTCTTCAGGGTCCAAGCAAGATTATTTTTTCATTTCAAACTAAACCCTCCAAGTCTGTATCCCCAAGAAATGGCCCAGAAAGTGGCCATTTCTTGGGGATACAGACTTGGAGGGTTTAGTTTAACCCTCCTGCCAAGTGGGCTCCTAAGGCACTTGGTGCACAGTGAGAGAGGCCACAATGTCCTGTCACCTCCTGCACAGTGGCACAACACAGGAAAGCATCCAGCCAGCCCTCTGGCTTTTCCATTGGTGCAAATTCCTGGGGTTGAGCAGTGCTTTGAGTACAGCTCTGCTGCCTTTAGAACCCTAAATCTGACACACACACAAGGCCAGGCTTCCCCCACGTGTGGCTCCTGCTCCTCGAGCACCTCAGGGGACCCAGGGAAGAGACTTCTCTCCCCTGACATAATTGATGTCTTTGAACCCATTAAATTACAGACATGGGATTGGAAAGGAGAGCACAGTTATCTGTCAAAATAATGGTTTTGTCCCAGAACATTTGGTATTTCCAACATGAGCATTCCTAGCAAAGCAAAGCCCAGTGCTGCAGTGACAGCAATGCCATGGGGATCACACCAGGCACTGCTCAAGGCTAAAAACAACCCACATGAAAGATGATACAAGATTGCCCACAATTTTAAAATAGCTCTGAACAGCCATGTGCCCAGTTATTCAGACAAAGGAAGAAATTCTTGTCCTCTCATCGCTTTGAGTATGTTTTGCCAGTACTTTTATTTGGGCCCCCTCGAGTTCTGATCTTACTTTCTATTGAAGGAGGTTGAAACCTTGCTCCTGAAGGACCTGGTCTCCTTAAATAGTGGCCAACTACTTTGGCTGCAAAGAGAAAAATAGAGATCATTATTGCAAGCACATCTAGTCCCAGGAGTGAATTTAATCCACAGTTTTGATTCCCAAGATCTGTTAAGTCTGAATGACTGAAGCAACCAGCAGCTGGCAGGCACTGAGCCTCAGCATGCCCCACACCAGCAGTGCTCAGACTGAATGGTCAGGGCTCCTTTCCTACCTCTAGGAAATAGCTCTGGAATCAGAGCTTATCCAGGCAGGATTTGCTTCTGTTTCCAAATTCTAAGCAGCAACAAACTAACTAACTATGGTATGTCATTAGCCAGTACAAACAGCAAAGCTGAGGACGGACAGACAGGACTGTGGATCCAGTTTAACACCAGAAAGTGCTGAGTTTAACCCCTATGGTTCACTTAGGTCAGCTGGAATGGGCAATTCCACAGCTCCTTCCAGGAACCTGGAATAGTGACATGCAGATATGAGCAGAGCACAGCTGAGAGCAGGTGAACTCTGAACATGCAGCTGACTAAAATCTCCTAAGAGCCTGAAGGAGGAAAGGCTTAAATGTTACTGGCCAAAAGTTCTGGTGCTGCAGGCAGCTTGTTTAACTTCTGTGTTCTGGAAATAAAAGGATTTTCCATGTTCTTCATAAAGGCAACTGTTGAAAAAAACACCACCTGACATCATCAATGTCTCTTTGATGGTGAAAAAGCTGAACAATGATAAATCTGTCAGGTTCCTGAGTCTGGACTGGAAAGGAAAAGCAGTGCACAGCACTCACTGTTCAGTTCACCCTGTAATTAGGATCAGATTAGCAACCTTTGACCGGACACTAAAAGCTAAATCAGGTTCTGGTTCCCTGTGTCAGCATTCAGGAGCTTCCCAGAACACTGTTCAGCTGATTGTTCTATTAATGGTCATCCTGCTCTGCAGAAAAAATCCCTGAACTGATCAACTTATCAAATCCGCCAGTTTTCCCCACCAGCTGAGCTCATGTCCTCCTTTGAACAGAACTGTTATTGCATGATTTTGGGAATTTGCTCCCCAAGCACACTGCTCCAGCACAAGAACTGTCACTTAGCTCAACCAAATGCAAACCACGAGTTGCAGAGACCCAGCTCTTGGGGATGTAACACTTTCCTTAAGCAAAGGCAACACAGTAAAAAGTACAAACATTATTATCATTAACTGATGTCTTACCAGGCTGCACCAGAATGGTTTTGTTCAGGGGGGATATCCTCCGCTGGTTCATTTTGCAGCCATCTCTGTTCATCAGGTGAGATCTCCAGGCCTGAAGTCAATTACAAAGCAATGACAAAAATTAGCCAATGTCACATGGGCAAAACTATAATTGTGTACAGACTTTATATAAACAGCACTTTTATCTGCTTTTTCAAAGTATGAGCACCTTGCTATGAAATAGAAATTAATATCTCCATTATTTTAATATATCTTGAAAGGTCCATCACATTAAAACAACCCATAACAACATCTGCCCAATGTGAAGGGTGGCCTCACCTCTTCTCCAGGAGGAAAGTTCTCATGGCACAAAGGGCAGTGGTTTGCCACATTTTCTGGTTTGGCAGCTGAAGTTGTTTGAAAAAGAATGTAAGAATTGCAAAGAGAGGCTAATTTCAGACACAAGAAGAGAATTTACATAGCAAGCAGCATAAAACTACCCCATGTCTAACCCAGTTTCTGCCCCGTTACCATTAACTGCTCCCAAAGAAGTCCTGTGTTTAATCATCTTCATCAAAACTTGATCAAAAGGAATCTCAGAGCCCAGAATCACATGGATTGGAAGGAACCTTAAAGAACATCCATTCCCCCTTGTCCTGTCACTCCAGGCCCTTCTAAAGCCCTTCAGCTCCTCCTGGAAGGCCACAATGAGGTTACTCCAAAGCCTCTTCTTCTCCAGGCAATCCCAACTCTTGGCCTTTCCCCACAGCAGAGGTGACCCATCCCTCTGATCAACTTGGTGCCTCCTCTGAACTCACTCCAACAGGGCCATGTCCCTTCTGTGCTGGGATAATGCTTAATCTACAGGGATATGGAAGAGACTTTCCAGTCTTCTCACTCACCCTCCCAACACACATTCACAGAGGCCAAGCACCAGAAAAGTCAGGCATTTATCTCAAATCTTTTCCCTCCTGAGGATTTACTTACATCCCTAAATCCGAAACACAAGCAGCCTGACTTGCCAAAGATCCCTGGTGTTTGAAAGTGTGAGCATCTGATGTTCCACCTTCCTGTCTGGAGCTACTCACGATTGCAAATCCTGCTCTTTGTGTGTCTGGGCAGCTCGTCCCTGGGCACGGCCTCTCTGCAGCGCGGGCACCTCCCAAAGCTGTCCCTTTTGTCACAGTCAGTCAGCAGGTGCTCCGTCAGGCTGGCAATCTCCAGCATCTGCAACACAGCCAGCAAGCTTTGTGCTGAGCAAACACAGATGGCATTCAGCAGTTCAGCCTCAGCTACCAAAATGAGAAAAGGAAAATTCAATTTCAGACCACTTATTAACTCATTTTCTCTTGCTGCTCTTTTCCAAAAGCACTACCCAAATCACACGGGTGTGTTCAGAATTCACCTGCCCAAGTGTTAAATATCTCACAGTGCCTCTAAACCAGACTAACAACAGTCCATGTCTTAGCAGCTCTGGGAAGTTCAGTCTGACCTGTCTGCAGTGCTCACATCGGGTTAACATGGGGCAGTGCTTCCAGTAATGCAGATCCAACCCTTCCTCAGTGAAGGACTCGTTCCTTTCACCACAAAAAATACACAAGCTGAGAAAAAAATACAAACATCAGTGACATCAGAGAGAAACAGATGAGCCCTGTTCCTTCTGTTCCAAGCTGTTCTCAAACACACTCAATATCTTGGAGAGTTTCTTTTCCCTCTGTAAAGCTGAGCTTAGGATGGGGCACGTACTGGCTTGTAATTTAGGGTAAATACAACTTTAGAGCATTGTTTTCTTAGAGAATGATTAATTCTACAGAAGTTCTGAGAGCACCTCATCAAAACTGGCTTTCCTGGCTCCAGAATTTCCAAGGGCTTCTTCTATGCCCTTCCCTACAACACCCAGCAAAGCCCCACCATATTTTTCCCTTATTTCACACTGCAATCTGAACATTAAACTGTGGCTATTTCTTATCTCACAAGCAAATACTCAGAAAAAAAAAAAGTACAGAGTCACACTATCCAAGAACTTCAAAAAAAATAAAAAAAAAAAAAGCACCTATGATTGTCTGGTGATAATTCCAAATCTGTTAGAAGAGATTTTAGCCTTTATTGTTTCACTGCTGAAGGTATTAGCTTTGATCTACTGGAAAAATGTTATTACTGTTAGGAACTCACAGGTGACACCAAGGGCTTAAGTTCATTAGAGACTCATCTCACTTACTTATCCAGGTAATTTGCAACAGAGGAAAGTTCCTCCTGAATCTTTGCTGCTGCAGCTTCATATACCTGGTAACCTGTAAGGAGAGAACTATTAAACCAAGATCACATTTTAATTCATGTATATTTCTTAACTCTTATTTGAAACTACCTACCTTGATTCTCTGTCTTCTGAAAATCAGATTCTTTCTCCTATCAAAGAAATTTAACTCAGAAATTTGCCTTCCAGAGAGAAAGGGAACACACTATATTCTGATTTCTGTTTGGAAATTAAAATTTAGAAGCAGAGCCAATGCACTACAACATTTGTGCTTCTGGTTCTAGGGCAAATCTCTTGTATTAAGGTATTATATTATAAAGGTATTATTGTTATATTATAAAGATATTATCTAATATATATTAAAAAGATATTCTATATTTTTGTATTATAAAGGTATTATTGTTATATTATAATAAATAATCCAAATTTTTCACAATGTTAGGAGAAACAACACCCCAGATTTTAAGCTGGACTGCTGAGGAGAAAAGTCACCCAGGGTATGTCTAGAGTTTCTCACTCTTTAATAAGACAACACCAATGCTCATTATCTAAGTCCACAATATCCAAGGAGCAAAGGATTAAAACAACCTTAAACTGAAACATGGTCACCTCTTCAGCTTCCACCTCTGCTTGTAACTCTAACTTCAGAGCTGCTGGGTGGCCTTTTAGAACTTTCATTTCTTCCTTTGTCTGTTTCTCCGCTTCTGTTGCTGATTTTCTCTGTGCCTGGCAGGAAATATTCTGTCAGTTCCAAAAGCTTTGGAACCATCCCTCATACACAAAAGACTGCAAAACACCTCAGCACAGAACTCATGGTCAATGCAGGACAGGAAATGTCCTGCTTGGTTAAGTGATGGGTGTGATACAGTGACACCTCTCTCTTCCCAAATTCCTCTGCACTACCTGAAAGGAACACTTGGCACAGCCTTTGAGCTTACTGTTCCCAAGGATTGACAGCAGAAAATAGCTTTTGTGCATTTTCCAAACTGCTTGTCCATCTCAGTATTCCTTGCTGGCTTTACTCCCAGGAGTGAGTACAGGGAATACACTCAGCTATCCACGCTAGGGAACATTAACCACACACCTGAAGTGAGACAGAGGCCCATGGGGGAGTCTTGTCTTTCCCCACAGGAGGAATAAACTCTATGGTGCAATGCCCTTGGGAATTGGGCTGGGGGGAGGGAGTCCATGGGATACTACACTCTGCTACCCATGCACTGTCCAATCCAGCCATGAAATCAGGACACCACTCAGCCAAACGCCCTGTCTGAAGTGGCCCTGTACGTTCTGCCTCATGACATACCCTCACTTCAGCTTCAGAAGATTTCCCATCGATTTTGGCAAACCCCTCAAAGAGAGTTTTGTAGCGCATGGTCCTGCGGGCGCCGGCGTCGTCCAGCGGGAGATATTCCAGCACAGCTGCCCTGTGCTCCCTGTACATGGCAAAGATGATCCGCAGCACCACCTCACGCACCTCGTGAGCCCTGTGCTCCAGAGCTCCCATGGCAAACTGGAAATAATGATAAAAAAAGTATTTCTCTCTTTTCCCACATTATTGATTTATTAGTCCAAGACTCCCCCGCAGCAGGAGAAATCTTCCTACAAGACAGATTTTTGCAAGCACTTTTTAACTCATTGGTTCTTTTTTCCAGATATTAAGATCTTGCTTCATAGAATCCCAGAATGGTTTGGTTTGAAAGGGATCTTAAAGCTCATCTCATTCCACCCCATACCATGGGCAGGGACATTTCCTACCTGTACCAGGTTGCTCCAAGCCCTGTCCAACCTGGACTAAAATTACCAGCACTGTTGATCAGGGGAATATACCTCTCCTGGAATTCTCAAGCACTCAAAAAAGCCAGGCAAGGCCCAAGATAACCATCAGAAAATCCTCCACGTGCTGTAACCTCGACCTCTTACCTTCATGACATTGTTGATGGTAAACCCAGAGTTTTCAGTCCCCATGGCCCCCAAGAGAGATTCCACCAGTTCCACGTGACTCATTGCCAGGTGTGTTGGGGAGTTTGGTTTTAATGTTTTAACCAGCTGCACTGGAATAATCTGGAGAGGTTTTACTTCAGGGCACAGTGCCATTTCCTAGAAACACACAGAGTCACTGAGCACAAAAAAAGGACAATTACCTGTGTCTGCAAAGCAGAGTTTTCTCATCTCTGTAGGTCACTTGCAGCAAAGAACACAAGAGTCACACCTGCAGCAGCAGCAGGTACCCCCAGACTGCTCCAGGTGACCCTGATTTGGGAGGGGGTTGGACTGGATGATCTTAAGAGCCCTTCCAACCCCAGCTATTCTGTGATAAGTTGTGATAAGATTCTGTGATAAGCTGTAACACTTCACAGCAGCCAACCCTGGTCTCACAGTCCATTCTCATCAGGTGTTTCTCACCTATGAGCTCCCTAATTTGAAGGGAAACACCCACCTGGATGAAGGTTGAAGCCAGAAGGCGAAGACGGGATGAAGAGTCTCCTGTTCTAGAAAGCAAATGTGGCAGGGTTGTTTCCACACAATGAGAAGTTTCTAGCTTTCCTAGTTTGTGTTTAGGTATATATTGGATAATGATCATTTTTAGAAGTTTCAGGGAAGCCTGAAAAACCTAAGTTAAAAAGGAAAAAGGAAACACTGAGCAAAATTACCACAGAGCCCCCTGTTTTCAGACAATACAGTAAGATCTGTTCTTAATCTGGAATTACAGGAACACCCTTAATGGAAGCTACTTCAGACAACTGTTTTGCAGAAAACCTGTTGCTAGGACATAGGTGAAAGGTTTAGAAATTGTTTCATAAAGAGTACCAAATTAATTTTCTTCTTTTCTTCTTCTTGTTTAAGGTTTATTTGATACCCAAGTGTCCTTCAGCTAAGTGTAGTACTTTGAGCTGGAAATTAGAAGTTACTTCGTTGCTGTATTTCAGATTTAACAAAGAAAAAGGATCAACCTCACTGCACATTTACTGCATCAGCTCATGGCTCAGCCCAGGGCAGTTTTCTCCATCTGTTCAATGCCAGACATTGCCCAGTTGTTTTGGGAGTTTTGAGAGGCTTTGTTTTGGTTTTGGATTTATTCAACAGTAGCTTTATAAACTATTTGTTCAAAGTATCCTAACCCCATGGTTCTGCAATTTTGGCTGCCAGTTCTCCACTGGAACATCAAACTTATCCCAACTTACTGAAGATACAGTGTCTTTTATAGCCCTCCTCACAAGGAAAACAGCAGCCCTCAGCATGTTCCTTAAATCCTCCTTTGGAGTGTCCACTGACACTTCCATCAGCTTCTTGTACACAGTCAGTAAAGCGTCTTCTCGACACGACCACGTTCTGGAATACGCTCCTGAAACCTGAGAACAGAACAATCTATCTCTTAAAAGGTCCCTACAGATATTTCAATACATATTTAACATTTTTATAGAGAACCAGCCTCAAAAGAATGTATGAACTGAAGCGTGAAGTCCCCAGGTGCTCCCCATAGGAACCTGGCTTTATTAAAAGCACACATTTTGGAATTAAATGAGTGAAATGGGATTAACAGGTCTGGCTCATGCAGCCCTTTCAGGCACAGTGAGGGTTTCTCTCCCTGCAAAACAGACAATGCTAAGTTATGGGTGATCTGGGTCCATACCCTAAAGCAGTCTGCTGGATCCTGTCTGTTTATCAGCACATCACGTGTTGACAAACGATCGACCATCAAAGCTACAGATTGGCAGAAACGCTGTAAACAGGCATCCATAGAGCCAAGGTCACATTTTAAGCTCAGATTTCAAAATAGCAGCTCTGAACACATAAAAATCCTCTTAACACAGAGCACAATAACCCACGGGTTTGTTTTACTGGGTTTTGGGTTTATTTTACTGGTTTTTACCAATGTCTCTCCAAAAACTTCCACAACAGGGCTGGCTTCCTTCAGTGCCTTCTCCGTGAGTTGTTCAGGCTCCCCAGTATTGCCAGTCCTTGGAGTATCACCCACATCCTCTTCAGTCACCTCTGGCTCAACGTAGGCAACAGCTTCATCCACCTGCTTGCAGATGGCTGGGAGAGGTCTTTCATCATAAGGTAAAATTTCAACCTAGCAGAAAAGATAGTATTTGCTGTTCTGGAAATGACTCAGATGTGAAGTGGCTTTATCACTAATTGGATTCACCTCAGTGCAATTTTCTCACATCAAAGCAGCATCACACCCCAGTTAACCATGACAATAACCTCATTATTTGGAAGGTTGGACATCAGATTGTTTGCTTTGACAGGTTTGTGTAGTAACAGAGGGAACACTACTCACATTTTCCTTGGAGCTTGTGGGCTGAGTCCGAGGAGAAAGAGGGGACTGGTAGGGAACAACAGGCTCAGAAGAAGTGGGATCCATCAACTGCTCTTCCAGCACAGGCTCTGCCCTCAGGGGCTCTCCTTGGGGTGGGTCTGCAGGCTCAGGAGGGGAGCTCTGGGGGCTCTCAGTGCCACTCACAGATCCCAAAGCCAACTCAGGTGGCTTTCGGATCTGAGAAAGGGAAGAAGATTTTTACAGCAAGGCTAAAAATGTGCTAAAATCAGTCAGTACAGGTACAACTCTGTCAACGGGCTTCTGGTGATTTCAAGTAAACACTGAACCTGGCTCACAGGTGTGTCATCATTCCCACTGGATGCAGCTTTATGAAACAGTCAGAAAATAATTCTGTGTGGGTGCATGTGTGGAGAGATTATAAAACTTCCTCTTCTGAGCACATTACATAACTGTATGGATATAAAAAAATCACACAGATTCTGTATGGTTAGCCTTGATACCACCCTAAGCCTCCTCTACCCCTCCAAAATATGAGAAAGTACCTTATTCATCTGCATCAGCTAGTCTTGAAATTATGCAAAACATTCAGGATTCTAATGCCATTTTCTTGGAACCTCAACAGTTTGATGGGATTTATGGAGAACTAAGCATGTTCATAAAGCACCACACTGAGAGTCTTAGGTTGGAGAAATCCCCAATCCAAAGAGAAAACTGAAAAGCTTTAGTAAATCTCAGAATTTCTATTAACCTGTGAATGAAGTTTGGTTGCTCTGCCATTTCTATTTAGAACACCCTCCTGAGTTTGGACTAACAGCACCCACCAGCAGCTGTGCATCCAGGAGATCGTGCAGCTCCAGCTGCTGGTACACCTTCAGCCTGTACTCATCCATCTGCTCCTTCTTTTTCTTGGCAAGGTCATAATCCTCCTTCTCTACCGCGTAACGCTTCTCCACCTCGTACCGGCCGAGTCGCTCGCCCACCTAGGATTGGGACAAATCACCTTGGAATCATCTCACTGAACACTTCTTGGAATCACTTTACTGAGCACTTCTTGGAATCACTTTACTGAACACTTCTTGGAATCACCCTACTCTACTTGTTTCATTGCTTCTAGCCAAATTATTCAATCAAGCTATCTGATTTTAAAATTATTCTTTTGGGAAATATATCAAAAATCATTATTATTCCACACAAACAACAAGGCCCTGATGGGCCACTGGAGCTGTGCTCCACTTAGGTGTCAAAGATCTTCCAACAACACCTTCTGCAGGTCTGCAATGGCCTGTTTGAGCTTCTTGGCCTGGTCGTAGCACTCGAGACGCACAGCTTCCCTCTTCTTCTCATCCAGCCTCCGGATGATCTGAGCCACTTCTGGGTCCTGGTACATGTCAAAGGCCAAATCATCCAGAGGTGAAATGGAGTCACGTTTCCTGAAGGCACAAAATGAGTAAAGTAAACCACAATAAGGCAGGCTTCTCTTTTCATTAGCAAGGAATTAACAAAGCACAGAGATCAACAACTGCTTTACACCAAGCAGAGGTTTTGCCAGGGTATACACAAAGAACAAACTCACCCAAGGTAAGTTCCATCTAAGGCAGGGTCATCCAATTTAATTCCCAAGTAGTGATCTATCAGCTTCTCTCTGGAGGGCTTTGGAAGGGTGGAAAAAATAAATCTTAATGCACGTTCACCAATATCAGGTGTGTGTTCAAGACAGAATTCTGACTTGCTACAACCAACATCAGCTCTGCAACATAGAGCACTTATGTTTGGGGCATATTGAAGCAAGAGAACCTCAAGATGCTGAAAGTGAAAATGTCCCAACTAATTATATTTTAATTTTTGTATTCCCGTATTAGGCTCAACTTTCTTGCTTCAAGAGAACATTACAAATAAGCTAATGCAACACAGCTCTGCTGAAGAACTGGCACAAGAAAGGCTCATCCCATTACTCCAAAAACCTGTACTTGAAGAAATGGAGCATCAGTAAAAGGACAGGGATGCTTTGAACTTACACTGCTCATGCTGTCAATGCCATAGTCTGCTGGATCCCCAATGATGTTCACAGCTACCAGGGCAACCTGCAGAAATTCACAGAAAATGGAAATTTATAAGCTCATTCCTCTTTTCTTGGAACAAAAACCCGGGCCTGTGGTCAGGAGGGTGATATGGAAGCAGAGAGAAGCACTGAGTGCTAAATGTGCCTCCTGCTCCATTGAAAATGTATCACCAAATCCACAACCCCGTTGTCTGAAACGAGTCCCAGCAGAACTGAGGCAGGTGTTTGTGTGCCTGCACCAAGGTGGCTGTGCAACATCTTCACTTAATGCCACAACAGGTCCAAAACACTCAGAGTGGCTTTGTGACCCCAAAGCTGTTCTCAGAGGGAGTTCCTTGTCCTCAACACAGACCCTGCTGTGGGGGCTAAACCTCAGCACAAACAAGAGTGACAGAATGAGCCCTTGACTCGTTTGTTCTGGATGAGGTGCATCCACCTGATCCCAACTCACTTCTAATCTGTTATTTGCGTTTTTTGCTTTAAAACAAACTAAAACACAGGAGCTTTCAACCAACATTTTTTTCTTCTACAAATCCTGGGAGCAAATTTCTGTGTACTGCTCTTTACTATGGAAGTGTCACCTACGTTACCAGGTAAGGACTGCCAACTCACCTGCCCGTACAAGTTGTATTTGTTGACATAATTTTTATGGAAAATCAGCTTCAGGTACTGGCCAACTGCATCCAAGTATACAGATTTCAACTCCCGAGCTCTGAAATCAGTCTTCTCATTGTCTGAGAGAAGGACATAACTGGGAAGGAAAATGTAACACATGAGCAGAGGATACATCCAAACACACAGGTGGATTTCTGACCCACAGGTTTAAAACTCCCTCATAACTGAAACAACTGTGAAAGCTCCCTCATAACCTCACAACTGAAATAACTGTGTGCTGTCACTTGGCAAGGCAATTCACTGGCATCTCCAGCTTTGTCACAGATCTACACAAGTCCAGGATCTCTCAGCTGCTCACACAGCATGACCACATCACACACAGCCCACAGTGAGTATTATTTTCCCCTGAAGCTTTTCTGATTAAGACAATAAACTGATCCAGAACTTTCTGTCTCACCCAAGTCTCTGAAACCTCTCTGACTGATACGGAGCAAAATATTCAGGCAGGCTTTCACTGATGTAGAACTCAATTTTGCTTGCAATCATGTACTGGTGAGCGAGCAGCTGCAGCTTCCGGATCCGACACCTCTCCACCAGCTGCAGGGTGATTTCCTGGGGGTACTGACAGAGCCTGAAAGAGACACAGTTTCTGAATTCAATCATCATTTTAAAGCGGACTTCACTTCAAACCTGAGAGACGTTTAATTATGGAGCTTTCAAGTTGTTAATTGTAGGCCAATATTATAAATGTTGTAAGAATCTCAAGAGTAGAGTGGAAACACTTTTCCCTTCCCTTTACTGCGTGCCTATCGTCAGGTGCCCCACACGTTTAGAATATGTGCTGAGTCAAATGGATTTTACATACTAAATTTTTCATACTAGCTTGCAAACTCCTAGACTGCCAAGAACAAAAACAGTTACCATTTTCATTTTCCAGGACTTTATTTAAATACAATGCAGTCCCTTTAAGTGTTAGCCAAGATGCTTTTTTTCCCCCAGGATGAGGGTTCCATGGGATTAAAGTAACTTTTTTTTGCTTCATCAGTTTGGTTTGGGATACCGTAAACTGCTCTGACCATGCAGGACACATCTGCCACTCGTTTTAAACTTTGTGCTTCAGAAATTCAGTGCTCCAAGACCATCCCCTCACAGTACCTGGGCGAGCGCCACCCGTTCACTGTCGGTGCATGAACCATCAGCTCCCGGGCACTGAACCCATCCTCATGTCCCGACGAACTGACCACCGTGAAACCAATCTTGTGTGGCATCCTGGGGAGATGAGCTGGTCACAGCCACCGCCTTCAAGCTTAAACTCATCCCTGGAAGGGTGACAAAAACCCACTGAGGCACTACAGTCAAAGAATTGCATCCTGAGGTCAGTCGAGTCAGTAGATGATGAGTGCAAATATACATTCCCTTTAATTAACATCGGCACCATAAATGTTCTTTAGGCGCAGGTTTGACTAGTGCTGAGCAGAACGAGGATTTAGATCACTTGCAGAGCAATCTACCAATAAATTAAACATGCTAATCAAAGACGGACCTTGAAACTAAGAGTTCCAAATGCATACTGGAGCAACCTGTACCAAACCAGCAGCTGCTCCATGCTCTGGGCGTTGGAGTCAGGCGAACAAAAAGCAAAGCACAAGGCCAGTTTAGCATCTTTGGGAAAGCCATGCAACCCACCGCGGCTACTGCCGGGGACACAAGCACCGGGAGCACCGCTGCCCACCCCGGGCCGTGTTACGGCACCAGCACCGGCCCCGTCCCTCCCTCCCCTCGCCGGCCCCATCCCCGCAGGAGGCGCAGGCCCGGAAGGGTCACGGCCGCACCGTTCCGGGAGGACAGCCATGACGGGCGGCGGACAAAGCACGCGGGGGCCTGGCGGGACCTGCGGGGATCCCCGGGGCGGAGGGAGAGCGGAGGGAGAGCGGAGGGAAGCGCCGGGCCGGGCCCCACCTGGCTCAGCGCGGCGCCATCGCCGCTCTCATGGCAACGCGGCCCCGCCGCGCAGGCGCGACCGCCCCGCCGGCCCCGGGGCGCCTGCGCGGGGCGGCCCCGGCCCCGGCCCCGGCCTCAGCCCCGACACCGACCCCGGCCCCGGCACCGACCTCGGCACCGACCCCGGCGGGGAGAGGCACCGGCCCGGCCCGGCTATGGCGGAGCTGCTGCGGCCCTTCCGCCTGCGCGGGTGCGGCGGCCCGCAGAAGTTCGGGGTGGCGGCCGGGAGCCTGCGCGGGTTGCTGAGGAAGGGCTGCCGGCTGCTGCAGGTGCGGGGCGGTGCGGGACGGGCGGGGGGGCTGCCGGGTGCCGGAGGGACGGGACGATACGATACGATACCAGGCTGGGATGCTGCTGACAGATGCGGGGCGGATCTGGCGGTGCTGGACGGGACCGGGACTACCGGGTGCCGCAGCTCCGGGCCGGGGCTGGAGCTGCCCGCTGCCGCAGCTCCGGGCCGGGGCCGCCCGGAGCTCACCCGCCCGTGGGGCAGCTTCCCTTGGCAGGCAGCCGCCTCTGCCTCTACGAGGACGGCACGGAGCTGACCGAGAGCTACTTCCGAGCGCTGCCGCCGCAGACGGAGCTGGTGCTGCTGGGCCCCGGGGAGAGCTGGCGGGGCTGTGAGTGCGGGGCCGGGCGGGGGGCGCGGCGGCAGCGGCGGCCCCGGGGGCTCAGCCGGTGCCCCCTCACCTGCCCCAGGTGCCAGCGACATCGAGCGGCTCCTGGCCGCGTTCTGCAGCCAGCAGGGCGCTGTGGTGGAGGCTGCGCGGAAGCTGCTGACGGACGAGCGGGCTCCCCACAGGCAGAAGCTGCTGGCGGATCTCATCCACAATCTGAGCGAAAACATCCTGGCCGAGGACAAGGAAGACGACAAGAAATGGTTTGAAGGTGCGTTTGTTGCCGTAGGAAGCTGCTAGGGGACTCCCAGGTCTTGCTCTGCTCTGAAAAGTCACTTCTGTCAGTTTTGTTGCTCTTAAAGCAAAGTTTGGGAGCTCTTCTGGTTGGTGGGACTGGGGACTTGGTCAGGGCTTTAGTTATCCCTTCCATGAGCACGTGTCTTTAGGTTTCTTTAAAGTACATACACATTTACTATCAGATAACAGTTTTTAAAAATGGTGTTCCCTATTGCTTTAATACAGATAACTCTGAAATGTATTTCCCCCATTAATATAAATCTGCATTATGATGTTTTAATGATTTGCTAATAGTGTATGGATAACTTGCACATTTCTGCCAGCTAACCGTGCTTTATATTCTCTTTACACTCTGCAAGTTCCTTTCCCATTCCTAAGCCATTACTGCAGCTCTTCCCCAACAGTTCTGTTTTCCTTTCACAATCTCTTGGTGTTCCACAAATACAGAGTAACAAGAAATATATAACAATGCCAGCTACTTCTCTCTCAGCAGATGCTCTACAGCATCCTTTTAAGTGCTTGAGAGCAGGGTAGTTCTGAACCAGTAAAATAAAAATGGGAAAGCGAAAAACCTGTGCAACCCGAGTTAGTGGAAAGCCAGCATGAACTCCCAGCTGGGCAGGAGCTGTGCTGAGGTACAAAATAATCTCATTCCCTCCAGGGCTGGAGTCTCGGTTCAAGAACAAATCCAGCTACCTGCGGCATAGCTGTGAGAGCAGAATGCGGGGCTACATGAGAGAGGTAAAAGTTTCTGTTGAAGTAACTTTTGTCAAGCTATAACAGTAATTCTGTGGCTGCAGGAATATAAAGTACTTCTACGGTGTAACGTTGTGATTGTAGAAAAGAGCCTCAGGCTGCCACAGGAACCGAGGAGTGATTGCTGGGTTTCCCCCCTCTAGGTTAGTGGTTTTATTTCAAACGTTCATCCTGCAGCACGAGATGCCTACAGAGGAATAATCGACCTGATGGCAGATAAACTGAAATCTGTGAAGTACAACGGGTGCTACTTTGACAGAAGGGAGGAGGAGGAGGCAGCACGCCTGTGCACCGCAGAGGGCTGGTTCTCCTGTCAGGTACCTGCAGCCTTCCTGAAGAATCATGGATGGGTTTGAGTGGGAAGGGACCTTAAAGATCATCTCATTCCACCCCCACCATGGGTAGGGACACCTTCCACTAGCCCAGTTTGCTCCCAGCCCCTTCCAAGCTGGCCTTGGACACTTCCAGGGATCCAGGGGCAGCCACAGCTACTCTGGGCAACCTGTGCCAGGGCCCCACCACCCTCACAGGGAAGGATTTCTTCTGTATACCTGACTTAAACTTCCCCTTTTTTCAGTTTGATCCCATTCCCCCCTCAACATCAGAGGAAGGAAACAGCTTCCTGGGTGCAGTGTCAGGCTGGGGGGATGTGGGGTGCAGGATCTCTCTGGTTCGCTCACATGTGGCAGGACCACGCTGGGGTGACAAGTGTGACACCTTTCACAGGGACCTTTTGACAGAGATGACTGCCCGTGTAAGCATTCCATCAACCCCTACAGCAACAGGGAAAGCAGGATCCTCTTCAGCACCTGGAATCTCGATCACGTGTATGTACAACGTGTTAATCCAGACCTACCTGCTTTGTGGCCTTCAGCTTCACCAGAAAGGTTCAGGCTTAGTCCCTTCCCCCTGCTGTGCAATCAGCTCTGCTGTGAATATGTGGTGAGAAAAGGTGCTGGGATGCTGCAGCTGCTGTGAGAACAAAACCCTGAAGACAGATGAAACGCTGCCTCTCATTAGCTGCTTTGCTTCTGTGCAGATTTTCTGTGTATGGAAGCAAACCCCTCCTCACTGCACTATCCGTGTGAATTCTCCTCTCCAGCAAAACCCCCTCTGAACCATTTCAAATGCTGGTGTGAAGCAAACAAGATTTGCTAAACTAATTTCCTTGGGGGAAAAAAAATCGTATGCCTAGTTATGGAGAAAGAATTCCAGTTCTGCCTGGCTCTGAAAGGAAGATGGAGGCTTGATTATTCTGAAAAAAACTCCTGATGGCAATATTGTCTTCTCTTTTGTGTCCCCAAGAATTGAGAAGAAACGTGCTGTTGTCCCAGAACTGGCAGAAGCTGTCAAAACACGAGACGGGAGAGAAGTGAACTGGGAATACTTCTATCAGCTGCTGTTTACCCTGGATAATTTAAAACTCGTACATATTGCTTGCCATAAGAAAACCAATCATAACCTCAGCTGTGACAAAACCAGAATTTACAGAAAGAGGAAGCAAACCCATGAGATTTCCTAGTGCTGTGTCTGGAAGGGACCTGCTGCTTTTTTCAATCATGTCAGTCTGTTGTTTTTAAATAGCTCCAATTTCTTGAATAGGAACAATTTGAGAATCCCTGGCACAAGACTGGCTGGGTAACCCAACCAGAGCCTCACAAAGCACACTCCAATATCCCATTTAATTATCCTCTCCTGCCTTCCCATTCCTTACAAGCTTCTCTCAGCTCAAATCAAGTGTGATAAAGGTACAAAATGAGCCAGAGGCTGACTGTGATTCTGCCCTGTCATCTCTGGCCAGCGTTGGCCCAAAACTCACAGTACACAGAAACAAAACTTGGACAAAACATTTTTTCTACAAATCAACCTGCAGGGGTTCATAGACTCCTATTCCTCTGGAGATTAAGCCAGACAAAAGATTTAGGATCATGTTTTGTCTGTGCCTTTTGCAGGTAGCTTCAGGAATGCCAAAGGTTCAGCAGCAGAGCTGCCACCTCACCTGTGCCAAACTCCTGCCCTCATCCCCACCTGCCCCTTTGCCATTGCTTCAGACATGCATCTCCTACAAAGAAGAGCAAGGCCATGGCTTTTTTTTTTTCTTTTTTCCCACATTTGTTTGCCATCTTCCCTGCTGATTTCCCTCTCCTTTCTAACACTTTCTGCCTCCAGCTTGAGCTTGTGTGACACACTACCAGAAAGGACAACTATAATGATCATGTTTACAGTAATGTTTACTCACTGCCTTGGAGAATATTGCTTTGGCAAAACATTTCCTACCTCAGGAAACAAATCAGGAATAGTTCAATTTTTTACTTGAATTTTTTTTTTTTAATACCAGCTGATAGCAAATGAACTTTTGGGATTGGCAATGTAAATCATGTGAACATTTTAAATAAAAAAATGCTCCCATGTCTGTGTGTGTGTGACTACATGAAGCTGCATGAGACATTAATCAGTGTGTGACAGAGGATGAAGGGTTTATGAACTGAGCACCAGCTACTTACTGCTTTGTAAATAACTAGGAAAAGCTCTATTTTCCCTCATATTGTTGGTCCTGGACCAGTTAGTCCACATGAAATTGTGTGGAAATTATATTTCTGCCTGAGCCTCAAATTACTGGGTCTTGGAAGCTTTGCTACATAGAGCATCGATTTACTTTAAACAACAAACTCAGTCCCCTCCCAAACACTGCAATCTGAAAAGCAAGGAGGTGCATTTTTAACACAGGATTTCTAATTCCACTGCATGCAATCCTTCCAGCTTCCCTTCCTGCACTGTTTGACACTGGGGAGGGCAGAACTGGCAGGATTCTGGTGACAAACCCAGTGTCACCTGTGTGGCACGTGTCCCCCAAACTGAAAATGCATTTTGCAAGTGAAATGAATGCCTGTGTGTGAAACTGTGTTTGCTGGAAAGAGCCAGCAGCAAACAGCACTGAAGGGATGCTGGGAGGAGCTGCTGCTACACAGAGCTGGGCTGGAACTATGAATATGCAATTAAAGAAATCTGGATTTTTCCGTGTTACAGAATTAGAGTGAAAAGGAGCCAAGAAATATATTTGACAGAAACAATGCATCAGCTGGAGTGGAAATAGGAATGCATTACCATGCTATGCATATGCAATTTTGTTTGCCTTACAACTTTTGAATGTTTAACAAGCTCTAGCTGTAGAAATTAATATTTATTTAAACCATCTGCTGATAACATTTTCTCTCTATTTTTAGAAACATAGAAGGAGCTATAACAATAAATATCTAGAAGCTTATTGCATAATCACACTTTCAAAGAAATATTCCCACAAACACTGGGTGAATTAACAGTTCCTGGAATTGGCCGAGGTTGCTCCTTTTGTTTTTTTAAACATGTAGAGGTGGCTGCCCCGCAGCCTTAGCAATCTTCCTCTGTCCATCAAATCCAAGGGATGGTATTCGTTGTGTATCACCACCAAAGCATTTGTTTCCAAAATCCCTGCTGGAAACCAGTTGGAAATCGACAAAGGGCAACACTTAGAGCAGCAAGTGGAAGGAGGAGGCAGCACCACGGGGTGAGTCTTTGGGGAGCTGATGTGCAATGAAAACGTGCTGAACTCGCAGAGATGAGCACACTGAATCCATTCTGACATCCTGCATTTCATTTTGCCAGCAGAACTACATTTTAGAGGTTTAATTGGTCTTGGGTTAGGTGTAAACAACCCACAGAAGGAAGACCCTTGACCTTCTTTGTACCAGGGAGTCAGTTTGCTCTCCTTTATTACCTGGATGCCACAGACATTGCAGAATTAAAAGAAAAAGAACCTTGCTCCAGCATCCTTTTCTTGACTATTTTGGAAAAAAAAAAAAACAAAAAAAAACCCAAAAAAAACGGAGTGAAACCAAATACCTTCTCAAGACAGAGGCTCAAATTTACAAAAAAAGCCATAAGAACTTCTATATTCCCTGGGGTTTTTTCTTAAATATCAGTGCTAAAGTGCTAAATTATACTTTATTTCCAAATCACTGAAAATTCAGTATTTGCTCCAGATAATCACTGGAATACTGTATCTGCCAATTCCAGCAAAACAAACTCTCCCAGTTCTCTCCCTGAGAAAAGGCAAACAGATACCTCATGGTACTGACAGAGCCATTGCCATGTGGTCACAAAGAGAAAGAAGAAGGGTTTAATTTGTTTACAGTTTGTTGTTAGACATCATCCTCTTCCTCCTCCTCCTCTTCATCATCTTCCTTTGCAATGAAATGGAGCTTCCTGGCTTCTCGCCTGTTCCTCGTCACGCTCGGGAGCACAACTGCTGGGAGATGCTGGAGGGAAAAGATCAAATCAACAAGGAAAGTCTGTGGAGGCAGAACTCCTACCTCCACCAGCTCCCATCCTCCCTCAGCTGACACAGGAACCAACCCTGAGCTTGGCAGCAGCAGCACAGAGCTAAAGCTGTGGGGCTCTGGGGGGAGTCTGCCCAAACCAGATCCATGGGCAGAATCAGGGCTGGCATTCCTTCCACTGGTGTGAGGAGGATTGGCACAGGGTGAAGGACTCCCTAAACAAATCCTCACTGCTCCCTAAATACCACAAGAAACACCTAAAAGATGGCAACATCACTTGCCCCAAAGTTATGCTTGTTAAAGGGATTCAAATGTAAAGCTCTGCCTCCGGGGTCAGTTCAAAACCTGAGGTAGACAGAAACCAGTTTCCATTCCAAACAATCCCAATGCACCAGGGCTGGAACTGGGTGATTTGTAAGATCCTTCCAACCCAAGCTGTTCTATGATTCTGTTAAGAACCAAAGACAAGCAAAAATCTATTTTGCCAAGAATACTGTCTCCATAACATCATTATCAGTAAAACTACCTATCTCATGGAATTGGAATAAAAAGTCTAAATAAGAAGCATTTTACACCTGAAATTAATTTAGCTGGGCGAGTAATTTCATCTCTGACGGAGAGTTTTACCTGGGCTACAGGGCCCAGCAATACTAATCAAATTCACCACGAGTTTTGAGGCAAATTTTAAGCAGACCAGGGCTGAGTCTAAAGCAGGAAGAGACTCATCATCTCACCAGTTCCACATCTCCGAAGAACCGGTGCACTGGCATGGGCTGGTTGCTGTCCTCATCCGAGAGGCTGCTGCCGTGCTCCAGGAACATCGGCCTCCGCGGCAAATCCGCGTCCTCCGAGGTGGCCCCGTCAAAGCTCCCACAGCTGCTCTCCTCTTCACTGAACACGTGATAGTGGCGCAGATATCCACCCGTTTTTAACGGAGCACCGCCGGAATTCACTGCGTGTGGCTCCAGAGAAACACCGTGCTCCTTCTCCTGCTTCCCTTCTTCAGTCTCTGGAATGCTTTCATCATTTCCCTGTTGGGTTATACTGCTGTCTCTTGGATCTTCTGAACCTCCATCCCCATCAGATGTTTTAGGTGTTTCCCCCAGTGCAGCAAGGTTTCCACTTTCACATGTGAGTCCCTCTAGTTCTGATTTTAGATTGCTTTCTTCATATTTCATCTTCTTTGCAGGTTGTCCTTCAGCAGCTTCATGTGATGAAGACTGTTAGAAAAAAACGACAAGATTGTAAAGCTCACTTGAAATAAAGAATAAAATCACCTCATCTCTTTAGTTGCAAAGCTAGCTTTGGAACAGAAGGGCTTCATCACACAAGTGGCATTTTGATCCAAACCTTCTAAGAAAAGTAATTAGTAGAAAGTGCAAGTGAAGAGAGGAAAAGAGGAGCAGACAGCTTACATAAACCACAATGTACAGTCCAGCAAGAGAAAAACACTTTGCTCAGAGAATAAACTAGCACCGTAAGAGGTCAATCACCATGTTCTTATTTTCTTAAGGATGATGCTAATGGGAATTACTATGCCAGGCCTGTCATCACCCGGCACGGCAAGCGGCTAAATCTGCTCTGTGTTTCTGCACTGGCAAAAACAACGTCGCGGGAGGAGCGTGAACGGCGATAAATTTCTTTCAATTCTCCTGATAATTCCCACATGATGATGCTCAGATCGTAGCTGTTAATAATCACCTGCGATCGCCCCGGGGCCGCGCGGCCTTTCCCTCCCCCACCATCCCACCCGGCCCCGTCCCTCCTACCGGGCTCGCCGTGTCGGCTGTTTCCCCCGCGGGCTGCGCGGGGTCGGCTGCCGGGGCCGTCTCCGCGGAGCGCCGGGCCCGGTGCCGTGGCCGTGGCCGGGCCGGGCGAGCGGGGCCGCGGGTGTCCGAGCGCCGCCGGCCCCGCGCCGCGCCGCCCGCCGCCATCTTGGGCCGCGCGCGGGCCCGCGCTCGCCATCTTGTGGAGCTCCGTGAGGGAACCGTGGGGCGAGCGCGGGCTCCGGGCACCGGCAAAGGGCTCCGGGCTCCGGGCACCGGCAAAGGGTTCTGGGCCAAGGGCTCCGGGCACCGGCAAAGGGCTCCGGGCACCGGGCAAAGGGCTCCGAGCACCGGCAAAGGGCTCCGGGCACCGGGCACCGGCAAAGGGCACCGGGCAAAGGGCTCCAGGCACCGGCAAAGGGCTCCGGGCACCGGCAAAGGGCTCTGGGCCAAGGGCTCCGGGCACCGGGCAAAGGGCTCCGGGCAAAGGGCTCCGAGCACTGGCAAAGGGCTCCGGGCACCGGGCATCGGCAAAGGCCTCCAGGCTCCAGGCACTGACAAAGGGCTCTGGGCCAGGGGATCCGGGCATTGGGCAAAGGGCTCCAGGCAAAGGGCAGCCTCATCCCAGCCAGTGATGGTGGGGAGCCCACAGCCCTCACACACTGCAGCCCCTCACACGGCAGCCCCTAGGTTGGACCAGAGACAGCATCACCTCAACGGAAGCTTTGGCAAAGTGAGGACAAAGCAGCTCGTCACAGGTCGCACAATGGGGTGGGTTGGAAGCAACCTTGAAGATCATCCAGTCCCACCCCCTGCCCTAGGCAGGGACACCTTCCACTATCCTGGGGTGCTCCAAGACCTGTCCAACCTGGCCTTGAGCACTTACAGGGATGGGGCAGCCACAGCTTTTCTGGGCAACCTGTGCTGAGGCCTCCTCACCCTGACAGCCAAGAATTTCTTCTCAATATCCAATCTAAACCTACTCTCTATCAGTTTAAACCCATTCCTCCTTGTCCTGTCGCTACATGCTTTGGTAAATAGTCTTGCAGCGTCTTTCCTATAAGTTCCCTTCAAGCATTGGAAGGCTGCAATTACAGTTTCTGAAGGGAACTTACTGACCTCCCTCCCAGCTGCTGCTTGGGGAAAAACCCAGCCCCATCCTGCCTGGGAGCTGTGTAGCTTATAAACATTTGAAATCGCTTGCTTCCCATTGTGTCTCGCTCTGGAGCAGCGCTCGCTCCCATTCAAGACGTGGTCGAAGAGTTATTATTCAGATGTGCTTCTCTCTGCTTTCCACAGCCCTCAGGGAACAAATTATGTCAGTAACTCAAATCCCTCTTTAACTTCAAGGACTCTGAGGGTAGCAGATGAATTTCTGTGTAGTAAAGCACCCAGATTTAAGTACGTAATTATCCTGTCTGATGTTCCTGGGGAAGGTGCTGCGGGGAGCGATGGCAGGTACCGGTGCCCTGACGGCCACGTCCCCACGATGGGGCCCGCGGGCTCCATCCGTCACATTAAACACAGCTCCTTCTTCACTTAATTCAGTGCTTTGGGGATGCTGTGGGGATTTTTATAATTCTGTCCATCTGAGGGCACAGGAGCTTGTTTCTTTATAGCAGCCTTTAATGTTCTTGCTCATTGCAGAGTTGTCTCAATGGTACCTGTGCTCCTCCATCCAACTTGGCTGATTAAATGCTTGTCCGTTCAGCCTGGCCTTAAAAAACAGAAGCAACAATTTAAATCGCAGAAATAAGTAGCAAGACTGTACCTATGGGGATATTCAAGAAATACATTTTTTCTCAAAAGTATAAAATCCCCCCGTTAAACCATGCAGGTTTGGAGACTTGCCTGCACGTTGTGCAATTTCCCTTGGTGCTCAGGGTCTGTCTATGCTTTGTTCTCCGGGTGAGATAATTCATATTCTTCTCCAAAACCTCCTTGACTTGCTCCACTCTCTCACAGTGTTGTTGCTTGCAGCCATGGAATACAGATGATTGTTTTTATTAGGCAGTGAAAACTTATACTGTCTTGTAAACAGCCGCAGACTAAAACTGGCTGAAAAGCAGCATTTCTGCAGCTGGAAAACGTGGTTCTTGTTTTAATTTCCACAACAAACTGAAAATAGTAAGGAAAATTTAATTCTAATAAATACTTTTCACAACACTGTATGTTCCTCGGGTTTTATGCCGCTTTGGAAAGCTGATGTGACTGAGCACTGAGGAGGGGGTGGCAAAGCCCTGAGCAGTGCTGTGGCCTTCGGTGACCTGGTGTGGGGTGAGGTACACAGCTACGAGCACATGAGGCTCTGTGGGGTGGCCTTGGACACAGGGTGCAAGCAGCTTAGATGGAGCTGGGATGGCAGGGCTCCATCCAGAGCTCTCATGTCACACTCGCCCTATCCCTGCTTTAACCACGTTATTTTGGGGGCAGGTAGTGACAATTTCACAGCTTCAGATGTTGCTGTATATTCTGAAATATGGCCAAGATAAAAGCTGTCACACAGCGCAGGAATCACCCAGGAGAGACTGTGGATCCCTCTGAGATCCATCCCCATCTCGGCAGCAGTGACTCCCAAATGACTTGAAAGGCAACAGGGGAACCGCCAACAGCCAACAGCCCTCTGAGAGAATCAGAGCAGCACGAGCTATTTACATTAAACCCACATTTCCACATAAAAGGGGGCTTATTCTCAATATTTAAAAAAATGGGTTATGTTAGAATCTGTTGTCTAAGCAGGCAGGGAAGAAAAAATGAAAAGAGGGTTTTGTGAGCTCCATCATTCCTGTGAAAACTGGCGGCTCTGCAGCAGCAGCTGATGAGCTTATGGAGCAGGAAGGGAGAGCCGGGCTGTGAAACTTGATGTGCAAATGAGCTTCTTGCAGCACTCGTCTCTGCGCCTGTCACTTGCACCAGTGTCCCTGTCTGTTATAATCCTCCCAGTTCATTTGGCTAAACATGACTGACATGCCAGGGACAGCAGCCAAAAAAAATGTTGCCTGTAAACATGCTGGCTGTTAACTGTTGAATGTGAGGTCTGTCATACTGAACAGCCATCCATCAGGAGCACTGGCTGGCCTTTTCCTGCCACGGAAAAGGTGGGTTGGGTTCAAGTGGCTGAATTTTTCTGGGGAGAAAGCAGGAGGAGGATCCACTTCCCAATAACCAGGACCAGGAGCCATGCTCCCTGCTGCATCCTTCTGGCTGCCTCCTCTGCCTCCTCAGGAGGAAGAGTTGGTTTTGTGTTGAAGATTTGAAGAAAAAATGTTTAGCTGCTGTTCCCTTCCGTCACATGGTGTTGTCTTGCCAGCTCAGATAATGTTGGTGGGCATTGAGGCTGGATGGGGCTCTCAGTAACCTGGTCTAAGGCGTGGCAGGGAGTTCGAACTGGATGATCGTCAAGGTCCGTTCTAAGCCAAAACATTCTGTGATTCCATGATTCTATGGACTGCCACTTTTGGGCTCCCAGAGGCACTGTGTACTGGGAAATCCTCTGGGAGTTGATACCCCATCTAGAACTGAAATTCTGCAGCCCTCTGATGCAGCTGCCCTGAGCACTGCTGACCTGAGGACCTTTGCACCACTGACATGGAATAAACCCCTCATTTCCATCACAGAGGAATACTCACATCAGGAGCTGGTGAGCCTTGACACAGAAATCACAGGCAATTTACGGTACATAATGAAACTTTATGCTTGCCATGTGAGAAATCTCTTTGAGTCTTATTTTGGATTTCTAGCAAGTGTTTTATCAAGGACCAAACATGGAAAGGCAGTATCTGAAGAAATTAATTAACACGACAGAGCTGTACGTGGGCTTTGTGAGAAAGAGCAACAAAGAGGAAACCTGTGACATTTGTTAATGACAAACCGTAAGGAACATCGGAGAACAGCGAGTGCAGAGAACCCAGCCCGGGCTGGGGGGTTGCAGTACATGTCTGAGGGACTGTTTGGCACTGGGCTTCTTGTGATGGGTACAGCTGGAGCCCTGCTGGGACTCTGCCCCAAACCCTTGCCTGGAGCCCTGCTGCTCATGGTCCTGTCCCCCTGCTACTGATGCAGGTTTTGTAACCATCTCTAGTGTTTACCTGGGAAATCCTTCCCAAGGCACCTCCATGCCCAGTGAATTCCACCTGCCCCAGGTCTCCTGCCTTCCCTAAGCCCCTCTTGCTCCTGGCATATTGATTTTTAAAGTGTTTCACAAACCACAAGTAAATCTCTCCTAGCACAAAGCGTCTCACTGGGTCCAAATCCTTACCTTTGCTCCAGGAGACTGATTACATGGATTTTAATGATTTACGGGCAACGGCCTGGCTGTTAAAAAGCGTCAGCTACAGAAACCTTTTCCTGGCTCAATTTAACGGCTGCAGTAACTGTAGCTGTGGGAACAGGCGCTCCCGCCCCTCCGCTTCCCGCTTTGTCTCGTCGCTTTGCTACAGGCTTTAATTAGGGTTTAATTAGGGTGTCATTCCCGTCGAACTTCCCGGCCGGGGCAGCAGCTCGGGCTCAGCCGCCGCCCGACGCTGGGGGTCAGTGTGAGACCGGCGGTGCGGCCACGCCGCTCGTGGACTCGGGGACACGGGGGACGTGGGGGACACGGGGGGACACGCAGGGTGGGCGACACGGGGAGATACGGGGCGATATGGCGACACAAAGGATACGGGAGGGACAAGGAGTTCTCTCCGTTCCCGTGGGAGAGGCTCAGCCCCACCAAGCCTGCCTGCCCTCCTGCGAGGAGCCCAAATCAGGGAGACGCAGGATGGTTGGGGTTGGAGGGACGTTGAGGCTTATCCCGTTCCGATCCCTTGCCATGAGCAGGGACAGCTTCCACTATCCCAGCTTGGTCCAAGCCCTGTCCAACCTGGCCTTGGACACTTCCAGGGCTGGGGCAGTCACAGGTTCTCTCAGAAACCTGTGCCAGCACCTCACCACCCTCACAGGGAAGAATTTCTCCATAAAATTAAATCTGTATTTCACCTCTTTTAGTTTAAAGCCATGGTCCTTCTTCCTCTAACCCCATGCCCTTGTCCATTGTCCTCTCCAGGTCTTCTGGAGCCCCTTTAGGCACTGCAAGGGGTTCTAAGGTCTCCCCAGAACCTCCTGTTCTCCAGGCTGGATACCCCCCATTCTCCCAGCCTGTCTCCATGGGACAGATGCCCAGATTTTGCCTGGTTGCTTTGCTAGGCACCCCAGGGATCTGGAGCAGTTGTGTTCTGCAGCTCTGAGTGTGCTGCTCCCAGCTGGAACAGGGCATCTCAGGAACAAACAGCTTCTCTTTGTTTCCTCAAGCCCCCCTTGCCTGCAGGTAGCTGAGCCTTGTCCTGGCATTGCCATCCTGCCCAGCTGTCAGAGGGACAGGTTGGGAACACCACACTCAGCAAGGCTGAACTTCATCCAAAAGCTGAGCCCAGGCTGCTCTCAGCATAATTTGCTTGGTTAGATTTAAAATAATAATATTTTTTAAATGCCCTTCCTCTGTCCTACATGCCAGTGAACATCAGGCTCACTGAGCCCCAGCCTGATTCTCCACCAGTGACAGGTAACATTTTGGTGAGTGTTGTACATTATTTAACACATATCTTTGGGGAGATAAAAATTCTTTGAGTGAATGCAAGTGTCTTCTCTACACACCTGACAAGGATGGAAGTGGCTGTTTTACACAAGGCTCATTAAATATAAACGCACTATGTTGATTTCAGCATCTTAAATTACTTAAGCCAATGTAATGGGATAAATATTAGATGGTGAATTTTATTAAATTTCCACCACTATTATGTTACTGCTAAAAATATAAAGATTTCTTTAAAGCCTGCTTGGTGGTCTCCAAAGGCAGATGATTGGAAATCTGACTCAAAACCTGCCTGCAGGGATTGCTTTGGGGATGGGAATGAATTATCTTCTTCCCTCTGTCCTCTGCAGGTAACAGCAGGTTCTTCCTGCTCCCGTCAGGATTAGTCAGTCCCTGAAAATAGCGACAGTATCCCAGGCCAGGCCCAGAGCTGTGGAGGGCACGCAGCCGAGGCTGTGCCCACCAAGGGAGGCTCTGCGTGGGATAACCCTTGGGAGCAGTGAAGGAGGGCAGGGAGTGTCCCACAGGAGGGTGACTGCGGGGTGGCTGCTTGCAGATGTTGATGGGGTTTGATCTCAGCATCGTGTTTGTCTCCTCTCCCAGCTTCTGCACTTTGCAGCTCTGCTTGGAAGGCGGAACAGAGCAGAAGTATTGGGGTGTGGTGGGAAATCACCTGAGAAATGAGCACCTGCACAAGCTCTGTGTGTGCCCCAAATCTGGAGGGGCCAGGGCACTGTCCCTGCAGAGCTGGTGGTGTGGTATGGGCAGGGGTCACCTCAGTGAGCACTCACAGCTGCTCTGCTATCCATGAAGAAAGGGAAATCCACTGAGGGACTGAAAAGAGGACATCACCAGGATGTTTTTAAACTCTGATTTGACAAAATCCTACCAGATTTTCTCTCATTAGCACTCGCCTCTGAACGCGGCTTGAGGTGAGACCTACCTTCCAGCAGAGCTGTGGTCCACACCAGAGCCCCATCCGAAAGTGCTGCCCTGTGAATCAGTAACACATCTCGAGTCAGAGCGCAGCAAATTGTGCAGTCCTGAGTCTATAAATATTTCTGTTTGCCTTTGAAAGGATTGCTGCACAGTGGCACTTCCTCTCCCTGTCACATAATTAACTCTTGCTCACTTTCTGTCGCTTGTCTTGCCATAATTCAATACTTAAAGTTTAAAACCCCTCAACAATTTAATTCTTGGCATTTAAGAGTTGCCAGTTTCTGGGCAGAGGAAATCTCCCAGGACAGAGCTGGTCCAAGCAAAGGCACATGCCCGTGGATGAGCACCTGAGATGGAGAAGGCAACTGGACCAGGTGGCATTTTCTTAGCAGAGCAAAGCCATCAGCATTTTCCTGTCTCTTTCCCTGATATCCTACAGGAGAGGGAGTTTAAGCCACTGCAGGAATCTCATCACAGTTCAGTAGCTTCCTGAATTAAAAAAAAAGATAATTACAGCTGAAGCACCCTGGAGCAGGGCCATGGAACAGGCTATTGAGGTCAATCTCTTGTCCACTCTCACGACTTCTTTCAGAACCAGAGCAAACTCCATGCCAAAACATCCACACTTGGATTTATTTCTTTTCACCACTGGTTCCCAGTGCCAGAGGTTACGTGTAAAGAGCTGTAACTGCACCTCAGAGAGGACCTTCTACCACTGGGGATCCTCAGACAGCATCTGTCTTCAAAAGAGCAGGAAAAAACAATCAGAGGAGACATGTTCTGTTCATGCAACAGCAAGCAATATTGTTCCATTGGTAGGAATCACGCTAGGACAGCGGCTCCAGTGGCCCGGTGTGGCGCGCTCTTACGCATCCCTTCCGACTGGGGACTGCAGTGCAACAGGAGCGATTCTGTTATCAGCCCTGGGAGGCTCAGGTAATGAACCCACATCCTCATTACAATCTGCTTAAGTACTTCCTACATCAGGTATTGCCTCCATCAAGCATCGCTGCTGATCTCCTGTGTCCTGACTCTTTTGAAGCAGGTTTTCCAGGAGCAGCTCCATTACACCATGCCACAGCTCTGAGTCATCTCCCACACCTCTCCACAGGACCGGCTGCGTGCCTTTGTCATCCACACTGCTTGCATCCTGCACAGAAGATGTCACACAACTGTCCAGACACCATCCCAGTGTGTAATAGCTGCTCTTCAGAGACAGATTAATCATGTAAGCGGAGAAAGACTTCAGCTGGGCACTCCTGCTCAAGCAGCACATTCCTAGGGCTCTTTTCTGCATGCACTGATAGTGCTTAATGCTTAGCACAGAGTCAGAATTAAAAACCACCCAGGAAGAGGGTTTAGGGCTCAGAGCATTCTAATAACTCTGTCACAGAGCCATAAACTTGACTGCCACATCTTCCTGTCCCTTTCTGTACTTCTTCCTGGGGCAGAGGAGTGACTGGTGTAGTACCAATCCTCCCAGGTTCCAGTAGAAGTGCCTTGGTTTCTTCTTACCATTGTCTTATTTTCTTCACTACATGACCCTTGCTGGTTATTCTTTTCAGCTAAAAATACCTGCTCCTCACATGTCCGTCTGGTGGGCAGGAGCTGCCGCTGGAGTGCCGGGGATGTTGTTTTGACACTTTGATTTGATCCGAGGACACACGAATAGAAAGCCACCAGTGAATAGAAGAATAAATCTGTACGTTCCTTGCTGTCACTTCAACTAGAAAGCAAAGCTGGCAGCTCTTGCTCTTCAGGGAATCTGAGATTATTTGGACAAAGGTTTCCCCGTGGGTGGCACGCTCACAGGAACAAAGGAGCAGGGTTCACAGGAGGAACAAATGTCCTGTAGCCAACGTGATCAAAAGCAAGCCCCGGAACCCTGTGTACACCAGGTTGGGCAGGAGAGATTGAACAACAATCAGGTGCACAAGAAACCCATTCAGAGAGAGGGTTCTGAGGGAATTGAAACAAGCATTGGCCCTGCTTCATCTGCAGACAATAGCACTGTTTAAGGAGAAACTCCTACACTGTGTGGCTGTGCTTTTGTTATCCTGTTTAATAGGAAAAGAAGTAAACCAAGTTCCTACGTAGTCCCCAGGACGGTGGTGGGTAACTTACCTGTGCACTACTAGCATGGTTTCCATGCCCATCCATGTGCCAAGGTTTGTCATTGTTTGTTTATGTCCTGCCAAAGCTCAGCCACATCACCAGAGACTTCTGCTCTTGTGCTTAACTTGGTGCATTTTGGTATCAGAAGTGTTTCAGGATAGATTTTAGCGGAGGGAGAGAAAGCACTAACCCCTGCTCTGGCCAGCTTGGAGCATCCAAGCACTGCTCCAGGGGCCAGAGACAGCAGCACTGTCAACTGTGCACCTCATTGTCCCACCTGCAGACCTCCTGTCCCACCTACATACCTCCTGTCCCACCTGCAGACTGCCTGTCTCTCCTCCCAGACCTCCTGTCCCTCTTCCCAGACCTCCTGTCCCACCTGCAGTTTGCCCATTCCACCTTCCAGACACTGTCAGGCTCTTCTCCACCTGCAGCAGAGCCAGCAGAGCTGCTCTGGCCCTGGAAGTGAGCCTGGCCCTGTGCCAGCCAGCATCCATGGCAGGGTGATCCTCTCTGTAATGGATTTCTTCCAGCCAAGAGAAAGCAGTGCAGTGCCCCTTGTTGCTCACACACAGCTGAACACCGGCTTCCCTCCCCTCTAAGCTCTCCAGAGACAAACTGCTCCAGCCAAGAAGGCAGCAGGCTGGAGCAGCCCCTGGATCTCGCTGTTCCCTGGGGACAGCATTGTTTTTACCACTGCTGACATTCCTGCTGTGTTGCCAAGGTGGAGCTTCCCTCGCTCCGCGTGCAGCTTCCCCGCACGCCCCGCGGCGATCTCTGCGCTTGCAGCTCCGCGGTTCTCAGGGCTTCGTGCTTTGGTCACACTCCTGCAAGGGGAACAGGCACATCCCTCGGTTTTGTCTCCACGCTCAGTAACCACGGAAGGAAAAAATCCTGAAGAAGTGCCTAGGTTGCATCTTTGGGCAGCAGAACTGTACAGGTGTGCACTTCCAGAAGTACTGCAGACAAGAGTTTATTAGATTCCACTAGCATGGCAACTGCTGCATTACAGATGCCGGAGTCTTTGGAAGGAAGCCAACCACCAGTTTCTCAAGGAATATTTTATCACCATTGGGCTGTGCTGAGTGAGGATTCTTCTCCTCAAAGCAGGGAGAGCTGGGGGGGAGGAGGAGAGGGGCCACCACAGTCAAGTTGAAGCAATTCTTTCTTCTGTAGTTTAATCCTCTTCCCTCCCCTTGATACTCAGTTTATTTAATTGCAGAGACAAGATGCATTGCTTTCCTGAGGGATTGTGGGAGAATATTTGTAATCCAAGGGCTGTAATTGAACTTGGTAATAATAATTATACTTCTCTTCATTAATATGTCTTAAAGCTCATTACAAACTATTTTCGTGCCAGCATCTTTGCCAAATCCCTACAGGGTTAGAGATAACTTCTTATTCCAGTAGAGCAGCAACTTTAAGGACTCTCACAGGGCAGCAGCAACAGCCAAACCCCTGAGCTCGCTTTTGAAGCCAGGGAAGTGTGATCCCAAGGGATGTGAGGAACTGTCCAACACCATACAGCTGGTCAGGGGCTGGCCTAGGATGGGGAATCCCCAGGCTTGGTGCCATTTAGCCTGCAGCAGCTTTACCTCTCCCCGCTGGGGATGGAGCACCTCTCCTCTGAGGAAAGGCTGAGAGAATTGGGATTGTTCAGCCTGAAAAAAGCTTTGGGATGACCTAATTGTGGCTTTCCAGTACCTGAAGGGAGCTGACAAGAAAGATGGAGAGGGACTATTTACAAGGGCCCAGAGTGACAGGACAAGGGGGGGATGGCTTCACATTGATAGAGAGAAGAGTTAGATGGGATAATTGTAAAAAGTTCTTCCCTTGGGGGGGGGCGGATGTGAGGGCCTGGCACAAGTTTTCCTGAGAAGCTGTGGCTGCCCCATGACCCCTGGAAGTGTCCAGTGCCAGGTTGGATGGGACTTGGAGCAACGTGGTCTAGAGGATGCTGTCCCTGCCCACATCAGGGTGTTGGAACAAGATGATCTTCCAACCCAAACCATCCTGGGATTCTGTGATTCATCTGAACTGGGGTTGATTGAGTTCTGAGAACGCTGTTCCAAGCTCAGTAGTCAGTCATGGCACAAAAAACCCTGCTTGAATCTGCCTGTCCAGAGAAGGGGAGCCACTCCTGAGCCATGAGGCTTCCTGAGTTGTTCTGCCTGGCTGGAATGCCTGCGGAGCTGCGCCCACCACGGGGATCCAGCTGTGCTCTGACAGGCAGTGCCTGACGCGGGGTGCCTGTGTCATTGTATGCCCCGAGGAGTGGATCTAAAAGAGGATGCTTTTCAGTACAAGAATGTCTATTCCAGATCACAAGTCTGCAATTAAAATGAAAAATTCAAACTCATTTTACTTAGACAAGAGATATGAGGGACACAGTGCATTAAGATGTGTTCCAAACTCTCAAATCTCATTATCACTGTAGTGAGGTCCCAGTGCAAATCCCAATGTGCAGAGGGCAAAACGTTCCCTAGGTTTAAGATAACATTCTGCCCCTCTCCAAGGAGGGGACGTGGCTCTTTCAGGAATGTTGCTCGTTCAATATTTAAGCTCAGTCTGTGCGACACACGACGTACGTTAGCATTCATTATCCTGTTTGTGCCAGCATCTCTGCCGAGTCCCCAGTGCACTGGGGAGAACCATTTTCCTGCTACAGCAGCAGCACTAAGGTGTGCTGTGGCAATTACTGGGGAATATAAATTTCCAGCTCTCCTGAAATCGCAGCACTCCTATTAAAGCAGCCCACTGGCTATGTGCTAAATTTGCCCAGACAGCGGCAGGGCCAGACAATGATGGCCTGTGGAGATCCTCTGGAATAGGCCGTGTGCTGCTGGGTTGGCTGTGGATGAAATGCATTCCTCTGTCACCAGCTCTCCAACTCAGAGCAGTCACAAGAAAAAAAAAAAAAAAAAAAAAAAGGGAGCAGAACAAGCGACAGCAGCACAATAGGCTTTCTTTGAAGCAATTCTTCCAGGTATGTGTGCACTTGCTCCCTGGATCTGCAAGTATTTGTCAAATAAATTCAATTAATTTTCTCAAACAACCGTTTCTGCTTTTCATTGGAATCTCTACCTTCCAGCTCACCCCTGACATTTGAAGTTCCCATTCCCCAGAGCCACAATAGCCAGGAGGAGCAGAGCTGCAGTGTCCCAGGGGGCTGCTGGTCACCCAGCTGGGCGTAGTAGGAGACAGTTCTGCCACTTTCCCTCTGCAGAGCCCTCACTCCATGAGCAAGGAAAGCTCTGAGCTGGATCACTGGCTCCAGGTAGAATTTGCAGAGACAGAAGAAAAACAGATGACAACGGAGGAAGTTTGGAGGTTTAAATGGCAGGCACAGACACCTGGAGAATCCTGCCCTGGAGCAGAATGGAGCAGAGGTCATGTCCATCGCTGTCCTGGCTGGGGGGGACCGTCCCCTCCTCCCCATCACCCTGTGGCTGCACATCCCTGAGCCCAGACAGACCCCAGCCTCACCGGGAATGTCAGAGAGCCCCGGCAGCAGCCGGCATGGCTGAGGGCAGCAGAGCACAGAGCAGCAACTTGGAAATCATCTCTGCCTGTCTCAAAGCTGCCTCTGTGCTGCGAGAGCAGCTCCATGCGGGAGCCAGACAGCTGGGATCAGACAGGCAGCGCACCGCCAGGCTGCTGCTTGTCAGCTCCTGCCGAGGCATGCGGGGGAGCACACGCCGCACGCCTCCGCTCCCGCCGGAGAATCCTCCTCTGCGGCTGCAACCGCGCGGGGGCTCGTCTGAGGGATGGACTCACCCTCCTCCTCCTCCCCTGCCCCTGTCCTGACGGCAGGGAGGGTGGAAGCCCTCACAGAATGGCTGCAATTGCACCACGCCTGTTCCCACATCTTCCTCCCGAGCCCTTGCTTCTAAGATTTTTTGCCTCTGAGTTTCTCATCTCTTTCCAAAACATGACACATCCCTTAAACTGACTTGAATGTAAACGATGCAAATGCAGGGAGAAAGTAATTAGTCTCTGGAGGCTACAACTTGATTTTAAGCAATGAAACCTTTGGAAATGGGTTCTATTTCACCTCACTGAGAAAGGAAGAAATCCCTCAGGTGTTGGTTTGGGGAGGGGTGGGTTGCAGCCCATCACTGCTGAAAGCTGCCACCATTCTCTTTCAAGAGCTGCCTTTGATTTAACCTGCCTGTAAGGCTTCATTCCACAAAGCAGGATGGGAGGAGGCTCAGGCAGCAGCCCCCAGTGACACATACTGTTCCCATCTCCATCTGCTCAGCCCATGCAAACACACCACCCCTAAAAACCCCCAAATGCTCATCCCCTGTGCCCTGACGTTCACCCCGTGGGTTCTGCCTCCCTGCAGCATCAGCTTGCCAAAACCCACTCCTACTCTTGGCCACAGAGGCCTGAAAGTCATTCCTAGCCTGGCCCAGGAGCTGCAGCTGCAATCGACTGGCTGGGCTCATATGTTCCAAATCACCCTAATGGCACTTCAGAAATGCAAATAAAAGTGAGATTATGATATTTTACGTAAATAAGCAATGTGGCAATCCCAGCCTGGCTTGGCCTGCCAGGCAAATTCACTGGAGAGACACTAACATTGAAATATGTGAGCGTGTTTGCATGGAACATTTATTGTATAACTCTGGGCTCCAATAAAGCCTTGTATAAATTATTCATTTTGGAATCGAGATGAAATGCCAAAACCCACCCACCAAGGGACTGCTTTTATTACTACCAGAGATCTAGTCTTAGTTAGCAGCTAAGCTGTTAACACAGCTCACAAGGTGATTCCAAATGGGGAATAACCCCTTGCCTTCGTGTCACCACGTGCCCTGTGCTGAGGGCAGCGTCTGGGCACCCACACATGCTGCTTTAGGGTGGAAAACCACGTCCTGAAGAGTGTGAACTCCATCCCACCGTGCTCATCTGGGGAGCTGGATGTGGAAACCCAGGGCAAGGGGAATATTTCTCTGTCTGCCCTGAGGGGTTCTGGCTCTCAGGGAAGCACTGACTTTGACCCTCATTCATGGAGAAATCCTCCAAAGCCTCAAAATAAACTAGAGACCACAAAAGTGTGAAATAGATTATAGAGAGTAGCATAGTATGTCACTTGGGTGAGAAATTTAGGTTTTAGGATTTTTAGTACGATGTAGATGGAGGGTAGAGGGTGTTGTCTCATGTTCCTTTTTCTTCCTCCTTCTTCTTCTTCCTTCTTCATGGGTTTAGGTGGTATCTTGTAATTGGGTAGAAAAATCCACATTGCATGTCTTTAGGGTCAGTTATTGGGTTAGAAGGGAAAATAATCTAGGTGTCACGTCTTAATTGGGCAACTTAGTTTTTGATTAGGCTTAAAAGGCTTTGTAACACGAGATTGTTAGCCATTTTTGTGCTGTTTTCCTGCATGCAAGGTCTGGTGCAGACAGCATACTGAAGTTTTTATAAGATAACAATAAAACAAGAAGCTGAAGACCGAAAAAGTCCTGTGCATCTCCTTTTCCTGACACAGAACTGCTCCAGGAGGGTTTCGCCTGTCAGGGGAGGCCCGAACCAACAAAGCCATACTGGGAGGGCAAGGAGGTGTTTGCAGAGCTCGGACAGGAGCCCGGCGTGCTCGGAGCCGCGGCCGCGGGCGGCAGCCTGGCTGCGAGCCGGGCTGCGGGAGCGCAGCCCCGCGGGTGTGCCCAGGGAGCGCAGCGGGCACCGCGGGCTGGCTCCGGGCAGGGAAGTGTGACTGCGGGGCACACGCGGCGCCAGCGCCTCCCGTACCAGGACGCGAAATCCCGGGTAGCAGTTGCCATGGCAACTCCTCTTCTTAAACACTGCTGTTAAACTGTTGCATCCAGGTCTCTGCCAGCGCCCTGCGAGCTTCATCACGGGAGCTACGGTAATGACAGCACCCGGTCCTGGTCCTGGTCCTGGTCTGGTCCTGGTCCTGGTCCTGGTCTGGTCCTGTTCCTGCTCCTGCTCCTGCTCCTGATCCTGGTCCTGGTCCTGGTCCTGGTCTGGTCCTGTTCCTGATCCTGGTCCTGGTCCTGGTCCTGATCCTAATCCTGGTCCTGGTCCTGGTCTTGGTCCTGGTCCTGGTCTTGTCCTGGTCCTGGTCCTCGTCTTGGTCCTGGTCCTGGTCTTGCTCCTGCTCCTGCTCCTGCTCCTGCTCCTGCTCCTGCTCCTGCTCCTGACCCTGATCCTGATCCTGCTCCTGCTCCTGCCCTGCAGCATGGGCTTGTGCTGTTCACACCATGCTGAGGCATCACCACAGGTCGCTGTTCTTTCCAGAGCTGAAGGCTGACATTAAGGAGCCAGTTACCAATTTGCTGTTGAAAATTACTTTTTTCTGTCTGAAATACCTACAGTGCCCAACGTTCCCAGGTGTAGCTGCAATTAGTCTTCCACTCACCCCTTCCTCCTACCTTATGCCTCCCCCTCTGCAGTTGCCAGGAGGCAAAACAAAGTGATAGATCATGGATATGAGTTTAGGGACTACTGACTTCCCCAGTTTGAATGGGGAGGGCTGTAGGGACATTTTTTGAGCTGCATGTAGCCTGTCCAGCCTCACCTCCAGCCCACTCAGGTGGGTGGCAGGATTCTCCTTTAGACTCCATACAGCCACTATTTTCCCCTTCTCTTCCAGCTGGGGCAAAGACTCAATGGTTTTGGAGGCTTTTTCCAAAATAATTTATTCTGTGAGTCTGTGATTCTGCACTGACTGTGCTGTCAGCACTGGACATCCCAGACAGGGAATCAGAAACCCATGGGTGCCTTTGCAGTCCCAAGATACCCAGCCCTGCTGGCACATGACATTGTGGGAGCACATCTGGGAATGGCAGCAGTAGTGTTCTGTTCCAGCAGCAGCAGCCCAGCACTTGCACAATTCCAGACATCCACAGTCCCAGGCATCCCATGCAGCCACATTAAGTTCTCCTTCCCTAATGTAACTTTTTTATATCAGCAGCTGTCTCAGCCTCCAGCAGCATTTTATGGATCATAAGAAAGGCTAAGTGGAAGTTTTCCCTTTTTTATATATTTTTTTGGAAGCAGATCAAATGCTCCAAATCGAATGGCTTGGTGTGATCTGGAGCAGGGAGCAGTGACAGGTGGAGGGGAGCTGCTGGTTCCCTGGGAAGGGACATTTGTCCCACAGCTGTGCCTTGGCCCTGCACCACCCCCAATGGCACCACTTTTGGCCCCAAAGCAGGGATGGGAGATGGGAGCCACAGAAGGGCAACAGTGACACGGTGATCTTGTGCACCAGCCTGCTCCTGGCTTGTTTTGGCTGCAGGGTGGGGAATACTCTCACTGCAGGGAATGCTAATAAGGGGTTTTGTGTGTGAGAGAGAAATAGAGGTGAAACCACCTATCACAACTGTGAATAATGGAATTAGGAGAGTAATAATTACCCATGCATGAGATTCCAGGCAGAACAATCATCACAAGTGCCGTATCACCGACTGTCTGGGTCTCCACAGACATCTCCCACCCCTTGGTTTGTATCACACTGCACAGCTCCGGGCAGCTCTGATACTCCACCACAGCTGCCAGCCCTGGGACCAGAGCTGTCAGGACCAGGGGAGCCCTGGGAGAGCATTTTCTTGCTTGGGGAAGCAGCCAAGTGATTTCTATCCCTTGTAACCCCAGGTTCAGATGGTGAAGACAAACACACTCTTATCTGTAGTTGGACCTCAGTGGTGGAAGACTCCATGGGTGGGTTAGGAAATATGCCCTGAGAGTGCAGCCCAGGCACTGGGACTTTAAACAAAACTTCATTCTGGATAAGTCTGGAAAATGCATCTTGGGCTTCAGAGGCCAAGTGGTGACATCTCATTGTGCAGGAGAGATGAGACAGTTCCAGATGGTGACGTCTTTAGCGGGGATTTTATCTCCTCGCCCACAGCGGTGTGATTTGGGAGGCTCTGTGTTTTGGCAAGGAGATGATCAAGTGGCTCTGAGGACCTGGAGCCAGCGGTGTCACAGCCTCTTCACTAAGTTGGTGTTTAAAGCCTGTGCTGGAACACTCCTTGCACAAGTTCCCGAGGCTGCCTCTCCTCAGCGTCAGCTGATGCTTGCAGGGAGGAGCCGGCCAGATTTTGGCTGCCAACAGGGCTGGGACTGCTGCCCACCTCCCTGGCTGTGCAGGGGAAAGGAAAATGGGATCAGGACCTGCCCTTCCTTTGGGGATGGGCAATCATCCCTCACGTGCAGGTGCAGGAGGCTGAGCTGTGCCCCCCCAGTTTGTGGAGCGCATCCATCTGATCTTAGTCAGGGGCTCATTGCACCACTCGGTGCTGCATGGGGGAGTTTGCCGTGGCTTCCCAGCTGGACCATGCCTGGCAAGTGCAGCTCAGAGGGGCCACGTGCCAGGCCCCTTCCCACCTGCCCCAGCCACTGGAGGAGAGCCTCATCCTGTGCTGGCATCTTCCCACGCAGCATTGCATGGCACACTGAGGAGATTCACCCTGCAGAAATCCAAGCAATGAGGAAAAGTGTCAATAAACATATATTTTTTGCAGTCCATTATCTTACCCTTGCCAGCTTTAACCTGTTATTGCACCAAGCCATTAAATCCCCTCCATGAGAGCAACATGCCATTTGTGTAATGGGACCATTAATGCCTCCCCTCCCCACCACAGCACTGTTCCAGGAGAGGCATTAATATCCACATTCACAAAACCAATCCCTTAGTTCCAGGTTATTTGCCCTTAATACAATGATATTGCTGAAATCCCTCCTAAAATTAGCCCAGGTGATTTTAACAAAACCAATAAAGCACATTAATTAATAATCCCGGTGTTGAATACATGAATACAAACAGGTCGTTCTAGCTGCCTGTGAGCTCTTTCAGGAGCAGGAGGGCTTGTGATTTCTTGACGATGGTCACCAGAGGACAGGAATAATTTGCAGTCGAGTGGCTCGATGGAGTCACAGCTGACTTGCCCTGAGAGCGGGGCTCCATTTGTTGCTGTGAGACTGGCGCCGTGCTCCGTGTTCACTGGTATTTCCATTTACTGCCCTTCCCTGGTCTATCTTTGAAAAATAATTAAACAGCATTTCCAGTTCAATACTGTTTGGCTCTATTAGTGGTACAATCTAAGGTGCAGAGTTAAAATAACAAAGGCAAGCAGTACTGTGTTCCAGAAGCCTGCAGCCCCTCTCCAGGATGTAGATCCATCCTGAGGCTCCCTGCTGTCCCTGTCCCTGACGAGGCCAGCTCGCAGTGATGGGGATGGGCTACCAGTGGAGCAGAGCCTGGCTCTGCCAGCTCAGCCCCCGGCTCCCCTCCGTGCTCTCCGGAGTGTCCTTGTTCCCCAGCCCACAGCTCCACTCGGAGCACACAGCTGAGCCATCTCTGCTCTTTTCCTGCTTCTGACGTAGCGGCTGAGGCTGCTGGCAGAGTTTGCCAGCCAAGGAGAACGTGAGAAACAGCGTGCTGTGATTATTATCCACCCCCTTCTGAAAGCCTTGTCATTAGCAGGGTGGCACAGGGACAGCCACTGAGGTGCTGTGGACTGTGGGCATGCAGGGAGCAGGGAGGACCATCCAAGGCCAAAAACAGCTTGGGGAAGCCCTGTTTTGAGCATGTCTGGCTCTGGAAGTGGACCAGAGCACAGTGCAGCACGGGGCTGGAAGCAGAGTGGAGTGACCCAGACGATGTCCCTGAGAGCCGCGGGAGAAGCCGCCAGTGCCAGGCCTGGACACACCAGCTCCAGCAATGTGACCATGGCACTAACTCACAGTTATAAATGTTTGGATGCTGCTAAGATATGTATCGACAGCAGCAATTAATCCCCTGCTTTGTTTGCTGACCTGCTGCATGGGAAGGGTCACACTCAATTCAGCTACTGAAATATGCCGTTATTGTTGGAGGCAGCGACTTCCCTTCACGTCTCTCGCCAGCTTTTAGATTTCATTATTCTAAGTCCTGGCACTGAAAAGCACCACCCCAGGCAGCACTGGAGGCTCCTGCTGGTAGAGACAGGAGCACTGGAGAGGAGCTCCCAGGGGATGTGCTCAGGACAGCCAGGGGAGCTGGCTCTGCTTCCCTGCCAGCCCCACACCCGCAGCACCCCTCTGCCAGTGAGAATTAACATTTCATGGGCTTTACCCTCCTCCACCTTCTCCTCGTCCTTTTCCTCCTCCTCCTGTTCCTCCTCCTCCTTCTCCACACAGCCCCAGCTCCTGCTGAAGCAGTTTTTGGAAGGCTGTGGCAAGGACACGCCTGCCAGCAGGTAGGGCCCCCACCCCAGCAGGAGGACTTGACCTCATCCTCACATCTTTCCTTGCCTGCACGTGCAATCCAAGGAGAAATGAGTGCTGAACTCACGTCCTGGTCATGCCACCCGCTTGGCTGCTGCCTTCAAGGTGTCAAACATGTCCTGGGAGCACAAACCAACCCCATGTGACTGGACCCAGCTCTGTTCTGGCTTTTCCTTCCAGCACTGTCCTCATGCATTTTCTGATAGGATTTGATTCCTACTCTCAGAAAAAGATCAAACAAGCCCTTATGTCTCCCTTGGCTGCTTCCTTTGCAGATGTTTAAGTTGTTACCCTGGGTTTGAAGTTTGATTAAAAGGAAAGCAAGGAACCCTGGTATGGGGAATCCAGGCTGGAGCCATTGTGGGTTGGAAGCACAAGACCTCAGAGACCCCGACTTGCCCGGCACCAGCACCTCCCGCCCCACACAGGATCCTCCAGCCTGCTCAGCTCATTGTGCAGGGGAAATCAGAGCTTGTGGCCAGCACTCTCTGCCCTGATATTTTATTTTTTCTGAGCAGCCATTGGCACCTTTCATCCCCTGCCCAACACCCCAGTGCAGCCAAGCTCAAAAAGAGCCATTCAGGAGCACAGCCGTCTGCAGCTTGGGAGCCATCTGCCTCCGGATTGCACGGCAGCGAGAGCTTTACATTAGATAACACCCGTGTGTTAAACCTTCATCCCTCACCGCTGCTGGTGCTTAAACAGCGCGGCTGAAATGCGCTGGAATTCACAGGATTATTATGTACATGCCGTCATCTCGAACAATGGACATGAATTTGTGACAGATGATGTGGGGACGAACTGAGAGCAGGAATTGTCTCCCCGAAGACAATGCCCTTGATGGATAATAGCGGAGCCACCTCCGAACAATTGGGGGCTGATTTTTATTTTGGCTTGAACTCTGCTTTCTCAGCGCAGGTGTCCAATTTGTCCCTGCCTGTATAAATCCCACCAGTTAAATGACTCAGCTGTTGGCACAAATCAACCTGGGAGATGTTTCCCTGGCTGGGTTTGTACCTCAGGAAGGCAGAAATACCATGCCTGTAAAAAAACCAGTCAGCCCTGATCCCCTCATGCCCTCAAGGAGATTTATTGGGATGAGTGAGATTAAACTAGTAGTGGTTTCTGACCCACTGGCTCAGGCTTCCCAATGCTCCAAAGATCCATCTGATGCCCAAACCCTGCCCCAGGTACCAGCGCAGGCAGAGGCTGGGATTTATGGCTGGGGCTGGCAGTGGGTTAAGCACCATAATCTGAGTGAGCATTTCTGTAACCTTCTGACAAGGGTAATAAACTGGAATGAGATGCGCATTGTTCCCAGGAATTTATCAAACTGAGATTGTCTTTCCCCTTTGGGAAAGGTCATGATGTGCCTCATTTTATAGAGAACAAAAGACCAAGGGCGGCTGCCCTGGGGTGCGAGAGAGTGTTTGTTTGGAAAACCTTTAGGTGAAAGGAAATTCATGGTAAAATGATGGAGAGGAAGGCTGGGCCCCATCCCATTTTACCTTGGCAGCCTTATGAATCCCATGGTTTTCCACATACAGCAGGCATGGATTGCCCTCACTGGGGCAGAGCTGTTCTGGACAGGTTGGTGTGGGCAAAGCAAGGTAAGGCCAACATGTGCAAGCCCAGCCTTTGCAGAGAAAATCTCTGTAATGCAGTGTTTGTGTGTTGTGCTGCTCTCACAGAAGCTGTGATCAGCACTTCCTGCCCAGCCATGTGCCAGTCAGCCCCCAAAGGTGGGAAAACTGAGAAAACTTGAAGAAACTTAAGAGCACCCAAAGGAAATAATATTTTGTTGTGGGTTTTTTTTTGTTTGTTTTGGTTTTTTGTTTTGTTTTGTTTTGTTTTGCTTTTCCCTGGAGCAAGTTAATTTTTGAGTGTTCCCACCTCGTTGCTCCCCCTAGCCAGCCTGAGGTTCCCAGGTCCCCTCAGACTCCCAAATTCTCAAGCTGCCTTTCCCCTTCTCCCACCCTCCCCGAGCTGCTGAAGCCCCATATGCCTCAGCAGCTCAATCTGGAACTGCAGGAGCTTTGAGCTGTGGGTCCTTGCAGAGATTCTGATCATTTCTCATTGTTTGAGGCTGAGAAGTAGAGCCTGGATTGTATAAAGTAATTAAATAAAGCCGTCGGTCCTCCCTCTGAAGTGGCTGTGCCAGCAGTTTCATTATGGTTTGTTCTCTTTGGAATGTGACCTGGACAGCTCTTATACCACCCTAAGGTTTCACTTCAAGGATCTTAAAAGGAAATCAATTATTTTTAGAAATATAAATATTTTATGAAGCTGCTTCTTTTTTTGTAATGACGGAATAAAGGAAAATCCGGCCACTTGGCTCTTCAGTGACAGGTGGGAAATGCAGCAATCCCACCTCGGAGCCTGCTGTACCTGAGTCACCTGCTCCAGGCATCTTAGCAAGGAGTCTGCAATGGAATATCCTCTGTTAAATTACACACCTCGGAGCTGCCCGAGTGATCAGACTCTGATTGAAGTCTTCCATGCCCTGGCTCTGCCGGGGGAGAGTCAGCAGCTCCCTCCTGCCTCAGTGGTCCTGGTGCACGGGCAGGTGATGGCCTTGGCAAAAGTGGCCAAACAGCTTTGGGACATCCTTGCTGTGGGCGAGGGTGTGCTCCAGGGAGGGGAGGTGTGTCCCATCAGCTCCAGACAGAATTTCTGTACCCCAGGTGGTGTGAAGGGCTGTGGGGATGCAAGTGGCAGTGGTGCCTCCAGTGCCTGGTAGGAGACTACAGGAAAGACAGGGAGACACTATTTACAGGAGCCTGGAGTCACAGGACTAGAGGGAACAGCTTCAAACTGAAGGAGGGGAAGAAATGGATTAAATTCTTCCCTGTGAGGGTGGGGAGACCCTGGCACAGATTGCCCAGAGAAGCTGTGGCTGCCCCAGCCCTGGAAGTGTCCAAGGCCAGGATGGACAGGGCTTGGAGCAGCCTGGTTGAGTGGAAAGTGTCCCTGCCCATGTCAGGGGGGATGGATGATCTTTAAAGTCCATTACAACCCAAATCATCCTGGAATTTCATTAATGTATCAAAGGGCAGGTCCAGGGATGCTTCAAGGATGCCATCAGAGCCACATGTGTGCTTGAACTTCCAACCCCGTGGGATGGGGGAGCCCCTTGGGCAGGCTCCACGTGGGACAGAGCACCCAGCCCTACTCCCTCCCTCAGCCTGGGACCCCAGCGTGGCTGGGAAATGCAGGCATTTAAATCTTGAAATTGTTATTGTTTCTATCAAAGGAGTGAATTCCCAGCCGCTTTGGGTTGCTCTTACATAATTTAGGCCAATCAGCGCTTCCTCACGCAACACGCGCTTAACTTCGACGAGCCCTAAGGCAGTGCATTTATATTCTGTTCTGCTGCTGTGAAATGAATGGTGTGACGGTGACAAGAGGAAGAGGGAGCTTTAAAGAGAGAGAAGAAGCCAAAGAGAAAGAAAGATAGTTGAAAGAAGCAGAAAGACAGGGAGAGGAGAAGATACAGAACAGCAAAGTGGTTTATAATGGAAGGACTGTAATTTATTTTGACACTAATCATGTATTATTCATTCAGAACAAAAATAAACCTTATTAACCAGGAAAAACAGATCTCCCATCTCCAGCCCACGTTGTGACGAGCGAGTCGCGGCGGTGAGGATCCTGACAGCCGCCTGGCTCCGTGCCGCGTCCTGTGCCGCGCGTGCCGGTCCTCGGCAGCGCCACAGCGCCCGCGGGCACAGCACGAGGAGCTGCTGCCCTCGGTCCCCCGGAGAAGAGACAGCTTTGGCTGCCAGAGAGGCCACATAATGCACTCGTATTGTTTCCATCCCCAGACGCTGTCCCTTGTCTCCGAGGCGCTTGACATCCTTTCCAGGCTATAAATAGCCGGCTCGCCGCGCGGCACCGCGGTGATGGGCCCGGCGGTGGCAGCGCTCCGAGGCCCAGAGGAAAATGAGTTTGTCCCCATGAGTCCGTGCTCAGCACGAGGGCACGGTGACAGCCGGTGGGAGCACCGAGCTGGGCACGCTTCTGGCAGAGGGTGCCGAGGAGCTGGGACACGTCAGCACTGCACATCGGCATCTCCGTCCCACACAGAGCAGGAGCTGTCCACAGCGCCTCACATTTCTCTCTCTAACCCACCCCGGTGCTACCAGTCACTGACCATGCTCTCTACTCCCTTCCATCCCTGGTTACAGCACAACAAAAGCAGCCCATCCTCTCCCAGCCTAAAACCAACCTGCCCCGGCTGCTGGCAAGATTTAGGAAGGATTTTAAAGCGTTATTACTGACTTATGAGGCTTTAAATAATATTGGACTCTGCATATCATTCAAATCTACTGTCTTTTAACAACCCTGATTGGGTTTTAGGGGCTGAGACTGGAGATGGATGGGGCTGTCCCCGCCGTCGCTCAGCCATGGGTGCTTTGCCACCTCAGCATTTGTGTTCCAGGGGTTTTAAGCCACTCTTAATTCACACTTTGGAGCTTCTCTTTCAACATGAAAAGCAATCACGTTTCAGCAGCACTTCCCTCTGCTGGTGTAAGAAGCGTCCTGGGCAGAGGAAGGGAGTGCCACACCATACCCAAGCACCCTGAGGTGCTGCCAAGCCCCTCTGGGCTGGGTGAGTTTTATGCACCTGGTTCCCCCCTCTGCAAGACTGGTGGATCTGGGAATGACTCTCACAGTGAGATTTTTAAGGAATGGAACAGGAATGTTGCCTGTTGGTGACATGCTGAGGTCAGCCCTTCCCTGGCGTCACCAGCATCCTGCCCTTGCAGTGCCCGTCCCAGCTCCTCTCCTGATGCTGCAGCCAGGTTTTGTGCTCACCCCTCATCCCCGCATGCTCCAGATCACCAGCTGAGTTTATTTACTCATTACAACACAGAAAAATTAGAAGGGGCTCCCTGTGACCCTTAACAGGAGTGAGGGTGGCGGGAGCTGATGGAGCCAAGGCTGGAGCAGGAAGCCACAGGACAATGTGCTTTGGAAAGCAGCAAATTATAAACTGGGGTATTCAGTCTCTAGAAAGCTCAAGGCTTTAATTCTCTAGCCAGGCCTTCAGGGAAAAGAATTAGAACAATAATTATCAATTTGTTCTTTGTGTCCAAGGGCAAATTCAGCACTTAGAGGACAGAGTTGTTGCTGGCTTCTTTATCCCTGCTCTTTGTAATCCTGATTAGCAGAATGTACTTTAGACTTTGAAATGAATGATTCCACCTCTCTGGCCAGCGGGCCTCCTTCCTTGGAAAACATCCTACATCTGGGAAGCCTTGGGCCACGCTCTGGCTTTATCTGGGTGAGCTGGCAAAGGTGCCCAGGGGCTGCCCCCAAATTCCCCCTCCTGCATCTGGAAAGCAGCTTTGCCCTGAGCCTGCTGTCACCTGGTGCTGTCTGTGGGGTTTTAGGGACTGGAGTGTGTAGGGTGGCAGAGCAGGGAAGCCCCCAGACACCCACCCATCCACCCATGCACCCCTGCCTGCCCCTAAAACCCACCTTTCTCTGTGGGGCTCCCATCACAGCCTGTTCCCTGCACTCCCTCTCATTATTGATTCCATTCCCTGTTAATAGCCCCTGTCATAAGCCACCTCGACAATAATGAGGCATTTTATGGTGATCTATGGGAATTTCCAGAAACCACATTCTTTATTTATTCAGCGGTATAATGGTAATTCAATATTGTAGCAAGGCAAATTAAGGGTTTTTCTTTTTTACTCCTGAGATGGAAGATGTGACTTTCTAAAAGAGAACTGCTCCTGAGCAAAGGGGTGAGAGGAGTTTTGGCCATCCTGGCTTTAATTTACAGATAATGGACATTTTTTACAGTCTTTATTTGAATACATCAGCTCCCGCTTGACCTGTCTGAACAATTCTTGATGAGTCTTGAACCTTGTTCATAAAGGGAGCTTATCCTTCAGCTCGAGGAGACGATGAAGCATTAACAAGAAATATAAAATGTAATTTGGCCTCTTCACGACCAGAATAATTCCTGGTCAGGGCTGAGTGTGTAGGCAGGAGCACAGCAGGGAGCTGCTCTGCCCAGTGTGGGGACATCACCGGTGTCACCCAACCTGTCCCCTCCTGCCTTGGGCTGGTGTGCAGGCAAACATGGGCTCTGCTTGTTTCTTCCTTTTGGGCTGTTTTTAGAAGTACAGGAAGGATGATGATGCCAAAGCCAGCATGGAAAGGCTCCTGGAATGAGCTACATGATTAAAAATGCCCGATGTAATTCAGATTGATAACTGCATAAAAGTCGTGGGGTTTCCCTTCTGTAATCGAGTCACACCTACAGCACTGAAGGCAAAATTGTGGTAATCACCACCAGTGCTGGGTGATGGATGCAAACTCCTGGTGTCAGTGCCAGTGCTTGGGGACATTAATTAGGGATCATGATTTCTGCTCCTGCTCTCCTCCTCATCCAGTTCTGAGTGCCAGGGGAGAGCCTGGGCCCTGGCTCTGCCCTTGGTGAGCTCCTGACTGCTCCTTGCTGCCCTGTCCCTGTGGGCATCCCCAGCACTGCCAGCCCTTTCTCCCTGTCATTTCCTGAGATATTCCTTTCCCTGCTGGATCTGCAGGCACCTTCACACTGGCAGGTCCATGGCACCGTGCAGGGGTCTGGCCTTGATGGAAAAATAACACCAGGACTGAAGCCTGCAGCCGGAGGGACGTGGTTCAGCCCCTCCGCTGGGAACTGGGTGAGGAGATGGAGCCAGAGCTGAAGGATTCTCCCAAGGAGACATTCCTGAAGGATTCTCCCAGGAAGCTGCAGCAGCTTGACCTCGGTTTTCCCTCTCCCCCATGTGATGCCTGGATATACAATATGGACACACACAAACACACAACGTCCCCCAGCCAGGGAACACAGCCCTGGCACTCTTTTATTTTGACATCAGATAACCTTGATAAATTCTCTTATTAAATTTAATATCTTTGATCAATCACAGTAAAACTTGAGGAGATGAATTATTAAAACGAAGAATTGCTTTCTAGGGTTTATGGTTATTGTGCTACCTAAATTAAACATGTAGGTGCTGTTATTTAAAAGAAAAATACTCTCCTGTCCCTAAAGCCACATGTATCACCTCAGCTTGGCCAGACATCTCTGATAAGCAGTAACCACATCACCCTCCTTGCACAGACAAATTACACAGTGCCCTGCTTTCCTGAGCCATGAACAGCAGCACCTGTGTAGTGCTGACACCAGCTCAAGGTGTTCTGAACCTTCCCCCATTTAATCCCCAGAGCTGAGAGCATCACCCCTCCTGCTGCTGCAGCTGCTCACACCCAAGAGCTGCATGATCCCGAAGCCCACTGGATGTTCCCACTCCAGGATAAGCACACAACCACCACCTCTGTTCTCACCCATCTCAGGGCTCCTGAGACACATCCTGCAAGAATTTGCCTGGCTCTGGAGGTGGTCCGTGCTCACCAGGCTGCTCCATGAATGGTAGAACATTGATGCTTGAGCGACCTTTCTTTGAGGGGTGCTGAGCACTGGCAAGGTCGGTGCATGCCAGAGGAAGGACAAGGAAAGCTGCTCTCAGTCCAAGATCCTCACCTTGCCTGCATTGCCCAGGTGATCCCTCCTCCTGCCCATAACCCAGGGCCATTTTTCAGAGCTGGTCTCTGTTTGCTGGCTGCTCCAGCCTCCAGCTCCCGCTCTCCCTGCGTGGCTGGACAAGGTGTCATTACAGTGATTGAAACTCAGCTCAATTTCCTGCAGGGCCTGTCTGTGCTCCACGCTCACGCTTCCATTTCCCAGCTAAGTGCCTCCGTCTATTCTTGGCTGTTATTTTAATTTGATAACATTCTGTAGTTTTTAAGCTTAGTTGTACAGGATGTAATGAAAGTGGTGAACACGTCAGCGCCAAAGGGGCAGGGACAGGGATGGGATTTGGGTGGGAGGGAGCCATGTGGCACCATCGGGATGTGACAGCACCTGCAGGGCTCTCCAGCATGGCCAAGGGAAGCGTTGGATCCACAGGATCACAGCTTAAACCTAACAGCTGAGCACCTGCAGAAAGGCTCAGGGCAGAGTAAGCAACTCCTCCACCCAGGAGACCTTGAAATGAGGTTTCATCTTTTCCAGACTTGTTTCGGTGCCTGGAAATCCAGGGCAAAAACTGTTGGGGTTTTTGTGTGTATGTGTGTGAAAAGACACAGAATGACATATATTTTGGGGTCAGCAAGGAAAAAAAGAAGTCAGGGATCTGTGGGAGTGGTGTGCAGCTGGCTCTGGTGGGTAAATGCCAGCCCCAGTCTCCTGCTTCACCTGCAGCTGCCGTAAGTAACTTTGGCCATCACCAGTGACCTCCAGACGTGTCTTTGCTGCACCACACCAGCAGTGCTGGGGCTGCTGGGGCACCCAGACAGGCTTGGAGCCCATGGAAGCATCAGGAGATGAGGCAAGGCCAGCATGCCCCACAGCTCAGCTCTGTCCATGTCCATCCGTCTGTCCACCCACCCATCCCACACCTGCACAACCTCCCTCCTAAACTCGGGGAGCTCAGGGATCCAGCTTCTTAGGCTTGAAAGCTGGCAGCTTTACATGTTTTTTTTCCCCTCAAGATTGCAGGGAAAAACAATTAGAAGGGATAAAATCAAATGTTTTTTAAAAGAATGGGTTATTAGGCACATGCAGTGCTGCCTTGTCGGGATGAGCTGCAAGGGACCAGCGGGGTTCAGGGTGGATTATGTGTTTAGAGGGATAAAGAGCAAATCCACAGCTACAGCTCTGCCTGAGGGAAAACCTACAAGGCTATCGGTATGTGAGGGAAGAAGCTGAGGTCCAGACAGGAATTCATAATTACCTGCTGCCTCCTTCCCTGAAACTTTGCTGCGCCATCAGTTACGGGTTATTTTGGGAGAGAAGAACCTGTGATGATGGGCACGCCTTGGCCACACAGCAGAGAGGCCAGGCAGGCACATCTCAAGGTGGGAGAGCTGTCCCAGCACCTTTTCAGCTCAGGAAACGTGGGCAGTGTCACAAGGAGTAATGACCAGCCCAGCTGCCAGAGCAGGAGTGCAGCAAGCCACTGTGTTTCAGGTGACTTAATCAAGGTGAACCTCTACATTTCTCACCTGCCACGAATTTTCTCTGTATCCTTAAAACCAGCTTTAACCACCAGGCTGCAGATATTTTCTTTCCCACTGCTTCCTCTGTGTTGGTTCTTCCCATGGCAGCGTGTCAGTGCCCCTGCTCACTGCTCCTCAGCAGTGATGGATGAGCGAGCCCCCGGCTGCCGGCAGAGCTGCCGAGCCAGACGGGCTCAGCACGGGCTGTCCTGTGGCACCAGCCTTGCTGCAGCTCTGCTGGGCACGGGAGATGGACTTTCACAGGCATATTTTGGGTAGGGCTAACAGGGCATCCAGCTGTGCAGCACAGCTGACAAGGGCAGGGCTGCAGATCAGAGCAGCCACCAGCAGCAGCAGCTCCTCCCCTGGGCTGTGACACTCCAGGAGAAGGTCTCCTCCTCCTGGTGTGAGACCTCCCAGATGTGACACTTGGGCCACAGCATGGAGGCAGCCACAGCCGTGGTCAGCATCCCCCTCAGAGTGCCCAGGTGCTCCTGCTGGGAGGAGGCAGGGCAGGAGAGCCCCAGTCCTTGCAAAGGTCTGCCACATTCCCCCTGAGTGGCTTTGGACAGACACCCAGGCCCCCAAACCTCAGGTCACCTCCCAGCAGTTGGGTTGGGACCAGCCAGGCTCCAGGAAATATTACTCTTATATTGACTCCTGCATTCCTTTGGCACCTGGAATTAATTTTGTATTTGTTTGGACCACGGTGGGTTTATCCTACAGGAAGAGCCAGCCCTTGCCAACCCTCAGCAGTTTAATAGCTAAAGCGTTTGATTAAAAAATTTAATAGCCCTGGAATGATGGAACAGCTTCTGTCCACAATGTATTAAGCTTCTGGCATTCAGATTTATACACAGTGTAAACTCCCTTTATATGAAAACATTTGTTTCCTTTCCCACATCCACAGCAGAGCTGCCCCTTCTCCTACTTCATTTCCAGCCACTTGTTTAATTGCACAGTTTTGGGAAGCTGCCACATATGGGGAGGCGGATTCCAGCGACCGTGATTCGGAGGAGCAGAAGGAAACGCCAGTGCTGGCAGCTGCAGCCAGCCCAGTTAGTGCCTGTGTGCTGTGTGTGCTCCAAAGAACCCCAAAATGAGCAGCCTTCCTGCGGAGAAGCCACCGTGGAGCCTTGTGCCTTCATGAATTTCTTGTTGAGGCCAGTTTAATGCTCGTGTCCAGGCTGGGCTGAGCGACACTCCTGGTGGCCTCTGTTATTCTGTTGAGTTACACATCCATACCCCTCTCTCAGGAGCACTTTGTAGGAGCCCAGATAAACTCTTGCCACCAGCAGACCCCATAAATCCTCGTTACCATTTGCTCCAACCAATCTGCCCAATGTTTCTCCTCTCCCCAACAGCTCCCAAAGCCACCATAACTCTTCTCCAGGTCAAGTAGTTCATGGCAGATGGATACATCCAATTTACATTTGCTGCCTCAGCCACATGTTTTTAGGCAAACCTTGTCCCTTCATACTGAAGGAGCAGCTTGGGCCGGGCAGGCAAAGCCAAATGCCAGGGCCACATCTCTGGGAGAGGCAAAACCCAGCCAGGCTCAGCTGGGACAGACCCAAGGGCAAGAGGAAGGGGACAGTTCAGGGAATCAACGCTGGCTCCTTCTCCTAGGAAGGACGTTTTTGTCAACCAGCATCTCTGAGAACCGAGCCCACGGCCAGGAGGGCACCAGCAGAGCCTCCTCCGCTCATCTTCTGGAGAAACTGGCATTTAATTTCCCATCACTTCTAATCCTCTTACTCCCGTGGACTTTGCGAGGGTGGATTTTGAGCTGTTCCGAGCTATATCATAATGTCAGGCAGATCCACAGGCTTTAGGCTCTGCTGAAGGGCTTAATAGAGATTTTTGTCACCCTGGAGAAGCTTGGGAGAGAGGAAAATTTCCCCCCACAAGTGCAGCCACTGTGGGGTTGGGGGCCTGGTGGTGCCAGGAACTGGGGGAGCACAGAAGGACCCAGCTTGGGACAAGGAACTATAAATATCCAGCCCCATGTACGGGCTCTACAGTGAAAGGAAATTGCTGATTATCTTTGGCGACACTTTATTAGTGAAGAACAGTTTGTTCTTTACACTCCTCTGCCTGTCTGCCTTTTTTAGATGAGAAACTACATGAAATATGCTGTAAAATACCTAATGTGCCTTTTTGGGGTGATAATTCAAAGTCCGTGTTCATAAATTCACTTTTTGTTAAAAAAAGGAGGGAAAAAATAGAAGCAGGAGATCCTAGGTAATTTATAACCCTTGCTCTGTGCTATTGCTCCCCAGCCACCAGGATGCTCCTGCTCAGGGATTTGGATCCTGCACGGAACCAGCACTCTGTTTGCAGCCCTTCATTTCAGCTGTTCAGGCTACATTAGGTTTTTCAAAGGCGAAGAGCAATTTGGAAAACACATAAAGCCACTTCTGAGAGCTGGAGGGAAGTATCATATCCCTGGGATGGAACAGCACTGATACCTGTTTTGATAGACTGGCCAATTAAGAATTGCCAACAGAGCTGGGGAATTTGCATTGGAATGTCATTTCGGTGGTGATGAATTGGAGCTCCCTACCTACGCTCTACCTGGTGGATGATCTCGTTTCATTTCTAGCGAGGCTCTGTCACTGTGCCTACACTCATGGCATTACTCACTCCAGGACCGAGAACACACTCGTTTCTCCCCAGAGAATCAGCCAAGGGGGGCTGCAGCCAGGGACCCCCAAAGAGGCTGTTTCAGGTCTGAACTCAGGAGATGCCCAGGGCAAAGGCAGCTGCAGCTCTGGGCTCTCCCTTCCCAAGGCAAACAGCGGGGCAGCTCTCTGTTTGCTCTCCCTCCTGCTCGCAGGATTGAGTTATTATCCCTGCAATCATATTCTTAAGGTTAAGAACAAATATATGTAAGAACCTCGTGGAAAATTGGTCCACTTTGGAGTTGACAGAGGAGCACAATACTTCAAGCTGTCCTAACAGCTTCTCTGCACAACGGAAACATTTTTCATTTCATTAGTGCCAAGTGCCCTCGTCATGCTGAGATTTGAAGATGAGTTTCTGTGTGAAATATGAGGAGTCTCCACTTGAGGCCACGTGCAGAGGGCTTGGTGCTCTCTCTGAAGGGCTGAGGAATTCTCCTGCTCCCAGGGAGGCCAAAGCAGGTACATGAGCAGCAGCAAAGCCACAGCATCCCACCCAAGAGGGTTCCCTCCTAATAAATCCCTAACAAACCCAGATTAGGATTTATGGTGCCTCATAGACAGTTCTTCAATACTCAACCCATGACCTCGGTGCTGGCTTTGAGCTACGGTTCAATTTTTGCTTGTTGTGATTTGAGACTCAGCACGTGATTAATCACCAGCCTGGAACATCCAGGGCTGCACAAACAAGGATGTGGAGTGGAATTAGGGAAGGGTGTTTGGGTGCACAGCTCAGCATCTCGAGCACCTGGAGCTGCTGCATCCCAAACCCCACCAGCACATCCCAGACCTGCAGGAGAAGAGCTCCCTTCCCTCTGGGGAAGGCCAGGATTTGCTTCCAAGCAGGGTGTGAGGACCTTCAGGTCTAATAACAGCTTCAGGCAATCACTGCTCCTTGTGAGAGACCCCAGGCTCAACATCACTGGCACTGTGATGCCTCTCACCAGCCCTGGGGAGAGATGCAGGAGATGGCAGTGGGGTCACTTTGGAGACATCAGGAGCTGGGGATAAGGATGTTGAGGGATACCAGCACTGGGGATCTGTGGAACGAGTGGTAGCTCCCACTTAGCTTTTATTAGGCAGATGCATCATGTGCCAAGCACGTAGGAGGAAAATCAATGGCAAGAACTGAAGTTGTGGACACTGATCTGGCAGCTGGAGCTGCTTCCCAACGCCTTCTGTAGCCAGTTCTCAGGGGCCTTGTGCAGACAGACGTGGATCTTCCCAGCAGAAGCTCTGACTGATGAAAAGTGTAGATTTACAGGGATTTGTGGACACTTTAGGGCAGAGAGCAAAGCCTTTTCTCGCAGGGAAGCATCCCTGGATAGACCCAGCTGCATTCCCACCCCCAGAACAGAGTTCACTTGTGCTGCTGCACCTCCCTTTTGGGATACCAGTAACTACATGAGAGCCTGATTTCCTCCTCCCAGCTCTGTCCAGACCTGACATCTTTTATAAAAATTTAAATCCCAACCAAAGGTAACACTCAGACAAGGACAGAGCCCAGACGTGGCTCAGTCTTGACGACTTTATTAAAGTTTTAATATTCCTTTCACCTCCAGCTAATCTGGCAGTTGTGATTGGGACAAGGAGAAGAAAATCAGACTGAGGAAATGATGAGCGCCGTGCCTGGAGCTGTGTTCCAGTGAGGGCTCCACTCCCTGGCTTGGCTGCTCCCATGCCCCCACTTTCTGCCACATTTGGCATCTTTTGGGAGAGAGGGCATCCTGTGGAGCCCATCTCTGGCTGCCAGTGTTAATAACACCCTTACAAAAACGCTTCAGCCGGGATGGATGGATTTGCTGGAAACGCCCGCACCTCCTGCAGCCCCTGCAAGGACGTACTTTAAAATGGAAATGAAACGCTGAGCAAAACCTGATTTGCTTAAAATAACTGCGGAGGTTGAATTGTTTTGTGCTGGAAGAACAAATAAACAAACAGAAGGCGCAGGTTTGAGGAACGAGAGCACGCTGCGTGTGACACTTTTAATACAGAGTTATGGATGGCACCGTCGCGGGAGAACATCCTGGTGGGATTGTGGAACATGGCTGCTTGTGCAAACAACTGCATCGCCAGCCTGCGGGCCGGGGGATTATTAATGAGCACTTCATCAGCACCTTCTTTTGCAGAATTTCTAATGACTGCTTAAAAAAAATATGTAAATAACGCATCCGCGCTTTGGCAGCCTGCGCCGGTAACACCGAGGGCTCTGCCCACGGGAGTGTTGCAGGGGTGGCTCTGCCAGGACCAGCGGGGTTGTTTAAGTCCAAGCCAGAGCCAGAGCCTCCCCAGTGGGTCCCTCCCACAATTCTGGAATACCCTGTGCGAGGAGAACGCGGTGTCAGGTGTCAGGACAGAGGCGATGCTCCTCTTCCCCCGGCTCAGCTGGGTTACCAAGAGGAGAAATGGCATTCAGGGAGAGGCTCCCTGCTCCTCTTACTGCTACAGGGGGATGAGCATTAGGATGAGCATCAGGAGGCCGGGAGGAGCAGCAGGAGCATTCCCAGGCAGCACAGGGCAGGTCGATGGGAGACAATTGCAGCGTCACTGAATTGTTCTGTCCTGGACGCAGCTCCAGGCAGCGAGGAGCTGGCAATAAACAGAATTTGCTGGGGGACTCTTGGTGAAACCCTGCTTATCGCCAGCTGTAAATTCGCTGTGGACACTTCCCCTTTTATTTCCCATCCTGGGAACAATATCCCCTCACTGAACTGGGATATACTGCTGCAGTTCTGCTCCACCAGCCTCGCCAAGAAGCTCGTAAAAATTAAGGCACAGGCTTAGGTCAGTGAGATAAGGGCTCTGTGCTGCCAAAAACCAAGCACAAAGTCGCTCCAGCCCAAGGAGGCTATGGCAGCAGTTCCAGCTTCCCTCTTCCATGCTCAATTTGCTAAATTTTTGGAAACTATAATTAAAGAAGTGGCAGCAGTTCCAGAAGTCTCATCCAGCTTTTCTTTAACCCTTAATTTTTTGCAAGGAAGGATAATTTGAGATGAGCACATGCTGGTGGCACTCAGGTCCCACACCAGCCTCAGCAGCAGCTCCCACCTTCCTGCCTGCCACCAGAGGAGCAGAAATGGGAGGAAAATGGGTCTCCCAGCCAGTCCACACTGCTCTGGGCCTGTGGCCCAGCTGAGCCTTCACCCCACTCTTTGCAGTGCTTTCAAATGACTAATCAATTATTCTTTATTAGGGTTATTTCTTTCATTAGTCGTTTCTTCAATGCTTTCAATGTTTCATTAGTCTCCTCTCAAGTTACAGTGGATTTTGAGCACTGTGGAAGAGGATAATTCATTTTATTAGGTCATTTATTTTCTGGGCACATTTTTAAAGGTCAATTAATCCATCTAAATGGAGGAGGAATTATGGAATAGCATATAGAGCCTCCCTCCCCTTCTGCCAAAGAGCCTGGTGTGAGTTCACTTGCCCAGGTAGGGAGGGATGCACCAGTACAAGTGAATGCCATGTCCTGGTGTGACATTCCAACAGGAATTGTGCTTCCAGAAGCTGGTGGAAGCTATTATCCAGCTTCTTCCCGAGGATGGAAGAGCTACTCAGCCCTCCCAAGCCGAGAGTGGTCGCGGTACCCATCCCTGTCCCCTGAGTTCAGAGCATCTCCTGCCACCAGGATGGGTCCTGTTCACACCTTGCAGATCCCAGCAGGGACAGGAGAGCTCCAGGACCAGCACAGGGTGGGCTTTGGTGCTGGAGATCCACGGAGAGCTGGTCAGCCCCATTCTACCCTCCTTTATCACTCCTTAGAGAACCTGAGGGCTCCTGAGGGAACCTCAGCTCAGCCCAGGGAGCCAAACCCAGGGCATGCATCGCTGCCACTGCTGTTCCTGCTCGTGTTTACATTAGTATTGATGCCCAAGGTGTAAAACACCAATTATTTTAACTGAAAAATCCATGGACCGACCTAATAAAACTTCCCTTAAAACAGGGATAGAGAAGCATGAACAGCTTGATGCCTCCATAAAACGTTCAAGGTGAGTTTTATTCCAACTGGGAAATACCTGGGAATACAAACCCTTCTTGTGCAGGAGCTGGAGAGGAGCCTGTGTCCTGCCTGGTGACGGGGAGACACGGGCACCCCACCTTTCTGGGGACAGCAGTGATGCTGCACATGATTCCTCTCACCATCCCTGGTGTGATGCAGCAGGAAGATGCCACTTTGCCAAAACCACCCTGATTTGGGGTCAACTCAGCAGCTTTCTGAACTGCTGCACTCTCCACATGGGGTTTTTGCAATGATAAGCTGCAGACAGTGAACAGCCAGGCATTCCTTCCTGGAAAGAGCCACCAGCCAGGGAAAATAGAGCTCAAACACCCCAACACGACGATTCAGAGAGCAGTTCTGGGTGATGTTGTAACAACTTGGCAGAAGTAAATTAACGAGGGTGTGTGATTAGTCCCGGTGCCTGCGAAGGTGAAGCACAGAGCAGAGGCTGCTTCTGTTCGCTGCCCACCAGACACAGAACCACAGAATAATGAGGTTGGAAGAGACCTCTAAGATCATCAACTCCAACCTGTGCCCTAACACCTCAACTAGACTGTAGCACCAAGTGCCATGTCCAGTCTTTTTTTAAACACATCCAGAGATGGTGATTCCACCACCTCCCCAGGAAGACAATTCCAGCACTTTATTATTCTTTCAGTGAAATTTTTTTTCCTAATATCCAACCTGTACCTTCCCTGACGTAGCCTGAGGCTGTGTCCTCTTGTTCTGTCAGCGCTGCCCAGTGGAAGAGACCGACCCCACCTGTCTGCACCTCCCTTCAGGGAGTTGTAGAGAGCAGCAAGGTCACCTCTGAGCCTCCTCTTCTCCAGGCTAAACAACCCCAGCTCCTCCAAACGTTACTCACAGGGTTTGTGTTCCCAGCCCCTCACCAGCCTTGTAGCCTCCTCTGGACGGGACAGGACACTCATCTTTTAGCCGTTCCAAACCTCTCCAGATGTGTGCTCCAGCCAAGGGCACAGGCACAGGGTGCCCTGATTCAGATTAGTTCCTGCATCTTCCACCTCTGCTCGATCTCATTAAAGGAGCAGAAAAGCTTTGCCGGGGGCTCTTTATAAACCCCGGGCCGCTGAGCCGATCAATGCCACCTCTGCGGCCGAGGGGACGCTCCTTTAATTGCAAAACAAAATATTTTTTTTCCCTCCTTCCAGCGCAGGAATTAGTTCCAAGCTCTCGTGATGCCAGGCAGGTTTCAAACCACTTATTAAATAATGTAGAGCAAGAGTTAAAAATTGATGTTAAACTTGATTTCCTGTAGCCTCCTGAGAGGCCACTCAGCTCGTTATAGCCGACGTCTGCGCCGCTCACCTCAAGCCTGCAGTGTGTTAGTGCTTATCAAACTCATGGAAAAGCTCCTTTATTAATCTCCTTTCCCATCCCTGACTTTTCCAGGGCACTGACAGGCTCTTTCTAAAGAGGGCTCGCTCTGCTGTGGGTCAGGGTCTCATCACGCTGCCACATGCTGCTCCCTCTGTGTCCTGGCAGAAGCCTTCTGCTGTCCCTGAGGTTTCATCCAGAACAGATGCCTAAAAATGGAAGGGCACGGATGGTGGGAAGCAGAGCTGTGCTGAGAAGATGCTGGGGACAGGTGGGGTGTGGTGTGTGACCTTGGTGCAGGAGCAGATCCCGTGGAGTGGGGTTCCAGCACCAGCCACCACCTCCAAGGAGAATCCCTTTGCCACACTCCATTTGCCCTCTGATGGTGCAGCAGCACCTGAGCTGGGAGATAAAATCTTTGTAGATGTATCCCAAGTCTCCTGCAACAGGCTTAGGTTTCAAACAGACTAAATAAATATTAATAAACCGTAAAGAACCCGGGCTCTGTTAGCAAAGGACGGATGACAGATGGGCTGGAGCTAACCAGAACATTATTTCCAGCTGAGGAGCTGGGCTGGCCCATGAGCCAGGATGAGGTGGGAATGCTGTGATGGACTCCAGCCACGGCTCCACGTGCCCCTTCGCTGGGCAAACCCAGTGCTGCCACCAAGCACTGCCATCATCACTGCCACTGCCAGTCAGGGCACGCAGAACACCCTGTACGCCCTGTGGCCACCCCCCAGGACACCCAGGGCACACACCAGCCTCTGGAAACCTCACCCAGGGCACCTGTGGCACCCAGCCTGTGCCACCACTGCTACCCTGGGCAGGCAGGGCACCCAGCACTGCCAGTCACCAGCACCCAGGGCACCCAGCACCCTCTGCCACTGCCACCCAGGGCACCCAGCACCCTCTGCCATTGCCACCCAGGGCACCCAGCACCCGCTGTCACCGCCACCCAGGGCACCCAGCACCCTCTGCCATTGCCACCCAGGGCACCCAGGGCACCCAGCACCTGCCATCAGCACAGCCTGTAAAAAGCTGATATTCCAAAAGCAGGGCAGGAGGTTTTGTACTCGGGCACTGTCCAGCCACAAGTGCAAACAGCAATTACCAGTGAGGGAAAACTTCCAGGAACCAGGGAGGAGCAGAATGATCTTCAGAGGAGCTGTCGAAGTGAGTGAGAGAAGAAAAAGCCATTCAGCTTTTTAGTATTTTGAGCCAGGCTTGGAAGAACAAACAACCGTGTGAAAAGGAGCATCCTCTAAATTATCAGGGAACCGAGGGGCTCCCAGGCTAGTGAGGGCTTTCCTGCATCCCATAAAGCACCTTGTGAGGTCTGCTGCTGGGAAAATGATGAAAAGGGAGGGAATGCATTGAGAGTTTTCTGAATTTGTTTTGTGTTTTCTTTTAATAGGGAAAAAAAAAGTACAAAAAAATGGCCTGGCCACCTTGGATCCACATCAGAGGGAGATCAGAACGCTTCCAGCTTTGCTGACGGTGTGTGGGGGATGAGGAAACAAGAGGGAAGGCTGGCGTTTATAAATTGTAGCTATTAAATCTAAATGGGGGGAACGAAACAGGCCATAATTGAGCTAACCAGTCGTTTCAAGAGTAAAATCCCAATTTCAGCAGTCAGCAAGAAAGTTTTCATAAATAGAAATACCAACTGTTCAGGTGGAGAACTTAAAGATCTCCGCAGAAGTGAATGATAAAAGAGTTACTTGAATACATTCAGAGCCCATTGTTCGAGAGAAGAAAGCGGCAAAGAAGAAGAAAATAGGGCTCCTCAAAGTAATGAGTGGAGCAGATGAGGGAGAACAAAGGGCCGGCAGCTCTGCACCCACTTCATTTGTTCCCAGCTCATTGAGGGGAATGAGAAGCTCGAGGCTGTTTGATACCACTGAAAGGGTGCTGTTATTAAAGCTCAGATAAATAAACCAGCAGGCACGGGCTGGGGGCTGCTCACACTCATCAGGCTCCTGAAACGGAGTTCGGGGATTCTGGAGAGGGATCAGCATCTCTGGGGTGGTTGTCATGGATCTGATTGCACCCCGTGCCTCTGGCAGCCCTGGCACGGGGGTCCCTGGCTCTGTGTTCTGCTCGGGATGTGCCAGGAGAGGTGTGCCTGTGCTGGCAGAGGTGTGCCAGCAGAGAGGCCGGCAGAGATCACATTTAGGAATACCCAAAGGAGGCTGTGAAGGTGGGGAAGGGCCTGGAGGGGCCACACGAGAATTGAGGGCACTGAATGTGTTGAGCTGGAGGAGACTGAGGTCAGACCTCATCAGGCTCTGCAGCTCCAACCTCTGCTCCCTGCGACAGGGACGGGACCCAGGGAATGGCTGGAGCTGGGCCAGGGGGGTTCAGGCTGGATTTTGGGAAAGGTTCATCCCCCAGAAGATGCTGGCACTGCCCAGGCTCCCCAGGAATTGGCACAGCCCCGAGGCTGCCAGAGCTCCAGGAGTGTTTGGACAGCGCTCTCAGGGACAGGTTGGGATTGTTGGGGTGTCTGTGCAGGGCTTGGGGTTAAACTTTGGTGGCCTTTTTGGGTCCCTTCTATCTCAGCAGATTCTGTGATTTGATGAGAGACGTCCCAGTGCCTTGGAGAGCCTCTGAGCCAGCACCACACCCCCTGTACTGAAACAAGCTGCCCATAACCTCTCCTACCAAGCTGTTTATTGTTTTGGGCTGCATTTATTTCCAATTATGATTCAGTTTATCCCAATTAAATGCCACTTATACTTCAATGTAGTTATCCAGTCCAATACTCCTAATTAGTTTGTAAAGTATTAGAAGTCAATTTTAATTATTTCCAGTGGGTTTCAAGGAAATCTCAATTAGATATCTGTGCTTTTACTCCAAGCTGTGGCTGTCCCTTCACTTCCCCAAGCACCATTTCCTTCCCCACGGTTCCCTGTGCCCACTGGTGGATCCAGCTGGAGCCACAGGGATCCAGGGGGGGCTCTGGAAGTGGGGGCCACCCAAAGCCAGCGGGGTGACCGGGCCAGGCCACTCCTCCCTGGCAGCAGGAGCATCCCTGGGGGTGGCTAGCAGGCAGGGTAAGCGGCTGTCACAGCCTCTGTGCCAGCTACCTGGGGAGCCTCCACGCTGATAATTATCTGTTCTCACACGGTGCCTTTTTTTTTTTTGGTAATTGCTTCGTTTTGCATGGGATTTAATTACAGGATCCACATGGGGAAAGCGCTGCACGGTTCAATTTTCTGGGGCTCATTCACATCGTGGGGAAGCTGCAGCTGGGGAGGTCTGGCCCGGGTGTCCCTGTCCTTGGGGCACTCCTGTCCCAAAGGGGAGGTGACAAGTGTGGGTGCAGAGAGCAGAGCAGGCAGTGTGTGGATCTTTGGATCCACTTTTACTTATTCCATGCAAAGCTGAGGCTGAATTGATTTTCCCCAGCTCGTCCTTGATGGGAGTGGTACTCACTAAACTTAATTTTGTGCACAGTCAAAACGGTGTCACTTCAGATGCTGATGAGCAGCTGCTGGTGCTCACATCCCTTCCCACGTGGATAAATCCTCCTCCTTGCTCTGGGAAAGCTGAGCGGCAGAATCCCCGCTTTAGGGTGGCAAAATAACTACATCAAGCAAAAATAACAGCACCAAAAAAAAAATCTAAAGCAATTCTGGGCTTTGACTGAAGATGAATCTTCCTCTTTGCTCATTATAAAATACCTATTATCTCCCTTTATCTCCGAGCCACCGGTGTTATTTCAATTTAACAGTGTATGGGAAATGCAAGGGAATATAATAAAAGAACCACGGATGCACTATTTAATGTCAGAATGACAGATGCTTCAATTAGGCAGACACGGCTATTTCTCCCCAAAATAGATAAAGATGAAATTTTTATAAGATTGCCCTGTTTGTGTTTGTGATACGGTGCTGGTACACGCTTTCATCACAATACAAATTAATACAAAAGCTCCGATTTCAGTGGAAACCTGAAGAGATTTGACAGCAATTTTGCAAGTTGCCAGGCTGGCTGGTCATTCCCTCAGCACAGGGAGTGCCTTGGCTTTGACAGGGACAGAGTGGGCAGATTCAGGGCACCAACACAGCACAGCACTGACACAGCACTGGCACTCCATGGCCACGCTCTCCCGGCCCCCTGGGAGCCTTTGACTCCTCTGCAGGGCTCTCCTTTCCAGTGCTGCTCCATTCCAAGGCATGTTTGTACAGTAAGTGGGTCAAGGAATAGTCAACAGAAAAGTTATGTCTGTGTTTACCCAGGAATTACAGATATAGCCTGAATTATGCATGAATTAAAAAAAGTCAACACGAGCGGCACAGTAAACACGTTGGCTTTGCCAGGGGTTTGAAGAGGGGGGATCAAGGGAAGGGGCTGCAGGGGAGGTTCCTGTGGTGTGGAAGTCAGAGGCAGAGTGAAGCCATGGGGTGCCAGGATCCAGGTGCCATGTCCTGCCTGTGCCCTGGGGCCCAAGGGACTCCTGCACAGCCACTTGTGGCACTGAGTTTATTCCTGGCTTGAGCCTGGTGTTAATTGTTTCCCTCTTGTCAGCTCTGGCTGTTTGTCCCAGGTCAGATCTCTCGCCCTGTTTGGGTAATGAAGTGCGGCAGACATTATTTATCGCTCTATTTCAGCCAAAACAAGCATTACTTTCATTTATTTATTAATCACTTTTCAAATTCAAAGGAAACATCTGTGCAGATTCGCAATTAAGGGGGTTTGTGGCTAGAGCGAGATTTCCCTGTAATTTCTATAAATACATCCAATGTTTTTTCCTCATTGTCCCAATAATTCTGAGCACTGATGATCATCCTGATAACCCTTCCTGAGAGCTGCAACCCATCTCTAGCCCTGTGACCCGGCTGTATCTGAGAGGAGAAGGAGGAGGTGATGCTGCAGTGCTGGTGCTGCTTTCCAGCAGCATTCCCACCAGGACAGGCTGCTGGTAGGAGGGAATCCTCCTCCCATGAGGTGGGTGATGGAAGCAGCCCTATCCCAGAGGCCACACCAGCCACCCCAGCGATCCCAAGAGCATCACCTGACCACCCTCAAGCCCTGGGAGGGGTCTGTTGCTGCTCTGCAAACCCCAAAAAGGGGGAATCCCGGACCTCTCGTGCCACCAGCACATCAGAGATGACTGTGCTGAACTGCTCTCATTCCTTCCCACTTCCTAATTCAGCCCCAACGTGTCACCCATCCATCACAGCCTGAAGCCTCATCCCATGACAGCACTGGGCTTTGCTGCTTCACTTGGGGCACTCCGAGCTCCCCCCACTCCCCAAAGCCTTCCCTGTGTTCCTGAGAGCCTGGATCAGGCTCCCAAAATTCCATGTGCTTTCAGGAACAGGGAGTTTATTTATAATCCTAAAAGCATCCTCGGGGATGAAAATTATAAATGAGGTGCTACGACTCAACAGTTTGATCCAGTTCTGGGACTTGAAAGATTTGTTAATGATAAATATGTTAATGCCATTAGCATTTCAGAGGAGGAGAGGATGATGGAGCACAGGAGAGACCTCAGGACATCAAGACAGCTTCATCTCATGGCAGTGACGTGTGACAGGCAGAACAAGCTGCCTGAACTGCCACAGCGAGTCACACCTTGACCCCAAGGCTACCAGGCCACCATTTTTCATTCTTGCCTCTGCTCCAGCCCATGAGGAATATCTCATATGTCACACCTCATCATCTTGTGTCATCTCATCTCATCTCATCTCATCTCATCTCATCTCATCTCATCTCATCTCATCCCACCCTCCTGCGGTACTGGGGCTGCTTTTTCCCACCTCATCCCAGCCCAGCCCAGGCCTTGGCACCAGCCATGCTGGCTGCGTTCTCAGAACTTTCACACCTGAGAGCTAAACTGCTCCTGAGGACTTTGGGAACTCCATATTTCACCAATTTCTTCCATTTCACTTTCAGGTCTATCCATCACCGTCTCTTAGCAGGAATTTCCATATTCCAGGCGTGCTCTACTCTGCCAGCCACCCCTTCCAAGCGGGCTCTAACCTGGTTTGCCTCACGCAGATATGAGTAACACATTTAACCTTTCTTATGAGCCATATTTATTGTTTTCAGGCCTCCACTTTCCAAATCTTCTCCCAACAGACATTTGTCTCTTTGAAGCTCCCAGTGTTTCCAGTGCAGAGCCTGAGAATCAATACAGCTCACATCCCTTCAGCTTTCCCAGCCGCTGGATCCAGATTGGATTTAAGCAGGGCTCCATCCCCCATTAGGCTTTAAGCAGCCCGAGATGGAGCTTTATTGACTGCGGTGGGAAAAGCCTGATTTATCCTGCTGCTCATCAGCTCCATTTGCCCAACGGAGCCGCTCCTAGGGATGGCTGGGAGCTGGGACTATAAACATATTTCACACTCTTCTCCTGAAAGAGGTAAAATACGGAGTAGACGGCTCCATTCTATCAGCCTCTGGTTATTCTCTCCAATATTTATTTCAAAGCCCTGCGCGAGCCCCCTTTGTGCCGGGAGGAGATAAACCCGCGTTTCAACTAATTGCAAATCACTTTTCCTGGCGGAGGAGCCGTGTGAGGGTGGCTTCGCTGGAACAGCAGCGTGTTTAGGCAGCGGCTCTGAACGTGCCGGGAAACTCACCAGGAGGGAGAGAGCTCGGCATAAACCCGGGGCTGAGCCCTTCCCTGTCTGCCCTCACCTCAAGCTCCTCGCCCCTGGCTCTCCTCCCTCCTGCACGGCAGCTGGGAGCCGGCTCCGTGGCATCCTTTGGAAGCAAAGCCCAGCAGATCTCCCTGTCCATGGGATGCCACGTCTGGAGGCATCGGCAGCTGCTGCTCCAGGTGCCGGCGCCTCTCCCGGCGCCGCTCCCGCACCGTCCCGTGGGTGCCGGGGAAGAGGCAGATGCCTGGCACGGGGCTCACAGAGCTCTGCCGTCGGGAAGCCTCGGGGAGAGCTTTGCTGGGATGTGCCCTTCCATCCTTACAAACACAAAGAGCTGGTGCCAGCGCTGGAACTGCAAAAGATCTGGCAAAAAAAAAAAAAAAAAAAAAAAAAAAAAAAAAAAAAAAAAAAAAAAAAAGAGGAGGGATGTGGAAGGTGGGCAGGTGGTCCAGCAGCTGCAGCTTGGAGCCTGGCTCCCTGCTGGCATCCCAGCCGAATCCCTCCAGGGATCTGACCTGTGGGCAAGCACAGAGTGTGGCTCATGAGCTGCATGAGGAGCCAGGGCCGCTCAGGTCCTGCTCCTGTTGGGATCTCCGTTATCACCACTCCGTGCCTGGCAAAATCCCCAGGCACAAGTCAATCCATGTGCCAGCCACGGCCATCTGACCAAGAGGGGAAAGGGAGCGAGCCCGTGCCGCCAGGAGCTGGGCTATTCCTGGCACTTACTGTCACTCTTTACTTGTGGATAACTCCTGCACGGAGTTCTGTTTCCTCCCAGGAGAGGGCAATGCCACACGCACTGCGGCCACCCTGCTGGGAGGGTGGGAAAGATGTTTCCCACCGCTGGGCTGGGGAGATGCCCCTGGAGTGGGCAGCAGGACAGGGCAGTGCTCCCACTCACGCAGCTCCGGCTGCCAGCGCTTCCACGGGAGGCAAATCCATCTGAAAACCAACCTTCCCTTGCCTCCGCTGAAGGTGGCCTGAAAATCCCGGAGTGTGTGTGCTTTAGCAATTCAGGAGAAATTAAACCAGCTTATTCTCAGGAAATCATCCGTTTCCCAGAGAGGCCGGGATGACGGCTGCTGGCACCCGCCCAGCTCGCTGTTAACAAGCGAGCTCGGAATATGAGGCAGCAGATCCGATGCGAATTATTTTTGCAAAGCCAGAGGATTTCATCTCAGATGAGCTGCCAAAGTGGGAAGTTTTAATAAGTGTAATCCTCCAACATAATTAACCAGTGAAGAGATTGGCCCTGGAAGGTTTAAGCGCTGCAGTCCGAGGGCTGAGAACGGGTGCTGGGACTGCAGCCTTGAGCTCTCCTCCTCCTAATCAAGGGGCAGGAAGGTGGCCCTGTAGCCTGCCCTCCTTCTGGCATTGCTCCATCAGGCAGCAGAAGCAGGGAGAAGAGCCTTGGATCCAGCAAACCCCCCCAGACTGCTCCTTCGAGAAGCTGTGGTGGGCAGAGCTTCACACCAAGCGAGTCTGGGACGGCCCCACCGGTGCTGGTTTAATACAGAGAGATTGGATTTGGGATGAGGTTCCTGGCCACAGGAGTGGGAGAGCCAGTGCAGCTGATCATCCTTTCTGCTGTCAGCCCCATGCAATTCCCCAGTGAGCAGAGTTGCTTAAAGACGTATATTAAGGCAATCATGTTGTCTGCGCTGCCCTGCTCCCGTGACAGCTTCCCCCAGCACGGCCAGGGCGGGAAGTTCTATTCGTGTCATGTCAGGAGTGTGGATGAGCTCTCAGGAGAGCTCTTCTTTACTGGGAAGTGGCATCTCTGTCGTGTAGTCCGGAGAGAAATCGATGAGAAAACAAGTCAGGGATCAGCAGATGAGGCTGATGACTCTTTCCTGTTACACTTCGGTTCGTGCAAAAGGGGGAGAATGGTTTTGGGGTAACTGGGGCTGCTTTTTCCCATCCCACCTGTGTTTCCCACACAGCAGCTCCCCTGGGAGCCCAGTACAGCAGTCAGCAGGTCAGGCGTCCTTGGGGTGAATTCCTTCATGCTCAGCAAGTCTTTCTTGCCACAAGCAGCAAGAGGGAAATAGAGGAAAAATGATCAGATTTTCTCCTTCATTGAAACAGTGGAATATTGGCTCCTGGTAGATAAGAAAAAGAGGGGATAAAGGGTCGCGTTTCCATTAGATCTTCTTAATTGGGCTTTTTCCCAAAAGCAAAAAAATCAATATTTTCATCTACATGAACCCAGTAAGCTCTTTGTGTCATTTGTAATAACACAAATCTGGGCCTTGTACATGTGGACTGGAGGAGCGAGGGCAGCTGCCTGCTGCAGCCCTGGGACCCACAGCAAGGGTTAAAACTGCCCCGTGCAAGGAGTTGCTGTGCTGTGCCACAGGGATCGGGGCTGTGCCACAGGGATCGGGACCATGCTGGCATTGGCATCTCAGCTGGGTGCCAGTGTTGGGATGCCAACCAAGGTCTAGTTTTGGAAGCCCAGCTGGGTGCCAGCATCAGGATCCCAGTCTGGGTCTGGTCTTGGAATCCCAGCTGCGGGCTGGTGTTGGAAGTCCAGCTAGGTTCCAGCACTGGGATCCTGCCCAGGGTCTGGTGGTGGGGATCCCAGCCAGGATTTGGTGTTGGAAGCCCAGCTGGGTGCCATCATTGGGATCCCAGCTGCGGGTTGGTGTTGGAAGTCCAGCTAGGTTCCAGCACTGGGATCCTGCCCAGGGTCTGGTGTTGGGATCCCACCTGGGTGCCAGAACTGGGATCCCAGCCTGGGTTTGGTTTTGGAAGCCCAGCTGGGTGCCAAAACTGGGAGCCCAGCTGGTGGATGGTGCTGGGATCCCAGCCTGGGTCTGGTGTTGGAAGCCCAGCTGGGTGCCAGCAATGTGCCAGCGATCAAAGACTTCGGCGCTGGAGGGAAAAAAAACCAATTCTGAGCCCAGCATCCTCAGTCAATATCTGCCAATTCCTAAGAAATTGGCCACCTTGAAGTAACCGAGGTGCAAAATAGAGCCGATTAGAAAAATTAAACTCAGGCTGAGCTGGAAGAAAGGCCATTCAGCTCACTGCAAACATTATCTGCTCTAATTGGAAGCTTTGTTTAATTTGGCTTTGAAATTGAATTCCTTTTCCTTCCTGGAGAACGGTTATTACCTTAATTCTCCTCTTTGAATAAGACCATTTGTATGGTCAAATGCAGCTTGTTTGCAGCACGGCAAGCCCAGGAGCAGAGCAGCCACAGCCTCTCCCGTGCCTCCAGCCCCTCCTCAACCCCCCCGTGATGTTCCGTGGTCTCGATGCACGATGCAGTTCACCCTCCTCATGCTGGCCTTGCTTGGTAATTACATTATTCATGGCAAGAGTGAAAGATCTGTTCGCACTTCACCCTCCCCTCCCAGGCAGACTTCCCGCGTTCCCCGTTTGGCTTTGGGGCAGCAGAAGTGGAGGCAACTCCAGGGCAGGGAGATTCCCAGCTGGGGACATTTGGCTTCCCCAGGGAAGAGAAGCACGTCCTGGTGCACGCGTGGCTGCTGCTCTTCTTCAGGGTGAGACATCAAAATGGATTTTCCTGTCTCCACACCAGCTCTCCTTCGCTTATTCCACCGTCCTGTTGCTTATTTGCAGAACAGCAATTGAGGGAAGACAACAGCGTAATGAAGGCATTGCATCCCAATTTCCAAGTGTGGCCAACAAGATCCATCAGGCACTTTGGGAAAATCAAGAACTTTATCTCCAATCAGCCAGCTTTTATCTGCTTAGGGATAAACAAGGCTGAGGAACCAGCGGTAGCAACAGCTGCATCGTAAACAAGCTTGAAACCAGACCCTTCTGCTGGAAATAAATAATTGATCTCCAAAATATTCTGCTTAGGCAAAGCCATTTCAATTACCTGGTAGATGAGGATGAGTGTGGAGAGAGGTTAATGGCTCTGAAATATTTAAGGAGAAGATGTTTGCCTGTGCGTACCATAGTTTGTCTTTCATTTACCCAAAAAAAGGAGATTATCTGAGCAGTGAAGTGATAGGGAGGCACAACTCCCTCCAGCCCCAGGCTTGGAGCAAGCTGGCCTGTGGAAGGTGTCCCTGCCCATAGCAGGGGGTTGGAACAAGATGAGCTTTAAGGTCCCTTCCTCTGCTCCAGCCTGTTCCCTGGAGGTGACAGGCGTCCCCTGGGTGGGACAGAGGAACCCTCCAAGCTGCAAGGGAGCACACGGTGCCGGGCTGGGATTCTGGCTGTGCCGTGCTGTGCCGCTCACAGCGCGCTATCAAAGCCTGGGTGTTATCACCACGGCGGGTGCCAGCGATCGGCTTTGGTTTCGTGAGAGCTTTGATCATCCTACCTCAGCTGTGGGAAATGCGTGGTTCCCTTTGTTTCGCTTAACTTCCCTTTCTTCACTTTCATCCTCATGAATAATTTATTCTTGTTTGTTCTGTTCACTTTCATATTTTTGTTTTCTTCGCCATTAAAATTCAGCTTCAGTGGCTTGTGGAGAAACTTTGAAGATCTCCCTCCCTGTCCTCAACCTTTCAGAAGGAACAAATTCCTCCCAGGTGTGGCCATGGGGAAGGAGGCATTTAACCCCTTCTCTCCTGGCTCCTCACAGAGCACCCACTCTCAGCCCTGGTCCCCCACACTGGGGTGTGGAGCTTCTCCAAGGATGCCGCAGGTCCCAGGAGTGAGGGCGGCTGTGTAGGACATGGACAGAGCCACAGCCCTGCCAAGGGACTGACCGTGAGGATGAAACTGCTTCTGACATTATAATGCGTTCTGCTTTGGATCTGCTGGGTCAATAAAAGCCTTCTCTGAGGAGGGAGTGCTTCTCTCATGTTGAAAAGATTTTAAATTTTCAAAGCAGAGCACAGATTTGGTGGACATAAATGCCCTCACACAGCTGCTGAGGAGGTCTCTCAAAACCACAGAACAGCTCATCCCCTTGCCCTCACCCTGGCCTCAGCTACCTGCCCCCTTCCCTTTCCCTGCAGCAGCTTCCCTAGCTGATATTTTTTTTTTTTTACAGACCTCTCTTTTTTTTACGTTTTGCCCCTATTTTTCCATGCCAAAAGACGGATTTTATTGTATTCACCCTTAAACCCTCCAACACAAAGTGCATCTTCCATTTCCTCTCTTCTCTGTTCTCCTCAGGTTCAGTAACTCCACCTGAGTTCTCACCAGCATCTGGGGGTGTAGCGAAGCACACCTGGTAGTGAAACACACTGAAACACACCAGTTTTTTTGGTGATCACCCCTCGGGCTTTAAATCCCACCAGGTGAGAGCTAGGCTCTATCTCTGGCAAAATCTGGAGCTCGCCCGTGCTCTGTCAGCACGCTGGGAACGAGGCTGTTTGCCCTCCTGGATAAACATGTCATCCGCAGCCTTTTCCAAGCATCAGGAAGGTAATTACTCGGAGGGGAAGTGAGATGCCTCTGCATTAGCAGGTATCATTTGTCTGGGGTCGCAAATTGTCACTGCTAATGCTTTGACAGCAGCACCCGAGGCCCTTCGGAGGGGGAGGGTGCTGCTCCCCGCTGTGCTGAGCCCAGCATCGCTCGTCTCCTCCGGTTACCGTCACTGTTTAAAAGCGGATCCCGGAGAACTGGGTGTGCTTTCCAGTTCAGGGAGGCTGAACTGGAGGTGTGCCACCTCCAGCTGCCCAGTGCAATGCAGGGGCAATTACCGGTGATTATCAAACATGTCAGTGATGTCACTTACCCCAGAGGAGCTGGGAGAGCTCTTTAAACTGCTGATCCCGCAGCCCAGGGAGGCTGGAAGGAGGTCCGGGGGAGGACCCAGGAAAATTGTCTGAGAGCGAGTCTCGCCCCTCGCACGCTGTGCGATCCTGCCTGCGAGGCTGCCTCTGGGGAGACCTTGCTCTGATTGTAGCTCCTGTCTGAAATTTCTGGGTCAGGATTATTGATTGAGATCATTAATTGGCCTGGCTGCGTGAGCGGTGGGGCCGCAGGGCTCCGAGGTGCCTCCGTAGGCAGATCTCGGCGCAGCCTGCTGCGGCTCCGTGCTGGGTCTCCCGGCAGCTGCTGCTGGCTCTGTGCCTTTTCCCTGTCTCTCTTCCGTGGCTTTTAAACACCGGGGTGAACCCCTTGGCCCTCAGCTCTGCCTATCCCACCCCTGTGTGGCCCTGCCCTGCTCCCGGACTGGCACTGCGGGTGTCAGCACCCGGCGCCACCGCAGCTCCCCGGGGATGCAGAGGGACTCGATCCCGGTGTGGGTGTGCAGGAGGGCTCCCCGTGCGATCCTCGGTGGAGCCGGCACAGTTTTAACTGCTCCCACAAGTGAGACAGGGTGCAAACCCCCTCAGTGAAAAGGTATGTTCATTTATAAGGAAGCTTCCTACCTAGGACTCTCCTGGAAAATGTGTTTCAAGCAGAAGGGCTTATGGCAAATAATCACCATTGGGTATGTGTGTCTCTTTGCTGCTGTGGGGTTTATAACATCCAGAAAACAGACAAGCCCAGGATAGCACCTTAACCAACACGTGTTATGTCAGTTCACACCATGTTACCCTCCCTGCATATTTTCTGTGCTAATCGGATTTGACTTCCCTGCAAACTGACAGCGCTCGCAGGTTGGCACACAGGCACACACCACTCCTGGAATTAAAAATAGTCAGTAATCGGCACCGCTGGGCAGCTTTGATCTCAATCCCACGCAGACCGTGATGGTTTTTGAGCTCAGGCACACAGGCCAGGCATGGATAGGAGTCAGTGCAGGGAGGGGTGGGCTGCTGAACATCCCGAGGGACGTGCTGTGAGTTCCTGTGTCTCTGTAGTGTGCCAGAAACTACCCATTTTAAGGCTGGGGATCGAGGCTGAGGTCTCAGAGGGACCTGAAATTCCAGATCCTGTCAAAATGAGTGGGTTCACTTCCAGTGACTCATCCATGTGAAGCAGCAGGCTGGAGCCTGAGGTGGTGGGAAGGGCTGAGGGTCCCTCTGGGGCTCGGTGGGCAGGAGCAGCCCGGCACAGCGGGCACTGCTCCGGCTGCAGGAGCAGTCCTGCCTCTGATGCCACCTCTGCAGATCGCGGTGCATCGGGTTAGCTCGCAGCAGGCAGCTCTGAGTGCTGCCAAAGTGCGTCCTGATGAGAGCTTCAGCCAGCCGGGAAGCGGGGAAGGGTCTCCCGAAATAGCCTCCTCGGCTGCTGTGGGAAGAGGCTCCGCTTTGGGGAGGAGCCGAGGATATCTCACATCGTGAGCTCCGCTTGGGTCGTGACAGACAAAGCAAAGGCTCTTCCCAGAAGCCAACTCCTAACTGCAGGGCTTTGAGCAGCAGTGGCTGGTTTGAAGGAAACAGGAATTTCTTTGCCCAGAGGAGGGAGGGAAGACAATAGAGTTGGGTTAAACAGTAATCACAGATTGAGGGAAAGAACAGAGGAGTTTAAAGCTAATTAAAAGTATCTGAGTTTTTTTAAAAACACTTCTAAAGCAGATAAATGGAAATAACCCACCGGGTGCTGATGAGCTTTGAATTTTGTTAGGAATCACAGAAGAATAAATTTAGCAAATCACCAGGAAAGGCTAATGCAGCCCTGGCACTCCAGCACACAGCCAGCACTGGTAATTCTCCAAATTCCTGACAATTATCCATTTCAGGAGACACTTCCACTTATCTTACCTCACCTTAAAACCTTCCCATTGAACTCTGCCTGTGATTAATCTTTGTTCTTGCTCACCTTTCTCTGTTCTCCATTATCGCTTTCCTGTGCAGTGACATCCATCCTCACCTGCCTGCCCCTTTTCCTGTGGCTGTTCCATTTCAGAGGGATTAAGCTTTTAATTGCAGGGAGTTTTTTTGCTTCATCACTGCATCATCACAGAGCTGCCTACCGGCTCTTTGAGGCTTCTGGGGCAGCTCAAAGTCTTCCCAGAAGGATGGGTGGGATGCTGTGGATGGCAGCTCCTTTCCAGGAGAGCAGGATTTGGTCCAGACCCCAATCAGACACTGGTGAGGGCAGCAGCTTTGAGCTCTTAAGGAATATGGAAGTGGGAATTTTCCAGAAACTGAGGGGGTTTTGAGAGAAGGACAAATGCAAGATGGAAAATACCAAGGGAAGAAGGATGGCAGCCCTGAGACATCCCTGGCTGCAGCACGCAGGGAACTGGGGAACAGGGAGGAGAGCAATGTGGGATGGCAGAGTAAGGAAGAGGAGATAATAATAAAAAGGGAAATGAAATAAACACAAGAGAAATCCAAGCTGCATCTCAATAGACTGTGGGGTTCAATGAGCAGCTGGGACAAAAAAAAAAAAAAAAACAAAAAAAAAAAAAAAAAAAAAAACCAAACTGCAAACACCGTGGTTCTTGAATAATAGAGATGGGAGAGCAGGTGATGATAAGGCGACCAAAGGAAGGAAGGTGGGAAAAAAATAGAAAGGAGAAATTACTGGAGGGAGAAACCTGCAGGTGATGTGCTATTTTACTATGCTAATAAAGAGATGAAAGCAACTGGAACAGGAGTAGAGACTGGAAAAAGTCTTACTTTTGTTGGAAAGAATAAGAGGATAAACGTTTTTAACATTTATGAAGTAGCAAAATAAAGCAAAGAAAGGCTCAGAACATCAGCTTGTAGATGAGGAAATTAAAGCACATAAAATATTTATTCATTTGTGCTTAGTGGCTGTCAGCCATGCATGCATTGGAGAAATGGGATGTTTCTAGGCACAGTTTTATTCCTGCTCCTATTTTTCCCTCCTTTCCCAGGGATGAACAGGAACAATTTGGTGAATAGTAGCTGAATGCTCGGCTCATTTTCTACATTCCATTAATGTTTCATTTCTTAATACCCTTGAAACAAAAATGGGAAGTTGGTATAAAACATTATTCTCCTTTCAAATCACAAAGAAGAGGAGTGTGGTTCCAGGCCAGGCAGCAAGATTGCAAACTGGCGTCTGTGTTAAAATGGGAATGCAGTGCTGGTGTCAGTGCCAGGCTGGAAGAGGCCCTTTAACGAGCCACAGAAAGAGGGATGTAACACAGGTTTTTCCATGTCACCAGCTGTCTCCAGCCTGGCCCAAGAGGACCATTTCTGAAGAAAACTCTTGGCTCCTTGTCTCTGAATGTTTTACCTGCCATCCTCACCAACACAGGGAGCAGATTCTTTGCTCCAGGCAACTTATCAGTTACTGCACTGGCAAGGAAAGCAGCTTCCAAACGACAGATGTGGGCCTCAATGGCTGAGGTGACACAGGAGCTCCTGTGTTCCCCAGATCTTCGTTAGATGCCTCACTCAGTGGTGCTGCAGGAACCGTGCCACCAGCTCATGGAAGATGCTCCTGGACCTCAGCACCAGGGAGAGGGGCTGCGAGGAAATTTGGCTTTGGAGAATCCCTGTCTGTCCCTTCTTGTGTCTTTCTGGAAGAAATCCAGCTGTGCACGGGGGGCAGGAGCAAGGCACAGATCACAGCTGTGTTGGGGCGCTGTGCCTTTGTGCCCGGGCAGGGGCTGCACCTGGGCAGGGCTCACCTGCAGCACCGCGGGGCTCGGCAGCTCCCTGCACCGGGAGCGTGGCACGGAGAGGGTTCGGTTCACCCACCCCCATCGCCTGCGGGGCAGCGCTGGCCCCAGGCAGTGCTGTGTCAGCCTCTGGCCTATTGCTGACTTTAATTTGTTGGATGGGGAATCCCGGGCGCTCCAGCCTTGGCTGGCACCGCCTGCTGCCTGTCAGATACATTTACACTCCAACAGCAGCATCTAGACTTGACCAGCCCTGAGCTCACTCTCTGCTCCTGTCCTTTAGGAATTTTTTCTTTCCCTTTGCCAGGCTGCCCTGATTTACCTGGGCAGATGTGGATGTGTACCCACCTTCCTGCCCTGTTTGGGCTGTGGGAGCCCAGCGGATCAGTCAGCCAGGATTTCCTGGGATGGGTGGGCAGATCTGCCTGGAGGATGCAGGGATGTAATCCCAGGTGTGGAGCAGCTCCATGGGCAGCCCAGGGCTCTGTCTCCCTGCTGTGCCTAGCCTGGCTGGGTGTCGGGGGTGGCAGGAGCACCAGGATCTCTGGCTGGAGGAGGAGAAGGCAGCCAGGGCTGGAGCTGCACCATCCCGGGCAGTGATGTAGACAGGAGCCACCCTGTCCTTCCAGCCAAGGTCAGGTCAGCGCTTGTTTTTTGCAGAATTACAAGTGCTAATGTTACATTACATGTTTTCCTGGGTCTCTTGGGATTAATGGCAAAGCTGCTGGTTAGCCCAAGGGATTTTCTAAATCCTCCCCTTTCAGGAGCGCTATCGCAGGAGAGCCGTGCGTGAGCCTTGGCCAGGCTGGGAAGTGCAGGAGAGCCTGTGCTGCTGCCTTTGCAGCCTTCTGTAAAGCACAGAGGTGTCAATATTAATTTCATCATAAAGCTCAAAACCTCCCTTGATTTTTCGCTTTATCAGAAATGATAAATTCTTAGAGAATTTCTTAGTCTGGATGCTACAGTTTCCAGTGAGGTACTTGGATAATGGAAAGTAAAATCAATCCATTGACTTCAATTGGAATCTGCCAACTTGCATCAGCTGAAAAGATGCTCTTTTCTTTTTGTCTTCTGGTGACAATCTTATCAAAGTAAGGCTGGCCCTGCCAGAGAAAAGGAGATGCTGATAACCACAACAAACAGTTTGCTGCACACCCAGATGATGTAACTTCCATTTCTGATGCAGGATCAGAATTTTCTCAAGGACAGATAAAAACTGAAGCAGCAATTTCTCAGGGTCGTGGCTGACCAAGCACTTTAACAGCTTCTAATGGCACTTGTGGAAGGTGCACAGGAGCTCCTGCACTGTGGCAATTACGGAGTTCGTGAGCTGCAGTTGCCGTGTGTCACAGTGGTGCCCAGCTGGCACTCCCAGGTGCCACGGAGAGCTGGTGAGCATCCCCTGCAGAAATGTGCCTAACCCTAATCCCTGCCAGCTGCTGAAATCAAGGAAAGTCCACAGGGTTCCATTTTCCTAGGGGGATGAAGCTTGGAAAGTCAAGGGTGGGGTGACTGAACTATGTATGGACGTAGCTATAAGGAGGAAACCAGCAGCAGTGAGGGATGTGTCCTCTGCCTCAGCTGTGCTGCTCCTGCCTGTCCTGCTCTCCTCTGAAGAGCATCCTGTCCTCCTCTCATCCACACTGGCTTCCCAAACCCTTCGTGTTCCCTCGAGGCCTTCAGCAACAACGTTCTGCACATAGACTCTCTCCAAGCCCTGGCACTCGATTCAATCACTGCTTAATCTAAACTCTAATTTAATCAATACTTCATGGACGGGGTCTTTGTTTAAAAACCCAAACAAACACAAAACCTTCCAGTCTCTTTTGTGATTGCTTTGTGCAGGTGTTATTAGGTTAATGCAATCAGCAGCAGTAAAGCTGCTCTCCATGTAATGAGGGATCAGCCTTGCCGTGGGTGCTGTGGAAGGGAGGGAAGCAGGATAAAGAAACCACAAGCTGGGTGCTTGGGATGTTACCAGTGACACCACCAGATTCAGGGTGACCCTTTCTGCTGCAGGAATAATGGGAGGCACCAGCAAGTGTTCCACCTCCTCTCCAGGTGCTCTGATTGAGAAGATGTGCTGCGGTGTCAAGAGGCCAGGAAGGATGGGCACAGGAGGATGGAGGTGGACTGTGTGGCTTTCCAAGGCTGTGTGGCTCTTACAGTGGGGACTGTGGGCTCTGGCTGCTCTGGGTGAAGCTGCTTTTCCTCACTGGAGCTCCAGCTGTGCTGGGGCCCTGGCACAGCGTTTCAGCTGCAGGCTCTGCCCTCCCTAAGCCAACTGGTGGTGCTGGGGGAAGCCCATGCTTGGGGCTGAGCTCTTGGCTGAACAAGACGATGCAACAGCTCTCGATAAGCACGAATCCTTCAGCAATTGTTCCATGTTTAATCAAATTTGTAGAGCCTCAGGCCATTCATGGGGAAAAGTGGTTTCTGTCTGCATTAAGAGGAAGGTTTGGCTGTCAAGGGGTGCGAAGCCAGATAATGAAGTTATTCTTTCTTGTTGCATTTTGCTATGAGTTTCTTGAGAACTCTCTCAACAAAGTAATGATGCATGGAGGAGAGGTTTTCAGGCAGCAGCTTCCACTTGCAGGGCTTAGGGATGCCAGCACATGTCTCCAGCTTCATAGAGCCTGCCCCTCTGGAAGTCCAGGATAGGTGGGCTTGATTTAAAGGGATAAAGTGCAGAGGTGCCCTTGATATTGCAGGTGCAAACCCAGTGAGGCAGAGACTGGGGTCTCTGAAAAAAGACCCGTGGTGCCTCTGGCATTTTTTTCCATCCTAAATTGCATGGATAGTGCTGGTGGACTGTCCTTGCCATCTATGTCTTCACCTGTTTTGGAAATTTTCCCTATTTTGCCTGAAAAAGCTGTGGTGCTTTGTTCACGTTGCACTTATACTGAAGCAAATCAACCACAGGAAAGCCAGCAAGGGATAATATAACCCACAGAAACAAACTACATTAAGTATGAGGAAGAGGATTAAAAACCCTAACAAAAACATCTCTATCTTTTTGGTTTTCTTTGGAAAGCTCAATTGACTCCCTCAGAGCCCCCAACAAAGTCAATGATACTTCATCTTTAATTTGATTTTTCCCTTCAGTAAGGGTGGTGAGCATTAGCATCGCTGTAATTCTGCAAAGTGCCATTAAATAACAGGGGAATATCAAACGTGAAGATTATGTGTGGTATCAGTGGCAAAATATTACGCTCAGCAATGATTTAGACGAGCATTAATGTCTCAGGCATGCTGCGAGAGATGTCAAGAATTGGACAATAAAACATCTCATTCTTCAAACAACCACTCGGGGCTGACGCCGGGCTGCTGGGGAGGCAGATGGGCGCCCGTGGAGCCGAGCAGCCCCTGTGCAGCCGCTGCCCTGCCCGCGTTCCCCCGAGGGCAGACACCTCCGCTGTGCGGGGGAGTGATGGATGCCGCCCATTTCCAGCGGGTCGATAGCAGGATCGCTGTAGACCTCCGTTATTTTTGTGTTTAATTCACTGAATAAAATGAACCAGGTAAATCACTCAGAGGAGACGGGAGCGGATGTTAATAGGCACATTTGCAGCACTATCTAAAAATGAGCTCTGCAATTACTGACTCATGCCGGCGCTTGTGTTTGGTGGTGCGGCTGGAGGCGGCACTCACCCGTCCTGCCAGCGCCCTGGGGAGCAGCCCCTGGCTCCTCAGAGAGGGCCGGGGGCTGCAGTTCAGTGGGGCTTTGCCAGGGTGATGCCCAGAGCCTGGCAGGGCATCACAGGGGAACAGGGCCCTGCTTTTTTGTAGTCTCGCAGGCCTGAGGCTGAGCTCAGGGTTGGGCAGCTCTTCATAGACTCATAGGATTGGGTTGGAAGGGACCTTAAAGCTCATCCCATTCCAGTGGAGGTGGTGCTGAGCACTTTGGGCAGTGTTGCCGTAGAAGACACAGTGCCTTTCTCCAGAAAAAAAAGCATGGGTCTTGTTCCCTGTCTCCCTGGGGCAGGAGTGGTACCTCCTGAGCATCCTCAGCTTGGAATTTCCCAGCCTCCATGAGAGGCTCTGTGGTGCGAGGCTGGACCAGGCGCTAGACAGGCAATATGCAGCACTCTGCCGGCTCCCCAAAATAGCATCGTACCCAAGGCTGGATTAATCCCTGCGGAGCCTCGCTGCCAGAGCAGCCCACGATGGGTGCTGGGAAGTGCTCCTGCCAGCACGCAGCATTCCCACCTCGGCAGGAGGGGAAGGACAGGGTGGGGGGCCCAGGTGCCATGGCCATCGACCAGTTTATCACGGCAGAGCAGAATTAATCTCTCGGATCAGCAGAGTCATTGTGGCTTACAGAAAACAAAACAAAGGCAATTATTATTCCTCCCTTGTCGGGGGGCTGTGGCTAATCTCGTTACACCAAGCAGCGAGGCGCCAGGGAAATCTCACGGTGCTGATAAAGCGCTCGGCAGCTGCACAAAGCAATTACAGTGAGACCGTGGGGCTGTGCTGGGGGCTCGGCCCCTCCTGGGGCCAGGCAGGGCTGTCCCCAGCTGGAGCCCTTTGGCAAGACAAGGTGGGTGCTCCTCCTCACCTCCAGATGCCTTCTCCCATGTCAATGTTGGTGCGTGGTGTGCCAAAACCTTTTTCCAGAAGCAAAGCAATCTTGGGGCTGTGGGACTGATTCCCCCACAGGCACCCTGAGTGGTGTCATCATCCTTGTGGGCTGATCCGTGGTGTCATCATCCTTGTGGCCAGAACTAGCCAGAGGCATTGCCATGTCACCCAGCGACCATGTGTTGTCCCAGAAGGTGTCACAGCTGCTCTGGGTGCTGTGCAGGTTGGGATAGAACAGCAATAGAGTAGTGCTTAGGGCTTTTTTATAACTCTTAAATCATTCCCCAGCTCTCCCTGCTGCTTTAAATTGTAACTTGGCTTTTAAAAAGTTTATCGTGCACTAATTCATTCAGCCCGTTCATTTCCATTCTGCTGACAGGGGACAAAATTGCTTCTTTTTTCATCCCAGAGAATTCTAACTTTGTCAATTTATGGTGCCTTTTTGATTTAATCAGGAAATTTCCTAAACTTCCGTGGCAATAACAAGACATTTTTCAAGCAGTACCTGAGAGCTGGCTGGGCATTATTTATAGCCCTGGTGCACACAGTATTTTGGAAGGACTTCCCGTGAGTCGCTGGTGGTCGGAAGATGCAGGTTGTTCCCAGCATCACTTGATCCTACTCCTGGGGAGCAACTGGAAAACCCTTTTTTTTTGCCTTTGTTTTGCCATTGTCTGAAAAGTCCACGTGTTGCCCTTTCTCTCTGCCCACCCTGGAGGAGCCCAGACCTCTGGCACGACCTGGACATCCTGGCCAGCTCCACTGCCAGCACATCACTTAACGTGCCATGGATGGAGCCGCTTTGGTGCTGCCCTGCAGAGCTGGTATCACAGTGTTCTGTGCTCAAACACTGTTATTTCACTCTTCCAAACACTGTCAGAGCAAGTCACGGGAGGGATTATTTTTGGCTCTGTTCAGTGTAGTTACCTAGCAATTTGCAGGCAGCTTGGTGATACTGGGGAGCTACTCAAGCCACACGAGCTGCTTTGCAGCAAGCAATTCAGTTGCTGCCTTTAGTTCCTTCTGCTGCTCACAAATAGCCCAGGTGCCAGCTTGGAATCTTACAAATTTGTTCTCGGTTGGACGGATTTCAGCCCAGTTGCTTGTGTGTGAAATATTTCCTCTGATCGTTGCTTTTGAGCGCTCGCCGCCTGTGATTCCCCCATCACGCCTGGGCTCGACTGCCGGCGTGCAGCAGAGCTTTTCCTCCGCCTTGTGAAAGGATGGGAAAACCACGGCTTCTGCTGATATGGATGTTCTGTAGGACAGTGCTGGGAAACCTCTTTTGATGTTGTGCTTTCACATTTCTCAAGTTGAAAAGAAATAACGTGCGAACGCCTTCCCCTTCCGCTCCCAGCGCCGCGTGCTCCCCTGCACGCTCAGCACCGCCGCTCTAACCAGCCGTAAATACTGTTTGTGTTTGGCTTATTATCTCCAAGGTAATTTATGCTTTTCTGCTCATCCAGGGCGTTTACAGGCCTTCTGTTCTCTGCTGAACTCCAAGTGTTGTGATGAAGAACTGCTATTGTTCAGTTAAGGAGCAATATTGATTGCCAAGAACCAACCAGAATCAGTGTTTCCCATTCTTCCAGTGTTAGACTGGAGGGGAAAAGCCTCCCGGAAAACGCCATGTGGGGCAAGACAGGGAGAGTAGAATCCAGGTGGCAAAGAGCCATGGTGCTACAGTAAATTGTGAAGAACCTTAATTAGGAACAAATTAAAGATATTCCGATTCCACATATAGCATGACCCATGTAATTAAATTATTGCTAAAATGCTCTAGACTTCTTCCTCCTATGGGCATCTCTGGCATCTCTCCCTGGCACTGCTGCTGGGCTTTGTGCCCATCCTGGTGGGTAGTTTCATATCCTGAGAGAGTGTTTGATGTGGGGAGTAGGTTGTATCTCATCAATTGCTATGGCTGAAGGACACTCGCTGAATCTCATCAGGTTGTGGCAGTGCATGTTCTGCAGTGGGCAGTGTTTGCATGGTGACATTAGTAGAGAGAGACCATGCTCTTCAGGGGAAATGCCCTCAGGAAACTCCTTCCATGGCACATCCAAGTTGGCTGGATCCATTATCCAATCATTTTGTTCTCGGAAGCATTGCAGAGAAGACAAAATGAGAACCATGGTCCTTCCTGGGCAGCACCTTCCTGGTGCTGGATGTTTGCTTTAAATAGAATTAACCATGCAAATTGAATCATGTGAGTGTAAATTAGCTCTCGTTCCACCAGTGCTCTCGGTGTTGCTTAACCTACCATTTACCCCAAGACATCTGCTAAGTGCCATTCTTTCGAGTACTTAAACAGCACCTCTCGCTACCAGAGAGCCCCAGCCCCGCGCACCAGCAGAGCTGCCGCAAGCCTGTAATTATCGTTAAAGGGCTATTGTGCTCCTGGCGCTGATGAAGGCAGCGGGTGAGGCTTTCCAGCCCGGCTCCCTGCTTGCCAAGGGGAGGATGAGTGGGGCTGGGGCTGAAGCCTGCCCGCTCCCTTCCCTTGCCCGCTCTGGCAGCAGAGAAGGTCCTGGCACACCACTGTGACCATGTTGCCCAAATATCAGCGGTGGTGGTCGGCATAAGAAACTGAAAATGGGCTGTCAGAGGAAGGCACCCCAGCCAGGGTTGCTGCCCGGCAAGGAGATCTCAGTCTGCCGGAGGGTTGCAGCTCCCACTCTCTCTTGCTGGCATCGCTTCCCCTGCAGCTGAAATGGAAGGAGAAGGCCCAGGGCTGTAGCGAGCACCGCGTGGCTCCAAGCCTTCCCCAGCATGAGCTGTTATTTAAGGCTTTGATGTCATAGTTGGGAGAATTGATGTGTTAGCCTCGTGGAGAAGGTGGTGTGCGGGTAGGCTGGAGGCACCGGCACTCGGCCCTGCAGCACAGCTTTGCTGCCGCGTGTCAGATCACAGCTGGAAGTGGGATGAGGGGATGAACAGGTGGAGGATGATGACATTGCTGGTGCCCAAGCAGCTCAAAGGGGTGACTTGGATCCTCAGTCTGCTCTTTGGCTGGGCCCCTCCTAGGAAACGTGGATGCGATGCTCATTGGCTTCTCGTTTTTCCAGCCTCTTCCTACAGTGTGAGAAAGCCCATTGTGGCTGGTGTGAATGGAGTTGGACACAATTCCTCCACAGTGGTTATGCAAATTCCCGGCCATAATGACATGTTGTCGTGTGTGATGCTGTGAACAGATGGCCCGAAGACAGGCTCAAGATCGGAATTAGTCCTGGGCTCCTGCAACAGAGCTGGGAGCATATGGGCCTCATCGATCCTTGCTTTAGCCTTAATAGCAAAGGGAACAGTAACATATGAATAAAAGCCAAAGGAGAGGAGAGAAAACAAGATTGTGGTGATTCAGTGGCACTCAGGCACTTCTGAAAAGCTGAAATGGTCCCTCCTCAAACTCGAGCATCCTTCCAGCAACAGACAGAGCTTTGCTGTGGAGGATCCCTGAAGGCTTGAGCAGAGATTCCTCTCTGCAGCAGCACAGACCAGTCTGCACGCACCCAGATCAGAGCCCTTCAGCCCTGTTATTTATGCTGTGGCTTCCCAGCGGCGTGAAAGCACCAGCGGTGGTTTAGAATTCCATTTGGCACTTTGTTTTATTGGAAGGCTTCGGGAGCTGCTGTGATAGATGGCTGCTTCCCTCCTGTTTGTCACATCCGTGCTGTATGAGTTATCAGCGGCTGGTTTCTGACTTGGAGCCGGCACAAGGGGCTTTAGAAAATGGGGCATCACTTGTTCATTGCTTATAGCTTTGTAAATCTGTGAAGGACTGGGGTTCTTCTTCCTTTTATTTCAATCTAATGATGGTTTAAGGCAGCTCGCTGAATGCTGCTTGGAATTTCTCTAAGGACAAAATAGGAAAGTGATACATACCGTGGAAGTGCTGAGCAGCGAAGATTGATTCTGTCAGTTAAACATCACACAAGCATAAACAGTGTGTGCTGCTGTGCCTGCTCCCCTCTGACATCAGCAGAACCAAACCTTCCCGTCAGCAGGCGAGCTGTCACTTCAAGCCCTGAACACAGCATCTGGATTAAAAGGGAGATTTATTTTCTTTAAGCTCTCCTATTCCTAATCAGCTGGGTGTCTGGGTCCTAATATTTGCCTAGAGCGAGTTCTTTCAATAATCTGAGTAAGTGGTCCCCAAGGCTTGTCGCTGCAAAAGCGCACGAAGGGGATCTCGGTGCCTGTGCTGCTGAAATTAATTGATCCCGATATTTTCTTGAGGTGGGATAAAAAGAAGAGAAGAATGTGGTTTCAGATCAGGACAGTTGAAATCCCAGGGAAGATGGTATTTAATGGGTGCCCGCAGCTGCTTTGCCAGGCTTCAGGGGAGCTTTCATCCCAGCCCTGGGTGCACTGGTAGCCAGTGGCTGGGAAACACCCAGGATTTTTTTTGTCCTCATTAGACATGCCCTGTAAATACCCACTGGAAAGGTCTTTCAGCCCCCCTCAGCCTGAAGGACAGTCTGTCCCTCCTGCAGCCCTGTGCTCTCTGGCCATCACAGACCTCTGCTGGGACAGGCCCCATGCTGACCCCCAGCCCTGGCAGCACTGTCAACATCTTTGGTTTCCATGGCAACTGCAGAATGCCAAGAATGGAGCTGGTGCACACCACAGCATCACCAGCTTTCCCTGGCTCCTCCAGGAAGTGGGTAGCATGAGCTGGAGCTGCCCACAGGACCCTGGGTGGAGGACACTGCATGGCCAGACCCAGCTGCAGGGGTTTTATTTCAGAACCACTGTGCAGGAAGGGAACTCTTCCACCCTCCAGAGAAGCACACGTGGATATTTTTAGCAGGGCAGCAAGACAAACGAGCTCAGCTCTTCCAGCCATCCATCTGCTTCGTGTGTTCTGGGCCCCACAGCCTTTCCAAGTAAATTGAGGCCTGTGCCAGGCCGCATTTGCTCTGCTGTGCTGCAAGGCTGTGGGGTTTGCTGTTGGGAAATGCCCATCCCTGGTTTCTCCTGCACAGGGCAGACACAGCCATGATTCCTGGGAACTCTGCTGTCTCTGATGCTGTCCTTGAGGCAAGAACTTAGGATTTTATCCCCTGCCTTAACCAGAGGCAGCTTGGCTGATGCTCAGGGCAGACCGTGGCTCTGTGTGTCCCTGGCTGCGCACGGTCCCCGAGCAGTGCCAGCAGCACCGTGTCTCCCACCCTCTCCCTGCTGGGGTGCTGCAGGTGGAGTGAGCACACGAGGGGGATGAGGCTGATCAAATACAGTCCCAGGATAGTTCCAAGAGCAGTCCCCTGGTGTGTGAGGCTCCCTGTCATTTTCCAGTCACTCTTCATTTGACACTGAGAGAAAAACCCGAGCTGAGCAGCTGTGACCCCAAATGTGCTCCCTTCTCCCATGGCAGGTGGTACCCGGCTGTGCCAATTGGAATTGTTTATGCTTGGAGCTGAAGGGCAGGGGAAGGCAGGCTACACCTTTCCTGCCAATCCTGGGAGCCTGCAGATGCCTGATGCTCGTTTTTCATGAGTTTTGCTCGTTTTTCGTGAGTTCTGCAGCGAGGGGGAAGGCGCAGGAAGCACAGAGATTTGGGGTACACCAAGCACAGAGCAGGGAGATTTGGGACCATCGTGGCCTCGCTGAAGTTGCTCACGGAGCTGCAGAGCAGAGCTCGGTCTCCCTGGCAATGGTTGCCATGCGATCGCTGCTGTGGCACTGCATCCGCCTGGCTTCAGTCAAACGCGCTCTTCCCAAGGGAACGCTTGTGTCGGAGTCCCCAGGGAGGACAGGATGGATGGGCTCCCGTTGATGGGCAGAGGGCAAGAAGAGGAAGCAACCCGGAGGTCTGAAGCCAGCAGTGGAGCTGCCCCCAGTCTGCAGTGAATATGGGAAGCAGATGTTGCTCAGGAGTGAAGCCCATGCTCCCCAAACTGCTGGCAGGGTCCTTGCCAGAATCCCATCCTGCTGAGGAGCACAAGTGTCAGACAGAGCCCTGCAGTGGATGCAGTTTTCCACACATAACATGGCCTGGAAGACATCTATAACCTATTTTTCAGTGGTTATTGAAACTTTCCGGGTTGATGCCCAGGCTGCAGTCAATTATTGTGGTCTCGGTGCTCCTGGAGTTGATGGAGTAACAATTTCATAGAAGTGCCTTCTGTCCCGCAGTGAAGGATCAGAGTTACTCTGTGAGATAACTCTTCTGGTTTGAAAAAAAAAGTCCTTTACAGGAATGTAAGTTCCTCATTTTAAATCCAAATGTAAAACTTAAAAATTCCATTACCACAAGAAGCTGGTAGGAAACCAGTGGCTTGTGTAAAGCATTTGATCACACATGAAAAATTATCAAGTCAATGCTGAAAAAGCATTGAGAAACACATGCTGGCTGCTCAGAACCCTCATCAGTCACTGCTGGGCAGAGCCAGGTCCTGGAGGGCTCACACTGGGGTGGTTGAAGTTATCCAGAGACAGCTGTCCCAATGTTTCCCAGATTCCTTGCACGTGACTTCTGTATCCACTTTTCCACATGAACAATAACGCTGAAGCGAACGTCACTCATCAGACAGGCGTAATTGGATTTGGAAAATGTGATATTGTGAATTAAGTTGACTGATGGGGAAGTGTCAGTTTTATTAACAATCTTCCTTCAGATGATAATTTTATATCTATAAGGATGAATTACAAGAGTACTTGAAAGCATCAGTCTCAAATGATGAAGTCATTTTAATAAAGGCTGACTTTCTCTTTCATATACTTGTTTTTAAATATTTTATCTCCTTATGGGAAACTGTGTCCAATTCAGAGCCAAAACCGATGTAAGACATGCCGTTTTCATCTTCACACAGAGAAACACCTTCACCCTCAGGCGAGCTCCCAGCTGGGTGCAGCCTGGCCTGTCACCCCTTCTTAGGGTTTCAATGCAAATCTGAACATTGAACAAATCTTCTTCCTTTCATGGTATTTTTCCAGAAGAAAGAGGTGGGAAATGCAGTAAGAGAAGGAGTAAGACAGAAAATCTGACACTTGGAAACGTCCCCGCCTCCCTTCAGCTGACGAAAACTTGTCATTGGCTTTACCTACACCTTTCACAGCAACGGGCTGGTTTTCCCCTCATCCCTCCAGCCATGGCGCTGCTGGAATTGAAGGATTTGGGATTTTTACATCAGTGCTGTGGGGCAGTTCAGATGCAGGTCACCATTTCCATTTTCTACATCAGACTGAGAGTGCCTCACTAAATGTTTGATGTGCCTCCAGCCACAGTGGACACTGGAGCCGTGTCCCTCATGGACACTGGGCTGTGCAGAGCCTGTGGTCCCCTCTGCCCCAGCCTCTGTCAGGGCAAACTGGCCACTTCATTATGCCCCTATTGATCAATTAAACGCTTTGTGCCTTATTTATCCTGCAGCCAGGAAGGAGCATTGCAGGAGCAAAGAGCAATCTGGTTGGACTAAAATCTAAGGAAGAAAAATGAGCTGATAAAAGCCCTGCTGCACCCGGCTTCCCCTTCAGAGGAGCCTTGAGACAGTCGGAGTGGGGTTTTTTCCTAACAAAAAAAATTTGATAAAAACCCTTTTTGGCCAAAGTTTCGGTGTTTGCATGTGTGAAGGAAGGAAGGTCTGTGCTTCCAGGGGAGTGGAGCCTGAAACACAGCCTGGGCACAGCTTTTTTAGCCCAGCCAGGCAGTCAACCCCTTGCAGGCAGGAGCTGGGGATGGACTGATGGGCAGATCCCAGCCCAGGGATTATTGTAAATGCAGGTGAACCCGGTGGGAAGAAATGCTGATGTCCAACTCCAGTTCAGAAGGCTGAATGATTTCTTTATTATAACTATACTATAATACATTAATATACTATTTAGAGGAGATACTAAAACTACAAACCTACTTTTTCTAATTGCCATATCTAACTCACAACTCGTGACCCTCTCTCGACCATCCAAAAACAGGTGGATTGGATTGGCCATCAGGCTCAAACATTCATCACCAGAATCGAATCAAGCAATCACCCCAGGTAAACAATTCTCCAAACACATTCCACATGAGAAAAACAAGGAGCAGAAATAGAAATTGTTTTCTCTTTCTTTCCTCTGTGCTCCTCTATGAAAAATCCTGAAAGAGAGAAGGATGTGCCTGCCACAGGGGATCAGGCAGCGCTGCCTCGGGGAGCCCATTCCCTGACATAGAACCCTGCTCCCATCGACCTGATGGGACGGGTGACCTATTTATTTATACTTGAGAGATGAATGGAGGGAAGCAGCTGCTGGATTGCCCAATGCTGAGATGAAAGATACCTGCAGAACACCTGAGGAGGCCCAGACAGACAGAGCTGCTGCTGCAACTGTGGGGATACAAACCCCTGCAGCAGGGACACTTGTTCTGACCCACTGCTAGAGAGGAAAAGGTGCCATGCCAGGGTCTGATACGCCCCCTATTTACCCCTCACAAAAGGAATCCTCAATTTCAAAGTCAAATTAGAATTCCGGCTGCTTTTTGGTGAAGATCTGAATGTGCCGAAGCGGTTTGAAGTCAGATGCTTTAGCAGCACAGAGAGCGCAAGGCTGGATTTGCATGTGAAATGAATCATGCCCAATGTGATTAAAAATGCCATAAAGGATGAATTTAAGATTTTTTTCTTACTTACTATTAAAGTTTTTCAGTAATTTTCCACCCCCTCAGCTGAGCACTGTTCAGATGAACTGGAGAGAAACTTTCTCTGCGATTCATTACTGAGAGGTCTGAGGGGAATTCTCTGTATTTCAGTGAAAAAGCAAAGCTAAAAATAAAGGTTTTTCCACCAGCAAAGTATTCGTGTAGAAGCTGAGACTGTGGGGAGCACGAGGGCAGCAATGTATCTTGAGAGTGGTTGGTGGGGACTGACCAGGAAAGGGGGACAGAGCAGGCAGGGTGTGGTGTGGGATGGGCACATCAGCACCCAGTGCCCTTCAGCACGTGGGAATGCCCCAGAGGAGCCACGGCTGGGAGGCAGCTTGGCACTGGCATTAACACTGACACAGTCTGATCTGGAAAACCCAGCGCAGAGTGATGGAGGAAGGGCAATCTCCCTGCCACAGGATGGTTCCACAGGTAGCTCAGCACCGTGTACTGTGGAGATGTGATGGGAAGCTGGGACCTGCTTTCAGTGTCTGCTGAATTTGGGGGCTGAGGCAGAGCAGAGGGTGCTCTGGCTCACGGAGGCCGTGTAGGGTCCAGGCAGAGCAGCTCCAGCATTGTGAGCAAAGAGGAGGCTGGACTGGGATTCCGTTGCTCCATGTTCCAGCAGCTGAGCATTGCCGGTGTGACCACTGGAAAAAGGCACTCAGCCTGGGGACAAGGAGTGCTGTGCTCTCTCCTGCCTATCTCTGGCACCAGTAGCACGAGGCTGTTGCCAGCTCCAGAGCTGAATGCAAACACCTGAAGTTTGCACAGCACCAGTCCAGCTCTGCATAACTGGCTGGCACAGATGTGCCTCGAGGCCCAGGAGCAGCTGCTGCCTGTATCTCCATTCCACCCACATCCCCATCCCACCTGCATCTCCATCCCATGCACATTTCCACCCCTCCTGCATCCCCATCCCACCCACATCTCCTTCCCACCCACGTCCCGGTGCCCACGGACACAGCAGTTAGTCCCTGAGGAAAGATTATTTGCATGATTAGAAAAAAGGGGGAGGAACACTGCCGGCAGCAAACCACGCTCCTTCTCCATGCTCTTATGAAACAGATGCATGTCAGCAGACGTCTTAATGCAAGCATCTAAACCAGTGAGAGCAGAATCAGTCGGTGGCTGGGGGAAGAAAGGAGATCCCTCTCCACCTCCAAATTCTGGCTGAAATCGTATTTGTATGTAAATGCAGTTTCTGTAAATGCACACTAAGTCACCAGTAGCTCCAGGAGCCATTGCGTATTCATGACAGAAGAGCTTTTTACCCGAACAGGAGTTTTCGAGGGTACTTTGCATGAATTTTTCCTTTTTCTCTGCATGTCGGAGTTTGACTAACATGTTGAAAATTAAAAAATAATTGAAACGGATCATATGCAGCTCAGCAGGGGCCTTATTTTCCGGTGAGTGGCAAGGGAATGGAGGAGCGGTAACGCGCGGCTTTTGTAGCCTTGTCACTTTGATGAATTCTTTAGGAACATCAGCGGCAGCACGGGGAGGCTCTGGCTCAGCCAGAGCAGCAGCACAGGCTGGGTCGGAGGAATCTTATCCCAGAGAAGAGAGTGTTTTCCCTTAATCTGCAATCTCTGTTTCCTAGTGAGCGCAAACTGGAGACGGAGCGCGCCGATGGGAGGAGCGCCGGCGCATGGCTGAGCTTCTCCCCAGAAATGGCCCCATCAGTGCTGGCAGAGGAAAGGTCCCTCCTGGATGCCCACAGCTGAGTTCAGCTCAGGTGTTACATTACCTGGTGCTGATCGTGTTCAGCCCGATGACAGTCACATCCCTGATGGCATCGGCTCCTCACCGCGCACGGACAGCCGCCGACCTCCCACCGTGTCTGGCCATGCCCCAAACCAAACCCCATCCCTCCAGAGGAACAGAGCAAACAAACCTGGGGTCACAAGGAGTGGTCCTGGAGCCCCCAGACAGACTCTCAGTTCAGCCAGGGAGGGTCTGGCCATGCCATGCCCCAAACCAAACCCCATCCCTCCAGAGGAACAGAGCAAACAAACCTGGGGTCGCAAGGAGTGGTCCTGGAGCCCTCAAATGGACTCTCAGTTCAGCCAGGGAGGGTCTGCCAAGGACGGCTTCCCAGGGAAAATTAAACCCAGTCATGGCTTGGAATCGTGTCTGCCTGCAAACGTTTCCATGCCACATCTGCTGCTTTGAATTAGGACCTGAATATTCATCTCCAAAATGTATAATTTATACTTACAGCAGACAATTCATAATTTAAGTGTTATTGCTCTAAATTAAGTATTACATTTAAGCTGGCTGTGGACCAGATAACTAAAACCAAGACACCACGAAGAGGAAACCCTCACTCTGTTGGTTCATACCATGAGGTCCTGACTGGATGTCAGCAGCCAGGCACAGCCAGAGGGAGGATGCCCCATCCAGAGCAGGGCAGGACTCAGCCACTCCTATGGTCCTACCTGCCCCTCTCCCTCCTCCAACAGTAGTTGCAAGAGAAGGAGACAAAAAAAGTCAGGAATGAAAAAAGAAAATTAAACATGAAAATTTAATTAAATCACCCTTTGATCGCTCTCTGTGGAATGGACTTCATTCGGAAGATTATTTGTTGGAGAGCAATAACAGCTTCTAATTACGAGAGGATTCAATGTGGAACGAGGGGTTTATTATATTTTTTAAATCAACCCGGTTTCCTCTACACCAATCAACAAGACTGCCTGCACATTACCAGTCAACATTATTAAAGTTGTATTTTACAGCCTGGTTACTCACCAGTGTTTATGAGTGTGAAATATCTGGTTTAAAGCTGACACAGAAATATCATCAAAATGGTCCATGGAGAAAAAGCTTGTGCTTTAATTGGAAAAAGTGGGTGCTGGGTGCTGCTGTTTCCCATGGAAGGCAGGGTGGGAGAAGACTGATTTTCCCCACGGAGCCATCCACTCTGTCCATGGGTGCTGCTGTGCTGGTGAGCACAGTCACAGCCCCAGCATTCCCAGGACCAGCCTTCCCAGCTGGGACGAAGAGCTGGAGACATGTGGCAGAGGCCTGGTGAAGAATGAGAACCCTGGGCATCACTCACCCAGGCTTTATCTCCCGTTGAGTAAATCCCCTGGAAGAGTGGTGTGGCTGCCTCGGCTTTGTGAATGAGGCCCTTAAAGATTTGCATATATCATAATCCATGTGAGTCATAACCAGCCAGCTTCAAATGCTCTCCGAAAGAAAGAACCAAATATCCCCATTAGAGCTTTTATCCCCTGCTATTTCATATCACAATAAAATGTCAAAAGGAAAAGAGAAGCAGATTTCTGATATTATTACTTTGAACTTTTCTTGGCTATACTCCCCTGAAGCATGACATTTACTGAGGAGAGGGAGAAAAGAAGAGGCTGGAATATCTCCTTAATCATCTTTATTTCAGCACTGTGGCATTGAGCAGCTGGACTGTGTCTCCTGCCTGGATGGGAGAGATGATGGGTGGCACCACAGCCCTGAACCCTTCCTGTCTCCTGGCACCACTGAGGATCTGTCACCTCCTTGATGCTCTGCCAGGGCACAGCTGGAGAGAGCCAATGGACAACTTCCCCATCATCACCACCATTGTCATATTGACATTAAGATAAATTTAGCAACACATGGTGTAGTTTGGTAATATCATCATAACAACATTTAGCACTTTTGAAGGCATCTGGTGGTCGATCCCCAGCTCTCCTGGCAGGAGCAGCCAGTCCCTGGACATCCTGGCACAGGATCCTGAGGGATCTGTCCTAACTGTCTCTGAGGTCTGGCTTTGCCACAGGATTTTACACCACAGTGTAAAGGTGTCTGCAGGGAATTACAAATGAGTTGGTTTGTAAAAAGCATCCCAAGTCATTAAAAGTTCATAGTGAAAGGAAAAGTGGGAATAGATGTCATAAAAAAGTTAGAAGGATAAAGTGGTTCTTCCATCAAAAGCTTTTACAAGCCCATTTAAGAAATCCATTTTAACTGTATTTTAATTTCTTTTATGGATCTAGTAAAGCCGAATGGTGTCAGGAAGATTGAGAAAGGTGGGGCATTAACATTGTGCACCACTCTCACTTCTGAAAAATCCCACTTTTTCCATGGACTGAGCTTTCAGGGGCTATTTTGCTGTATGGAAGTGAATCCAATTCAGCAGCTTCATCTCTCATGTTTAATTTTCACATGAACGTGGCAGAGCTATACCCTGGCACAGCAAAGATCCAGGAACAGGATGGGGAATTTCCAAAAAGCAGTACCTGGAGCAGGAGGTTCTTGGAGCCGTGCTTTTCCTTTGGGGTCAGGTCAGTTTTTGGGGCAAGGGAAAAAAATAATTTCAACCACCAGCAATGAAGAGCCTCATGCCATGGAGACACAGTGATTGGGGCAGGGCTGGCAGGTGAAGATGTCGACATGCTGCCTGTGGGGCTCTGTGCCAGCAATGCCAGGGGCAGCTCAAATCCTCCAAAACTCAGAGCCAGGTCATAAATGACCATGTGGAAGCCTGGCAAACATGGAACCACAGCAGTGCCGGGGGTCCTGCCTGCACCAGGGCCAATGTGTTTTTCGGGGAGTGGAGTTGCCACGCTCAGGATGGAGAGTTGTTATGGTAACAAATGACTCGTATTCTCCGAAGGAAGCACGATTTCAGCTTAATAGGGGGGAAATGCAGGCAAGAAGAAAAGGATAATATTTCAGAAAGCTTTAATGAGACATGAATTGTACGCGCTCGTCCTCTGGAGTGTGTAATGGTTCAGCGGGGAGGACGAGTGGTGTTTACAACCGGTCCCACACGCCCAGTGCAGCTGTGTCCACAGAGAATCCAAACTTCAGGGTGCCCTCTCGGCTCCTCTGACACCAGCCAGAACACCAGGGAGATTCTGCTGGCTCTAAAGCCTCATTCCCTTCCGAAAGGCGCTGCCTGTGCAGTGGCACCGTGGGGAAGCCGGAGCTGAGGTGCCCCATGCCAGAAAGTCTGGTGAAGGGGAGACTCCAGCAATGCTGTAGGAGGAAGATGATGCCCACAGGGTGGAGGCAGAGCTTCCCTCACCCTGCAAAGCCACTCCTACAGCCCCCTGGTCTGGGGGCATCCCTCCAGTGGGGCATAGCTGTGCCCTTGCCTGTGATGATGCAGCCAACGCCAGCCTGGGCTGCCTGGGCTTTCCCTCACTGAGCTCCACACTGGCTCCTGCCTTCACCTCCTCTCCCCAGAAGCCAAGGAAAAGCAGTGCTTTGATAAGAAATGCAATCATTAGGAATGTGCCAGAAACCAGGTATTAATAGAAGCACTATTAGAGGATTTATGGATGATTTAAGATGCAGCCCATTCTGCTCGTGAATGCCTCGTCTGTTTAAGAGCAGTAATTGCCTATTATCCAGCAGCTTCTAATGTGCTTGGCTCGTGCTGGCGTGACACACGAAGATGCAGCACATCTTTAAAACAGCCAATGCCAATTCCAAGGACCTGCTTGTAATTTTAAATGCAAGAATCCAGTGAAACTCAGATGGCAGCTGAGAGGTGAAAAAGCCAACGGCACATAGTGGGCACGGAAGCAATGATCAGGGAAGTGCTCATAGCTCAGAGGTGGGCACAGCTCTCAGCAGGTGACAGCTCTGCTTATCCTCCAGGTGTGTTCTACCCCTCCTCCCCATGTGCCACTTGTTTTGGGCCCTGCAGCAGAGACAGTTTCATGAATCAAACAGAGCCAGGTAACAGCCAAAGGGATGTGAAAAATGCCGTGGTACCAAGCACAGCCGTGAGCCTCCTGGGTGTTTATCTGCCTGTGTGTCTTTTGCAATACACTGATTTGAATTTTTTTCACAGTATTTTGGAACATTTTCACCCTTTGAAGTGCACTAATCTACCAGAGAAGCCTTAATTTCTGAATCAGGGGTGAGATTCCCCCCACCATCCGCTCCTCTCTGTGCAGGAGTCCCTGGGATGCGATGCTCAGGGGAACTTCAACAACCTCAGGAGCTTCACAGCAGAGCTGACTTGTGCACACCTGTTTATTGCCAGGAGAATGGACTAAAACCAGCCTGTGATGGCACAGGAAGGAGACCAGTGCCACACTCACCCCAAACAGCCCGCCCTGGGCTCCCTCAGCAGCACAAACCCACCTTCCCTGCGACCTGCAGCAGAGGCTTTTCATATCTGCTGAAAGAAATTTTCTGGTGGCAAAAAGCCTTCCTGGCGGGCGGAGGGAATATCCCGCTGTTCATCTCACAGGCTCTCGTTCGCTCTGCGAGGAAGAAAAGCCTTTTGAACGCCAGCCACAGCAGCCAGGCAGCGCCTTCCACTGTCTCCTTAATTTATAGTGCCCGCAATTTGACGTGTTGATCTTCCTGATTGCACAAGGAATTGAATTGGATTCAGATTTATTTGTTCTAATTTGTGCCTCCTGTTACTTATCACCGCAGCATCGCCGGCTGCGGCCGGGCTTTGCTCAGCCATCCCAATTAAAGCCTGCAAAGTGCAAATACACACAAGAGCAGCTGGAAATGCAATGAGCAGAGAGCAAACAGGCAAACAAGTCAGAGCCCATGGTGATTACAAACCGAGTCATTTTGGTGCGAGTTTCACCAAGAGGAATTGCAGCTCCAGTCATTTCCCTGGAGTCTCTCCTCCTGCTGCTCCACCAGCAAGGAATTGCTGCCAGGCTGCCCTGGCCATGATCCCACTTGGGTCATGATACCCTGCCTCCACCATGTCCCTGCCAGTCAGGTGATTTAGAGCCTAATTTTTGGACAGCTGAGCGCTGGCTTCAACCTGCTGGTCTACCAAAAAGGGGACAACAAGAGTGACCTGCGTGATCCAGTCCTTGGAGATCTGCTGATCCACAGCTGCACCCAGAAGGTCGTGCTGGTGTGACACACCAGGGATTAGGAATGAGGAGCCTGAGTAAAGATTAAAGGGCTCTGGGCTTTTTGATGGCTGATCCCTTATGGCTATAAGCAGCACCCACAGCCTCTTGTTCTGGCCAGTGCATTCCTTGCTTCATGGCTGAGCCCTCCCTTCCAGCTCCACTGTCAGGAGAGCTGAAAAGTCCTCCTCGAGCTGGGACTGCCCATCATTCCTCTCAGCATCATTAATGGCCTGTTGGTGCTATTGGAAGGAAAGGCCTTGCTTTTGAATTGGGGAGTCACATCCTTTGGGTCTCTTCATGCTCCCCTGTCCCTGGCAGCCCTGCAGGGCTGTGACTTCCATGCCAGGGGGCCAATTGTCCCTCCTGCTCTTTCTAATAAGCTCAACAGACTGAGCTCTTTAATTCCTTTGGGGGAGAGATTTTTCCAGTCCTCAGCTCACCTTTGCCTGCCTCCTTTCCGCAGAGCATTTGCTCTGTTTCTGCTGCCATCAGCTGGGATTTTCTTCTCTCCTTATTAAACCCCCCTGTGTTCTCCTCACAGGTGGCACTACAGCAACCCATACACAAATAGCAATAAAAAACAAATGCTTTTGGCCAGGCATGCCATCATTTCTGGGTCTCCAGAGCTCAGGATTTTTTGGGGTTGGCACTCGCTACGAGGCAGCTCAGAGCACCAGGGAGCACTCGCAGCTCTGCCTGATGTAGGCACACCTGCCCTCCCAGGAAACATCAGCTCCCCAGCTCGCTGGCTCCTGCCGACAATGTCATCTCGCTCCCCCGGCCTCCCGTTGTGCCCCAGGAGTGACAATGACATGGCAATCAATGGCAATGATCTCCCAAGTAGCCTGGCTGATAAACATGCTCTCGAAGCTGCTACAAGTGTGTCTGAGCTGCTCATTCTGAATAAATTGGGGTCGATGTACACACTGTGAGTTGTGTGTACTTCAAATTTATCCGCTCATTTCCTGGTGCTTCCGAACCCCGGCTGCTGTGGGGATAATGGGGACACTGATGAGCTCCCTAAAGAGCAGCTGGTGGGATGAGAGGGACCCAGCCAAGCACCCACCTCTGCAGCCACTCACCACGGTGGCTGCTGGGGTTGTGCCTTGCTCCCTGCAGAGCAAGGTCAAAGAACTGGTACCAGTGTGCTCCTCAGCTGGGCTGCCAGGCTGCTCACCCAGACAGCAAAGCTCTGATCCCAGGTGATCCACAGGCTGGGACAGCAGCCACTGTCCCAGAGTGAGAGAGGGGCTTTGGAAGAGGAGCTGGGGTTGGGCTGTGACCCAGTGGGTGATGCTCAGGGCCAGGCATTGCAACACTTTAGCCACACTGGGATGGGTGTTTTGCAGTTTGCTTTGTGTGTGTGTGGTTGGCGTGTGGCCTCCTGGTCCCCTCTGTCCTCGCCCTGTGCCTAACCCACTGCTGGCAGCTTTACATAAAAACCTGGTGTTTGCACAAGCAAAACCCAGCCTCCCTGCCCCCCGTCCCCCAGGGCCTCCCAAGCAGGTATCCATCATCGCCTTTGTTTGGTTGCCTTAATTGAGCTTGCTATTTATAGCTGATTATTGGAACCAGGTCGAACTCAGTGTGGCTTCCATAAGGAGACAGGCAGTGAGGAACTCTGAGTCCCTCTGCCCGTCCTGGGCGTTGTGTTTGTGCTCGCTGATGGAAAATGGGGGGATGCACACCTGCAGGACCCCGCTACTCCTCTGCTCAGCACCACCACTGCCTTGCCCCTGCCAATGCCTCACAAGCCCCAGGTCAGCCTGGGATGTGCAGCTTCATTCTGCAGGAAATGCACATTTGCCTTTTGATCCCCAAAGTGGCTGCTGAGAGGGATGGCTGTGGAGTCCTCGGGATGCAAATCCCAAGCTGCATAACTGTGCTCCCAGTAAGATAACAAATGGCCACAGACAGCAGCTCTGGCTGGGCCTCCGTGTACTTCAGCTGCCGTTTAACACAATCGTTTTCTTTACTGGCTATAAATATGTTGGAATACTGTGACCTCGTGAGCCAGCATTATTCTTGGAGGCAGAATTATTTCTTGCTCTGTGGCTCATCAGTTAGTGTTGGCCTTGAAGCTGCCTGGCCCTGTCAAGTGCGTGAAGCCCAATTTTGCACCGCAAATGAGACACTCACAGCAGGCCTTGGGGGAGGCAGGGCAGCAGGGCGGAGCACCCTTCTCATGCCAGCCCTCACCAGTGCTCTCCAGGTGATTATCCAGGTGCTCACAGTGCTGCAACCACAATGCCCCAGTGGGCAGCTGGTGTCCCAAAACCCATGGAGCTCATCCTCCCACATGCAGCACCCCTGACACCACGTGGCCATTGCACATCCCTGTGTCCCCGTGGAGGCTGGAGCATCTCTTCCCGTGGGTGCAGCTCAGCCAGGGCAGGTGACAACCCGCCTCACGTCCGCTGCCTGCTCCTGCCCACAGCAGCACTGTGCTCTCCCTCCATCTGCAGCAATTTGCTTGCATGAATAATTAAGGCTATAGTCTCCCATGACTTGCTCCCTGTATTCACTGCTAATCCCAGCATTTTGTCAAAAACCTGTTTCTTATTAATAGCCAGTTTTACAGTCGCTCTCGACTGGTCACTTATTGGCAAACCCATTCCTGCTCTGCTGTTCTGCTGGCAGTGACCTTGGCTATTCACCCCTCTCTGCTACTCCTCCCCATGAAATCCCAGTGCTGGAGCAGTGCTAGAGCAGAAAGAATTTACTGGTTAAATAATTTATCTAGATTCAGTACAGAAAGTCTTTTGAGGAGATTCATCAGCTAATAAAGAAAATTGATTCTGGAGGCCAAAGTCAATATGGGGTTAGAGAAATGCTGCCACTTGCCATGGGCTCCCTTCCAGAAGCCTCTGCTGCCACATCTGGCTCGCTCTCCAGGCGCCTCTCCCAGCTTGGATCAGATCTGCCTGCCCACCCACCAACCCTCGAGAAGCCTTTTTTGAAACCCTGTGCAAGCTGGCAGGCAAACGCAACCAAATTTAAGGAATGGAAGCATCCAGAAAACGCTCAGATTGGACTACAGAAAGTGATGTGGGAGTCAGTGCTGGGCCTGGGATGTGCAGGATGGAGACCCAGCACTTTTGGAGCAGCCCATGGAAGATGAAAAATAACCAAAGGAAAGCATGGGAGAAGTGAACTTGGCAGCAGCGTGTGCCCATATGGCTGGCTTGTACTTCGTGTGTGTCTGTCCATATGTTGCACAAACGTGTGTTTGTTCGCCCCCGAGCACTTTGCACGCCAGCAGCAGCCTCAGCCCCAGCAAAATCCTCTTGTAACAGACTGAGGAGCTTTAGGAATGCTCTCCTTCCCTCAGCTGCTCCTCAAAGCCATTTATCTAAACGCCTGTGACCGCCAGGGACAATTCCAGCCGTCTTTTCCCCGCCATGGCCTTTGCCCTCCGTGAGCTCTCCTCGTGAAGCCTGGGCTGTGCAGAGCAGGCAGCACCTGGGGGGTTGGTCAGTGGATTTGCCAGCAGCTGGGTGAGGTTTTCTGGGAAGGAGCTGCTCTCGCTGCCTTCAGTGGCTCGGCTGGAGCCGTGTTCCAATCAATAATTCAGGTGCCCTCGCAGCGACCACCAGCAGATCGCTCCGTGTCTGCTTAATGGGAAATCATATTCTGGTGCTGAGCAGGCAGCTGTAACCCAGGGACATTCCTGGCATCCTCCCACAGCTGGGAAAGCCTGTGCTGCTCTGCCCCTCCAGCCGGGTGGGCAGCCAGGGGGCTCAGGGTGTGCCACCCTCTGACACCAGCGAGACCGGACCCAAGGATGAGGCTGACTGTGGAACTGGGAATGTCCAGAGAAAACTCCCATGGCATTGCAATCATTAGAGCCAAATGGGCCCCTCCAGGTTCCAAGCCCACCCTCCAAGCATGATTTGAGCTGAGAATTCAGACCCATTTCCTGGTACACGTCATTCAAGCGAGGTGGAACAATCAATGGGAGATATCATCTGTGGCTCGCCTCTGAGGCCAAAAGCGTCTCATCTGTGAGTACAAAGTCATCAGGAGTGTGATTAATGGGGTCTGAAGGTAGAAGCTGGAGTTGGGAAGCTGTCTGTGAGCTCTGCCCAGAGTGAGGGGTGTCCAATGGCACGGCCACCTCTCCCAAACCCCAACATGGAGCTCGCTCGAGGGGCCAGTGGAAGGCTAATGAATCTGCACCTCATCAGCTGCCTCAGAGTGATGGAATGCCTTGGTTTCCCAGCAGCTTTTCCTTTGCTTGAGAGAGGCAAGAAATTTTGTGGTCGCTGAAGCTGAGGGGAATATCCAGACCCCTCCATCAGCAGGACAAGTGACTCCAGACTTAAAGATAGAAACAATGACCCAAACCAGTCTAGAGGAGCAGGAGCACTTGTGGGAGGACACAAAGAGAGGAGAGTTGACCACAGTGAGCGGGTGGCAGATGCAGGGCTCTGCCCAAGGTCTGGGTAGGAGCCAGAGGTTTCCCTGTACGGGGAGGTCCAGCCTCCACCTGCTGCCCTGGGGCCTGGTGGGACACAGCAGTGCTGAGCCACAAGAGGAGCCAGCAGGGATAGGCAAGGTCAGGCAGGATTAGGGAAGCAAAAAGCCGTGAAGATTTTAGGAAGATGGTTCAAAGAGCAAGGGAATTAATTCTGGAGGTGCCATGGAAATGATGGCCCATAAAGTTAATGAGATATTGCCAAAGAAAGGGTAAACAATTAGAACTATTAGCTCCAAAGATAAACCAAGACCTATTGCCCTCAGAAACACTGAAACTAATTAAATTGAAAATTACAACATGGGAGTACAAAAACAAAAGCAAATAAATTGAGAGAAAGAATTAACTGGCTTAATATCATGATGATAATATTATTAGCAATAGGAAGTGGGGATTGTATGATTAAAGCTGTTTATTCTCAGGCTCTTTCTCTGGAAGCAGGCAGCGAGGGACACGGGGCAGGCAGGAGGGTCACGCTGCTCTGGGGGTGCCTGGGGGTCCCAACCCAGTGCTGTGGCCCCTTGTGGAGGGGATTTACTCATCCTGGTGCCCTCCCCAGTGCCATGCTCTTGTTGTCCCTGCTGTGCCAGGCAGGAGGTCAGACTCATCTGCCCTGGTAAGGAGAGCCCTCCAGGAGTGTCATTATCACTCCAATTACTGGTTCTGTTTAAAGGGATTAGAGCCAAATTAACTTTGCAGTTTGCCACCCAGAAATAATCCTGTTTTAAGTGGACAGATTCTCTTGTAACGTCCAAGGAGATGATGAATGGGCAAAGCGCAGCTCGAGTGGACTCCCAACAGCGAAGGGGCTGCTGGCCCTTCCTCGAGGGCACCTCCAGAGTGAACAAAACTCATTTGGCACCTCCAGAGTGAACAAAACTCATTTCCTCGGAGCTGGTGAGGTGGGGGCTGATGCACTGGCGATGGTTACAGCAGCATCCCAGCAGGAGTGACAGGCTGAGGAAGAAAATGCAGGCTGGGAAGAAGAGGAAGACGCTTTGAGCAGGATTTTGTGCACCTTGGAGAAAAAGGGGAAAAGAGGAAGCCACAGCCAGCCCTGTCCCAGTTTGGATTGCTGCAAGGCTCCAGCTGATAAAACAGCCTTCATACATCTTTAGTGCTTTTGCCCATTTTGGTAAAGTGCTCTGTCCTGCTGCATTGCAAAACCGAGGCTCGGGTATGTGTGGCTCCTCTGGAAGAGGAAGTCTCCTCCCTTCCCGGGTTTGGGAGACTCAGAGCAGGCTTTAAAGCCACGCACAGGGCTGCTGAGCCCCTCACACGCTTTCGAAGCATGGAAATGAAGGCAGCAAAGACGCTGGAAATTTGCAGAAAGCTGAGAAGCTTGTGAAGGCAGAAAGGGGCAAGTTTATGGCGTGGTTCCATCCAAACCCTCCACGGGTACCCTGGAGCCACAAAGGCGTTGGCAGAGTCGCTGCCACTGCACTCGTGCCCCGCTGGGCTGGCTGCAACATCTGCAATATTTGTGACCTGGGGAGTGAGCGAGGGGCCTCTTTTTATGGTCGTTTCACTATGATGCTTAATTTCTTCTGCTGAAGTAATTACCTTCTCCAGGAGGAAAGCAATACCACTTTCAGGCTGTTATTGCCATCCCCCCAGCCCTGCCACCCGTGGAATAGCAATCGGGATGGGATGCAGGAACCAGCACCTCGGGCTGCACTGGGACAGATAAGAGACTTGCAAAGGGGAAGATAACCCCATCCACTGGCCAAGTATTTACCTGAGGGGGGTTGTGTATTGCACCAGGACAGTCTACAAGGGTTGATCAAACACTCAGTGACCTCCAGGAAAAAACAAAAGTGATAACATGTACCTGGGCTGGTGATTTCATGGCCTGTTTTCATCACCAACTCCTCTCCTTGTTGAGGAGACTGCAGCATCCTACATTGTGAGTTCTGTTTATTTTTTCTTACACCATCTTCAATTAATAAAAGGATTTAGCCACAATACATGTAATTTTCTATTTTCATAGGCTAAAAAAAAGTTACTTCTTCATCCAGTTAAATAATATGGGAGGAAATCCAGTCTTTTTTCCAGCCAGGCCCACTCTGCACAGGTGTTGGAGGGGTCTGACTACAAAACAACTGGCCCAATTAATTGTGATACAACCATCAAACTGGAGTTTGTTGGGAAGATCACCTGACTTAACAATGCTTCCCCTCTAATTAAAAGTAGAGTATCAAGGGTTATAGTGCTGGGGTAGAAACTGTGAAGGCAAAGGAAAGGATAGCCTGGTTCCATATCAAAATACCACCACGGGAAGGAGCTGGAAAGGTGCCAAGCAGGACCAGGACCATGCAGCATCCGTGGGGACAGTGAGAGCTGTGGATCTGGCTGTGGCTCCACAGTGAGAGCACTCTGGGGGAGGTGACACAGAAGTGACAGCCACTGTGGGGATGGCACCGGGCAGGGATTGTCCTGGCACTGTCTGCTGAGGGATGGAAGGGAATTAAGTGTGGCAATCACAGCCGGGTGGGACAGTGATGACTCCACTGGGCATGGGCTGGGTCACAAAGGGGCAGTGGGATGGCCTCAAAGCTGGCATGTCACAGCAGCTCTCCAGGGAGTCGTGACATTGGCAGAGCCCAGCGCCACCGTGGAGGAGATCTCTGAGGACACGAGGTGTGATAGATGCTGCCCATCAAGAGGCAGCCAGAGCTGAGCTCCGCTTGCCATCCAGTTGTCTGCTTTTAATGGATATAAATGTTACCTTTAGCTCTGAAAAAGCTGAATAGATACAAATATTACTGATAGCATGTGGGTGCACTGGGCCTCATTATCCTTGGGTAATCGAGGTTATGTGGAGCTCTTCTCCTGTATCTGTCACTGTCTCTCTTGGCAATGTGCTGAAGCAGGGAAACCTTGAGGACAAATTGCCCAGGGAGCTGGGGAAGGGCTGGTACCCAGATCTTCACTGGCCTCCCTTTGTCATGCCACACAGCCCCAGGCAGCCTCTGCTGGTACATGGCTTCAATTAAACCCCTGCAAGCAGTCACAAATGTGGTGAGTTTTGTTCCTCTTGGTCTTCATGAGTCGCTGGGGAGAAGCCAGCGATGTTATCAGATGGACCCACAGTGATTCCCGAATTTCTGCAGGAAGCTTTGTGAACCATACTGCGTTCTCAGGGTTGGTGACACACAGGAGAGTGCCTTTTCCTCCCCAGCACCCATGAGCTGCCCTTTGCTTCGTGCAAAGGCCACTCTGCAGAGCTACAGCAACATCCCTTCTCCAAAGATCTCAGCTCTGAGGCTGCCCTTGGCAGGGAGTTTTGAGGGGTTTCTCAGCCTGGCGAAGCTGGGGAATCCCACAAGCCACACGCAGCTCTTCCCACTCTTGATGGGAGTTATCTCCCAGCACACGTTGTGTGTTTTACAGCAGAATCTGTAATACAACATTTGCAAGCGCTGAACACTGAGCGCTCACGCTGAGAGGTGCCTTCCTGCAGGTATTGCTACTAATGAAGCTGAGGCTGTAAAATATTCCTGGAAAGTGCTTACAAAAGGCTTTCAGATATGTCAAATGATGTTTTTCATGTTATCTCAAATTTGCCTTCTGTTTCTAAGGAATACTCAGACTTTCAGCTCCTCCCTGCCTTTCCCCTGGTTTGGAGGAGGAGGAGGGAGGTGTGCTGTGTGCATAATCACAGAGCTCCTTACCCAAACCTCTGAGAAAATATTCACAGAATCCCCAGGTTGGAAGAGACCTTCAAGATCATTGAGTCCAACCCAGCCCCAACACCTCAACTCAACCCTGGCACCCAGTGCCACATCCAGGCTTTGTTAAACACACCCAGGGATGGTGACTGCACCACCTCCCCGGGCAGCCATTCCAGAACTTTATCACCCTTTCTGTAAAAAACTTTTTCCCAATATCCAACCTATATTTCCCTTGGTGGAACTTAAGGCTGTGTCCTCTGGTTCTGTCAGTTCCTGGAGAAAGAGCCCAAGCCCACCTGAGCACAGCCACCTTTCAGGAGCTGTAGAGAGTGATGAGGTCACCCCTCAGTCTCCTTTTCTCCAGGCTGAGCACCCCCAGCTCCCTCAGACATTCCTCACAGGGTTTGTGTTCCCAGCCCCTCTCCAGCCTCGTTGCCTCCTCTGGAGGTGTTCAAACATCTCAACGTCCTTCCCAAACTGAGAGGCCAGAACTGGACACACTGAGCTGCATCTTGGCACTGAAACACTCAAACAGACTCGTAAAGCTCTGACTCTGTTTATTTCTTGATTATAAGGGGGGGAAAAAGGCAAGTGTCAAACATTTCTCCTCCCACTGGTTCCTTGGCTGAGGAGAGGAGCAGCCCACACAGGCCACATCATGTCCCCACCCAGCTGTGCCATCCCTGCCAGGACCCAGCCATGCTGCGTGTGCCCAGACTCATTGCTGACTCTTCTCCCATCACTTCCAGTCTGTTGCAATGATCACCAAAACAGCTTCTCAACAGAAAAGCAATGCCATTGTGGAGCTGATCCCAGCCTATCTCCTTGACTCCTTTTTTACCATGGGCATGAAACCCATTAATATGATGAAAATGACCTCAATTTGCTATTGCTGGTTTATTTAATCCAGCCAGGCTCCTTTCAATGCTCAGCCACCGTCAGCAAAGACAAATTGCCTGTCTGATGTTTAAAGGTTTTGGGATGCAGGACAGCATTGATTTTGTGTGTCTGAAAAGGTGACGCTCCCTGGGCTTGCAGGGAGCGGGGGTTTGGTGACAAAGATCTGCTGCTGCTGCTCCTCCCACTGATCCCGGGTGTGTCGCTGCCACACAGAGCAAGTGGGCACTGTGGAAAACTCAGGGAACAGAGTGGGAAGAGGAGGTGAAGTGATGGGGAGGAAGAAAAGCATCAGGTCCCTGGGCTCTCTGCTGTTGCCCACCTCGCTGCCCACCCTGCAGCTCTGCCGGGGGTGGCTGGGAGCCAGCGTGGCACCGCGGGGCCTCTCTGTGCCCGCTGCTCCTCCAGGCAGCCAAAAAGTCACCACTGACTCCTTCGGGATGCACGGAGCAGATGGAGCACTTTGCCTCTCGCTGGGAAGCGTTATTGCCGGTCCCTGACTCACAGGGATAAGCATTCCTGGTTCCAGGCAGTCATTGAGCCTGGAGAGCAGCCGGGTCCCCGCCGTGCTGGGCTGGCACAACAGCCACCTCCTGCTCTCCCTGCTGGGGCACTTCTGACCTGGACTGTGCCAGGTGGGAAAGTCTCCATCAGTGCCAGGGAGTCACTGGGGCCACCAGCCCCCAGGAGAGCCCAAATTGCCCTCCAGGATTCCCTGTCCCCTCCGTGAGCCCCCCAAGCAGGGGATGAGCACCCCAGCTGCCCCTCCGCAATCACGTGCCTCTAAACCAGGGCAGCCCCACACCTGATACAGCCTACATGCAAAATAAAACTGATTCCTTGTCCCAGCTTCCTCCCACAAATTCCTAGGAATAGCCCTCAAAGGGGAAGCTCCAAAGAAAGGAGCGATTAATTCTCGGTGGCACATTTAAACACCGTTTTTATTACAATTCAGCCTTTCACGCTCTTTGCCCTTTTCCGATTCATTCTTGCTCTTTTGAGGTGGAACGAGGCTGATGTTTTGCAGCTCCTGTTTTCAAGGGGAGTTTTTAACTCCTGGTTTGCTGTTGTGGCTGTGCCAAGGGTGAAAGCCTTTTCCCAGAGGATGCACCTGGGATACTCCTGGGGAGCTGTGGGTGCTCTGCTCTCCCAGCATGGGCAGGATGTGGGTGCAGTGGGATTCAGTGGGGCACACTGGGGTGTAGTGGGGTGCAGAGGGGCTCAGTGGGGTGCAGTGGGGCACAGCCCAGCCTCCAGTCCTCTGGTTCCACCACACAGTGCTCTGTGCCGTGGTGTTTTACAACACACAGCAACAAAACCTGAAATGTACTGGAAATAATTCTACTATCAAATGCATTCAGCTCTGTTTGTTTGCTTTTAAATTAACATTGGGGATGAAATGATTCACTGAACTACAAAGAGATCCCTCGACTTGACAAGAATCGCAGGCAGGATTCCTTCCACTTTCAGTTATCACAGGAAAAAACATTTCAACATCTTGTCTGCTCAGTGCAAGAAAAATAGTTCTGTGCTCTGTGCCTGGGAAACAAGGAGCTTATCAAAACAATCTCCAGCATCAGAGGGACGAGATGGCAGAGCCTCCGGTGAGGCACCTTTTCTCTCACTGTGCACAGCCCTGGAGCTGCTGCGAGGAAGGACAGGGCTCTGAGCAGCTCAGAGCTGCTTTCATGGACTGCTGGTGCCTGTGACAAAGGGGATGGATCCCACAGGAACCAGAGCAGGAGGAGCAGCCACTCTTAAGAGGATGCTCATGGCCAGTGCTGCAGCCTGGACCCAAAGAAATGGGGAAAAGGGAATGTTTGTCAGTGATTTTCCCACAGAGGGAAGGAGGGAAGTGTCCCAGAGATACAGGGAGAGGACAAGCAGCAGGCTCTGTGCCCCCATCACAGAGATGTAGGTCGTTGGAGGTCACTCATCCCTCTGCACCGTTCCCATCCTCTCAGCCTGAGCAAAACAGGATGGATTCAATGATCCTAAGAGGTCTTTTCCAACTTAAATGTTTCTCTGGTTCTAAGAAAAGCTTCTCCCTGCTCCCTGTCTCCTGCCTGGATGAGGATCCTGCCTGTAAGGGCAAGGATCATTCCAGGCTCCTCCAGGAGCCACTTGAGGTAGAGATTAGGAGCCATGACAGAGCAAGCATGGGTGGATAAGCTGGACTAATCAAAGAGCACATAAGCTTGGAGTCATAATTAGACAGGTCTAATGGGGACAGGGGGACAGCAGCCACGACCTTGAAGGTATCAGGGAAGAGGACTGATAAGAAGGAGGCAAAAGGGCTGGGGGCTGCTTTACCTATTCTGAAAAGTGATTTAAACTGCCTTGAACAACTTCATTGCCAAGAAGTTTGGGAGGATGAGCTGACAAAGGCTAGCAGAGATGAGTGCAGTGGGCTGGCAGCAAGGCCAGGCTCTGCACCCTCAGCACCCTCCTCACTCCTCAGGCTGCTCCTGCCACTGGCCAGGGATGAACACTCGGATCCCAAACAGCTCCTGAGAAGTCCCCATCAGCCTGCCAAGGAGCAGGAGCCTCCAACAGCTCCCTTTGCAGGGCTGGCGTGTGTGCAGCAAACGTTTCTGGGTGATTTAGGGCTGGGGAAAGACCTGTAACTCCAGGAAGAGACTGGGAAGGTTCTGCTTCTGGGAGAAGTAGATGGAAAGATGGATGTCAAGGAAATGCTGCGGGAAAGCATCATATAAAAAGTCATAAATTTCCAAATCATATTAGTGAGCAAATTCCTTTAATTTTGGTGCCTTGAGACCAGACACAAAACAAAGAAGCCTAAGAAATTAAACATTTCTCCCCATGGGTTGCCCTTTATGAAGGAAATTCCAGCATCCAGGTCTCCAGCTGTGCAAGGACTTCCAAAAGTTCCCTGGTTTGCCTAAACCTTTTTCACACAACACCAACACTTCTGTGGGTGGGCTTTGGGGGAAAGCCAGAGTTTGGACAGATGCTGAGGCATGTGGAAGTGTAGATTTAAGTTGGGTTTTATTTCTTTTTTAAAAAAGTTTTTTTTAAAATTTCTTTTCAAGCTGGTTTGCTAATTCCAGTTTGAAAGCTTCCGACTTTTCCAGAGCTAACAAGGTCACCTGACAATCAAGCTCCCTGGTTCCATCAAGGCCCTTCCACCCACTTAATGAAAACAAATGCTGTTGGGATGAGGGCCATCCTTCTTTCTGTCTTCTGGGGCCCTGAGAACGGGCTTGCTTGAGGATTCTCTTTATAGATGTTGTGTTAATAAATGAGCCAAGTGATATTCTGGCTGCTCCCAGCTACATCCAATTCCCAAACCATAATGGAGCTGTTCCTGGTCTGGGTCACTAATGCTGATAGTGTCAGCCTCTGTGTCTGGTCCTTGGCACACAAAATTCATGTTCCTCCAAGAAGGTGCAAAGTAAAACCCATCAGAAGCTGTTTCCCACAGCAGGTTTTTAAGGGGCAGGAGAGGGGCTCAGCAGCCAATTAAAGATGGCTAATTGCCTCTTGCCTCCTTGCCCAGGTCCGTGCCCTCAGAAGGAGGGAGCTGACTTTGCCTGGTGGCGGCTGAGCTGCTGGGGGGGCGGCTTAATCCCCTTTTATGAAGTTTGAGATCCCAGCTTTATAGTAAATCCAGCATTTCAGGTGGTGAAATACCACTTCTAAAAGCAGCATTAAACCTCCCCAGACAGGTCATGGCAGGTCCTGACCAGGGAAAAGGCCCAGAGTAGCCAGGCAGCAGGACAGGATGTTTGTGCCACAAGCCAGCCCTGAGGCCGTGCAGGGAGGCAAACATCACCTGAGGGGGATCAGCTGGTTTGCAGCAGGACCTCGGCTGCAGCAGCTTCTATTTCCAGCAGCACCGAGCTTCCCTCACTTCTAAGGGCCTCCTGTCGCCTCAGGCCCCCAGCTGGGTAATAATTACCACTGACTCCATGATTGTAGGAGGCTGATCAAATGCTTTATTATACCATCTTATACTATATTATACTATACTTATTAAGAAACTCAGTAACATTTATAGTTAGTTTGATAAGGCTTTGACCTAATTGGTCAATCAATCCAAACACCATCCAGTGTTTAATTAAGAAATCACCTTTTGGTAAACAAATCTCCATGGCACATTCCACATGTGCACAACAGTAACAAGTGGAGATAAGAATTGTTTTTCATTCTTTTCTCTGATCTTCTCACAGCCTTCCCCGGGAAAATGCCTGGGAAAGTCTGTGGCCAGAGAGCTGCTGCCACAGCCTCCAGCCTGTAGGATGTCTTTTTTTCCCTCAGTATTCAAGTGCTGGCACAGTCTCTGGCTGCTGGCCCTGCGGGTACCAGGGGATGAATGAGGGCAGTTGGAGCACAAGGGAAATAACAGCTTACTTTTATTGTGAGATAAAGAAATGGAGACAAGGCAGGAGTGGAGAAGGGCTTAAATAAAACTGTGCAGCTCAGGCTGGAGGCTGTGGAAAGCAGCAGGGAAGAGGCAGGAGACGCCATGGGCATCTCCAGGCTGGTGAACAGATCCTGCCCATCTGTCTGTCTGTCTGTCTGCCTGTCTGCAGTCTCAGTGCTGCTGGCCAGCACCTCTCAGCCTCTGGCACTGACTCCAGAAGCAAGTGGGCATCCCTCTGGAGGCAAACACAGGGAGCCTGAGACCCCTGCCCTGTCCTCCCCACTGCTTTCCTCCCCTCATTGCTGCTCACCTGGAAAAAAGCTGCAGCTGTGACACCAAAAAAAAAAAAAAAAAAAAAAAAAAAAAAAAAAAAAAGTGTTAAGTGCTTTGTTTGTGGAATAGCCCAAATATGTAGGCATTTCTCCCAAATCCATTTCATTGTTATTCTCCTGGGAGTGTTTCCTTCCTCTCTGTGTTGAAGCCAGCAAGTGCATCCAGCAGCAGCACCTGGGTGGATGAGGGGCAGGAGGACGTGCAGAGGTTTGCCCTGGCTGCTCTGGAGACATCGAGCCAGGCTCCCCAGAGCCCTGCAGAGCGTGGCATGCTGGCTGTCACCTCTCCATCCACACTGCCCCGTGCCTGCAGGGGCAAAGCAGCCCGGGAGCCTCGTGGGATGGTCAGGATGCTGCTGGAACACCCAGAGCCTCGGAGTGCTCTGGGGAGAGCAGCGGGGGACTGAGGAGAAGCTGTGTCCTTCTGCCAGAGGACAGTGACATGCCAAGGGTCATTCCCCCACTGTGAGAGCCAGGCAGGGCCACCCTCGCCTGTGCTGGGAGCTGCAGCACCAGGGTTTTACCCTTGAGCTCTTGTTTTGCTGTTGTTCTCTGGAGCAAGACACCTTCTCTTCCCACAAACAAAGCCATAAATCCTGGAGCAAGCAGGCTTCACAGGGAGAAAAAGTGAAGCAGGGATGACAGCGCCAGGGAGTTGTGTGAGGAGGTAAATTACTTGAAATATTGCTGAAAACTTCCATGCCGTAAATATAGTTCTGATCCCAGCTAATCAATCATCACAATTATTCTATAAATAAGGGAAAGGTTGGCTGTGTGGTAGGGGACTTTTTTCCACAGGCCTCTGGAGCAAATTTGTTAGCATCTTAAAATAAACTATTTGCTCCAGGTAGTTTGTTTGTTCCCTCCAGGACGCATCATCCTCTCATTCATTTTTCATCACCTTTGGATTGGTCATTGGGAATATTTTTGTGCTTTTTTCCTTGCCTGGCTCTTACAAAGGGATTCTGCAGGGAGCAGGTTTAAAACACGTCCAGGCGGGCCTCAGCCCAGAGCTCTCCCCCCCTCAGCTCCTCCCACTGCTCACGCTTAGGAAGCCTCTGTTTAATGTCTTTTCCACAGGGCTATAAACTCACAACAGGCCATTTTTTCCCTTTTATAGATCAGCATTACTAATTTATTGGCAGTTTACTATTTGGAAATGTTCTCATATAAATTAATGGGAAGGTGATATTACACCTGAGTCCCTGGGGGAGGAGAAAGCCAAACAAACACACGGTCCCGGTGCTGAAGGAATGGCAGCATGTTAAATCACCCCTTTGCTCTGCAGAGCCTGTCGTTCCAAGGGCAGAGCTTGGGCTCTGGCTCTCCCAGGGCTCCCACAGAGCCCATCCTGAGGAGCCAGCCCAGTTCCAGGGTGCACAGGTTGGCATTCTGGGCTCTCCACATAATCTGCTTCTCCCCAGCTCCCAGGACCACCTGATCTTCCTCCCTAACTGTGCTTTCCACAGTGCTTTCCAGGTGTGCAGGCATTCCCAGCCTCTTCACCAGGGATTTAATTACACGCCAGAGGAAGAAGTCCCCGGCTCAGACAGCTCCAGTCGCTGTGAAACGGCAGCATCCAGTGCAATTGTGTCAGTGAAATGGGATAAAACCAGCTAAACCCAGACAAATCGGTACTGGGGAGAGGATGAGGAGCCACAGTACGTGGGAAGGGGAGGAGGAGGATTTTTTTCCAGAAGCACAAGCCATTATTAAAGACTGTCCTCCAACTCATGCACTTCAGGAGCAAAAATTGAACTTTTCTGCCCCAATAACATATCTCCTGCTTGATAGAAGGGTTCCCAGTCCCAGGTGCATCCCACTGCAAGCTTAGAGCTGGAGAAGGGCTGAGCTCTGTGGCTGCTGGGGTGTCCTGCAGCATCCCACACACAGGGCAGGATGCAAAGCCACTCAGCTGGAGGGGAGCACCGTGTTCATTGACACACTCCTTTTATTTTATCAAACTATTGCTATTTACGAGGGAAGCTTATTGAGTTAAACCACTTCTCCTGCAGTAATATAAAAATGCTGTGGCTCGGGAATGCTGACAGGCAGGAGAGCCAGGCTCACTTTTCTTGCTGAGCAGATGAGGAACACAAATGATTATTTTGTATAGCTTTAAGAAAGAGACCTTCTTGTAATATACCTGCTGTGCATTGATAAATAGCACCAGCGGATAATAAGGGCCTTGGGCAAGGAGCAAGGAAGAAAAAAGGCTTTCCAGCTTGTGAACACAAATGCTTTAAATGTGAACTAAATTGGCCTGATCATTCCTCAGATTTGCAGAATTAAACCGTGCCCAATTGTCAACATCACTGAGATTGATGAGACAAATACAGCCAAAGCAAAGGGAGTCTGTAACAGCCCTGCTAGAGACACTTGCAGGGTTTAAGAGCCACACACTGTTCATGAAACCCAGCGCTATAATTTCATCTCCCTCCGAGCCACCTCCCAGCAATGGGGAGCTGGGAAAGTTCATCAAACAGGAATGCAGGATGAGGACACTGCTGCTGGAGTTGGAGATAAGCCAAGCTCAGTGTCAGACCTCTGCTCTTGTCAGACCTCTTGGCATGGGAACTGCAAGGCTCAGCCTGTGAGTACTGTGCACCCCATCGAGGTGTAACCCCAAAATTCAGCGCAGATAAGGGTCCTAGGAAGCAGAATAGGTTTCTTTACTTCACCCTCTGTAGCACACCAGGATGGGATTAGCTTCCCTTTCCCGTGAGGAGCCTGTGAGGGCTCCTCTCCTTCACAGGGCAAAGGAGACCTTTGGTTCAGCCTCACTTCTCCGGGTTGTTAACGTCTCCCAGCTGACAGAGAAGGAGAGACGCCTCGCTTCAGCTGCACAGCTCAGTGGCAAACCTGGGGAAACCATGGCAATGCTGAGGCCAGTGTCACCCTTCTAACGATGCCAAGGATTTCTCAGCAGAGGTAGCAAAGGCAGGTACCTCTCCTGCTGGTGAAAACACTGTCCCCAGGCTCCTGCAAGTGCTGTTTCTTAGGCATCTGCTTTTGACCCCAGCCAGTGCTCCTGGTCTCTCCATCCCCTGTCTCATCCTCCTGGGCTCTCCAGACTCTGCTTGGCCACCTGGGCTCTCAGCTCCCTGCCTGACAACCCTGGCTCTGCAGTCCATATGCCAGAGATGAATCCAACACTGCCCGTTCCTCCATCAAACCAAAAGGTAGCTGAGGACAACGCTCAGGGTGGGCAGCTGGATTCCTGCTGCCTGTGCTGAGGATGATTAAGATGCTCACTCATCTGTCCTCAGGGTCCTGCTTCACTCAGGGCTTTGCAGCCTGGCCAGGGAAGCCAGTGAGTGACAGATGATTGATTTGAGCTCATTCCTATCAGCCCTCACTCCTATCAGCCCTCGCTCCTATCATCCATGCTGGAAGAGTGGCAGAGCCAGAGCAGTTTCATCAACACAGTCCTGGACCTGCCCTCAGGATTCTTGTACCTGGAGCTATCTCACACGAGGAGCGTGTCCCCATCCCACCCCACACACAGGCATGCTGAGCATCATGGCATCCCACACCAGCCTCAGCTCAACCAGGGGCTCATAAATTTCTTAAGCCAGAGCTGGAAATAAGAGGTGTAGGAGAACCTCAGGGCTGCTCCTGAATACCAAGAAGAAGAAGAAGAAGCACTGAGCTCCCTGCTCAGCTCCAAGGACAAAGCGTTCCCCAGCTCCATCCCCATCCAGTCCGCAGTGGCCTCTGGGTGGCTCCGAAGGGACCTGCAGGCACTCAAGGGTGAGGACCAGAACCTGAGCAAACTCTGGGGCTGTCAGGGATGGAGATTTTGGGGCTTTGGCTCACTCTGGGGCTGGAGGAGGGGTATGGAGGGGGCAGGCATGTTCCCTGCTTTCATTAAGATCCGAGGCTTTAGCGCAGTTCTGCTGCCGGGCTGCTAAGTCAGGGCTTCACGCTTTCTAATTTTTTCTTTTGTCTTGCATACACACACGAGACAGATTTTGCTTCCACAAGGGATATTTATAGGACATATGTTGGAGCTTGAAGAAGCTGATTAGCGATGTTTAGCTTGAAAACGGAAGAAACTGCATGAGAGCAGCCTGGCCAGACAAATACTACAGAAGATGTGAGCTTTGGGGAGCAGCTCTGCGAGAGACTGAAATGTTGAAGGTTATTGCCTCAAACAATGCACCATTTTCAAAGCATCAGGTGCCAGGTTTGCAGCCCACAGCTGAAGGGAAGAAGGGAAGGTTTTGGGGGTGTGGTAGCTAAATTTCTGATTTCATCAGAGCAGCCCAGGTTCAGAGGGGGTGACGGTGACCACGCCAAACCAACCTTTGCTTGGCAACAAGCTGGCTTTGGAGCCAGATAAAGGAAAAGGCTGTTAAGAAGCAGATCCTATGAGGTGGGATAATGTTTTTTGTCAGGGCAGTGTCCTCCCTTGCACAACCAGCTCAGGTGTAGAACTCTGCCTCCCCGGGGAAGGAATCAGGACATTGACACATAGGCCTGAAGATTTTCATCCCTGCTGAGGGGGCTTGAGAAGCAGCTGTCGTGTCTTAAAAAGGGTAATAAATCATCAAAGTCCCTGCAGACTCATTCCTGGGGCCTTCCACCAGAGGACTGCACAAGACCCACAGTGTTGCAACACTCAGTGTGAAACTTCCATCAGGAGAGGCACCTGGGCATTCCCACCTGAACCTGAGCCTGTATTAACACATTGAACTCTGGGATTTGTGGGCTTTCCCCACCCCCAACAGATCAAGACTGAGACCATCACTTGGAACAACAGACATCTAAATTGCAACAATCAAGTCTTGTCACTGAGTGCTGAGATCTTTCTGCTACCTACTTTTATCCCTGTTTTCTCTTTCTTTTCCTTATATATTTTCTTAAGTGATATCTTTATACTTTTATATTGCTATATTTTTATTAATAATAACCAAAATGCTTTGACATCCCCTTTCCATTGCAACCAAATTGTTTTAAAATAAATCTCTCATACATATATACAGATAAAAGCACTGGTCATTTAGTGTCATTTCACTCTGATTTGCCCCAAGGAGCCTCAGTTACCCCATTTTCAGCTCCCTCCCTCCCTCAGGGGGCCCCAGGACTGTCTGAGACCACTGGGCTCCTGGAGCTGGGGATGTGAGGTGGGCTCTGCCTCCCCTCCCTGGGGAAGGACTCTGGGGACACAGGCAGCACACCTCCCTGGAAAAGTGAGCTGTGGCTGCAAGGCTGGCTGGCACCTCCAGGCAGGCAGACCCCACAGCTGGGAGGCTCTGGGGGTTTGGATCACTCTTCTGGGCTTGCAGAATGGGCCCAGGAAATCCCATCCAGCTTTTCCCCATCTCAGCCCTCCCCTCCAACTCTCCTGCCTTATGATTCTCTTTCTGTGGGTCCAGCCTGCCAGGTTGGAGCTGTGCCTTGCTAGACAATCTGGTTTAGACCATTTGAGGAGTTTGGGGCTGTGGGGCATGCTTTCTGAAGGGAATGCAAGTCTCAAGAGAGCTGCTCACTGTATACAATCCCTGGGGTGCTTTCCAGAATCCTATTCCCTGTCAGCTCTGGTCTGAAAAACGAAAGGACGATACTACAAGGAGGCAGAAATTGCATTATGCTCCTCTGTGCTTCACAAGCTCCAAGTAACACTTCTGCTTCTCCCGTATGAAAAGGAAAATGGGTAATGACAACCTACTTCTACTGAAGAGACAATTTTCACTCCTCCTTGGCAAGTGTAGCTGGGACAGTGTCTTTCTCTCCACTCAGAGGCAAATTAACAGATTTTGCCTCAGAACACGGTGGATGAAGTGCAGCTGGCAGCGTTCCCCTGCTGCAGTTCACAGCACCCTTGGGGTGCCCACACCTGGCCCAGCTCACGGTGGGTGGGTGGGTGAACACACAGGGGCTGTTATGGACAACCTGGGAAGTGCAGACCCAATTGCAGGGAAAAAAAAAAAAAACTCTTTTCTCCCCAAACACAGGTCTGCCTGAGCATCTGTGCAGCACATCACAGCAGCCAGCCCCAGCCAGCGCCTGCAGCTTTGCACCAGCATCAGGAACTTTACTCTCTCTGAGCGATGACTCTGAGAAGAACAAGTTAGACAAATGAATTCGCTAATGACTTCCTTCCCTCCTACTTAAATGGGGGATAATTCATGGTTCCTGCTCCCGCAGCGGGGCTGCTCCATCGCCTGCCCGTGGCAGGCGGCCCCGGCAGCAGCGCTGCTGAGAAGATGAGTGAGACAAAGGGGGCCAAGATTGCCGAGTGGCACCGCCCGCCTTTTCAAACACCACGAAAAACGCTGTGCTGGCTGCTTTAGGGAGGCACAGAGTGAGTGCTGCACGTGTCGCTGGGCCGGTGACAGGCAGGCTCTCCGGAGGGCAGCAAGGATGCACACACTCTTGCCAGGTATCTCATCCCCCGTGAGGTTTCTGCTCCAAGCATCCCAAACTAGCCCTGAACCCAAATAATTGCCTGCATAGAAAAGCTTTGCCTGCACACCTGCTTTGGGACTGTCAAAAACCTCATCTCTCCTTTGATCTCTTCTGTTTCTGGAAGCTTCTGGCTGGTGATGATGCAATGTGGAATTGAGGCCAGAAGCTTGAAAAGAGGTTCAGGGCCAGAGGAAGGCTGATGATGAGGGCATGGGGCCTTTCCATGCTTGCAGTCACTTGCCAGACTGAGGTGTATAGATTATAACAGATACTTATAGCAAAAAATTCAGAAGCTCAACCATCCCCAGCATGGTCCCCCCTGCAATTGCCCACTAGCTCCACACACTTGGCACAAATGGGGAAATAATATTTTTTTAAGTGGGCCTGAGTTAAGAGGATTTGTTTGAGATACAAGATAGCTCCCATTAACGTTTGCTTGTTTGGGTTTATTTAAGCCTTAATTGAGTGTCTTTTACTTAACTGCGTTCCAGTATCTCTCTCAGCCTCTTAAGAGACAATCACACGCTCTTCCCTTCTTCTCTCTCAAGATCTTTCATGTTAGTGAGCTGGGTTTAATGGCTTATAAAGTCCATGGGCTTACAATAAAGCTGAGCTTTCTTTCAAGTCCCCGCACATGCAGCCCCCAGGAAGGTGTGCCCAGGTGAACCCCGGGTTCTGTTACCTCTCTGTGGCAAAGCTGCCTTAATCAGCAGCTGTGAGCATTGTGATCATGGGATTTTTGTCATGAACACCCTGGGGATCGAGGTTCCTTCCCTCCCTGAGGCAGATTTGACAGAGCCACAGCCAGTTTGTAACTGGCCTCGCTCCAGGAGGTGAGGAGGGGACAGTCGGCTTTGTGGCACCACCGAAGGTGAGGTTGAGTGGTGGCTGTGAGGGAACCAAGCCCTAACCACCCCAACAAGTGAGGATCGTGCTTAGTGAAAACCAAGCACAGCCTGGCCATCATTTAGGTACTTTTGTAGCCTTGGTTCTGTCTGGGCTGGGATGGGAGATGTCTGTTCCCCAGGCAGCTGCCACCTCCCAGCATAAGCTGGTCCACAGTTCAGCCCCCGGCATTTCATCCTTCCCACATGAGGTTCCTTCTGACCTGAGCCCAGCTCCCAGGAAGGAACGTGGGGATTTGGATGCTGAACTACAGCACCTCTAGCAGCAGCTGGAGCCGATCCAGCAGGAGCACACGCGAGCAGCAGGGGCTGGCAAGGTGTCCAAGGGACAGTGCTGACCTTCCATCCAGCTGCCCTGCTCACAGCAGGCTTCTCTCTGAGGAAGTTTCTCTGGAGGCAGAAAAGAAACCCGGTGAGTCAGAAAGGCAGCAGAGACTCATCTCTACACAAGCCTTGCTCTCTGCTGTGACTGTTCAGAGCCGAGCAAGCCGTGGTCACTGGTGTGCCCCTTCCTTGCAGGTGGTTTGTCCCTGTGAAGGGACACCCTGGCAGTGCTGGCTCTGTGCACCACGGTTCTGCTCCTCACTCGTAGCCAGGAGCAGCTTTGAAGAATCTACCTCCAAATGCATACAAAAACTTATTTTATTGCAGCAGCTGAACAGAAAAGCAGCTCGGCTTTTGAGAGACACACTTTTCTTACAGTACACCAGGAATAATGTCGCTCCTTACTGGCAGCACCCCCGGAAAGAGAGAAAACGCATCAGGCTCTGATGAAACACCTCCCAAAATAACCAGCGCCTCTCCCCGCACGCTCCCCTTTGTGCTCGGCTGTCTTTGGGCGAGCACGGAGCACGAAAGGCACTTCCAGCCCAAGGGAATTCAGTGGTGGCTGCATATCTCTCGGTGCGGGGGCCCGAGGCGGCGGTGGCGGATCCACGCTCCCGCTGGCCCGACATTGTACCTGCGGGCCAGCTGTGCAGATCGGGATGGAAACTCTCCCAGGGTTGGCTCGGGAGCGGGATGCCCGCTCCGGGAGCAGGATGCCCGCTCGGCCGGCTGGTGGAGCCCGCTGCAGAAACAGCCGGGCCCGCTCCAGCGGGCAGCGGGCCGGGGCTCCCCGGGGCTGCCGAACTGCGGGGGACCCCTCGCCCTGCCCGCAAAGCACGGACTGAACCCGCACTCCCCTGCTGCCCGCTGGGCGGGGACGGGCTGTACGGGACACCGCGGTCCCGGGGTGCGGAGCTGCTGGGCCAGTGCCCAGCGGCGGAGCCGGGGCTTCGCTCCCCGGGGCCGCCGGCGAGCGGCTGCTCGCGGGGTCCGGGGAAAGAAGCTCTCCAGCCGGGAAAGCGGCTGCCGGAGTCGGCGTCCCGAGGAGGGACGGGCCGTTCCCCGGCGGGGTCCTGGCACTGCCCGGCGATCCCCAACGGAGACGGAGTCGCAACCGGGTCTGGGTGCAGGTGCCGAGCCGGGTCCACCCCCGCTCGGCCGCGGCGCGGAGGGGCCGCGCTCCGCCCCCGCCTCCGCCCCGCGCAACTTCCCCGCGCCGCGGCCCCCCGCCCCCGCCCCGCGGGTGCGCGCAGAGACGCGCGCGCGCCCAGCCCCGCCGCGCCGAGCCGAGCCGAGCCGAGCCGAGCCGAGCCCCGGTGAACCGCACCGCGCCGCGCCGAGCCGCACCGAGCCGCGCATGGGGCGCGCAGCCTCCGCGGGCGCGCAGCTGCCCCGCCGGCGCTGAGGGGCCGGAGCACCGGAGCACAGTCCCCCGTCCTCGCCGCCGCCGCCGGGCATGCCCGCCCCGCCGGCCGCCGCCTGCCCCGCCGCTGAGCGCCGCCGCGGGCGCGGGGCGGCGCGCCCGGATGGAGCGCTGAGGCGCTGAGCCCCGCCGGGCCGGGCCGGGCCGGGCCGAGACGTGACGATGTGGATGCGACGGCTCCCGGGAAGCAGGTAGGACCGGGGAGCGATGGCCCCGCGGGCCAGCGCTTAGGGCATCCCGCCGCCGGGAGCGCTCGGGGAGCGGCGGAGTTAAACCATGAACTTGGAGTGGGGAGAGGGCTGGGGAGCGGAGCGGGGTGCGGGATGAAGAGCGGTGTGTGAAGCGGAGCGGGAAGCGCTCGGTGCAGCCGGCGGCTGCCGGCGCCCGGGGAGGCGGCCGGTCCGCGCTCCGCGCGGTGCCGGGCTCCCCCCACCCGGTTCCCCCGCCCCGCTCGCCCGCCCTGCCCAGGAGATGAATCCGCGGTCAGCGTCCCCTCGCCGGCTGCTCAGTCTCCCCTGGCCGCCCCGGCGGGGGCCGCTTAGGGGAAGGGGCTGGGGGGGCATCCGGGGTGCGGGCAGATGGATGGATGGACGGATAGATGGATGGATGGACGGATAAATGGATGGATGTGTTTGGGAGATTAATCGAGAATTGCAAAGCAGAGGAGACGGAGGCAAAGTGTTACGTAACACATTTTCATTACCGCTGCGAAGTCATCTGAGCCGAAATCTTGTTATTTCCATGGTGCTGTGGCTGGAAAGCCCTGGCCCCAGCCCCTGCCTGTGTGCGGCCCCGGAGCCCCAGTAGTACCTGGGTTTTGGTGGTTTAAGCCCATCTCAGTGGAATCGAGTGAAAGCAGCAGCGGGTTAAACAAGTGAGACCCTAAGGAAAAGTGAAATGCACGATCTGTTTTGTTCTCCACAACCCGGTTTTGTATTTGGAAAGCCCTGGGATTTAGTGGTTGTGTTGGGCAGGGGTCAAACTCCAAACGTGCCTCCACCGAGCAGGACGGTGGATGCGGCACATCACCTGCTGCTGGGGAGAGGGGTCGCAAGGCGAGGAGTCCCGAGCGGCCGCCCCACTCCCGCAGCTCGCAGCGGGGCCTGTGGCTGCTCCCTGGGGAGCAGGACTGTGTGGGCAGGGGAGCTGCGGGGTGAGCGGATGGTGGGTGTAGCCCCCACCGCCAGCCCTACCCCACGCAGCACCTCGGGGAGCCCATCAGCCCGCGCCGCCCCCCGCGCCCCCGCGCTCTGGCAGAACATGGCTGCAGCTTGGGGGCACGGAGGGAGGCAGGCAGGGGCCCCCGAATCCACGGAGAGAGAGTGGTGATGCGAGAAGCCTTTGTCCGCCACCCGTGGGAATTGCTGGAGGCTTTGTCCCTCTGTCCGGGCTGTGGTTGGAGTCCTGGAGGGTGAAACCTGAACTGAGGTTTTGTCTGTGCTGAGCAGCTGGGGGAGGCCCTTGGCCTCTCTTTTACACTCCCGTGCCGCGCCGCATATTCCAGAGGCACGTGGTGAGCTGGCTTCCAATGCCCCCCTTCTTTGTCCCGTGCCTCTGGCTGGTGCACCCCGACAGCCCGGGCACACGAGCACCTTCACGCTGCCGCTGGAGATGTCTGTCCATCCGTCAGCCGAGGATGCGCTGCTGTGTGTGGGAAGGACAGAGTCTGTGGTGATGTAGTGACCTTAGGAATTCCTCCCGGCGAAAGCACCCCAGGGTTTTCTCAGGGTGCCACGCGTTTGGATTTATTTCGTGTCAGGTGAAAGCCCAGTGGAGCTGGAGGGCCGTTTCCCAAGGCTGGCGCGGCAGAAGGCTGTAATCCTGGGAACGGAGGACGCCCTCTGCTTTGTTATTTTTGAGGAGAGTTTAGCAATGGAAACAGGAGCCCTCTGCTTGCTTCCCTCCTCGATTCATTCGCCTTACGAATTTCTGTGCTGTGCATCCTGGATCCCCAGCACCACGCTGTCCTTTCTGCCACCTCATCAGCTTCCAGTCCCTCCGTGTTTTATTTTTAATAAGAGATAACTTTACTGCTAACCTTGCCTGCTGCTCTCCCTTCTCTCTTACTCTAATTGCTTCTGGCTTTATTTCTGACATTTCCCATGTCATTTCTCCTCATTTTCTCGACGACTACTAGAAAAATAGCTTCAGGAGAAACAGTGGAGCTTTGCAGCGCCCGTTTCACCCCACGCAGCCTGTGCCTGGAGCGGCTGCCTGCGGCGGGGAGATGGTACCGTGCTGCTCCTTTCAAGTCGGATCCCTTTTGCCCGGGGCAGTGGCATTTCCTGACCTCGCGGTGAGCTGCGCTCCTCTGCCGGGCAGGGCAGGACCTGTGCAACTGCATTCTCAGAATTATTCGGTTCCTGTGAAGGGGAGCTGCCGCTCCCCGGTTCGGAGCGGGGCTGAGCGAGCAGCGCTGCCCTGAAAGCCCCTGCGAGGTCCCAGCGATGCTCCAGCCCCGTTCTGCTCTTGGCAGGTGTGGGTGTTGCGGGGCGAAATCTGTTCTTTTGGGAGGTGGCAGTGGCTCTGTCACTCCCCGAGTGTGCACAGACATACGTGTGCGTGCACACGCCTGCGTCAGTGCCTGCGCCCGCCTGCGAGGGCACGGCAGCTTCCTGCAGCGTGCCAGGCTTCCAGCGCTGCCGAGGACTTCCCCTCCATAGCTATGAATATAATGTTTTAAACAATATGCCACGGTTTTTACAGCATTGAGCTCTGGAGTGATTTGCAGTAGGAGTAAAACCACCGTTTGCAATTTCTCGGCGATTGTATAAAACAACTCATTAAAAGCATACATCCTTGCATATTGGCTCCGTGGAAACTTTATGGGCCTTGTACTTACTGCCAAAGCAAACATTTTCCATGAATTTCACTCATCAGGTTCACACTGTCAAATGTAGATTCAGCCGCTCGTCAAAGATGCAAGCCTTGCAGTCTGGGAAGTAATGAGAGCAGTAAGCAGTGGGAGTTAATGGCCTCCACTGAGGAGTCCTTACTCATCCTGCATCCACACAGGGGCTGAGCTTGCTGCTCCCGGGTGGATTGATTGCCACAGAAATTCATCTGGTGTCACTGGCTATGATACTTAACAGGCACAATAATGCTTGAATAAACTGCACTTTTATGCAGCAGTTTGTACCTCCATGCTGGCAGCAATTTCCCAGATGAGGTGAGGGGAGCGGCGCAGGGCTTGGGCAGCCACTTCCCAGAGCGTGAATAATTGTTCTAATTACACCGGAGCCACCGCCTTGTCGTTGTGGTGTCCCCAATGGGGTGGCAGGTGGGAGTTGTGGTGCTGTCGCTTGCCCGGGATGCCTGGGGGCTGCCCCGTGTGGCAGCTGCTGTGCCAGCCTTCGGCAGGCGGGACACGGGACAGGCAAGCTGCCGGCCCAGCTGCTCCCGGGGCCGGAGCACCACGGCTTGGCTCTGCCGTACATAGTGGTCATCTGCTGGAAAGGAGTTGCTAATGTTCCTTCAGAGCCCAGCCTGTAACAGGGAAGGGCAGCCAGGCAGAGGACAGATCTCCAACTGTGTTCCCACCTTCCCTCACCCAACCTGATCCTCAGGCTGTCCCAGCATGCCTTGTTTACCTCAGTGTCCATAGGTATGGATGGATACGGGGCAGCGGTGAGCGCTGCAGGTGGCTCCCAAGGGCAGCTCCACAGGGTGTGAATAAGGCACGGAACTTCCAGCAGGTCTGAGGTTTATTATGAAAATGTATGCATGCCTCAGCTTTTGAATATAGCTAATGGGAGAAGGGCTGGGAGGAAAGATTACCAAGATTATTGGAAGCTCAGTGTGCTGAGCAGGAGGAGCAGGAGCTGCTCTGCTCTGGGTTGTGGTGCCTGTTGTTCTCCTTGAGGGCTGGTGGTGACCAAGTAGGCAACAGCGGTTCAAGCCCAACAGAGTATGGGTTTGATAGCAATACTCTTCTACCAGGGTAATTCCCGGAGGCTGAGTGTGTTGGGTGGGATCAGTGGATGGTGTGACATTGTTGGTGCTTTCACCCCCTCCTTTAAACAAAGAGGTTTTACTTCTGTTCTGCCTTCCATCTTTCCTCCCTTCCATCTTCCTTCCCTCCCTCCCTCCCTCCCTCCCTCCCTCCCACGCTGGGTGGTGCTGCTGGGAGGGGGTTCTTGGCTTAGGCCAGCATCCCAGCAGTCACCGTGGGTTATGCAGGGCTGTTCCCAAACCTGCTGCTTGGCCCTTCCTTGCCTTGGCTCACTGTTTTCATCAGAGTGATTTTTTTTTCACTAAAAGAATGTTAAACTTTGGACCTGAAGTGACTCCTTAAAAATGGAATTTGAGTCGATATGAATATTTCTTGTGACTCTTCTTACTGGGACTTGCACCTACAGACTTTGATAGCTTATATAATTTCCTGTGATGGAGATGTACTTCATCTAATTTCACTTGGAAATGCATTGATTAAATCAGAACTGCTGAGAGATTTAAACTGAGTCTCAGTGGCCTGAACTTAACTGTGGGAGGTTTACCTGCCTTCATCCTTCAACATTAATTTGGTTTTATGAGGATTCGTTGTGAAATGAGGTTTTGTCTGCTGCTGAATCTCTTCTGCTTTCTGAGTTTATCAGTTGCTTTCTCTGGCCTCAGCGGCTCTGCAAGGCGAAGCTGCACTAAAGCCTCCATTCAGTGCAGCGCTGAGCTCCTTCACTGGGGACACGGTGGGGACCGATGGGCATTTTGGCTCCATCGCCCCCCAGTGCTCCTTAAACTCTGCCCAAGGTGGAGGCAAAGCGCCCACACTGCCTGTGGTGTGGTGGCAGGGCTGGGTGCTGTGCAGTGGGTGCTCACATGGGGCCAGGGATGTTGGGTGTGATGTTCAGGGAGCAGGGTGGAGATGTGCCCCAAGTGCAGCTGTGTGGGAGTGCCCTCCCAGCAGTGCTGAGTGATTTGGCATTTACGGTCCCAAGCAACACCGAGAAAAGGAGGAACAACCCAGCTTGGCTGGAGGTGGATGAGCAGCTCCATGGAGATGAGCAGGGGTGGGGTCAGCAGGCGCTGGGTGCCTGGGGCAGGGGGCCAAACACCCACCTGGACTCGCCTGAGGACTTATAAAAATAAATAAAGCCAGTCATTCACAAAGTGCTCATTTCCAACTCCAATCTGCAAAATGTCTCCTTGTGACTTGGAAATGATGTGTAGGCAGGAGATACGCTTTGACATGCGACGATTTTTGTTGAAGTTTGCTCTGAAGGTCTTTCTCAGCAGCTCCGCTTTCCTGGCAGTGCTGGAGCATCCCAGGGGCACTGTGTCCTCTCTGCCAATGGCTGCTGTGTCCCCACCAGCCAGAGCCATTGGGAGCAGAAGCTGTTCCCTGGCAAAGCATCTCTGTGGGTATGGAAAGGACTCTTGAGCTCCTGCTGCAGAAGCTGGCAGGGAGGAGAAGCAGCGCCTTGGCTGCGGAGCTGCTCCGGACCCTGGCTGAAGCATCCATGGGATGAGGCTTAGCTGTGGCGAGGCAGGAGCGGTGAAGCTTTGCTGGCCTGGCTGTGATGCCAGCACTTCCAGCTCCACTGAGTTCCAAATAAAGGCTGAGCAGAAGCTGCTTCAAAAACAACACATAGCCTGGGAGAGGCGAGGTGCTTCCTTCAAGAGGCAAGTCTGGATGATGAGGTGGAAAAACTGGAGCTCACCAGAGGGCACGTGCTCTAGCACAAGAGAATGATGGAGATGGGAATGTGCTGGCACAGAGGCGACCGTGTGCCGCAGGACAACGGCAGCACAGCACACACCGTGTGAGGGACCGTGCTGTGCCTCACAGGAGAGCGGATTTGTGGCTTTCAGCTACAGCTCGGCGGGAATCGATGGCTTCTGTCCATGAGGGTTTTGGCTGTGCCTCCTGCAGCATCCTGGGATGGTCAGGAGAAACTCCAGCTGTGTTTTACAGCCGTATAAATGGGGAATGTGGCTGTGTGATACCAGCTGAGGAGCTGTGTAGAGCTGCTGTGCTCAGCGTGGCAAGGCTGGGGACTCGCTGCTCAGCAGCAGCGTTCGAGGCGCCGGTGAGAGCAAATGCCGCTAATTGATGTTGCCACTTGACTGCACGCCATTCAGGTTGAAGATGTGACAAGGTCGGGGGCAGCCCAGGTTGTCCCCTCTGGGAATTGCCTGCCTAGCAAGCACAAGCACACGTGGCTTCCTCAGGGACGCGTTCCGTAATTGCCTGAGTCCCGTGCGTGACCCCGGCCCTGCTCCCGGAGCCTGCGATAGCATCTCCGCTCCCTTTGCAGGACTCGAGTAATGAAGCATCAGTTAATTGACATGGACGAGGACATCCACTTAAGGACCCACCGGAACGTGGGTGATGAATGCCAGGAGATGAAGCCGCACATCCCGCCGGGAGCGTGGTTGGCTCTGCCTCTTTCTGGCCAGAGCCAAAGCTTGGCTGAGTCTGCAGCAGCGGGGCGTTACGTAGGGAAAGTGTGACCGTTCCAGATGCCGGCAAGTGTTATTTTAGAAAGAACTCCAAAAATGAATCAACCTTTTTTCTACAAGTATCTGTCATTCATGGGTTTTCTTATGAAGTTTTTCATGGAAAGGATAAGGATGAGTTATTCATCTTCTTGTTTCTTGTCCTTGTAAAAGGCTCTACTTTAGCATCATCTGACGTGACACACTCAGGACTTACTCTGGGTTCCTGTCAAAGTGACATATTCTCTGGCAAAATCAATTTTGCTAATTTTGATGGATGAGGATGGAAGTAAGGCTGCTGGCACAGGTGCCTTTGAAGGAAGTTGAGATACTAAGGGATACAGGAGGTCATCCCCTGCTGCCAACCCATTGGAGATAATGCTGCAAAAGTTTAATCTCTCTTGCAAAGGGGATTATTGTTTTTTTTTTAATGAGATGCAGAGCACATGATCCCTGACACACTGGCAGCTGGGCTTTGAGGGGCTGTGCCCCCCAATGGCATAGTGTTCTTGAGGTGCTGGAGGAAAATTCTCATTGTCACTTTGGTCCATCAGGATTTTGCCATGGCTGCAGTGGGAGAGCCTGTGAGCTGCCTGGTTGCTGTGTGTACAGTCAGATGGCCATGGCAGGGAGAATGGCTCTTCTCCGTGGAAAAGAAATTGCTTGGTGCTAAAAGGGATTTAGAACTTTCTGTGACAGGATCAAGAGTCTTTGCCCCGCAGTTCATTCCTGCTGCCTTTGCTTTCTATTTTAGCTTGGCTTTTTCATCATCTTTTTGGGCTGTTCTTTCTCCATGCTGCGTGTCACGCTGACCCTTCTCTGGCAGCGGGATGTCCCTGTGGTGGGGCTGGGCAGAGCCAGTGCTGCCTCAGGAGCCAGGGAGGCCGGGAGCTCCCCAGGACCACCAGCCAGAGCCTTGGCTGGGCAATGCAGTGCCCTGCACTGAGCTCCCAGCTCCTGGGCCCTGGCTTTCTCTAGGCTTCCCTACTGATGTTTCACACCTTCAAAGAGAGCTCTGCTGCTCCATTTTTTTTCTATTGTATTTCTTGCTCCATAAAAGCCATCTGTTCCTCTTTCTGCTTTCAGAGTCTTCATTCCTCTCATCTTCTCCATTTCTGTTAGAGTTTATGGAGCTTTTGAAATTATTGACGTGTTCCCTGTGTTCATTCTTGAGGATGACTGCTGAGATTTCCAGGCAGGCTGTGCATCTCTGGGCTGCCGGGGACTTCCCAGAGAAAGACAGGTTTGGATCTTAGTCACTGCAGGGCGAATTGAGAGCAGCTCCACCCGGAGACTGTGGTGCTGGAGGGAAGACCTGAGTTAGTTGGACTTCCCTGTGTGGACATCCAGCCTCTGCCATGGGGAAGGGTTGGCTGGGCCCTGTGCTGGTCATCCAGATGCTTCCAGCAGGTCAACGCTTGTCTTTGCTCCTGGGAAAGTGGAGCACTTTGTGAGGTCATCATTAAAAATCCCATTATGAGGTATTTTCTCCCTGGATGTGTTCCATGGTTGGAGGCGTTTCCCGTTGATACGGATACCACAGCGGGCTCTGATGCACAGCTCCCGCAAAGACACATTGTGTTACAAAGGCACCACAGACCTCTTTTAATTGTTTTGTTTTAAAGCTTGTTAAGCTGCTACTTTAGATGTATTGAGCCAACTTATTTTTTTTTTAGATCAAAGCATTTCCTGCTTTCATTGTAATGACATGCTTGAGCACATTCATTTAGAAAATACGATCAGCGCTGGGTTATTTATCTGGAAAGTGCTGGGGTTAAAGGACAGCATAAGCCGTAGATTTGTGCCATGGTTTTCCTCGCTGTAGGTCCTTCAGAGCTAAGGGCTGGGTTGACTCAGTTACTATCTCTTGGAATCACCTTGTGGGTATGTATTCAGAGGAACAAAACCCCTCATAAGGCTCCAGCTCCAGTCTGGGATCTGGCAGGACTATTGCCATCCTGGTGGGAAGAGCCTTGCTTCTGCCATGCCACGCCATGCCATCCCATTCCATCTCATCCCATCCTATCCAACAGCACCAGGCATTGCATCCTGCTTGGACACGCCAATGCTGTCCTTTTATCCAAGGGGGAGGCCTGATCATGCAGCAGTTGATCGTACAGGAGGCAGATGTGTGGCAATGGAAGAAAATTCATGAGCAAAGCAGGGAAAGGAGAAATTCCTTGGATGGCGGCTGAGGGGAAGTGCACTGTCCTGCCTGTGCCTGTGTCCACAGCAGGGAGCCACTCAGCTCAGCTGCTGGCCTTATTTATTGTGGGCAGCATTAACTAACACCAGGGATGATCTCTAAGCTCTGGTTTTAATGTGCTTCTATCTATGTATGTGGCAGTCCTGTTCCCTCAGCAGCCTGATTTTGGTCCATGGGGGAGTGTTTCACACTGCTGTGATGGAGATGGGAGAGGGTGGCACCATCTTGTGTGCCAGGTCACCAAGAGCACGTAAAGTCTGGGCAGCAATTCTGTGGTGTGCATGAGGAGCTGGAACACACGAGAGGTTTCAGTAGAAGCTAAAATAAGGGGGAAAGCCCTGATTTCCTTAGGTTTATGGACTGTTTTTAATATCAGCAAGAGCAGAGCTTGAGACTGTGGCTCTTCGACAAGATTTTGGTGGATCTGGAAATCTGAAACTTCCCAGCAAGTTGTGTCTGAGCTGGAGCTCTTGCTGCTGCCTGATCCCCAGCACTGGTGCGGAACTCGAAGGGGGGGATGAGTGGGGTAAGTTGGCGACAGGTGCCAGTTTGGGCTGGAAAGCCAGTGCTCACAAACCCCCTTTATCCGGGAGGGACAAAAGCCGAGTGTTATCGCTGCCGGGTTGATGAAACACCCCACTGTCCGGCCCTGCCACGCTAAATGCACACAGTGTTTGCTGGCTGGGGCGGCCGGGCGGCAGTGGGGGAAGCGACGGCCGTGCTGTGTTTGCTGGGAGGGATGCTCCAGTGGTACCCACACTGTGCTGAGGGGGATGCTCCAGTGGTACCCACACTGTGCTGAAGGGGATGCTCCAGTGGTGCCCACACTGTGCTGAGGGGGATGCTCTGGTGGTGCACACACTGTGCTGAGGGGGATGCTCTGGTGGTACCCACACTGTGTGTGCTGAGGGGGATGCTCCAGTGGTGCCCACACTGTGCTGAGGGGGATGCTCTGGTGGTACCCACACTGTGTGTGCTGTGAGGGGTGCTCTGGTAGTATCTGAGCTGTGCCCATTGAGGGGGATGCTCTGGTGGTACCCCGGCTGTGCCTATTACAGGAGATGCTCCAGTGGTATCCAAGCTATGCCCACTGTGGGGGATGCTCTGGTGGTACCCAGGCTGTGCTGCTGGCAGAAGATATTCCAGTGGTACTTGCCCCATGCCCACTGGGAGGGATGCTCCAGGAGCACCCACACTCTGCCCTGCCAGGAGGGATGCTCCAGCAATACCCTGGGATGCAGGGCCTGAGCTTGCCACTGTGTTGACCCCCTTGGGGAGCACTCGAGGCAGTTCATCCCCTGGCTTGGCTGGGACCTGTCTCGCCACATTGGCAGATGAACCTGCAGCACTCTGAGTCTTCCCAGGGGAGCCAGACTAGGCACAGAGCTGCTGCTGCCACAGCGGTAGCAGGTAAATTACCAAGCACTGGTCTTGCACAGAAAGTTTAAGAGACATATTTTTGTCTGAAGATGCATGCAAACTTCTGGGCTTCCCACCCTGGCACTTTTCAAATCCTGTCTGAAATAATCCCTGAAGACCAGAGAAAAGTCTCTCAAGCAGATGTCCTGCCCTCTCTAGAGCAAGCTAAGCCAGGCTGACCATAATGGACAGTGTTGGCCAGCTCACTGTGTTAGCTCTCACACTCATCCTCAGACTGTCTGGAGGCACTGGGCCTTTTGTCCTGTCAGTGTCTTTTAAAATATTTGAAAATGGGAACTGAACTTGAAACTCAGGGTTAAACGTTGGCTCAACTTTGGCAGCAACTGGGCACAGCTCTTGCCTTCGCAGCGATGCCACGCGGGCCTGCTCTCTGCCCGCTCCTTTTCACTCTTCCCCACATTGCTCTGCCACGTCCTGACTCTTCCCGTGGTGTGGGTGTGGGATGCACCGGAGAGGTCCTGCGCTGGTGGGCTCCAGCACCAGCCCCAGGTACCTGCACTGGGGCTTTGCCCTTCCTCTGCCTCTGGCGAAGGACGGGCCTGGAGGCGCGAGCAGCCGGGGCCGAGCGCTGCGGAGCCAAAGCTGTGCGCTGACGGCGTTGGCAGGGGCTGCACCTCCCGCATCAGCACATTGGCTGATGGTACCGCTGGGTATTAATTATGCCTTCCGCACTCGCGGCTATTCAAATGGTAAAATTGTTTATTTGCAGCTGGGTGAGCTCAAGGCAGAGGCAGAAGAGCGAGTGGCTCCCCCCCGCCACGGCCGCCCTCCTGCCCCCCTCTCACGACTCCCCAAGCACAGCCAGGGATGCTCCAGCTGCCTCTATCTTGGCATTTCCATCCTGGGGGGACCCGTGGCTTCCCAGCCCCACCCAAGCTCTTTCTGCCCCATTTTCCCAGGGAAATGGGTGTTTGCTGTCTGCCTGGCCGCAGCAGCGTGGCGGGGAGGATTCAACCTATTTCACCCTCTGCTGATTTCCCTCCATGATAAATCCCATCCCCTCCGCTGCGGGAAGTGGCGTCAGTTTAATTACTTGTGGGGAGAAGGGGGCAGCGGAGGAACTTAGGACTTGTTTTAAATATCACTTTTATTAGTAGGTAATCCTGAAGCTCAGGACTGTAATATAGATAGGTAGTGATGTGGCACATTTAATTTACTTAGGTGCTACTGTGTGTCAGCCTTTGTGCCTTAAGTCCCATTCCTGGCTTTAAAGAGCTTGGCAGCCATATTTTCACAAATTTATAATTATCTGGGAAGAGGTTGGGGCTGCAGATGGTACAGTGTGTTGTATGTTCCCAGTTCCCATTGCGTCTCGGATCAGAAAAACTCATCCCATAGCAGAACACGGCTCAGGAGAGACGTCTCCATGGTGCTGCTGATGCCTGGAATGTGGGGTGGGACATGGTGGACACCAGGTGGGAGTGGTCCACACGGTCACCTATGTCATAACTTGCCACATGCCTTTTGGCACTCATCCATGCCACCCTCACCTGGGATGGTGCATCTCCCCTCCTCCCAGCCCTGGGGAGAGTCCCGGTCCAGCCCAGAGTGCAGAGTGGCGGTGCTCCATTTCCATGGTGATGGTTGGTAGTGTGACAACAAAGGACAGTCAGTGCACTGCAGGGATCATCACACAGGACAGCGGGATGGAGAGGAGAGCGGCTGCAGCGGTGCCTGCAGTCCCCACCTCGGCGAGGACACACAGTCACGGGCCAAGTATCTGCCACTGAAGTTTTCCCCTCTTCTTCCTGCTCCGGTGTGAAAGTCACCCACTGGGATGCAGCGGCCTCGTTCTATTCCGTATGGAGCCACTGAGTTCTTGCATGTACTCTCCTAACCTGCCCCACTCCGAATGCCTTTGCAGGACATACAGCTGTGCTGCCAAGGATGCTTTTCCCAGAGCGTGGTGCCTGCTTTCCTGCCTTGTCTTGCCTGGGTCAAGAAAACATCACCCCAACTCTCTGACCACGGCTCCTGCTCCTGCTCCAGGCATTCACAGGAATATTTCTGTCCCTGCCTCGCTTGGTGTTTGGAGATATGAAATGCTCAGAGTTCGTAAATCACCCCAACAAGGACATAACCTTGATTCCCTGTGCAATACCGATACATTACCTAACAGGAGGCGTGAAATGGAAGAATGGCTCCATTTGTATAATTCTGCATTAAAAAACAGCCTATTCTACAGTTAATGCTCCTGTGAAGTGTCTCCACAGGCACGGGAGAAAGGGGCTGATGCTGGAGAGCAAAAAAGGACCTTATGAAAGGGACTGCACTCAAGTGAGCCTTTGAGGCTTTGGGGAAGTGGGTTAGTGCTGACGGGTGGTGTTTTGATGTTTGTCAGAGCCGTGATCCCAGTTAATTTTCAGACACATTACCAGAGCCGGGGTTTCTGGGAGCACAGCAGGTGCTCTGGATTAATCCATGTCCTGTCTGCAGTATCAGGGTTACCTGAGGTACTGCCATCCCTGGGGTTCCCAGGCCTGGGGCAGGGGTTGTTCTGTCCCGCTCCATGCTGGATGCTCCTGCTTTCCCTCCCTGCACATGGAGGTTGGTACCGTGTCTGCAGTGGTGGGAGCAGCCAAGTTCCATGGCAGCCTCTTCCCCACTGCCGAGGACGGTGGTGTCCTCCAGCATCCTTGAAATTAATCTCTCTCTCAAGCGCCAACTGTCCTACTCTTCAAAGCACACAGCTGCACCTGGAAGGGGTTTCATACAGGGGAGGACTCTGAAAGGTGCCTTGGGTGGGGAGGCTGTGGCGGCTCCAGTGCAACATCCACTGTTCTGTCGCCTTTGGAACTGGGATGGGCTCAGGAAATTGTCCCAGAGTGCCTGGTGTGCCTGATCTGTGTCATTAGCACAGCTGTTTTCTTGAAACCTGCTCTCATGCTTGTTGCAGGTAAGTACTTGTAGGAGTTCCATTTCTCGTGCGCGAGCGCGGCCGCCTCACCGTCCACGGAGCCAAGGGAGCGGATTTGTGGCTGGTGGGAGCCAAGGCCTTGGATGAGGAGATCAAGGACAGGGTTTCATTTTCTCAAATATATCCACTCTGTGTTTCTTTATCTAACCCAGTTTCAGAGTTTTATTGAGTTTTTCCTGGAGTTTGAACAGTATTTTGGGATAACATTCCCATTCACCTCCAAGATGGGAAAAGAAGTAACGTGAAAATTGCCCACGCTCCTCAAATTTCTTTGCAAAATACATTGTGTGTGCTTGTAGGGGGGTGAGGAAAGCCCTGATTCCCGAGTGAGGAGCTTAACCACAGCCCTGCCTGATACATCCCTCCGGCCCACATGTACCTCCAGCCAGGGCTGGCTCTGTGCCCCCAACTGAAGGAGATGGATGCTCTGTGTGGGTCTGGATGATGTGTTCCCTTCCCTATGCCAGAGCCCCTCTCTGGGCGCAGTTAGGGAGCTATCCCATGCACTGGGAGCACCACTGCTGTCCCTGAGGAGCAGCTCGTGCCTTTGGAGAGGTGTTTGAGCTGTTTGATGTCTCGGCAAAGCAGGAACGCCCTCCCGGCCTCCGAGCAGCGGTGACTTTGCGCTGGCGCTCCCGAGAGGCTCGCGGCGCTCTCCTGCCTGTTCGGGTGACAGGGAGGCGGAGGCGCGGGGACTCCCGGGGCGCTGGGCCGGGCCGGGCCGTGCTGTGCCAGCCGCAGCGGGCTCTCCTGGGACAGCCCGGGTTTTCTGGGGCAAGGACAAGGCGGCAGGAGATCCGGGCGAGATGTGTCCCCGCTCCCTGGGTGTCCTTCGGGACGTGTCACTCCCGCTGCCAGCCTTGGCAGGGTGCTGGTGTGGGGCGGGGATGGGGGAGGCAGGGGAGGGCCCGGTGGTCCTGCCTCTGGCCGCGCCGCGCGCTGCCGCATCCATCCCCGCCGCCGCGCCGGGCACATCACGCTGCGTTGCCAGGACAACGGCAACTCCTACACGCTGCTATTTATTCTGAAGGACACTTGCTCTTATCTGTTGTTGCAAAGCCCTCAGAAGATCGCATGCCACGCAAAATTCCTCCGAGGTAACCGGACTGGCTGCTTCTGCTTCTGTCCCTGAAGCCGTCTCCTGGGGACATGCCAGCCAGCGTGGTGGCTAGGAGGACACTCCTGGGGTGACAGCACCTTGTGTGGCATTGCTTGATGGGACGTTGGTGGGAAGGTGACCCAAGCTGTCCTCGGGGCAGAGTGGGATCTGCTCCATCTGGGTGTCCCTTCCCTGTCCATCCCCATGCCAGAGCCTCTGACCTGGGCCACAGTGACACGAGTGAGGGACACTGGTGCTGGGTGTCACCGGCGCTGCCTGGCCATGCTGGGACACAAATTTCCAGCATGGCCCAGGGCAAGACAAGGGTTGGGTGTTGCCTCTGCCCACACATCCTCCTGATGCTGCTATGAATGATGCAGCCATGTCGGGCACGTTCTGCAGGAGCAAGCCCCTGCAAGTTCACGCTGCCATCGCTGCAGCCTGAAATGTCACAAGGAGACAGGAGGAGATGGAAGCAGGGGGAAAATCTGTTTTTCCTGTGAGCTGCCAATTCCAAGCACCAAGGATGGGCATTTTGTCTTTCAGAAGTTTCCAGGCAGTGGCTGGGATGCAGCAAGCACCGAGTTTGGGCTGGGCACATCTTCCCTTGCTCTGTTCAGCAGCAGTTCATAAAAGTTCTGAGTGTGAGCAACACAGAGAGCTGGGAAGGGGATGAGGTCTGGGGGTGGGCACAGATGGTGTGAGAGGTGGCACCTGGAGTGAGTGCCACATCAGGAGGTGCCCAGCACCTTTCCTTCCTTGCAAGGAGACGTTTCAGGTGATGTTAGGGAGTTGGGCAGAAGCTGAAATCAAGCCTGACATGCTACAGGAGTGATCCTGAGCATTGCAAAGGTGAGTCTGTGCTTGATGATCCGGCTGGAGCGTGAGCTTGTGGCTCCTCACCAGTGGAAGCACAGCATTGCCTACAGCACGTGGGGGACACTCTTCGTGCTGCCACCACTCTGTCGGCCTCTAAAAAAACCCACCACCATCACGGTTTGGGTGGTTTGTGGTTTTTTTGAAGCCTTGAAATCCTTCCTCCCCCAGCCTGAACTATTTTGGTTTCTGTTGTCTGTTTCTGGCTCTTCCCTTTCTCCTTCTGCGCTCTTTCCTTGCGTTGCCTTCTCCCTCCCCAAAATAAATGTTGTTACGCTTTGAAAAAATACCCAATTAGGAAAAAAGCAGAGATCCTCTGAGCAGAAAAAGCCTGTGCCTGGGAGTATCCAGGTCAGCTCCTTTAGCTTCGCTTGCTCACACACAGAGGGAGTGTACAAATGCTTCTGTCAACCAGATGCACATTCTGTCGTGCTCCCAAGGACTGTGCGGGCGCTGCTGCAGAGGATTAGCCCGTTTAGCCATGTAAAGCTCTCATTAACTCCTGCTGAGTTCGACAAAAGTCTTTCTCCTGTAAAAGCTAAGTAAAATGGAGTAAAGATTTTTGGGCTTTGGCCTCATGATTTTTTTTTTTTTTTTTCCCCAGGGGTGTAGGGAGGGGAGAAGGCAACAGAAATTTGCCTGTCAGAGATTTTCTTGCCACTTTACATGGGCCAGCATCGTAGAGGAGACATGAGGGGAGCAGAGCCTCGGTGCGGTGCCACTGAGGAAGGGAGAGGGCTGTGACATAACATGATGTGACGGTGACATGAAAGCAAAATTCTAACTGCTGAAGCTGCCAGCAGCTCAGGGGTGTTCCAGCTGCTCTGTGACAGAAAGGGCAGCAAAAGGGGCTGCTCCTCCTGCCCTCCCTGTGCTGCCAGGGTCATGTTCTGCTTGGGTGCTCCACGCTGTGGGAGGGGTTGTGCCGTGCTCTGTGGGAGGATGTTCCTGCTGCGGCGTGGGTGACTGCCATAGTGGGAGATGGGCTACACGTGCAAACACAGGAGCCCACGTCTGCTCCAGCCCTTTGACGGATTCATCATGCTGCCTGTGGGCTTGGGAAGCAAGGGATGGGTTCTCTGATACCCCTGCATGTCAGTGTCCCTGGAGTGAAAGCTTGTGCTGCTGGAGCTGTGCTGGGCCATCTGCTTTGGATAATTCACCCAAAAGGGCTGAGTTTGGGCAAAGCAGGGACTGGCTGCTCCTCCAGGGGGTTTCCTGGTAAAACCCATCCTCAGGTCATTCCTATCATTCCCAGACCAACTGAAAAGTCACAGTTGTGAGTGGGGATCCTCAGCCTGCCATGTTGGTGGTGGTGGTTTTCAGGGGGAGGGGGTGGAGCATGCCCTATGATGCCGTTTTGGGGGACTCCGGCTGGAGAACCAGGGAGGACAATGATACCCGTGGAGCTGGGGGATGTTTTGGGTGGCTGGGCTCAGAGATCTAGGGTGTGTCATACTGAGAGGGAGAGCAGGGTTGCCCCACTGCCCTTCTAACACGGTGCCTGTCTGTCCACAGGTCAGGTTGCCCGCTCGGAAGCCATGCTTGGATTTTAATAGCCATGTTCCACCTAGCCATGGACCTTGCCAGCTGCCAGCCCCCCGCCACCGGCACTGGGGGGAGGCTCTCGCCACGGCCGGCGCTCCGGCACAGACTGTCCCGTGGCTCGCTGTGGGGCACGGCGAGCGGGGAGGAGCTGCAACGCCCCGGCCCCCCCTGGACCTGCGCCCCCGCGCCCCCCCTGCAGAGACCCCGCTCCCGCCGGCCGCCCCCCGCCGCCCCCCTGCCCGCCGGCCGCCCCCTGCGCCGGCCGCGCTCCCGGAGGGGCCGGCGGCACCTGCGCGGCCGCGGCTTCGCCCCGCGGGACGGGCGGCCCACGGCGCTGCCCGAGGTCATCGTCTGGGGCCCCACGGGCGAGGAGGACTCCCTGGAGAGCAGCACGCTGCCCAGCGCCTTCGCCACCACCACCACCACCACCGCCGCCGCCGCCACCACCTCCGCCACCACTGCCGCCGCTGCCACTTCTGTCACGGCCGCCACGCCGCCACGCGTGCCTCCCAGCACCGCGGCTCCCGCGCCCGGCGGGGACGGGCCCCGCAGCAGCCCCGGCCGCACCGGCACCGCCGAGCCGGCCGCCGGCCACAGCAGCGGAGGCAAGGATGCTCGCCCGCCCCGTGGGCTGGGAGACAGCACAGGTAGGGTCTGCCGGGGGACAGCGAGGTGGCGGGGACATCAGGAGGGCTGGCGGGTCCTGGATCAGCGCGTTCACCGCGGCACGAGTGTCCCGGTGGCAGCGCTGCCCGGGACAGGAGTTAGTGTGACATTAAGCAGGCGCTCGGAGGAGAACGGCAGTGCTGATTATCGCTTTTATCCGAGGCGTTTTCCAGCCACTTGCTGTGTTTTCCCATTACAGTCTCCATCCACAGCCCATCTCCCGTAATCGCGCTGAGCATCACGCTCGGCACCACAATGCCTTCCCCCAGCGCTGGCTGCTGCGTGGACATGGATGGGAAAGCTGCTTCCCATTTATTGCAAATTATATTTGTTATTGCTGATATTAAACCGTGGGATACCGGTGGATAGTTTACAGAATTTACTCACTGTGCATCGACTGCTTTGAGCCCACTGCGATTTTCTAGTCGAAATGAAAAGGAATTTTATGGCCTAATCTTAATCCCAATTAATTTATCCAGCCTGCCCTGCTTGGCAAAAAAGAGACGATGCAACCAGGATGTTGTTCCTGACTTAAAGGGGTTATTTATAACTGAAAAATAACTCCCAGCCCACACTCCTTTTACAAAACGCTGAAATTGGCTGGATAGATCAGCAAGGGAGTATTGATAAGGGCTGAGGATTTTGCTGCTCTCTGCACGATGAGAGCATCAGTCTGGTCTCCCCAGATCTGCTGTGGTCAGTGCCTCTGGCCTCAGTGGCATCATCCCGTCCAGGAGGGTGGGATCCAGTGGACTTGTTGCCATCAGCCAGCTGCAGGAGACCCTCTGCCTACACCAGGAGGATGGCTCCTGGCATGTGCTGGGGCTCTGGGACTTACTGGAGTGGGCTGCCTTGTTTAGGCGAAGTTGAGCTGACAGTGATGCCACCCACCTGCCAGTGCCACCACTGCTGTCTTGCGTGGCCGCAGAACAACGGGAGCTGCAGCCCCGGCAGCTCTCAGGGGGCCAACTGCTTTAATCTGCAGGCTTTAGCTCTCATTAGGGGCTTTCTCCGTGATTGGAGTTTCTGCTAATTAACTTCTCTTCAAGCAGTGAATGCGATAAACTTCTTCCCGGGTCTAAAGGCCCTGTTTGATCCCAGCTCATCCACCCTCAACTGAAAAGCTCCTGAGGTCCAGATCCGCTTTTCCTTCCAGTGCTTGGGCTGAGCATCCAAGAGAGCTCTCAGTATGCTCCCAGTGGGAGCTCCATGCCCCTGCCGTGCCTCAGGACAGCGTTTTGGGAGCGAGCAGCCGGCTCTGTCTCAAAGCAGGGTCCGTGCCAGTTTTGCTGGTGCGGCGCCTGTGCGAAGCCGTGCAGCTTCCCAGCCCTGCTCCACTCTGTTATATAAGCTGTAGCGGCTGGAAGTGTTTGTTCTCTGCTGGGAAAAACATATGGCTACAAATGAGGATGAGGTAACTCGCCTGTACGGTTTATTTGCCTCAGTGAGCATTGCCAGTCCCTGTCCGGTGAGGAGCCTTGACGGGAGCCCGCGGTGGGCGCGGTGCTGCTCTCTCTGCCTGTGGTCCCTCAGCTGTCCCCAGCACATGCATGGGGGAGTCAGGGTGGAACCACCTGTGTGTGGCACCCGCAGGAGCTGGGGTCACTCCAGGAGTTGGCAGAGCTGTCCCAGGGCTCCAGGAGCCACGCAGATCCCCTGCACTCAATTCCGTTGGTGCAGGTGGCTGCTGTTGTGCTGCTGCCCCCACATCCCTCCTGTGCTGTGTCCCTGTACCCCTCTGTGCTTTGCCTCTGGGTCCCTGGTGATTGTGTGGGATCGTGGCATCCTTGGGGTGCACACAGGGTGGTAAAAAGACCCACTTCACTTCAGCAGAGGCAGCAGTGCTCACTGAGATGAGCAATGGGAGCAGCTCCGCTCTGTCAGATCATCCTCTCGCCCCCCTTCCTCCTCGCTGAGGAGCGAGAGAAAAAAGCCAGAAACAATGCCTCCGTGAGTCGCTGACAGCAAAAACAAGCTTTAAAAAATTCCCCTGGAATAGGAATTACTTGTCTCATAGGCAGGAGAGGCAGCAGAGGAGTGATGGCAGGTAATGCTTAGGATGAGAGCAGAGGCTGGCACATGCACTGGCCCGGTGGGTGCTGCTGTGGGGGTTCAGGTCACCTGGTGGCTCAAGTGTTCCTGTCCCCGTGCCACCCCTGCCACGCAGCACAGCACTGCTGGCATCAGCTGGGCATGCAAGATGTTCACCCAGGCGTAGTTTATGCTTGTGCTTTTCAAAAATGTGCTTCCTTCTTCAGGGCTGTCATAATCATTTTACTCTGGAGCAGGGAAAGAGAGGAATAATTAAAATTCCAGCTTGCTGCAAGTGGGAAGGGCTGTAAGGAGCTTTCACCGGGCACTCTCCACGTGGGCTGGGCTCCTCCACCAAGGCAGAGCATCCCCGGGTCCCGCAGCCTAAGCCAAAGCAGAGAAGAGTGGAATGAATCAGAGCTGTCAGTGCGAGGCAGGAATTGCACTCGCTGGCTTGTCTGAGGCTCCTTTCAGGAGCTTTAGGATAAAGCCGTCTTTAATTAAACCTTTAAGTGCTTTATAAGGCAGAAAACTCCATGTGCTGTCTGCTGCTCTTAGTGGTATTTGATGACCGGTCGCGGCGCATTTGGCACCGCGGTCTGTGAGCTTGTGGCAGAGCTGGTGCTCAGGGACACCCCTTCACCAGGGTTGGGGTTCTCCTGGGGTAAGGTGGGGGTCGTGTGGGTGTTGGCAGCTGGATCTGAGCTGGTGGTGGCCCCAGGCCGCCCCTCCTCACCTCCAGCCAGCAGTGTGTCAGGAATAAATAATAACAGAGGCGTTGCTTCCCACTGGTGATGACCCTGCCTCCAGAAAGAGGGTGCAGTAGGGGGTTGCTGGAGGCGAGGAGATAGTTGATGCAAAAAGCTTCAAAGGAATTAATTAAAGATTAAATGGGTTTAAAAGAAAACCCTGGGCAGTGAGGATGGAGCGTCCTCTTTGATCCGCCGTGTCGAGGCATGGGGAGATGCCGCAGCTCGGGGACGGAGAGGAGGTGAAGGAGCTGGATGGAGTCTCATGGGTTGGCACCACGATTACCCTTCCTGGGAGCTGCCCAAAGGATCCCTTGTAGTGCCGTGCATCAGCTGCAGTTCTCCTGAAGGGTGGAGGATGACGGTGGAAGCAAGAAAGGAGCGTGGCCATCAGCTGAGCTCTCCCTACGAGGGAGACGGGACACTCCCCGGGATGTGGGGATGGCAAACGTGCCCTGTGCACATCCTCCCACGTGCGTCTCAGTGAGCCAGGAACTCTCCTCTGCTGATCTCCAAGTATTTATTGCTCGGTGATATTTGCTGTAACACCTGAGAAGATAAGTCCCAGTGTCTTTAGCATAAACCTCCAGGATTTTCCTTCTTGGCAAAAACATTTTACAGCAGCAGCAGTGGGAAGATATTTTCTTTCTTTCATCAGTCCAGCTCAAAATACCAGGAAGTTGCCAGGAACCTTGGTGGGTCTTTTGCTGAAAAGCTGCATTTTCACCTCAGGATGACTAACACTGCCTGGGCTGGGTTTCAGAGAGATCACTGATCTACCAGGTGAAAAACCAAGCAGCTTTGCTGACCTCAGCTTTGCCAGCAAGAAGGTGTTGGGAGGAGCAGAGCTGAGGTGGTTTGTGGTGTAGTGGATTGGGCAGCAGAGGAACTGGCTGTGTACTGTAACAAGGCTTTTCAAGAAGATTTCTGCTGTGTCTCCTCCCCTGTATCAGACCTTTGTGGCTTTTGTAAATTATTTTCCTTACAGGCTATTAACCAGCAGTGGGTTCATGTTACGGCCAAATCTGGCTGATCCCCCCTGGGAAAGGCCGGCGGTGGCAGCAGGGAGGCCACACCACGCTCCTGATTGAATTGTTCTGTCCGCAAGCAGCTTTATCAGGGCATGAGGTTTTCGGGGCTCAGATGTGATCTCTGATGGCTGGCGAAGCCGTAAAGCCTCTTGAGCCCAGCGGCTTTGCCCCAGCTTCTCCACAATGCTTAGGAGGAGGCATTGGCATCCTGGTGCTCAGGGCATGTGAGAGCAGAGGAAGGAGACTGGTGGCAGGGATGAGGATGGGATACTGAGGAGAGGGAGATCCACACAGCATAAGTGCGGGAAGAGACTGGGGGTAGCAATATCTGGTCTGTAAGAGTAACTCCAGTTTTCTCCCTTTCAAATGAAATAGAGCTGTTTTCTCCTTTTTCTAATTTTATGCAGCTTCAAGGCCTTGACGAGGGTCTTCAAAGAGTTGCAGCTCGTAGCTGTTTTTATTGGGAAAATGAAAAATACAGGCTCCCTAACCAGAGCTGTTGAAATAAAGGCCTTGGGGGATAGAGGTTCTCTTTGTTTTTAATTAAGAGCTTATATCTCCTGTTTGCTGCCATTGCACGCTCCTGCAGTAGCAAGACATTAGTCTCGAATGGATTTTCTCATGGAATTAATTCCATTGATGCAGAGCTGTCCGGGAGCCGTTTCAAAAGGTGGCCAGAAAGGCCAAACCTCAGCACTTTCATCTCAGCAGCAAATATATGGTCTTTAAAATAACAGATAAAAAAAAAAAAAAAAAAAAAAAAGCCCTGGCATTGGCTTGCTGTGAGAAGATTGGGGTTTTGCCTGGGGTGTGGGAATCGCGAGCTGGGTTGTGCTGCCTGCTGGGATTCTGTGGCCCCTCTCCCCACACTGGGGGGATTTAGAGGCCCCAGTGAGAGCGGAGTGCACACGGACGGCACGAGAGTGGAAAAACCCAGAGATATTTCAGCATTTCCGAGGGTTCAGAGAGCGCCTTTGAAGAGCTTTCCCTCCTGGCAGGCGGCATGCGGAATTCTGCTGCACTAGCAGAAGCGCAGAGGCTTGGACACACTTTCGGCTCCATTAAATACTTCTCCTGTAATTACCCTCCAGTTAAATGGTCACTGCGTCAAATTGCCTGGTAAAAGCCTTGGCAGGGGGAGCCCTCGCAGGGCTGAGGCGTTCGCAGGTGAGAGGGGCCGGTGCCTGGTGTCCCTCCCCGCGCTCCCGCTGCTGCCCTCCCTGCAGCTCCCTGTTTCCACGGTTAATAACGTGTAATTACACGGCCACCAGGTTCCGTGACCCGCTGGGATCGGAGCTTTTGCCAAGGAGATGAGCAAACAAAACCCAGGCACCGTAATCCCTGCTCCCGGGGTCTCTCTCTGGGGGCACGGGCTCTCATGGGGAGTTATGCCTGTGCCAGACAGCTTCCTGCACTGGAGGAGGAGGATTTTGCTCTATGAGATATTAATTTTATCTTCCAAGTCCCCTTCCTCCATCCGTTTGGGCTTTGAGGGCTGTGTCTAAAACACTGCTTTGCCCTTGGCAGCATCTCTGTCCATCTCACCTCACCTGCCAGGGTGCTTTATGTCCCTAACAGGACATTCCCCTCTCAAAGGGTGCCTCACCCCTCACAGATTGGATATTTGCTTGATCTTGCTCCGTATAGCCCTACATGCTTTGAGGGCCTAATAGAAAGGATTTGATATATCTGTAAATTAAGAATAAAGACCTGGTAGTGTTTATTGCAGTAGGTATTGCTATAGGGCTTCCCAGGGAACCATCGTGGAACGACCTGTTGGGTCCCTTCCCTCTCTCCATCACCACCACTGAGACAAAGATCTCCTGTCCCCTTGAAATCCCCCTGGCTTCTGCAGAATTTATACATGATGCAAAGGAACTTTGCTGTGCCGGTACATATGGCAACTTATGTGTGTGATGGAGTCTAAAATTATCCAGCCTTTCTTAAAATCCATGTGTCCTGCTCCAAGGAGCTGCCATCCTTCCCAGTGCTCAGCCACCTGCAATCTGTTCTGCCTGTGCCTTTCCCATTACGTAAATGCAAGGATTAATTGCATCGTTAGGTTCTCCCGCCGCCCTGCCACCACTGCCTCAGCTCCCAGCGTTGCAGAAGGTCTCGTCCCCGACTCCGCTTCTGTTTTCAAAGGAATCGGGCACTGGGCTGGTTTGATTTTATTTTTAGAGTCTTTCCTTTTATCTTTTTCAGCAGCGTCCCACTGGGAGCTGCTCCAAGACTGCCGTGCGGGATGCGGCCGGGCTGGCTGCTGCCAGGGTGGGCGTCACTCCTGACCTGCCACACGTGGGCACGAGCTGCCACCGCGCTGCTCGGGCCCGTCGGGACATGCTCCCATCGTCACCAGCCGCCGGGAACTCATAGCGTGGGGCCAGAAGTCTTTCTCTGGGCCTCATCTTCAGGAGGTGGGGTGCCAGTGGGAGGTGGGGATCCTCCCACTGTGGCATTTTCCCTGTGAATTCCCCTGGGAGATGAAACCCAGAGGTGGAGCAGCCGCTCCAGCTCTGGCTGGAATTGGCTGCTGCCCACCCTGCCAGCACGAGGGCCACGAGTGAATCCTTCCCCAGGAGCAGTGGCTGCCCCAGTGCTGCCCAGTGGCCCCCAGGCACCCCCAGCTCCAGCTGAGCCACGGCCCTGGCGCTGACGCCGTCCTTGCCACAGATGCATACAGATATATATATAAAACTGCTTATTTTCCTGTCATTCTAAGACTTATTTATTTATTAAAACTACCATCCATCAGGAGCTGCAACATCTGTTTGTGAAAAATAGCACATCCTTGGGCTCCAGCCAGGAAAAATCATTTCATTACGAAATTGCAACTGTAAGGCAGCACAAAATCACAAACATAGTGTACAGCGAGCTGCTTTTGTTTCCAAACTGCTCATTAGGAATGATCCACGAGCCAAAATGATACCCCGTGGAAGGTGAAGAGGGGGAAATGAGCCCACCCGACCTGCAAAGCGAGCAGCCGTCAGTGCTGTAATTATTATCCCTGGTGAATCCCGCACCCGGTGCAAGGCTGCGCTCGTCTCCCTTTCCGTCCCAGAGGGGAGACGTCTTCACTTCTCTTCCGTTCTTCGTGCCTAATTCGGGCTGACAAGGAACATACTTGAGAGGATAGGAAATGAGGAGCCTGGCTTACAGATTATTTTGTGTAAGGCAGGAGAGAGGATTGCGGCACCGCTGCCGGGGGCTCTGCGTGGCCTCGCGCTCGGAAGGGCTGGGAGGGGGTGGTGGGGGCCTGTGTGGGGAGGGGGGTCTGCCGGGGTCCCCCTCAGTTCCCATCCCCACTGTCTCTTTTCTTCTGTCTGCAGGTCTGGCTGTTCATCAGATAATCACAATTACCGTGTCCCTCATCATGGTCATAGCTGCGCTGATAACAACTCTTGTCTTAAAAAATTGGTAAGGTCCCTCCTGCTCTGCTTGACTTGGGGGATGGCGTGGGATGGGGACAGGGTAGGGGTGGAGGTGCCCATCCCGTTGCCATTGCCAAAGCCTGTGGCACCTGCCAGGATAGTTTTGAAAAGGCATTGCAGGAGAAAATGGGGGGGTTTACAGCAAAACCTCCAAAGGAGGTTGGTGCATCAGGGTTTGGCTGCTCCCCCACAGCTTCCCCACCTCACACCACCTGGCCAGTGGCTTTGGGGACCAGCACGTGGCCAGGGTTGGGTGGACAAGTCTCATGGGACACGTGCGCATTGCTGCTCCGGGGCCTCAGCACAATGCCACCCAGAGAGGTCAGAGCCGTGTGTTGGGCCACAGCAGGTGCTCCCAGGATCTGTCCAGTGCCAGCAGCAGCTCCTCCACCACCTTCCCTAAGCAGCTGCTCCTAAAATCCCCAGCCTGGCTTGACAAGAAGCAGCTGCATCTCCTGCCCTTCCCTGTGACCCCAAGGACGGAAGGGCACCTTCGAAGCCCCTCAGGTGCCATGGTTTGAAGCATGCCCCAACCCCCAGGGCGCTGCTGTGCTCCTCTAGCTTCACTTGCTCCGGTTTATTCTCTCAGCGTGGCTGGGCGTATGGCAAAATAGGTTAGCTTTCGCTCCAGGCGCTCCTCACTTTACCTATTTTCCCAGGGAAACTGGCCTACTTTGAGGTCAGCGTTGCTGGCTTAGCGACACGGCTGCAGCACGGCGCTGGGGGGAGAGCGGCCGGTGGCTCTCCCCTCTGGCCTGGCCGAGCTCTGCGTGGGTGCTGCAGCAAATCGATTTCTGCGGCCAGGAGGCAATTACAACACCGGGTTGATGAGGAGCCTGCTGGCTAACTGGGATGAGAGGAGAAGCTCTTTGCAGGGCTATGAAGGCATCTTCATCTTGGCAAAGCTGTGATGCTGAGCAGCAGCCGACTGAAAGCACCAAGGTTCTGGCCCCACAGCTGAACTTGTTTTGGGCAGCAGCAAGTGGCGCTCCCTCCTGTATCTCGAGTGGGAATTAATTCACTAAACTTCCCTGGTTGCTGCAGTGTTTCAGTGAAGGAGCAGGGAGAATAGTTTATAAAACACTTGTGGGATTTGTCTCCAGTCGCAGCAATGAGCTGTACGAGTCATTGATCCGGCTGACCACAGCTTGGCAGAGCAGCTCAGTAACTGCTGCTGAAGCCAAAAAAGGGAAAAAATAAATCCAGTGATCAGTGTAGAATAGAAATGCTTTGCAGTAAGTGAAACTGAGAAATCACCAGAGAAAATCCTCAGCAGGAGAGTGTGGCCAGCACCCAGGTGTGTCCAAGGTGAAGAAACAGTACCTGGGAGTTTGCTCAACTCTAACCAAAGTGCCTCAGTTCATTGGGTGACCCCGGGCCATGTGCAGGTGCTCCATGGCAGGGTTGACCCACGTCACACACGCTGGCCCTGTCCCCGGTGGGGACACAGTCGCTGTCCCCATCCTTTGGCTGGCATTTGTCCCCCTCCAGCAGGATGGGTGAGCAATGGCTGCGTGCCAAGCCAGTGTCCTTCTTGTCACTGCTCCTCCTGCACACGTGCTGTGGGGAGACAGCAGTTGGTTTAGGGCTGTCTCTTTCAGTTGCATCAAGCAGAGCGGAGCCAGCAGCCAGATGCTGTCACCCTGGCCAGCGCTGCTCCCAGCAGAGCCCCACGCTCCTGTCCCCAGGGGTGCCCCTCCACAGACAGTGCTGGCATCCCCAGCTCCCACCGCCCTCAGAGCTGCCACCTCCCAAAACTCCAGCATTCTGCGAGGCGCTGTCAATCCCATCTGGAAAAAGTGGCATCTTAATTAAATCAGTGTCTAGACCCTGAAATAGGACCAGGCTGATTGAGGGCGGCTCCTGTGAGCTGGGGTTCTCCTCGTCTCTGACATACTGAGGCAGAAATGTTGTGCAGCCACGAGATCTTTATGAAGCCTCCAGGGCTGGAGGAGCCCCCGGAGAGCAGGGCTGCCCTGCCAGCCATCCCTCTGCTGTGTCACACCAGGTCCTGAGCTCATTTATCCTGAGAAGTTCCAACCTGTTGGTGTCTCCCAAATGGAAAGCGTTTCACTTCATTGTTCTCACCTACATATTTTCACTTAAGAAAAGGCTTTTGCTTCCTGCAGGTACAAAAGTGTGACTCATTAAGTCATTCCTCTGATGGGAAAAAGCTTGTGTCTAAAATGTAAATTTGGTTCTTATAAAAAAGCACCGAGCCAAATGACTGCTTGTGGTTGATCTTTCCCATTCTGAATTGGAATTGGAATTTCTGAATTCTAATCTAGTATGGAACAATCTGTAATGACTGGTCAATCAGGTGAGTTCCCTTGCCAAGTTTCAGGGATACACTGTGCCTCTCGTCCCTTCTCTTTTGGCCTTTCAGGCCATAACAAACTTATAAAAATGATGGAGGGCAACTTTTTACATAGACAGACAGTAAGATGGGACAAGGGGAATGGTTTTCAACTAAAGGGAAGACTTAGATTAGATCTTAGGGGAAATTTCTTCCCGATGAGGGTGGTGATGCCCTAGCACAGGCTGCCCAGAGAAGCTGTGGCTGCCCCACCCCTGGAAGAGTCCAAGGCCAGGTTGGACAGAGCTTGGAACAACATGATCTAGTGGAAGGCGTCTCTGCCCATGGCAGGGGGACGGAACTGGAGGGTTGTTAAGGTCCCTGCCAACCCAGACCACCCCATGACTGTCTGATTCTCTCTCCCCCCGGCCCAGCTGTGCGCAGAGCGGGCGCCCCCGGCGCAACAGCCACCAACGCAAGCTGGACCAGCAGGAGGAGAGCTGCCAGAACCTGACTGACTTCGCCCCCGCCCGCGTGCCCAGCGCCCTCGACATCTTCACCGCCTACAACGAGACGCTGCAGTGCTCCCACGAGTGCGTGCGGACCCCCGTGCCCGTCTACGCAGAGGACACGTTGCACTCGCCCGGGGATTATAAAACGACCTTCAATGGAAACAGGTGAGGTGGGCGCCGTGGTTTCCTGGTGTGGGGGGGGAGTGCCATCCCGCCCTGGTGCTCAGGGGTGATGTTCTGGGAGCATTTGGCAGAGCCACCTACCTCTTGGGTGCTCACCCACTCATAGTTCAGTGCGGGACTGGCCCCCTGACCCCGGTCCTGGCGGTGAGGCTGGGTGGGTGCCTCAGCAGCCCCTGACCCCGCAGGGCTGGGCGAGCTCAGCACCGCACGGTGTTCAGTTCCCAGCTGCTGCCGCTCCTGCCAGCATATAAAATGCCACTGGATCCATTTTTCCAGCGCCTCTGCTGTCTCCTCAGTGGCATCAGCAAAGCTGCTGGGCTGCAAACAAGCAGGTGATTAATGGAGGAGCAGGCAGCAAGAGCCAAATGAACCGTTTGGCTGCTGCAAAACAGCGGCAGAGCGCTAACAAGGAGCGTCGTTGGCAGCCAAGGGATTTGGCCATGCTCTGCCAGCCCCTTGCCTGCCCCGGGAGGGGATCAGGAGCAGTGGGGTTGGGAGCAATGTTTCCCACACTACAGGCTGTCTGCAGAGTGCTTTCACTGGGTGCTGGTGTGGTTTCACCATATGGTAAATGTGTGTCCCCATCAAAGGTAGAGGGGAAGCCAGGCAGAGAGTTTTGAGGGAGAAAATGAGCAGCTGATGCTCCAGACAGCCTTGAGGAACCATGACATGTGTGGCAGCCACAGCCCAGATCTGCCTGCCCCAAGGACAGGCCTGGAGCCAACAATTTAATGCCTTTCAGTCAGCATTGATGCCTTTTCAATCAGCATCTCTTGCGTGTGTGCGGGGTTCTGCTCATCTGCATTTTCCAGGGTTTCTTCACATCTCAGAAGGTGGAGAACTGGCAGGGATTGTCACACCATTCTGTTGGGAGTCCACAAGCCTTGGTTTGACATTAACTCCAGACAGATGACAGAGTGTGTCTGTGTTATGGCTAGCAGAGATCATGGCTTTTCTGCCATCCAGGGATGCTTTCTGGGACCCTCTATCCCAGAGCACTTCCAGGCAGCCTGGTGAACCCAGGCCCACTCAAAGCATCACTCTAGAGAGACGTAAAAAAGCTGACTGTGCAGCAGGCCACCCCGGCTTGCACCGTGTGTGTTACGTACCAGCGTGTACCAGCCCCTCTTTCTGCTCACTGCAGACCCTCTTCTTCTGACCGGCATCTTATTCCTGTGGCCTTTGTGTCTGAGAAATGGTTTGAAATCTCCTGCTGACTGGCCGAAGCCTGTTTGACTTCTGGGGGCAGGGCAGACGCCAGCGGGCTGTTTCCTGGTACGTACCGCGCTCCCTGCGCCCATCCTGCATCCATCCTGTGCCCCCACTGTGCCCATCGTACCCTGCCCGGTGCCATCCTGCCACCTGCACTTCCTTCAGTGTGACTGGACATATTTCATGCCGTGGATGGGGCACTGGGAGGCTTTTCCAGGGAGGTTAATTGCAGACAAGCCCACACTGACAGGGATGGACAAGGACTCAAAAGCAAAGGGTCCCTGGGGCAGCCTTGGACTTCAGCCTGATCCCATGGTTCCAGCCCACCTCTGAAACCTCAGCAAGCCACAGTAATTTCCGTGCTGGGAAATGGCCTGATCTGTAATTAACCTCTGGTGGCATGATGGACAGCCCGCCCCGTCGGAGTGCCAATGTCCGACATGCACGCTCCACCAGTATCTGAAAGCTCATTTGGTGATGTTTGCTGTCATGAACACTTCCATGCTCACTGCAAGGGTGCTGGGGTCTTCTCCTCCTCCTCCTCCTCCTCCTTCTCCTTCTCCTCCTCCTCCTGCTGCTCTGCAAAGCCAACCCTTCAAGCACAGTCCCCTGCAACACCTGGGGTGTTGCTGTGACTGAAGGATTGCAGTGATGTAATTCTATTTTCAAGAGTACAATCTTTAGGGATTTCCTTCTCTTTTGTTGAGTTGGCCTGAGCCATTTTCACCTCCTTGTGTCGCTTTTGAAGGTGGCACAGCTGATAGCAGCAGCAGGAAAGGTCTATGTGTGCCAGCTTGCCCTGGGCAGAAGTGCCCACTTGAGTCACGTGCTCAGGTGAATTAATTGCCCTGTCCCAAGTCCCTGCTGTAATGAATCATATATTCAGTGTAAATGAAATTTCCAGCCTTCCCTGGCTGCAGCTCACTTGGAATAGCCTGTTTAACATTATGCACAGCTATTGAACACAGAAATATAATTAGATTAGAATGGAAGGGAATAAAAAGTTAATGATCTTGGCCATGCTGGGGCTGCAGTGTCTAGACAGGGCAGGTGAGGTGTGTGCCAGCACAGTGGGGCAGAGAGCAGGAATTCACCTGGCATGGCCCCACTGCCCCCCCAGAGCCTCTTCTGGCTGTGGCAGCTTCAACGGTGAAGGTGAAAGGCTCTCACTCCCCACTCACTGATATGCTCATGTTTTTTCTCTGACTCTGTTCTTGTGGCCATTGTCTCAGGGGGCAGAGGGCAAAGGAACCCAGGCAGGAGCTGGTGCCAGGAGTGAGGGCAGCAGGAGAATGAGCATGGAGGATCTGCAGGGAACACCAGCCTCAGCAATAAACCCACCAGGCCTTTTCCACCCTCAGTTTTGTGGTTTGAGACGTCTTTCCATTGGCTTAAAGTGAATTTAAAAGAAATAACACATAAAGCAAGCCAGCTACACTCAATGCCATCTACAGCTCGCCATGCCTCAGGTAGAGGGAGGGAAGGAGCAGCTTGAAGCACTGTAGGAATCCTGTGTGGATCCCATTGCTTCTGCCCCAGCTCCTGTGAAACCCTGGGCCAAAGACTGTGCCCTGGTCACCTCCATAGATTTCTAAATAGCCTGAAGCCGTTCCATTACGCCTTATTAAATCCTTGAAATTCTCATTGATCCGTTTTCATGGAATCCATAAAGTGCACATTGATGCGTTCTGGAAAAATCTATTGGGCTCGTACCTGGAGCATTAGCTCTGTAATGGCACTTCAATTACAGATGCAATTCTGGAAGCTGCTGTTTGGTTTCATTAAGGGTAACAAAATGAGATTGATCCCAAACCTGTTCTACCTGTTCTCTGCATGTTTACTCTGCACAGGTGTGTTTGCACCAGGGTGTTTCTGGGACACACTTGCATAAGTGGTGTGTCCCAGGTGCTGGTGGGAAATCCCTCAGGTGAAATGAGCATTCCAAGTTTCATGTGTCACTGTGTAAGGTGCAGATGGCATTGAGATGAACTCCCTGCTAGGCTGTCCCTGCCACCGTGGTTGCCTTGTGCTGTCACCAGCTGCCGAGTGCCAGAGGAGCAGTGGGCTGGAGGGAAGCAGAGGAGTGGAGGCATGGAGGATGCCTCTCCAGCTCTTGTTTCTAGGGGAGAGGCTGGTGGAAAAGGAGATGCAGCTGCTTGGGCTGCACCGCTTCCGGGGGAATGAGTATTTCCTGGCTGGCATCCACAGCTGCAGCAAGGTCACCTGAAGGGGACAGTTGCTGTTGACCCACTGCACCACAGCAGAGGACAAGGATGCTCTGGAGCATGTGCAGCTTTTTGGCTGGAGGGGCTACATGCAGCTTTCTTCTCACAGCCCCTTTCTCCTCGTGTTTTACAAATTTTATTTGACAGCACTTCACAGCTCTGAGCTGTGTCTCATTGGCACATTAGTGCTCCTGATGGTGTGGGGCCAGAGCTGGAGGCACAAGGCAGGTGGAATGTCCCAGGACAGGGATGGCAGGACAGAGGTGCTACAGATGTTTTGTGGAGATGACCACTGGGAGCCAAGTTGGAATTTAATGTGAACTTCACATCTGACAGTCCATCAGCCTGGTGTGAGGACTGACCATAGTGCTGCCCAGCTGGCACCCTGGCCTTGGGTGATGCTGACAGCATCATCAGGCTGGGCTGAGCAGTTGAGGCAGCAGATACAAGGGACAGCACTGCAGAGCATCTCCAGCCCAGAGAGCTGCAGGCAGCGCTACGGTCGTGTCAGGAAACCTGGTAAAACTCATCCAGGTACACAGGGAGCAGATGTTGAAGCTATTTCCTGGGGTCAGATTCCTCCTGCGCCAGCAGGAGCCACGGGGAGGGTTCCTGTGCTGCAGGTGTGGTCCCTGCCAGGACACCATCCCTCCCCATGGCAGGCGATGCCGCCCGTGGGAAGCAGCTGGTGGAGCTTTCCAGCAGATTGCCTGTGCCAGCAGCCAGGCCCCACTGGAGCACCAGCTCCTTGGTGGATGTCACACCTCAGCAGCAGCTGCCAGCAGCTGCTCCCACAGGCAGAGAAGTCAGTCTGTCTGCAGCAGGCTGGTGTGATGGTGCAGCCTCAGTGTGGCCCTAGGCTGGCTAGGTGAGGAGTGGAGCAGTCAGTGGAAGCTCTCAGGAGTTACCTGGAGAGAGGGATGAAAACTTCTCTTGCCTGGTGGCAGTGGTGCTGGAGGAGCACCCAGACAGAGGCAGGAGCACCACCGCTCTGCAGACCAGCACAGGACATGTGCCAAAGACTTGAGTGGCTTTGTCCAGGCACCACAGCACAGGATGGCTGGTTTGGCTTGATTTCATCCTGGCTTTGGGGCTTTCTGAAATGAAGTTTGAGATTCCACATTATTCTTGTCCTTAATCCTGCTCTCTTTGACTGAAAAACCCCATGGAATGAGATTATACAAAAATCTGTAAGGTTGATCAAGCGCTGACCTACTTTGCACAAAGAGGCTATTTGGGATACAATACCGATCGTACATCCCGCCGTCGTGCATTAACCAGTGCCCACCAGGAGCCACGGAACGTGGGCACCGCTGGCAGGGAGGGGACAGTTTGGGGCCCAGCAGCTGTGCTGGTTTGGTGACACCAGCCTGACCCTGCCCTGGCACAGGGCGGTGAGAGCTGACAGCGCTGTGTGGCAAAGCCACGCTCGAACACGGCAGCAGCTGCTGCTGGCCCCGTTCTGCCTAACAACAGCAAATGGTTTGTGTTAACATTAACAGATAATGAGTCATCGTAAAAGATCCCAGCTTGTCTTTGGAGGAGTAGCAGCAGTCCCAGCACAGCCCCGGCACAGGAGATTAAGGACTCTGCAAAATCTGTCTCACTAATTAAGACTTCAGGGTTGTTCTTGGAGATGGTGTGTTGGGCATCTCGCTTAAAAATAGCAGGTTTTTAGAGAAAGAACCCTGGAACAAAAAGCACACCACATTCTGGATGCTGATCCCAGCCAGGCAGAGGGCACAGATTAGGGATGTGTGGATTAGGAATGTGTATCCTGAGCATGGCTGTACAGGGCGTGGGTACCTGCTGGCAGCTGTCTTTGGCACACCCAGCTGTGCTGCAGCTCATGAAATGTCACGGACATGTAGAGCAAGTGGCCACACGCCAGTGATGGGGAGTGATTGTCTTCACATGTAGGGTCCAAGATTACATAGGAAGACATCTTCCAGTAGATGGTAAATAAATAGCTTAAGGACTTTGATAGGATCTCTGGTTTGGTGCTTAACCAATTCCCTATTGATTCTTTAGATTTAACTTTAGAAAATCTTGTTAGTGCTTGTCATCATCTCCTCGTCTGCCAGAGCACTCGCTGCTCGAGACCCGAGTGTGAGAAGCTGCAGAACACAGGGATGATCAGGAGTAAATCCCACTCTGGAAAAGGCCCCAAGGAGAGAGAAGTAGTGGTCCCAATCCCCAGCACAGACCAGTAGCTGCAGAGAATGAGGAGGAGGTCACTGATACCCTGCTCCCTCCATGCTCTGCTCCCCCAGGAATCCCACAGCTCCATAGCCAAGGAGAAAGGAGGAGGAAACCTCTAGGCTGTGGGAAATCATCCAAGCAGTGATGCAAGACTTGGTGCAAATTCCCTGTCGTGACTTAATCTTTCTTTTTCTTCTCGTCCTCAACAGGATTCCATTGGTGAACCTGTAAAAAATATAAAAAAATAATGGGTTACCTGTACCTACCATTTCTGTTTACCAGTAGGAGACTCAAAGAGCAGCGTTCTATGGGCCAAATATATTTTTATAAAAATGAACACGCCTATAGGTAACTGCGTTGTCAAGGAGCACGTTTTTGGGAGGAGAGAATGGAAAGTAAAGAATCCCGTGGAGGAGGAGGAGGAACCAGCAAGGGATGGAAAGGGAAGGATTGAGCGCCTGGAGCCCGGCCATGGACGGTGACTCTGAACCTGTGCCAATAATACCATTATGTGCCATGAACCGATGCAAGGACTTTGCAAAGAGCTGAGACAATAACTCCTGGAAATGTTGTGGAGGACAATTGGGGCATCTCTCCTGGTGGGGTCATCCATTCCGGTCCATACGCATACATACATACGGTATATGTAGAGAGTAAAAAAAAAAAAATATATATATATATATACACACACAAACACTTTTTGTACTGTAGCAATTTTTGAAGATCTTAAATACTCATTTTTAAAGAAGATGTCATGGGCTAAAAGTCTCATTTCTTTAACACGCATCATGCAAACTGGGTGATCTGATGTTTTCTACTTTGGCAGCTTGCCTGTCAACCTATATGTGTATATATAGGTAGACATATATACATATATATACGTGTGTGTGTGTATGTATAGACATATATATGTATGTATACATATATATATATAATTTTGGTTCTTTTTGGAAATGCTTTTCCAGCGACGTGACCGTGGTGGGAAACAGCTGGGGCTGTGCTGCCGGCGGGAAGCAGAGGAAAAGCTTCCCAAAACCATCCAGAGCACAGCTCAAGGTGGTGCTGAAGGTATTTCCAGGCTTCTGTATCCCGATACATCATCAAGGTCGATGGGAAGAAGCCGGAAAGCCTGGGCCTGCCCTGTGTCCACAGAGCTGTGATCTCCATCGTGCTAGGCATGACACCTCGGGGCTGGACGGGGCAGATTTTTGTGGTGGACTTCCAAAAGATGGGCCTCTCTTGGCACAGAAGAAAAATTTTAGGAGTGGGGTGTGGGAAGGTTTTTGGAAAATGGCTTCTAAATTGGCCACAGCACCAAAGCTTACTCAGCCCTGTGTGAGAAACCAGAGGAAGGAGCTCGTGTCCTCCTCCCCCAGCCTGGGGCTGTGGGATTGAGAGAGCCTCTTCCTTTGTTCTCCCGGTCTTGGCTGGCTCTGCTGCAGCAGGAGAAGACACAGCTGGCTGTCCACAATCCTGGAGATCTCTTAATAGTGTTTAAAGGGAATTTTTGCCAGGGAAGCACGATTCTGCAGGCTCTGGTTTGGTGTGTTGCTCTAGAAACACGTCCAAGCCCATCCAGCTCCTGCTGGGGTGGGTGGTGTTCGTGGGTGCTGACCCTAAACCCTCTGTCCAAGTCTTTCCATGGAGTCGGGTGCTGCCATGCCGTGCTGCACATCAGACACTGGGATGGGTCTCGCTTGGGTCCCTTCAATGTTAAAAGGGTGGAAACGACAGCAGAGATCAGACCAAAGTCCTCCAGTTCTTTTTGTAAACTGCCCTTGATAAATACTAGTGGTTTTTTAGAATTGTCCAGATCCACGTTTCTACTCCCCCACTGATTACTCAGCTCCTTTTCTTTATGATAATGAACATGCAGTTTAAAAACAAAAAAAAAAAGTAGAAGCCTGTGGTGTTGCATAGCCACGCGTGCGGTCTCTTGTTCCCGTGTCCTTTTCTGTCCTTTTCCCATGGAATTGCACACTCTGGATTATTTGTCCTGAATTTTTGGACGCTGCCTCAGACAGAAGTCTTCCTTGCCAGCCCTGACAATTACCTGCGGACTTGAGCCAACCATCCCCTGGGCAGAGCAGGATCTCCTGGGTGGCTCATGTCTGGCTCTCCAGAGCATTGGATGCCTCCAGGGAGAAGAGGAGACAGTGTCTTGTTAAAGCAGTGGCCCCCAAAGCTTTAGCTGTCCCTGGGAAACAGGGGGAGTGTCTGTCCTTGGGAAGTGTGGAGTCTGAGCAACTTCTCCAGGGTCATCTCAGTGTCCTTGGGCTTTCCTGTGATGCTGGTGTCAGTGGTGCAGCCCTTGCCCACAGGCTCTCCTCCCTTTGTGACTTCATGGGAATCCATCCACACCAGCTTTGAGCCATGTTCCTTGTGCTTCTCCCCTTAATCTTCCTATTTATTTCATTCCCACAGGTATTCCAGTGTAATCGCGGTAGCAGTATGACAAGAAATATATCTCAGCTCCCTCATTGCAGGGCATCTGAAGCAGCACTCTGTGTTTCTGCATGGATGGAACCTGCTGCCCGCAGGGAAGTTGTCAGGCAGAGCTGGGAGATGTCAGGGCAGCACGGGCAGCACTGGTGCAAGCTGTGGTGATGATGATGGCAGTGGTGATGGAGAGGCACCTGGCTCGCAGGAAATTCCCTGTGGAGCTGGGGAAGAGGAAGGGAAAATGTGTGTAAATGTGTGTCTGTGTGTGTGTGTGTGTGTGTGTGAGAGAGAGAGAGAGAGAGAGAGATAGAGAAGGAAGGTGAATCATGGTGACCCCGAGGACGGGCACAGGTTTCAGAGGGCAGGACTTGCATGAGCTTCTCCCCCAGTCTGCAGCAGGACATGTCCTGGTCTCCCTGGAGCTGAGCAGTGAACCAGGGAACAAAAGTAGATGCACAATCTTCCCTTATTTATAAGGACCAACAGCACTTGCACTTTATCAGAGGAAGCCTCCCCCCATCCATGCTGGGCCACTGCGGTGGAGGGAGAGGAGGAGGAGGAAGGGCTGGGATGGAGCTGCTGATGCAGTGATGTACGAGGCAGGATCCAGGCATCCCAAGGTCTTGCACAGTGAAGAGAAATGAACTGTGTTTATTTCATTCCCTCCTATAGATGAAAGCCAAAAAACAAGAAAGAAATGAGAATAGAAAGTCGCATTTCCATGGCATAGTCTATTGAGTAGATCTTCCCACCGTGGAAAAGCAGGGAAGCATGGTGTTCTCAGACACGCTCCCATGGGAGCTTTGTCATATTTTGGGCACATCGTCTCACCCCAAGGTCCTGGAAGCTTGAAAAAAGAAAAGTTTTGCTCCTTGCTTTGCTGTAAGCCCTCAGCCCACTGCTGCTTGTTTCTTTCCAGTTCATTTTCCAGATTCCTGAGCCCCTGAATAGTCCCTGAGAAACACACCATGGCAGCCAAGAGGCTGCCACATTCCCCAGACAAGTCATGGAGTGTCTGTGTGTCACTTGTGGCTCTGTCTTAGGGGAGAAAGTGGTGTGGCACAAGCCACCCATGGCAAGGAGACGTTGGCTCTCCTTGGTCTCTGCAGCAAGCCCAACCCTCCCAGGGCTGTCTGGGACTCTCCTCCCTCCACATCCCTTGCAAACCCTGAGCAGGAGCCACAGGATGTGCCGCTCCCACCTGCCCAGGGGTCGGTGCCGCTGCTGCCACCGGCACCGGTGGGCTTTATCCTGCACCAAACTGAGCAGGTTTGGGGCTCCAGGTCCGAGCTCCCACATCATGGCACCAACAGGTAGGGCGGGCAGGGTTTGGTCCTCAACCCCCTGACCTTTGGAAGCCGGGGTCCCCCGAAGGCGGCTCCACCCCACAGCACCCCGGGCAGAGCCGGTCCCGGGCAGCCGCCTGTCTCTCCAGATCCGATCGTTTACCTTCACTCTGTCTTCCCAGCTGGAGAAGGGGCGGCCGGTGGTGGTGGCAGGAGCCGTGCTCCAGAGAACACCAGTGCTCCATGGGGCACCAGTGCTCCATGGGGTCAAAGGCACCGAGCCTGCCAGGAGGTCACCGTAGCAATGCAGAGCTGGCGCGGGGACGGATTTCAGGTTACCTCTTCTCCACTGGCAGCTTGTTGCAAAGGAAGGTAGTTCAGCTGAAACGGTAGTTAAATAGTAGATATTCTACACATAATATATATTTTGTAAAAAAAAAAAAAAATTAAAATAAAACAAAAATATATCTATCCTATCTCAGCCCACCCATTTCAGGATGAATGTGGTTGGAATTTTCGTTCAACCAGATATTAAATCTGTACACGATTTTTTCAAAACCAGCAAGAAATCCCTTGCCATTTCCAAGTCTGTGGGTTTGGTCTCCCGAGCTCATCTAACGCTTCTCACACATTTTTAAGAATTACTCTCAGCATTTGTAGGTACATTTTTAATAGTGTCACGAGTGGAGATAATATTTACTTTGAAAAAAGTATATGTTGCACAAAAATGTACACTAAGGGCACAGATTTCTGACCCAGATTCTTCTATTTTAGGTTCCAAGGGGTTTATTTTTTTGTTTGATAGGACATGTACAGTGGAGTTTACACTTTATTTTTATTTTGCCAAAACCCGTTTTCTAACATGAGACAGTTTTACTTTGTAACCGGTTTTACATCACTGAGTACTTCTTTCTTTTCCTGGGAAAATCCTGCACCAGGAGGCATCCGGTGGAAGCGCCGTCGCCTTTTGGCATTGTGGCTGCCCCACCCGCCCACAGCGCGAGCTGGGGCAGTGCCAAAAGGGCCTTTTCTTCCTGAGCGGTTTTTAATTTGTCTCTGTCCGTGGAAGCCGTGTATTTGGAAGCACTGTAAATGCCACCCTGTCCCCTTGCCCTCTCTGTATATTTAGTACTCTGATGTTGCTATTAAAACTGATATGAGAACCGCGCAGCCGCTGGTGACTGGGTTCCTCCACGCGCAGCCACGGTCCCTAGGGAGGGGATGGGGTTGGTTTGGTGTCCAGGGGGATCCATGTCTCAGCAAGGAGTCCAGGCTTCCCTGGGGAAATCCCCCTGTTCCCAGCTGTGCACACCTCGGGTGAGCAGCAGGGAAGCCTTGGTCCTGGGAAGAGGGTGTGGTGCATCCCCTTGGAGTCCCCGCCACGGCAGCACCACCTCAGCCTGTGGCACAGGCAGGAGGGTGCCAGGTCCCCAGGCTCACCCAATGTCCCCCAGGGCTTTGAGGGGACCCTGTGAGCCTTGGGACAGCTGCTTGGAAGAGGGAAGCCATTGACTAGGACTGTTGGGGAGTTAATTAAACATCACTAAAGATGCTTTAAACAAACAGCTCTGCAATGAAATCACTTCATCCAGCTACATCTTTTACCCCAGGAGGTGTCCTGGCCGTGAGCAGGTAAGTGGTGGCTCTGGTTTGCACACTGGGTGTGGAGCAGGTGATGATGGGTCACACTCAGGCTGGCCCTGCTGTGCTGCTCAGGCGGACGGACAGATGGACGGACTGATGTGGGGACTGGGCAGCACAAGGAGGGCTCTTGCCAGGCAGCAGGGACAGCTCCCATAGCCCCCCTTGCCCCCACAGCATCCCCCTTCCCCGGGGCTCTGTGGGACAGCATGGCTGTCATCCTCACAATGCCATCTGACCTGGAAAGGGGGAAAAGCCTTCATTGGTGTGCATGTTGGCTTTGAAGAGGGACGGCCTGGGAAGACAGAGACCAGCACAGCCACCTGCCACTTGCATTCCCAGGCTGTGGCAGCAGCCTTCCCGCAGTGCCAGCACCCTCCGCAACTCTCCGTGCCAGACCACAGAGGATGCCCAGCCCCAGCCCAGCCAAATCTCCAAAAGCTCCATTCTGCAGGAAAATATATAGAAAAATGGGGAGGGACAAAGTGAGCTGCTCTTCATTTTAGGGCCAAATTGCCAGCTTAAATCACCGAGACAATGTGTACAAGCGAACAGGATGCGAATGGCCTCAGAGCTGCATATATCAGCTGGAGAACTCTGTTCATTTCCAGATGCAAGTGGGATTTCAGGGCATGAAATACAGTGTTAGGTTCTCATTCCTTTCCCTGCTATTTATCACAGCCGGAAACGTACTCACCAGCCTGAGCTGTTCCAAGCGACGCTGCTGGGAGCGTGGAGGAGAAATATAGTGCTGAGCTGTGGGAGAGGGATTGGGGTGGGATGAGGCGAGCAGCCAAAGGGAAGAACCAGCATCCCTACTCCCTCCAGCACCCATTGCCCCAGCATGGAGCCGGGAGCATCCCCTCCTGCTGCTCGTCCCACCACGTAGTGAGGGCCAGGGCACGGCCACCACACACCATGCCCTGGGTTAAACGGTGCCACGAGTGGTCCCCAGGGCTGGAGGGGTTGTGACAGGGTCACCATCCCCTTGTCAGCACTGGAGACTGCCAGCTCATGTCCCTTCCAGCACTGCTCGGCAGGGCGAGGCTGGAAAATGAGGCTGGAAACAAAACACCACACACTGATGCTGCAGCACACAGTTCTGATAAAAAGTAGGACTAAGCATTATCCAAGTTTAATTATTATAATTATACCGGGGCGAAGTAATTGCTGGGGATATTTTAAGCTTCAATCAACACGCTATTTTGAAAACCGAAGCCTTGATTTACCCAGGGCGAGGTGGTAACCATCAACAGGCACCCGTGCTGCTGGCAGCCAGAGGAGCCCACCAGGAGGGTTTGTGAGCTGCTTGGAGCTTCTTGTCTTAAAATAGGGATTTGGGAGGGTGGTGGGGGTGAGACAAGCAGCAGGAAGGTGGAAAGGAGTCCCCCATGCTCCACAAAGCATTGTCTAGATGCCTCAACAGGATGGGCTGCAGGAGCAGCATCAGTTTCAGGAAGAGGAGCCATGCAGGATAGGCAACCCCAGCTCGGCAGTGGCTCTGAGGAAGATTGGCTGGGGCTGGATGATGTAGTGATGTTGAAATCATTTAAGCTTGTTATGGTGGTTTCTATGGCTCTCTGGCTGGATGTAACAAATTGTCTGCATCATTTTCCAGATGGATCATTCTTAAATCATCCAGGACAGGCTTCAGGGCTCTGCACTGAAGCAGCGGAAGGCACTTCGGTTCAATAAATGCTGGAACGGTTCTGTATCAAGTGCTATTTCTTATTAAAAGTGTAAGTACATCATCCCAGCTGACTGGTCTCACAGCCAAGATCTCCATGCTCTGCACCCCTCTGAGTGCCCTTAGGTCCCCAAGGGGATGGGGGACAGGAATGGGGGGCCACATGTAGATGCCTCTGGTGGCAGGCAGGGTGGCTCAGCGGCAGAGCAGAGGGAACACTGATGGATAAGGTTTTCCAGCAGCTCATCCCTACTCCCTACTCCCCCCTCTCCAGACAGGTACCAGCCCCCAGCATGTGTCCAACTCCTGGCGGATGGCACGGCCCAAGCAAGCCTGAACAAAACCTCTTATTAAAATTGGAATTAGCTGACCCCTCAGTGAGTTCTGCTGCAGAAAAGAGGGTTTATCACTGCTGCTGCAGCTGAAGCAGCCCGTGGGTCGTACCAAGCCCGCGGTGCCCCGTGGCAGAGCGAGCTGCTGACGTGCCCGGCTCCATCACTGCACTTGGCCCGGTGAATGACGGGCGCTGAGAGAGCAATTTGTTACTGCCAGGCAATTTGGGCTAATGAGCAGTTCGAGGCAGGATGCCTTCAGCAGAGATGAGTTATGGCAGGAGGGCTTGGAGAGGAAAAGCCCTGAGGATGCCGCAGTGGAGGAGACCTGCACGGTACATGTCGGGACAGCCCGTGGTGGGCTCAGTCTGTAGTGGGGCTTCAGCCCAAAATCTCCACCAGCCCACCTGGAGTGGGCAGGGAGGAGGCTGCTTGTGACTTGTGCTGTGGACTGGCTTTCCAGTGGGATTTCTCCTAAGGAATCAGGAAGCACATGTGGATGCAGTTCCCAGGTTTCAAATGCCAGGCTTGTACTGGATCTAATCTTGGGTATTTCTGATACTGGTAGGGACTGAGCCCCAGGGCTGTGGGACCTGCTTGTCTCTACCAGCAGTGACACGTCTCTCTGTGTTTAATAAATGTAGCAGAATGAAATCCCCGTTGTTCCTGCTCATCTTCCGAGCATGATTTTAACTGAAAAGTGACATTTATCTTAGTTCCTTGTCAGGCCAAAACAGGGACAGACTTTCTTGGGGGGTTTATTATCTTTCCCTTGCAAATTTTCAAGCGTGAATAAGTGCTGTGGCTGGCGCAGAGGACGGAGGCGGGAGCTGGTGGTGGGTGTCCTGGGAGCCAGCTCCTCGCCTCTGCCACAGCAGGATGAGAGCAGGAGGGGCAGGAGCAAAAGCCCTGGTGGCACTTGGGGGCAAGGTGACATCACAGTGTGAAGCCCTGTGTGAAGTCCATGTGACACCAAGGTCAGCAGCACCGGAGCACAGCAGGGCATCACTCGAGCAGCAAGGCCAGGGGGAACACATCCACCTCCGCAGGCGAGCGTGTCCTCCCAGGTGTATTTATTGACCTGCCAGAGGGCTCTGAGGTAGCTGACCGCACTTTCCCCCTGCAGCCATTGATTCCAGTCGGCTTAGATCAGGGAACAGTTGATTTCTCTGCCTGATACTCACTCCAGCCTTCAATAACACAGTGTTTAGGAATAGATCACAGGATTCACTGGCAGGAGCACATTGCCTGATGTGTCCGATGGACAGCACTAACAGGTATAGCCACATGTGGCCTTGAGGGTTTAGTTTCCCAGAAAAAGCCACAGTTAAGCAGCACCAATTCAGCCTCTGGCTGCCAGTGAGTGTTTCCAAGCTCTCTGCTTAACCCAGAAGACTGCTCAGCTTGTGGTGACATGGGGCCAGCCCTGCCTGAAAACTGGGATCCAGCTCGGTCCTTTCCTCTGAGTCTCTTCTCTGTAACCTCGCAGGCTCTGTGGCTGGGGTGATCAGGGCTGGCCCATGCCTGGGCTGCACTGTGAGGAACGCAGTGCCTTTGGTCACAGGCTCAATGTGGGCAGAGTGCAGCATCCCAGCCCAGGGCTGGCTGGCCAGGGGTCCTGAGTGCTTGCAGGAAAAGGAGCCACACTGCCACCCTCCCCGCAGCACTTTTCCAATTACCAACCCATCCTTCTCTTCTTAAAAGCCCAGCCAATACTCTGCCCTCGCACTATAAAAAGCACAGCTTGACATTTGTTTTTCCCTATCTATTTCTCATTCGTGTTTTCCTTCTCGTTGCTTCAGCCTTCACGACAATGTCCCAACCAGCAGCTCGGCACAGAGCAGTGGATTGCAGCCAGCACCATTTGTGAAATGGGTCTGTGAAGCCATGGGAAGAGCCATATCCATGTAACAGTCCATAAAGCTGTCCATTGGAGCAGTTAGCCATGCTCAGCCCCTGGGAGAGAAAAATCCCCACAATCACCAATTTGCTTTCAATCAGCCCCAAGAGCCTCTTGGCCAAAACCATTCTGCATCCATGGATGCTGCTAATGTTTGGGCTGGTATATTTGCCCTGGCATTCTCCCAGGGGTTAAGGAGACAGGAACTCTCAAAACCTGTCCCTCCTGGGCAGACACTGGCATGCTGAAGCTTTGCTGTGACTGCTTGTCCCACATGGCCTGGGCAGAAGCTGGCTCAGTGTCCCTTGTCCCAGAACCTGGCTCAGTGTCCCTTGTCCCAGAACCTGGCTCAGTGTCCAGCATTTTTCCAAGTCCAGCAGAGAGTGTGGCTGAAAAACAGGTGCCAGGACTAATAGTTTAAATGCCAATAAACCCCTTTTCCTGAGTGTTGGCAGCTTTTAGAACTGTCTGGTTTTGAATAATTGACTCCCAAAGGTACTGAGGTCACCTCTCCTTGAGCAGAGGGAATGGCAGAGCAGTGCTGGGCTGTGCACACATCTCAGAGCTGGCTGTGCCTGAGGAACGACTCTGCAGGATGGGAAAAGAAGCAGTCAATAGCCCAATAAAACTCTCTCCAGAGCCCACAGCACTGCTTAGTGCCAGGGAGACTGGGAGTGGGTGAGAAGCCCCTCTCCCAGCAGGGAGACAGCCTACTGGCAGGGACAAAGGCAGTGACAGCTGAGTGACACCGAGCAGCAGCTGCCAAAGCCTGAGCATCCTATCCCCAGGGGGCTGGGAAGAGACTGGACAGTGCAGCCTCACTGGTGGCAGCCAGCCAAAAGCCCTGGGCACATGGACAGAGCAGACAAAGCAGGGGGATGAGAGCCCCCCAAGCCACTGGAGACCACCGAGGGTTGCTGGGCCCCACTGAATGGATTTGGAGCAGTTTGGTGGCCAAGAACCGCCCTCATCCCCCCAGAGAGGCATCAAGTGTCAGCTCATGGAGTGCCAGCCTGGCTTGCAAAGAGGCGAAAGAAAAGGGGCAGTGAAGGTTCCCAAGCTCCATGAAATTCCTTCCCAGGGTCCAGCTGCAGCCCCGTGTGAGGGAGCCAAGGGGGCAATGCAGCACCGCCCGCAGGGGCAGGGCCCGTGCTGCAATTCCCAGGGAAGTGAGGACACTGAGGCTGTGTTTTCAAGGTGAAAAGGATGAGAAAAGGGAAAGGGGTAGGAGAAAGAAAGAAGATGAGGCATTGGTAGGATGCGGCAGGAACGGTACCAAATGGGCACTTCTCAACTTGAGGAAAGCTTGGGAGAGCCATTAAAGCCGGAGATCAATGAAGGGGGAAATTGAAATGTTAGGGGCTGGAACGGAAAATTAGGCTCAGATAATGGCCCTGGGGTTTAAAGCACCCTCCAATAATCTGTTGTGAGGAGCTGTTAAATGCTCCCACTGGAGATGTCTTTGTATCCAGCTGCCCTGGCAAGCAAAATCCCCAGAGCTGTGGCACAATAGGCATGAGGTCACAAGGTCCTGCCAGCTTCCTGGCATTGCTGATCAGTGCTATAGATAGCAGGGTAAATCCCAGAGATGAAGGAGAGGCTGGAAATGCTTGGGCAAAGCAGCAGCAGTGAGACCCAAAGGACAGGATTTCCACAGCCCTTTCCAAAAAAAAAGCCACAGAAACTGTCAGGACTACTCTGGACTTGCCCCCTCTTGCCATGGTACTGCCAAGGAGATGAGGCTCGTGGCACCCACAGGCAGGCCCCACACTCAGCCCTGGGGCAGCAGCAGGATTAGGGCTGTGCCTGGGAAGTTCTACAGCTGCACTGGGGAGGCGGGATGGCTCTTTGCAATTAGGCAGAGTCAAATGCCTTTGATCTAAAATGGATTTGGGCTGGAATAGGATGTGCTTGTCCACCCGTGTGTTGGCAGCCAGGAGCACTTAGCATGGCTGGCCTCCCTCTCCCACCAGCCCTTCCAGCCAGCCAGGGCTGGGGCTGTTCCAGTAGCACCATTGGAGCAAAAGGAGCCATGGAACAACCTGGTTTAGTGGAAGATGTCCCTGCCCATCGAAAGGAGTTAGAATGAGATGAACTTCAAGGTCTCTCCCACCCCAAACCAGTCTGTGATTCTGTGATTCTAAATCCTTCCTGCGGCTGAACGGGGCTGACATCCGCTGTCAGCACTCCCAAACGCAAGTGCCCAACGCTCCACATCAAACACAAGTGCACATGGAGCATGGACACAAGCACAGGAATCTTCTACAGACCCTCTCCCTGCTCACACAGGCTGTGGGAAGCCGAGGGAATCCTGAACATGGCACACACGGATGTGCCAGAGGCTACAGCTGGAGACAGCTGAGCCAAAGCAGAGCTCTGCAAGTCAGCTCCTCTCACAGGCAGGTCTGCAGAAAGGCAACTGCCTGTGGGGCAGGAACCTTCCAGGCTTGATTAGGCCAGGGCAGAGGTTATTCAAGAGCCAGACAAGGAGCCAGTGCTGCCTGGGGCTCAGCCCCTGCTCGTCCTTTCTAAGGGCCCAGTGGCAGCTCATCCCCAGCAGGTATGTGGCAGTCAGGGGGGAACTGCTCCTGTTTCCCAGCTGGCATCACACACATTCCCTTCCAGCCCTTCCCCTCGTGGTGATAAGCTTGGCTTAGGGAGAAGTGCTAATCTGGCAGTTGCTATGAGACCCACTTGATGTCTTTGATGTAGTGTGGAGGCAGGTGAATCATTAGGAGGAATATCAGGTTTTCTGGCACAGCTTGAGGAGGCGCAGAAGTTTCCCGATGCTCGGTAAGATGCAAGCACTGAGGTCCCAGCAGCTGGGACAGGCATAGCCTGGAGAAGCTGGGAGCATCAGCTTCTCCCTGCCACAGCCTCTCCTCTTTGTGGCTTTCCAAACTGTCAGTCTCCAGCTGCTGCTGGGTCCTTACAGAAGAATGTTTCCCAGAGTGGATTCTGAGGAGGGGCGAGCTGGGGATGTGCTTTGCTCTAATTCTGGCAACCTCCCTGCCAGCTGAGCCTGCTCCTGGGCTGCAGCCCGGGGCTCCCAGTGCTTGTGGCTCTCCAAAGCAAGCGCAGAGAGAGCAGGGAATGACATCTGGGAGAGTTGAGAATGCTGCCAGGAGAGCCAGTGCTACTGCACTGGGGGGACAAGGACAGGGTGCAGCTCATTCCTCCTGGTCCTGGCATTTACCACAGTCAGGATCATCAAGCTGGGGTCCCAGCTGTGGTGCTGCACCCTGCACAGTAATTTATGTAACTGGGGGAAGGAACCAGCACAGCAGAAATTTTTAATTATGTATTTGACTGGAATAGTCTCGGTTTGAGGTTCATGCAACGTTGGTTAGTTACCTCAGATAATTAGAAATTTTACAGCTGGATAAAAAGTTTATAAAGCACTGAAAAGGGTAGGGCATTTGGGATGGAGATATTTGGTCCCTCTGCTTGTTCTGGAGAAGGGAGGTGGGTTTTGGGCTTTCCAGGGAGTCCCAGTTGCCACCAGCCCCTGAAGGTGGTTCTGCTGGCAGCTATGGCCCTGCTCCGTCCATGCACGGGCTCCTTGGCCAGGGACAGAGGGTTCAGTGTAAGCCACTGGTTGAACCCAGGCATTCTCTCATAGGAATGTTCAATTCAACACAAACTGTAGTAATTCATGGTAATCAACAGGCCCTCAAGCTGGGGATGGATGGTTGTCCTGGCAGCAGGGATTTGGGGATGGTCCAAGACCAGAGGATGGTGAATTTGGAGAGCTCATGGTACAAATTCCCCAGGGTTTGTCTACAGACCCTCAAGTGCTAATTCAGGTTTTGTCAGTGAGGTTTTTTCCCCCTAGCATCCCTTTACTGAAGGGAGCAGAGGTTCAGGGAGGATGTTAATGATCACCTTGACGTTTTCAATGTAACAGAGAGAAGTGTTTGCTCCCTCAGTGAAAGCGCTGGAGATGCTGAGCCGGTGGGTGCTGCTCTGCTGACGTGTCTGTGGTCCTTGGGGAAAGAGGGATTCAAGGAGGGAAGCATTAAAAAATACCTGTTGTGAAGGAGTGGAACAGCATGAGCCATTATTTACTTTCAGGGTAATAGCTCAGCAGGGCAGCAGCTGAGAGGTGTCTCAGGGCAGCACACGGGGAATAAAACTGATGGATGCTGCATTTCCCTGACATGCAGGGCTCGTGGTGGAGGGACAATGCTTCTTTGAGCAGGCACTGGGAGGCTGCTGGGGCTGGAAACCTGGGGGGAAGCAGCCCTGAGCCACCAGCAGAGGTTTTGGCTGCTTTTGACCCCAGGATCTCCTGGGACATCTGGTGCCTGGCTGGGCTGATGTCACACAGGGTCCCCTCTGGCTCCTCGCAGGTGCCCAACACCCTTGCATGGGAAGCAGCTCTCCTCCTTGAGCACACCTGCCAGGATCCCTCCCTGGACAAATTCATGCCCATACAATTTAAATTCTTTTTTTTTTTTAAGGCTGTGTGATGACTACATTTGGTGCTGTTAAATAGGAAGAGTTGCCACGAGTGAAGGGTTAAGTGCGTGGTGGCTCACGCAGATGTGAATTCTCCTCACAAGCATGCAGCCTTGCAAATGGAATAAAAGTGTTTTTTAAAGTGTTTGAAATCAGTTTTGTTTATGTAATCTGACAAGTTATTATGCGCAGTCCTTATCTGGCTTCATGATTTATGGGAAAGAACCTCAAATCTATATTTAAAATTACTATTAAACACAATTTTTTTGCCTCTTCAGCTGAGATAGAAGCACCATTAGCAGTTGTTGCCCTGGAGCTCAAGTACTTCATTAGTTTAGGAAAATTAATTTTTTTCCATTAAATCTTCCTAAGATCCTGATGCTATATTTGCTTGTAAGTGTTCAATAATAATAATTATTAAGAAAAATAAGGTTCAGCTAGTTGTGATCTTTGATTTCTCTTTTCTTTAAGCTCCTGGGGGTGTGTGGCTGTGGGTTGAGACCAAGGGGATGCCACTGCCACAGGACCAGGTGTGTGTGGGCAGACTGAGACCTGGTAATGGAGAAGGAGAAGAAAAGGCCCATCTGGTTCAGAGAACTTAATCTTGTTCAGTTTATTGTAATGATCTTTCAGAGCATTATTGGGAAAGCTGGAATTTCTGTGGCTCAGCTCTTGGTTCAGCTCCTGTCCTGGGCACTGTGATGCTGGGTGGTGGGAGATGCTCTGGAGGATTGTGGTGCTCCTGTTCTCCATCCATCTGCTGCTCCAGTCCTGCAGAGAAGTGGCTTTTCAAGTGCAGATGAATCTGAATTCATTTGGCTTTCTCTTCATGAGCCCAGAGAAATGCCAAAGCCTCTTCTCATGTCTCAGCTACTTCTGCCAGGTTTGAGCTCAGATAGGAGGCGAGTTTCTGTTTTCATGCTCCTCCAGCTTCAGAACAAAAGAGCTGATGGCAGTTGTGCTTACATACACATGTCCTGTTCCCACCTGGAATATTAATTTATACTGAATTCAATCACATTTTGTTACATCTTCCTAGTTTAACTTTTCCCCCCTTCTTGAACACTATTCCTATATTTTGATTTTAAAGTTGCTGGAGTTGGGGCGCAGGTCCCCTCCAGGGGCTTGTGTCTCCCCAAGGATGCTGCAGGCATCATATCCACAATCACATAAGGATGGAGCTGAACAGGGAGGCAGTGACTCTCCAGAGAGCCAACCTATGCAGTGGGATTTATGTAGAGATTCAATTATGGACAGCACAGTAAATTTCTCTTTAATAGAGACTTAAATATTCACTGGCAATATTTACATAAGCATTGTAACAGCTGTGAAGGAGTCATTAAGGACTACTCACTGAGATAATCTCGATTTTAAAATTCCTTTAATGTGCATTTTCAGAAAGATTACAGCCACAGCTATCTGGTCAATAAAAAGCCTATCCTCCTCCACAGGGTCTGCAAGCAGACTGGAAGGACAATCAAAAGTAACCAGGCAAAAGTATCTGGATTGAGCTGGGGTTTTTTCTGGCTCCTGTTCATTTTTTTGGCAGCCAAATGCCATTCCAGGGGGATGTCATGTGTGGCAGTTAGACACCAAAGCTGTGCAATCAACCACACACCATCAAATAACCGATGGCCCCGGTGAAAGGTTTTCTTCATCCAGCTCGGTCCCTGGAGTTATTAACGTTTCTGAAGAAAACATAGGGATATGCAATAGGGATTCCCCTCTTCCCCACTCCTGCACAAGGCATTTCCAGGATGTTCTGCAGGAGCTGCTGCCATGGCCAGTTGCAGATCACTGAGCTGTTTCTGGGGCTGGTTTGTTGTTGTAGGTTGGTTTGGTTGGTTGGTTTGCAGTCTTAGAACCATCCTTGGCATCTCCTGCTGAAACCCTGCCCTTAGTACCTTTGACTCAGCTGCTGCTGTTTCTCTGTCTTGTGTACAAAGTTTAATCTCCTCAGAGCCTTGTCTGAGATCCCTGTGCAAGAGTTTTGCTCCATGGCTTCTCCGAGAAGAGCCAGGTTCCCATCTGAGAGGAGACGGAGACACCCAATTTCCAAAGGCTCTCTCACCATTCGGAAATCAGGCAGTGTGTAACAGAAGTTGAACAAACTCTAAAGGCTGGAAGATGCCGACTCCTTCTCCTCCTCCAGCAGCTCAGTTGGCCGAGTGTGAGAAGATGCTAATTTGAGCTGGCAGCAATTCATGTTCACTTTGGAGGACAACAAGGCATTGGAGAATAGGCAGGAGCAGAGCTCGGCTGGAGAGCGGCTGCAAGGCGCGGGGAGGACTGGGGCAGCTGCTCACAGTGGATTCCCAGGGAAAAGGACAGATTAAGCTGCTGGGCTCTACCCCCTTATTAAGAAATAAAAGGTTCAGCTATGGTTTCCTCCTCTCTTTAAGCTCCTGGGGGTGTGTGGCCGTGGGTTGTCCACCTGCAGGTGGACAAAAGTCTTTCTCCAAGGCTTTGGAAGCTGCTGGTTTGGAGGGGAAGGAGTGGGAGATAAGGGGCAGGAGGCTGATGCTGACAAGGGCTGTGTCTTCTGCAGACTCTTCCTTGTGCAGATGGCCAAGCAGAGCAGCAAGCACGGTCAGTCTGCACAGACCCACGTGCAACCCTCTGGCAGAGCTGGCACAGCAGCACGAGCCTTTTCTGCCTCCCCTTAATCTCACAAAATGGGAAGATTTTGGTCGGAGCCATCAAGAGATAATAAATATGGATCGTGTTGTTTTATGAGTTTCCCACACGGAACAGCACTTTAAATTAAGCACTGTAAAGCTCAGCTGAACATGGTGAAAGAACAATCTAGGGTTGAACTGAATGTACAATTGCCTTTCCCTTTCCTTCCTCCCCGGTCCTGGTAAATCCAGCACACCAGGAACGGCAGCTGGGAGCTGTCCCTGGTCCCGTGCGATGCTCTGGGATGAGTTCTGGCAGAGATTGGCCCCAGCTGCTCACCTCGAATATTTCCATGGAGTTTTACATGGCAGCTTAGCCCCAAACCTGCCCATTGAGAGCTATTTCAGTAACTCTGCCCTGCCTCCGCATCTGCAAAGTTTATAGAATAAACCTGTTTGGCACTGGGGCTGGTTTGGAATGGCTCTGCAGGAACAGCCCTGCTTCCCTGAGCCAGGAATGTTTGGTCTGAAACCTCTTTAGTCCCATGAACTTTCTCTGCCTCCCAGGCTGGGGTCTGGAGCTGGCAAGTAGCCCTGCACTCAGGGGCTTGCTCTGGAACAAGCCCAGATGCAGCAAAAATGTGTTTCCTACTCAGGCAAGCCTGGATTTCCTTCTGCTTCACTCTGCCCCAGCAAATTCTCCTTCCAGCAGTGATGTCCCAGAGCCACTGGGCAGCAGCTCCCTGGCCTGTGGAGAGAAGGTTTTGATGGAGAGGCTGCTGCCTTGAGCTGCTCCTGGGGATGGCAGCCAGGGGGTTTTCCAGGAAACCCAGGGTCTGTCTGGGCAGTGCTGTGGGGATTCTGTGTGTGGGAATTCCAGTGCTGTGTCCACCTGCAGGTGGACATTGGAAATCTCGCTCCATTCACCAGCTCCAGGAGTGGTTTGGGTGCTCTGAGGTTCACTGCAGGCAGTGGGGGCATCTTTTCCCACATCCCACTGCAGAGGCTCACTCATTTTTAAGACCCTGCTTTCCTGCGCCTGCTTTACTCCGAGCCAGATTTCCACCCCTGGCTCCATAGAAACCGCAGTTTTCCTGGGCTGTCAAATATTGTTTTGCCTGTAATCCCAGAGGAGACAAATGAAAAATTTCAAAGTAAACACTTGCCAGTAGGTGTAGGGGAGAGGAGCCAAGACCCTCTAGATATTTCCCTTCTCTGCCAGGACTATACATGCTCCTTTTAATTTCCAGAGGTATTTATAGCTCCTTCCTTCCTTTCCAATTATTGCCATGAGAAAATGGTGGAGGGGAAGAGAAAGCAGGAGGGAACTGGCTCTGAAGTCTGTCAATGGGGCATTTCCTCCTTCCTGGTCCACTGTGGTCCCTCCTGCAAACATTCGAGGCTGGAGCATGTGCCACAGCCTGGCCAGGGTGAGAGAGGCATCCTGGTGCACAGGAAGATCCAAAAGGTGCTGGCCCAGGTGCTGCCTTCTCCCCTGCAAGAGAAGGGAGCTAGAGAGGGGGAGCAAAGGGCAGAAAACAAGCTGTGACTGCAACCTGTGATTGTATTTGGTTTGTAACAGCCAAAGCAATAATCGTGTTTGTGGACCCGAAAAGGGAAGGCAGACAAATGGCTTAATTTGGATCAATATTAATTTTATGCAATTTAACTTTTTATTACAGCAAATCATTCAATTATCGTTCTAGGGATCCATCAAGGAAGAAAAAAAGCCCTTTTAGCTCAGAAAATACCCAGCTGACTGTAGAAGGTGTTTGTGGGCTGAGGAAATGTTTTATTGCTTCATGTTTGATCAGCTGCATGTTTCTGTGTGGAAAGAGCTGGTGCCTGCAAGAGCAGCAGCAGCTCTGCAGGGATGGGAAGCAGGGATCACTGCCAGGATCCCTGTGGAGAGCAAGGGTCAACGAGGCACCTGAACCTCTGCTCCTTGATGGCTTTTCCCTGGCACTTGAGGCAGCCTCTAATCAGGAAAATGTCTGAAAATTTAGGAATTACACCCCTGGCATTTGCTTAGAAAGAAGCAGCAAGAATCCATGCCCCTTGTCCTCTCTCTGAGGAGACATCCATGCAACAAGTAATTAAACTGCTGTGGGTTAATGAGAAGCCTTGTTGGCATCTCTCAGGTCCTGCCGGGGCATTGTGAGCCACGGGCTCGGGGCTGACATCGATGCTCTGCTCCAGCCCCAGCCTCTGGTGAGAGCGGGCAGGGCTGAGGCAGGGACCTGAATAACTTTCTGGTTTCACTGAAACAAATGATGCTCGTAAATTGAACAAACCACTCTGGTTCCATGGTGAGTTTCGCATCCCCCACTGACCTTTCACAAACACTCAAAGGCTCCTGTGGACAAACCCAATCTTTTCCTTACAAGTCTGAGTGAGGTGCTGCCGGTTTTGCTGAGTTTAAAGACTTGAGAAGGTCGTCAAAACTGGTACGTGCTCGGTTTCAGCGATACCCCAGCACCCTGCTGGTCCCAGTGAGGCTCTTCCAGTGGGATGTGGGGGCTGGGCAGTGCATTCCTGGCACATCCTCGGAACGTGCTGTCTTGATTTGGCATGGAAGCCCAATTCCTGCATTTGTCCCCGGGAGATGTGGCTGACAAACCCAGAGTGTCGGCATCCTCTAAAGTCATTCAGTGTGAAATGCTGTGAAAGGAGCTCTCACAAGTGCCTGGTTTAGCTCTTTCTCTCCTCAGTCTGCAGAACCACCTCACCAGTACAAAGACATTAACTGGGAGTCACTGGCAGCACTTCACGCACACCGAGGACGCAAAGTGTTAAACACAGCATTTATCTCTCTGAAAATTGGTACAGGCTTTGAACATTGATTTTTACCTTAGGGCTAACGTGTTATTTTGGGGAAAAGGCTGTAGAATAAGGGATGTTTTGATCTGTTTTGCTTTAACCTTTTTAAATACATCTCAAGCACAAATGCTGACTGCTCGTTTGTTGCCCATTTTTGATCGCCTGCAACGCTGGGAGGAAGAGTGGGGGAGATCAGAAGGACAGAGGGGTTACTGCTGCCTCCAGCAGCTCGGGCCACAGGCTGGGGCTCAGCGTGTGCCCACTGGCCTTGGGGCTCTGCCATGGGGATGGCACTGGGCTGATGCTCAGCCTGCAGCTGGAGGGACCAGCTGTACCCAGCATGGTGACCAGGCACAGCCACGCACAGCCAGCGTGCTGCCTCAGGATTGAGCTCCTCTACCTCCAAGCACCAGGAACTTGGTGCATCTCTCAGGCTCAGGGCCCTCAGCATCCCCCACCGAAAGGGAAGTGCCTGCAGGGACCTGGGGATGTTCACCATGTTCAAACCCAGTGAGCACTGGGAGCCATCGCTGGCCTCCCACCAGGTGCTGTGGCCATGTCCCAGAGCTGCATGTGGGGCAGAGCCCAGGGATGGGGCAAGTCCTGAGTCCACAAAGTCATGAAGAAAAACCTGCCTTTGGGTCAGGTCCTTGCAGAGGGCACCTCTCCCTGTGCTGACACAGAGATGCTCAGGCATTGCTCCAGCCAAAGATTTTTGGCAGGAGCAGCAGGACAGCCAGAATAGCTCCTGCTTTCTGCACAGGCCTGAGGGAGGTCTGTCTCTCTTACTTCTTTCTGAGAAGCACAGAGAAACCCATCAGAGACAGATGTCCGAATTTTAAGGTCATTTGTTCCCTTTTTATACAGTAATATATTAGCTGAGCAGAGCAATACTCGGTAAGTGCCTTAGGACAGCAGAGCTGTTTTAGGGAATTGGCTGAGAGATACTATCTCTCCCTTAAAGTGCAATAAATAAATGTACTTTCCTCTTCAAAAAACATGGGGAATCTGTGCCATGAATCTTCCAGAAAGTTAGAAGGCCTTTGAAGCATCTGGTTTGAGACATAATCACTCATGTTACGCTTTTAAAAACAAGCAAACCGGGAAACCAAACTGCAAACCTTTCCTTCATGTGCAAAAGTTTGGGAAAGTTTCATTTGTCAGGGTGAGTGATGGCAGAGAGGGCCCAGTCCTGTGCCCAGATCTGCATAAGGATTGCATTAGGGGAAAATGTATGGGTTCGTAACATCTTTCACATGCTCTACTAAATTCCTTGTGTTTTGTGCCACATTCTTCGCAGCGCTGGGTTTGTGGTGTTGTGTAACACCTCTGGAACATTTATGGATGAGCTCCTGGTGCCATGGGAGTGAAGTATGGCCCCAAAGGCTCTGCCTTCATGCCATAGCAAGGGAGGATCCAGCTGCTGTGCTGGTGTGGGAGCCCCCAAGGAGCCAAATCAGCAGCCAGAGGGGCAGGGGCTGGGAGCAGACACAGGGCAAAGACCCCAGCGCCGTGACAGATTCAATGCTGTGATGGAAGCAGTGTCACTTGTGCTGAATGCTCAGACTTCAGCTGGATCTGATTTTCACAGATGCCATTTCCCTTGCAGGAGGTCCCAAGCATCCATCTCCTTGACCAGAGTTCCCCTGCTGCAAGCCAGGGCCAGGACAGAGAGCCTGGCTAAGGGCTTGTGCTCCATCGCAGCCATCTCTCAATGACCCTATTCATCAGCAAACACAAAAACAGAGAGCACAACCAAGCAGGAGTTTTTCAGGACAAAGCAAGCCGGCACATAAGACTATTTGGAAATAAAACTTATTTGGAATTCATTGTTCCCTTGCAGCAAATCGCACTTTTAAGGTAAAAAAGCCTTTTGACTAAGTGCAAAAGCTTGTTCTGTGTTCTTCTGTAAAGAAAAATGTGTGATTTGTGTTGCTTTTAGTGCAGAGTCCTCCCAAACCTACAGAGCAGGACTGTGGGTGGACTCTGGAGATGCCACAGGCGGCTTCACCCTCCTCTTGCCCAGGGATGCAGCAGCACAGGGTGCTGAGTGCAGCATCTGCCCAAAAAGTCCCAAAAATGCTCCTGGGGAGCCCAGGAAACCCTGCTCCAGGTCTCAGCAGCTGCCCAAGACTGGGATCATATCAAGCACTTCCCTTCATGGTCATTCCACCCCAATTTCACTTGAAATGCGTCAGAGGTCACAAATTCCAGAGGAAACAGCCTGGCATCTCTTTCCCATGAAATCTCCCCAAAAGGATGCAAAGCAGCCAATTATTTTGGATATCTCTGCAAGGTTCCCACAATGTGTGTGGCCTGTCCTTGGCCACTGCTGTGCTTTTGTCCCCACCCTGTCAGGAGGGTGCTGCTCCCCACCAGCACCCAGGGAGCCTCCAGCTGGGTCATGATGGGGTTTGTAGCCTGAAAAAGGGATGAAGCACAATTTGTTGTGTCCACAGTTCTCACTTTCAGTGGCGTTCACCATCCAGAGGCAGCAAAGTGCACAAAAACTCCATGGGTCAAGTGGAACAAGGTGAAACAGCCCCTTCCCAGGGCTGCAGCTCCCAGCAAGTTTCGCTCATTTCAATAATAGAAAAACACTTCAGTGTATTCCTGACATTTTCACATCAAAACATAATTATGTTTCACTATTCAAATATTTAGAAGACAGTCCTTAACCAATCCTTGCTCCATTAATTTTTCCTATTAATTATGTATAGATTTATAAATAGTAATATAATTAATATTTAACAGTATTTTTATTACAGAATTTCAAAAGCTTATTGAAAATCTGCATATCTGAAGCCCTACCTTTTAAGTGGAAGGACAGTTTGCTGCTTCATCTTCTTCCTCGCTCTCTGTCTTATCAGCTTAAACACTGGCCACACTTTTCCCAGGGGAGATATTTTTAGTTCAATGTTTTTGCTTTTTCATCATCATTTGTAGTGGGATATATAATTAGGTGCTGCTAATTACAGCTGATCCCACGCAGGTTTTATTCCCAGGTGGGAGTCTCGGCGAGGGCTGCGCCTCTGCCCCGTCCTGTCCCAGGGGAGCGCTGCACCTGAGGCTATGGCCGGGTAATTAATCACCGTGAAGCTGATTGGATTCCTCCTGGGAGGGCTCAGAACAGCCTGGCGATGTCCTTCCGACTGCCTGCAGGCTGGGATGGCCACAAGGCTGGCACGTGCTGGCTGGGATGGCCACAAGGCTGGCATGTGCCTCGGTCCCCGCTGGCCCAGGGGCTGCCCTCATGCCCTGCTCATCTCCAAGGTCCTTCTCTCCATAACCAGTGCCCACCGAGGCTGAGCTGCCGTGGAACCCCGGCGACTCCGTGCTAGGCTGTGCCATTTGAAGCCCAGCAAGGAAAACAAGTGATGACAAAAGAGGGAGCTTTCCCCAGCAAGCAAACGCTGGGTGCCCAGATGCCAAGGGGGTGACTCAGCACAGATCCTCCCCGCTGTGCCAGGTGCCACAACGCAACCCATCTGCGTGTTTGTTTGATTTGTGATGCCTTTTGCTTTCCCGATGGCATTTCCCTCACCTGAGTGCCGTAGTCCTTGCCTTGGAGCACTGGCACAGGCATTTCTCAGCCTGGTCTTGCTTGACTCATCACTTCCTCGCTGTTTTCTGAGACGAAATTCCAGGGTTTGTTGCTGATTTTATGCAGAGTGTAAGGTTATCCTAGTGCTGCTATCCCAGTAGCATCCCTGACTGCTGCGTTCCAAGCCTGTGTTATCCCAGCAGGGTTATCCCAGCACTGTTATCCCAGTGGTGGTCCCCAGGCCCTGGGAGCGATCCATGGCTGTGCTTACACCTCCAGTCTTGCGTTGCTCCCAGTCTTCCATCACTTTGCTGAAATCTGTGTATGGTGATGGCACTTGGGTCATCCAGATTAATAACAGTAGAGTTCTGCAGGCATTTAGTCCGGGAAAAACACCTGGAGCTGCTCTTTTATGACTGATTAATGAGGGGGAAAAAAAAACGCCATGGTTCTAATTGGCATTTGAGTCCTTTCTGAGTTTTAACATTCATGCTATGCAAATATATCAATTCCTAACAATGTCTAACAAGATCATTTGAAAATGAGTTTCCCTGGGGGATTGCAATCACGGCTTTGGGAAAGGCCTGAGCCTGTTTGCCTTCCATTTATTTACAGAAGGTGACAAAAAAATACTATCTCCTGTTGGATGGCTGATGCACTTCCATGAGGTTCGACCCAGGCATGGGGGTGACCCCATCAGCCCCTGCCTCAGTTGTTGCCCACACTGGAGTGTTGGAAGGTGTTTTCCATCCAATGCTGTGTTCGGTGCCTAATTCTGAGAGCAACAATGGGCTCCTGGTCATTTTTGACCTTCATCTTCACACCATCCTTTTGCTTCATCTCTATTTGCTACAACCTTCCAATGGGAACCAGCAATGCCGTCCCAACAGCTTGGAAGAGGAGACTCCAGCCCTCTCCTCCCTGCCTAGCACCAGATGTGTCAGCAGAGGGAACAGAATTGCCCATAATTAATTTATCCTCATGAAAAATCCATGTCTGACCCCAACTAAGAGCTGGTGTTCAGAGTGTTGCGTAACTTGGCTCCGTGAGGGAGAAGAGGGACCCACCAGCTCTGCCTCAGCAATGTGAGGTGTTCCCAAGGGTCTTGTTTACACCGGAGTGGTAAAACAAATCCTCGACACACTTTAATGTGCTAATTGGGGGTTATTACGGCCCTTTTTATTTACGATTAGATTACGAATGTAATACTCCATCTCATTTTGCTCTGCACTAAGAGCTGTGAAAGGATGGTAATTACCTCTCGTGTAAACCTATACTTAGATAGAAAAAATGACGTGTGAAATGAAAGGCCTGAAGAAACGGCATAATCTGTGTTTGCTTTGCGCAGACGTGCGGGAGACGCGCCCGCTCCGCTCCTGGAAGAGCGCGGTGTTCCTGCAGGACCCACGGCCCTGCCACCTTCCTCCTGTGCCCTTCATATTAAGATGGCTCTTTTTGGAAATGCTGGCTGGGAGGGCATGAATAATTCATCACCGGCACACAGAGCACACTAGACAGATTGTGCCTCAATTTCCCGCCTGGTTGGAATTCTGTGTGCCCAGGGCATCACTGCCTGCCCCAGAGCCTGTCAGAGCCTCCAGAGGAGACCAAGATGTCCAGAGAGCATTGCCTCCCTCTCCTGTTCCAAATGGGATTAGGACTTCAACATTTTCAGCTGTTTGCTGGCAAGAGCTTGTGCTGTCCCACGCTCAAGATGCCCCTTGCATTTATCCATCTTATTGCATGGAGTGTGCATTGCCACAACAAGAAAATGAGCAATGGATTTGTGTTTAAAAAAAAAAAAAGTCCAAGTCAAAGGCTATGAAAGCCAGAGGCTGGCGAGGAGTGAAAGAGAGGATCGAGCACCCGAGAAGGCTGCGACTCCCACCCTCAGCGGTGCATCATTCCCTGTGTCCACAGGAATCCAGCATCAGCTCCCAACACTGGCGAGAGAATCACTGCTCCAGCAATTCCCTCACTGCCTTCGCTGTTCATTCCCCCTTTTTTGATCTCCAAGGCCTCAGGGCGATAATTCTATTTTGACTGGAACAATAAGCTGAAGCTGTGCCCTGGCAGGGATGCATTGGGGTTGTTGTTTATTTTAACTGACGGGTTGATCTGCGGGATGCTCGGCTCTCAGCCGGGTGCTGAGGGCGCAGCTCTGTTCATTCTTGCGCTCTGCTGCTCTGCAGGAAAGGTCAATATTTCCTTGGGCAGAAAGTTTCTCCGAGCCCCGTGAGCCGTGACAGCCACTGCTTCCAGCTCAAATGTTCAAAGGGAATTTCACAGAGACTCTGGCCCCACCACTGTCAGCTTACTCCAAGGTCCTTGTGAGGGTCCACACAGCATGAAAGCCTCAAGGGACAGGGGTGACGCCAGAGACAGACAACCCAGGGTTTGTGTCTCCTGATGGCACCTCCATCTTCCACTGGGAGCGATGACGGTGAGGCAGAGGGATGAGGTGGGCACAGTGGGGTCTCCTCCAGCCCCAGTGCCATGTGAGCATCCTGTGGGGAGCAAGGTAGGACTGCCCCAGCAAGGTAGGACTGCCCCAGCAAGGTAGGACTGCCCCAGCATCCATCTCCTTTTGGCAACGCCAAGGCAAGGGCGCATCTCCACTGGGTTCCATCTCCACCGGGTTCCATCTCCTCTGGGTTCCATCAAGAACTTCCACATAAATTTAAAGGCATTTTTTCTTCTGGTTTGAAGTTTGCAGGAGACACACAGAGGCAGCTAATGGAGAGGTTTAAGCCTTTGCAGAGCAAAGCTTGCTGACCCAGTTAAGTCACCTGTCCCCAGCGTAACGGGATATCGGCTAAACCCCTCGGTGCCGCTGGGAACCGCGGCAAATCCTCTGTGACAGCACACCAGGGATGGGATAACAAGGAGAGCATCCCACCAGCTTCTTGCACAGCCACATCCCACCCTGCCAGGTTCAGTTTGGTCCTGGGAAAGACAGGATCCCACCAGCACGAATGCTTCAGAGCTCCACAACCCACCAACACGCCTGCTCCTCTCCCTGCATCCTACTGGTACATGAGCTCCAGTGCTCTGCATGCCACCAGCAAGTGAGGAGGATGCTGACAAACCAGGAGTGGACATGTTGCACGTGCAGCCAGGCAGGGAAATGTCTCTGGTAGGAGCTGCCACCATCCTCCCAAATATTTGCTTTGCCACAGATGTTCCTTTCTGTATTTCCTTTCCCTTAAGCTTGTGGTTATTACAGAGAGGCGGAGGTGCCAGGTGGGATTGTAACTACCAAAATCAGGACTCATTCAGTGCTTTGATGACATCAATTAGCTCCAGGATGTAAGCGCCAAGATTTCTGCAATTACAGCAGGTAAATCTCTGCGTCTGCAATAATCTCACTTGAAGTGTTTCTAATGGGTTCAGTTTCTGGGTTTTGGAGACCAACATCAATATGCACCCATAGCTGTGGAGCAGGAAACTACTTCCTGTGCTGTGGCTTTTGCCTGCACAGTCTGTGTTTGCATACACAATAATATTTTGGTGGAAAAAAGTCTCTTTTGTGCTGCCATCTGTGTGAGGATTGAGACTCCAGTGGAGGTCAGCTCAGGGAGGTTTCAGCAAGAAGGAAAATGCCTACCCAGAGCAAGATGGGACCTGAGTGGCCACTGGAACTTGTTTCTGGATCACTGTGGGAACAAGCTTATGAAATTATAAGCAAAACAGAAAAAAAAACCCATACCGATCAATTACCAAGATCTTAAAGATGGATTTTGGGCTGTCTGGGGAATCTGTTCCCTCAAGGACTCTGTAGCTGGATGAATAGTACCAGTTTTCTCATATTTACTCAAGGAGGGAGGAGCTTGTGCTGCCCACCAGGATCCCCAGCAGCTGAATGGTGTTGGGATGATGGATGGGCTCCCAGGGAGATGCCTCTGCACTAGGCTGATTCCTCTTGAGCTGTTCAGCCTGAGCAGGAGAAGGGAATAATTTGTGGGTGTTCTTGTTTTGGAAAGTGGCTGATTTCCATGTGGCTGAGAACTGGGACTGTGGTCTGGCAGTGCCAGCAGTGCTGGGACAGAGCAAGGGAAGCAGCCTTGTTGTCCTTGGTGCGACTCTGTGGTGGATAAACAGTCTCATTTAATTTTCAGGGCCTTCACTCAGGCACCTTTCATCAGGACTGTATTCACTTCTTTTCTTTTTGTAATGAGGGAATTTTAAATCTGTGCGGATTTGCAGCAGAAGTGAGCTACATATTCCAATTTCTGCACCCAGGAAATTAACTGCTGAGTCCAGTCGTTGTCAGAAACAGTTACCAAAAAAAAAAAAAAAAAAGAAAAGAAAAAGAAAGAAGAAGAAGAAACTCAAAATCTGCACAGAAGAAGAAACCCAGAGTCTTTGGTGTGAAGGGAAGAGGCGTATCTCCCTGGAGAATATGATAATTTATAATGAAACATTATCTACAGCCCCATATGTTACATTTTCTATTTATGGCTAATTTGCTTAAGCATTTCTAATGTACCCCCCAAGGGAGGACAGTTTGTCTTTGGGCAGCTGGCTAGCGCTGAAGGAAGAAACAAGGCAACGTTTCATCCGCGCGCGCCAGCAGCCGGGAAGCGAACAGCACCCGCTGGAAAGGTGCTTGGAGATTCCTTTGGACGGCTGTTCCACCTTGGAGCCAGTGCTCCTGCAGCACTGCAGGGTGCTGCCATGGCAGAGGGATGCCAGGTTGGGAGATGAGGGGACCTGGGCATCTTGAGCATCCCTTGGTCCCTGATCGCTGCTGCGGCCCCCGGGCTGCGCTGTTAATCTCCTGCACTAAAAACTTCTGGTGTAAAAAATGTAGGGATCAGCTTTTCCTGAGCCACAGCATACCCCTGGCCTTTCCCAAGAGCATCTCGTCCCTGCTGTATGGGAAGCCAGAGAAGGGATGTGGCCCACCCTCCTAGAGCAGCTGGGTCAGATCCAGGAGTGGCACTGAGTGAAGGAGCCCTGCTGCAGCGCACAGCCCGAGCCTGAAAATGATGGATGCTCCTCTCAGCCTTGCTGGGAGGCTGAGGAGATCCTGGGATATAAACATGACAGTCTGTGTGCCAGTGTGACTGCTCAGCTCTTCCCGGGTGATATTCAGCCACAAACATTTCAATCGCATCCTCAGCGAGGGGAGATAACCTGGATGACTCTGAATCACTCTCTGCATCACACTAAAATATTCTCGGATCTGATCCTGGATGTCTCAACAAGATGTTCACAAATCAGCCCAGGAAGACTTGTCCCTGCCTCTGATGTTCAAATTTTGCCCTTGAGCTCTCAGAGAGGAAAAAAAAAAAAAAGAGAGATTTTGAGCTTTCCTCCTGCTATTTGACCCAGATGGCTCCTCACAAGCACAGAGGGCTCATCTGGAGCCGAGGGCGCCAGCCTTGAGCTCCCGGCAGCCACAGCCCCACGGCAGGAGAGAAATCCATTTGGCAGAAGTGAAGTTTGCCGGCGCAGCCACAGCTTGTGGAGGTGACGTGATCTGACTTCAGAGTGAGGTGATGGCTCCTTTGGTGACACTGGGGTTAAGGCCCTTCTCACCAGCGGGGATGCAGAGCTGCTTCCCTCCCGAGTCCATCATTCCCTCTGGACTCGTGGCTGCTCACAAGGGACAGCGAGATCGTTAATTGATCAGCAGCACAGGTAACGAGTTCAGTCTCAGAGAACAGGGGGCCAATCCTGGATTTTGACGTTGATGAGTGTGCATGAACATGCACAATTAGCTGGAATGGTGATCCACAGAGAGTGAAGGGGGAGTAGAGGTGGTGCTGGTAGGAGTATGTGTGTCAGGCAGGGATTTGCACCCTGGAATGAATAATCTGGTATCACCTCCTGCCTTTTCCCAGCCTATTACAGCCCCGTCCAGCTAATCAGCAGTGGAGAAGCAACTCCCCTCCCTGGGTGCTCGGATGACAATTTTATGGATACTTCACACCCCTGCAACATCAATCCAACTCCTGGCTTTGCCCAGATTATTGATTAAAAGTGTATTAACAATCGATGGCTGGACTAATTGCACGGCTGCTCTAATGGCTGCCTCTCACAGCTCCCCGCTCCTGCCACAACCACAATGCTCCAGAGTGGCTCCACTCCCTCTCCCTCACTCCTGGAAGCAGTACAGCTGCCTGATATGTGGCCAGGGATCTAACATCTCCCGATACAATATCAGCCTCCCAGAGTCGATTTCAATAGCAGAAATCAAAGGGAACTATTAAAACTCATTACCATTTTTATCTCCAGTGCTGCAGATTTGCTATAATTTTATTTGAATCTGAATGCAGATGGTATTTGCACAGGGCACCCTTTCCTCTCCCCCTCATTCTTGTTCTAAGGAACACTTGGTTGTACCCACCAGTGGCAGAGCAGCCACCACTCTCATCCCTTTCTCAGCCTGGCTCTGGAGAGATGAGCAGGTTTGCAGAGTGCAGAGCGGGTGGGTGGCAGCGCCACTGGGAAGTTGGATCACAGAGAACAAAATTCCACAATTTTGGCAAGTGTTTCAGCACGTTGAAACGCCTTAAACCGGTCAGTGGGTGAACTCAACGGTGATTTTCCTGTTGTCTCTGAGCTGCACAAGTATGAGTAGCAAAAATGAGTTTGGTTCAGCAGCTGCTGGGCTCTGGGAGCTCCCACGTTCCCCAGCCTGGGCACCTCCTCAGCAAGCAGATGCTGAAGTTGCTTCCTTTTGCCAAAATCAAAGTTTAGCATCTGTTTTTACAGTAAACCCTGTGCTGCTTCTCCAGTCCCTTCCAGGGCCTTGGCTTGGATGTGCTCCTGCAGGAGCTGCCTGGTACCTTGCCAAGATGTCCACAGGGAGGATGGAGGTGCCAAGGAGCTGCTCTGGTCTCTCTGTGGCCCTTAAAACAGACAGACCCAAACCCCACTGCACCCAGGATGCTTCCCCAGCCCTTGGCACCGCCTCGGGCACAGGGTGCTGATGCTTAAGAGCAACGTCAAGAAACTCAACACATCCTACTGGGCTGTTGAGAGCAGCTGCTGGGAGGAAGAAGATCCAATTCCCTCCTCGGAGCAGGAGGGATGGCAGCCAGCAGCATGCTGGAAGGAGATGGATAGGCAAATGTCACCACACGGGTCCTGCCAGGGAGCTTCAGTGGCCACCTGGGTCTTGCTGCCCCTTGCCCACCTGAGCAGATCCATTTTCACACTGGCCCCTCCCTGGGAGTTGCCACATGGCTCTCCTCACATCATGTGTGAACTGCGTTTCACTGCAGCCCACGAGCTGATTAAAGTTAGAACAGTTTAACACGATGCTGGCACTCCAAGCAGCACAGAGCAGCACAGGGAGCTGGGGTGAGAACCCCAAGCCCTTGGGACTGCCAGGCTGGCATGGGGCCAGCAGCAGGAACATCCCACAGGATGCTGGAGCACAGAGCCATCTCCAGCTCTGGGGTTCCTGTGGTGACAGCAGCACCACATTTCCCACATTGCCAGAAATGCCCATCAAGTGGCAGATTAACACCTACCCTGAAAGTTCCAGAAAGGGAGAGCCACACACTGCCAGGAAAATCACCTGCAGAAGACTTTTGGGCCATTTTCCTGCCGAAGGCATTCCCTGGCTGCAGGAGGATTCCTGGGGACACTGCTACCTGTGCCATGAGACATTCAGTGCCTGACACATCCTCACAGCTCAAGCTTGGACAGGTTTCTGCCAAAACAAGCTGATGGGTCAGACAGGGATTGATGGCCATTCCTTGTGAAGGCACCTGAACCCAACCTGCTGCTCTCCATACAGGAGCAGATGCAGGCTTTCCCAAAACTTCATCCTTTCCAGTGATCTTTTACCCCTTCCTCGAGTTTTAGCATGGGAATCTAATCTTTTGCAGTGAGCAGAGGTTCCTTTTTGACAGAGAAATTAATATTCATTAGCCATCAGGGAAGAAAACGCTGAGCTGTTTATCATTGCTTCATTAGATTTAGCCAAATACCAACTAAACGTAATTACTTACATAAACTCCTGTGGCAGGGATTGAAATTTGTAGCCAAAAGAGAAAACCTAAGGAGGAAGTGTGGAGATTGGCCTCAGAGTCTGAGCTCACTGCTGCTCTCAGAGCAGCCAAAAACAGACACAGCTTCAAAAAGTGTCTCAGCCTTTGTCATCTCCTTTTCTGCTTGTTTATAACCACCAAGAAAACACACCCGCTGGTCCCAGAAAGGAAATGGAAGGAGAAAACATCCTCACCTGCTCTCTTTAGATGCTGTTTTACTTTCTGCACCCATGGGAGAACATGGGAGGGCTGGACCTCCCTCCAGTCTTGGGTACGGGCCGGAGCAGGGCCAGCAGCTCCTGAGGTGCCCTGTTTGGTTTTGTGCATGGGGAAATGCAATCTGTTCCCCCATGCTCAATTAAACTAACCTAGCCTTCCCCCTCCCCTTCTGCTTCTCTTCCAATAGGAGCAGTGGCATGGGGCTGCACGAGCCCCAGCAGGGATCTCCTGATGAAGCTCTGATCCATCCCAGCCCACCACGGGATGCCTTGGGATGTTCTGCAGTGCATGGTTATCACCGTGGGATGCTCTCCAGCGTGAGGAAGGCAGGTCACTGCTGTGGGATGTCCTCCAGGGCACGTGGAAGCCAGGTCACTGCCATGGGATGATCCCCAGGCTGAGGAAGGCAGGTCACATCTCCTCCTCCCCTGTGTCCTGACCAACGTTAAACACCTTTGGCAGACATCTGAGGGGAAGCAAAGGCTCTTCTCTGCCTTTCAGATCCACTCTCTAATTACAAAGCTCGTTCATTTTAGCACCCTGCTATCCCATAATTGATGTTGGGTACCTCTCACAATGAGCCTGATTTAAATGTATACATGTTTCTCCTTCTCCTGAAACCCTGCTGACTGTGAGACACCTAATTAACAGCAGAGCTTTCAAAGTCTCCCTAACAAATGCATCCCCGTGTTTCTGAGCACAAGGACTCTCATTAGTGAAGCTGTGCTTTGTGATTATTTACACCCCTTCTATAATTAAAAATTCTGAAAGCTAATTACAATTATCCATCAGTTTTCCAACATCCCGGGACTGGAACCTTCACCTTTTTTTTGCCATTGATTTTCTCTTTTACCCAACATCCCCTCAGGCACAGGCATCCACAAGCACCTGTAGCTCCCCATTCCTCCTCTTCCCTGGGGCTCCTTCTCATGGGACACCCGCTCTTATGATGTGATTTGCTCCATTGTTGCCACAATCCGTGTTTGCTTTGCCAGACAGGAGAGGAAGCAAACGTCAGCGATTGCTGCTGGCTCCAAGAGGAGCTCCAGGGAGCGTGGAGATGCTCACACGTGCGTGCAAGGAGCGGCGGTGCTGAGGAATGGCCCATGGTTACAGTGCCTCTCCCAGGACCAGCAGTCCCCTCTGTGCTGCCTCTCGAGGCTCTGGACAGCTATTCCTGGCCATGGCAACAGAAAAGCTGAGCTGGGTGCTGTCACCCACAGCCCCCACTTCCCCCTCGTCCCACAACCCCCCCATGGCACTTCTGGGTCCTTCGGAGCAGCGCTGAAAAGGGACTGTGAAAAATGACTTTGGAATCGAGTGAGTTCCCTGGTCGGGCTGAGTCTGGGAAGTCATAATCTTAATATGAACATCTTTAAATATCCTCACTAATGGGCTCATTCTTTAATTTCCTGAAGCAATGACAGTCTCAACAGACCCTATATCACAGCTAAGATGGGATCTGTCACTGAATGGCTGAATTATATTTCATCTTTTATTTTTATCAGCTCTGCTGACTTATTTATGACAGTTAGAGTCTCGGCTGGCTTTTGTCTGGCCTGTACTTTGCTGCTGCTCAGAAAGGAAAAAGCAATAGCTTATAAAGCCATTTTCACAGCATCCCCATAATTTTAGGCTGTGTCTAAGGCTTCATTTTGAACGAAACTCTGTAGATAAACTGTTATTCATGGCAACGCCTGCAAAGTCCTCAGCAGCCCCCAGAGAACGCTGCCTGCTCAGAACAGGCTTTCCCTCAGATTTATTTGTGAAGAACAAAGGGCAATTTTCCCATCCTGGCAGCAGCAGCCCACGTGGCAGATGCCACTCAAGGGGGTTATCTTCCAGCACTTCTTTTATTGAAAACATAATCAAATTCCAGGCTGTGTGTGGCCGGGGAGTGAGCCCTGGGGAGCGCTTCCCACGTGCAGCTGGCTGGGTTTGTGGTGGGTGGCCGCTCCACGACCAGTGCCTGCCACAGTTCCACCCTGGGCAGGTGGCACAGCGGAGGAGCCCTCTCTCATTTTCCTGCCGGGCACCCTGGGGTGGTCTGTCCCACATGGCAGCCGGGGGCTTCATCCCAGTGTGGGGACAAGAAGGCGACTCTCCACTTGGCTTGTCCCTCGCCTCGCCCCTCCCAGAGCCTTGCTCCTCCCAGAGCTTTGCTCCCCTCAGCACAGCCCGCAGTGAGTCTCAGCCAGGCTTTAAGCATCTGGGCGTTGTGAGTCCGGGTGTTCCTGAGCCAACAGAGCAGTTGGTCCTGTTGTCCTGGACACATTCCCATGCTCCCTGCTCTGCTCGTGAGTTGGCTCCGGGGTCGTGCGAGCCCCTGGGAGCAATGAGCATCTCCCAGCCCAGGCACTGCTGGCCTGGCTCAGCTGCTCTGTGGCACGGGATGGCTGAGAGCCATCTGCCAGCCTCACCTCGTGGGCCCGGGCCGCTCCCAGCGGGGCACAGACGAGCCGCCAGCAAATGTCGGTGACCTCCAGGCAGCCGCAATTTGGGGACAGGGGAATTTCCTAGCAGAAGGGGAGAGCATAAAGGAACCAGGGGAGCGGAGGTGAAGCACAGCAACAGCTCCAAGAGCTCCTCCCGAGACCCAGCAAGTGCCAAAGTTAATACATTTAATATATGTCGTACGCGCTCTGCCAGCCATTGGGAATGTGCTTGTTTTGTCATTGCTCTGAGGCAATCACGGGAAGCGTCTGTCCTCTGAGTGCACGGGGGAAAATGAGAGTGCCCTGAGCTGGAGTGGTCAGCCAAAAATAACGGTCGGCTTTATCCTTGGAAGGAAATTGGGCACTGATTGGAGGACAGAAGTTGGGTGAAGCAACATGACATTTCCACGTGTTAGGGGTGTGTGGGCTGGAGGCAGCATTCGGGGTGCCTGGTGTGCCATCAGCCTCTGTCAGAGGGCAGCAGCTCTCACCAGGAGCCACGTTCCATCCCGTGGCCTTCCACTGCCTCACCTCACTGCAGCTGCAACCTGGAATAGCCACAAAGCAGTGAGTGACCTGGATAAAACACTGAGGTGTCCATCTCCTGCTTGCCAGTGGATGATCCCTTAACAGTGTCTTAGCTCTGAGTGCTGGGCTGGTGCTGCTGTCAGTGTGGGCTCTTCTTGGGGGGCAGTGGCCATGGGGGAGAAGCCTCCCAGCCCATCCGGCCCATTTCCCCATCACAGGTCCAAACCATGAGAAATTTCTCTCAGCCGTATGAATATTTAAAGTAACTCGCCGGATCTCAAGGGCTCCCCACCTACCCTTCTTAGGGGTGGTAATGAGCTCTGAATAGGAAATTAGGAATAATTATAACCCATTCATCCTTTTAATAATGAGTCAAATAATTCCAGAGCCTGTTGACAGAACTGCTCTGGAAGTTCTCCATCCTGTGTGATCTGAAGTGATGCCTGAGTTGGTGGCTTCTCTCCTTGCGATACCTCACAGATTTTACAGTGCTTTTAGCTCAAAGTAAACTTTCCAATTCCAGTGGTGACTTGAGGAATTCCCAGGCACGTCCAAGGACGGAAAGCCAAATTCTGCATTCCCAAAGTTAATATATAGAGAGACAACAAGAGAAAAAAGGAGCTTATGACTAAACACTTTGGGAGCTGACGAGCACAGCAGTATTTTAAGCTCCTGCCTGCTATCTTTGGACTGTGACTCTCTGATGACTAACAAAATATTTGCTTTTTTCCCTTTATGGGCCTGTGATTTCACTGTCTGAATCTTGTCCTATTGACCCAAAGAGCTTCAATTTCAAAGCTATTAAAACCTAATTTTCTATACCGGGCTCCTGAGACAGACACTAACTTCCATAGAATAATTCATTTCTTTCCTCTGGAAAAACAGTAAAGAAAAAAGGGAGAAGCAAAGGACATTGGAGTGGTTGTTCAAATGGAAGTCCAGGCCAGCAGCTGCCTGTGTTCACTGCTGATACTTCCCTCTGCAATGTCCTTCCAGAGGAGGAGCAGGAACGCTCCTTGGATCATCGCCCGCGGAGCAGCAGCTCTGTTTGCACAGGAGAACTGTGTTTCCCTGATAACACCCAGAGCCCCTGCACTGTCCTGCCATGGGCAGCACTGGCAGCCAAGGTCTGTTCTTCTGGGACCAAGCAAACTTCCAGCCTCCTCTGCCTCCAAAGTGTTTGGGTTTGCTGTATCCCAGGCACTCGACACTGGTCAACAGCTGAGCCTCGTGTTCTGTGCTGTGACCAGTGGGAAATTGAGGTGTTTTGGTTTGGGATGCAGGTGATTTGGGCTGGGATGCAGCAGGACCATGGAGCCACCCTGATCCTCCCTCCTCTGCCTGGCCTGCTTGGGTGCCAGTAAACCCTAGAGCTGGTGCTACTCTGCCAAGACGCCCTTTCATATTCTCCATCGTGATAATGCTTTGCTGGATAAGTGCTTTTTAAACCCTACAGATAGATAGAGTATCTGGAGTGGCATTTTAAAAGAGAAAATTGAGACAAGATTCATTACAGGCACCAGTAAATGTCAAACATTTTATCAACTGTGTAAAGTGCCGTGTTAAGCTGTCTTTTCCCCCCAAAGCTTGATTAAAACTATAAATGCCTTTTAAATATTAATATTATTCTCTTCTCCGTGCAGCTTGTTTGGTTATTTGCAGTGACAGGAATGGGATGGCTCTTGGTGGAGGAGGCATCAGGAACCCTGAGGCTCTGCTTGGCAGTGCAGGTGCACATCCCACACCCTGTCCCACTGCAGGACCTGGGCTCTGCCAGACTCAGCCCTGCTCCGAAATCCTCCTGCACACGTCACTGTCACACGTGGCACGGTGTCTCTAACAAGTCCCCCTCGCTAAGCTGTGTTTAATTAAAAGCTGGCTCTCTGTTGCGGGTGCTAATTAGCGCTCTTTGCTTGGAGGCGCAGACTCCATCAATATCTAAATCCATAGTCAAAACCCGGCACAATAATAAATACTGTGCTGGCTGTTTCACCAGGATCCTGAAGTTCTCACTGTGTATCCACATGGATCCAGCTCCAGCAGCACTGAGTGAGTCACCCAAGCCAGCCCCCAGGCTGGGAAGGGTCCATACCTTTCCCCAAAAACTCCTGGAATCTACACAGAACTTCTGCTTCAGTGTGTTTTTCCTCCAGGAATTGCTGGTTTTTGCTGCCAGGAGAGCAGCTCTCCTTAGGCAGGGCCATGGGGCACACCTGACCCTCCGTGGGTCCCTGTAGAATCAGGGATGTCTTTCCTGCACTGAGATATTCAGAGTCAGCTTTTCAAGCAAATTATTCACTATAAAAATGACTTCTGTTCCAGATGCATCCAATCTTCTTAAAGGGTGCGGCTCCCAATAGCAGAACGAACTCATGAAAAATACATGACCTGGAGCGTCTCTGGAATATTTATTTATCCAGCAAGTCTCACTCGGGGCGTTATGACGCTGCCAAGGGTGTGCTGCACTGTCAGGAGCTGGCACCAGCAACCACCTCTGGAGCCACCAGGTCTCACCCTGCCAGGTTTTGGGGACCAGCCAGGTCTCCTCTGTGCCACCCACAGGTACCTCACCAGGGAGCTCAGAGTTTCTGTCTTGGCCACAGGATCAGCCAGTGAACACTGTCCAGAGAATCCAGTGCTGGATCTGCCAGTGAGGTTTTGGGGCAGACATGAAGCCGTGCCTGGTGGAAGCAGCTTGGGGGTACACCTGGGCTTGGGGGGACAGTAGTCCCTCCAGGAGCTGGATAAGGCTGAGCCAGTGTTTTTCCTGTGTTTTTCTGAAGTTTTGCCTGTGAGCTGCCTTCAGCCAGGAGCTGCTCTGGCAGCTTCACCTGCTTTCCTTTCCCTAATTGCATGAATAATGCTGCCCTGCTATCGGACAGACGTGCTGGCCCTGGGAGTTAGGCTGGGTGGTGGCATGGCAACAAGGCTATACATTCATTTTGCAGCACTTGATAGGTAAACAAAAAGATAATAAACAAATTAACTCTGTGTGAGGATTAAGGCTGCCCATGCTCAAATGAAAAGGCTCTCACGTGCCAGAGCTTTCTGCACACCTGGTCCAGTGAGGGGAGTGGTGCAGGTGCCAGGAGCCATGTCCCAGCTGCCCGGGGAAGGGACACAGCCACATCACTGGGAAACTGTAAAGGCGTTTCAGACTCATGCTGCTGTGTCAAATCTCCAAACTTGTCCTTAAAGAGCAGCTCTTCACCCAAAATGACGCCGCTCACTGCTAGAGACGTTAATGATGCTGCCCATCTGCCAGGACCAGTGCTTGGCCTCGGCTATGCAGGCACTGTTTGGCAGAGTCACTTAAAAAGATGGAGAGGGAAAAGGGATGCAGAGAGCATGGGGAGAGTGCAGAGGTTGCTCTGTTGCAATAAAACAGAGATTTAATGGTGCTGGGTGAGACTGCTGTGCACGCTGCGGCAGTGCCGGCTGCAGGCCCGGTGCCTTCGCCTCCGAGTACTTGCTCTTCATAGATGAAGGAGCTGGTAACTGCTGTCCCCAAACAGCCTCGAGGGCTTTGGAGCATGGTGGTCTCTTGCCTGGCACCAGGGGGGAGCCTAAATATCTCCCCTTGCACCTGAGGGCTGTCCTCAAGGGAGAAGTGAGGGATGGGAAACAGCTTCCAGGGGTAACTTCATCCCTGCATCACCTCTGATACTGACCCGTGTGTTATCAGACTGAAATCCTGTGCCAAGGGCACCGCCGCAGTGGGCTGGAGTCAGACCTTTAACTGCCACAGCAAGGAGGTTATTTATTTCTCGGATATTGCCTGGCAGCAGGAGGTTCACACGGGCCCAGAGAAGGGAGGGTTGACAGCTCCAGCCTGGGCAGTCCTGCGGATCTCCCCTGATTCCCAGTTACATAAAGCTCCTTATGCAGCAAACAATTGTGTTATTAAAGGCAGAAGGACAAGGTCCGATGTAATCCAGCGACTGTGACTAACTGGATTTATGGGCTCACTCCCACTGCTCAGTGCAGTAGCAGAAAGATCCCTCAGATCTTAAAGGAACTAATTTTGGCAAAGATCCTCAGCAGTGATTGTTCCCCTGGAGAAGGGACAAGGACAAGGAAAGAGGTTGGCGTGGTTAAGATTTTCTCTGTTGGCTTTTCCAGCATCACAGTTTGAGCAGCCCACACAGGTACGGAGGTGGGTTTGTGCCTGTGGACATGGGTCAGAGCTTTAACTCCAATATTCCCCCAAAACCATGCCAGGGAAAAGCCTGATTGGGGGGGATCCTCACTGTGTCCTTCCCCTTGGATCTTCAAGCTATTGGGACAGCAGTGGGTTTGGTCTCTGGAGGTGATGCTTCCCACCCACATTTGACTGGCCGCTGTTGTGGCTGATCCAGGTTTGGCTCCAGTGCTGATGCCCTCCCACTGCCACCCAGCTTCAACGAGTTCTCTCTGGCTCAGCAGTGGGATGAAAACCTTTTTTTCCTTTTATCCAAGCAGGCATTGAGGGGTGTACATCATCCCCTGGGTGCTAGAGATGAATGCATGCCCATGGTCCATGGTGCTTCAAGTCCTCTGTGTTTGGAACTTTTCCAAGTTTCTGTCTCCAGGTCTGGTACCATGAGTTGGGTGTTGGTGTTCCTGCCATGGTCTTTTGTCACCCCTGGGGAGGGAACAGTGTGATTCAGTGCATGGTCTGAAGGGGAAAGTAGGCTTGGGGAGGGCTGTTGAGCAGGAGGCTTTGGGAGCAGCCAATATTTATAGAACATGATAGCAGAGGCATTTGCAGAAAACTCTGGATATTAAGGGAAAAGAGCAGCATTTTCTTTCCCAGCTACACAAGGTAGTTGTGCCGACAGCCTTTCCTATCCCTCCTGATCCAGCACAAGCTCCACTCCCAGCACTGACTCCTGAAACTGCTCATGACTTCAATCATCCTGAGACAGCACCAGAGTCTGTCTCATGATTCAATCACCCTTCCTGAGGCTCTGTCAGCCACAGCGCTGCCTTCAGCACTCCCACATCGGAGCCCGAAGCAGCGCCCACTCCGGGCACTGGTGCAGCCTCCGCTGAGGCATCTCAGCTCTACCTCAGCTGCATCACCCGCCCTCCCTCACCCCCATGCCCAGGCTGTGCCACGCATCCGAGGAAAGGAGAGCGAGTGGAAACAATTGGATTGACTCCAGCACCTGCCAGCCCTCCGCCTTCACTCAAGTGGAAGAGACTCTTCTAATTGTAAGACTGTGCTTTAATTATATATTTGTAGAACTAGAAGCTCAGCTCTGGCTCTGTTAATTGACTCGTTTGATCCTCCCAGTGCCAGTGTGGGGCTGAAACTTCACTGGGCTGGCACTGGCAGCACACACACCCGCAGACCTGGCACCTGTGGGGATGGGAGGCAGCCGGAGCATCCCAGTGGGACCAGGACAGGCGTCCTCCCTGGGGAATGCCAGGTTTTCCTTGGCCTTACCTGTGTTGATTGAACCGCCATACGCTGGGGTGCCATATGTCATCGTTTCCTACAGCCTTTAGAAAGTGCAAAGAAAGAGACAACTGTGAGACTGGCATCGCCACGCTCGCACCGCAGCATATGCTTTTTGGGAATACACTCAGCCCATTATCATACCGGCAACGGTAGCAGGACAGATTGCTGGGCTGTTCTGGAGGCTTCAAAACACAACCAGTGGCCTCTGAGCTGGCCCATCCCAGCATGAGTTGGGATTGGGTCCGGCTGGGGAGGCACCGATGCCCTGTGGCTGCACCACCCCACAAGCTGTGGGTGTTGGGGCTTCCCCAGAACTGCTGTCACCATAACCCAGGGCACTGCAGACCCAGAAACGCAGCTCAACTCACCCACACAAACCCTCCTTCCAGCTCATGCAGCGGCGATCGCTCCTTGGCCCACGACTCTGTGAGATCTGGGGCCGGCTGTGGGCTCCCCACTTCCCCCATTTCCCATTTCTCGTTTTTCCTCTCTGGAAAATCCTGCAGAAGGCTTCCTGGGCTCAGAGTGCCACAGCATCCCCACGGTGGCCGCTCAGGCCGGCTGCCTTATGTAAGCGAGGGAGGGACCTTGCAGAACTCTCTCTCTTCCGAGGCTGATTTAATTAAAAGCCAGTTTTATGGTGCCTGCGCTAATTATAACTTTTTAGCCCAGAGGGTCAAAATGAACTTGTTGCTCAGAATTCTGTTATTCAAATCTGCTGCGAAGAGTTTGGATGCTCAGAAATTTTCCAAATAATTCATCTCTATAAATGTGCTTTGCTGATAGGGGTTTTTTTCTCACTTGAACTTTTTTTGTGCGCTCATATGCAAAGGCGACTGCCTGGGGATGTGTTCCTTGTGAAAAGTAGGGATGCTGATCCTTGGAACTATTATGCTGGTGAACAGTAATAATTATCCATGTTTTTTAATACGCAGTGTAAGATATCCAGGCAACTGAGCACTGCAAAAGGGAAAACCGCCCGGGGGAAATACCGAGTGCTTTTCTCTGGTGAGAAAGGTGGAAGATTCCCATTGGGATGAGCTGTTGAGAGCACAGACTCCAGAAGCATCAACCTGCTTCACACAGAGCAAAGGAACCACTCCTGACTTCTCTTACACCTACTTTGGAACACACTGAGAAAATTGAAAGAAAAAATAAAAGACTAGTCTTCATTCAGAGCAGGAAAGGGCAAGGTGGGATGGATTCTGGAGCAGAGATAGGTCTCCTGGGCAAAAGCTGTTTTTCCTGAACTCACAGTGAAAAATCGTGGCAAACTCTCCCAGGAATGTTTAACTCTCTATCAGTGATGTCAGAGCTGTTCACATCCTGCCTCACCAGCCCCAGTGGCTCTTATTCCTAAGGGGTGAGATCAGAGAGCAGCTTATCCATTTCTCCACACCAGTGTTCCTGGAGCCCCAGCCAGGAAATCTGGTGCGAGGGGCTTGGCAGCTCCAGAACCAGCAGCAGGCTCAGCCTTGGGGACTGAGCTTGGGATGAGTCCTGTTGATGGAGCAGAGCAGAGGTTGGGATACACAGCTCAACCCCCTGTTCACAGCAGCCTTTCCTTCCTGAGCACGAGGAGCTGGCATTTAAAAAGGGAAAACCCAGCAAAGTTTGTTGAAAAGGTTGCAATCTGTTAATAAGCAAATTGCTCACTTAATTACGTTAATGATGCTTTCACTGAGCTACTGTTACTGCCAATACAAAGGGGAAAAAGGAGAAAAGATAAAAAACCTCCTGGATTAGCAAAGTCTCGATTACAGACAAGTGAGGGACACGACCCTCTGTAAAGCTCCATTACTGCCTGTTGTGCTGGTTCCCTCTGGTGTTCTCCCACATGCAATTTTCCTTGGGAAGCTCTCGGTGTCTGGGATTCCTACAGCCACATGCTGGCTGGGATAAAAAAAATCCCAGGATTTCAAGGTGTGCAAATGTTGGAGTTCAATCAGCACAAGGTGACCCATGAGGGCAAGGCCCCATCAGCCCCTGATGATCCCACGGGAATGCTGTCATGGAGCAGCAGCATCTCTAAGCGTGTGCTTAAGCATGCTGCTAATTAAGGCTGGTGACAACGCGTGCGGTAATTACATTTTTGTGCCGTTAAAACAGCAGCTACAATTGTTGGATAAATAAACAGAGCAAAAGCAAATATGTTTGTTTCTCCCTTACCTTGTACATTACAGGAAGACGCACCAGCTGCCTCACAAAACATATTTGTTATTCACTCAGAACACACTTTAAAAACCGGGAATAAACAGCAGAGTCAAAATATTTGGTTTCCACGGCAAGCTGAGGCTGCTGAAGGACTTGTCACGGCATGGAAGCTGAGGAGCAGCGAGCCACAAATTTGTGACATTACAGCAAGGGAGGAATATTCTGAGATCAAAAGGTTTCTGTTCAGCTCAGGCTGCTTTGACATTGAGCTGCCACAGCATCAAGTCGCATCATTCCACAAGCACGGATCCTCACCCCATAGGAGAGCCAGCCACCTTCACCACTCCCGAGGGAATAAAGCTTTTCTGAAACCCTCCTGTTTGCTGACTCCTCACACCTAAAACACTCCAACAGCCCCTTCATTGGTGGCTCATTTCAGCAGCGTGTGGATAAATGATGACAGCACTGGGCAGCTGGGCTTTTGTGAAGGATGCTCCTCCAAGGTGGAGCAGATGAGCACTCCTGGTCTCATATAGATCCCATATATTTATGGTAATGGCACAATCCACCAGACCAGGTTGCTCCAAGCCCCATCCAACCTGGCCTGGAACACTTCCAGGATGGGACATCAACAGCTTCTCTGGCCAAGCTTTCAGGCACTATGAGACCCATTAGCTGGGGTGGGAGGTCTGGAGGGGCACTAGTGACAGCCAAGCACGTGCCATGCCCACCACCAACCTTGCCCACACTGGGAAGACAAATAATCTGGTTTTCCTCAGCCCCGGACAGAACAAGCTCAACATAAATATTCATCTGCTCAAGTGAAAGCAGGAGCTGTTGTTTCCTCAAGTGGAACTAAGTGAAAAGCGATGATAGTTTTCTGAAAAATGTGAGATTATGTACACAGAAGAAATTACATATAAACTTATTAATAATTTAACAGCTTGTTAATGAGCGAGCTTCGGTCTCATAGCTGAGCCAGCCCACCCTTTTGCTGCCACGGGAGGCTGGGCAGGGGGAGCTCAGGAGCCCAGATGCTTTTCACGTTTTAAGCGATGAGCTTGGGAGGCCACGCTCCAGGAGGGGATAGGAGAGGCCAGCTGTGGGCTGGGATCCAGCAGTGCTGTAGACCCCCTCATCTGCAGCTCCAGATGCCTGCACACAGCCTGGAAGCATTAGCTGCATTATGCGCTTTTGAAATTCTCATTTAACATGTATAAATGGAAATTATTTTATTTTCTGATGCAAGCAAAAAATTTGCATTGACAGAAAACGCCTGTTCCTGGAGCAGCGCTGGTGTGCGGCACAGCCAGGGCCTCTGGCCCTGAACCTCCTGCAAATGGAGTTTCACACTTTTGCTGGAATTCCCAACATCCCAAGCACTGGGATGTGCTGTGATAGTGAACTGTTCACACTGTCAGCTGTGGGAAGGCTCAGGTCAGGTCTGGCTGTGTCCTTGAGGTGTCTCTGTGAGGTGACAGCAATGATAAGGTGGCTCCTCCACACTGGTGTGGTGCTGCTTTCAAAAATGTTTGTCACATCATTCTGACCCATGCCAGGATCACGGTATCCTCCTCTAAATAGGTGCTGGTTAAATCCAGTGAGGTGTTTTCACTGAGGCTGGTGGAAGATTTGTGCACAATAAACATTAAATGCTGGGAAATCCCAACAAGACAAGGATTGTCACCTCTGGTGACCAGGTTACATACAACACCTACACAAAGATCACTTACTTGTGGGTTAATGGACATGGAACCCAAAATATTCCATGCAATTGTATATGTGAGTCCCTTTTCACATTGAAAAAGCCCTGCCCAGCCCCAGCCTCCCTCATGCAGCAGTGGGAAGGTGACAATGCCCAGCTGTGGAGCAGGATCAGCAGGACTGTGTGAGTGGGTGCAGCAGTTGAACTCAGCTGCAGAGGAAGCTGCTCAGATTGCAAAGGTTTTAAATCCCCTTGTAAGAGTCTGAGCTGCTCCTTGGTGCCTTCATGCCCTTCCTCTCCGTGTTTCAGAGTGGAAAGGCCTTCCTATTCCTCACAAAGCCAAGTTTCCAAGCTCAGGGAAAGCTGTGTTTCCCTCTGAGTCTGCATTGACTTGGTGGTAGAGAAAAAGGCAGGAATATCTCCCATAATGGGATGGACTCCGGGCACACCATGTCCCTGCTCTGCCACAAAGAGCACCAGCCTTTCTCCTTGCACCTGCCCCTTGGGGACATCGTTTCCCCCCAGGTGGCAGCTGAGCCACTCCTGCAGTTTGGGAAAATGCAGGAGTGGGTGAGGAATGGGCAGAACTGGTGAGCAAAGAATTTGTGGGGCAGGGGTCATGCAGGAGGTGGGCACTCCTGTCCCTGCTGGGTCTGGGGATGCTCATTGCAGCAGCAGCAGCTCGGCCGCAAGGCACCGATCGATGAGTTTGCACTTAATTCTCTTTCCTCTTCAGACGCGAGGACAATTTAAATTGAAATGTCACCTAGATTATTCAAATTTGATGTAATCTGCTTCCAGATGTCAGGCCTGCATTGACGATAATCTTTTTTCCCCCATGAGCTAATTTGCTTATTCCTAAAGGAAGCGATGCAAGGTGTGGTTAACATGACTCTGCAGAGGCTGTGTTGGGATTCGGGCAAACAGGGTTTATCACTGGGGCTGGCAGCTCCTCCCCAACCTTCTCTGTTAAAAAGCTCTTTCAGAGCTGTTGGCAGCAGGGATTTCCACGTCTCAGTGGAAAGGCTTCCTGCAAAAGATGTGTAGGTTTAGAGGGGAAAAAGGAGTCCTATTGAATTTTTCCATTTGTGTGGCTGCTGAGGAGTTCCATTGCATTATTCATCCTGGGAACTGGGTAAACCAGGAAAGTTAAAGAGAGAAATTGCTGCTGTAAGTCGAGGTGTTTTAACATGCAAATGACGGGGTTTTTATTCCCAACAATAGAACTCTTGGATTTTTAATTTTACAACCTATGTTCTCAGCTCACTATGCGGACACACGAGTCCTACAGCTCTGACTGTCATCTTCCTTATTTCCATCGCTGCCGAGCAGCTCTCAGATCCATGGTGAATTTTATGGACCTGCCCTTTTCCACTGCATCTGTTGGAGCAGGGGAAAGGATCCAGACAACCCAGGGAGTCACTTCTCGACCTGAGTGCCAACATCTTTGATACAAAAACCACAGAATGGCAATTTCCCCGCTTGGAGGTTTCACTGTGGGGTTTTCAATCACAGATTTTTTTTTTTTCACAGACCTGTGTCAACTGCTCAGGGTAAAGGTGTTGGCAATCCATGGGACAGACAGTGCCCTGTCGTGTCTGAGCTGCCCCTCCAGCGTGGCTCTGGGGGAGGTGACAGCCAGCTCTCCTGGCCACACACACCAGAGGTGTCTGCTGGTATGTTTGATATCCAGCTGGAACAGCAAGGTGCTTGTGCGAGGCCAAAGGCATTTTGGAAGTTTAAAGGTACACGTTGACCCCGCCGCTTGTCAGTGTGATACTCTGGAGCTCTAAAAATAGAACATCTCTGACCAAGGAGAGATATTTTTGGAAAAGCTCGTTACTGCAGCCGATCCGTGTCGTTACTGCAGCCCCTGCTCCAGCGTTCCCCTCGTTTCCTTCTGCACATAAATTTTGTCAAGTGCCAAGAAAGAGAGGGCGTGTGCCCTTGCAGGGTGGCACCCCCTGGGTGCCCTCCCACTCCTGAGCTGGGGTCCCTGTCCCACCTGACGGGATGTGCAGCCTGTTTGCCAGCTTTACCCACTCCCCAGGCCATCAGGTATGTCTGGGGGAGCAAACTCACGAGGTGCTTACAGCAGGGGAGTGTCAGGAGATGCAATTAGTCACTGCTGCACCACGGGGAATGCTGATTTGAGCCATTAGAAATGGTCGTGTATGGGCTGAACTGAAGGGAATACCCCCGGCAGGTTATTTACCAAAATCATTGTTCCAAAGAGGATTTGAGAGGGATTCCAGCTGTAGAGGAGTGGGAAGAAGTGATGAACTCCAGATGGAAATTTGCTCGACAAGAGCAGTAGTATGAGGTAAATTTATCTTTTTGCGAATGATAAAAGAAAAATCTACTCTTTGGTCTTGGCTGCCAGCAGAAAGCTCCGTGATCATGATGGAAACTGTCTCAGACGGCTCTTACGAGCATTGAAATTAATACCCTTCCTCATTGGAAGTGGCACATCCAACTACTCCCTGAAAGGTGAACATTAATATTCTCATTTGCAGTCGTTAGACACGTGCTTTGGCCTCAGAGCTGCAGAAATGGGGGATGAGGGAGGAAAACACAGCTCTGAGGTTGGGTACCTCAGTTCCATCCCCACAGCAACAGCAGAGGAACCACCTCTGATTCTGTTGGAAAGGTTCTGCGATGATGTTCCTACATCACCTTGCCATCTTGGAGTGTTTCCAATGTGAGTAAAACAGAGAGGAGCCTTCCTGAGTGCAGCCTTGTTATCTGTGGCATTTCAGGATAATTTATGCCCAGCATCTCACTGACTTTCTGGTAGGAAATTGTGTTGTTGATTCCGTGGCTCCTGCAGGAGCTGTGTCAGAAATATTGAAATAAATCGATCCAGCTTGGGGCTCCTGCATGATTTTATAGCCAATTTTTCAATGCAGGCAAGGCACAGCATGAGTTATGCTGGCACAAGGAGGAGGGAGGTGAGGACGTGGTGGCCTGGTTGCTCACATTGTCACCAAGAAAGGGTTTGGTGCCTCAGCATCCCCCACTGCCCCCATGAGGGATCCAGCTGAATTCTCTGTGCCTCAAGTTTTCCTTCTTTTGCTTTTTTAATCCTCTCCTAATTGGGGAGCCATCAAAAGCTTTTTTTTATTAAAAAAAAAAAAAAAAAAAAAAGAGGAAAACAAACAAAATTAATGAGCAGCGTCAGGGGAGGAAAAAATCTTTTTCTGGACAGAGTTCTTGGCACGGGCAGGAATTCACCGCTCCTCTTGGAGAGTGTTAAGCTGGCTGTGAGCTGCCAGTGGAGGAAGTCAAGTGAGAACCAAGTGCCTGGAAGGAAAGTTTGCCACAGCTGCCCTCTGCTTGGCTCCTGGAGCGCCTCAGCCCCAGGTCATCGATGCTTTGTGCCCGGACTAAATGGCTTTTGGATCTGCAACTCATTTGTCAGTGAGAGCAAACAAGCTGTTGCTGGGACTGACGGTGTCCTCCCAGCTGGTTGAGCTCACAGGCATTCCCAGATGAGGATGAGTGCTGGCCCTGTGGCCAGCAGCAACCATTAAACCTTTCCTAAAGACCCATCTGGAGCTGGCCCTTGGATTCCAGCAGCTGAGCATCCCCAGGCCGGTGCTGTGCCCCAGGCAGCAGATCCAGAAATCCTCTGGAGCATCCCACATTCTCTCCCTGCTCTCTGGAAGCCGTGCTGCCAGGAGCTGGCCAGTGCCAATGTTTGCCAGGATCGAGACGAGCGCTGCTGGTGCCACAAGAGGCTGACACGCTTAGCCACGAACCTGTGGGAGGAGGTTCACTTGTCTGGCATCAGGATCAGGATCTCTGTTGAACCTTGGAGTTTCTCAGTTTCTCTGGGATACCGGCTTCGCTCAAAGCAAGCACTGGCGTGTGCTTACATGGGTGAGGAGAGTGGGATGGAAATGGAAAAATCCTGTTTATGTTTATATAGAGCAGCTCCTGGTATAAACTTCCTTCTCTTCCATTTCCCCTTGCAGAATCTGGGGCTCCATTTTCTTACCTTTGTCTTTGACTCTTCCTGGCCAATGACTATTCTGGGATTGAATTTTTGGCTTGTTCTCACTTTGGGGTGCTTTGCCTGGTTGGCATCTCTTGCTGACGGGGAACTGGTCAATCCATACACCAAATCTTGCCTTGTGTGTGAGCATCCCCAGTGCTCCTTGTGCACGTGTGCTCTTCCTCTCCTTCTCCATGGGCCATCCCAGCCCTCCAGAGGTATCAGCAAGTCATTCCTAGTCCATGGGCAAGGGGTGTCATTGCTTCTTTAGCAATGCTGCTTTTCAGCAGAAACTTCGGAATTTGCCACAAAGTTTTAGGTAGGAAGAACAGAGTTTTCTTGCTTCAGCATGAAGTGAGGAACCCACATGGAGGCATTTAATGCCTTGCAGGGATTATTAGATACAAAATGCATTGGAAAGAAAGCATGCCATAAATCCCAGCCTTTCCATAAACTCTAAATCTGTTACACGTTAGACCGTAATCTTCTGAAACAAAAGTGACTGCACCAAATAGAGAGTGTTATTGTTTAAATATTCCTACTGGGAAATGCTGCCTGAAGAGCAGACACAATAGCTGCCCTGACGCAGGATTTATTGGAGCAACTTGGCACCAGCCTGTTTGTAGGGAGCGGAATATGCTTGTAGAGATTATACCAGATTTACAGTGATTAATAATGAATTGGACATGGCAGACTTCAAAGGGTTCTGCTTCTGCACAGTTTGGTGTGGGTTGAGTCACAGTGCCGTTCATTCCAGTGGTTCAAACAGCTGCCTTCCCTCAAAGAGCAGGGATTTGGGCTGGACAGCACCAGCCAAGCCCCGCTCCTTGTCCCCTTGTCCCTGGGGCTTTGCCCAAGGAGCAGGATGGAGGCAGTGGCACGGCAGTGTTTCACCTGGCATGGCTGTGTGTGGAGACCAGCCCAGCTCCACAGAGTGCCCATCCAGCTCCAGCACCCCAGCTGTGCCCTGCTTGGGGTACCCCCTGAGACCCCCAAAGCCCTGACTAACTGGGAACAGAGGTGCCCTTCATTACAGGAAGGTTCCTCTCCACCTCAGAGCCAGGAGCTCACCTGCCAGGAGGGATTTTGTCATCAGGCAGAGGGATTAAGAGAGCTGGGAAATGTAGGACATCCCTCTCGCTCGCAATGTGCACACACAGACCCCGAGCTATTTTTAAAGACCTTTCAGCACTCACTGTGGCCATTACTTTTAGTATGAAACATCTGAAATGTGCTCCTTGCAGCAGGAACTCCCTCTCCCACTTTGTCCAGGGGCTCCCAGGTGTGCTGAGGATGGCACTGCAAAAACAGCAAGGCTCTGAGAACTAATCACAGCGGTGTTAATTGTGTGTTGGCATAATCATGCTCTGACCAGCTCTCTGCTAGCCAGGTCAGTAGCCCCTGTGAGCACACCCTGCCCACCTACATCACTTCTCCCCACTCCCTGCCTGCTCGAGCTGTCGGAGCTTTTGCTGTGAACACAGGATCCTTCAGACACACTGGGAAAAGGCCAGGGATCCTCAGACAGATGTATTTCATAAGTGGTAAGTGCTCTGGCGTTAATCAAAGGTTATTGTGTGTGAGGTTGGGAGGCATCTCCAGCTAATGAAGATGTTTCCCCTGTATCTGCTGTTTTCTGGGAGGCTGGAAGAGCTGCAGAGGCTCCATCCTGCTCCAGGCAGGGCTGATGGGATTTGCGCTGGTCCCAGTTGCCATGGAGAAAGTGTTGGATGGCTTTAATACATCTCTGTGAATTTCTCCCCAGAGTTTTCCCGTGACAAGCTGGACTGGAGGTAGTGTATAAGGAGCTCTAATCTTCCAAATGTATGAAAAAGTGATTGATGAGGGACGAGGGGCATAAACAGCTTACAGGGCTCTGGCAGCACGTGGGGCAGGGCGGGGGGTGCCAGAAGGGACCAGCTGTGGTCCAGGGGCTCCCTGGCAGTGCTGCACTCACAGCCCTGAGCTGTCCCCAGCCCTGCTCTGCCGTCCCAATCCAGGTGTCACTGATCTGGGGTGAGATGGGGATAGCAACTGTCAGGCAGCCCCACACAGGACTGGGCTCAGTTCCCTTCTCATCACTGGTCCAGATGTGTCTCCTGTTACCCCTGCTCTGGCCATGGAGCTCCCGCCTCTCATTAAAGTCCATTCATTAGGAATTAAAGGAAATTAAATCTTATCTGTTTTGTCATAATTTCAAAATCCTATTGTTTGCATTTTCCTGTTTGCTTTTCAAGTTGCTGAAAATATGAGTGATTTCAAAAAGCAAATAAAAGAAAATCTCCAGCTCAGTGTGGCAAGCAGCCACTCTCTCACCTGCACAGATAGTTCCCTCAAATTCCCCCATCAATTCATCATCCTGGCCTTTAACTAAGGGGTCACTGGGCATGGACCATGATGGGATCAGGAAAACCCAAGCTTGAGATTCCCAGGGAGAAAGGAGATGACAGGGAGCTTAGGAACAACAAACAGAGAAGAGCTGAGTGTCAAAACCTGCCGAGGCATCTGGAACCTTCAGGAACAAGCCCTGGCTGGCGGGTTTGGGAGCGGGCAATCCTTCCATCACTGCCAGCTCCTTCCTCTGCCTTTTTGCTTTTTGAGTTTATTATTTTTACCCTGGGTTTGCTTCTGGCTGCTTTAGATTCCCTAAACTTTTCCTCTTGGGCAGCTCACAGGCTTTTGAAACTCGAAGTCGATAGGTCACCAGCTGATGTCCCCTGGCACTGTCCCTGCTCTGAGCAGCCTCCACCACAGCTGGGCACAGCAGTGCAAGGGGCTGCATTTGGTGGGCAGCTGCTGCCAAAGCCAAAAAAGGGATTACCAGTAGGGTTACCAGGCTCCTTGTTCTCTCCTTCCTTCATTTCCCAGGGTTTTTGGTGAAATCCCTGCACACACAGTCACTTGCTGGAGCACTCGGCACAGAGGAGGTTTCCTGTGGAGTGCTGTGGAGAGGAGATGCTCCGTGTGAAGTGTGTGCTTCAGTTGATGCGCCGGGGCTAAAAAGTAATTAATTAGCAAGTTTATGGTCTTTTCCCATCTGAAATTAAAAAAAAAAAAAATGCAGAACATCCAAGGTAATTAGGAAGCTGCAAGCTACAGCACACCTTTAAATGGGAGCTCTGGAAAACACGATGTTTGGCAGCAGATTTTTAATGGAACGGCGGATCAAGGCTCCTGCCTTCACCTGTGTTCCTGGGAGTGCTCCCCACACTTCCCTCTTCCCTTATCGATCTGGCTTGGACCACAGCAGCTCCCAGATGTTCTGTTCTCCATGATCAGGGTTGCCATCTAAAGTCTGTTGGCCAGGATGAGAATGTTGGTCCGTGTTTTATGTGCTGACTTTACTTGGAGTTTTTTCCCCTGGCATTTACAGCTGTCCCCACCCCCTGATGCTTTGGCTGTGCAGGATGTTCCACCAATTTATTCTAGTGGAGAGCACAGAGCAGGTCACGCATATTAAATGTGAAGTTTTTGCTACAGTTGCTTCAATAATCTGAAAGAAAAACATTTTAATGTGGGTTTTTTTTTTTTTTTTTCTTGTTTTTCACCGTGTACCAGCTGCTGCTTTTGGCAGGGCAGCTGCTCAGCGGGCGGCCGGCGGTGCGGATGCGCTTCCCGGGGAGCGATGCCCAGTGTGCCAAGGGCATCCCCTCCCTGCCACGGTGGGGAACAGCTGAGATGCCTGTGAACATCCCACTTTTCATGCCTCTCCACTGGCACTAAAAGCTGCAAATTGAGGCTTTATGCTATTTTTGTTTTCGGCCAGATCTGCAGTGCCAGCAGCATTGCCCAATGTGCTGTTCCCCTCTCCCAAACCCACTTGCATGAAGACTGGAGAACTTCTTCCCATGGGTTATGTGCTTTGGTGTGCCTTTCCTAAGGCTCCTCAATTCTCCAAGGCTGCTTGGTAGAGCTGTGACTGAGGGAGCAGCTTTCTGGCCAGCTGGGTGATAGGTGGGCTATGGCCAGACTCTGCCCTACAGCCCTGAGATGGTCAATGGCTATTAGTCCAACCAGTTAAATTGTTTTAGAGAAAATCTGCTCTTTTTTCCACGTTTCTTGATGAGCTTTCTATTTCCAGCAGTTTTTCAGCAATTTCCAGTGGGTAAGTTGAGCGCAGAGCCCCTTGCAGAGCAAGGAGGGGATCGACGTGGGAAATGATGATGACAAAAGGAGAACCACCAGGGATGGCAGAAAAATCATCCTTGCAAAAATGCCTACATCAACCCTGGCAGCAAGAGGAGAAGAAAAAGGTTTGAAGATTAAAATGTACAAACTTCTGTGGGAATGGTGCCTGCATTTGAAATAACACCCCAAAATATCATTTTTGGGGGGAATGTCAGAGGTGGGGACTCCTCTCTGCTTTATCAGCATCACTGGGCAGTGTCTGGTCATGTTTATTCTGCTGCTTCTACGGTTTTCTCTGTATTTTCTGCATCTCTTTGCTTTCTCCTGTGGTTTCCCTTTTGGCCCTGTCTCCTGCTGCTGTCACCTGTCTTTTCCCCAGGTTTTAGGCTGCTTTCTCCCACGGAACGTGGTGGAGAAGCTGCTGGGTACCAAGTGGGCACTGCTGGCATGAGGGCCTGCATGCTTTTACTTTGGCTTGGTGCCTGAAATCAATATGAGCTTGCTTGGGGTAATTGTTTTGTGTCTCTGGAACAGTTTATTTGGTTTCTAAAGTGCTCTCTTTATAGAGTTATTTCTCAAGCCTTGTCCGAGCCCCTTGTAACATCGGTACTAAGTGAATTTCAGGGCTATTTGCTAGTCAGCTTTGTAATTTCTGTTTTATTTTTTGGTTGGCTCTCTATGTACACTGAAGTGTAATTCTGTTTGCTTTTGCTGTCTTGGGCATGAAGAGAAACATCTTCTGAAAACCCCTACAAGGCCTTCACCTCCCTGGCAGCTCCCTGAGCTTTGTGGGGTCTGCCTTTCACTGCCCGAGTCCTTTCTCCTCGGATTCCCCTTTGTCGGGCTTGAGCAGGGACACTGTGGGGCGTGGGGATGTGAGAGGGCAAGGATTCAGGGATGAAGGGATGTGGAGATGCTGTGCCCCACAGCCACACCAGTCCTGCTCTGCTCTGAGCACCTGGAAAACGAGCAGTGAATTAAAAGACTGCCCACGACCACGAGCACGGGGGAGGGAAAAGAAAGCCTGATCTTTCCAGATGACATTTACGCCTGCAGAAGGCCAATGTATTTTATCCACTGTCACATTTAAAAGGCACTGAATTCATTATACTGTTGAATAAATCATTATTAAAAAAAAAAAAACATATTTATGCAGAGAAGAGCCACAGCTTTTCCATCAAAAGCTGCTCCTGCTTGGATAAACTCTTCCACCACGGGAGTTTCCAGCTCTCCCCTCACTGACAGCACTGGTAGCAGTGGGTCCCACCTGCCCTGTGCATGGAGACGAAGATCCAGGCTCTGCCTAGGGGAGCAGCTGAGGGCTGACAAGATGCTGAAGTGCTTGCACGCCTCTGTCACAAAGGGTTAAAGTTGTTGAGCTGAATCTTGGTAAATCAGGCAAGAAAATAATCAGCTCCCAGGTGAAGTGAGGAGATGCTTGATGTTTTACAGCTTCTTTCATACACTTTACAGAAACTAATGGTTACACAAATAATACCTGGGGGATGATAACAAGCTATAAATAATTCAGGGTTCTCCGGCACAGAGCTGATGTGTGCAGGTGTGAGGAGCACACAGTACCTTGGGATGACTCAGATCCTGGGAGACTAGTGCCCTTTCACCATCCTACAGCTCTCTTAGCAGTGTCCCTGTCCTTTTCCCAGACTTTCTGGACTGGCTCTGCTTCGTCCCCTTGCACCCACATCTCCCACTCCCCTGACTGCTGCAGGAGCTATCGGCAGCGCCCTGCCAATGGTTCTGGGAGCAGCCAGGATTTTCCAGGGCTGCTGGGGCCACAGAACCAACTGGCCAAGCCCATCACCCTCCAAAGAGCTGTGCATAAGCTGCTCTGCCCCAAAGCCACTGCTGGTGTCTATATCCAAATTAGCACCTTGGAGAGCAACCGTTCCTGGCTGGCCGTGGGTCACGCCAGGCGCTGCCCGCCTCTGCCAGCCCTTTCCACAAACACAGGAGGTTTTTTTGAGAGCTGTTTTGTGTGGAATTCCCCATCCTCGGATGGAGAGGTTTCAGTTTCTCTGCCGCTAAATATTTTGACAGCCTCTCGTCTCGCAGCCTAGCACAGTGTGACATGTTGTACGGTAACAGTCCCCTCGGCTCCGCGCCGCGGCACACCACGCGCTCCGTGCCAGCACACCGCGTGCTCCCCGTGCCAAAACAGCCCCATCGGGCAGCCACAACCCTCCCAGGGGGAATCATTCCCAGCTCAAACCCCAGAGATGGGAAAGGGGGCAAGGGAAGAAGGCAGTCTGCCACAGCTGCCTCAAAGCGGGAGATGGATGGCGGCAGAGGCGCGCTCAGCCTCCTTTATCCCAAAGGATTCCCCACAGCCAGGTCCCTCCTCACTGCACGTCTGGCTGTCTTATCAGTCATGAACGTGCTGCTCTTAATGAGGAAACAACCAGGAAAGTTGGTGGCAGGACACACAGCTCAATAAGCCAGGAGAACAAAAACCTCCACTGCAATTTGGAATTGAGCTTTCTCTCCCAGCCCATGTGGCGGGGAGGAATTGATCTGTCTAATCTCTTATCTGTGACTATGAAATTGTATTTCCCTCTTAATAGCCCTACAAATGTTACAGATGGATAGTTTGGAAGACAGGTTGCCAGTGGTAGGAATACTAAAAAGGATGTTGAGTTTTACTTGCTCTGGGGTGCAGAAACCAGCATGAAATTCAAGGACCCATGTTGGCCTTGGCCCCACTCCTCAGGGACCCAGCTCAAACACAGACATTTGCACCCCATTCCTGCTTAGCTCAGGCTGGGGGGCTCTCAGGAGCTGCCTAATTTAGGCATCACAAAGCTGCCCCATCCCTCCTCACCCTGACACTGCATTGCAAAGGACAAGGAGAAAGCAGCAGACCAGGCTCTTTCTCTGCTCTTCCTAGTTTCCCATGTGAAAGCCTGGTTTTCCCACACCGGGATGGCCACCAAGTGTCTCAGGCACTTAGACTCCTATGGAGCAGTGAGTGGCACCTTCAGGGGGCAGAGGGGCCTTTGCCCCCCAGCTGCCAGGTTGCCCCATGATTTTCCTTGCAAGTTCACAGGCGCTGGCATCCCTCAGATGCTTTGGTGCCTGAAACATGAGGTGACAATGTCCTTGTACCCTCAGCTCCTGCCCTGCCCCTGAGGGACTGTCTTGCTGCACAGCATCTCCAGCGTGCTTGTGATGTGTTGATGTGAGGCCCCTCCAGCACTGGCCATCCCCTCTGCTTCCAGTCCAGGAGAGTTTCCCAGGATCAAGCATCTGAGGGGAAGGAGAATGAGAATGCTACGAGCCACTGCCATGGAGCTGTTTGATGATGGATTTGGAGTGGTCAAGGTGACCTTTTTGGGATGGGGGCTGTGCCTGTCCCCACGCATTCCCCATGCCTGCCTGGGGCCTTTTGGCCATCAGGACATTCATCACCAAGCTATCACAGTATTTAAATGAGTCAGATGAATCACTTTATCATCCAAATACAGGTGGATTAATGCCGTCACTTAATACTCTGTTTAAGCAGCTGATTTTTTAAAAAAAAAGCTCAATAATTGAGGGAATTACTGCAAAAAATTAGAAAAATTAACAGTTTATTCACTACTTATTGTCAAAGCTGCCAGCCAAGAAAAAGTGGGATCAATAAGCACTTGTTTTACCCTCCTACACCTCTCTCCCCTCAAACAGGCCCTCTGCTAACACAAATCTGGGGCTCCTGCACTGACTGCCAGGGCCAAGACTGAGCAGGTAAGCATGGAAATACCCTCACGTGGGGATAACTGAGCTCCATCTCCACGTATTTTAATATGGGAAATGTCATCTGCTGTTCCAGCTCCTCTCATAAACAGGGAATGTGCCTGTCAGCAAGCTGAACCTGTAAAAGTTGAATAATATTTGTTGATTAATGTAGTCAATGGATTTCATATTTCCTTTAAAATAGTTGCTCCGTATTTCTGTAAATTATTCATCCAGTTTATAAGGCAAAACAAATATTTGTGAATAGATATGAATTATGTGATTTATAAGAATGAAATATTCATGAGTCATTTTCATTATTCACCTCGTCCTGGAATTGCTACATAAATCTGATCAAGCAAATAGATTTGGGGAAGCTCAGCCCAAATTTGCAGGTATCATGGCTCTCACATGGTGAACCAGAGCAGGTTTGGGCTGAGCTCCTGAGTTGTGTTCTTGGCTGTGCCTGCTCGGGCTGATGCGCCACGGCTCCGAGGAGAGGCAGGGCAGGACAGGGCGGCCGAGCCAGAGTGTGCCCTGCAGCCCTGCTGCCTGCCAAAATCAGCTTTCACCTGAATTTCAGCAGAGGCAAGGGCAGAGAGGAGACTAACACTTCCCTCCCTGACAAGGACGCCAGCGCTGCTGGGAGGTCGTGCAGCACCACGGGGAAGGATGCTGGGGGGTGTGGGAGGGATGACCGCAGACAGCATGAGTGTGGGCTGTGCAAAATTAGGGGAAACTGGATAGGAAGCCAGGTGGTTCCAATCTGAGCACTTGCAGATGCCCTTTGCCAGCCTTCAGCCAGGCAAGACTCAGTGCAGTTGCGAGAAGAACCCCAAAGTCTCCCTGGCTTCCCACTCACTCCTCCCCACCTGCCCACTGCACCCACTCCAGGTGGGCAGGCTTTGTCCCTGGTCGCTCCCACTGACTGCCTGGGGAGCCTATTCCCCCCAAGAGCCAGGCAGCTCTCCCATGTGCATCGCCCAGAACATCATCTTTTCCCCCAGGCTTTTCATTAAAAGTGGTTTCTTTTTCCAAGCAGTCTCCAAAGGAGATGCCCAAACCCCTGAACAGCGGGAGCAGCGGGAGAAGCATCACAAGAAGGACGTGCATGGGTGGGGGGTGTTTATCTCAGTTTCTGCTTTCCAAAAACCTGAAAACACCTTGGTGTTGTGACATGAGGATGAGCAGGGAAAATCTTGCTGGCAGAGCCCAAGGAAGAGACTCAGGCTTGTGAGGGACAATGGGACCTCAGGCCTCAGCTGCCTCGCAAGGACAGGGTGAGTCTGAGAATGAAGCTGGTGCCAGTCTTGGGGTTAAAAAGAAAATGGAAAAAGCACCAACATTAAAAACTCTTACAGATGCTGGATTTTTAGGACATGAGTAACACCTCCAACTACTCTGGGACTGTGGGTCCACTCCAAGTGATGTGTGTGTTAGGCACTGCTTGGACCCGTGCCACCCGGCACTTGCTGCTGCTGGTAATGAACTTGGGAGCTGCAAGATGAGCACTCTAAAATTCAGCTTTGGGATCTTCCTATTTTCTAAAGTGTTTGAGTGCTTTCTTCTTAAGCAGCAAGCTGCCATGTAGGGAATACTGTTCCACAGAGAGCGCTGTGCATCTTCTGCCACCGGCGTGTTTTGTTCAGCGCTGCGCAGGGACGACATAAAATCCATGTGCTTATCCAAGTGGAATTGCTGACTCTATTACCCTGGTCAGAGAAAACCGTCTGTCTTCATCCTCCCTCTGATCCATCAGGAAGGGGATAGCAGTTCAGTGCCCTGGTGTACTGCATGTCCCAGATCTGCAGCCAGTGCTGACCAAGCTGAGTTCAGTGGAAACCTTTTGAGGGTGCAGGACATGAGGTTTTGCACCTCCCCATGTGCTGCAGAGGTCGGATTGACACGTAGGGTTATTCAAACCTACAGGAGGGATGCAGGTACAGCCCTTGGGCAGAGATCACAGCTGCCCAAGGCAAAGGCACCAGGGCAGGTGCTGCTTTAATGCACCTGAAGAAGGATGGAGAGAGGCTCTGCATCCCAGGCAGATCCCTCCTGGCCTCTGGCTGCTTTCCTGCAGCCCCTCTCCCGAAGGTCACATTGCTGCCTCCAGCCAAAGGCAGAGATGTTTCATTCCAGCCAAGGCAGCTCCAAGAGTTGTCGCACTAAACTCCAGACCTGTTCATCCGTGGGATGGCATTTTTCCCCTTGCCGGCTCTGGAACAGCCACAGAGAAGCCATTTATCAGCCTGGTGTGCACATCCAATCTCCGGGGCGCTCTGCTTCGCCTCCCGTTATCGGCCGTCTCCACGGTGCTTAACGAGGCAGCTATTTTGAGGCCTAATGAATTTGAAAAGTTTTTGACCCTTCTACTGCAGTGCCTCAAGTAGCAGGAACCTGGAAAATAGCCTTAATGTCACCCAGAGCATTATGAGCCTGTGCAGTTATTGCAGGTGTTCTGCTCAGGTGTTTCAGGGGGTTTGGGAGAGCTGCCAGCAAACAGGAGCAGTGGGAGGTTCAGCAGAGAGGGTTTTTCCCTTGGAAAAAAGCTTTTGCTTCCTTCCATGAGGAAGTCAAGGGTTTGGTGACTTAGAGATGACCAAAGCTGTCAAGGACAAGGCAATAAATTGTCCCTCAGTCACAGCCCTGCTCCAGAGAGACTCGGCTCTGACACTGCTCCCAGGCCAGGGGGTGCTTGTAGAATTATTGCAAGCATGCCTCAATAAATCCAGGACCCAGCTCCCATCGGCACAGCCCGCAGTCCCCTTGCCTGGGATTGCAGGTCAGGGAAATCCCAGCTGCTTTCTGGGTGCTGCATTCTTTCCCCTCATGCCAGGGAGTCAGGGAGCACAAAGTGCCTCGAGCGTTCCACTTCCAACTTTCTTCTTTTCCCCCATCCACTTTCCCAAAGGACTTTTTTCCTCAGTCATTTATTTTTTAAAGAAAAACCAAGATGAAAATCTCCAGCCCTCCAAGGGCCATTAATTGCTGCTACTTCACAGAGCACAGGGCTGGGATATTTTTTTTTTTTTTTTTTTTTTTTTTTTTTTTTTTTTTTTCCTCAGCAGCTGATAGAGTTGAAAACCTCCTCCAGGGCAGCAGGAATCCTGTAACAAAGGTTTAGAGGTGGGAATAAAAAGCCAAAAGGAGCCCTTCACGGAATGTAGCCTCTCTCTGTTCCCCTCCAGAACACTCCAGCAAATCCTCCTGGACTCCCCTCACTCTTGCCTTGTCCCAGACATTTGTTTTGTCAGCACCAGGGAACAACCCCAGTCTAAGCCATGATCAACCCACAGAGACATCAGCCATAATTGTAAGGTCCGTTAAATATGATTTAAATATTTTTTTACTCATTAACAACAATTTAGACTGATTCTCTCTCCTTTTTTTTCCGGAAACTTCAAGTATGACTGTAATAGCTTTGTAATTTTGGGCTCTATCATTAAAATTAATGATATCCTAATGCTCTATGTGCACTAGAAAAGTCTGATCAGTTTTTTCCCCTTTATATATCATTACTAATAGAACATTTTAATGGCTGTAATTTCCAGCCCTGTAGATGGAAACCTAAAAATAGGAAGAAAGCCTATTTCATCATGCCATGCCAGCCCCTAAATAATTCAATTACATAGACTGGGATATCTGAAGCTGGGTGTGTTCCCAGCTGCAGATAACCAAAAGTACTTGATACTGCTTTTAAAGTGGGTTGGTTATTACAGGATCTCCTTCTCTGGTCCTGGTGAGGTTGCCACCAGGGATGCTGGGGTGCAGAGCTGCAGCAGCTTCCCCTCCTGGAGCCAGGGCTGGAATCCCTGCCGGGGTCCAGGTGGAGCAGCAGAGTTTCAGAGGCTCAGCCCGACTTGTAGTAAGTGTAAGTAACTTGTAGCAGTGCCTGCAGCCAGCATCAGCAAAGGCTCCTCTGTGGATGCCTCCAGCTCCAAGCTGAACTCTTGGATCCCTCTTGCTCTGTTTTCCCTGCAAGCAGAGTCTGTGTCTCCCAGCTCTTCTCCCCCACAGGGAAAGGCGAGAGCATCACCACGACCAAAGCCTAAAGCTCCCCTAAACCTTTGCTAAGCACCCTGTTTATTACTCCCCACAGCTTTCTCCTGCTGTAGGTACATCCAAAGCCTTTCATCATCCCACACACTCCCACATGCAGCCAACACATTTCTCATCTTCACCTCACAGAGCTTATCAGACGCATTTCTGCCATTTATTGGTTTATGCTTCACCTTCACCAGTGAGAGTTTAGAATTAAATTCTCTCTCTGGGTTATTTTTTTTCCATCTCTCTTTTTTCCTTGCCTAAGGCTGAGGAATGGCTGTGGTGAGCTTGTTACAGAGCTGGTCTGTCCCTGTGGTGGCTGGACCCAGCCGTGGGCGGGAGGGGAGGGATGTCGCGGGTCAGCTTCCAGCCCACGCATTTTCTCACCTCAATAACTCGCCGTTTTGCTCCAGAGCAGCAGGGTTTCGCTTGGCTCCAAGCAAACAAGACACAGCCATATCATCTGCTGTTTGTTAAATACAAAGCTGAGATTTTCCCTTTTTTTCTGTCCCTTTTCTAGGTTAGCTTTGCCTGGGCTCTTCATCCTGACGCAGCTCCGTGGGCAGCCCCAGCCAGGTAGGAGTGCACCAAGACCAAAGTGAGATGCTGAATATTGACTGTTGAATGCTGATGCTGAGTATTGGTTTTATAATCATGACCTGGTCTGAGCTTTTCAGGCTTTTGGCTTTTCTGTGCCTCAGGTGCCATGCCTCAAACATCACCTTGTGCCATGGAGCAGGGAGGGACAGCAAGGCTTGGAAGGGCAGTGCTGGCACCAACTCACCTGTGCCAGCGCAGGGATGGCAAAGATGAAGCACTGAACATGGGTTTTTTGTAAGTCCTCAGAGCTGGCCACATGTTCAGGAGAGGAAGAAAACACTTTCATTCCACCTCTTCCTTGGGTTCCCAGTGTAGCAATGCCATGGCAGCAGCCCATGGTTTGGTTTACTGTTCATGTTTGGGTGCCAAAGGGAAGCTGTTATCACCCAGAGAGCTGCTTCCCCAGCAGCAAGCGGCAAACTCATTGCACATGAGTTTCAACCTGACGACAGCAGGCTGAGTAAAACAAGGTGCTGCTCTGTCAAGGCAATGATTTACAATGCATCAGCCCTGACCCTGCTGACACTTCCCATGGAAGGAGGCGATTGCCTGTTCCAAGTCCTCCACTGGAGCATGGCACAAGGAGTCTGAGCTGTGATGTCCTGGCCACAATATTTAAATGTTTGGACTTGTTCCCAAACAACTGCCGCATTAAAAGATATTTAATGCATTTACAGATGAAGATTTAGAGGCACAGTTACTGAAAGGGGCCAGGGTTGTCTCCTTTTGTCATTTGAATGACTCAGGTCTGAAAATGTGGTGTTTTGGCTGCAGGAGAGGGAGGATTTTCCTTTATCATGCTCACATCGGGTGATCCTGGTGCTCTTGCCTACCTTCTCTGGTGTCAGCTGAGCTCCTCCCGACAGGTTTATCCCATGAAATTGGGATGCCCTGCTCCCCCTGGGTGCTGCCCACACATCTCACCCAGGCCAGGGTGCCCAGGCTGCCCCTCAACCCATCACTGTGCTGCCCTGCCACATGAGAGAATCACCCTCAGCACTCCCACCAGTGTGTGGGAAACAGCTTCAGAAATGCAGACCTCTCCCAAGGCTCAGGAGGCTGAAGTGCCTATTTCTGGAGCAGGTCCTCAAGTGTTTGCAACTCTGTCCCTGTGTACAAAGACCAGCATTTCCACAGAACATAAGAATTTCTCATTACACTTTTCTGTTCCTTTTGCAGTGGGAGGTTTTCCTGCCTGGCATGGGGGGAGCATGCAGAAGACCCATGAAGTGCTGCTGTGGCCCTGCTGAGCTCTGCAGATGCTGAGAGCAGGCACGGGATGGTCAGGTTGTGAGTATAACACTTCTCTGCAGTGATAAATCCAGCGTGTGCATTCAGAACTGATGCACTTTTCTATCTCAAAAATCCTAATCAGTTTTTATCAGTGGCATCACGCTTCTCTGTGTGAGAGCTGCTCCACTATCTGCTGGAGGAGTGCTACAGTGCAGTAAAAGATACCAGAACATTTTCAAAGGTGTGTTTGGCTGCTCCCCTCCCCCTTGGAAGCTCCATTCCCAGTGGGTCGTCGTCTGCAGTTGTTGTCCACAGGCACTGTGACACAGAGCCAGGCACAGATCAGGCAGAGATCAGCTTCCTTCAGAACATTCCCAGCTTTCAGCCAAGCTCTGTGAAGGCAATTCCCAGGCGCAGGTGGAGGCACTGGCTGTGACCCGCAGCAGCTGTCCCTGCGCTCACTGCAACTCTCCAAAACTTCTCTCCTCACGAGGGCTTTTCCTTGTGCCCTGGGTGGCAATTAAAGTGTGATCAATCAGCGTCAAATAAAAGTCATCGGAATATGGCTGTGAGGCTGATTGCCTGTAACCAGAGTAATTAGACAGCAAAGATTTTCTTCCTTTTCTCATTCTGCAAGAGGGCTAAAAACCTCGCAGATTGGAGCTCCCGTGTCTGCAGCAAGGTGAATTCACGTCTGACCCATTGTTCAAATAAGAATTCTCCTCAAATCCAACCAAAGACCTCTCCAAAGAACACAAGAGAGAGAGATAATCCCTGAAATTTATTGCCATTTTAGTATGTGTGGTGAGGTTGCTTTCAGGGATGATGGGCAGGAGAGCAGGACTAGGTCTCATCAACCCTGGTGTGGTGCTGACACTGCTGTCCCCAGCCTGGGTGTCCCCAGTGTCTCATATCATAGCCCTCTTCTTTGCATCTCCAGTAACTGTTCTGATTTCCTCAGGCTGACAAAAGTCGGCTGTTTCCATATTCCCTGTCACTGCTGATCTGTCCCTTCTCACTCTCCAAATCCTCTTTCCATGTCTATTGGCATTAATGAACTGCTGCTGTCCCCTAGCGCCGCCATCCCCTCACCCACCCAGAACTGTCTCCTGTTCCAGTCAGCTTCACCGGCTCCTCAGCGTCTCCCCAAAAAGTCCTTGGCATCAACAAAAGCTCCCTGGCATTACCTGCCACGGGGCCCTGCCTGTGCCAAGCATCACCCGGCTGCCACAGCCCATGCACTGAGATACTTTCCTAAGCGCTGGATAATTAAAAAAAAAGCAGCAAATGGAAGTAATTCCCACTTAGGAGGAAGGACCCGCTGGAATTCACGCTGGGAAGGAGGATTCAACAGCTGTGCATTAGCATAATGTGGAAATGGCATGGAGAGCAGAGCTGAGCGGAGCTGCCCCCCTCTGCCTCAGGTTTCCCAGCAAGAGGGAAAGGCAGGAGAGAGCCCAGGAATGGGGGGGGGGTGGCTGGGAACCCCCTCAAGCAAGCACCAGCCTTTCTCCCAGGACTCTTCAGTTCAGCATGTGCCAGGAGAGGTTTCCTTTGGAAAGGTGGGGTGGGATGTGGGAGCCCTCCCTGGGGCACCCAGCCCCCCACCCCTGCCACCCCCCCGACAGCTGCTGACATTTCTCCTTGGGCTCTGGCATTTATTTTGATCCATCTTGGGTTTGCACTTCTCTCTCAGGATTAACAGGCAAATCAGCAAAATGTTGATACAGAAAGGTGAACTCACCTAAAATCAGAGCCCTTGCATCAGCCACAGCCCACAGGGTGAGAGGGAAACTGAGGCAGCTTCAGCATCCCATGGGAGGGATAGGAAGCCCAAAGCTCCTGTGGGCAGCTTTCTGTGCCCTCTGAGTGCAGGCAGAAGTCAGCATGCCTGGCACTGACTTACCCTGAGACAGCATCCCTGGGCTTAGGGCTGCCTGGTGCCCTCTGTCCATCACTGCCTGGCACCGCATGGGAGACAGACAGATGGACAGACAGACAGACAGACCGCTCTGCAGCGCTCTCAGGGCACCGCATGGGAGATGGACAGATGGACAGACAGACCACTGCGTCGCTCTGCAGGCATCACCTGGGTGACAGATGGACGGGCAGACCCCTGTGTGTCGGAGCGGCTAGACAGACAGACAGACAGACAGACAGACAGACAGACAGACAGCCGCTCGCTGTCCAGCGCCCTCCCGGCCGCACATGGTTTGCCCACAGGCTCCATCTTGTGGAAGATGCTCCCTCGAGGAGCTGAAGTGGGAAGCCACCCCCTGGCGTGCGTGGGTCCACTTGGCACTGCCAGCGTGGGAGTCCTCACGGGGTGGCCGTGCTGGCACCCGCTGGCACCCCGATCAACCCGCTCTCCCTCCGTGGGCTTAATACCACGTTCCGCCCCTGTGCAGCTAATGAGAGAAGCAAATGTGGTGGAATTTATTTCAACAGATGGAGGACAATTTTCTCCTCATCGTTTATCCGACACACCGCGCCGTACCAGCTTGCAGAGCCTCGGGCTGGGATGTGGAGCCACCAGGGCTCTGCTGGCAGTGTCACCGCCAGCTCCCACCATCCTGGCAGAGCAGCCTTTCCCCGTTGTACCTCTCAGCTGTGGGATAAAACCAGGTGGTTTTCAGGCTGCCGGATGTGCTGCCTTCCTCAGGTTTATTTACCATATAATGTGACACAGTGGTTTCACTGTATGTAATTCAATGAGACATTAGGAAGGAGTTAATCATGGGAATCAGAGCTTGTGCTGAGTGTTTGGCCATGGTCTGGCACAAGAAGCCTCACTCCCAGCCCTCATTCCCTGACCCAGGGTGGTGCAGACCCTTGGGTGCAGCAGGTGGAAGCTCTGTCAGCACCATCATTGCCAGCTTTCTGTCCCCAAGGGGCCCTTGGCAGTCCTGCAGTTCCCCCTAGGCTGGGGACACAGCTGGAGGGACACGGTTGGAGGCTGACACTTGTAGGAAAATAAGACACGCAAAACTCTCAAGAGCACATCCAATTTCCACTCATTAAGCCATAATTTCCATCATTTTAATTACATAAAAGGCAGATAAATGGCAAGTATGCTCCTACTTGTGCCTTTTCTCCTAATTATTGGTCCTTTGCATGGGCCAGTTTGCAATGAATCAGCCTTTAAGCGGCGTTCACTCGGAACATGCTCGGCTTTATTTGAATTATCTTGTTGGACGATCATTCCCCAGAACATAATAAAACAAACATTAATTACTACTTCAGCGAGTGTAATCTTGAAAGCACTCAACGCTACTCGAATGCCACTGTAGCCTCACGTTCTGCACTTTGAGGCATGTGGGTAAACAAACTCATCCCGCAGGTCTGAGAGCGCAAGGCTGTAGCTTCAGGAAAGCATGGCTGGAAAAACGTGCAGGTAAGGAAAAAGCTGAGCCTGCTCTCCTGAGAGCGAGGAAGATCTGGTGGCTTGGTAGGATCCAGCAGGTCTGACCATGCCACATTGGACTGTGCCACGTTTTGCAGCACTTGGCACATTCATGAACGTGTAAATGGCAACTCCCAGCTTCCCCTCCGCTCCTGATGGCATTTCCAGCACTGTCACCAGAACACCCTGGATGTCGTGAGGTGAGGAGAGATTTATCTGGATGCAGCCCAGACATGTTTTAGCCAGGAGAGGGAAGAGACACGGCTGTAGCCAGGCAGCAGCATGACATTCTTCCAGCCAGCTGGAGTTCGGCATCATTAGATATTCCTCATACATGTATCATGCAGGAAACTTCTGGCGAGGTCTTTCCCTGGCAGTTCTCCTTCCTGCTCCTCCACCTGCACAAACGCAGCCCTTGGGTTTGCTCCTGGAGTTACCTTTAGAGGCGAGGATGGCTTTCCTTGCCCATGGCCCCACTGCCTCCACGATGCATTTCCAAGAGCATCCCTGCATTTTACTAGATGCAAAGTTGGGGAGAAGGCAGCGGCTGCCTGAATCTTAAAGACAAAAATCAAGTGAGGCAAGGGGAGCCCTTTCCAAGTGCTCATATGCACACATATGCAGCATCCAGCAATCCTGGCTGGAGGGTCTCTGCTCAAATCCAGGTACATGCCAAAAAGACAACAGATTTCACTGTCTTAAATATTCACTACTGGTATTTTAAAGACTGATTTCACATCTGTGAAAGAGAAAGGAATTGAAACACACTTTTAATAAGAATGTTGTTTTGTGTCATTTTGTTACCATCTCACCCATCCTAAAGGGCTTGTTTCCCCAAGATGAACAAATCCAGCATAAAGGGCACAGGGAGTCAGGGAGAGCCCTGGTCCAGCCCCAGCATTGTGGGGTGGGGGGAGAGGGAAGAGCAGGAGGAGGAGGAGGAGGAGAAGGAGGAGGAGGAGGTGGAGGTGGAGGAGGAGGCGGAGGTGGAGGAGATGCTCTGAGGATAGAGCCATATGTTGCCAAGTTAATAAAAGACCTTGAAAAGCATAAATCCTCGGCATCCTGGCTGCTGGCCCAGGTGCATAATTTCCTTGCCATTGGGGGGGAGCAGGCAGCATCTGTGTAACTCCAGCATCGAGCACTAATGAAAAGCCCAGGATGAAAGGCTCAGTCCCCAGGGACAGCGAGGGAACCCGGCTCTCTCCAGCAGAGCCGGTGTTTGTGTTGGAAAGGAGTCTGGCAGGTCGGAGTGAGGCTTCTCCTGCTTTCTGTGCCAGGGAGAGACCATCCAGCACTCCAGACCATCCACTTTCCCTGAGCACCCCGGGCCTGGGGGTGCAGCATGGTGGGGGCATCGCCAGGGTGTCCCCCAGGAACACGGCCAAGGCCCTTGCCTGTGGCACAGATGGCAAGGACAGCTCCTTTGAAGGGAAAAAAAAGCTGCATTCCCACTGCACAGAGCTGAGCTGCAAACCCCACTGCTCAGAAGGGGAATACTGGGATGTGTTCCATGGGGTAACTGGGGAGGAGAGGCAGCAGTGAGGGGTGCAGGACCCCACAGCTCTGTCTCTGCCCGGTCCAGTGCGCTGTCAGGAGGCCCCAGGATCTGCCAGCTGTGGGACATTTTCCAAGAAACAGCTTTCTCTCAGTAAAACAAATATTCCTTGACCCACATGAGGCTGAGAAGGAGTAGCAGAGCAATTGTGTGTGTGACTCAACACAATGCAAAGCTATTTGCCTCCACATTTGCCAACCTGAACATCCAGATGTACACAAATTAATGAGCATTATGATGAGCCTCATTAAAAGAACTGTTCTTCAGGGGGAAGCATCTTCCCCAGTACCAGCGCTGTGTTCTGTTTGCTCAGCTATTAGCTGATGGCAAACTGTGAAATCCTCAGTTTCATTCTGATGCTGATGCTTTGCTGCAGTCAGTCCCTTGCTGGAGCAAGAGGTGACAGCTCTGGATGCCACAAACAGTGATGGTGGCAGAGCTGGCTCCAGCTCCCAGCCATTCCATAGAGGCCAAGTCCCCCACGACTGCAGCTCATCTTTGCCCAAAAACAGCCCTACACAACTGATGCTGGGTGAATTCATTTTATATTCCACTGTGCCAGCAAAGATGCTGGGCTTTTCAGGGAAATAAATACTGCAATGGTATTTTTTGCCTGTTGTGGACTGATCCAAGGTAAGTGTTTATCCTTGCCTTAAGTGAGGAACCAGAACCGCTTCTCGAAGCCTCATTTTGCCTTTTACCATTACATTATATTAAAAGGGCTTTCAGGTTATCTCTTAAGTAGGTGATTTTCATTCCAGCCACATTCCCTCCCTTCTGGCCAGGCTGCTCTCCCTAGAGCAGGAGCTTCCCCTGCCTGTGCAGAAACATCTCAGTTTCTCTCATTGCAGGTTCCTGGCAAATTCAGCATGTCAGGGTGTTGTAACAACCCCATTCCTGGGGGCACCCCTTGCTGAACCTAGGCCCCCTCCATCCTCTGGGAATGCACAGTGATGGAGAGAGAAGCCAGATGCTGGCATGGCTGGGATCCCACTAACCTGCTGAGGCTGAGATCCATGTTTTCTCTGAGGGAGCAGTGAGACTGGGACCAGTGCTGATGAAATCTGCAGTTGAGCTGGTGAAGAGGAGAAAAAGGAGGAGAGAATTCAGCTCATGACCCAGCAGTGAAGAAACCACAGAGCCAGCCTCACCAGCACTTCAATTCTGAAACCACCACTGACTAAGGTGGTGGAATGCTTGGTCCAGACCCCATTTGAAATCTGAAGCAGGTTTTTCTCTTTCAATTGATGAAAAAAAACCTCAGTTTTTTACATCAAGCCCTTAATCAGTGTTTTAATTACTAAATGGCAGTGAGTGCAGCAGAGCTGGTTATTTGGAGAGCAGACACCCCCAGCCCAAGGAGTGCAGCTGTGGCTGCATTGCAATGAGGTGTCTGGCAGCCCCCAGAGCCAGCACTGACTCTCTCTTGCATCTAAAAGCAGACATGAGTGGTGCTTATTAATTTGAGTCCACCTCTGAATGCACTTAACGATTCAAGTCCAATTAGTTTTCAGAGTGCCCAGGTAGGAAGTAATCATTAAAAACATGTAAATTAAGTTACTGGGGAGCTTAATAGATTAGTCATTGACTTTCTAGCTTATGTTGGCTCTTAACCTTCAGCTTAAATTCATCATGAACAATTTCTCTCAACTGGCTGCACAAGGTTAGACCTGGGGGCTGTGGCTTTGCCAAAAGGAGAGCTGGCCATGCCATGGCATCTCCCTTGGGAGAAGGAGCCCACACCAGAGCCCCCCTGTCCTTCCAGAAGACCTCAGCTGCTGCAAGTTCTTTATCTGCAGGCAATGTGCCCCATATGGGGAGCTGCCTTATGGTGGGGGGGATCCCTGGGCATGAGGCCACCTGGGGGTCCCACTCCTCTCTTGCCTCACTCTGCCTGGATCCAGAGTCCAAATCTCACTTGGATCCAGAGTCCAAATCCCTTTGCTGTGTGGGAATGAGCATTTGATTAACTACCAGACTGATGTGTAGCTGGAACGGGTGCCTCAGGGATGAGCTGCTGGAAGGGCAGGTCCCTGCTCAGCTCTCCCACTGCCGTCTCTCCTGCCAGGCTCTTTTCTGTCTCAGCAGCCCCATCCCCCAGTAACCAAATTTTAGCTGCAACTGGAATTAGTAAGAGTTAATCTGAGATTAATAAATGGACTCCTACCTAATGCCCTAATAGATTAGGAGGGGCCTAATGGAAAGACAGAGTCTCCTGGGGGGACACAAACCTCTCGAGATGTAAGAGGCACCTACAGAGCCCCCACTGCCCTGGGGCACCCCCTGACCTAGACCCTCTCCCCATCCCGGGAAGCAGCTTTATTACAGAGGGGAAAATAAAGGAAAGATATCAAAAAAGATCTCAGGCTGGGAGCATTTGGAAAAGCTATTTCTAAAATTGCAATTTCCAGGAAGGAGAACAAATTACCACTTCAGGGACCGTCGCACATGGAGAATCAGAGCTTCGGGAAATAATCAGAAGAATATATTCACAGAAGTGCATTATTTATATTGAAACATTTTGAAGTAAAGGTCACAAGGAGAAGTTGAAGATTAGTAAATAGGAGAACGCAAGGATTGCTTTGCTGCCGTAATGATTATGGTCCATTTTGATTATGACTGCATTAGTCACCAAGACGCATAAATCACCGCAGAGCAGCCAGGTACGGCTCTTGAGGAGTTAAGGAGTGGGGGATCCTCCTGCACTCCTCTGATCCAGACCAGGCCATTCGCCTCATCTGCAGGTTCCCCCTTGGCAGAGCCACCTGGTGTTCTCCTTGAACCCTTCCAGAAATTCCCCATTCCCTCAACCTCCAGCCTTTGCTCCCAGGACCTCAGGGGTCCCAGAGCTCCAGCGCTCACGGTGACATTCAGGGACCCTGTGTGCATCACCATCCTGCTCAGCTCACCAGGTGCCAGGTCCTGGCAGTTTCTGACAGCACCAATCCCCCACACACAGGCAGCCCAAGCACAGGAGTTTTCTCCCCAAAACAAAACAGCGCGTGTGCAGTACAGCAGCACTGCTAATCTTCCCTGCCTTCAGACTCCTTGTAAGGCAGCAGCCTCTTTTCCTCCCTTTTTATTATCATAGATCATTTTTAATACAGTGCCGACCTGTCAGGCTTCCCCTGGCTCCGTGTCAGCTATTACAAAGGACTTAGAAGAGATACACAGAGGGAGGTCTCACTGGGTGGTGCAGAAGGCCAGGCAAGGCAGGAGATAATGGTGCTGGGATGTCTCCCGAGCCCCCAGGCTGCCGAGCAGCCCAGGCAAGAGCTGGGGACTCACAGCCACTGCCACACATCCCTCATGGGATGAGAGACCAGCCAAGCTGGACCACGAGACTGACCTGGCCACGCTCGTCTTTGCCAACAATCCCTGCTTCCGTCCTCAATGCCCCTCCCTCCTCAACAGCCCTGAGAAAATATTTGCAGCTTATAAAAGCAGCGAAAATGGGATTGATTTACTGTAGTGACATCTCAAAGCATGAAGTGGCACTTTTACACTCGCATCACCCATTAGACATCTGAAGGCATCAGCACAGCCCATTTCATTTTTAAAGACATACAAAATGCTCGGAGGAAGCCATTTGACATCCCCATTCTGGAAGCTGTGATAGCGTGCTGGGAATAATACAGATGCATCAGAAGCCTCACATCTCATCATTCCGGTCCCCGTTGTGTCAATACGCTGCTAAAGAGCTGGCGAGCGTCGTTCCGTAATTTTCCTGCGTGTCACAGCTGCTGAAGGAGCTGCCCATGGATGGTTCCTCTAAATCAAAGTGGCAGCCACAGCCACGTCTGGTGGGTGCTCCAGCCCTGCATGCCGGGAGCAGCCTGTGGAGGTGGCAACAGCATCCCCTGGGAGATGCTGGAGCACCTTATGGGAGGTGCAGCAGCTCCCTCCATCCCAGCCTTTTCCAGAGGCAGTGTATTGGAGCAGCCCCTCTTGCCGAAGAGGAGGAAAAGGCAAGGAGCAAGGAGCTTCCCTGAAGATGGGCTGTGCTGGTCTCTGAAATCGCTGCCTTGCACTGGGCATCCTGTCTGCACCCAGGAGTGGGGAGCACAGGGCACATCACCCCTGGCCTTGGGTACCTCAGCACTCACCCTCCAGCTCCATGGCTGTTCCCCAGAGGCAGCTCCGTGCTGGAAACATCCATCATTTCTGATGGGATTAGTCCATCCCTGGTGCCAGGGGAAGGAGACTGACCACGTCCTGCACTGCAATCGCTGTGCACCAATAGCGCCAGCCCTGATTTATTAGCCCAGAGATTTCACTGCCCAGCCACTGACAAATGGCCACAATTTTACCAGCCCAGGTCCTCCCAATCAATAGCTTTTAATCAAATCCAATCACACCATATTAAATTAAGTGTCCAGGATAGCCCCAAAGTGCTGAGGGTGCTGGTGCTGGCACAAGCCAGTGTCAGGAGCTGTGGGAATTAATCACCTCTGTGCTGCCAGCATGAGGAGCCCAGGGCTCAGCAGGGGAGAAAGGGAGGTTAGGCATACAGGAACTGTCTCAGGATACTTCTAATCATGGATTAGAATAATGGAAGCTCCTGGATTGCTCCCATACTTCCACCAAATTTGTGCCGTTTCCTTACGACTCCTTGGGGTTTGCTCTACTCAGCTCTCACGCTTCCACTTAGTTTTAGAGCTATTTCTGCATATGAATTATTCCCTGACACAATTTTGCAGCCCTGGTTATATTTAGAGAGAGCTCATTCATTGGGTGAGGCTCCTTGTTTTCTGTTTCGTTGAGTGAGATCCTCCGGTTTCTCTATCCCATCTTTCAGGCTCCAGTTGATCTGCACTCACTAATTACATAGTGGGACACCAGATGAGGTCGAGCTCACGCTTTCCCCGTATTCTGCAGCAATATTTATTTGTGATAAGGCAGAAGGCAGCCGTGGGGAGACATCCCCCTGCGAGCATGTCATGGCTGCATCAGCTTTTCCTGTATCAGTTCTGGAATAAATTTCCACCGTGGAAAGAGAAAAGCTGCTGCAGCGGGACCCAGAGCACTTTGTGATATTTCTGTTTATTAAGAGCTTGGTTCTGTGCTGCCACATCTTCTCCAGGGCTCTCCAGATGGCTCTGTGGGACATCCAGACCCTCCTGGTGCCCAGGGGGTTCCCTGGGGGCTGTGGCAGTTGGTTTATCCATCCTCACCTGGCTGAATGTTCCCCCTCCATCTTCCTCTCCTTTGTACCCACCTCTCCTCAGCCAGGCTCTCATTTCCCATCCACCTCTCTCACCTCTGTACCTTGAGATATTTTTAATGCAGCCCTGTGTTTTTCTCCTCGTTCTGCCTTCCGGAAAACACTTGACTTTTCACTGCATTGTCAGCATTTTCCAGGTACTCCTCTCACAGGTGTGCCAGCAGCTCTTGGGAGAATCCCAGCAGCCCCCAGCTGCTCACCCAGCTCTGGGTGCTGCTGATGGTCCCGGCATGACCTTGGTTCTGTCACTGGCTTTGGTGACAAGCTCTCTCCTGGAGCTCCTCACCCATGCCCAGCATCCCCACACTTCCTTCGGAGAGGACGACGGTGCCGCTGGAGCTGCGCCAGCTGTGGCAGCTGGAGCCTGGCAGATTTAAAGTCTTAATTGCCTGTGATAATTAAAAATCTGAGGAAGTTTCCCCAAAGCACGGAGCTGTCCCGGCCCAGCCACAGCTCTGCTTCCCTATCAGCCCAGCCACACTTTGGGGGATTCAGGGTGCATTTGTTCCCACTCCTGCGGCTGACAGTGAGGCAGAGCTGACTGAGCTCTTTTCTCAGGCAGGAGTTTGATCCAAGTCCTGGACTAGGGATATTGAACCTTCTGCAAACTGCATCACCATCCCATCACTCATCCCACTGCAGGGAGGGCAATGCCAGGGAGCACAGGATCCATTTTGGGATCTATGTGCAGTTGGCTCCATGTGCCACAGGGAAGGTGCCACGAGGAATGAGCTTGACCAGCCACCAGCCGAGGAGGAAGAGCCAAGACAAAGCCAAGGTCTGGCTCTGTCCTTGCCTGCATGCACAGAGACAGTGATGGCCACCAGACTGGGAGACAGGAAAGACTTGAATACCCATCTTCAGTCCTGTGTGCACAGTAACTGCAGCTGCAGATTTACAGTTCAAATTAATTGTGGGTAAATTAGAGGCACCCAGGTGAAACCACAGACAGAGGCCATTTCCTGCATGCTGCTCCTTCCTGGGTACTGGCCCATCCCTGCCCGCCCTGGGAGGTAAGGGGGGCTCCAGTACAGCTTAGTCCCCTCACCAAGGAAGGTGTCAGGGACTGGTGTTTGCCCCCAAAGGCTGATGTTGCTTCCCTGTGTGAGTGGCCTTTCCCAGCATCGCTTTCCCCCCTTGAATCCTGCACTTCTCCTGTCCTGCTCCCCACACCTTGGCCTCCCACTCCGTCCTTGTTTGGATGCATGGCTCTCCCAACACCCTCTAAACAGCACAGGGAGTTGCAGACTCCTGCCCGCAGCCCTCCTGGGAGGGGGGTGTCTCTCGTGCTGGGGTCTCCACACTCCTCATCTCTTCACCAGCCCTCCAAACCACAGGCAAGCCACTGCTTCCCCAGAGAGTGCTCCATCACCCCTGCCGACAGCACATCCCAACTCCCTGTCATCAAGCAAATCTCATCACGCTCCCTCCTAACCTTTGTGCAAAGGTTGTGAGAAATGCCAGGGCCATATTTCACAGGAAATACGAGCCCGAGCAGTCCTGCTCTTGTACCATTTCCAGAGGGGCTGAGCGGGGCAGCCGGCTCTGCCTGCAGCGGGCATTCCCAGCCCTCGGGCAGTGCCGCCGCAGCCGCCTGGGGATGGCTCGTGGGGAAGGGAGCGGCACTCTCAGGCTGGCTGGGACGAATTAGGAGAGCCGGGCTTGCCTGTGCTTCCTTATCTGCCCAATAATTGAATGGAATAAGCTCCCTTATCTCCCCGGCCCGGCTTTTCCCTGACAGCCCCCTTATCTCTCAGCCCCTGGAGATTGCGAGCAGCCGTCGGGGTGCTGCATCCATCCACTCCTGACGGGATTGGGCGTTCCGGGGCACGGCTCCTCCTCTGCCCCCCGTCCTGCCGGAGGGGCCGTCTGGGAGGATGCTCCAGCCAGCAATCGAGTCTGCTGCAGGTTACCCGCATGGGGGGGTGGGTGCCTCTCCCCTCGGTGAAGGTGGAAGTGATCCCCTGGCAGCAAATTCAGAGATCTGGTGCATCCCTTGTGTTACTGCCCACCTCTGCTTTGCCTTTGGCTGGCACCTTTCAGCCCAGCACCTCCATCAAGAGCAAAGGTTATGGGGAAAAACATGGAACATTTGGGTGCCATTTTTATTAAAAACCATTTTATTAATATTAACATTTTTATTATCAATTCTTTTGGATTGGGTGAAAAAATAAGTAATAAAAGCATCTGTGAGAGAATGCCACAAGATGGCAACGAGAATGCCAGTGGTCCAGGGGGGACTCGAGGCCAGGCTGCCACTGGCACAGCCTCTGGCTTTTGGGACAACCCCTCAGAGGGTGATCTTGGCCCCTCAATCAGGGTACCCCAGTGCCCCACAGCCTCCTCACATTCCCAAGATTTCCTGGGTAACTCAGTGAAGCAGAACATGAGCTGCTCTTCTGCTCTGCTCCTTGTTTTTCTACCCGAACCCTCTGGATGGTTCTCCTGGCCCAGGCAATGCCAGAGGAAGCTCCGGCGTGGCCGCGGTGCCAGAGGAGGCTGCTCTGCAACGCTCCACGTCAGCCCGCACCAAGCCGAGCAGTAATTGGGTCTCTTAGGTAAAACACGGTGGATTGCAGGAGGCTGCAGCTGCACGGCTGATGGACCACGGAGGAGACATTAGCATGTGAAATTATGACCATTAACTTGATTAAAGAAAGGACACAACACGCATCTTGTTCGCGTATTGGAGCCACATCTTCCCAGGAATCGTTGGTTGGGGATTTTGATTTCCTTGTGCAGGAGACAAAACACCTTGGAAGCACTGGATAATTGCTTGTGGGCTGGGTTTTTCTAGGCTAACCTAATCTTGCCGGGGATTTGCTTTTAGCCCCAATGTGAGGATGGATTTTCTTTACGATCAGGATGAAAAACACTGTCATAAATTAGCAGCAGAATAAACGACTTCTGAGTGCTGGATTTACACAGGATTTTCCTAAGTGATGGCTAACCCAAAAAGGCAAGCCCCAGTCCTACTCACAGGACCCACGGGCCAGCTGGGACTGCAATCCTGAGCTCCTGGGAATTCCTGCTCCTGGGAAACTGACTGTACTTGTGGGAAAATTGTTGGGCATCCCAACACAGGACTACAGCACAGGAAAGTTGGCATGCAGAAAGTTCTCCTCAGGGATGTCTGTACAGCATCCGGGGCCACAGGGATGTCCACAGGTCCTTGGAGAACAAGTCCTGCTGTCCATCCCTTCTCCATCTCTTCGCCAGCCTGGATGCTGGCACAGGTCAGCCAGAATGCCACAGGAGCAGGCAGATGTGCTCTTAATTAGGATGCATCAAATCAGTTAAAGCTGAAGACAAAGAAAATTAGAGAAAATGAAGAGGAAATGAAACGGCTTGCGCAGATGCGGGGGAAATATTTTTAGTCCTTCTAAGTCCATGGTGTCTGTTGTTTGGAAGAGTCCGCACTGAATCCTCCCTTGGGAGGGAGGGACTTGCTTCCTTTCAAATGAGGTTGCCATCTCCCAGTGCTGCAATTAGTCATGTCCGCACAGCTTCTGTGGAGTACAACCAAAGCACTTAATTTTCATTAAAAAGATGACATTGGGAGCAGTTATGAAGGACAGGAGCTGGAACTGGTAACCACGTTCCTGAGGACGGAACGGGACACGCAAATGCATAAATTACTGGGCTCCTTTTCCACGTTCTGTCTTCTGCTTTTCTGCAAAGATTGCCTTGATTGTAGGTGCCTCTCTGATATCTCTTTGTAAATCCTATCCACATTTGCATTAGATAATTCGGTATATCCATAAATTAGTGTTGAACATCAGTTGTTTTTACGGAAGCGTTGCATAATCTCCGCCTCATAGGTGTTCACGGCCCATCCCAAGATCCCAGCAGAGGCAGGGGAGGCTGGTGAGTGTTGGCAGCAAGAACCTGTCCTTCTGCCATCCACAAGGGCTCCCATCAATTTATGGCTGCCCCATCGCACACTGGGCACTGCTCAAATCCACAGAGGCATTGGCTGCTCCATTTAACTCTGCACAATGTGGAAGTGATGGGGGTCTGTGCACCTCACTCAGCATCGTGCTGGGGCAAGCATTGCTCTTGCTCTAAGAGTAATTCCCTGCACTGCAGCAAGCCAGGGATGCTTCCAGGGCCTGAACACCACACTCTGCATCCCACTCCATCCCATCCTGCCACTGTGCTCCAGCATGAGCCCTGTCCTTGAAACCAGGGCTGGGTAAAATAGAGTCATTTTTATTTTTCAAGTTTTCTGTGTTCACGAAAGCAAAGATTCATGTGGCTGAGCCTGAAGACAAACTGCTTCAAAGCGCAATTTTAATTGAAATTATAATGATGAAAGTTTTGCAGCCAAAATTGAAAAGTGCGTTACTGTATCACTTCCCTCCTCCCGTGACCTGTCCAGGCAAAGCAGCAACAAAAATAGGGGCCTTTTGTGAGAATGTCTGTATGACTCAGTTTCTTCAGTCCACAGATTATATTTATCTTTGTAAAAGACACTAAAGCACTACAGTGTCCCTCTTCTTTGCAGCTTTCCTCATGTTCCTTCTCTCCCTGTGCTCCATGTGCAGTGCAAGGGTCCTGCTGGTGCACGGAGAGCCCCTTGACAGAGGCTGCACGGCTTGAAACTGAAATTTAAGAAGGAAATTTAAGACATTTTAGAAGGAAAAAGGCAGAGGTTGGGGGATGTTTCCCCAGGATGGGTTTGATGCCAGCGGGGCTGGGACGGAGCCCTGAGGCTGCATCCCCGGCTGGAATGCTGCCGGCTCCCGGCAGGAGCACAGAGCCTCAGGGAGAAAAAGCTCATCCACTACCCAAACAGAAAGCGGCTGCTGGTTCCTCTCTCCTCGGCATTAATCTCTGTCCCTCCTGGGAAATTACGCCACGATAAATCTTTATTTCTCATGATGGCTTGCCAGCTTTAATAACGATTTCGCGGGGGATGGGAGATGCTGGCAAACCGGAGTGTGGGCTGGAGGATGCGCCGCTCCCCCAGCACACACTGATGGGTTAGGATTGATTTATCCTCCTTTCCCAAGCCCTGTTTGTCCAGCTGCCAGATAGGGCCAAGTGAGTAACTGTTTCCTCAGTAAATTCAGTCTCCTCTTAATCCTCAGGTACCCCTGCTTTCCTGGAATTTATTCAGTACTCACAGAGAGCTGTATGGTGTGAAAATGTGGGTATTCAGACACTCCCCTCGAAAGGGCTGCCTGGTCACTCCATGTGCCGGAACGTAGGAATTGAGCAGTGCTGGGGAGTTACTGTAATGCTGTTTGTATTACTCGATACAAACCATTTGTAGAACTGTGCTTAAGAACAATGGAATTTGTGCTAAGTTCCTGTGGCATCCAACTGGTGAATGTGAACAATTGAGTTTTCTGTTATTTGAGGAAATAACTGAATGGCCAAATCCAATTACTCCTGGAAATTCTGCTGTGATGCAGAGACCAACCTGAGCTCCGAGTGCTTCTTTCCAGAGTAGCTGTTGCTCCTGGGTAGTTTCAGGATGCTCACGAGCCTGCACTAGGCTATCCTACTCAACTCCTGCTCCTCTCCTGCTCCAAGGAGGGAGTTGAGAATACACACTAAATGCCCAGTGAAAATGTGACCTACAGCTGAGGAAGATGAGAAGACGCTGCAGGGAGAGAGAAGAGCTGCTGGGTTTCACCCCAGGGCCTATGACAGTCAGTGCATGAGGCTGCTGCACGTACCCTTAGTGAGCAACCCAGCCTCAGGCCGGCAGGATCCCACCTCCTGTCCCACCTGCTCAGTGGGGTTTCTCAGGGAAATGTTGCCAAATAAACCCCAAAATGACAACGCTGCTGCTCCTGCACCCTCTCATATGGAGCCCATCATATGGGTCCTATAAGGGATGAAGAAAGGGGAGCACAGGGCTCCAGGGTCAGACCTGAGCTGGGGCTCCTCTGCTCGCCCGGCAGTCGGGGCAGCAGAACAGCTTCGGACGGTTGAGCACTGAATGTTTTCACAGGGAGTTACTATAGAAACTATCTCAACACCTTTTTCTGTGCAGCCTCGTTGCTGCTAATAAATAGCCTCATTATTTCGTAAAAAGTGCTCGGGAAACCAGGAGCAGCACGGCTCAGGCCGAGACAGAATTAATGGTCGAAAATAGTGGGACCATTTTTCCCTGTGCCACAGAAAGCAGAGAGGCCGGGGCTCCATTAGGGAGAGTTATGGCTCATTTCTCCACTTTTGCTGTATTTATGTTTTATGTATTCAAAAGTGATTTCAGCCACAATCCCAAATTACCGATTCCCACATTACATTAAACGGTTGTGAACAGGAATGGCTCCTGCCTATCAAAATAAACCAGTGAGTGCCATGCAGGGAGCTGGCTCCTTCCTGACACTTGCAGCTGGCACTACTTGCAGCAAAATGCTCCAGGGCCTGCTGAGGGACTGCTGTCCCAGCTGGTACCAGGGTCCTCACCAGTGCCAAAGGCAGAGTATCCCTAATTTCCATCATGAATTTCTCCCTCTCTGCCCCAACAGTCACAGCCATTTTCACTTCTCTGCCCAGTGCCTTAAGCCAAACCATTTTTGCTTCCTTTCAAGCCCCAGTGCCCCCGAGCAGGAGAGGATTGTTAAAAATATTAACAGGAATATCACAATAGCAGGAATAACACAGTAACAGGAATAACACATCCCTGTGGCAAGAAGCTAAAATACACATCTCTCTTTATGTATTCATCGGTCCTGTTGATACTCTGTTAATGCCATGCCTTTCCCAACCAGAAATATGTTCTGTTCAGGCAGGGCTGGGTTTCAGAATGTGCTGGGAAGCACATGGGCTTGCAGGATCTGCACTGGGGTCTTGGATCTTTGTGGACATCAGCCCTCTTACTCCTTGGAACCCTCATCATCCCATGGCTCACACCCAGACCTCACTCAGCACAGCGGTTCCTTGCTGATCCCATCAGTGCTGGAGACTCCCACAGCTTCCATGAACCTGTATGACCTTGTCTGACTTGTATCCAAAATTAAGCTTCCCTGTGTCATCTGAAAAACTTCTGGATTTGGATACAGGCTTCATTACAAATATCACTCTCATCCTCCAACCCATGTGCAGTCCTACTCACAGTCCTACTCACAGTCCTATGTGCAGCTCAGCAGTGGGTCACTCTGGTGAGTGAAAACGGAGCAATTTTAGCCAAAAGCTCCACCACCAGCACTCGGACCACAGTTTCCTGACAGATCCCTGTCTGCCTCTTGCTGTGAGGAGCACCACAGCTCCGACAGCTGGGATGAAGTTTGCACCACCCTGCCTGCAGCTGCCCGACTCTGGCTAAATTGACTACTCTCATCCATGGATCTGAGAGGCAAATACTGCCCAGGAGAAGATGAGTTGGATATTTACCTTCAGGGAGGCTGGAAGCTGGCAGTGCCCACATCAAATCCTCAGTGTGGGCAGGCTGTGACTGTCCCAGGCTGTGACCATCCCAGGCTGTGACCATCCCAGTTGTTCCTGTGGGCAGCGGCAGCTTCCCCATCCACCTGCTTGCAAAACCTCTTGCAGCCACAGTTTCCTCTGCTTTGCCCAGGAAAAGCTGGACGTTGCTGTGATATTCTCATGCCATATCTCTGTGTGTTGGCATGTTTGTGAAGATCTGAAAGAAAACTAGAACTGATCACGCTGGTTTGCCCCTGGCAGGAGCTGCTACAGACAAATAGGGAACAAGGCTCTCCACGGCTCTTCTTGGGGATCACGCTAACGACTTGCGTGGCACAGGCCCAACATCTCAACGGGAGGCAGCCAGGCATCAGTGAAAATGATGGGGAATATAATGAATCATTTGTCTTCCCTGAGAAGGAAGAGTGGCAGTGGAAAACACAGACCCTTAACTCTTCCACAGCCGCCTGCCACTGCTGTCAGCATTCCCAGGGTCCCCAGTGGACTGGCAGGAGAGGAAAAAGGAGATGAAAGGGGACATCACCACATTGGCATGTCCCAGTTTCTAGGATGGATGTGAGCTTGCTCTCCAGAGCAGCCTGGCTGTCAGCAGTTGCTTATTTTGCTGTTAATGACACAGAACCACTTATGGAAAAGGATTTCACTTCCTCGATAACGCTAATAAAGTGGATTTGGCTTTTTGCACTGCATCCTTTGTTTGAGGGGCTGGAGACACCAGAGACATTTGGAGAGCTGCTCCTCCAGCACACAGTGGTGGCAAAATCCAGATGTGTTGCGAGGCAGCTGAGCAATCAGGGAGGGAGCCCAATCCCTGCCTCAGGATGCTTCAGACCATGATGCAGCAGCATCAATATTCCTGATGTGACAGGATTCCTCACCCAGTTTCTTGGACAGGGAGTGATTCATGGAGCACAAGGAGCCACACCATCAGCCATGACCACAAACACATTCAGGTCTGATGAGGGACACCCCAGACCAGTCCCAGAGGGAACAGGACTGCTGTGGCTGCCCCAAGGCTCCATCCCTGAGGATGCCAGAACTGCTGACAGCTGGGAATAAATTACAGTTCCCATCTAATCAACTCTTCTCATTGTTTCCAGTTGAGCAAATTAAAAATCTTCCAGTGGCACAGATGAACTGTGGCCCAACCTCACGCCTGATAAATGTTCCTTTTGAACTCACGCACAATGGGGGAGCCGATTAAACTTTTAACTTTTTTAATCCGATAATTTATTTAAAATGCATTTGCGGAAAGAAAAGAATGTGGAAGATCTTTTTTCTTTGTGATTTCTTAGGGGGAGCTGATGTAAGAGGCAGATAACGCAGTGCAGCAAACTCGCCTCTGACGTTACCGCTCAAACCGAGTCCTGCAGCTCAGGCTGAAATTCCTGGCTTTCAGTGAAATCTGGCATGCAGATGGGTCAGGAGTTTCCTGGAAAAAGCCCAGCAGTGTAACCCCCATTGGAGCAGGCAGGACAAGAGGAGCTACCCACCAACCAGCTCTGCTCCCAGTGCCATCACAGCACTGTGCCTTGCCAGCCCACCAGCCCAGAACTCACTATCCCACAGGAGTTTCCCAGCCAGACACACAGGTCCCTTAACTGCCACACTTCCCAAGGGGAATTTGCATGGAACAGCACTGCACATACATACAGCCCAACAAGCTTTCCAGGATTATTGTTATTGCTGCAATTACCAAAGGAATTAGTAATGCTAAACCATCAAAAGGTTAACTGCACCAGGGGCTAACGAGCCATGCGACACATCGAAATGCTGGGAAGCATTTTCTCAGCTCAGAGTCACACAATATTAACCTGGGACACCCATCCATGGAAGTGTTCAAGGCCAGGTTGGGTGGGACTTGGAAAAACCTTGTCTATTGGAAGGTGTCCTTGCCTGTGGCAGGGCTGTGGAACTGCATGATTTTTAAGGTCCCTCCCTACACAAAACATTATGGAATTCCATGATTCCTTGCCTCCCTGGGAAGCAGCGCTCTGGTTTGCTTTTTTCCAGCCCTGTGCTGAGCTGGCAGGGTTGCTTTGACAGTCCAGCTCTGGCCAAAGCAGGGGCACATCTTCCCTCCAGAAACTCACACTCTCCACACGGCCCCTGCCAGGGGCAGCAGCCTTAACCCAGCCTTTCAACAGCCTCCTCTTTATCTGCTACTGACAGCAAAGCTGTAATTGCAGCCCTCGGCAGAGCTCATAGAAGGAGCTCTCCAGGCACCATGAGGAATAAAGGGCATTGCATGATCCAAGACTTGTCCTGATATAACCATGACTCTGCTCCAACAGTGGCAGATGACAGAGGGTGATGCTCCCGGCCACTCAGTCCCTAAGCCCAGCCCCCTCTTCAATGCTGACCTGCCAAAGACACAGAAAACTCACTTGACATCCTGTGGTCACACAGGATCCCTGCACATCCCACTAGTTCCAACAGACACAGGCACGGGGGTTCCCTGTGTTCCCATTTGTGGGGTGAGGAGCGGGCGTGCTGTGGATGCGGAGCAGTCGCCGCCTCCTGCAAGCCTCAGTGCCATCTCAGGATCAATACCCTGCCAACAATGATGGCAGTAAGTTTAATTCTTGATGAATGGCAGACATAAAACTGAGCTATTGTGTTGCTGAAAGAAATTGAATTAAGGGTGAGCAGAAGGGACACATCACTTGGCAGTGTGGTTGATAACGCTGACTGCTTGGCCAGCTGCCACCAGCAGCCCTTTGGCTCCTGACACAGTTCCTGATGGTCCTGGCAGGTCCCTGGGTGCCCAATACTCCCTAAAACAAGCCCATTCCCATTCCATGATTCAATTGTTGCTGGACAGGGAAGCAGGTCTCCAGCCCCCTCAACATTCTCCTCATCATCCCCTTCCCAGCATCCCTCCCAGCATTACCTGAATTAGGGCACATCCTGGCACTGGGTAGCCCCTTCACCCCATCCCCTGGACATGCAAAGCGTTTGGTCTTCGCAAAGTTTTTTGGTTTGGACACCCTTTCCCTTGGGATGGACACTTACTTGTGTCTGATTATTTTTCCCAGCGTGTCTGTGACACACTCCAGGTTTCCTCTGCATGCACAGGAAGACTTTCTTCATTAGCTGTTAGACTCCAACTCCCGAAGAGCAAATTAGGGGACATGAATATGCAAATTAATGCTTCTAAACTGATAGCAGCATTGCTGCCTCCAAGGGGATCAAAGCTGGGGTGACATTTGGCTTCCAGCTCTTCGCATTCGGGAGCGGGGTTTGACACTTTCTTTAATTGTTTTTTACACTCAAGAGAGCTAAAAATAAACCTTCCACAAAGTTGTTCTCCTGCTCACTCTGTTGGGCTTGGGTTGGGGTTTTTTAAATTGTTTTTGCCCCATGTTTCCCAAGCTGGCAGGGCTGAGACTTTTCTAGTCATGCAGGGGCCGTCCCAGTGATGCTCTGCCCAGTCCCCATGTGGGACCACAGCAGTGGCATGAGCACAACAGTCATGGCGAGATGGTATGGCACTAGGGACAGTTTGGGGACATGCTGGATGGCAGAAACTGCATGGAGTCACACATGGCTGAATTTGGGCTGCAACTCCCCCAAAGAAGCCATTCCCCACTTTCAAAGGAGCTTTCCAACACCCAAGCCCATCAGTTTTCCATCTCTGCAGCCAACCATGAAGCCCCAGGAATATGTTCTGTGGCTACCACCAGCACCCAAATGTTGCAGGCTGACAAAAGTGCTGGTGCCTGAGGGTTTGAGAGGCAGCGAGGGCTCCACACCATCACATCCTGCATCCCCACAGGGCATCTCCATCCTGGGCCTCTGCCCAGGTAACTAGTCAATAAGTATTTGAAATCAGGGGGAATAAGGAATTCCAACAAACTCCCTGCCTGAAGCAGCTGTTGCTCCATGTCCCACTGCCCTGGGCTGTAAATGCCCTTGGCTGGCTCTCTCCCCACTCTCTGCCAGCTCAGCCCCTGCTTAGAAGTAATTAGGAGATAATTAACATTTGTAGCAGACAGCGGGAAACATCTGGGCCTGATAACATATGAGAAGCCCTCGAGGGTGATTAATGGGGCTGGAGGAAGGAGGGTGGTGGTTGCTGTGGCAGAATGTCATGCTGATGGGATGGGATGGGATGGGATGGGATGGGATGGGATGGGATGGGATGGGATGGGATGGGATGGGATGGGGACGTCTCTGGGGGATGCTCCAGGCATGGTGATGCTTCATTCCATCCTCCTCTCAAGCAAAGGTGGGGAAGCAGTACTGTCTGACCAGGAAGTTTCTAAGTCAGGAGCTGATCACTTGGGAGCAACCTGGACTCAGAGGAAGAACAGAGGGCATTTGGTGGAGCTGTAATTTATTTTGTATGACTCCTACTTAATTAAGTACTTCATTTGCATAACCCTGTGCTGTAACTCACTTCTGTCATCATGAAATTCAGCCATGCACAAACAGTCTGCAAAAATAACACACATAATTCAAACTTATGTTTGTTGTAAGAATGGGTCTACATGATGCAATTTAACAGGTCTGACAGGCAGCTCAGAATCCCCTTCCCTTTCTCCTTCCTCTCCCTATCCCCTTTCCCTTCTTGTTCCCTTTTCCTTTCCTTTTCCTTTGCCTTATCCCCTTCTCTTTCTTTAAAGAAAGGAATAAACCTTTGCATTGATTTCTGGAGAAATATTTGGGATGTTGCTGGGCTTCATTAGCTTCTCTCCAGCAATTCCCTTTCTGACCTTCCTGCTGCAGAGGTCTGCAGTGGAGAGGGAGCCTTGGGCTCTCTTGAGCCACTCACACATTATTTCCCTATAAATCAGCAGAAGACCAAGCCAAGGGGTCCTCAAGGCCTCCCGTAACCTTATTAAACCTTTCCCTCACTTGTGCCCTGGCCTCTCTGGCCTTTCACCAGTAGTTTGTCTGTTGGATACTGAAGAAGCCAAAAATACAGCTGTGCACAGGCAGAGACATATTTTTAGGGCTGTGCTGACCTTCCGCATCTTGCTGCTGTCCTCCCCATGCGGCACCAGGAGAAATATGCCCGGTGACACTCGATGGCCGCGCGCGACTGGCCCGCGAGCGAGCGGCTCCACGTGCACGGGCTCGGCAGCCGGTGCAGCCGGGAGGGCCGAGCACCGTGGGACGCTCAGCAAGCCCAGCTGACATTTCCCACTGTGACATTAATAAAGGTGGGCTGGAGCAGGGCAGGGAGCTCCCGAGGCGCTGGGGAGAAGCCAGAACGTCCCTGAGGAGGGGGACTCCGAGGTCCGTCCGATCCTGCCCTGCTTGTTCCTTATTCACACCCGTGCCAAAGCGATGCTCAGCGCCATGGCAGCAGCCCCCAGGCTGTCCCACCCACTGCCATGCGGGTGAGCAGCCCTGCTCCAGCCTGGCATTTCTGGGGCACCCGTGCCCACAGAGGTTTGAGCAGCGACTGCCAAAGGACACACGTGGACCTGGCGTGGGGAACAGCATCCTCACAGGTAGAGGCTTTTTGCCAGTATTGGAAAGTCTCTGAGGTGTTTGCAAAGTTCTGATTTGTTAAGCACGAACAGGTTTGGTTTGCTGGTTCCTCTGCCTGGGCAGCTGCTGCAGCACTGCTGAGCCCAAAGATTGGGAGGATTTCCAGGCAGCCAAATGCCAGATGCTGGTGGCCCCCAGGACAGTTTCCCTCAGCTATATACACCACAGAGAATTCACTTGGTCGTGATCCAAGAGGCTCTGGGAAGCAGCAGAATGCATCCCCTCTGGTGAGTACCCCCTGCAATTCCCCAGGGCCACGGAGCTGGGGTTGCTGCTGTCCCAAACCCCCCGTGAGCAATTTTAGCAAAGAGCAACAAGCCTCCCCATGCCCCCTTCAGCTGCCAGACCCACGTGGCCAGGAACATGCGCATGTGATCCTCACAGAGAAGAACAATCCCAAGTGTCTATAAATACCTAGGAAGGTAAATGCATTAACCTTATCATGATCCCAGAGTGTAATTACATACAGCCTGGCTCCCAGGTAAATTAGTACATTAATAATAATTTTGTTCCATAATTACTGTCATTCCTTAGATCTCGGAGCTATTTGCCCATTCACTTACATGTGCAAGGGCATTCCCACCGCTGGAGCAGCCTTGGCCAAACAGCTCCAGGCAGTGCTTGGGAAATCTGTGTTCAGACTACAGAACTCTACTCATAGTTTAGATAAGGATACTACAAACAAACCAGCCTGGTCCTCATCCAGCTGTGAAACTGATTCCCACCAGAGGAGAAGAGTTTCTGCTGGCCAAGCTCCTTGGGGAGTCAGGTGGGATCAGTTCCAACATGGGAGGAAAACTTATACTGGGAACCTGTTCCTGGCATGCCTGGGATGCTTCACTGTGGAATGGGGCACTGGGACAGGGTCACCAGCACACCAGGACTGAAGCCACCAGGTCTGCCAGTGGCTGCACATGGCAGAGGCAGTTGCAGAACTGCTGGATGCCTGGAGACTCCCAGGCCCCGCAAGGGCAGTCCCCCGGAGGAGCCTCTCCATCGGCTCAAGAGGAGGAAGGAAGGGAGCATCCACTCAGATCTCCATGGAAACCAGGGAGAGGTGGGGAAGACTTTAATTTGAAGTGCTGATTTGGCAGAGGCCCTGGGAGCCATAGGCAGGAGATGAGCTGCATTAAGGAGCAGCAGGGGGGCCTGTGGCTCTGAAAATGGGTGCCAAAAGGGTATCTGATACCATTAGGCTTGAAAAGTTGCTGTGAAAGGCAGGGAATCAAATGGGACCAGTGTAGCAGCAAATGATTTATTTAATTCATTTGGCCCCTTTTCTGTGCACAAATTATCCATAGAGAGACTTTTTCTTTTTTTTTTATTTGCTTATTAATTTGCAGCAAGGGGGCAGATGGTTGATGCAGGCAGAGCTCAGAGCATCCTGCTGCCTGCACCCTGGGTGAAGGCAAACCCTGACACCATCCCCACACCACAAGGACTGCAGTCACCAGCACCTCCTGCTCCCAGCTCCCTCCACATATATTTCAGACTTTGGAGATAAACAGAAGGCTGCAGCCTCCAAGACTTCGCTTCCAGGACTTTTCATTTACTGTAATTACTGAAGGATGTTTCCCCTGAGATAAGATCTGCGTGACATTTGCGCAGCCAAACCTCCTGCTCACACCCGCCAAACAGATTCACAGCCGCAAAACAACAGGTCCTGCAGCAGGAGACAAAGCAGGAGACAAAGCCAGCATCTCAGGGGAAGCTGTGGGGCAGCTCCCTCCAACTTCCCAGGGATGAGTGCAGGGTTCAGCAAACCAGGGGAAAGCAGGACGAGAACCTGATGCTAATCTGGGAGGTGGGGAGCAGCTGTCAGTCCCCCTAAAATCAAGTGCTCTCTAAGCATGAATTTGGGGTGCAGTCTGATGTACCCTCATGCTGGTGAGCCAAGTGATCTGCTCGTGCTCCCACAAATCTGTTCTCACCACCCAGAAGAATCCCCTGCAGCATCAGCCTGGCAAGAGGGGCCTTCACTGCCTACAGCACCCACACGTTTATTTAAAAACATATTTTAATGGTATTTGGAAATTACAGGCAAATGCTTCATGTTGACCTTCTCTAAGGTGGCTGCGGTTTCCCACCTCTGTACAGTAAATCAGTAGGTAAATGAACACAGAGACTCAATTCATCATCAAATGTCAAGCCTGAGACAGAAAGACGGGAAATGATTTAAAAGCAACCAGCAGTTTAGAACTGCTGCAAATTTCTCATTATAGAGCTGCAAATTGTTATGAAGAACTAAACTGTATTTTAAGCTTTGGTCTGCCCAGAGCTACCAAGGCTCCGCTCCTTCCACCCTTCCCTTCAGTTGGGGTGAGTTCCATCTGACACCTCCAAAAGCCTTTGAGCATCACCCCCTTGGATGCCCCACTCTCCATCAGACTCTGCAGAGGCTGAGCTCCATAGGGTGGAGTTTGAGGTGTGTTTTGTAAGCACCATCCCCAGGTGAGCATCCTTCCCTGGGGGCTTTTCTCCCCTAGGCCAGTTCCTGCAATGTCACCATGGCACCCATCACCCTCCTCTCTGCGGGACTAACCAGGGAGTGAGGGTGTGCTTTGCAAAATCATTCACATCCCATCTATTGCAGCTGAACAGGAGCACAGCCACTGCAGCTCAGAGGCTCGTCAGCCCTCCTGCCAGACTCCTTTCTCCAGAGACGCTAATAAAATGTATTTCCTCCAGCCAGTGTCTCACTTAAGGAACCTTCGCCTGGGTGTGATTGAGTGCACTTAATACAGTCGCTCTCACTGTAGAAAGGATTCTGAGCCTCCTATTTGACAGCCTTGATCTTAAAGAAATCCATTAAGAGCAGCTTTATCTCTGGGTTTTGTAACCATTAAATCAGGTTTTATCAAGTTGGTGACGCGCTTTCAGAGAGACAAGAGGAAGAAACAGGGAATAAACCTCCCAAACTCCCACGCTGGGGCTGCTGGGCTGGATTTGGGTGACATGGAAATAACCAAGAAAGGGTTTGTCTCAGTGCAAAGCCTCCCAGGGTGATGCTGCCCCACCAGCAGGTTGCAGGAGCCTTTGCTGGATGCTGCCATGCTGCTTCCATGTGCCTCAATCAGCTTTCGGTTTGGCAGAGGCGCTAAATACTCATTTCAGCTAATAAAGATGCCCGGTAATGTCACATTACAGGGCTGGCGAGCTCCCAGCAAATATTATGGTGAGGCTTTGTTTAATTAGAGGGTTCTAAGGCAGTTGCAATTTCCTCCTCATAATGGGGAAAACAAGCTGGGTTTAAAAGTTTGGGCTGGCGGCAAACCCTGCTGAGGCTTGGGCATCCTGAGAGCCGGTTTCCCAAGGGCCCTCAGCTGCTGCAGGAGCTTCACCCCAACTCCTATGTTGGTTTTTCTTTTTTTTTATTACCTTATTTTCTCATTACTAATTGCAGATTTTTAGTTGCCCCTCCCTGGCCCAGGTGCTGGGGCCAGGTCACCCTGCTCTCCTTACTCCTCTGTTGCCATTCCTGCAATGCCTTTGCCAAGGCAGTGACACTCCAGTCCCCAAAAGGTCTCATCTGCATCTGCTCCAAGAGGGACAACACCGCCAAGAATTACTGAACCCATGGAAAGGGCTTTTCAATCCTTCCCCTCCCTGCACACCTCGGTGATGAGACACAAACCAAGATTTTTAGGGCAAATTAATTCTGTCATTACTGGAATCCAGTCTCCTTCCTGACAAGAATGCAAATGGGAAGAGCCCACCAAGCTGCATGCCAGGCACGGGTGCTCGAGTTCATTGTCATTAGCAGGGATGACTTCATTAACAAGTGGGAACCCAGGAAGCTGCCCCCACATTGGTCTTGAGTTTGAGAGGCAGCAGCAATTCCAAGGGCCATGGCCATAATGCCAAGCAGCTGGGACACAAGACATTTGCATTTCCTACGGGAAAAGTTTTATCAGCTTTTCTTAATGACAGTTATGTAGATTTTGGGCCACAGACATGTGCTGCAGGGGAGCAGGCAGCACCATTCAAGCACCAGCTCAGCTCAAGTCCCTGTGCTGGCATCCCCTGAATGCTGGCACATCATTCACCACTCGAGCTCCCTGTGCTGCAGGTACAGCACTAGCTCATTCATAAGCCTCAAGAAATATCGTTGTGTGAAAATGTAATAAAAATTATTCAGCTAATCTACTTTAATAACCCAACTTCGGGGCCTCTCTGTGCTGCAGACAGTATAATCATTTCTAAAATATGAGCTGTCATTTCCCATCAGTGCGAGGGAGGCAGAGGAACTCGGCACCCGACTTTATCGGGGCCACTAATTCACCAGCCTCAGGCCTGTGGAGAGTGAGCATTTCCAGAGCTGGTGGGCTGCCCTACCCTCCCAGTCCCATTTATGGTCCCTGCCCTGACCCCCAGGATGCTCCAGGGGATGGGGGTGATGCAGAGGACCTCCAGGACTCATCTCCACAGGACAGGGATGCTGAGGATTTCCATCTCCTCAGGAAGAAAATGCTGCCACACTCTGACAGTTGTGCACGGCAATTTCTATGGATCAAGGATGAGTAAAAAGTATCAAAAGAACCGCAAAACTGCCTTAGTGTGTACAAAACTCACTATTGAATATAAAATACTTTAAAAATATTCTGCAGAATCAAATCTGCAAACATCTTAAGTTAAAAAAATATTAAAAGTGCCTAAAATATCATCATGCTTAACAAAAATACAGATCCTGCAGTCACAAGGTGCCGTAACAAACACATCCAATCATCTCAATTTGTGCAGATGGAGCCACGTGGCACCATCAGCACTCATGGCAATGCCCGGGGATCCCACTGACAGAGACACCCCCAGCCTGGCAAGGTGGCAGCCAGGGGATGTGGGGTCATGAGCACCCTCAGACAGACACAGCCACCCCCGAGGCGGTGTTGATGAAGCTGCTGGGCTGGCACAGGAACCTGCAGCTTTGCAGGGACAGGCAGGCAGCCTCACTGGTACAGGACCTTCACACAGAAGGTCTCCTCGTTCTTGTCCTCGTGGTCATTGATGTGAATCAGGATCTCCTCCTCCCCCACAGTCTGGCTCGGGGCGAAGCGCAGGCCGATGGTGTACACCTCCCCTCCCGCCACCTGCGGGAGACAGAGCTGGAGGAGGCAGCAGGACCTGGTCATGCCCCTTCATGTGCCCGCCTTCCCCCAGCCAAGGTGGCCCTCACGGCCAGCACCCAGCCAGCAGCACCTTGTCTGGCCAGGTGAGGGGCCTGACAAGGGGGGGCGTGTCGGCAGCAGGACGTACCTCAAAGGAGTCCTCCTTGAACTGCAGCAGGTCAGGGCGGTTGGTGCATAAGAAGTAGAGCCGGGGCGAGGGGTAGGGGTTGGTGTAGGTGATGCGCTTGTTGCAGCCTTTCCCACCTCCCGCAGGCAGCGAGATCTCAAAGGCCTGTGGGGCAAGCCGGGGCCGTGGCAAGGCGGCACAGATGGCAGGGTGGGCAGCAGCAATAACGGGCACTCCCCCAAAACCCACCACAGGGAATTGCCTCCCACACACTGCCCTCCCCTCCCACACCTCACATCCGCTCTGCCAGCCAGCGGAAAGAACCCACCTTTGATCAAAAGAAGCAACAATTAATTACAACTGCAAAGCACAAAGGGCTGGGAGAGCAGCAGAGACTAGCCAGCTCCTTCTCATTCCCAGGAAGAGCTGTGGTGCTCAGATAACTAGATGAACTTGATGAACCCGAACAGCCCCTTCCAGCCCCAACTACTCTGATTCTCTTAACACCTCATAGCCCAAGCAGCATGTGGCAGGACAATGGGACACTGGTGTAAATGCCAATCTGAACCTTTCCCAATACCAAGAGGTTCAGGAAAACATTTTTAGAAGAAACACATTAGCCAGGAAATCTAATTTTCTGTCTTTGAGGCAAGGCCTCTGCGAGCACAGCGCTAATCGAAAGCAGCATGCTGCAGCTCTAATTTCACAACTGGGAATACTTCCGAGCTGCCGCTCCTCAGCATGAAGCTGCCTCCAAAACCGCCTAAAAGATATTCTACCAGGGGCTTCAGTGAGATTATTCAAGTACCCCAAGGGCTAAATGTGTGTTTATGATGGCAAGCGCCAGAAAAAAACACAGATGGAAAGAGAGGAAGAAGCAGGAGGCAGCCCCAAGTTATGGGCTAAACTGCAACCACTGATCTGGCACCATCACTACGTTTCACAGTAGCAAGAGCTGCCGTACCTTGGAGATGAGAGGCTGCCTGCAGGACAGGCAGAGCAGCCAGGAGGACACCAGCTGGTGGGACTCCACATCCACCAGGTTGAGGTAGATGAACTTGCTGCCAGCCCGCCGTGGCCTCACACCAATGTAGAGGTCCTGAATGCCATTGGCAGGGAGGAGGAAGGCACCGTTCGGATCCACCTGTGGAACAACACCTGGAGGTACAGCCACCCACAACGGCTGATCACAGCCCTGAAAAGTCCAGCTTGGAGCATCAATTAGACCCAATTGCTCTTAAAAACCTGTACCTCTGTTCCATCACTATTGAACCCCATACCTCCCAGTCCCATGAATACTCTGGGACTAATTCATGTCAGGAAGGACAAGAGCAACTCAGGAACACCCAGGACCTCCCCAGACCAAGGGTTCCACCACACAGGCTTTGCCTGAGGAGCCTTTGCCTTTCCTTTACAGGACAGCAATGGAGCTTTTCTGCCTTTTATTATTCACATTTCCAATTACGGACGAGCGAATTCTAAAGAAATTGAGAGTCTTCAGACAGTCTCATTAACGCAGATAATTTGCCCTCCGGGGTTTCGCGCCAATGATCCTACACATGACAACTCTAATCAAAAGATAATTATCACAAACGCTTTACGGCTCTCAGTTGTTCACAGTTCCGCGTGGGTTGCCTTTTGCTTTCTGGAGGGGGTTTCTTTGGGCTGACCCGGGCCAGCCAGCCCCTAGCCCACCACGGGGGTTACCTCCAGCTCCTGGGGGTGGGAGGTGAAGGCCTGCACCCTCCGCGGGGCCGCGGTGCCACGCAGCAGCAGGGAGAGGCGCGTGAGCTGCCCGGCCGTGCAGGCGACGTCCAGGCGCTGCAGGGAGTGCAGGTAGAACTGCCAGATCTGGACAGGTGCTGCCAGCCAGGCGTCCCTGTGCAGGGACAGACGGACAGGGTCACCACACACCATGGGAGTCAACGTTCCCCACCCTTTTGGGGTCCTGCTACTTACGTATAAATAGCAACAAAGAACTTTTTGATCTGCGGGCTTGGTCCTCCGGCTACTTTGAGAAAGATGTCCTGTGGCTCGCCAGGCCCCTGCATAGCCAACAGAGCATTGTCCCAGCAGTTGGCCAGCAAATGAAGACCCCAGGGGTGTCTTCCCATTAATCAGGGAGTTATGACTGACTCCCTTACGAAAGCAGATGCTTTCGGTACCTCGTTAAACTACGTTATTAAGTTATTATACAGCTTGGCTGAGCTCTCCCAGTATTTTTAATTACAAAAGAGGATACAAATGACTATCACATTCCAGGTCTGCATCTGTAATCAAATTTTGGCAAATTTTCCACAAGTTTTCTAACAAGCCCTAATCCAATTACCATACTAACGCATTTCCGCAACAGCAATTAGCAACTATCCCTTGTCGCCATTTGCATGGACATGGCCAGGTTTATTTTTCCCTTCCATCTCTTCCTGCTGTGGAGCCAACCCAGGAGAGCCTCCTGCTTCAGGAGGAAGTGGGATGGTGCAGGGCTGGGCATAGAGCTGCCCCTCTACTCTAGCATCCTTCAGCAGAGACAGGCTTTGCTGTGCACCCCAAGGACACATCGTCCCCCCACCCACTGCCAATGGCTGCAGATACCCCAAGCAGCAGAAAACCCAACAAAAGGCTGCTTTTCCCCAGCATCTGAATCATCTGGTACTTGCTCAAAAGAACAAGCAAGTACAGGCTGCTGTATGATGCGATAAGGGGCAACGCTCAGCCTCCCCCGCCAAAACAACACAGCTCCTTTTAATTGGGAATAAAAAGCAATTCCAGCTTCATTGCTGCCACTGTGTCACTGCCACAGGCTGGTACACAGGGATGCTCTGTGGTTGCACCCACATCGGCAGCTCTCTGCCAACCCAAACAATCTGCAGGAGAAGGACGCGAGGAACAGCGATGCCAAAGTGTAGCATACCAAGGATTTGGTTTCACAAATGATGTCGGGGTCGCTGCAGCGAACGAACATCTCAGGTTGTCCTCCCGGCACCCCCACTGGCGTGCCTGTGGACAAGGGACCGAGGAAATCACCTTCAGCTTTTGCTCTACCTGTGCCTTTCCCCTGTGCCCCATGCAGCTGCGCACAGAACCCCTCATGCTAGACCTACCAGCAAACCACACAGGTGTGCAGGTGTAGGGAATTAGGGTTGAAGTTAACAGAGAAAGATGGATGGAGAGCAAGCGAGGAGCCCAGGGCCGTGAAGGCGTGAGGAAGCAGCAATGTGCTCTCTGGATGCTGCTGTGCTTCCAGAAAGGCTCCATGAACTACAGACGATGACTAACAGAGAAGAGCCCAAGTCCCACAAGGCACGCCACAGACTCACCAGGGAGGGTGTGCCAGGGAGGCAGCCGAATGGTCTTCTTCAGGAAGGTGAGCTCTGGGTGGTAGAAGCGAAAGGTCTGGTCCACCACATGGGGCTGCGGCTCCACCTTCACCCGCAGGAGTGCAATGGGCTTCCCCCTGCTCACCTGGAAGGAGACCTGTCCCAGGGGCCAGCAGGAGAGGACTGGGGTTTTCCAGTGATTCTGCTCCTCCCGTGTAGCCCCTCAAGCAGTGTTTCACCCGGCTCCCTAACCTGGATGAGCTTTGTCTGCTTGGCCCCACTCTTCCCAAGGGAGTGAGTGTTCTCGTTGGCACCAGTGCTCAGCCCAGCTGGCCCCTGCGGGGTGAAAGAGTGAGTTCCCTCAAGGTGCTGCTGCTCCCCATGGCTGTTCCAGCCTGCTCTGCAATCATAACCACAGCCACGGGGAACACTTTGTACCAGGAACAGCTCAAAACAGGGGCCCGTGCCTACCTGTGCCGCAACCACGGCGGGGTCTGCGGAGAAGGTCTGGAATTTGAAGGGGATGTGGACAGTCTCACTGGGGCGCAGGTAGACCTGAGGCTTGAGATCCTCACTGAGATGGAACATATCCTCTTCCACCGGTGTAACACTCCTGGTCAGCTCCTTGAAGTGGCGCCACTCCCTCGGGTCCAGTATGACACTGGAGCAGTGAGCAGCGGAGGTGCTGGTGAGGACTGGGAGGGAGCTGGTACCACCCTGGCATCTCCCTAGACACACAGGGAAGCCCCCACCTGAGCTCAGGGTGGTCGACCTCAATGGTCACGGTGTGCTGGACGCCGTACGGGTTCTTCAGGGCGAACTCGAAGAACTCAGCTGTCCCCAGCACAGCGTGGACAGTGCGGGTGGCTGTGATGGCCTGGCTGAGCATCTGGTAGATGCACTCTCCCTTGATGTGATCCCGGTAGGAGTCGATGACCTGCAGGTCCCAGGCACGCTGCTTTGGCCAGCCCTGCCCAGAGGGAAAGAACCATAAGCCCCGAGACACCACAGGTCTGGCCCCACGCCCTCCTGCCACCAGCACCCTCGTGCAGCCACGCCACCGCCACGTGCTGCAGCCAGCGGGTGCACATGGCCTCTCTGAGGGTGACCAGGGGGCCAGGCTCACTTCTGGCCGGCGACTGCGCAGTGCGGCCTCCAGCTCGTTGTCCACATCCACCAGCCTCCGTGCCCACGCCGTCCTCCTGCCTGTGGGGAGAGACCACCATGGCACCAAGGAAGGACTCCCTAGATACTGCAGTCCCCAGGATAACGCAGGGCTGGGAAGGGGAGCACCAGAGGGGCCACAGATGGCACTACAGCAGCAGAGACCTTGCCCACCTCAACCCACAAGGGGACAGGCCCCAGCAGGACTCACCACCAGGAGTGCTCAGGGAGCACCCCCTGCCACCTGGGGTGGTGACAGTGGTGTCTGGTGCAGTGACAATGCAGGAATGGGATGGCAGCTGCTCTGGGGTCTCCTCGCATGGGTGACCTGCCACAAGCAGAGACAGGAGTGAGTGAAAACCATCCATTCTCATTGTTATAAAATCTACTGCAAATTTTTACTTCCCTGCATCTTGGTTCAGCCAATTTACACAAGCAGGAGAGAATATCTGGAAACCAATGATGCCCTAAGAGCCCCACATGCTCCCCAGAGCCTGTTCTGTCACACAGTCACCTGCTCAGGGATGGAGCACACCATCCTGAGCCCCTCACCAGCTCTTGCTTTCATTTCTGAGTTCTGCCTCCCCCTGCATGGCTACGTGCTGCTGCATCTCCCCAGTCCCACAAAGGCTGTGCCAAGTGGAGCCACACAAGGCTCTAAACCCACCAGGTATTTGCCCAGCCTACACATCCCATCCCCATCCTTCGGGAAAGGGCACCAAGCTTTACCATCCTGTTTCTAACAGTATTTTGAATTGTTTTTTAAAAAGAGGATAGGAAAAACACCAATCAAAGGGCAGCTGCTGTCCTGGCACAGCAGCTCTTTGTCAGGGTGTGTGTTAAACCACTCCCTGGGTTGTGGATCTCAGATTCTCCTTCCCAGGAGCTTATCGGCCCTTTGCAGGCAAAGTATGGAAATGACGATTTAAGATATCTTATATGGAGCTAATCTCTCCTCTGAAGATAAGATTTTAAAACCTGGAGTCACTGCACATTTATAGGACACAGAATTAAAGACATAAAATAAAAGCAGCCAGCAGGTTCTGGGAAAGATGATGTCCCCGCCAGCCCGGGTCTCACTCAGGTACAGCCCCACACATGCTGTGTGCCCCACCCAAGCCTTTGGGCCACATGAGCAGTGGGTTCTCACCAATATTGGCCAGGCAGAGGTGGAGGCGGCCCCTCACAGCCACACGGACTCCGAGGGGCCGCAGGGCTCCGTGCCGCAGAGCCTCCCGGCCCATCACCGTCCCGTCCGGCTCGTACTCAGTCGTGGCCACCTCCAGCTCGTGGTAGGTCCTGACGGCCGTCTGGCCCTGGCGCAGCAGGGGCTGGGCACAGGGCAAGGAGCAATGAGTTACTGGGGAGTCTGGTCCAGAGGGGTCAAGGGGTCTGGGTATGAATGCACTGGATGTCCTGACTCTGCAGGGCTTAGTGCTAGAATACTGCCAGAGTTATAGGGAAGGGCAAAGAAAGTTAATGCTTTGTCATCACTTTGGAGGAAAAGATAACAAATCCTGTGACTGGGGGCTTGTCAAGCTGACACCAGATTCGGTTACACAGAGAGGCTGACAGCATCTCCATTACTGAAGACTCAAGGACAATGCAACAGCATCTAAACACAGGACCAAAGGCAGAGCTGGGCTCTTCCCTAGCACTCCACACAGGGAGGGGGCCCTTCAGCATTACCAGCCATGGGAAAAGACCTTCAATCTAACCAATACCTCCAGTTTAATGGCAGCAGACCCAAAATGGAGCAGGGAATCTCCATCCCAGACATCAATCTGGAGGCTGTGCTCAGCCAGGTACCGCAGGAACCAGCGCTGCTCCCCGGGCCGCAGGAAAGCTGGATCCACCATGTACTTCAGCTGCAAGCCCGGTGGTCCTGCAAGACACCACACTATCACAGACATGGCACTTGGCTTGGTGGGAAGCCTCAGTGTGCACCTCACACAACCGACACTGTGTACTACTTCAAACACTGGATGTTTTGAATGTTTTCCATGATGTGTAAACCAGCAGAAGTTTGCCATTAACAGACACCAGCCCATCCCTTGGGCCAGAGGCAAGCCCTCATCCACCCAACAGAAGAGAAGCAGCCACACATGGATGCTAAAACCAGAGCTTACTGGTTAGGGTCCCATCCTCGTTGACACGGACAAGGAGCTGCGCCGGCACAGCCAGCCCGGTTGCCAGCCCGCCCTCTGTGCTGACCAGCTGCAGCCGGGGCGTGGTGACCGGTGGGAAACGGTAGAACTGGAAGGTGAGGAAGATAGTCCTTGGCCACAGCCCCTCCACGCTGCCCTGGGCATCTCTTGAGAAGAGAGAGGGGCTTGGGTTACGTGTGGCACGGTGCTGCCACTCTGTCATGAGCTACTCATGCATTTGGCACATGCCAAGAGGCAGAAGAGGAAGAGAAGATTGGCAGCACCACAAGTATTTGGACTTTTCTGAAGACAGCGGCCATACGGTTTGCCTTAACTTCCCAAAAAGCTTTGTAATTCCAGCTGTCTCCTGCCATATGCTGTGGTGGAGGCGCCCAGCAAAGACAGCATGTTACCTTCCCACAGCACAGTGGCAGCCACGGAAAAAACAGAAGCGGGGCCTTATCCAGCCAAAGCCACCCCTTGGGTGCCAACTTTCCCAACTCCATTTGCATTTCTGGAGAAACCCTGCATTAATGATCTCTGACATCACATTGTGGCTCATGGATCCAATTTAAAAAGACTGGATTATGACTTAAAAGTGCCCAGGGAGGAGAAAAGCAAGTGCTAAAAGAAGAGGCACCTCTGCAAGGACGTCTCCTGACCAAGCAGGGAAGAGGGTTAGGGGAATTTAGAAAGGACTGTCCAGGAGACCTTTGGGATCTGCCCACACAAGACCACGAGTTGCCATCCCACCTGCCAAAAGCCAGGAACTGCAGGACTATTTCATTGCCCTGCAGAGGGTCAGCTTCCTCCAGCCGCAGGTTGAAACTGCCCAGCTCCACTGGCTCTGAGATTTCCACCGGCTCTCGGTTGCGGTCCAGGATGTCTGGAAAGCCGGCAGCGTGCAGGCGCGCCAGCGCGGCACGAGAGAGGGACACGTGGGAACTGATGGAGAAATAGGGGTGAGCTCCACAAATGGGGCCATGGGGACCCTGGCAGGCCAGGTGATGGGGCCACAGGAGCCTGGGGAGGGGCAGCCGAGCATCACCTGCATGCCTGCAGCCCCACAGCAGCCATGGGCAGCTGCAGCGGGGTGAAGGGCAGCGCCCGCAGCTGGTCGCTGGCACAGGGCTCTGCGTCCGGCGAGCCCAGGTCGGCCTCCAGGTGGGTGATGGCCCCATCCTGCTGCAGGGTCTGGCCTGTGCCCCGTGGCGAGGCCACGAGCTGGGACACGGACAGCTGGTGAGAGAGTGGCAAGCGTGAGCAGCTGCAGCCACAAGGCAGCCCCCTGAGGCAGCCCTTGTGGTAAGCTGAGCCAGCAGCCCCTCTGTGCTAAAGGAGCTCGGCCACCACGTGTCCCAGTGTTGTCATTCCACCAAAAAGTGGTACAACTTGGCCACACAAGGGTTTGCACCTCCGTTGCCATTTCCCTGCTGCTCACTCCCTGGCAAGAGGAGGGATGAGCACATGCAGCAGGAAGATCAAACTGCTTAATGTGGCCTTATGAGGCATTTCATTTCATTTCATCAAAAATATTTGCGTGCATTGATTCCTGCATCAAGATATAAAACAGCATAAAGAGGGCTCTCAGTATTCACAGCTCTGCTTAAATCCTGGGAGCTCTGCACAAACAAACCATGTGTCTCTGTCAGCACATACCGGGGACAACAGCACCCAGCAAATCTGGCTGTCAAAAACCAGAGCTGCCCTCACTCCTGCAGTATGAAAAGAGCACAGGGAATCTCTCCCAGCACATCACAGGCAGGAGCTGGTTTACTGCCTGGAGGAGGTGGAGTTGAGGACACTTGGTGCCTCTTGGCTGTAGCAGACAGGAAAACAGGCAGGGGATGGGTCCAGAAGCACATCCTACATGTGGGCCATTCCCTGGGGAATGCTGCTGCCCACCACCCACACTCACTGGTGCATGTGGCACTTACCCCTGGTCCTCGTGGGGAGACTGGCACTCGTCGTGGGGCTGGCACTCCTGTGGAGAGGGACAGGAGAGATGCTGTAGAGGAGCCAAAACCCCCAGGCCCCATAACTGCAGCTGCACCCACTGCCACCAAACTGCCCTGTCCTCCCACCAGCCCTTCTCAATTTTAGGGTTGAAGACAGCGCAGTGAAGCAGTTTACCATCACCCAAACACTTCTTTTGACTTATTTCCCAATAAGACTGCTGCTTGGGGGTTAACACAGCACATCTCCAGATCCATCCTTTATTTTGCCGTGAATCAGCCTAACTCTGCCACAAACAACAGCTCCCCCATCCCCTGACAGCGCCGCGGTGCCTCACGGCCACGCGGTGCTGCCTAAGTGGGATGCTTAATGAGACGTGAAAGTTTTAGGATACTTAAGGTTTTCATCGCTTCTCTGTTATTTTTTGTCACTCCCTTCAACTGCTCGAGCATTTGTGCCCCGAAACGGTGGGAGCTTTATCGTGTTTATATTCGGCTGCTCTCTCGCGCCAGCACAGCTGAGCTCGCTGAGCCGTGGAGCCACGGGTCCTTCGCAGCAGAGCAGGGGCACAGATGTTCCATCTCTGCATCCACGTGATGCTTAGACCTTAATTTGCTTTCCCCCACCACATATATCCCAGCTATTCCATGCTGGCTGCTGTGTAAAGGAAACCACCCCGTTTCCCTCATGCCTAAAATATTGTTTCCTTCCAGTCAGGATGGCTTTGGCTAGTGTTAAGAAGAGGATGGACAGATCTAGCAGCAACACCAGCATCTGAGCTGACAGAAGAAGCTCTTGGCCTCCCCTGGGCCAGGCAGCAGCACGTTTCTCAACAGAGCTCTACAAAAAGTTAACCCAATAGTCTCTTCAGCACCTTGGAACACAGGCTGGAGAAGCACAGCTCTGAGATCACCGCTGCACTTGCAAGCCCTCCCTGGTGCCATAAGCCCCATGGAGCTGGGAAATGCCAGGGAGTTTGTCCCTGAAAATCACCTTGATGGGGATCTCCCCTCACCAGGGACACAGCCCACAGCTCAGCACACTCCCCCAAGCCAGAGCACTCCAGACCACCACCAGGTTGGAAGCTCAGTGTCAGCACATGATTCCCTCTCCCCTCACCACACCACAACTCCATCAGCATCCCAGGCACCTACAGCTGAAAGGCACCAGGAAAAAGTTTTCAAGCAGCACCAGGAAGGTACCAGTCATGATGCAGCCTGTGCTGCAGGGAGCTGAACCCCACATACCCTGACATTACAAGACCCCTTCATCTCCAACTAAAGCTTTCCTCTCCAAAGCCCCTCCCAGCAGCAATCCTGGCTCCTCACCAGCAGAAACACAGGATTTGTCACAGCAAAGCCATGGTGCCACTGCCATCTTGTGGTTCCACAGCACTGGAACCGGCATGGAACAACAACCCACCGTAACGGGCATTGCCTGGCCCATGGGCTGACACTAAATGGCTCATCAGAGAGCTGGGGAGATGTGACACGCACTGAAACACTGCCTGGTGTCTGAAGCATCACCCCGAAACACAGCTGGGACCCCAGCAGGAGCAGCACTGCAAAGAAAGGGGAGTTTGCTTCCCACCAATCACAAAAGGGGGATGAGAGAGAAACAAGCCAAAGAGGATTTTTAGGAGCACAGTGCATGGACATAACCTCATGCCCAAACTCAAGCCCACAGCATTTTTCCTTCTACCTCCAATAGAGCAGAGAGGTGCTGGAACCCCAAACACACAGCCCCCCAAACTACAGACTGCCTGCTCTTCCCCAGCCAGGCACCAACACATCCTGCACACATCAACCCAACCCAGGCTGCTGTCACACTCCCTCAGTGGTGGCACAACCAGATTAATTCTCCCCAGCCTCTTGTCCCCATGTCTGGAGAGACTATGAGTCCAGAGAGAGGAGCAGCAGTACCTGCAGCGAGAATGCGCTGCTGGTGTGGCCACTGCACGTGGTGACCCAGAATGGGAGCAGGCTGGGGCAGTGCTGGCAATCCCTGGGGATTTTGCACGTGGCTCAGCAATACTACCACATGGGAATTTTGCAAGTTAAAAAGTAAGAGCTGAATTCAACTTGACAAAATCTTGCTTCACTCCAGTAATTCATAACTAGCTTGCTGAAACTCGCTGAAGTCTTGTTTTCTCTCCTGAGCAGACACCAGTGCCACACTCTGTATTTTAAATGTCAGCGATCTGGAAAACACTCACTCAGCGATGGCGTAGGAGGCTTCTTCGACTCGTCCCTGTCTTTACATAGGATCTCCGCAGCAGTTACAAGATGTTCTTCCGAATCAGTGGAAACATGGAATTGGATAGTCCCAGACTCCATGTGCTTCCCCTGAAGTTGGCAACGAAAATGCTTTCAGACAGTGCGTTACATGCAGCCTTCCTCGTGCCTCCAACAGCAGTTCCCTTGCCCTGACACTGGAGGCAAAGCTGCCACGGGCCAGCACGCCCTTACCTGCCGGGAGCTCGGTGGGGTCCGGTAGACCAAGGCTTGGCAGGGGCCACGGCGGGCACCACCACGCAGGGGGAGGATGACGTCCGTGTCACCGGTGCCCGGGACGGGGCTCCAGACAGCCCAGCGCACCGAGCGCATGTCGGCCGCCTCACTGCGAGCACTGCCGGACAGGGCCTGGGGGGTGAGGGAGCACAGTGAGCACCAGGCAGCCCCACCTCACTGCCAGGACCCGGGAATGGGTGCTGACAGACAGGCACTGCCAGACGGGCACTGCCTCTCATCCCCCACTGCGCCTCCTCACACCCGGCTCTGGCATCATAGAAGCCAGTGCTCTTCATCCCGTTCTGGAGACATTTCACTTTCCAGGACCTTATGCCTCTGTAACCCCTCCCTCAAGCAGCTGCACAAAGGGATACATGTTGGACCCCCATCCCTGTCAGAGGGGAAAGGTTTCCACTTACCCAGCCCATCCACAGCCTCCTTCAAACCAAAGGAGGGGCAAAGAAACAAGAGAGAGCTCTGCCAGCACCCACCATCCCCCTCACAGCTAATTATGGCACAGAGGACAAGGACAAGGTGATCAGCTTTGCAAGCAGCTTTGGGATTAACCACTCTGCCCCAGGGCTGCACCACAGGGACTGGTTCCACTGCTGCCCCAGACAGCACTCCCCACAGAGCCAAACAGATCTGCCTCTGGAACCCCAAATCTCTGCGGGACCTTGGGCTTCAGTTTTCCAATAGAGTTGGACCCGACAACAACTTCCAATAGCACAGCTGAATGTCTCCCTTCTCAGTACAAATCCCTCTGGTCTGGCACAAGCATCCTGCTTTATAAATGCCCATTTCCCCTACTTTGGCTCTGGACAGCTTAACAAGAGGCATTTGCTACATTTTCAATGAACATCTTAGTGGGACAATTAAAGCCTCCTAATAAATGCTTGGCAATCGATTCAGCCAGCCAGGAGCTGATGGCTCCAACAACACCAGGTCTCTGGAGAGGATACACACTACTCATTGAGCTGGGTTTAACCTGCAGAAAGGTTAAACTAAGATGTTAGTAAATGATCAGTAAATAGGTGAGAGTATATTGACTGCAGAGACCACCCTCAGAGATTTCTCCTGCCTTTACAATTTGAGAACATCAGGCTGAAGCACCCACAAAAACCTCAACATTCAGGGCAAAAACAAAAAAAAACAAAAAAACAAAAAAAAAAAAAAAAAAAAAAAAAAAAAGAAGTGGGATGGGTTAACCTCTTTTCAGCATAAATACTAAATTCTAAAGAAAAGCCCTTTTGATATTACAAAAAGCTGAAATTTTCCAAATTAACTTGCCAGAACACTATGGGAATGCTGCAGGCTACATTCCTCCATCTACATATAAACAATGAAGAAATGCAACCACATGTTATTAAAATAATTCTCCAAGCCATGCAGGTTGTTTTTGCAGTGTTGTGGAAGGCACCCAGACACTTTGCAGGGCCCTGCATTACACAGCACAGCCATGCAACAAGGAGCTACTGCAACTTGGAGAAGCAGGACAGTGAAATGGGCAGAGGAAGGAATCCCTCAGCAGGGCTCACTCCTCCAGAATGGATCCCTGCTCTTTCACAGGCACAGAGACACACGCTCAGCCCTACCTTGCCACCAGCTCTCGCCGTGCTGCAGAAGACATATTCCAGCTGGAAGCAGACCCTGAATGCCGGGTGAGGGACCATTTCACTCAGCTGGATGCGGCTCCTCAGCACTAGGGCTTGATCTGCATCCCTGTGCGGGATGGAGAAGTGGCTGTGGGAGGCATCCGAGGCAGGAGGGAAGCAGCACCAGCAGCAGAGGAGCTACCCCTTACCTGGCTCCAGAGCTGGGCATCCCCTGGCAGCGACCTGGTGACAATTCTGCCTCTGGCACCAGCACAGCGACCTGCGGTGCCCGGACGAAGCGCAGGCCATTGTGGACGCCGACGTGCAGCCGCCGCTCCCGAACCACCACCTCCTCGCCATCCAGCGCAGTGTTAGCCTGTGACAGGAATGTTTTCCACCTTGGGCAGCACTCCCTGTGCTGACCACAACCAGAAGAATACAGGCAACCCTTCAGAAACTCAAAAAACAGGAGCTATTCACGCAGCAGATGACAGATATTAAATCTTTTGTCTTTATGGCAGAGTTGGCGTAAATCTGGCAAGAAAGGACCTGGCCAGCGGCTGCCACTCCAAAGAGATGGACTCGATACACACTGCATCTCATCTCTGCATTTCCCACAGCAAAGCAAACCCAAATTCTGCTTGTAAGTGTCAAAACAAAGCCCACACAGAGCACACACGTACTAATCCAATAGCGAAATAAGCTAAAGGCTTCCACAGCAAAAAAAAAATTTGGAGACTCCAAGAGAAACAAATGCATGAGTATCACTTACCTGACACTTTTCACCCCACCCATAATTCCAGACACTAGAATTACTGCTTTACACCGTGCCTTCCCCTGCCCCAACCACATTGGCAGTACCTAGAATCATGTAATCACAGAATGGTTGGGATCAGAAGGGACCTTTAGCATTATCTTGTTCCATCCCCTACCATGGGACCCTTCTACTAGAGCAGATTGCCCCAAGCCCTGTCCAACCTGGCCTTGGACACTTCCAGGGATGGGGCAGCCACAGTTTCTCTGGGCAACCTGTGCCAGGGTTTCACCACCCTCACAGCACTCTACTTACCTGAAGTAAGCGATCACCATTCAGTAAATCCAGCAATTCCTCCTCAAACTCCTCCAGGGAAGGGTACAAGTGGATGAAAAGCCGCTCCAGATAGCAGGTGACCGTCTTCATCAGCCGGGGCTTCTGCAAGCAGTCGCCTGAAAGACAAGGTGGTGGCCACAGGCTTCCCAAGCAAACAGAAAGCCACCACTGTTGTACTGGGGTGTCCTGCAGTGCCAGCAGTGGCTCTACCCATTCAGCTTCTGAGTACAGGCCTGAACACCTGCAGGGACTCAGCTGCTTTCAAGACCTTGCTCAGCTTCAGTACTAAGAGTTACTAACCCCAAAGCCATCAGCAGTAGGTTTTCCAGGCAGGAAGCTGAAGAATAATTCAGCTGCAGAACTCTGAGGAATTTTTTACCCTCTGAATCTTCAGCTCACGTTTTTTTAATTGCAGAAGCTCAAAGGGCAATGTGCCATAAGGAGAGATTAACAAAAGCCGAGTGGGCAAGAGCTCATCCCTCCAAACCTGCTAGGCCCCAGCGATGCTGAACCCACCTCCGAGGAGTTTAAGCAAGCTGAAAAAGCTCTTTTTAAGATTCTGCTGAATGACTGTAATTAAACCAACCATCACTTATCCCTAGAAGCTTCCTAGGAGCAAAGCAATTAACAGACACGGAAGTGACTGAGCCATTTTGACAGATTCCAGACTGAGCTCTGAGCGTGAGGGCTGTGGCCCCATGCAAGGGAGATGCTCTTGATAAGAGGAGACACTGCAGAGAAACCACTGTGCTCCCACAAATCCCATCCCAGTGCCCTGCCTGCCCTGCCCACAGCTTCACAGGGACCCACTGCCTTAAAGCAGGAGCAGCACAGGCAGAGGGAAAGGGAAAGAGCCCTTACCTGTGTCTCCATGTGCCGGCAGCAAGCCAGGAACAGTCTGCAGCCCAGATATCAGCAGGTTTTCAGGAAGTAGGTGAAATATTGCCTCCAGGGGCTGGTGGGACTTCAGGCCATACTGCAGGTGGCTCTTCTCCATCACTGTCATGTATTTGTTCTCTGAAGAAAAGAAAACATCCCAAAATGACCAAAACTGGGGAGACAGCTTCACAGCCCCAGTGTTGAATGAATCATTACCTGTGAATACAAGTGCTAGGAGCAAAGGAAAACCTGTGTTTGCCCAGCCAGGCCATTCCCAGCTGGAAGTAAGGCACATCAACTGAGCAGTACCAGGGCACAGACCATGTCTCACATCAAGCAGACACATACAACACACATTTGGGTAAGAGAAGCCACCAAGAAGGGACCGAGATGCCACCTCTGGCTGCTGCTTACTTTCCACAGGGTCCTGGAAGCGTGGGTGCAGTAGGGCACGTGGTGTCCCATGGTACAGCTTCAGCCTGAAAGCAAGGAACATATGTGCAGCAGTCACTAAATCCACCCTGAAGCATATCTCCATCTTCCACAAAGCCCCTGCTCAGCAGCAGAACCACCCAACCCACTCCAGAAAAGCCCTGTCCTTTAGGGAAGGGATTAGGACAGGCATTCCTTCCAAACCCATCACTGCTTCCTCAGAGTGAAGAATTCCAGGTTTCTAAATGCTGTCTCTGTTTCTGCAGCCCCAAAACCACCCTGCCCCCACCCCACCAAAGCAGCCATGCATGTTGCCACCTCAATTCCTAGTGTGACCTGTCACACAGCAGCAGGGGAACCTACGCTCTGTCCTCAGTGGCCGGGTCTGTCACCTCTGATCCGCCGTGGAAGAGGGGGATGATTCCAAAGCCGCAGGAAAGGTGCTGAGAGCCCCCATCCCCTTCCCTAGCCATCATTACAACTTCCACGACAGCAGCAATGCCAGGGTGGTTCAAGGAGGTGTGGAAATAAACAGCCTGGGACAGGAAAGGACAGAGATGGGCTGTTTCAGAGCTGGCAGTGGCAGATGCAGGCAGAGCAATGCCTGTTCTGCTGGGACACTCAGTGGTACAACCAGAACATCCACTAAAACTTCCAGACAGAAGCTAATGGCAAATCACTTCTGACACTGTTACAAAATCTCAGCCCTTAAAGCCTCAAGCACCATCTTTTTTTAAACTTTTTTTGTTGCCAACACCTGTTTTCCAGAGCAACTCGCAGGCTGCAGACCCCAAATGAATGGGCCTTTGATGCATCCCAGACGTACAGCATTTGAGGAGGAAAAAGGAGTTGGAAACCTTCCTGAAATGGGGAGGGACATGGGAGTAGCCTGGACCTAAGGACAGGAAGGGACAGGACACAGGTCACCTCCCCAGGAGAGAATTTAACACTAGGTTCATCTTTCTATTAAAAACTTATTACCACAGTGTTTCAGGGAAATTGTTTACTGTCAGGAAGGAATAACAGAGAGAGACATTCCCACATAAACCCTAGGACATAAATCGTTATTCCATTAGCCTTTATTGCGAGGTGCTGGATTAATGACCTGACTGCTGTGCCTGCAGAGCAAGGCTCACCCTGCAAAGGCACAGGGAGCCCTGACAGGGAATGCCCTGTGCCACTGAGCTTGAGGGCCCCTCCTGATTGCACTCAGCAGTTTCTGTCACTGCATGCCTCTCCCCTAGACCCTGAGGACAAAACCCACCACACAAGCAGAGTCTGATCCTGTCCTCACGCCTTCCTGCTCTGGTGAGGCTGGTGAGCATGCATGCAGCACACACAGGCAGAGAGCAGTGACTTTCCTCCTGACCTCACCTGTCACAAATCAATTCCAGCTCCACCTGAACTGTTCCCAACAATGAGCTGCTGACTTTCCTGCAGTTGGAAGATCCCACCCCACAGGCAGATCACTGAGCCCTGCAGGCAACGCAATTCAGCCACCACAGTGAGGCTGCAACACAGTCCCCCAACACCCCAAAATTCCTGCTAACTGGTCCCAACCACATGGCAAACACCCAGGAAGCCTGCAGACGCTGGGAATGTATTTGGAAAGGCAGCTCCTCCCAGCATTCAGCTCTCTCTGCAGCACTCTCTGCCCTAGTTTTAATCCATCCCTCTTCAAAACAGGCCGGGGTGGGACGGTATTGAAACACTTGGGAGAGAAACGCACACGTCAACGCCCCTCAGTGCCACTGTCGAGGTAAAGGAAAGAAGAGCACGGGGCTGAGCTGTGCTTCACTTCACCTGAGGCACTGAGGAGGTGCAAACAGACCTATGAATTGGAAAACATGGGCCATGCTACAGGGCAGTGGTGCCTCCTCATTAAGGGACACCCTGGTTTGCTGGTATCAGCAGCGGATGGAAGCATGGCTTTGGGAGAGTTTAGTTCACAGATAAGGAGAGAGAAGCGCTGTGCAGGAGGGTGGGCAGCTTCTCTTTCCCTTCCTTCCCACTTGTGGGGAAACACTGCTCTCTGCCGCCAGCTCTGAACACGGCAGGTGGCACACGGTGGCACTAGCCTCAGAGGAAACCCAGCACCCCAGTTTCCCCAATAAACCATACATAAAGCTTAATAAATGGGCAGTCTGAGATGGGCAAAAGGCCAGGAAGCACTGGGATGGAAAAGGGTTTGGTTCTGTTTTCCTTGGCAGCCCCCACCTCGTTGAACGTCGCCCTGGCCGAGCGCGGCGGGGCAGCGCTGGCAGCTCGCCAGCTGCTCCTCCACGTCCTCCCAAAGAAGTGGTGGTAGGTGGCATCGAAAAGGGACAGGCGCAGCTGGTACTGGGCTCCCTGCAAGGCACAACACACCGGCTTTGGGGACGCTCGGGGACAAGCCAGCTCTGCATCCCCAAAGCTCAGAACACACTTTGGTAAGAGAGGTAATTCCCATTTTCTAAGGGGTGCCCAAATCAGGCACATGGCCACAGACAGCTTCACGTGTTGCTGCAGAACCTGCCTCCAAGCCAGAGGATAACAGAGCCAAGGAAAAGTGAGAAAACTGAGCATTAAGCATAGAATAAAGAGGCAACTGATGTTGAAGTGCTATCCAGAAAAAACCTAAGCTAACAAAAAACTAAATGAAAAATTCATTAAATGCTAACTCAGATTTACAGGTAACAAGGCATGGGATTGAAAGAACTTAGTGTTTCTGGAAGATCTCCCGTTAGTTCTCCCCAAAACCACCTTGCTTTAAAAGCCATCATGGGGAGTTCAGGCCCACACATATGGACAGGGATGCTGAAAGGGGCTTAGAAAAAAGACGGAGAGTGACTTTGTATATACACAGAAAGTGACAGAATAAGGAGGAGAGCGGGGCTAAACTAAAAGAGGAGCAATTTAGGTTTGATCTTATGGAGAAATTCTTCCTTGTTAGGGTGGTGAGGCACTGGCACAGGTCATCCAGAGACGCTGCGGCTTCTCCATCCCTGGAAGCGTTCAAAGCCAGTAGGTTGGAAAGGGCAACCTGGTCTAGTGGAAGGCAGCCCTGCCCATGGCAGGAGAGTGGAAGGAGATGATCTGTAAGGTCCCTTCCAACCCACACTACTTCATGATTCTATGAATAGTGAGACTCAGCAGAAACAGCGGGCGCAGCAAGACATTGCCGGGGTCCCCTCGCGGGGCCGATCGCCCCTACCTGGGAGAGGGCAGCGCCGTGCAGGTACTTGAGGACGCAGCGGAAGGCGGCGGAGCGGGGCGGCGGCCGGGCCCGGCCCCGCTGCGGGTGCGGCGGCAGCGGCCGGTGCTGCCGGAACACCCGGTCCCACTCGCCCATCGCCTCCCGGCGGTCGCCGCTGCCTCCCAGCGCCAGCTAGGGCGGGCGCGGGGCTGGAACACCAGGGCACACGCACCCTGCGGGAACACAGCCACACACGGACCCGCGCAACAACCACACGTGGGTGGGGACAGCCGCTGCCCACGACCGGCCCGCCTCGCATCCGCCCGGGGATGCGATGTACACGGGTACAGCCAGGGCAGGGCCGGCCCGTGGCCGCCCGCCCACGCACCCCCGGGATCCCGGTGTGTGGGAGCGGGACTGGAACCAGCCCCGTCCCTCAGCGCCCACACCCCCCCGCTCACTCACCGCGCCCCGACGCCATCTTCTTGGGCCCAACCAACGGCGCGCCGACCCGAGGGGGGGGAATGGACCCGCTGCCGCCGCTCGCCGCCCCGCCGCCCACCTCTCGCGCCCCATCGCCGGCAGAAAGCGGAGAGTTAGCGGCGAGACGATCCCGGAGCGATTCTGCACCGGCGCGGGACGCGGCGGCAGGACGGAAGCGACAGCGGCAGCGGCGGCCTCCCCCTTTCAGAGCGGGTGGTCGCGCCCGGCTCAGCATCGGGTTACTAGGGCGATGGTGCCGCACCGCGCGGGGCGGGTCCTCGCGCTGGGCCCGGCCGGCTCTGCAGCCAATGGGGACGGCGCAGCTCCCTCGTCGTTTGCATGCGGCGCGAGAGGCGGGCGGCGCGGCCAATGGGCGGTGGGAGGGGCGGGGCCAGGCGCGGCGGGGCGGGGCCGCCCCCCACGAGGGCGGGCGGCGGAGCGGCGGGAGCGGCGGACGCGGGGCAGGTGCGGGGGCGCGGCGGGAGCGGGGCCGGGGCCGGGGCCGGGGCCGGGGCCGGGGCCGGGGCCGGGGCCGGGGCCGGGGCCGGGCGATGGATGGCGGGGGCGGTGCAACCGGGCAGGGCTACGGGCAAGGCCACGCCGCGGCATGCCCCTCCCGGCGCTCGCTGGTGCGGAGAGAGGGGCCCTCGCCCCAGCGCCTGCGGTCGGCCCTGTGGGACCCTGGGCTGTGCGGGGACGGGGAGAGGTTGGTCCCTTCGTTCCCACAGCGAGGCGAGGTGAACACTGTTCGTGATGCTCCGGTGGCCTGCGGCCTGTCACCGTGCACCGGGAGCGGCAGGGCAGGAGCCCCGGTGACACGGTGTGAGCCGCCAGTGACAGGGGGTGGCAATATTAGATTTTCCCCCGAGCCGATTTGCGCACAGTGAGTCAAACGTCGCGGTTCCTTCAGCTTCCTTCAGTTTGCTGCCGTTTCTTAGTCCGTTCCTTGTGTTGCTTTGCTGCGGTGAGCGGAGGGCTGCAGATGGAAGGAGCCTGGACCCTGCGGCCGGTCCCCGGTCCCCTCGCAGCCCAGATGCTGCTGCCTCTGCCAGGCCCGAAGCTCGGGAGCCTCTGTCTCGCCAGCCTGCATTTTTTGGGGGGCTGTTTTCCTTATGATGGGGATCCCCACAGGCCCCCTGCCTGTTCAGCCTGCGGCCGGCACGGGACTGCTCATGCGGGCACTGCAGGCTCTCGTCCAGGTGAGACGTGGTCTGTGCTGCTGGCAGGTGTGAGCAGGGCACCCAGCCTGCTTCCCAAAACCACGGGTTTCTTCCCCAAGCATTGCTGGGCGCCACGGCGCAGCAGTGGGTGAGTGCCAGAGCAGGCTGGGCGAGATGTATCCAGTCTCTGTCACATCCCCTATACAGGCCTGTTGCATATATGCAGTGATTTTCCAGCTGGTGAGCAGAAAATGCCTCTACATGGAGTTGCCAACGGCAGATTCAAGAGAGCTGCTGGTTTTATTCGTTATTACTATTATTGTTTTGATGAGGAGGGTGGCAGGGCCAGCTGTCACCTCCTGCTCATGGCCTGCGGGTCTGTGGGTCAGATGCATCACGGGGCAGGAGCAGATCAACTTGGCACATGGCTCCCACCATCTGTGGGGGTAGCAAAGCCACTGATGGGCTGGTGCTGGGAACATCCCCAAATGGGACGGGGTTTGTGACCTTCCCTGCCTGTTACTGGCTGTGCCTGGAAGTGCTTGTGGCATGGAAAGTGGGCAGCCTGCTGGGATCACCCACCCTGGCAGTGCTGAGTGGTCCCTGTCCATGCCAGCATGGTTTGGAGCAGGCAGTGTGCTTATTGGCCCCGTCGCTGCCAGGACTGTGCTGAAATGGCAGAGAAAGTGCCAAGATGCTGCCATGAAGCTGAACAGGACTCAGCTGAGGGAGAGGAAGCAGGTTTTCCTAATTTATAGCTGCCAGAGCACCACTGCGTGAGCAGCCTGTCCCAAACCCTGACCCCTTTTTGCTGGCTGGGCCTGTAGTTTTCCTGTTAGATCCAGCTGCACTGGTGTTGTTATCACTGCAGGATCACTGAGTCGCACTGCCACAGGGACCAGCCTGCTCCACTTACTGAGGTGGCACGCTCCGGGCCGGTTTTTTTGCCCAAGATAGCCAAAAAGCCACAGGCACTGAGGAGGCGTGATGAACACAAGGAGGATGGGTGGCCAGTGGCAGAACGCGGCAGCCGGGTGACCCTGGTGCTGGAGGCAACCCTGCAGCATCACTGCCGACGCTGTATTTGATTATTTTAAGAGAAACAAACCCGGCGCGATTTGAGGCAGTGATGATGCATCTCCTGCCCAGGCTCCCCGTGGCCCCGGACGAGCCTTCCCCCGCCTGAGCTGCGCAGGGGCGGCTGGTGGCAGCCGCTCGTTCGCCCACGCGCTGCCGGTGCCGGGCTGCGGCGCCGACACGGTTAAGGCACCGGCGGGATCGGGAGCCGGCTGCAGCCACCGGCGGAGCCAAACTTGCCGAGTCAGGATGTGAGAGCGGCAGGGACGGCTCTGCAGCATCCTTGGGTGCTGTCGCATCCCGGGGCGCGGAGGGCTCGGCTTCCCCCTCTACCAGACGCCTTTTCCCGGGGACAGAGCGGGAATGGGGTAGGAACCGTCATCCGCTGCGTTTGCCGCCGGCTGTAGCAGCTGCTCTGCGCCGGCACCGGCGCCGCTTCCCGAGACCCGCGGAGCCCGCAGCCCGAGCCGGCAGCCGGGTTTGACTCGTTGCCTTGTGCCTCCCGACCGCGCATCGCCCTGCGTCCGAGCACCGGAGACAGGTAGGTGCGGTGCTGGGTGCCGGCGGGGCCGCGGCCGTGGCTCAGCCGTGCCTGGCAGGTAGCCACGGCACAGCGGGGAACTGGCAGTGTCACACAGCGGGGAACTGGCAGTGTCACACACCAGGGACCCGCGGGCAGCCCGATGGACCCCGTTACTTTGGCTCTGGTGTACGTGACCGCAAAGCCGGAATAACCCCGGCCGATGTGTGCTTTTGGGCTGTGTCATTGACTCGGGCAGCTGAGCGGCGCCGGTGCCGGAGCTTCGGCGGTCACGGGCGACCTCACGTGTCGCAGCTGAGTCCCCAGCGCCCGCCTGCCGCGTTGTCGTGATGATGGGCTGGGGAAGGCGCGGGAGCCCACCCGGGCGGTCGGAGGCCCCTGGTGGGCTGGGAGATGCTGCGCCGCAACAGAGGCTCCCGGGCCAAAGGAAGGGGCAGGGCTGCTGCTCTGCGGATCCCTGCGGCGCCGGTGCAGCCGGGGGAGGGGGGGCACGGGACCAGCACGGGGCATGAGCACAGAGGTGACGGCAGGAGGTGACAGGAGGTGCCGAGGCGACAGGGGAGGGCAGCGTGAGTCATTGAGCTAAAGTCACCTTCCCCGTGGTGTGGAGGGGGGCATTTCGCTGTGCTGCAAACACAGTAAAAAAGGGGGAGAAATATGGGGACAGGCACCTGGCGTGGGGAGATGCGACATTGCCTGCATCCCTCACCTGACTTGGGCAGGATACTGGGGTGCCCAGGACAAGGGTCCTCCAGCTCTCCCTGCCCCAGGGCCTCACCCTTGGAGGACTGGGCTCACCAGAAGCAGCACTTTCATCCCTACATTCCCATTAATTCCATGTCCAGTTTCACCCGCTCCTGCTCTCATGGCAGCATGTCTGGCAGGCTGCAGTATGTAGTTCCCCCCCATGCTGGCCCAGCTCCCAGGGGCTTCCCAGTCATAAACTATCCATGTCGCAGCATCCACACTCCTGTACCCCATTGTGCTGCCAGGGACAGGAATGAACCTTGGTGGAAGCACAAATCATGAGGGTGTCCTTCACCTGACTCTTGGGTGCATCCTGCAGAAGAAAACACTTTTCTTCCCTCTCGGGCCACTGCTGAAACTCCCGCAGTTGCAGACTCACAGCTGAGTTGTGCCATGAGGAAGCTGGAGGTGCAGGAGCAGTCTCAGGGAAGCACCAAGCTGCTGACACAGAGGGTATTGCACTTTTGGTGGTGCCTTTGGCTCAGAGAGCTCAGAGGGATGAATTGGCCTCAAACGCTGGGACACTTCGGCTCCTCAGGGTGCAGAGCCCTGGCCCATGTGTCCGTGGTCCAGCTGTACTTGCCAGCAAAGTCCCTCTAGCACAGCCAGAGACTTGCCAGCCACTGCACTTGATCCCTGCAGCATTGCTGAGAGGCAACAGGGAAGGGGATCAGATTCTGCTGAAAATTGCGGATCCTGGCACCACAGCCCCCTGGGATACAGAATCAGCCAGTCCTGAGCCACACAGGAGTCCGGGATTGTGGCAGTGCAAGCCAGGAGCTGCATGGCTGTGCTGGGACACGGGGGCCCAGCTGTCCCCCCTGCAGGCGTCCCCCAGCTTCCCTCAGCTTTGTTTTGCCGCCGCTAATGAAGTGACATTGAGCTGGCATGAGCGGGCAGGACAGTGCCCGGCCGGTGGCTGCTGTTGACCCGGCGGTGCTGCAGGCTGCTGCCCACTGCCGGGCGAGGCCGTGGGAGCTGTGGAGCCAGCACTCGCAGCACCCGGGAGAAGCCCGGGGGTCACAAGGGCTTGGGAGGCTCAGCCTGAGTCCTGGTTGTAGGGCTCGGCAGGGTCCTGCTCCGGGCTCCGATCAGTGCTGCGGGTTCAGAAGAGAGCGGCTCCCTCCTGACTTCTCGAAAATAAACCCGGCTTTACTCAGGCTCCTTGGGCTCCGGCTCCAGCACGGCTGTGGCCAAAGGAGATGCACTCCTGCAGCGCTCAGGAGGAGGGCGATCTGTGCCGGGGGCTGCAGCCCGGCCGGGAGCTGCGGTGGGCGGGTGGGCGGCTCCGCGGGGATGGGCTCGGCTGCCGCAGCTGCTGCCATTGGGCTGCGTGGGCTGCAGGGGCTGCGCCGGGATGCAGGCACGCCGGGCCGGGATGCCGGAGGGATGCAGGATGCGGGAGGGATGCAGAATGTGGATGCAGGATGCAAGCATGCCCTTCTGGGATGCAGGCAGGATGCGCTATGCAGGCACGCTGTGCCAGAATGCAGGAGGGATGCAGGATGCAGGCATGCTGTGCCAGAATGCAGGAGGGATGCAGGATGCAGGCATGCTGTGCCAGGATGCAGGTGGGATGCAGGATGCAGGCATGCTGTGCCAGGATGCAGGCGGGATGCGTGCCAGGACATGAGCACACTGTCTAAGGCCATGCTCATGCTGAGCACAGGGCAACCAGGAACCCAGAGATCTTTCAGTCCCTCTCTGGGAAACAGAGCAGCTTGTGATCTGCAGTGTAAAGATGGCATCTCACCGGCCTAAAGAAAGAAGGGATAAATTTAAATCCCAGCCCCAGTTCTGTAGGGAAGTGTCATTGTTTTCTGTGATCCTGAGAACTGCTGACAGTGTTGCAGGAGCAGGAGCACAGCTCCCAGGGAGTCATGCTGGATGCCCCTGCCATGGGGACAGGGACAAGGAGGGTCAGGGGTGCCTGGGGGTGAGCCCTCCTTTCGCTCAGAGCTCCCTCACCCCCGTGCACACAGTCAGTCACATGTGGGCTGCAGGAAAAGCCAGACTGTTTTCCTCCCCTTAGCTTGTCCCTTTCAGAGGGACCCTCAGGGACAGCTTCAGGGTTTTCAGAATGTTTCATTTTTCAGGCCCATGTTTCCTCACCATTTCCTGAAATCTCAGGACCCCCGGAAGTTTGGAGAGAGCAGCCAAGCTGGGAAGTCAGAGGAACGGGGCTGGGGGCAGATGGTTTTGGGATCAGTGGGTCAGGGTGTGAGTCCTGGGGTCTGAGCTGGCAGAGCTGCCGTGCCCACACTGCTGCCAATGCCACATGCCCATTTGGCTGAAGATCTCCTGCAACAGGAAGTGCCGTCACGCGCGTGCCTCAAAAAACTCATTTCTTCCTCTTTTCCTCTTCCCTTGTGGCAGGGGTGAGGCAGCGAGTGGCTCCGGGGAGCCCAGGCTGGCTCCATGTATCCCGAATCCACCACTGACTCCCCAGCGCGACTCTCGCTGCGGCAGACGGGCTCCCCAGGGATGATTTACAGGTAAGGATGCAGGGCAGTGCTGGGGGGACTCTGTGGGGCTTCAAACCCAAGCCTGTGGCAACCCAGAACCACTATGCTCCCTGAAACTGCTCTGATACTCCTAAACTGCCCCAGCACGCTTTGTGCAAAGGCTTCCAGCACAAAACCTCCACACAGTAGCAGCAGCAGCAGCGTTTTGGGGTGCTGGGGCCTGTTATGGGCATAAGGGGCACTTTCAGGGTCGTGCCAGTGCCTGCTGCAGTGTCCACTGTGCTGTGACATGGGTGGGTGCTGCTGACCCTTCCCACAGCCGCTGACTCTGCCACTCACTCCTGCTCCTCCTTTCTAACGGGGTTTGTGGCATCTTTCTTCTCTCTCCCCTTTGCTGTCGGAAGCGCGAGATACGGGAGCCCCAAGCGCCAGCTCCAGTTCTACAGGTAACCAGGCCCCTCCCCCTCCCCAAAATCCCCCCAGTAAGTGGCTCTGGCTCCTGCCCATGCCCAGATAATGCCAGCACAGCTCTGCCCTGCCCAGTGTGCCAGGGTCCCTCTGTGTGGGATGGGTATCACATGTGTGGCATCGCTTCATCACCCTGCTTGTGGGTTCAGAAGTGCAGTGTGGGGACCCTGGGGTGTGGCTGGGTGGGGGGACCATTCTCACAGGCTGTCCAAGCAGCAGAGTGTGGCTACATGGCTGTGGGGGACAGCCACTGTGGGGTGTGTGGCTCCACTCAGCTAGGGGGGAGCGTCCCATGCCAATGCTGTGCCTGGAGAAGCCCTTAGCTTTTCCCAAGAGCAGCTCTGGGAAACCAGCCAGCTGCTCCGTGGCTCCTGCTATTAGGAGCAGTATCATTAAGTGGTTCAACAATCGCCCCCATCACCCTTTTACTGTCTGAAGTGAGGGCGGCACTTCCCCACACACTCTGCCAGCAGCTGCTCCCGCACTCCCAGGGCCACAGCAGTCCAGTGGTGTGGGACTGGGTCTGGCCTGGCTGCTGTGGGGTGGGGGACTGGGGTCTGCCCCTCGACGAAGCCATGGCCCCCCTACTGCATCCCACACATGACAGGAGGAGGTGAGGCGGGCTGGCAATGGGATGGCTCAGTGGCACTGACAGTGTCCGTCCCAGTGCTGCCACCAGCACTGCCGAGCCGCAGCTATGGGCAAGCTTTGGTTGCCAAACTGGTCTGAACCACTGCACACATCTGGTGCAAAAGGCTCCCAAGGCCAACAGGCAGGAGCTTGTCTGTAGGCTGCCCTCAGGCAGCAGCCACCTGTGCTCATCACCCAGTTCCGTTTCGGGGCTCCCTCCTGGTGGAGGCTGCCTTTCAGTCCTGCAACAGCCCAGCTCTGACTCCACTGCCGTGGGGACCACAGGAGAGCTGTGTCTGCCTCGGGGCACCATCTCCGCTCCCTGATGGCCCCAGTGTCCAGCCGTCCCTACCGCCCTGTGTGCTGGTGACGGCGGACCTGTCACCGCAGGGCGAGGGGCAGGCGGTGCCAGCGTTGATAAAGCAGCAGCAGCCCATCCCCGGGCTTTTAGTGAGGCGCCATGAATAATTTAACTCCCCTTCGCAAGGAAGAAAATCCCCTAATAGGGCTAATGGAGCGCGGCGAGAAGCCGGACGCTGGGGGCCCGGCGCAGCCGCCAAGTGCTTTGGACGCCAAGCTCCGACACTCCCCTAATGCAAAACAACGCGGCCACCGCGGCTCTTATATCTGCCCTGGGGCAGCCCTGCCGCCCAGAGCTGCGCTGCTGCCGAGCAGCTTCCCCGGCGCGGTGAGTCGGGAACGGCAGCGCGGGCGGCGAGCGGGGCTGGGCATGGTGGGCGATGAGCGGGGACGGGCACCGCCACGGGGCAGCCGCTGCGGGCAGCAGGGAAGATTTTCCGTGCAGGGTGACTTGGGATTTGATGGCTTAGGGTGGTTTTATTTTGGAGTTTGGGGTCTTCCTGGCTTTAGGCAGGCTGGTGGCTGCCAATTTTCCAGCTTGGCAAGCCAGGCTGGCCAGATATCTCTCTGGGCAGCTGCCCTGCCTGTCACCCACTTGTTGTGCCCCTGCTGCTGCTAACAGTGCTGTTATCCCGCAGAGCCTGTGCTCTGTTCCCCATCCCTGCTCCTTCCTCCCAAAACAGCCTCTTCCCGCTTGGGCATGGCATAGCTCATCCTTGGCAGATCCTGCAGCCCTTCTGCCACTCATCCCAGGAGCACTGGGATTTCTGCTATCACCCACCACCTCCACGCTCTCTCCAGTTCTGTTCTGCCAAAAATCAGGGAAGTGTCAAGATAGGGCAGCCGGTGGATTCCCACCCCATTCCTCAGAGCAGCCCAGATCAAACCCCCAGCTCTGCTTGCTGCAGCCGTTTGGCTGCTGTAGAGCAGCAGTGCAGCCAGCTCAGGTTTCTCCTTACTGCTGTCAGGTGAGGGGATCCTACCAGGGCAAGGAGATCCCACTGGGAAGAAGGAGATCCCACCAGGTGCCCGTACCCAGCAGGAGCCACTGGCATTGCCCTAATTAAAGCTACGAGCCACAGAGAAGGGCTGGTGCTGGCGGTGCCTGGTCCAGTCTCCAGCTTTGAGGTGTGGCAGGAAGAGGCTGATGACCAGGATGCAGTTTGACTTTGCCACAACAGAAGGAAAGGCTTCCTTTCCATGTCTCCTGGCTTTCCCAAGGCCTTGCTACAGAGCAGGAGGAGCATGGAGTGGTCTCTGGCAGCACCAGATGTCAGAGGAGACCCCCAGGGTTTTGGTCATACCTGGCCGGCTGCTTCTCCATATCCTCTGGGCTTCCTTCTCCTTTCCTCTGGAGGTCACACCTCAGTGGCAGAGAGTCCTTCACTTTTGGCTCCTGCAGCTGTCAATTTGAGTTTCACAGGGAAAGAAAAAACCACCAGTGGGAGCCTGGCTGGAGCCTGATGCCGGTGTAGATGTGTCACAGTGCATCCCCAGTGGCCACTCTGGCACCAACACCATGGTTTTGGCCCCAGTCCCTGCAGACACTGAAAACAAGAGAAGTTGTGCAGAGAGGCACAGAAATCGAGCGGGTGCCACCACCAGTGAGGTCCCAGGCATAGAGACAGCCAGGACTCGGGTGTGTGAGGAGCCCACCCTGCGGCAGGCTATTTTCGGCAGCCGCACCGGCTGGGAGGTCGCTGCCGCGGTGGTGGGGAAGGTGTTGGCTGGTGGCGCACATTGCGGCAGCGTGACGCAGGCACAGCGAGCACCCAGTGCCCACAGACCCTCTGCCGATGTCCACCCTTTCCAGGGAGCCCCACGGGGACCCCTTTCCCATCCTGATTTTCCTTGCCCACTGGCACACAGTGCCAGATTCTCACCAGCAGTACTTGTGCCGCTGCTCACCATGCCTCGGCCAGCTCCTGGGGCCCACTGTGTCCCTCACAGGGATGCAAACCAGTGCAGCCCAGACAGCGCAAGCTGGGAGCCAGCACAGCTGGGCACAGGCCACACTGCTGCATTGTGGCTTGGGGCAGCTGTGGCAGGCCCCACTGCAGGCTCAGACACGGACTGCGCCACATCCCTGTCCTGCTGCTTCTCCTGTTGTGCTTCAGCTCCCACACCAAGGCTTTGCTCCGCTGAAGAGACTGGCTTTGCTAGGGTCCCCACGTGTCCCAGCAAGGGTGGGTGCCACCACTCCAGCATGGCAATGCAGGCAGGGCTGTGCCCTGAGTGGCGAGGGAGCCCATGTTGTGCTTTCCCAGCTCTCTCCGTAGCACCGCAGAGTGTTTGGCGGCGTGGCTGGCCGGCGGAGCCCACGCTCGGGTGGCAGGATGCTCTCCATGACCTACAGTGAGAGCCTGCGCAGCGTGGCCAGCCGGCCCAGCCCCGAGTGGGGGCTGCCCCCAGCCCCCCGGGCAGCCGACGGGCTGGAGCTGCGGCGGCTGCGGGATGTGCGGGCGGCGGCGCGGGCGAAGACTCTGGAGGAGTTCCTGCGGATGCACGGGCTCTCCCTGGCCGACAGTACCGCCCGCGCCACTGGCATGAAGTACAGGTAAGGCAGCGCCGCCCTCGCGAGGGCCGAGGTGAGGGGATGACATAGGGGACGCTGCTTGGTGCTGGTTTGACACCTCGTCAGGAGAACGGCTCTCACCTAAGCTCACCTCGGCTCCCCTGTGCCGTGCCAAGGCTGGGAGGAGCCGATGCCCTTGGCACGGCACGCGCCAGAGAGGCGGCAGCCGATCAGCGCCGTTAGCACTTCCCTACTTGGTGATCTTTGAGCTTCTCACTTGACATTCCTGTTTGCTGTTTGGGCATTTGCAGATGCAGACACCCTCTGAGCTTTAAAGATTAGGCACCTGAAGCAAACAGCCGCCAAAGAGCTGTTTCTGCCTCAGAGGTGTAAATCTCCATGCAGGTAGATCTCTGCCTGACTGGAGGGGTACATCTTCACCTGACAGGGGTTCTTCTCCACCTGATGGGTGTAAATCTCCATCTGATGGGGATACATCTCCCCCTGATGGGTTTGCATCACAGAGCGGGTGCATCATTAATTTTGCATGTGGGTCCTGGTGCAAGGTGTATCAGGATTTCAGCCAATGTCCTTGTCAGGAGGACACTCCAGGCAGCTGGAGAGGTGGCCACAGTCCCTCAGAAGGGATGGGGCTGCCCTGCCCAGTGCACCTCTCCCCTTGCATTGCAGGTGGGGCAATGGGGTGCAGGGCCAATCACCCCCCGTAACCCAGGTCAGGCTTTGGGGGGCACCAGTGCTGAGGACAGTGGCTGTTCCCAGTGACAATACAGGGGTGCCCCTTGTCCCCCACTGCAGCAAAGCCCCCGGGAGCTGGCAGTGGGGGACAGTGCTGGCTCCTGCCGTGCTGCGCTGTGCCGTGCCGTGCCGCACCGCGGGTCAGGTTCCCCCTCTGCTCACAGTGACCGCGGTAACATTTACACAGTGGCAAGAGCCCATCTAATATTAATGGGGACATTATTTATTGATGGGAGCAGCTGGCACAGACACCCCAAAGGTGCTCCTTCTTTGGGCATGTCCCTGCTGCCACCAAAATTTGTGGGGTTTCTCATCGTCTGGGGGCTGACAACTGCTGCCAGGTCCCCCCCGCACTGGAGCTGGCACTGGTGCTGGCAGGATTACCAGCTAAGGAGCTTTGCGAGAGAGGGAAGCGGAGGAGATTACAAGATTTTTCATTAGGTTTGGGGCAAATGTGCATAATTTCCTGCAAGCCCCATCGCTGCATTTTGCTCCATCCTGAGGGGCACGGCAGGTGCTGGCAGCCGGCACATGGCCCCGGCTGCAGGACGGTGCTGTAGTGTGCTGACTTGTGTCCTTGCTTCGGCAGGAGGTGCTAGGCTGGAATTCGCCTCTCGACTTCGCTTGCACTGGGAAAAATAGGGGGAATGTGCTGCTGGGGCTGTGGCCCCGAGGGCGACAACTTCAGCAAACAGCTGGGCACTGCCGCGGGCGAGCCATCAGCATCGTCGCCACCCGCGCAGTCGCCCAGCCGTGGGGCTGGCGATGCACACGCGTTGCTGCCAGAGGGTTTAGTTTCGGACCCGTGCAGAGGAATCTGCCTCTTCACTCCGCAGCCCCAGCCCTCGCCGTGCCCCAGAGCGGGGCTGGGCCAGCAGCCGTACCCGCGGGGCGATGCGCAGCGGGGCGCGGGGGAGTCCTGCCCCGCCACGGCCGTTCCGGAGGGTACCGGCAGCGGCTCTGCCTCTCCTGCCCCCACCTGCCCGCGTGCCGCTCGCTCGCTTCCTGAGCTCATCAAATATTGAGGGCAGGAGGGCTGACGGGAGCGCTCCTCGCCCGCCGCCTCGCAGCCCCCCGCCGTCACGTTGGCGGCGCGCGGGAGGAGCTCCCCGCCTCGCCCGGGGCGCCGGCTAAATTTAGGCAGCTGGCGCTGCTGCCCGCCGGAGCAGCATGCAGGTCTCCTTTGTGTGCTCCGAGCACAGCATCAAGAGCCGGAGCGCGGAGGACCGGCTGAACCGACAGAATGCCGGCAGCCCCAGCCTCGGCACCCGCGGCAAGTTCCGCGCGGTGGCCATGGTGGCCCGCAGCCTGGGGCAGCTCTCGGTGCAGAACGCCCCCTCCTCCAGCGACTCCAGCGTCAAGCAGCCGGGGATGAAATACCGGTAGGAGACGGGCGCTCATGGGGCTTTCCCTGTTCCTCACTGCGATCGGGGCGGCGAGGGGGGACTGGGCGCCGCACTCCCCTTATCTCCGTTTTGCGTCCGGTTCTGTCGGTCTCTCGTCGCTAAAAGTGCTGACCGTGCGCCTCCGTGCGCTTCTCGCTGTTTGCTCCTGTCCCCCCAGGGCAGCTTTGATCCAACCGCGCATAAAATCTTCAGGATGGGGGAGAGAAGGGACCCTAAAATTCAGAGTAGGATTAGTAGCATCCTCAGTGGCTGCCAAGCCGGGCTGGCTGCCGAGCCGGGGGGGTCTGGGAGTCACGGTAGCAATAATCCGGGCTGCCATGGCATCCTTTCGGTGCTGCTGGAGAGTCAGTGTCCTGCAAAGTGAGAGCAGAGCCATAAGCGGCTTTGGCTGCCCATGGTGGTTCTGGAAACGGGGTGGTGCGTGCATGTGGGGACACCTCAAACAGCACCCACAGGGCTCACACACCCCATGTCCTGGCTCTGGGGCAGAGCACTGAGGGCTTCCCCCATTGAGGCTGAGTGTGCACCTGGGTTTGTGGGGCTGGGGCTCTCCCCAGATGAGCATGGACCGCAGGACAGGGTAGGGCCCCCCCCAAATAAGCCTGCACGCCATGGTCCAGCTGCCAGCGGCCGCGTGCCTCCGCTGCAGCCCAGATGTGCCAGCATTAGGCAACAAAGTGTGTAAGGCCAGCAGAGCGCTGGGGTGAGCCTGGCTGTCACCCACCAGTGTCGTCCAAATCAGCTGAGTCCCCTTACCTGGGCACTGGGGAGGGGGCTGGTCCAGTTCTGTCCAGCTCTCAAACACCAAACCCTTGTGGTGGTAACAGCAGTACTGGGACAATGCACGGTGGCATCCTCAGGGCTCAGTGCTCCTGCCCCTCAGTCATGTCCTCATCCAGAGGAGGAGCATACCAGCAACACCCTCTCCCAGGCAGTGGGTGATCAGCTCGGGAGTCCCCACTGGTGGCTGCTGGAGGGTCAGTGGTATAGGGGAATGCTCCAAGCAAGTGGATGGGATAGGAAGGCCATAGAAGTGTAGGGGAATGCTTGGTCTTCTCAAGGTCTGCCAGTATCTCTATTGGGCAGCCTGTCCACACACTTTTGGGTTGTGAAGCCAAGAGCAGCAATGGTCACCTGCCCAGGGGAACCCCAGCAATGCTCGTGGAATGTCCAGGATGAGGCAGGTGCTCTCCTCTCTGCATGGCAACCCCCATCATGGGGGCTTGAGCCACCGCTGGCCCACGGCCATGACCTCTCCCCACCACAAAATGCTCTAAAAACACCGTGGGACAGGGGGAGCGCCAGTGCCTCCAGATGCTGGGCAATATCATGGCAGGGTAGAGGGATGCTGCCCTGACTCAGTGCAGCCCACGGTTGCCCGTGGCTGGGCCACAGCCACTCCCTGCCCGGCTGCCGGTGCCCGTGTCGGCGGTGCCGGCGGTGGCGGTGCCTCCGGTTGCTATGCGACACCCGCGCGGGCGAGCTGCCGCGGCTCACCTACACTTTATTTATTTTAACGCTCATTTCTTGAGCCTTTGTCATTTTTAACAAGTAACTGGCTCTCCATCACCACAGCGAAGGCGTCTGCCAGCCTGGCCCCCTTCCCGAAAGCTGTTCTTCAGTTCCTTGTGCCGGTCAAATTTTCTGGGGTGCTCCATTTCTCCAGGGTGCTGCTCCACTCCCGAGCACCCTCGCCTGGTGCAAGCCCTGTGCTTCCCTGTGCGATGCAGAGAACAGGCACAACTCATGCCATGTATGGGATGCTTCAGTCCTGACCACCAGCATGTCGGCTCCTCTTTCTCCAGTCTCATTCCCCAGTGCCAGCAGCACTCTCAGGGCAGCTGGACACCCCAGCCTCATTACAGGAGCTACTTTAACGAGGTCACTGCTCTCCCAATAGCCCTGCCGGGCACAGCATCACTGCGCAGGTGCAGGCAGTGCCACTACCGAGCTGCGGGATGCTCAGCCTGGGATGGCTCGTTAACCAGTTGAGAAGGGACTCTCATTGTGGAACCATCCCAGGTGGGGATGGGGACCAGGGGCCACCACCACACCTCCCAGTCCTCGCGCCCGGTGTGTTTGGTGGCATGCAGGATGCATGAGGCAGCGTTTTGGGGCTTTCTGGCACCTTTCCTAACGGTCTCTGTCTTCCAGGAACCTCGGGAAGTCTGGGCTGCGTGTGTCCTGCCTGGGTCTGGGTAAGTGCCAGGCTTTGCCACAGCCCCTCGGCATCCCCTCAGTTCCGCAGCAGCTGCCGGCACTCCCCGGCCAGGGCAGCGCTCCCTTGCTCCCGTAACGTTTGCAAAGGGAAGGAAAGGGTTTCCCTCAGCCCTGCGGCTGTTTTGAGTCACGGCCCAGAAATTGTCAAATTATTTTCTCTTTTTCTGATACGATAGGAAGCGACTGGGCCGTGCTGGGAGCACCACAGTGCACGCGGCAGGGCCAGCTGTGGCCACCACGTGCCAGGGCTGTGCTGAGGGAGCCAGGGTGGGTGGCCGGGGGCTTGATGTGGCGGCGCTCGTTGCTCGCCACATTCACCGTGCACACACCTCTCTCTCCCCTGCAGGAACATGGGTGACTTTCGGAGGGCAGATCACAGATGAGGTAAGGCTGCACCCCTTCACCCCCCAGCCTTTCCTTGGTGAGTGGGGAGGGGATGGGGCCAGCACAGCCGTGGCTGTGGCCTGGGTGCATGCGGCATGCCGGAGCTCACCCGCGCTCTGCGCACGCGCCCGTGCGCCGGCTCTTGGCCACCCCCTTCACCGACCCCGCTCTCTCCTCGCAGATGGCAGAGCAGCTGATGACTTTAGCTTATGACAACGGCATTAATCTCTTCGACACGGCAGAAGTCTACGCTGCTGGCAAGTAGGTACCCTGCTTTGGCAGCACCACAGGGGTCTCACCCTACACCCTGACTCCCACCAAATCACAGTGGCAATGGGAATATCCCAGGTTTGCCAGCTGCAAAGCAGCTTCCAGGATGGGGCTCTGAGCATTTGCTCATGGGGGGAGTCATGGTTCTGGCAGTCCCATGCTTCCCATGGTGGCCTGTATCATGCAGGTGCAGCCGTGCACCCTCCCAGCACAGCTGTACCCAGGGCACACTGGCCCAGGGCATTGGCATGTGCCCATGCGTTCACTTAAAATTAGCAAGCTCATGCACTGGGGCAGCTTGGCTCTGGGCGCTGTAGCCAAGGGCCAATCAGTGCCACTGCATTTGCCTGTTACTCTCCTGGGGTCTGGAGCCATCCCTGCCAGCTGTCACCACTCCCCATGGCTGCAGCTGCCAGGTGCCAATGGCTGATGTCCCCTTCCCTTGTAGGGCCGAGGTGGTGCTGGGGAACATCATCAAGAAGAAAGGGTGGAGGTAAGCTAGACATCATCCCTACTTGGCAAACCCATGCTATAGTCCCGATGGGCTGGGGAAAGCTGGTAGAGCAGCCTTGGGCAGGAGTGTGCCATCCAAGGCAGGGTGCACGAGGCTTTGCGGGTGCTACCACCCTTGATTCTCTCTCCCTGCAGACGGTCCAGCCTGGTCATCACCACCAAAATCTTCTGGGGAGGAAAGTAGGTAACACCTGCCCTCCAGCAGAGCAACTGGCACAGGTCAGGCTCTCACCCCAGGTTCTCACCCACCTTTCTTTTTCCAGGGCTGAGACGGAGAGGGGCCTGTCCCGAAAACACATCATAGAAGGTAGGGGTAGGGGTGAGGGCACTCACCAGGCGCTGCTGGCCCCGGTGCCAGGCTGTGCCTCACCATCTGCCTCAGTGCTGGCAGCATGGGGCTCAGCATGCCTGACAGCCCCATCCATGCTGCAGGTCTGAAGGCATCTCTGGAGCGGCTGCAGCTAGAGTACGTGGACGTGGTGTTCGCCAACCGGCCCGACCCCAACACGCCGATGGAAGGTGGGTGCGCGCCACGGTGCCACGCTCCTCCCCGCCGCCTTTCATCGCCATCGCGGTTGGTTTGCGCCAGGCTTGTGTTTCCAAGGGCATTTTCCCTCCCAAGCAGAATCCGCTCCTCTGCCACCACGGATGGCCCGTGCCACAGTCACACTTCTGCCACCTCCTGCCTGGCGCCAGGACTCTCGGCCCACGGCGGGGCGGGCTGGCGGTGCGGCGGCAGGTCACTGCCCCCGTCCCAGCAGCGGTGACTCCACTTTCTCTAAATCTCTCTTTTATCACCAGGGGACCCATTTAGTTCCTCCAAGTCCAGGACTTTCATCGTAGAAGGTACTCCCTGCCCGCACTCTGCCCGCCAGCCGCTGCCTGTCCCAGCGGTGTTTCCTGGGGCAGAGCCCCCACTCCTCTGTGATCCCCCATCCTTGTTCCCCCCTCTCAAGCAAACCCCGCCATGAGATGCAGAGGCAGCAGCAGCACAACACAGACACCCCCCTCGCCCTTCAGACTGTACTGCAGTTTAAAGGACAAAAAGCAGAGAGGCTCCCACCCCCAGGGTCCTGCCATGGGGTGCCCTTGGCACATGCCAGGGTCTGCAGCAGGGTCCCTCCCCGCCGGGGCAGCTATGAGCATGCTGGGGTGTGTGCCCCGGTGCCGGCCGGGCGAGCCTCGTGCCCCTTGCCCTCCCCGCTGCTCGCCTTTGGCTGCAGGAGCACGCCTTGGCTTGGCCCCAGCCCGCATGGCTCAGGGCTGGCTCCCTCCAAGACCCCTGAGTGGCTCACACAGGGTTCAGGCTTCCCTCCATGGGTCTCTGTGTGTGGGCAATGCATCAATCCCTCCCACTGCAGCAGTGCCAGTGCTGGTAACCCCACAGGGCATGGGGGCATTGGCAGAAGCCTCAGGCTGCTGTCCATGCAGGGAGAGGCTGGCACCGTGTGAGCATGTCAGGTCGGCTGAGGTCCCTGGCACATCCCGAGTGGCTGCTCCCTCTCTCCCCATCCTGCTCTTCTGAAAGCATTCCCTGGAGAGCACCCAGCTCCCACCGCAGCACTGGGCAGTGGGAGCCCCCTTCTGCCAGTGCAGCCCCTGCTAAACCCCACCTGCCACTCTCTCCTTCCCTCCCGGCAGAGACAGTGCGAGCCATGACCCATGTCATCAACCAGGGGATGGCCATGTACTGGGGGACCTCACGCTGGAGCTCCATGGAAATCATGGTAGGGGCCCAGGGGACGGGGCGGCCGCAGCAGAGCAGCCCCAGTGATGCTGCTGACGTTGATTTAATTAGACAGCAGCTGTTGGGAGCCAAGCGTGTGCAGATGCACTTAAGCCTTAATTATTTTTCGGGGTGGCCGCTCAGGACTTGGCTGGGGGGGTTCGGCAGGGGGCTCGGGGGGAGCGGCAGGGCGCTGAGGGTCCTGGCTCTTCTGCAGGAGGCGTACTCGGTGGCCCGGCAGTTCAACCTGATTCCGCCGATCTGCGAGCAGGCCGAGTACCACATGTTCCAGCGGGAAAAGGTGGAGGTGCAGCTCCCTGAGCTCTTCCACAAGATAGGTATGACAGTGGGGATTCCTCCCCAGCTCCCCAAAGCACAGTGCTCCCCAAGCCCAGTGCTGCTGAGGCCAGGTGCCACGGCCTCTGGGGGAGCTGGGAGCAGCGGTGTCATCCCCCTGTTCCGCTCTGTCCCCAGGCGTTGGAGCCATGACCTGGTCCCCACTGGCCTGTGGCATCGTCTCGGGGAAGTACGATGGGGGCATCCCCCCCTACTCCCGTGCCTCGCTGAAGGTGAGCTGCACCAGGGCTGGGAGGGCACATGGGGATGCACAGAGCTGAGGGAGCAGGGCCAGGGGCCTTGCAAAATCCCTGTGGGAACAAGAACTTCAGGAGCCACAACCCAGGGAGTTTGGGGATGCCCTGCCTGTGCAAGATGCTCGTGCACCCTGATCCCACCACAACACCCCTTTCCACTCCCCAGGGATACCAGTGGCTGAAGGACAAGATCCTGAGTGAAGAGGGCCGGCGGCAGCAGGCAAAGCTGAAGGAGCTGCAGGCCATCGCTGAGCGCCTGGGCTGCACCCTGCCCCAGCTCGCCATCGGTAAGAGGATGGGGGACAGCGGGGGACAGCTAGGGGTGACAGCAGGGATATCTGGGCCATGCTCAAGCTCTGCTCTCCCTCCTATCCCAGCCTGGTGCCTGCGCAATGAGGGTGTCAGCTCTGTCTTACTGGGGGCCTCCAATGCCGACCAGCTGATGGAGAATATTGGAGCAATACAGGTCAGTGCTCCCAGCAGGAGCAACATTTGCCCACAGCACTCATTGCAGTGCTGCACTGTGTGGGAAAAGAGGGTTGCAAACCCGGCTCCATGACAGGTTTTGCTTGTCGTGAAGGCGAGAAGCAAAGACGAGACTTTGCTGGGCTGAGGGGGCAGGGTTGGGCCTGACTCAGGCTCTCCCTAACTGGGTCACCCTGCCGGCAGGCTGGGGCTTGTGGCACGAACGTGGTGGGGTGGAGGCGGTGAACATCCTCCTGTGCACACCAGGGTCACAATCCCAACTCCCAGCGTTGCCCCCCATCCCCCGCAGGTCCTTCCAAAGCTGTCGTCTTCCATCGTCCACGAGATCGATAGCATCCTGGGCAACAAACCATACAGCAAGAAGGACTACAGATCCTAAGCGCGCCCGAGCGCTCCGCCCGCCGCGCAGCCCTCGCCGCCCGTTCGCTTGCTTACGCTTTGTTGGAGCAAAGTGGAGAGTGTGGTTTGCACCGCGAGCGCCGAGAGCCAGCGCTCCCGCCCGCGCTGCCCCGGACATGGCCCTGCGGCGCAGGGACGGCCGGCGGGAGGCGAGCCCCGGGCTGCCCGGCCGCCCTGCCCGCAGCCGGAGCCGCCGCGGGGACCCGTTGCATGCGTGGCTCCTGCCTCCGCGTAGCCGGAGGCGGCGGGCGCGGGGCGCACGCGGGTGCTGTACGCCCACGAGGCCGACAACACGAAGCTGTTCCCCAGCCTGCGCCCGGCCCTCGCCTCTGCCCTCTCCCACGGCACCGGCACCGCGGGGCTGCGGTTCCCGGCGAGCAGCTGCTCCCGGCGAAGGGGGTGGGTGGGATGGTGACAGGGAGGGAGTTCGCTGCGGGAAGAGCCTGGGATGCTCCGGCCGAGCACGGGGCAGGGCTCTGCTGCGGGGAGGGGCCAGGCCGGGAGTGTGTGTGGGCAGGTGTGCAAGTGTTTGTGTGCACGGACACGCGCGGAGACACAGGGACATACAGGCATGCGGGGATGTGTGGATTTGCAGACAGGAGCTGTGGAGGTGAACACAGCCCACAGACACCTTCAGTTGTATCTGCACAAAGCTACTGAAAGCCTCTACACGTGCACCCACGTACACCTGTTACAGGGGTGTCTGCAGACACACATACAGAGTCACACACAGATGTAGATACAGATGTAGCTCTACCTCCACCTCTATCCCTGAGAGATCAATACCTATTCACATATATAGATACCTGTATCTAGATGTGTACACACACCTCTGAAAAATACATGTATAATGTATATACACACACGTAGACACGTGTGCTTGTGTATATACAGGCATACATGGTTCTATTGATCCATATATGTAATATATAGATGTGTACATATTCATGTAAAGATATTGCTATAGCAGCATCCATGTTTGTATGGATATATGCACACATGAAAATTACTGATATGTACTTAAATGTGTGTATATGCAGAGAGATGTGTATATACAGATATATGTGTAGATGTCTCTATATCCATACCCAGCTTTTTAACTATATACTCATGTCTATACATCTATAAACATATGCCATATAAACACATGGACACAGATATTTGTCATTTAGATACAGCTATAGCTACATATATATAGCTGTATGTCTAGCTATAGCTATATATATGGATACACCTATGATAGATATAGAGAGATAGATGATACATTAAGCTATAGAGAGAACAATATAGCTACATGCATCTATCCCTTTATAGCTCTCTGTGTACTTGGCAGAACAAACATTTTGCCTATATCTATATATAGGTATCCATATCCACATACATTTATACACAGTTTCCTCTATTTGTGCACACATAAATATAAAAACTGTAAATGTATGTGCAAACCCTCGGCTTTGTGCAGTGTGTGTGAGCTCTGTGAACTCTGCTCACTGTGAGAGCTTTACGCTCTGTGAGCTCTGCAGTGTGAGATCTGTGCACTGAGCTCTGCACATTGTGAGAGCTCTGTGCACTGTGAGAACTCCACACACTGTGTGTGAGATCTGTGCACTGAGCTCTGCACATTGTGAGAGCTCTGTGCACTGTGAGAACTTCACACTCTGTGTGTGAGATCTGTGCACTGAGCTCTGCACACTGTGAGAGCTCTGTGCACTGTGAGAACTCCACACTCTGTGTGTGAGCTCTGTGCACTGTGAGAACTCCACACTCTGTGTGTGAGCTCTCTGGAGTGTGTGTGAGATCTGTGCACTGAGCTCTGCACACTGTGAGAGCTCTGTGCACTGTGTGACCTCCACACTCTGTGTGTGAGCTCTCTGGAGTGTGTGTGAGATCTGTGCACTGAGCTCTGCACACTGTGTGTGTGAGCTCCGTGCACAATTTGTGTGTGTTTATCTGCTGTCTGGCCATGGCTGCACCTACAGCCCTACTATAAATGTGCATGTGTACAAACATGGGGCAGGTGGGTCTCTTCTGACCCACTCATGACATCAAAGCTCCTCTCTGTCTGTGGCTGAGAGTCAGTGTGCACACCTCCCACATCCACACCCCTACACCTTTAGGAACATGGATTTACCTGCAGCTAAACCTCTACAGCTTTACCTATACATGTACCTCTGCCTACAGAACTACATCAATGTTTGTGTGCAAACAGAAACATACATTCATATATACATGTGAAATAAACACATCTGTGTCTCTGTGTATATACACACACATATACTATCTCTGTCTAGGATAGCTATACACCTTTACCTGTATCTACACTACTGTATAAATATATGAAAATTACAAATACATGTCTGTCTGTGTACACATAGACAAAGATCAATCCACCTATACAGCCATACAGAGATGCAGATATGGAGATACAGAGATGTGTAGATACATAAATACATCTACACATGTATGTGTATGCATGAGCATATATTCAAATTAAAAACATACATGTATGTGTATTCTTACATACATGTATGTATATATATGTATATATACATACATGTATTTACCTCTGTAAATATAGATCTATACATCCATACCATGTATAGATCTATCCTATGTACATATATCTGTTATCTACCCATACCTGTGTCTACACACACACACTCAGAAGTATATATGTACACAAACACACATCTGTTAAAACCACAAATACATTATATAGACCTGTATAATATACAGATGTGTATACACAGGTACACACCCACATAGCAGTACCTAAATAAATCCGTATTTATAGCTGTGTATGCTCACATAAAGATAGATATGCACACATATAGATCTAAAACAGTTCTGTGTATATCTACACGTGTGTACATAGATCTACATATGCTGTATATGAAGAGGTACACGTGTGGGGGTGACATAGACGTGCACCATGCAGAGATTACAGTATCTGTGTGGATAGGACGTTCTCGTGTCTGTCTGTGGCCATTGTGTGCATATCCCTGTGTCTCCATGTGCATGTGTGTGTGTGTGTGTAGACGTCTGTGTGTGTTTTTGTGGACACATGTAGAACAACAGGGGTACCAAGACCATGGCCAGGCCCCCCCCGAGGCTGCCCCACCATCCTTTCCCCTGCCAGACTCCACTGCGTCCTTCCCAAAGGATTTATTAAAACACAGAACAGAAACCGGGACACACAGAGCACGAAGCGGATGCAGGGGCGTTGCTTACGGCTGCCGGTGTCACCACGCTCGAGGCATCCCCATCCCAGTTCCAGCTGTCCCCTCTGTCCCACCCACATCCCCTCCACCTGCCTGCCCCAAGCCCGGCACATGTGGACCCCCAGCCACACCACAGCAGTGCCAGGGATTCCAGCAGGGCAGCAACAGGCATGGGCTTGCTCAAACACCACCAGGACGAAGAGACAGCCCTTAGGGGGAAGCTGGGGAGCACAGCCGGCTGGGACATGGCACCACTGGCCTCCACTCACCCCTACACCTGCCAACACAACCAGACAAACACCGCAACTCCAGCCCTCCCTCCCTCCCTCCCCTCAGCCCACCTCGCCCAGACAAACTCTTCAAGTCTTCAATAAGAAAGTGCAAAAAATGTACACGGACACAAACCCCCAGCCCCGCCGCTCCCACGGGGGCTGCAGCAGGCAAAGCACACTTGAAGCGGGAGCGGGACAGCGCGGCAGTGCCGGCAGCAGCTTGTCTTCCACGCAGGCAACGCTGGCACAATTTCCCTGCCGACCTCTGGCAACAGCGGCTCGTGGCCAGGGACAGGGTGTATCCCCCAGGGCTGCTGTGGGAAGAGAGAAGGGCTGTCAATAAGCCAAATCTGGACCCTCCCCACATGCCAAGCCCACCTGGGAGGGGCTGCAGGAAGGATCTGCTCCCACCTCCACTGCGGCTGCTTGAGGCAGAGGCCACAGTCAGTTACTGGCACTGGGGGGGACAGCCCAAAATGGAGCTTCCATTTAGCCCCCCACCCCTTCATGTTCCCCAGCAAACAGAGAACAGATAGCAGGAAGCACAGCCTTACCTTGGCTAGGAGAGGGAGCTGCAGGGGAAAATCATGGGAACTGCTAAATATCTGTGGTGACAGAGGAAACACCTTGCTCACAACTGTCCTTTGGCAGCACTCCTGGACCACCCAAATCCACCCTCTGAATTTCTCTGCCCAAGAGCAAAACCCCAACCTACCAGTCACGTAGGGTCCCAGAGGCATCTGGCTGTAGTTGACAATCCCACCTGGCCCCGGACCACGGAAATTTGGCCCAAAGTTGTTGTTGAAGATCGGAGCAGAGCCAAAGGAGCCCTGGGGAGGCAAGGAGGGAGAACAGACATGGGCCTGCAGCCCTGACCTGACCATGACCCTGACCCTGAGGGCTCTGTGCCTGTCCCCACAGACCTGGGCAGCTGGATCCCCTCCACGGGTGGCCAGGCGGCTGAGGATGCTCCGCTCTGACATCTGCAGCCGGGCAGCCACGGGCGGGATGCGGGACAGCATGGAGGGCAAGCGTGTCACATCAGCCTTCATGTCACTCAGCAGCTCCTCAAGCTGGTTCAGCACTGCAAGTAAAGCAGGAGGTACTTGGGATGCCTGCCAGACCCAGCAAGCTGAGAGGAGCAGGCAGCTCCTGGCTGAGAGAACAAAGAGGGGGACATCTCCTGGCTTGGCTCCCCAGGTGAGGGTGGCAAACCCTTCCTAGCCTCAGAGCAGGCTCCTCAAGCCCTGCAGGCGCATACCCTTGTGCAGGACAGCGTTGGCAGGCTTGTTCCCAGCCAGGGACTCTTTGGAGAGGTGCTGGTGGCTCTCAGCAAGGCACTCCACTTCTGCCAGCCGCGCGTTCAGTGCCATGGCCGGGTGACTGGGGTCTTGGGTCATGTTGAGGTACGCCGCCCTCCTCAGCTGCTCCTCGATCACCAGGGCCTGCTCCAGCAACTGGGAGGTGCAGGAGAGGAAGGATTCAGGACCAGACCCTGCCCCACTATAAACCAGTAAAGCTCGGAGCTCCTCACAAAGTCCACTCCCCACTTCGCTCACAGAAGATGCTGCAAACTCCCCCCTGGCTTCAGGGCGCTGCTCTGGTCCTCCCACCGACAAGGACTCACCAGCCCTGGACCTGCCACTCGCCTTAAAACGCCGAGCAAGGAACTTGTTCTTCATCTCAAGGTAGTTCCCCTTGTGTATCTCTGACTTGAAGGGCTCATTCAGGATCACGTAGCGCGGGTCATTCTGGATGTCCTGCCAGCGGGCATAGCCATGACTGGTATGGGAGAAGTGTCAAGGGCAGAACCAGCCAGCCAACAGCCTGCTCACCACCCCACAGCAACACTGAGGCCCTAAACCCTCTCCCTGCTCATCACTGCAGCACCAACCCAGCTCCCACACCCCTAGAGGCCTCTCTCGCCTCGCTGCCTCCCGCTCTGCCAGGTCAAAGGGTACGTGACAATTCCTGCCAACAGCCAGTAGTCGTGTCGGCGGTGCCAGATGTCGTAGATCTTGCCAGAGGACATGGCAGCCCTCTCCTCATTCTGCCACAGCGTGTGCAGCTCTGTGGAAGCAGAAGCAGAAGGGAGACAGCCTGGTCAGGCAGCTGGACTGCAGGTCAATGCACAGCATGCGGGCAGGGCGAGCGATGGAACCTCCCAGGACCACAGGCACACTGCAGACCCAGGTCTGCTGCTGCCAGCAAAGCACCAGCCCATCCACGGCCCATCACAAGGGACACATTCCTTGAACAGGTTCAGAGCCTCTGCAGCAGCTTTGCAGAACAGGCCAACACCTCATCTCTCACTCTTACCTGTGAAGCCACCATCAGCAATGTTGAACATGAATCTGAAGTTCATGTTTCTGTCATCCTTCTTTCCCTCCTCCTCTTCCTCTTTGTCACCGTTTTGCTGGGCATCACTTGGTTCCTTCTCCTCCTCCTTGCCATCCTCTGCTTGGCAAACACAAGGAACTGGCCTAAATTGTGCTCCACCACTAGACCCACTGGTGCCACCCCTGCCCCATCAACAGCCAGTCACTGCTGCAAAAGCCACCAACCCCTCCCAGCAGGTCCCATTGTTAACACAGGCAGTGCCCATCCCAACAGGGTCTTGTTCCCGCTCGTGGCTCCTGAGCACCAATGGTGCTGGTGCTGATGGCATCTTTGCCACCACCCTGTGGGCACGCTCTGTCACTGTGCCAGGCACTAGTCTCACTCTGGGAATTCTTCCCACTCTTCTCTCTCCAAAGCCTCATGCCTCACCTGGTTTGACTTCTTTATCCTCCCCCTTCCCCGGGCTGCTGCTCAACTCCGCCTTCTCCAAAGGCTTCTCTTGCTCTTGAATCCCCTCATCTGCGGGAGGGAACAGGCCTACAAGAAATGCTTGACATGGAAAATGCTCTGCAGGGAACAACCTACTTATCCAGACAGACTTTCCCTTTTAGGGTAAAGTGACTATATTGTCTGTACGTTCAAGATGCTCAAAGAACTTCAGAGAACATTCTTCTGCATTTTATCAAATAAATGTATTTAGTTTTCCCTCTTCCTTGAGACATCTGAAGGAACAAATGCCCCCCAAAATGACCATTTCATGCAGTTTACAACTTGTTTTTTCAGGAATTTCTGCAGGACTTTGTGACATTCAGGTCACAAAGCGACACAGAGAAGATACACAGCCTCACCTTTCACCAGGGGCTCAGAAGGAGGCTCAGCCTTTTCACAATCCTCTTGCTTCTCTTTCCTTGGCCTCTCCTTGCTGTCACAGCTTTCCAGGTGCTCTTCTCTCTCCTCCTCGGCACTTGCAGGTACCTAAAGGCCAAGCATCCATTCCAGATCAGCCCAGCCCTCCCTTCCCTAGGGAGTACCCCAAGTTCCAGGCAGAGCAGGGGAAACTTCCTGGAGGAGATGCTGAACAAAGCCACCTCACCTGGCTGTCGGACACCTTTCTGGGCTTCTGCTCCACCGGCTCCTTTTCCTCATGGAACCCCAATTGTGCTTCTGTTTTATCTGTAGGAAGAGCAAAGTCAGGAAGCTGTGAGCAGGGCCCGATGGGTAAAGCACCTGCAAAACCTCCTGGTGTCTTGGCCCACCTCCCCTCCCAAGCCAGACCCCAGCCACAACCCCCTGGATACCTGCAAGAGCCCCTAGTACTGTGTGTGTGTGTGCTGGACTGGCCGGGACAGGTGTGTTGGGATCTGAAGACACAACCTCGCTGGATCTCTTGCTCTCTGGGCCCTCAAGAAGCAGGTCTGGGGTGCTGTACTTCCCATTGACATGCTCGAACTCCTGGACCTGGGACAGACACACATGGTCAGGTCAAACAGAGCAGGGACATTCCCAGCTGGTGCCACGGAGTCGGCGTGTCCAGGCTGCTCACCCACAGAGTGACCAAGAGGCAGGATTGCTGCACCCACCCCATTGGGAAAAGTGTCCAGAACATTCTTGAAAAGGCCCATTCATAATTTTACTCACCCACCTTCTTCCTTACTAGTGACATGACCCCAATGCGAGTCAGCACGTGCTGGCGAGACAGCCCTTCCCGGGGAACGCCGTCCGCAAAGGTTTCAGCACCATCAGCCCCGGGCTCACACAAATGTCTCATGAAGAGAGACACGTATGCCCTGCAGGGAAGCCAGACTTCAGTCCTGGCCCGTGGCCTCCCTGCTGAACCCAGCACACACATGATCCCATCACCCACAGATGAGGAAAGTCTCACACCCAAGAAGGGAACGAGAGACGCCATCTCAATGAAACTGCCTCCCCAAAAAAGCCCACAGTGAAGGGGTGCAGGCTGCCAGCCCTGCTTGCCTGCCAGGACCTCTGTACCTGAACTCCTTCTCGCTCTTCCCTCGCAGATCCCGGACCAGCCAGTGGGAGTTGAAGGCATCCTGGGGTGGCATTCCCCAGCGCATGATGGCATTCAGGAATGCTTTGCGCTGCCGGGCGTTGAAGCCCAGAACCTGCAGGAAGTGAAGGCATCGCTGGGCTCACAGAGTGGCCTCAGCAGCACGCAGCATCCTGGAGCCTCACAGCTGTGACAGGCATTGCTGGACCAGGACTGATGCCCCAGTAATTCAGCACAGAGGGATCCAGCCCTCAGGCAGCCTGGGAGCAACAGCATTGCCCATGCTCTGGCTGAGGCCGAGGCTCACCTCGATGTTCCCCCCAACTCTTGCCAGCAAAGGAGGGAGAGGTTTGTCTCTGTCAGTCTTCAGTTGTCTCCGTGATTGTCTTCTGCCACCTAGAGCCAAGCAGCCTCAGTGATGGATGGGCCAGGCACCAAGGAAAGACACCTCATGTGCCCCAGGCTTCCTGCCCTCCCTCCTGATGGGAGCAGAACCCACCACAGCATCTGCCCAGACTGCAGGGTCCCTTCCAGCCACCACTCCCCAGGCCAGGACACTCCTCTGCCCTTCCCAGGCAAGGGGGGACCATGCCTGCTCCTCGTGGTGGAGCAGACCACAGTACTGCAGAGGCCAAGGAAGAAGTTGGCTGCCTTCCCTGCCCTGGAAAGCTCCTCACCTGATAGAAAGCAGGGACAGTCCCCTAACAGAAGCCCTGGGCACACCAGTCCCTCAACCCAGACACTTCTGATGCTTCCAAATCCCAGGGAGTATCAACAAACATATCAACTCACTCTGGCCTTCTGGCCTCTCTTCAAAGTCTTCATCCTCATCCTCAGAGCCAATGGAATACTCTGACTGGTTGTCAGAGAGCTCATCCTGCCACTCTGCAGAACACAAGGGAGGCCAGGTCAGAAGACCCTGCCTGGGAGGGATGTGCTAGACAGGTCAGAGCATGCTTGTGGGCATGACAGGCATTCACTGCCAGGCAGCAGGAGAGGGGGACACAGCAACAGGAAATCATGTTCTCAGGTCCTACAGAATTAGCATTCTGTTATGCAGCATAAACAGAATTTGAAATATTTTGCCCACAGATATGTCTTTCCTAGATTCTTCCGGCGAAACCAGAGTTTACAGACCAACAAATAAAAAGAAAAAAAATACTTGAAAATTTCTACACTGCAAAGTTTAGGAATCTGGGAAGTACAGATCCAGGCAATCTACCAACTGCAGTGAGACACCAAGTGACAGCTCTGTCTGTCCCGTGAGCCTGGTCAGGAGCCGAGCACCTGTGGCCATACCTTGGTCCTCCTGAGAGGTGTCATTGTAGTTGACCTGCTTGCGGATTCTCTTCCCTTTCCCCAGGTTCCTGGCCAGATCTTCCTGCTGCTGTTCATAATGGTGCCGCAGCAGCTTCTCCCAGTAGTCAGGGTCCACATTCTCCTCTTGCTTGATGATCTCCCGTTCCACCTCCTCCTGCAGAGCCAGAGACAAGGGGCTCGAGCACAGAGAGAGAGCAGGGAGGGTCCTGCCCCATGCCAAGCACTTGCAGGGACAGGAGAGGGAGCAGAGGGAACACGGAGGGATGTACAAAGGGGTGATTGTAAGACATGATACTGATCACATTACCACACCGTCCTCTTCTCTCACAACATACTGAGCCACTTTAAAGGAGCTGAGATACTCATTCATGTTCTGCAGCTCCGTGTCGTCAGTCGCATCCTGGTTTCGGTCCAAAAGCTTAGAGATGGCAGCGTCATCGTAGTGGATCACACTGCTGTCATCTACATCCTTATTGTCACCTGGAGAGCAGAGCCAGGGGAACAGCAGTGCAGATCAGGGTGCTGGACAGTCTGCTCCAGAGCCAGGCAAGCTCAGGTGAGGGGATAGGGAGGGGGATGAGTCCCCCCCAGCAAAGAGGGGCTACACACCTGGTGGGGTGCTGCCATGTTTTTTTTTCATGCCGGGGGTTGCTGCACCCCCTTTTGTTGACAGTGCGTCCGAGAAAGGGGTAACAGCATCCGGCATTGCAATCCGCTGTCCCTGAGACACCATGCCTGTGGCACAGGGAGAGAAGAGTGAGCCCCAGCAGCTCAGAGAGGGCCCTGCCCCACACAGAGCATTCCCACCTCACCCTCCACATCATCCTTGAAGAGTTCTTCTGTCCCGAACTTGAGGATGTCATCCAGCTCTTGTTTGGTCATGGAGCCCGACTTGGAGCCGAGCCCCGGGCGGACCACCAGGTGGGTGAGCATCATCTTCCTTTTGGCCACCTGGGTGATGCGCTCCTCCACAGAGGCCCTGGTCACGAAGCGGTAAATCATCACCTTCTTGTTCTGCCCGATGCGGTGAGCTCTGCTGAACGCCTGCGGACAGAGGACGGAGCTGGCGGGGGTGGCACCATGCCAGCTGGACAAGGGGGCCATGCTTCTCACCCTCCAAGCTGCATGAGAGGCACCCAGTTGAGGACAAGTATGAGGGAGAAGTGACAATGTCACAGGGGAGAGGCAGTTTTGTATGTCAGGTGTCTCCTAGACTGCAGAGAGGCCGGAATGAGGCCAGAGGGTGCGGGAAGGGGACTGCTGAGCAGAAACACCCACAAACACAGGAGAAAGTGTCAGCAGCTCTCAAGAGAAGATACTGAAATCCCACTGAGGGTGTGCAAAGAGAGAGCACAGCCAGAGAGGTACTTACTATACAGGAAGGAAAAGAGAAAGTCAGAAACCTGGATGTCATTGTGGGGATTCCAGTCAGAATCATAAATAATGACAGTGTCGGCCGTAGCAAGGTTTATGCCCAGACCACCGGCGCGGGTGGAGAGGAGGAAGCAGAACTGCTGAGCCCCAGGAGCTGAAAACGACAAACCCAGAGGTGGGAAGAGGTGAGACAGAAAGAAGCACAGCTCACAGAGAGGAGCAGCACCATTTCAGAGGGACAAAATGGCTCCCACAGCTGACAAGCAAGAGACAGGGGTGTCAAGGAGTGAAAACACATCGCTCCCTGGGAACCAGGTGCTGCAGAACCCAGCTCCAGAGCAAAGGGGAAGCTCTGTCATCTGCTGAGCTCTTGGAGGGAAAGGCAGGAGCCCCTCCAGCTGAACAGCTACTGGCACAGTCAGGGTTCCTTGTGAGAACCAACTCAAGGGCTTAACAGCGTGGTACGAGCAGCCCCACCGTGCCACAGGAAGCCAGACCTGGGAGTGTGGCACAAGCTCTGGGCACTGGCAGATGATCTGCTGCTGGCCACACACTGTCATCCCCCCATGGCCCCCTCAGCAAGGCAGGAAGGTGAGTACCATTGAACCTGTCGATGGCCTCCTGGCGCAGGCCGCCGGTGATGCCCCCGTCAATGCGCTCGTACTTGTAGCCTTCGTACTCCAGGAAATCCTCCAGCAAATCCAGCATCTTTGTCATCTACAGGGCAAGGTGACCTGGCGTGAGAGGGTCTGCATGGCCAAACACCCCTGCCTCCCCTGGGGAGCTGCCCTGCCCCTGCACGGTCCTTGCCCACAGCCCAGAGGCCTCGGTGGTGGAGGCACAGCATGGTCAGCAAAGCAAGCACAGCCAACGGGCAGCAACACTCACATCTCATCTTCTACAGGCAACTCTGCCAGCAGGAAGGAATTGTGTCTGACTGTCCCTCCCCAAAGAGGAGCCTCGTGACTGTTGTCTCTTTTCTATCCTGAGCTAACAGAGCTCTTAAACATGACAGGCAGTCCCTCAGGAGCGAGCTGGGACACAGCCCTTGCACCATTACTGCCATGGCTGCCTGGGGGAGAAGCTGTCACCAGCTATTCCACCTATTTCTGTCTGTTCCCAGCACAAATTTCCCATACATAATTTAAAAAAATTCCTTTAAAAATGTATTTATTATTATTCCTCCCTGCTCTCACCTGCGAGAAGATCAGAACTCTGTGACCCCCATCCCGTAACTTCTTCAGCATCTTTTGGAGCAGCATCAGTTTCCCAGAAGATTTGACCAAAGAATTCCCATCATAAGATCCATTGGGCAGCATAGGGGCCTCCTGTGAAGGCAGCATGGTCAATGCCCACAAGGCCAACCCGCATTAACCTCATGGAGAACTTCACTTGCATTTCCAAAACAAAAATCTAAGTCCTTGTATGAAACCACTCGCATGGAAACCCACAGTGTTAACCAAAGCAGGATCATGGAAGCAGCTGCCACTCAACACTGAGACATGTCCAGGGGTGCAAAGGCAGGGGACGTACCACAGCTGCCACAGGGAACAGGTACGGGTGATTGCAGCACTTCTTCAGGTCCATCATGATGTTGAGCAGTGAGACCTGGTTCCCACCACCTTTCGAATTCAGGGCTTCAAAGTTCCTTGTCAGTATGAATTTGTAGTACTTCCTGCAGGAGGGAGGATGGGACAGGCACCGTGTCAGCTGGGGCAGGTGTGGGACTGGCACAAACAGGAGGGCACTGAATTAAAGCCCCCTAGTGTCACTGGAGATGCAAAAGGGACATCTGGAGGGTTTTAAAAGCAATTTAGCACCTAGTGCTGGGTGTTTCCAGTTGCTCTGGGGGGATCACAGCCCTGGCAGTGGGATGTGGCCTGAGGGGCACAGCACCTCCACCACCACTCTCTGCTGGGTGCCAGCCAAGCCCTCCTGCCCACCAGGTGGGGAAGAAGTGACAGGCCCTTCCTGCAGGTGCCCTGAGCTGCAGGAGATGCCACTGAAGCTGAATGGGTCAGCCTAGCAGAACCAGAGCTGGGGCAGAGCTGGCTCCAGGCTGACCCAGGCACACCAGCAGCATGGGCCATGTCCTAGTGCCAGGAATGGGAGAAGGGGATTCGGCCTCAGTGTTTTCTCCATGCCCCCAGAGCCAGCAGAGCCACACTGCCAGCACAGCCTCCCGTGCCCCAAGGACTGCACAGGGCCCAGTTCAACCGCATGGACCATAATACCTTTGGTGAGACACAATTCCTGCAGCAGGCCCCAGGCCAGCAGGGTGCCTCTGACCCCTCAATCCCCACTGACACCTCACCATGCTGGGGGAAGCCAGACGCCCCTGGGGAATGCACTGGAATCACTCACTTCTGCATCTGGCTCAGCTCCACGCGCACGATCAGCTCCGTCTTGGCCGGCATGTTCTTGAAGACGTCGGCCTTGAGCCGCCGCAGCATGTGGGGACCCAGCAGGTCATGGAGCTTTTTGATCTGGTCCTCCTTGGAGATGTCTGCAAACTCCTCCAGGAACCCCTCCAGGTTGCTGTGGAAGCAGCCAGACCCCCATGGCACTAAGCAACAGGGGCACGTGAAAGCAAAGGGATCTGCTGCTTTATGACTTAAAAACCAGGGCAGTGCTCTCGAGGAGGAGATAATGCTCATGAGGAGCCACCCTGATGGCCTGGGTAAGTGCAACTTACTTAAACCTCTCTGGAGTCAGGAAATTGAGCAGGTGGAAGAGCTCTTCCAAGTTGTTCTGGAGCGGAGTCCCTGTGAGAAGCAGCTTGTAATCGATCTTGTAGCTATTCAGTACTCTAAAGAACTGGAAAAGAAATAAGTTTGGGTGACAAGGACCGCTAGGAACTGAAGTGTCACTGGGGGACTCTGCAGGGTGCACTTGGAGACTGAGCAGTGACCCCCATGCTGGGCATGCAGAGCAGGGTGCCAGCATGTCCTGCTCCCAGCCATTCCCACTGAGCACAGGCAGCAATCCTGTGTATCCTGGGGTCACACCACTTGTCTCCTCCTGCACCAGGGACACTGAACATCCCAGGAGCTGGACACTGCACTGAGCCTCAGGTAAAGAGGAAAGGAAGGAGAGGTTTCAATTCCCTTCCATGATAGCCTGTCCAAGGACTGTCAGGCAGCCAGGCTGCTGCCTCTCCTGCTGCTGAAGTGCTTTTAATGCCAGAGGATGTTAAAAGAGAGGGGAAAAAAAAAATCACTCACAAATGCCTGCCACCTACTTTGGACTGGTTGTTCTTCAGCCTGTGTGCTTCATCCACCACCAGACAGGCCCACTCTATGGAGCCCAGCACTGCCTGGTCAATGGTGATCAGCTCATAGGACGTGAGCAAGACATGGAACTTGATCTGGGCTTCCTTCTGGAGGAGCAGAGGGAAAGAAAAGCCTGGATAAGAGAGCAGCCAACAGGACAGCCTCCACCTTTGCTGCTGCTGCATGGGATCCAAGATGAGAAGGGCTGCACTGCCTGGCACAGAGCTAAGTCATGCCAGCAGAACACCCCAGCACGAGAACCAAGCAGGGGGCTACAGATATAGAAAAGCTCTGGCAGAAATCTGTAAAGCTCATCACAAATCTTCTGCATTTGTAAACAATGAAGCTGATCAGAGATCTAACCAGCCTCCCTCTCCAGGTCAAATTCTCCTCTCCCCTTCTTACTGATAGATGAACGAAGGGGCAGGCACAGACTCAGCTCCCACCTTCATCCGGAAGACTTTCTTCCCACTCCGGATGGCGTTGTCTTCAAAAGAGAACTCATTTTCCCGGATGACCGACCGGCTCTCCTTGTCCCCCGTGTAGGTCACAACGTAGAAGTCAGGTGCCCACATCTCAAACTCACGCTCCCAGTTGATGATGGTGGAGAGGGGGGCACTGACTAGGTACGGCCCTTTCGAGTGGCCCTGCTCAGGAAGACAGAGCCCAGGCTGTTCTCCCCGTACCCAGCAGCTCTCAGCCACCTGGGGACTGCCAGGTGCTCCACTCACCTCCTTGTACAGGGAGTACAAGAACACGATAGTCTGCACCGTCTTCCCCAGCCCCATCTCATCAGCCAGGATTGTATCTGTCCCTTGTGCCCAGGAGAATCTCAGCCAGTTCAGCCCTTCCAGCTGGTAAGGGTGCAGCGTGCCCCCCGTGGCATCAATGTACCACGGCTGCTTGTCGAACTTCACCGTAGGCTGAAAAGAGAGCCATGGCACAGAGCAGTGAAAACCACCTACCTCTCCTTCCCCTGCACCCAAGCACACCCCTCTTTAGGTTTGTAACATCCAACAACTCCAAAGGAGTTAGTCCCTGGCACAGCCCAGCCCCCAGGCTCCTCACAGCTACACCACGCCAGAATTTTCAATGGAAACAGGGTCCCCAAAGGAACCAGAGGAGGACAACGTGACAGGACAAGGGCACAGACAGCCTCCCTCCCTCCAGGTTCCCATGCCACCACACTGTCCCCACCACTCTCACTCACATCCACAAGAGGTGTTTCTGGAGGCTTTTCCAGCTTCTCCTCTTTCAGCTTTTTCCCTTTCTTGTTCAGCTTCTTCAGAGGGCGCGTGTCCTCCCCCAGCATCAGCTCCCTGTGACAGCCAGCACACGTCAGGGAGGGCAGGGGGTCACTCTTCTCTCAGCTCTGAGCTGAGGGACACAGAGACCTCCCACATTTCACTGCCCCTCTCCCCACAGAAGCTCTTCTGGCCCAGTTAGCACGGGCACTCACAGGGCATTGATTTTCCCCTCACAACAGTCTACACAACAGTCTCCAGAATGAAGAACAGCAAACTCAGAGTACTGTGGTTTTCCCCCAAAACAGGCAGCATGGCCATGGAGACCATGAATGCCATAGCAGTGCAGACACAGGGGAAGGGGAGCACAGGCTGCAAACGAGCAGGTGGGGTTGCCCAGCAGCCCGAAAATGGCACATCAGGAGGGCCAGCCTTCATCAATGCTGGGCCACTGCCCTTTGAAGAGAAATCACTGCAAGCAGTGTCAATGTGTTCAAAAGGGGGGCACCTCTGTGTCCCCCTTGTCCCAGACACTTGCAGGGGCTGCCCTGGCTCTGCCCAGCTCCCCCAGCTGTGGGCTCATACCTGTGGTTCCAGTAGAGGAGTTTGAGGTTCTCATAGTAGGGGATGTCTATGTCATCAATCTCCCAGGTGCACTGGTCATAGGGCAGGTCCTTCCACTTGATCAGGTAATGGATGTCTCCCTTTTTATCAAAACTGTAACACAGGGCACAGAAAGCTGATCAGGGAATGCCACCAGCCCCTGGGAGCAGCTCGCTGTGATCTGCTTCCACAGAGCTGGATGCTTCATCCTCTGCCTTCACCATCAGACCAGGACATCCAAACTGAGGTAGAAAAACATGAAGTATCGACATTTCCAGCAGAAATGCCTATTCATCTGTGAGGGTGTCAAACCATTAAGCTTTACAGGCTGCTTTTCCATTCCACTAACAACCTCATTTCTCTGTTTCACCAGGCCTGGATGCATACCAGTGCTTCCCCTCTCACCTGCAGCATTCACCACTCTAGGAAGTTCTGCTTACACTAAAAACAGAATAAACACACTTCCAAGTCTGACTCTGTGCCTGCAGGGAAACCTGCTGCCTTTTTAGTGGACAAGGTAAAGCTCACACAAAAGTCAGACAGGCAGCTTTAGTTCTTTCCTGCCACACAGCCTCCCAGCAGAGCTGCTGCTACTGCTTGATATTTCAAGCTGCCACTTGAAATGTAGAAATTCAACAATGTCTCCAGCCACTCGATGCAGAAAGCCCATCTGCACAGCACATCTCATTCACAGGGAATTTCTTCTACAGAAAAGAAACATCAGTGTCGAGGTTCTGTAAGGGAGTTGGCCACATGCTCCAACTCTTCCCCTCAGCACCATCCCCATCAGCATCGAATGCTTAGTCTGTAACAGGACCCAAACAGTATGACTGGGAAGAGTGGAACAACACCGTGCATCCACCTTTGGGAAAATTTGCTATAACTCTATTTTTAATGTGCAACATAGCAGAAATGAAAATAAGGCAGCATGGATCTCCTTCCCGCCTCAGCTTCGGCCTAGAACAAACCTCCAAGGCAACGGAGACCTCAGCACAGGCCAGAAGCTGAAATTCCACCAGCCCAAGGTGGTGGAATTGCGACAGAGACTCAGCACAGGCCAGAAGCTGAAATCCCACCAGCCCAAGGTTTTGGCCTGGCAGAAGGATGGCACAATTTCCCTCACAGGCTCCTCACCTGTGGTTCAGGATGCGGTGGATCATCATCCACTCGGGTTTGATGCCATAGCGGTAGAACCGCTCCTCCATCTTGGCATACTGGGGGTCCTTGTTCTTCCTCTTCTCCCTCTGGTTGTCCTCGTCCCCAGAGCCGTAGTCAAAGGCCGGTGGCTCATCCATGTCGTTCTTCCGCTGGTAGTTGCGGTACATCACGGTGTGGTAGAGCTCCAGCTGCGGCAGGAGGGAGCCACGCTCAGCCTGCGGGCACTGGGGCAGAGGGCCGGGCAGGGGCTCTACACCAATGCCACGTGGGCTCACCTGCAGCTCCTTGACCCAGGAGCAGTGCCAGTAGGAGAGGCCAGCCCACTTCACAAAGAACTCGCGCTCCGGGATGCCCTCCAGCACCTTGGGCGGGGGCAGAACCAGCTGCGGGTCCGCGGCGGGCAGCACGGGCGGCAGCGGGGCGGCCGGCGGCTCCTTCCAGGCCCAGTGCAGGATGCGCTGCACTTTGCCCTTCAAGGGAGGGCACTGGCGATACAGAGGCAAACAGGCAAGAGTACAGAGTTTAAGGTGAGACCCTGCCAGGGGCCACGGGGAAATAGAGCAGGGAACTGGGGGGGGCAGAAGGGGGCCCTCAGTGCTAAGTAGACAGCAGGCAGAACAGGGTGCCTGAGAAGTGTCCGTGACACTTCTGCATCCCCCATGGGGACAGGTCTTGCCACCAGGCAGAAAAGGCCCCTCTCCATAGGCCTCATATGGAACAAGGCTTGACGTCCCATCAGAAACCAGGCCGGGCTGCCAGCCAGCAATTCTCACAGGGAGACCACAGAGGCAGCAGAGCCTTCCAGAGCCAACCCTGGCAGCAACACTCCTCAGGGAGGGGTTTGGGGCAGAGGGCAGGGCTGTGAGGGGCAGCAGCAGCCAGAGAGCCACTGGCAGGCCAGGCAGGTGTGGGAGCAGGGACAGAGTAAGGAATGGGAATGCCAGTAACACTCACTGTACAGCGTGGGCAGAGCCATTCACCGTTTGGTATCTCCGGCAGCGGCGGGTTCAGGCAGTGAAGGTGGTAGGAGGACGGGCAGGTGTCGCAGCACAGCAGCTCCCCTCCGTCCTTACACACCCGGCAGAACTCCATGTGGTCATCCTCCTCCTCCTCGCCACCATCCTCCTCCTCCTCCTCCTCCTCCTTCGGCTCCCACTGGATGCCCTCCTTCTCCTGGGGAAGCACAGCCAGTGTAACACCCAGGGTTTCCACCAGCAGGCCACCCACTCCCACGGGGCCCCGACCCCACTCACACAGTGGGGGCAGCTCCACTTGCCCTCGGGGGCCTTCTCCAGCTCGGGGTCCAGGCAGACCAGGTGGTAGGCGCGGGGGCAGGTGTCGCACAGGATGATCTCCCCGCCCTGCTGGCACACCTCGCAGTAGTCCTGGTGGTCGGTCTCGTACCCGTCCCCCTCTTCAGCTGCAAGCAAGGGACAGGTGACAGTCAGAGGGGTGGCAGAGCAGCCAGCTCTCCCGGAGGGAATGGGACACTTGCTCCTCTACCATACAGTTAAGGAAATAAGGACAGCATTTCACCTCAGACCCCTCCTGTTAATTCCCACTGCCTCTCTGTCCCTCAGCACCACAGTTCACCTTTGCACACAGCATCATCTCACCTCTGTCTCTCTTTCTCTCTCCACACTGTATCATCCTTTGGTTCCTTCAGGCTCTCAATGGAGAATGCCAGAACCTGGAGAGGTTGCAAGGGAGGCCGGTCAGAGAAACCTCCCCAGGCACCAGCACCAGCTGCAAACGCACCATGCAAGGGTGACACGGCCAAGGACAGGACTCCTCTCCTGGGACTACTCTGCTCTTCCTCAGGGCTCCCTGGCACAGAGGCAGGAGCACGCTCAACACAGCACGGAAGGGAAATGGAGCAGAGGAACGAGGCCTTGCAAGTGCCAGAATGGCTCATCTCAATTCCCAGCTCTGCCACAGACTCCTGGCATGGAACTCCAACCTTCCACTCCTCCAGCACGCAGCAGGAGCTGCCTACCTCCAGCACCAGGGTCCTCACAAGGCCACAAGCAATGCCCTTCACACACAAGACATGGGGCTAGCCAGCCAGCCCAGCCTCGCTGACCAGTGGGGAGGCTGGCCAGTGTCACACTCTAACTGATCGCCAGCCCAGAAGCTGCCCTTCCATTTCTTGGAAGCAAAAATCCATCAGAAAAGCTAAGAAGCCAAAGGATGTGCCTGGATCTGAAATATCTCATCCCAAACAAGGACACAAGACAAAAAGGCAACGTGCTCAGCACAGGGGGCTGCTCTCCAGAGCAGCACGAGAACAGAGGTGCCATGGCACAGTATCCACCTGGGAAGGGATGAAGGGACACACACACAGATGTGGCCACACAGCCACTGGCAGATCCTGACAGATCCTTTCCATGGTTCACATGCCTCCCTACCCCTGCAACGCTACCACAGCCCTGCCACCTGCCTCTGCCTGACTGCACACCTCACACAGACAAAACATCCCTCGCCTTCACACCTTCTCACCCACAGCCTGCCCTGCTCTGCTGGGAGCTTGCCACAAGCCACATCTCTCCAGGGGCTGTTCCTCAGAAAATCACTTCCCTGGAAACCCCACAAATTCTGAAACTTCCTTGCAGGCACGAGCCCCCAGCAGCAGGGCCTGGACACCAAGAGAGCACCTCACACTCCACTCACACAGACAGGCACAGGCACATCCTCTGCCTCCGAGCCAGTGCCAGACACAGCCCAGAGCTGCACAGGCCAGGGAAGCACCATCTGAACAGGGAAATCCAAACAGAACAGGAACAGAGTACAAAGGATGGCCTACTCCTCTTTTTCTTTTTCCTCTTCTTCCCTCTCTTCCCCAGGCCAGCCGAGCACTCAGAGCGCATGGAGGAGCTGTTGATGCTGGCGCTGTCAAAGTCGGATTCTTCCCGTTCCTCCTCTTCACTCTGCAGAGGGAAAAAGCAAAGCACACCCAGTCCAAGTGCTGGCACCCCAGCTGTCATTCCACTGCTGGGACAGTGTTCTCCTGGAGGGGAGCAAGCCTATACTCCCATCCTGTGCATCCAGAGGCCCCTTTTTCCAGTACTTGGCAGAGCTTTGCTCCCTCTCTCTCTTTTGACCCCCATTTCAGCCGTGCCATCCCTCCTGTGTCCATGCAGGCAGGCATTCACATTTGGCATTCCCACAGCATGAAAGGAGTCAAAACGGGCCCAGCATTCCATGGAGTCAAAACACAGTAATACATCTGAACTCTCACTCAGGAGACTCCAGCATGCAAATCCCTAGCCTGCACGCTCCTAACCAGGTGCTCAGGCTCCAGCTGCAGGAGCTCTTTGTGACTCTCTGGAAGGTGAATGTGTGGCTCTAGAGCACAGGAGGAATTTTTTGTGATACACAATTGAAAATCTGCAGCAATGAGTGGCTCCTGCCCTTCAATGTTCAATACACGGATGTGCTTGCAAACAGGTTGTGTTATGGAAATTAGAGCTGGAACTGCAACACAGTGAGCTGAGGGGGTTTGACTAATATTATCAACACCTAGAAGAGCCCCACTCCCAGTCACTTGTTATCAAAGGAAATTGTTCTTTTAAATGCTGCTAACTCCTTGAAACACGCCTGGTACTGGTGCACTGAGAAGAGCCCAGTGTGCTGTGGCATCCCAGGCAATGCCACGGGACTCCAGCTGCCGTGGGCAGGCCCTGCTAATGCAATTAAAGCATCCCAGAATTCTCTGTGATGCACGGTTCAGCTGCAGTGCAAGCCCTGAAGAATTCCTTTGCAAATGAAATCTGAAATGATGGCATTATCACCCGCACTGCTGGAAGTAAACAGGGTCATGTGGTTTTAGCAAAAGCTGTGGCCAGACACGAGTCTCACAAATCTGAGCCTGGACACGGGTGGAAGTGGATGTGCTGATCAGGGCCTGGTGCCCCACAGAGGGGCAAAAGTGAGACTGTGACACCCTGACATGGGCTGGGTGCACCATCCCCTACAAGGGCTTGTCCCAGTACTTCCCTCCCAGACCCAAAGCCCCACAAACTTACAGAGGAGCCCTTTTTCCTTTTGCTGGGGATTCCTCCAAACCGAAATTTCAAGCCTGCCATCTTTTTCCCTTTCCCCTTTTTCTTCCCGTCTTTGGAGCCCTTGATTTTCTTCCGTACACCTGGACCTGAAGAAATTGAAAACTTGTCTGGTACTCTACAAACAACTGTCACCCAAATCACCCCCCAGCAGAGTGGAACAGCAACTTCCCAAGGCGGAACACGGCACAAAGGGAGATCCCGCTACTGCTCACTTTAATTAATTGCCACAAACTGCCAAACATCCAGCAGACCCAGAGGCTCAGTCTGCCATGGTTCATGAACCACATGCCTCTGAAGGACAACGGGAGCTGCAGACACCACTCTGGCACCCTCTTCTCCTCCCAGGTTTGTTGAAGCTTGTGCTCTGCAGCCTTGTGCCAGCTCTGCTGGCAGAGCAGCAGCTTCACACCGCTGGCAAGAGCAGCCCCCCACAAGTGGCACCCACCCTTGCCCTCCTTGGTCTTGGCCTTCCTGATGACAGTGGGCAGGGCAGAGTGCTGGGGGCTGGCGGGGAGCGCCGGGGCGATGGTGACAGTCTCCACAGCTGCAGCCACAGCGGCCGCAGCCGCCGCCGCCGAGCTGCCCTTGAAGGGGTTGTTGGCACTGAACTCTCGCCACTTGGCACCGAGCACCGTCATCATCTTGGACATGGGGATCTTGGGGTTCTTCTTGGCAATCAGAGGCCTGCAGGGCAGGGGAGAGGGAGAACCACGTTTAGCAGCACTGTGTTGTGTGTCTGCTCCTGCCCTCACCATGCTGGTGCTTCAGCCCAAAAGACGTGGCACCGGTGCCTCCCAGCAGGAGTTTCATGGGGAGGCAGCAGAAACCAGAGCTTTCTTAAGCAAATATATGCAAGGGGGGCAAACCTAAATCTCCTCAGAGACCTCCCTTCCCTGAAATACCTGCTGTGCTCTGAAAGGCTCATGGTACAAGCAGAAATTCATTAACACTTTTTCTCATGAAACTTTTCAAGTAAGCATACACAAAATATGGGGCTTTGGAGAGCAGGAGAGACAAATGCTTCAGCTGTCTCCAGTCAATCCTCCAAATAAATGGAGTTCTGAGGACTGAGTTGGGAGGAAGAAGTGACAAGGAGCTGGCAATGCAGAATTGACTTCACAAATTCATCTGCTGACTGAGCAATGCCCAAACCTCAACCACCAGGTCCACAGTTCCCTACCTGAGGAACTGGCTGAAAGCCTTGTAATTCGTCAGAGTATGGTAATCCTCTTCTGAGAAAACATAATCTACGTCATCGAGACCCCATTCCTCCATGAGCTGGGCTGAGCTCTTGGGCTCCTGGAGATTTAGAGAGTCATCATTAACGCAAACAGCCACGGCTCTGCAAATGAGCAGCACAAGGCTGGCTCTGTCATGTGCTCCATAACTCCCTAGTCAGTGATATGCAGGGATTTGTTTCTGGGATTTATGAAATAGCACACGCAAGCATTTAACAAATTAATGCTTCATGCAGTCCCAAGAAACAAATTAACATGGCACCATGCAAATGCTCCCCACCATGTAACACTATACAAGGTCTTGGCAGGTTTCACAGCTCCAAGAAACTCAACTTCTCCCTGCACTCAAGGTAAGTACCAAGGAAATAGAATTTCTCCTGTCCCAGTCATTCACCTGCAACCTCATCCTTGCCAAACCCAAGGGTTTCTCATGAAACCCTCAACTCCCCTTGTGCAAGCCCGGCTTCAGGCACTAGGACCAGCTCAGAGTAAAGAAGTCTTTTATACCTTTAAACTTCCATCCTCATTGTCATCCTCCTCTTCATCCTTCTTCTTCCGTTTTGGCTTTTTCTCCTTCTTGTCTTTCAGTTTTTTCTTCTTCTTTTTGTTGGGAGAATAGTCACTCCCTTCGCTTTCTGATTTCTCCTCGATCTCCTCTTCATTTTCTGACATCTCATCATTGCTCCCCTAAAACAGAAAGGGACAATGAAGAACAAGCCTTTCCCCACTTCACTCTCCTCCAACATGAAACTGCCCATCTCCAGCGGACGGATGCATTCTGCTTCCCCACAGTCAGAAAGGAGCAGGCTTTGAAGGCTACACTGTGCTGGAAGAGCCAGAGCAGGGACTGCCCAGGGGATATTTTTGTTTATTTCTGGAGAGGTCACAACCCACTGCACAACACTGACGGTAACACAATTAATCACCATCCCAAGGAATGTGGCTGCCTGCTGGGCAGAGCACTCAGGTAACTTCCTGGGCTGCCAACACACACGGTCAGGGCACGTCCAGCCTCCTACCAACCAGCACACCCAAATCCTCCTCAGCAGGGCTGCCTCGAACTGCTCATCGCCCAGCCTGGATTGATATCGGGGGTTGCCGTGATCCAGGTGCAGCACCTGCACATGGTTTTGTTGAACTGCACGAGGTTCCCACAGGCCCCCTCCTCACTTGTCCAGGTCCCTCTAGATGCCACGCGGTCCCTCAGGGCACTGAGAAGCACCAAGGCTCGCTGGGGCTGAGGGACCAGCTCCAGCCAGCACAGCGCCCAGCCCCGCCAGTCCAATCCTGTTTCCCTCTGCCCCTCCTGCCCGGAGCCACCGCCCCGGCCCCAGCCGCTGATGCCCGGGGCTGCTGGGGCTCCCTCCCTGCCGGCCGGTCCCTCCCGGCTCGGAGCAGCCCGCGCCGCTCCTTCAGCGGAGTTCAGAACAGCTGGAATTGGGCACAGGATAATTGGTTTCCATGGGAACTGCTGCAGTACAGGTTGAATCTCCCTCTCCGCCGCCTTCCCTGCCAAGGACCTTCATCTGCCTGTGCTGAGGTTCCAGCCACAGCCCGGCTGTTCCACGCGGATTTTTTTCCGCGGGGCTGCAGCACCGATTCGTGCGTCGCCTCCAGCTCCACTGCGGCTGGTGCCGGCGAATTCCCGCGGCAGTGCGGCGTGGCAGCCCCACTGAAGCCCGGGGACTGCAGCGGGCACAGGCACTGGCCTCACACCAAGGCCTGCACTTCCCTATAGCAGGGGTAAGGCTCATCTGCCCCCACAACTCTGGAGAAGTTCAGGGAAAGGAAGCCCCATTCAAGGTCCTCCATCTTTTACCCCCTGACCCCGAGGGCAGCCGGGCTGTTGCTTCATGCCAAGCAACAGCTCCAGCACCAGCTTCTCCCTGGCCTTGACAGATGGGGGACAGTCTCCCACAGGTGGAACTTGATTAGAGCTGCCCATACGAGGCATTAATTTTAAAAAATGGGGGCGCTCAGCCTGTTATTTCCTCCCCATCCCCAGCTCGGCAGCAGCCAAGCTCAGCACACACAGCTGCAGGGCTCAGGCAGGTCAGCAGCAACAGCAAAGGGGCAGAGGTGAAAATACCTTGGAGTTGTGTTTTATTTTACCCCTCACAGAAAACAGCATAGGGAAAAAATTGTGTCTAAGAATGGGAGAGGTAGAGGGGGCAGAGAGCCCGTGTGGTATCTGCAGAAAGAGAACATCACCACGGCCACGACAGAAACAAGCTTCCTTGGGGCCACGACAGCAAGAGGCAGTGCAGGATGGAATCACCGGTCTTTAAACCAGCAGCTCATCTCAGTACTACCCGTAGCACAAGCACTTCAGTGTGATACCTCATCCAGCAGATCTGTTTACAGCTCCCCTGGCAAGGGGGGGACGTGCCCAGTTGTGCTGGGTGAGCAGCTTCTCCCCAGCCCCAGCGAGGAAAGTGGGGGGCTGAGGAACTGTCACTGCTCGCCCTTTCTTCCCAGCAGCCTGTCTACATTTAGGCAGGAAAAGGGCCAGCACACAAGATGTCTGCTCCTGTCCTCATGTCCAGCACTGCCTGGGGATGGGACAGCAGGAAGCAGAGCCCATGTGGCACAGCACCAGTGAGCTGGGCTCTGGGAGCAGTGCCAGACAGCCTTCTCGACCCAGCAGCACACCTCCAGTGCAGCCTCAGGCCTGACCCTTGAGGACACAAATCCTCACCTTGGTTTTCCTACAGAAGGCCCGAGAGCCCTTCCATGTGCCAAGTCCTCGAGGCCCCTGGACCACCTCACTTGCACCCAGGTAGAATGAGTGCAGCCAACACCAGCACCCACAGAACCCTCGAAGCCCTGCCCCAGCCATGTCCCAGCATGGTGGTTTGCATCTCCCTCCTTGGAACATGAGCCCCAGATGCCGTGGTGGTGCAGCACATGCCAGCAAGATTTACTGCTGCCCCCAGATGCTGCGCTGTGGTATGGGCAGGAGGACCTCAACACAGGGGGCCAGACAGTACCACTGCACACACCAGTGCACCCACAGAGCCGAGCTGCTCCTGTGGGGTAGGTGCCTGCATCACTGCCAGGAGCCATGGAGGCCCCTTCTCCCCCCAGCTGCTCCCCAGAGGCCACTGGCAGGAGACATTGCCACTCCTGAGCAGCCAAGCTGGGAATGATACACCAGGGGCAAGAGGGTCACCTCCCCAGGCTGGGAGAGCACCTGCTCAGTGAGGGAAAACCCCAATAATGACTCTTCTTTCCATCCACAGAGACCCAAGAGGTGCTTGCCAGCAGCACTCTGAGCTGCTGCCTCTGCACCACAGCTGAAGAGCCTCAGCCCACTGTGAGAAAATGCAGTGTTACCTCCTTCTTCCTCCTCTTGATTTTGGCAGCCTTGCCATCTTTCAGCTTCTTGGATTTCTTCTTTTTCTGTACCACAACTTGGTCTTCTGCAAAAAACTCATCCAATCCTTCCAGCACCCCATCATCTTCTTCTGGGGACAAAAGGGACAGCTCACATGGACAGACTGAACAGGCACAGGACACCATGCTCACCATGACAGAGGAGCACACCTGAGCAGCAGCTTCAGGCCACAAGACACAGAGCTCTGTGGCCTCTCCTGCAGACCCTCACACTGGCAGCTTGCCCCACTGGTGTCCCTCAAGGGTCTTGCCCAGCAGCACCAGCTCTTCCCATGCCCAGATCCTCCTGCCACTCACACCCAGCGCGGAGGTGTGGGCAGCTCTCAGAGATGGACATGGGGACACCCCGTGTGCTGCTGCTCCTGCTGACCTGGGCCTGCAGACACCGGGGGAGCCCTTGGCTCTCACCTTTCTGATCCCCAGGCAGGGCTCACAGAAACACAGTCAGTGGAGGGCAGGAAGGGGTCATGAGGAAAATGGGTGCCACAGCTGCCAGGTTGCTCTGGGCTGCTCACACCAGCTCATGCCCTGGGCAGAGGCACTGATGCTAATGCACACCTCCCCATCATTATCTCGCCAAACCCAGTGCATCCCAGCCAGTTTCCACAGGGCTTTAGGCCTATGTCTTTATTTTTGATTTATGAGCTCACACAGCAACCTTTGGAGTGGTCAGGACATATTGCTCTCTCGACTTCTGAGAGGCCCTGGTACGGCTTGCCCAGAGAAGCTCTGGATGCTCCATCCCTGGAAGTGTTCAGGATCAGGTTGGACGGGGCTTGGAGCAAGCTGCTCTAGTGGAAGGTGTCCCTGCCCATGGCAGGGGGTAGAACTGGGTGGATTAAGATCCCTCCCAATCCAAACCATCCTGTGATTCCATGATTCACTGATTCATGCTGTGCTGGTTTAGGTCTGACAGGGTGGGCATCGCTGCACCAAGCCCAGCCCGGGGGAACCAGCCGGCCTCCAGGCACGGCCGGGGAAAGAACCGGCTACTGAGGAGAACGCGGCACAGACCGCTCCGGTCCGGGGAGCGCGGACAGCGGAGATCGCCCGCGGCACGGCCGGACCGATGGGAGCGATGCCACTGCCCCGCCCGTGCCCCCCCCGCCCGCCGCCGCCTACCCGACACGTCCTCCTCGTTGTCCGCGTCGTCCAGCAGCTCCCGGGCGGCCGCCGGGCCCCGCATGCCGGGCGGGGCAGCGCCCGCCCCGGGCCGAGCGCCGGGGCCGAGCCGGGTGCGGCCGCTCCGCGCCAAGATGGCGAGAGCCGGCCCCGCCCCCCGAGGGGGACACGCCCCTAGCCACGCCTCCCAATGTCCGAGCCACGCCCCCGGCCACACCCCCCTCCGCCGCTCCCCGAAAAACCCGAAATCCCCCCAAAGCGACCCCCGGAGACGCAGCCGCCACCGAGCGCGGGCTATGAACAACTCTGCCGCTGTTTATTGCAGAAAAGTGAAACTGTACAAAATGGCCGTCAGCGGCGGCGGGGCTCAATCCTCTTCTTCCTCCTCCTCCTCATCCTGGTTGATCTGGAAGTAGCGCAGCTCGTAGCTCTCCTTGCTGTTGGCCACCACGCGCAGCCAGTCCCGCAGGTTGTTCTTCTTCAGGTACTTCTTGGTCAGGTACTTGAGGTACCTGTGGGAGAGGCATGGCTGACAGTGGTGCCCCTCTGGCCCCTGCCACCCCCCAGGTGGCATTTTGGCTAATAAATCTTTATTCCCATGGGCTCCCACCTCCAGCAGGACCAACACACCCCACTGGCCATTTCCTAGCAAAGCTCCTTCCAGGAAACATTGCAACCAGGGGATTCACACCACAGTGCCATGACACAGATCCTGGGAGATCGTTCTTGCCCCAGCAAGGCTGCGACCCCAGTGCCTGGTACCCACCCCAGAGGGAATCTCCACAGGGAGGATGGATACCCACTGCTGGGATGTGCCAGGTGGGGCAGCAACGTGGAGCAACAGCGTTGGGAGAAAGGCAGGCGCTCACAGGGCAGGGCACGCCTACCACCCACACAGCTCTGCTTTTCCCAGCCAGCTCCTGAGCCACCTCAGCCGTGGCACAACCCCGGTTGGCCGACGCCAGCCCAAGGACAGGCAGCCGGGAGAAACGGGCAGAGCACCACGGGACGAGGGCAACAATCAGGGACACCTTGGCACAACCACACTTTGCCGACGTCGGCCCAAGGAGGACCAAAGCCCCCACAAGATGAAGGGAACAACCTAAGAGACCTTGTCTGCAGATACCCCTAAATTCTCCACTCAGCACCTTCTGGCTGCAGGCCCCCTCACTGCCCAGCCCGGCAGCCTTCCCAGCTGGAATATCGAACACATTCCTGTCTCATATATCATCTGGGAAGAGCAGCCACTCAGCGAGCGCCAGGTAGCAGAAATGCCAGCACAACTCCTGCCCTGAGACATCTCTTCCCTGCCAGCCCCTCCTGCCCACAGGCTCTCAGTGCACACCAGTCATCCCCTGCCAAGGGCCATCTGCAGCCCTGACCAAGGGCCCAGCGGGACTGGCCTGCCCCACCTCACCTCTTGGAGAAGGGCACCTCTGATGTGACCGTGATCTTGCTCTTGCTCCTCTCGATGGTCACCACGCCCCCGCCCAGGTTTCCCGCTTTGCCGTTCACCTTGATCCGTTCCTGCAGGAACTGCTCCTGCAGGAGGAACACGGCCGTGAGCCGGGGCCACAGCTCCAGCCAGGCACAGCCCCCACAGGCTGGCTCGTGCCTGGTACTCTGGAGCTGGGGAACACACACCAGTGTCCCCACAGCTCGGGAGAGCCCCCTCCTCAGGCCAGGCTAAGCCACCCCATCAAAGCCACACCTGGGTGACGTGCTCAGGCCTGGACATAACATGGTGGGGATGTTCCTGCCCTCCAAGGGGACAGCCAGGACAGTGGGGTCAGGCTCCTCTGAGCTCCCCTCAGCCCCAGGCTCGCCAAGGCCCATTGGAGTGTAGTTTGGACGGGCACAGGTTCATGACCCCAAACTGCAGCATCCGTGGCCTTGGTACAGCCCTGCCACGACACAAACTCACCCAGCAGAGATGGATACAAAGTGTCCCAGACCCAACCTCATCCCCAACCCCAGCACTCCTTCTCCCTCTGCCCATGGGATGGCCTCAAGAAAGCAGGGCAGAGCCGAGGCATAGCCGGGGATGTTCGGGGCCGCTGGGAGCGGAGCATCACCCTGGGAAGGCCCCCGAGGGCGGCGGAGCCACCACGGCCCCCGGGGAGGCCCCGAACTCACAAAGTTGGCGGCGTCCATGATGCCATCCTCGACGGGGTGCGTGCAGTCCAGCGTGAACTTCAGAACCTGCTTCTTTTTCTTGCCACCTTTCGCCGCAGGCTTCTTCTGCTGCAGGGGGAAAGAGAGTGAGCGTGAGTGAGAGAGAAAGGGAGGGGGAGCGCCGTGAGGGACGGCGGGGAGGGGCCGGGCCGAGCTCCGGGCTGGCGGAGAGGGGAAGGGCCCAGGCATGGATGGAGACCGGGAACAGCGCGGTGGGGACGGGGCTCGCCCGCCGCCCGCCTCCACGAGCCGGATGGGCGGCGGGCGTCGCGTGGGACCCCGGGAAGGCGCGGGCCGGGCCCGGCCCCACGCGGAGAATAGCGGGCGGGGGCCGGCGGCGGGGCTGAGACAGGCGGCGGGGCGGCGGGGGGTGCGGGGGCTCGGGGCGGGGCGGGGGGTGTCGCGGTGGCGGCGGGGGGACGCTCGGGGAGGTGGCGGCCGGTGCCGGTCCCGCGCTCACTCACCGCGGGCGCCATGGCGGCTCCGCGCGAGGCAGAAAGGGAGCGCGCCCCGCGCGCCTGCGCACAACCGCGCTCGGGCCGTCCCAGCCGAGCGCCGACGGCGTCGATCGCTTCCGGTCCCATCCGCGCAGGGAGCCTGCGAGCGGACAGTGATGCCTGGCGGGGTGGGGCGAGCGCGGGGGCCGGGCTGTGGGCGGGGCTATGTGGGGGGCGTGGTCTGTGGGGCGCGAGCGGCCGGTGCGGCCGGGAGCGGGGGCGGAGCCTCAGGAGCGCGGGAACGCACGTGCGGTGCGCGTGCCCTGCACCCCGCCCCGCCCGTGGGGGGACCCCGGCCCCGGGAGCGTCACCGGACACGGAGTGACCCCCGAACCCCGGGAACCTCACCGGACACGGAGTGACCCCCGGCCCCGGGAACCTCACCGGACACGGAGTGACCCCCGAACCCCGGGAACCTCACCGGACACGGAGTGACCCCCGGCCCCGGGAGCGTCACCGGACACGGAGTGACCCCCGGCCCCGGGAACCTCACCGGACACGGAGTGACCCCCGAACCCCGGGAGCATCACCGGACACGGAGTGACCCCCGAACCCCGGGAACCTCACCGGACACGGAGTGACCCCCGAACCCCGGGAGCATCACCGGACACGGAGTGACCCCCGAACCCCGGGAGCGTCACCGGACACGGAGTGACCCCCGAACCCCGGGAGCGTCACTGTGCACGGAGTGACCCCCGGCCCCGGGAGCATCACCGGACACGGAGTGACCCCCGACCCCGGGAGCGTCACTGTGCACGGAGTGACCCCCGGCCCCGGGAGCGTCACCGGACACGGAGTGACCCCCGGCCCCGGGAGCATCACCGGACACGGAGTGACCCCCGGCCCCGGGAGCATCACCGGACACGGAGTGACCCCCGAACCCCGGGAGCGTCACCGGACACAGAGTGAGTCCCGCACCCCGGGAACATCACCGGACACGGAGTGACCCCCGGCCCCGGGAGCATCACCGGACACGGAGTGACCCCCACACCCCAGGGCTCCTCACCGCACACGGGGTGTCCCAGCACGGCGGGGTGCCTCGGTGCTTACTGGGTGATCCCCGCACCTCCTGCGGGCTATCACCAGGCCATGTAGATGCCCATGTCCCCGCAGCCTGGGTGGCTACGCAGTGCCGTGTCCGTCCCCGCCGCAGGGCCCCGAGGAGCGCACGGGGCTATTTTTGGGCCGTGGCGTGGCAGCCGATCAGCAGTGCCAGGGGGCCTCACGTCACAGGGTCCTGCCGCCTCGGCATCGCTCTCATTCCTGCCGGCACACGGTGAGCAGCAGCACAGCTCGGCTCGGATCCCCCGACTTACAGACAGGGAGAGGTAAAGCCTTCACCTGGCCAGGACACACCTGTGCCCAGAACGGGGACTCCCGGCACGTGGGGCACCTGGCTGCCTTCACTGCCAGGCTGCCACCGTAGGGCACATCCCTGGGCAGGGGACACCCCATTCTAGGGAATGCTTCCTCCGGGGGGACACCCTGTCATGGAGGAACCCCCACCCCTGTCCTGGGGGATGCTCTGCTGCAGGGGATGCTCCTTTGGAGGGGACAGCCCATCCCAGGGGATGCTCCTGCTTTGGGGGACACACATCACGGGGACACTTCGCTGTGGGGACCATCTGACCCAGCGCTGCAGCCCCCAGCCTGTGACACCAGAGGAAGGGGTGCCCTGGGGGCAGCCTCGTGCCATGCAGCTCATAACCTAAAAATAGTCAGCTGCTCACAGGCCCTGGGACAGGATTTGTCCTTTCTGTAGCAGCCACAGTGCTCTCACAAACTGGTGCCACATGGGGTCCCTGGGCACAGGGCTTGGCTCTCAACCCCACAGATGGCGGGTGGCATTTTCTCCCCACTGGGGAGCTGCTCGGAGCTGGAGAAGGCCAACTGCCACCCGCTGGTGTGCCTGCTCTGCCATGAGCCCTACCAGCACCCCTGCCTGCTCGACTGCTACCACAACTTCTGCGCCAGCTGCCTGCGAGGCCGTGCCAGCGACGGTCGCCTGCGTTGCCCACTCTGCGGGTAAGGGACGGCCCTGCCCGGGGCACACCAGGGTTGGGGCACAGCACAGGGCTGGCAGCTCAGCACAGCACTGCTCCCTGCCTCCCCAAAGTTGCCCTGCTGGCCCGTGTGGGTGTCCCTATCCTTGTCCCCGTCTCATCCCTGCAGGCACCCCTCAGTGGTGAGGGGAGGCACGGGGCTGCCCCCCGTGGACCGGCTCCTGCAGTTCCTGGTGGACAGCTCAGCCGACAGCGAGGAGGACGTGCAGTGTGCCAACTGCGACCGGTGCTGCACCAAGGCGGTGAGGGCAGCGGGGTGGACTGGCAGGGTGGGTAGGGGACCCCTGCCAGGGCCATGCTGCCCACCAGCTCTGTCCCCTCACACAGGAGCTGGACACCATGTACTTCTGCAACACCTGTGGGCAGCCCCTCTGTGCCCCATGCCGTGAGGAGACCCACCGTGCCAGGATGTTCACCCGCCACGAGATCGTCTCCCTCTCCAAGCGCACCAAAGACATCCACAAGAAGTGCCGTGAGTGCCACGCCAGGCTGCCCCGTGCCATGCTATGCTGCACTGCGCCGTGCCAGGCAATGTCATGTTCCCTGTCCCCTGCAGCACTGCACGAGGAGCCCTACATCATGTTCTCCACCGAGAAGAAGTCCATGCTCTGCATCAACTGCTTCAGGGACATGCAGGGGTGAGTAGTCCCAGCCCCACACTCGCTGCGGCCCCATCCTGTGCTTTCCCCTGATGTCTGTGCCTGCAGGGAGAGCCGGGCACACTGCATCGACATTGAGACGGCGTACATGCAGGGCTGCCAGCGGCTGGACCAGGCAGTGATGGTGGGCAGGGCCGGGGGGTGTGGGGGGTGGCGAGGGGGTGCAGTGCTGTCCCCTGCACTGCAGCTGCCCCGCCGCCCGGGCAGGCTGTGAAGGAACTGCAGACCTCCACGCGTGAGGCCATTGTCCTGCTCAAGGCCATGATCGAGGAGGTTCGTAACAGTGCCAGCGAGGAGGAGGCGGCCATCAACTCTCTCTTCAGCCGCATGCAGGTGCGAGGCAGTCACCTGCACATCGAGCCCTGTGCCCGCGGGACAGAGCCAGGGCAGTGGGAGGGGACTGGGGTGGCTGCAGGACACAGGGCGGCTGTGCCATTTGCAGGAGCAGCTCTCTGAGAGGAAAAAGACGCTCCTGAAAGCTGTGCAGAGGTGAGAGACCATGGTCTCAGCCCTGTCTGAGGGCTGTCTCACCTTCCCAAGGTGTTTTGGGATGCCTGGCGCTGGATGGCTCCCCTCGGGTCTTGCAAAAGCTGTGCCATGCCCTGCTCTGTTGCAGCCAGCACGAGGAAAAAGAGAAGGCATTCAAGGAGCAGCTCGCCCACCTTGCCTCCCTGCTGCCCACCCTGCAGGTAGGGCCTCACACCAGGCAGGGACATCCTGACACCAAAGCCAGGCAGTGACAGACCCCCTCCACACACACAGGTCCACCTGGTGACCTGCTCGGCCTTCCTGAGCTCTGCCAACAAAGCCGAATTCCTGGACCTGGGCTATGTGAGTGTTGCCAGCACTGCAGGGGTGGTTGGAGCGTCCTGCAGCAGTGCTGAGCTCATGGGCAAGGTGCTGGGCACCCCTCACCATGCTTCATCGCTGCCTTTCAGCAACTGATGGAGAGGCTGCAGAGGATCGTCAAGCTGCCACACCGCCTGCGGCCGGCCCAGACCAGCAAGGTAGAGCCCTGCCTGCAGTGCCTGTGGGCAGTGCCAGCTGCCGGCTCTGCCCCAGCCCAGCCGCACTCTCCTCTCTTGCCCCCCAGATCAACAGCGAGTACCGGGCAGAGTTCGCCCGCTGCCTGGAGCCCCTCCTGATGCTCAGCCCCCGCCGCTCCGTGGTGGGCAGCGCTGGTGGCATCGGTCCTGGCATCACTGGCACAAACATGTGAGGTGCTAGGATTGCACCCAAGGCACATGTGCTACTGTGTCCCCTGCCACGTGCCACACTGCACAGTCCCCTCAGCATCTCACCATGCCAGCCTTGCCCCTGCTGCTGCCCTTGAGCCTGTCACCTCCGCAGGGGTACCAGGACAGCACAGGCACAGCTGCACTGATGAACAACAGGCTTCAAGTGACACTTCTGGGAAGTGGGGTGGATGGCAGAGGGGCGGGCAGCAGCAGGGCTGGCAGCTGGGGGCCTGGTTAAGCCTCACTCTGTTCCCCAGCCCGGCCCCTGCCACGCTCCCTGGAGGGCTCTGCCCCCTCTCCACGGGTGCTCCACCTGGGCCGGCTCCTGCTCGCCCACATGCCCGTGGTGCCGCAGCCTCTTTGCCCGCCACTATTTTTATCAGAATTTCAGAGAAGTGCTCGGCCATTCTTCACCAGGGATATATTTAGGCCTGTTGATGTCACAGCAGCACAGGCCCTGCCAGGCCCTCCCAGACAGAGAGGACAAACGGGCGCTGCCGCCCCATGGGGACCGCTCCTCGCCCCCAGCCAGGCTTGGCACTGCAGGGTGGCTGAGCTCCTGGGGGCTGCTGGCCCCAGCACGGGCAGGGGGAGCGCGGCGCTGCACGGTAGGACCAATGGTGGTGGTGGTTAGCACGGGGAGACCATGGGATGGGGGGAAACACAGGGGCAGTAGTGCCTGCCAAGGGGCCAGGAGATACCAGCGGTGAGAGAGTGAGCTATATCCCACCCTTTAGAAACTGGAGGGTGCTGGGTTCAGCTCCTGGCTTCTCACTGCCACAGCTGGTTCCAAAACTGCCGGAATCCGGAGAGCAGCCTGCAGAAATATGATTTTTGGGGCAACATAAGGCACCTCTGACTGAACCCCTGTGCTTGGGTGAGGGAAGGGACATGTGGGACCGGTGCATCCCAGCGGAGGGGACCGAGGGGGAGTGGGATTGAGCTGGCAGCACGGTCCCTGGCACCTCACTCCCACTGCTGCTCACCTGCAGCACGTCACTGTCACCTCTCCATGCAGGCTCCCCGGTGGCCAATGCTCCAAGACCCTCATGGTGCCCAGCTGCCCCCCCACCAGTGACAAAATGTCCACCGGCCCCATGGTGAAGAAGCCAACGATGCACCGGTACATCAGCACCAAGGTGCTGCTGGCTGAGGGACAAGAGACCCCCTTTGCTGAGCACTGCCGCAACTACGAGAACACCTACCGGGTAGGGAGCATGGGCCCAAGCAGGATGGGACAGGACAGGACGGGCCAGGTTGGTGCTGCTCATGTGGCTGTGCCCCCTGGTTCCCCCAGATGCTGCAGACGGAGATCCAGGGCCTGAAGGACCAGGTGCAGGAGCTGCACCGTGACCTCACCAAGCACCACTCTCTCATCAAGTCAGAGATCATGAGCGAGATCCTGCAGAAGTCGCTGCAGATGGACGTGCAGATCGCAGCTCACTACTCCGCCGTGGAGATGATGCGCAGCGTCTTTGAGGAGGTACAGCTGGTACATCCTGGCAGAGCAGGGCCCCTCTGTGCCGTACTGCCGCAGACTGCCCGGCTCCCTCTCTTCCTTCCAGGTTTGGGAGGAGACCTACCAGCGGGTAGCAAATGAGCAGGAGATCTATGAAGGTACTGGTGACCCCACGCTCCCTCCCCATGCCCCCTGTGCCCGCACTGTGGGGGTGGCAGTGTCCCAGCCCACTCCTCTCGCCCCCAGCCCAGCTCCATGACTTGCTGCAGCTGCGGCAGGAGAACAGCTGCCTGAGCACCATCACCAAGCAGATCGCGCCCTACGTCCGCTCCATCGCCAAAGTCAAGGAGCGGCTGGAGCCCAGGTGAGAGGTGCAGGGACTTTCAGGGCCAGGGGGGACATAGCTCATGGCTCACACCCATCCTGCTACAGGCTGCAGGAGCCCCAGGAGCCCAGAGAAGAGCAGGCCCAGATGCTGCTCAAGATCTGTGACAATGAGGAAGTGGTGCCAAGGTAGGTGGCAGCAAGCACCTGAGTGCCAAGTTCCTCCCATGCCCTTTCCCAGACAGTGACCCTGTCAAGGTGTCTTCCCTTCCCCAGGGATGCCTCACCTGGCAGCAACAAGGGGGCTTCAGCCAGCCCCGGGGAGGGCTTCATACCCAGGGACACCCCTGGAGACCCCTCCCCAAAAAACAAAGACTGCTGCAGAGGCCAGCAGAAGAGCGGAGCAGAGACTGCTACCCCGAAAGAGCCGGTACTGTAGCGCCCAGTGCTGGGCACGTGGCAGAGCTGCTGGGCAGAACCATGCCCCAGCCACTGACCAGCTCCTCTTGCCCAGTGCCACAAGCCAGGGCAGGAAATGGCCCAGGCAGCCATGTCTGCAGCACATACAAAGGCCTCAGGTGGACTTGCTTTTGAAAAACTCTGTGCTCTTCCTTGCGTGTGTCAGAGTGAAATAAAAGGGTGCAGTTGTCCATGTTGCGTGGTTCTGCAGTGCTGACAAAAGGGATCTGCTGGCTCAGAGTGTCCAGCTCCTAAAACCACAACATCGGCAAATTATGGGGAAAAATAACAATTCCTGGTGTGCAGGGCAGGGCCAGGGGTACACGGAGCATCCTGTGAAGTTCTGGGCAGCCACGCACCAACGTGGGCCGGGTGGCAGGAAAGCTGCTCTAGAGGATCCCTGCACATGTGGGAACTAAGAACTCACCAATCACTGTGGCACAGAGGGCAGGGTTTCAGAGTTTACTCCAGCTTTTCCCTAAAACTTTACATGCCTTCCCCACACCCAGTAAGCTGCTGTCTCCTCACAGAGCTTCCGGTCACAGGATTTGGGAAAAGGTTAAGAGAAGCTGTTGGTCTCAAAAGCTTCAAGAGACACTGAAGGTTTTGCTCAGGTGAAGTTTATCCCTTTCTTTCGGTGCCAACACATCCTGCTTGGACAGAGCCTGCACAGCTGGAACCAGCACTTGCAAAATTAGGATCAAGGTTAATTTACTATGAAGAACAATCTGGGAATGAGGCTTTGTTTCTGTTGTCAAACAGCACATCAAACCCAAGTGACAATTACTTGTTCCAAAGTTCCTTTGATCAAGGGCACAGCAGGAATATTACTGCCTACAAAAAAATTGCTTACAGATTAACCCACTCGAGGCACCACTGGCTGCAACCAGTGCTTTCTGGAGGCAAGAACAGCCCAAATGGGAGCCTCCGAGTGCCCAGCACAGATCAGCACTCTCCAACTGGTGAGTTTTCATCTTTGTTTTTTTCTCCCAAGCCAAAACCCCGCTCAGCAAAGGTCAAGTCAGCAGCAAGGGTATCAGACAGATGCTCTGTGATCAAGCAAACCCAGTGGAGGATGGACTCTGCATCAGTTCAGCAGGGAGAAATGGAGGGTCAGGGTTAGGGTTAGGGTCAGCCTTATCCCTGTGGCTGCACAACCCCACAAGTCACTGAGTCACAATCGTGCCTCAGTGCAGCGCTGGTGTGTTCTGAGAACCCACCAGGAATTATAAAGGATTCCAGTTTCCATTATGCCAACAGCACCTCAAAAGACCTTCAAATAACCAGACAGAAGCTGACAATGTTTTCTCTTTTTTTTTTTTTTTTAATATAAAAAAAGAAAACCTAAACCCAAACCCAAGCTATTGTCACCAAGTGCCCTTTCCTGAGCCGTACCGCAGCACCTTCCCCATGGAACACCACAAGCTCCAAGCATGAACTGACAAGCAACTCATTTCCATTCCAGCAAGGAAGAATAATGTAGAACTCAAGAAAACAGTGAACCTCTTTGGTATATAACAACAAAGTTATACCACACAGCTCAGTGGGAACCATTTCCAAATGGTTACTATAAAAGAGCGTTAGCTAGCCCAACTCTTCTCCTGGTTGGAGATTTCCCTAGAAGCATCTCCTACTTGCCCTAACATCACAGCTTTTGCCCAAAAGAGCAGGGGAGGACCTCAGGGACTACAGCCCTTAGCAAGCCTGGCAGCTGTGGCTCTTTCACAACCCAAAATCCTGGGATCTCTGCAAGACAGAGGCAGCCTGGCAGGATAGGAAGCAGCGCGATTTGGAAGCAGGAAGAAGGAACAGAGGTGGCAGCAGGTGGCAGCGGCTGGAGCAGTGACACTGCATCCGCAGCAGCATCCAAGGGACAAGGAGAGGGCCCAGAGGTGCTGAGATCCAGCAGCACAAGGGGAGCAGCAGAAGCCTCACTGCAAACCCCAAGGCCTAGAAAGAATTGAGTGGTACCATGCTGCCGGCACTCTGGTGCTTCAAGGGCAGGCAGAGCTGGAGGTTGCTCCCTCAGACGCCCCAGTGCCAGCTTCAAGGAGTTTGGCCCAAGGAGATTAAAGTCGTGTCACCGGGCTCACGAGGTCAGAAAGCTTTAAAATCGAATTACGCAACAGGAACAATCTGCTGCCTAGCACCTTCCCCACCCAGGGCCAGGAGGGCAGTGCTGTTTTCTGGTAGAATCAGTTCCAGAGGCGTTCCAAGACAATTCAGCTGCTGCAGGCAGGATTCATTCTCTTTAGGATCACTACAGGCTAAGGTATCTGGAAGATCCCTGAATGTGCAACGAAGGACTGATCTCAAGGAGGAGGAACGAGCTTCTGATCTGTGAGTGACCCAGCAGGCTGCCCAACGCTGCAGCCCTCCAGCAGCTCCTCCTGGGTGGCCGGGAAATACCAACAGGCACCTCCCGATGCCGGCGCCACACAGGCACTGGGCGCAGCAGGAGCCGGGCGTCTGCTCAGCCAGCCTGGTTTTTGCCCATGTTACAGTTCCAATTTGACTCCTTTAATAAAAGGGAGACCCGATGGCACCTTCCTTTTGTACTCCAGGTACTCTTCTCCAAAGAAGTGAATGAGTGTGATCTCCTCCTCCTCGATCCGCTCCCTGAAGAAGCGCCAGGACGCCAGTGCGTAGCCCACCACGCAGATGGGATTGCAGAGCAACACCTGGAACAGATGCTGCTGGTGAGCATCCCCTCAAGAACCCAAGGCCCCACAGCTTATCCCCCTCCAGTAACAATGACAAAGAAAATACCCCAACACTCCCTGTGAAACTTCACAAGCACTAGTTTCTCCCCGGAATGAAGGAAGCAGCGCACAGGCAGCACTGGCTTCACTGCCCCAGCTCTCAAAAGCTCCACATACCACCCTTATGGACTCTCTCCAAAGAAACACAAGCCAATGCCAGCACCCAGCCAGCCACAAGAGCACACAGCTACAGCAGCACTGAGCTGAGGCTCAGCCACAGCTGGCCCTCTAGTCAGGGAGTTTCCTTGCCCTCAAGCACAGGACTGGTGTTTGGCAGGAGCCAGGTTGAGTCTGACCACTCAGGGAAGGCATTTTGACCACAGGGATACAGAAAACTCTGGTTATCAGCTTTAGACCAGCAGCAAATCACAACACCTCAAGCCTCCAAGGGGATTGTGCGTCAAAACCCTGGCTCCACCACCTCTCCTCACTGCACAGAGAAAATTAAGGGAACAAGATCTTCCCAAAGATCACGTGGGGCAGAGCACTCAGGGATTCCCGATTTCCTGTGTGCCAGTGGGAGGCAGCAGAATCCATGCCCAGCACCAGGTGCTGTCTGCACCCCATCACAGCATGGGCAGCATTGACAGCAAAGAGTGGGGTCATGACACGAACGAATCTGAGCACGCTGGATACAGTACCTGTGTTCCAATACTCCAGTAAAACCATCCCACGTAGGACGGGTGCCGGAACCACCCGTACACCCCACTTGTCACCAAAGTGTGGGTGTCAGATTTCTCATTCTGAACAATGTGGTTGAAGTTGGAGCCAGCCGTAAGCATGGCCGCCTTCCTCAGGCAGTCCCCGAAGATCACCATCAGCAGCCCCACGGTGCTCAGCCAGGTGATCTGCTTCAGCTCTGCATGGACAGGGAGGGACACAACAGGTTTGCACAGGTCTCCAGGGGTGCAGGGGGCTGCTCAGTGAGTGGGCTTTGCCCCCCATCTCAAACCAAATGTGTGACAGCAGCAGGCATGCGCTGCCATCCCGCACCAAAAAGATAAAAGCAGCAACCCCTGCTTGGTGCTAACATGGATCAGTCTGTGGGGCCCAGCTGTAGAGGCTGAGCAAAGCCAACACAAAGCATAGCCAAGGACATACTCAGGGTGCTACAAAATAAAGGGGAATAATTTCCCTCTTCCAAGAATAAACAGACGATCACAGCCAGTTTGCCCCAGACTGGGCAACCAGCAACAGATTTTGATGACTTGATTTTATTCCCATCAAAAGCCAACATCATTCTTGCACCACCAAGGTAGGAAAGGGCTGAAGATCCCCTGGCCTGGCATGTCAGAGTAGAGGGGGGCTCCCCCCTGCCCTCCCGAGATCCAACCCGAGAGGCTTTGAGCACTGAGGGATTATGACTCTGGCAAAGCTGCTGCAGGGTTGTCACGGGGCAGCAAGCTGAGGGTCACCTGCACTTTGCTACCACACAGATGGACCCCAGGCAAGCCACATGCAGCCAGGCAGAGTCAGGGAGGGATAGGATGGCCGACCTGGGAAGAAGAGCTTCTCCAGCGTGAACTCCACCCAGGAGGACAGGGCAGCCAGGTTGTACTCGAAGCTGTGGTTGAGTAGGAAGGAGTCCAGCGAGAGGCTGCGCGGGTTGTTGATGGCTGTCACCAGATACTCCGAGTAGTGAAAGAGGGAGAGGGAGCACATATACCTGCGGTGGGAGGGAGGGCAGGTTTAGTAGGGCCGGGGGCACCGCGCCCGCCCGGCTGCCCTGCCCGGCCCTTACCATCCGAAGTGGCGCCAGGCGGAGCGGCCGGCGCTCAGCAGCAGCCCGCAGCCGAAGGCGAAGCCCAAGAAACAGGCCCGGACGGCGATCTGCAAGCACAGGGAGGGGAGAACGCGCTGCCGCCGCCGCTCCCCGGGCCCGGAGTATCCCTACCGGCGCACGCCGGGTCCGGGACCGAACCCTCCACAGCCGCACTTCACCCCGCCGCCCGCCGGGGCCACCCCCGTACCTTGTAGAGCGGCCGCGGATAGATGAGCAGCAGCGCCGCGTTCACGCCCGCCACGTGCAGGGCGAGAGCCAGGCGGCCGCGCAGGCCGGGAGCGGCCAGCAGGGAGGGGGACGAGCCGAGCAGCAGTGGCAGGGCCGCCACCGAGGCGCCGAGCAGGAAGGAGCAAAGGCTGGCGCGGCCCTCCCGGCCCAGCCGCCCCCTCCGCGCCACCGCCGCCGCCATCATGGCGGCCCCGCCCCGCCCGCGTCGCCCGGGAAACGGCCCGGCCGCTCTCGCGAGAGCCCCGCCCCGCGCAGCCGCGGCAGCAGCGGAGCCGCGCCGCTCTCGCGAGAGTTGCGCGGCGGTGGCGGCCGGCGCTGTGGGACGCGGCCGGGCCGCGGCTGCCGGGGCCGGTTTGGGTTCGGTCACGGAGCCGTCGGGGCTGGGGAGCTTTCCCAAAATCCTGTCCCACCGCCCGCCCGCACCGCCACTGTGATCCCTAAGCCGCGTCACCCAGAGCCAGGCGCAGATGCTGCTGAACACCTCCAGGCATGGTGACTCCACCCCCTTCCTGCTGCCCTGAGCGCCCGAACGGGGAAAACATTGGCTGATACCTGTTCTGAATTTCCACTCTGTCAGCCTAAAGCCATTACCGTCTGTCCTCGCACTGCAGGCACAGCAGAAGAGACCGGCCCCACCTCACTACAACCTCCTGCTAGGTAGCTTATTGTTTAATATTCCAAACCGGGAACCCATTCCAGCAGGAACTGCTCTGAGGGTCCCATTAAAACAGCCAGACTTCCTTAAAAACAAGGCCGGGAGCGCCTGGCGCCACTTGGGGAGCGCGGGCGGATCTGGGGGAGGGAGGAAAAGCACAATTGTTTGAAATAAAACTGTCAGCCTTTCATTCCAGTCAATGAAACAGATTTTTATTTATGCCACAGGATTCCTTAAATAACTTAGATATGCACAGAGAACTACCTAGAGATGTCACAGACATTCAGTGCGGCCCCGGCGCGGCACAGCACGTACGAAAGCTTTGGTGTGCATGGTAGGACAAACCAGCGAGTCGAACACAGCAGCACAAAGACTCGCGGCCTCACGCGCCCCTCGAGCCACCGCACGCCTCCATCCTGGCTCTGACACAGGCGGGAGCGTCGCCAACGGGATCAAACAGCAACAATGGCTCTGGAGGCAGATGGCGAGTGCCTGGGAAGACTCCTGGGGGCTTTCAGGGAGCTTCAGCCACCTGAAGCACGAGGTCTACGGTGCTGAGCCCATCAGCAGCAAAGCGGTGGAGCCGGCAGCAGGCTGGGGCGGGCGGAGGCATGGGGCTGGCGAGGACCGGACACAAAACGAACGGGAACAACCTGTATGTTTGGCGGGCGCTGGTGGCGAGGGTGCCAGACAGGTCACTGCTGGGCAGCCTGCTGCATCTGCGCCTGCCTCTTGGCTTTGGTCTGCAGGTACCTGCCCTTCCCTTCCTCGAAGCGACGCTTCTCGTCCTCTGTCTCCGTCTGAGGTCGCAGAAAGAGTGCAAAGCTGCAGCGTCAGCGTGCTGCAAGTGTGTGCGGGAGGGAAACGCGCCTCCCCTCACAGAAGTGTGAGGGAAAAGCTGCCCTCTGTCAAACACACAGCCAGTGTGCCCTGCATGAAGCAGGAGACCTGTGCCACGTCAAATATTAAGCAACACCCCCAGTCAGGAGCACCACGTCAGCAAAGCCCTGCCAATATTAGGGGAGATAATATAGGCAGGAAGCTGGAATGGGGACACCATGGGGAGCGGCAGCTAGGGATGTGGAGGCCTCCGTTGCCACTCGGGGTCCCCTGGTGCAGGGCCTGCATGCAGCCTGTCCTCAACAATGAGAAAGGAGAAAATCCCCAACCTTCACACTGGCAATTTTCAAAAGAAATAAATAACAAAACCAAAACAAATGCAAAACAAAAGCCAAAACAAAACAAAAACAAAACACAAAACCAAAACAAAAACAAAAGCCAAAACAAAACAAACAAAACACAAAACCAAAACAAAAGCAAAAGCCAAAACAAAAACAAAACAAAACGAAAACTAAACAAAAACAAAACAAGCAAAACCCCCTGAAGCCTGTCCTGGGAAGTCTCATTTGTACTCATATTTTTCTGCTGAGTAACTCAAGGGAAGAAGATTTCTTGGGCTGGGCTCTGCCCCAGGAGGAGCAGGAGAGGTGATGGCCCTGCTGGGTCCAATCCAGAGAGAAAAGCTCTTACCAGCAGTTGTGGGACGGGCAGGGGCTTCCCCTCCTTGCTCAGGGACACATAGGTGAAGAAGGCGCTGACAGCACGGTACCGCTCCCGAGGCTCATCCACAAATGGGTCAGCATCCACAAAGACCTCTATTTCCATGGACTTATTGCTTGTGAATGTCATACGTCCTGAGACAGTGATGACGCAGCCTGTGAAACAGAGAGGAGCCAGTGAAGGGAGCAAGGGGTCCTGCGTGTTTTATGTTTAAACTGTGTCTTAAGCGGAGCACGGGACTAATCAAACACGGAGTAATTTTCTCTGCCAGTATGTCCTGAAAGCACATCCAAGGAAGCCAGGGTGTGGCAACACAGGAGATCACAGTGCCTGCCACCACCCTTGGTACCTTTTTTGATCTTCTCATGGAAGTTGATAGCATCCACTGAGGCAGTGACGATGTTGGTCTTGCAGTGACGGGCAGCCACAATCCCAGCAACCTCATCCATGAGCTTCATGGTGACACCTGTGAGGGGAAGCAGAGGGTCCTGTCTCAGGGAAGTCAGTGGGATTTCAGGAAAACCACACCAAGGTCAGTAAGGCCTTAGCATGGCCAAAGCTATGCTGGGGAGTTGGACCGGAGACTACGTCCCAGCTTCAGGAAAATCCAGTACAAGGGCTCCTGTCAATACCAGGGCAACATCCTCGCAGACCTGTGATTAAGGTCAGCTCTGTCTCTCCCAAATTTCTCTGAGCAGACGTCACCCTTGCGTGTGTCCCACAAACCTTGAAACAGGTCTGAGCCATGTTTGTTTTGTTTATTTAAGGATTAGGTATGTGTTGTCCCAACCCTCAGCAAACATACCTCTCCCAGGGCTTACGCTACACGTGTCAGCCAAGAGAAAATTACTTCAGGTAATTGCAGTCACACGCTGCGTGTTTGTACTACAGGATTTGCAATCTCAGAGGCATTAACAAAACTGTAGGATTTACAGTTTGAATACATGAGTTTTTGGGGCACAGAAAAAGACAAAGCTTTTGTTTCAGCTAAAGCAACTCTGACCCTGACAGTCAATGCAAAGGGGCCTGTGTGCCTCCAGAGGCAGAGCCCACTGAAAACAGAATCACTCTCCAACCACACTTTGCTCCAGGGAAAAGCCACCTGGACCTGCAACCCAGGTGCTGTGCAGGGCAGCACTCACTCACCTCCATGCACAAAGCCCAGCAGCGTGCAGTCCGATGGGCCCACCAGGTGGATCAGGCTGGACTGGCTGTAGCCAACAGTGTGTGGCTCTGGTTAGAGAGCAAAGCAAGGTGAGAGCTACTCAGCTGGCACCCATATGCCACCATACACCCCTGTCTTAAGTTGTCCAAAGGAAGAAAACATGGGACTGGCTTGTGCAAAGCTGAACTATGTTGAAACCAGTGGTTAGATCAGGCTGGAGAAGTTCCAAGAGCATAGACTGTTCACCACCTGATGGGCTGCTGCCTCCCTCTAATCTCCACCCATCCACTTTATTCTAGCTCAGCTTTTTTCTTTCTTTTCAAGCTTTCAAAGAGCATGAAAGCAAACAGGAGTGAACTGGGTCACACGGCTGTCTGCTTCCACCCTCAGTTGAACCTCCCAAACCCTGCTGCATAGAGCCCCTGTTTTCCCCTTGGTGGGAAGACCTTCACCCCCATGCCCCCAGCCCTGGCACATCCTGGTGACCCCTGTCCCACCACAACCTCCAGGTGACAGAAGTCACACCCTCAAACTCTCAGCAGAGGAAATCCTCTCTCAGAAGTGGCTGTGTTTTCTATCTAATGAGAGATGTTAAAGAAGCTCAGAGAAAGGAGAAGCAGCCCAGTCCTACTCAGGGTGACCACCCATGGAGCAGTGCTCGCTGAACCTTACCTTTTGTCTGCCTGTCTGTGAGCAGGGAGGACAGAGAAGAAAAAAGCATTTGAGCAACTTTAATCCTCCATTACCTCCCCCAGCATTCCTCATACGCCACCTCTCCGCCTCTGCCTGAAGACCACAGCCAGCCCTCGAGGCCACCCTTGCCCAACACTTGCATTTATACCTTGCTGAGCAAAATCAGCTCTAGCTGCACACAAGCACACAAGGAGTGATACAGGAACAGGGTTTTGGAGAAGGGATCTCATCCATGGGTATCCACATTCAGGGTACCACAGGTATCCACTCAGCTCCCCCTCCACTCACACACACTGCTACTCCAAAATCCCATCTCCATCCCTGGTGTGGTGTTTCAGAATGCACACTTGCAGCTACAGGGCCCTGGGGATGGCCAGAGTTGCCCTGGAGACCAGTTTGGTCTCCCAGTACTGCTGGGCAATTTGCACTGGCTACACACTGCCCGTGTTACCTGGGTTGATGACAGGTAAAATCACGTCACCATTTCTCTGCTTCGTTTCCAGACGATCCAGCTTTTGCTCCTCATAACGCTTCTTCCCCTCATCCTCCTGTTCCTTTCTAGCATACTGGAATAGAAGGCTGGTAAGAAGGGGATTGGCAAAGCCACTGGCACAGCTGGGAGTGCCAACAGGGCCAGGTTAGTGCCATTCCACAGAGAGGACAAGTTCCAGTTCGGGGGGACCCAAGTGAGCTGTCCTACCTGGATGGGGGGAACCTCAAGGACCTTATTCACGTTCTTCAGGGACAGCGGCACATACCACAGTGTCGCCTTGTTCGTCACCTTCTTTGCCCCTGGAGGAGAAGGGGGCAGCAGGTGATGGTGCCAAGGCCAGCAGTGCTGTACCTGCCACCGGTCTGGGGTTGGGCACACACTGGCAATGCCACTGGCATTGGTGGCCCCTTGCCCTGCTGGCTCCTACCAGGCTTTAGCTCTTAGCGGATGTGACAATGCGCTTTTGGGAAGGTGTCCCAGCAAGCAGAACTGGTTGTCACAGCAACAGCAGGAAAAGGGACTTTTTCAGGCCAAAGGCAGCCACAGGCAGCAAATCGGGCAGGAAGAGCTACAAACAGATTTTGCTGTTTTTCACTACAATGGAGCCATAAATCCCAGGGAGCCTGCTTGGCCTGCCTCCCCAGCACCAGCCCTCCCTCCACTCCCAGCTCTGTCAATAAACACACTAGATCTCCTCTCTGCCACATGCTGCCAGTGATGGAGCAGAGGATGGGGTCACTGCTGCAAGCTCTTGGCTTAACACTGTTATTCCTGGTGTTCTGGAACACAGCCACCAGCAGCCACCCACCTGTTAAAATGTTTTCAGACATGACGTTGACCTGAACCTCCACAGAGTGCCGGGAGGTGTAGGTGATCTCAGCGCTGACGTTGGCCACCTCGCCGATGCACATCGGCGAGAGGAAGTCCGTCCGCTCCACCCGTGCCAGTGCAGCCACACAGGGCTCCTGGGGACGGTGAGACAGCCAACATAGTGATCACAGCCACGCCACGCAGGACCACAGCTGGCAGCTCCCTGAGACCAGCCAAACCTGACATGCATGTGTGGCTCGGATACTGCAACCGCCACCTTATCAGCCACTGGCTGTGCTTCCTTCCCCATCTGTAACTAACACCGGGGTTGCCCCAACTTGCCTTTCTCGGGAGTTAAAACATTAACAGCAATAATGAGTAATAATGTTTCTGCTGGTAAACCACAATTTCAGCAGAATGCTTCTAGCTACTGGAACCCTGCCCCAGCTGCAGAGACACCAGTGGCTTGCATGCAAGAGCAAACACTTGCAGTGCAGGACTTCTACTGCCCCTGAGACACGGCAGGGAGAGAAAGGTCACCATGCCAGAAGCTGGCAGGCACGCCGGCACCTACTCACCCCGGCCTGGGAATTGCAGTGGCGGGTGCTGATGATGGCTCCTGCCTCTTCGATCATCTTCAGGATGGTTCCCCCGTGGACATTCCCAGCAATGTTGGCATCGTCTGGGCGCATAATCCTGCCGAAGGAGGCACATGAGAGCTCACAACCCCTGCCGCGCCCCCAGCCCAGCCCCGGTGTGGCTGCCCGGAGGCAGCATATCGCCCACCGGCTGAGCTGCCGGGCCATCGCTGCTCGCATGCGGCTTCCTGTGAGCGGCGATGGAAACAGCTCCGAATTACCGCTGGGAGCGGAAGGAAGCAGGGCGCCTCTGCCAGGGCAGCCGGCGTCTCACCAGGGCCGCACCCCGCCGGGCCCCGGTGCGGCACAGACCCAGCCGGGCACGTGCCGGTGCTCCACGCGGCTTCCTGGCAGCAGCCGCGCTTTCTGCCAACGGCGAGTAACGGCCCGGGGGGCACTGAGGCAGCGGCTGCGCGCTGGCCCGGACAGGAGCTGCTGTTTCAGGGCGGCCGCGCCCGGGAGCCGCGGGGACACAGGCGGGACAACCGCGCCCGGGAGTACCACGGCAGCCCTGCTCGCTCCCAGCCCCCGCAGCACGGAGCACGGGCGCGGCGCTGCTGCGCTCTGCCCGCGGCCGGTGTCACTGACAGCATGACTAAAGCGGGCGGCGCCGCCGATGTCGGCAGCAGGGCGGGCAGTATCTCGGTTGCAGACCGGCACCCGCCCACGGCCCCCAGCACGCCCGCCTCCCTACCCAGCCCTGTCCGTGCCCGCGGGACGCGGCGGGGCCGTACCTGGACACCTGGATGGCAGCCGGGCTAGGGCCCGCGGCCCCCGGCTCCGACATGGCGGCACCGGTGCCCCGCCCGCAGCGGCGCTGCGGCACCGCCGCGCTTGGCCGCGCCCCGCCGCGCCCCGGACCCGCCGCGCCGCGCCATTGGCGGACAGCGCGCGGCGCGCCCCCGCGCGGGGAGGAGCGCCGGCACCGCGGGGAGCCGCGGCGGCGGGCGGCTCCGGGGCTGCCCGCGGAGTCGTGCGACTCCACCGGGACTGGGGTCTCCCCGCCGCGCCCAGGAGTGCCCTGTCAGCTCCGGGACTCGTGGGGAGCCAGGGGCTTCGGGTCGGCACGGGCAGCACCGCCCCCCCCCGCGCCCGCGTTCCCGGCGCCGTCGGCTCTCTCCGGTTGTAACACAGTTCCCGTGGGCGCCTCGAGGTTTTGGGTCGGGTGGTGGACACAGTCCCGAGCAGGCAGTGACAGCTCGCAGTGGAGCGCACGCAGGGTCCCGAAGGGGTTCAGGATCCCGCCCGGGGGACGCGGGGTGCCGGGAGCCGCGGCACTCACGGCCTCGCCGACCGCCCGCTCGGCTCTCGTTGGTGCGAGCGCGGCAGCGCGTTTCCGTGAGGGACCGGAGGGTCCACGGGCAGACGGGGCCGCCCGCGGGCGCGGCGGGTCGGAAATGCTGGAGCTCTCACTTTGCACAGCTCGGCGGAGGCAGGAGGGGGGCCGGAGCCGGGGTGCCTGCCGCGCAACGCCCGGTGGGGACATGGCGCTCCCGCTCTCCATACCGCTACCGGCTTTATAAACCGCCGGCGGGGCAGGGCGCGAGAGCCGGGCAGGGAGGGCGGGGGTCAGGCAGGGAAGGAGGCGGGGAGGGCGGCCTTGCCTTGTCCTCGGTGCTGATCGAGAAGCACCTCCGCTGTCCGCGGTCCTGACGGAGGGTCTCCCCGCCTGTCCTCCCACGCCGCCCGCTGCCCCGCCAGCGATTCATAAAACCACTTTTCCGAGTGGTGGCCGGGACAGGTGGATACCAAAGCGGACCGTGACCGGCTGCCGGCACCCCGCGGCCGTCTGAGGTGGGGCAGCCGCCCGCCCAGCGCCCCCCGTTCTGTCTGCGCTGCTAGGGCCGGCAGCGCACGTCGAGGGTGCCAGAGGAGCCCATCTTTGCCGCACCTCTTGCCTGGGCGGGCGGCGGGAGGGGACACCCGTGGGGCCGCTACACAAGGCCGCGGAGAGCGGCGCCGGCAGCCGCGAGCGGTCCGCTTTGGGGTCCACCCGGACTTGCACCCGTCCCGGTCCTGGTCCCGGTCCCCGTCCGCCATTCGGCAAAGCGCGGCTGCACCAGCAGAGGCCGGGGGGAGCGGTGCGGGGGTCCCGAGCAGCGGGCAATCGCCGCGCCGTCGGGCGGGGCGGGCGGAGGGGCGGCCCCGGGGGAGGGAGAGGAGGAGCCGGCGGGGCCGGGGGGCGGCGGGGCGGGAGCGCCGCACAGTGCCAAGCGGCGGCCGGGGCCGCCGGGGCCGGGGCCGCCGCCGGGGCCGCTGGGGCCGGGGCCGCCGCCGGGATGGCGCTGGAGCGGGCGCTGCAGGCGGCGCGACAGGGCGACGTGGAGGCGCTGCGGGGGCTGCGGGCGGCCGGGCTGCTGCGGCCGGGGCTGCGGGACGCCCTGGGCGCGTCCCCCGCGCACCACGCTGCCCGCGCCGGTCGCCTCGCCTGCCTCCGGTACCTGGCGGCCGAGGCCGCGCTCCGCGGGGACGCGCGGGCGCGAAACGGGGCCACGCCGGCCCACGACGCCGCCGCCACCGGCAACCTCGCCTGTCTCCAGTGGCTGCTCACGCAGGGGGGCTGCGGCGTGCAGGTGCGAGCGGGGTCGCGGGGGGCGGCGGAGGGTCCCTCGGTGGCGCGGGCGGCCGGGGAGGCGTTCCGCGGTCCCGTGTGGGTGGCTGTGGCCGCGGGGAGACGGTCACGCGTGGTGCTTCCAGCTCCGCCGACGGCGCGCCGGGGTCCGTCCTAGCCGGCACGGACGGAGCTCCGCCGTGCATAGCGGCCGGCATCCGACGGACCCGGAGAGTCCCCGGCATCCCGGAGGGGTTCAGCCGCGAGGGCTGCAAATATTCCCCGGGGCTGCCGGCCCCTCCCGGGGTTACACAACGGCGGGACCGCGGCGGTAAGCGGCTTGCCCCGGGGCCGGCCGAGAGTTAAAGACATGTGACGGCCGAAGGAAGAGGAGGCGGCGGCGGGGCTGGGAGCGGAGATTAATCGGGAAGGAAGGGGTCAGCACGCATCGGCGACCTCCTGGCCAGGGGCCAGCGCTACCCGCGCCCCACCGAGCGTGGAGGGCGCACGGGCCGGCGGCACAGCGGGGCTCGGCGGCAAGTTCCCGCGGTTAGGGGCTCCGCGGCCCGTAGAACAAGGAGGGCATTGTGCTGCACTCACTGTGTGCGGACGCAGGCATTTGACGGAGGGCAGACACGTTGGTCCTACGGTCGCTCCAATGCCCTGTGCTCCTGCTCCAGCCCCTCTCCGTACGGACAGGAGTTCTACCCTGGCCACTCCATCCGCCTGGAATCAGCTCCTGGCTGGGGAATGCCCCACGGCTGCCTGCTGTTCCCAGCCCCCTTGCCGGAAGGGCTTGGTCCCGGGTACTGACAGCCGTCCCACTTCCTCTTGCAGGACACAGACAACTCTGGTGCCACCATCCTACACCTGGCAGCCCGCTTCGGTCACCATGAGGTGATCGACTGGCTCCTCCGCTTTGGAGGCAGCGACCCCACCGCAGCCACCAATACGGGAGCACTGCCCGTCCATTACGCCGCGGTGAAAGGGGATTTCCCTTCCCTGCGACTCCTCTTGGGACACTGCCCCAGGTAACGGCCCCAACTGCTGGCAGCGAGACAGGGTCTGCCTGAAGCTTGGCACCAACCAGCAGGAGAGGGGCTAGTGGGAGAACAGGGTGCCTGCTGTGGCCCCAACCTTCCCTCCAGCCACTGGGCAAAGTGCCAGCACTGGGGACGAATGCTGCAGCCACCCTGATTCCGTAGCTCCAAGGGCAACGCGGCCACGTTATCAGGCTGGGCAGCCAGCTGCACCTTCTTTATGGCCCAGAAAGAAAGGGAGAGGAGGAGAGGGGCGAGCGCTGGCAGAAATATTGTCACTGGCCGCTGAGTCGGCTCCTGGCGCGGGGCGATAACACAGCCGCCTTTGTCCGCCCGCTGTTATGTAAATGGATTAGGCTGACCGCCGAGGAGAGGCTGCTCCCCGCGCCGGAGACGACCTTTCCGCTTGCCCAGGTCCGCGGGCATTGCTGGACATGGCAGTCTCTCTCAGACGGCTCCGTCGCGGCAGCATCCCCGCTTTTCCTCCTGAGCGGTACCCGGAGCCGGGCTGGTCCCCGGGTTACGTGGCATAGCAGTCCACAGGGCCCGCGATGCCGGGCCTCGCCACGAGGCTGCAGCAGGTGATTAGGTGGCCGCTAATCCGATTTCCTGTGGTGGGCAGAGGCCACTAGAAATAACCCACAGACCCTGCCAAAGCGGAGCCGGGGGGATGCGCTGTTGCTCCACATTGTCCCTGGAAGGCTCCAGGGTTGTGGATGAGACGGATTGCACAGCTCTCCCACATCCAGGGAGTCCTGAGGCAGCGGGATGTGAACCAGCACTCGGCAGCCCTCTGTCTCTGGGTGCCACAACACCAGAGCCCTGCATCTTTTTCTCCAGGCAGGGCCACAGAGATCCCTGGATCCCATGGCACTTACTGGTCAGAGCTGTCCCAGCCCCAGTTCTTTATCTCCTTGCCCCAGGTGTGCCAGCTTAGCCCTGAGCACTTCTGGGATTAACCCCTGCAGCCCAAGCCCAGCCCCAAACCAGTCACTGCTCCTGCTCGATGCCCACTGTGTCAGCCCGGGTGTGGCACGGCTTCACATTGCCTTTCACGCTGCTTGCCGGGGTTGTTCCGCCGCTGTCACCGCCTTCCCCCTGAATTATTTAGGGCTGGCCCTGCTCCCAGCCCCGCGCCTGCCCGGAGGCTCCGTTACAGCTGCGAAATCCAATCCCTGGTGCCGCTGCGGGATGCTGGCTCTCCCAGCCCACCTTCGCATGGGCCCGCGGGGGCCCCCCGGCAGCCGGTGGCCCAGCATGGGGTCTCAGCCATCTGGCAAAGCAGTTTACTGGTGGTGCCCAAGTGGCTTAACCCCTTCCCAGTTACTGAGAAATGGGACTGACCCTGTGCCTGTGCTCCCGCTGTCTCCAGCTCCCCAGCCCCTGCTTGGGGAGCACACAGGGCTGTGCCAGCCTGGCACTCCTGGGCCGCGGGGCAAGCACTCAGTGGCACGGCACGCAAGGCACAGCGGGAAGGGAGTGCTGGCCACAGCCCGTCTCACAGTTACAGGGATCAATTATTTAGGGCCTGCGATCGTTGCGATAACAGAGCAGAGTATTTATTGCTCTTCCTTTTTTAAATATTCAACAGGTTTTTTTATGGAGCACTTAATAAAACAGCTTCCTGTGGGGTCGGGAGGCAGGATGCAGGATGTGGGATGCAGAATATGGGTCTATGGGGGATGTGGGGTAAAAGATGTGGGATTCAGGATTTGGGTTGCACAATTTGGGATACACAGTTCAAGATGAGAGACACAAGGATGCCAAGGCCTTTTGGAGCAGTGAGGGGACACCAGCACCCAGCAGCTGGGCTGGACACCGCCATGGTGCAAGTTGGCCTTTCCCCGCCGGCTCCACGGCTGGTGCTGTGTAAGCAGCTTACTTTAAAATACGACTAAATTGCAGTGTCCAAAAACAGCCGGAGGAAGGAGCTTAGCCTAAGCAGGCTGATTAACTTAGTGACCTCCCGCTGCAGCTGCAGCCACCGCAGCAGCACGGGGACCTATGGGAAGCCATGGGGTGGACAGCTCCCAACCCTGGCACTGCCCTGCCTGCCCACAGCTGTTTCCCCTGCACCTGCCCACGTTCCTTGTGTCCCACAAGCCCCCGTGTCCCTGTATCCTGCCTGCCTCCTGTCCCAACCCTGGCAGTAGCAGAGCCCACAGGTGACGGGCGCTGTGCCCCACTTGCAGTACGCTGAGTGCCCAGACCAAGACGGGGGCCACCCCGCTGTACCTCGCCTGCCAGGAAGGCCACCTGGAGATCATCCAGTACCTGGTGCAGGATTGTGGGGCTGACCCCCACGCCCGCGCTTATGACGGGATGACCCCACTGCACGCCGCCGCCCAGATGGGCCACAACACTGTCATCGTATGGCTGGTAAGCGCTGTCCAGGCACGGCACGGCGTGGTGGCACAGTGCGGTGGCACAGCACAGAGCGCAGAGCCCCAGTGCTCAGCGTGCCTGCCCACACAGATGAGCTTCACGACGGTGAGCCTGTCGGAGCGGGACGCCGAGGGGGCCACGGCCATGCACTTCGCCGCCAGCCGTGGCCATGCCAAGGTGCTGAGCTGGCTGCTGCTGCACGGCGGGGAGATCACTGCCGATGGCTGGGGCGGCACACCGCTGCACGATGCCGCCGAGAATGGCGAGCTGGAGGTGGGTGCTGGTGGCCAACAGGGTGTCAGGGCAAGGAGGGGCCCTTCCTTCCAGCCCTGCCATGCACCCCCACTCTCCCCAGTGCTGCCAGATCCTGGTGGTGAACGGTGCCGACCTCAGCATCCGTGACCAGGATGGTTACACAGCAGCTGACCTCGCTGACTACAATGGCCACAGCCACTGCGCCCAGTACCTGCGCACCGTGGAGAACATGGTACGGCAGTGCCCAGGGATGAGGGCGTGGGGAGCACACAGGGAGCACGCTGGGCCTCACCACCCCTGCCCTGCTGCCTGACCCCACGGCTGTGCCAGCAGAGCGTGGAGCACCGCGTGCTGTCACGAGACCCCTCGGCGGATGGGGAATGCCGACAGCCTGACTCGGGCATGTCATCGCCCAACACCACGGCGTCGGTGCCCCAGGCGCGCTTCGAGGTGGGCTCCCCTGCCAGCACCCTCTCCAACTACGACTCCTGCCACTCCAGCCAGTCCAGCACCGGGGAGAAGAGGGGTGGCCCCCCAGGGGCCCCCGCCGCCCGTGAGTGCAGGGCCAGGGGGCGCGGGGCGGGGGGTGCGGGTCCAGCCCCCCCTGACCCCCTGCCCTGCGCAGGGGTGCCTGAGCCGGCGCTGGCGGACATGCAGGCGTACATGGACATGCTGGACCCTGAGATGCGGCCACGGGGCCGGGGCCCAGCAGGCGAGGGTCCCCTGCCGCCACCACCCCCTGCCTTCCCCCCACCACCACCCCCACCCCCCACCACCCGGCCACCCCCGCCACCCCCTGGCTACCCTGCACCTGCGCCCCCCGCTGCCCCCCACACCGCTGACATCTACGTGCGGGCCAAGAACAACCTGCGGCATGTGGAGAGCCAGGCGCTGCGCCGAGAGGTACGGCCCCATGCACCGTGTCCCCTGCACCATGCCCCATACACAGCTCAAGGGACATAACACCCGGGAGGGACATGCCACCAGGCACCCATCCCGTTTGAGCAGTTGTTGCCTGCACTGGGAGGGGACAGTGCCAGCTGGAGGCCACATGCCTGCGACACTGGCATGCACTGGGAGGGCTGGAGCTCAACCAGCAGCAAGGATGCGGCAAGCTGGAGCCAGCGATGCTCTGGTAGCTGCACGGCACTGGGTGGGCACACTCTACTGCTGCACCGGCTGGGGCACCCGGCAGCATCATGCCATGGCAGCCGCGCCCATGCGGCCCGGCGATACCACAGGCACCATGCCGAGCTGGGCGTGGGCAGCTGCGCAGGCAGTAACCCGAGCGGCCGGCTCCGGTGTCGCCCGCGCCACAGGTGTCGGGTGGCACAGCCAGCGCTGCCAGGAGCTGAGAGGGCTCAGCCAGGCGTGCACAGGTAAGAGGGGTGCAGCCCTCCATGGCGGGCTGGGGGGGCATAAGGATGCAGTAGGTTTGGGGCCGCCCTGACCCCCTACCATGACTTGCGCCACCTCACTGGGGACAGGATTCTGAGCATGATCAGGACACTGGCAGAGCTCTGGGGGACGGGGCACATGGGATGGGTGTCTCAGCAGAGCAGTGTGTGCCAGGCATGTGATGGGCTCAGGACCCCACAGTGCTCGTTGTGCACAGCCTTAGCTCTTTAGTGCTTACTGGAGTAATGGACTGCCCGGGGAGGTGTGGGTGTGTGGTAGAGTGGTGCCACAGTGGTGTGGGTGCCCCACGAAATGGGACTCAGCAGCACAGACCCTTGTGCCCAACCAGAGCTGGGACTGCTAGAGTGGGAGCCAGGCTTGGCACAACTCCCATGGCAGCTGGAGTAGGAAGCACCAAGCTGACGTTTGTTGACTTAGCTGGGGCTGGCGGTGGTGGCGGCGAGCACTCGGGCTCACTGTGAAAATGCCATGGGTGGAGGTGGCGTACGGGGAAATGCAAATAGAGGGGCCCCCAGCAAGGGGAGCAGGGCTATGCCACGGTGGCACCCCAAACCAAGGGAGCAGACACAGCCCCCTGCAGCGCAGCACTCGGCAGCACAACTCGCAAAGCCTCTGTGGAATGTGCCGGGGTGAGCTGAGGCTGCGCTGCTTGAGAGCCCTGTTCAGAGGGAGGTTTGGAACCGGGCCCCAGCCCTGCGCGGGATAAGCTTCCTGTAATCCGCGAGGCTGGGGCTCAGCACTCCTGTTCCCAGGGGGTTATCCCGGGGGAGGCTTGGACAGGATCCTGGGCACAGGCTATGGGGTGACAGTGCCAGGCACTGATGCCACACACTGCCAACATGGCACACAGCCCCTGGTAGAGCCGTTTGCTGAACAGACTCCAGGGCATGCACCTGTTGTCCGTCTCAGCTCTGCATCTGCCCCAAGGCAAACCGCTGGCATGGTCCGACTCCACTATGGCCCTGCACCACGGTCATAGCCGGGCACGGCAGTGCTGAGGTGGGCTCCCCATTGCAGCTGGCATCGCGTGACAGCAGTCCCGAGGGCCTGCGCCGGGCCGACTCCAGCAGGAGGTCAAGGAATTTCGGCAAGCAGCCGAGCACCGGTGACTACTACAAGCACCTGGGGCACGTTGTGGCCGAGCAGGCAGGCCCCCAGCGAATGGCGCACACCGAGGAGGTGAGCCCCGCGCCGCGAGCCTGTTAGCACAGCTCAGTGGCACCGGCGCCGAGCAACGCCTGCCCATGCTCTCTTCCAGGCATCACCCATCTCGGCGGACACCATGAGCAATGGGGAGAGCAAGTCTGGTGCCGAGCTGCCACCTCCACCCCCGCCCCCACCACTGCCCGACACCGCCTGCCCGACACCCCCACCGCCGCCCCCACTCGCCGAGACTCCCGCTGGCCCCCGCCGCTCCTCCTCCTCTACGGGAAGTAAGTGGCAGGGTGCCGGGTGGGCACGGGGAGTGATCCTGGGCACTGTCTATTGGCTGCACTGTGGCTTTGACCTCCTTGGCTCGTCTCCTCCCGCGGCACTTCGGCCGCGCGGCTCCTGACAGCCTCTCTGTCCTTCTCTCCTCCGGTGTCGGCGCGGGGGCCCCCACGCCCGCTCGCCCCTGCCTGCTCTCACTGCTGGCCGCTTCTCTTCTCTCTTGTCTCGCGGTGGCCAAATCCTTCCTCTGCCGCGCGCCCCGCGCCGCCTCTCTGCTTCTCTCCCTAGGAGGAAAGGCGCTCAGGCAGATGAAGAGTAAGTACCGCGGCCCCGCGCTCCTCCCTGCTCAGGGGGTGCCCTGGCGCGGGGCACAGCCGGAGAGGCCCCGTGCTGCAGCCGCGGGGCATCGATGGCCGCTGGGGCTGTCACCTGCCCTCGCTGCGCGTCGCCGGCCGGCGGTGCCACGCGGGAAGCCAAGCGCTGGTGCGGGGCTGCCGAAGCCGCCAGGCAGGGCTGGCAGGGCTGGGCAGGCAGCCGGGCCCCGCACACAGAGGGCCTTTGTTCGCGCTCAGCCGGCCGGCGTGACCCCGCCACGTGAGCGCACCGGCCGCTCCCCCGCCGCTGACTGCAGCCGGCGGGCTTGGCCGCTGCTCGGCGCCCGCTTTATTAGCGCCGGCTCCCGCGACCGGGGGGTCTCAGCCGGCGCTGGATGGCAGCGTGCGCGTCCCGCTGGGCCCTCAGCACCCGCAGCCCTCTGGCTCCGGCGTGGCGCAGCCGAGCGGAGCGAGCTGCGGGCGCCGGCCGCGGGGAGGGGGCTTTGCCTTGGCACGGTACCATGGGCCGTTAGGGACTCACGCATGGCTGGCACGGACGGTGGGTGCTCGCGAGGCGGGTGGCATGAGCAGTGGGAAGAGCATCCCCGGGGTGCCGGTGCCACGCAGCCCTTTGGGCACCGGGCTGGCAGGGAGTCTGGCTCGGGCTGGCAGGGTGTCTGGCTCAGGCTGTCGGTGCATCGCTGCCGGCACCTGTCGGGGGAGCGCAAGGGCCGTCCTGCAGCGTCAGGGCTGCCACCGGCCACGGAGCCATCCCTCCAGAGGCACACTTCTGTTGCAACATAGTGCCTCGGGAGCATGGAGTGGCATTCGGGGCTGGGGCCAGGCTGGGACCCTTGCAGCTGAATGTTGGGGTGCTGCTGCAACAGGGTGCCATGGACCCTGTAAGCTGGTGTTGGAGTGCTGGTCTTATGAATCTGTGGAGCTGGGGTGCCAGGCTGTTGAGTGCTGGGGGGTTGCTCCTCTGGGGTCTGATGGACCCAGGAGTTTGGTGATGTGCTCTTCCTGTGGACCGGTGAGCCGGGTGTCCAGATGCTGCTTCAGGGATATTCCAGGGGCTCCTGGATGGCACGGAGGGAGGCAGTCAGCCAGCCACTCCTCCACCCCCCCTACCCTGCAAGCTGATGGGGGATTCACAGGGGCAGGGAAATGGTGCTGGCAGGGTGCTTACTGCCCCTTCTGCCTCCCTTCAGGCACCAAGTCCTTCAACATGATGTCCCCCACCGGCGACAACTCGGAGCTGCTGGCCGAGATCAAAGCTGGGAAGAGCCTCAAGCCAACGCCACAGAGCAAAGGCTTCACCACCGTCTTCTCCGGCAGCGGCCAGGCAGGGGCCAACGTAGGTGGTGATGGGGGCCAGGGGAGCCGGTGGCGCGGCACAGCACAGCGCGGCAAGTGCCCACCGCCCTCCCTCCCTCCCTCCTTCCACAGGCAGAGTCGCCAGTGTCCTCCCCGTCACCCACCAGGACGCCCACCCCGCCGGCCACCCCCGAGGCTGCTGGGCCACCACGCTGCCTGGCAGGGGGCTCACCGGAGCCAGTGCTGAACGGAAGCTCCCCGCTGCCGGCAGCAGGCGCTGGGGCAGCGGTGGAGGTGGAGGCGCTGGTGCCGAGCCAGGACGAGCACGGTCGGCCCATCCCCGAGTGGAAGCGGCAGGTGATGGTTCGCAAGCTGCAGCTCCGCATGCAGGAGGAAGAGGAGCAGCGGCGCAAGGTAGGGGGGTCCCACGTGCTGCGGCGGCGAGCGCGGCGTGGGCATGGCCCAAGCAGCTCAGGACCTGGCGAGACGGCGTGCGTGGCATTGCCTCTGGCCCCTAATTGGGCTGGGCACCACCCTACCTGCATGCAGGGGAGTCATACCCCGGGGATGCCACACACGGCGGCAGTGGCACGAGGTGCGTGCGGCATGGCCTCAAGAGCCCCTTTGCCCTCTTTCCCGCCGCAGCCTGGGAACCGCTCGCCGCCCCTTTGCCGGCGCGGGCCACCTGCCCGCGGGGGCATACCGGGACCCGCCGGGCAGCCGATGCGGGAGGAGGACATGCAGCACCTGGAGAGGCAGCTGGGGAGCCTGCGGGTGATGCACGAGGCGCAGCCGGGGCAGCCGCTTCCAGGGGGGCCGGAGGAGGAGCTGCTGCCACTCGTGCCACTCTCTGCCCCGCCGGCACCCCGGCGCTTCGCCCTCGCCCACGAGGACGCGCCTGCCCGCGGCAGCCAGTCCCCCACACTGCCGAGGAGCGCGGCCGCACCACCAGCCGCCCTGAGGGGCCAGGAGGGCCCCGGGGCGGGGGGAGCAGTGGGCAGCCCCGGTGCCCAGCACGACGCCCGGCGCGAGATCCTGGGCTGCGGTGTCTCCGTCCGCAGCCTCAAGGCCAACTACGAGGGGCCAGGGGGACCCCCTGCACCTCCCCCCAGGGTCACTAAGCGCAAGCGGGTGCAGCCCCCTGGTAGCACCCGCCGGCCCATTCTGGAGGAGGAATACGGGGATGGGGCGCTGCGGAGGAGCAGGCCAGCGCTGCCAGAGCCAAGCAGCCCGCATGAACGCACCAAGGGGTGCAAGGAGCGCGCCGTCTTCCTCTTCCTGGAGCACTGGAAGAAGCGGGCACTCGCGGCAGTGCCTGGGGAGGAGCGGCCACGGCGGCCGGGGAGGCGGCGACCGGCAGCGGGGCGGCTGTTGGCCCGCTGGAGGAGTGTTGCCCGCCGGGTCCCAGGGCGTCAGATCCGGCGGCTGAGCCGCACCACAGTGCTGTACTGGCCCCAACACTTCCTGCCGCACGTCGGCGGCTCGCCCATGCCCCACGACAGCCTCCCGCTCGACCTCTTCATGCTGGGCTACTTCCAGCTGCTGGAGATGCCCCTCAGCCCTGAGGAGCGGCGCTTCCGCCACCTCCTCTGCTACGAGATGTTTGACCGCCTGGGCAGCCACAGCTGGCACCGCGTCCGCCGTTTCCACCGCACCGTGCTGGAGCAGGTCGAAGCTGGCCACCGCCACTGGCTTGACGGCTTTGAGGACCTCGTGCAGGAGTTTTTTGGGGATGACCCTGTGGCAGTGGTAGAGAGCCTGCCAGAGCCCCCCACCATGGCCCCGGAAGGGCAGGGGGCAGCAGTGCCAGTACCGGAGCTGGGAGAGTTCAGCGAGGAGGACGTCTGCCGCTTCATTGACCGCAGCTTCTCCTTCTGGAAGGAGAAGGAGGCAGAGATGTTCGACACCTGAGTCCAACGGGATGCTGCAGGCTGTGCCAGTGGTGTGGCATGGGGCAGCAGCAAGCTCAGGGGACAGCTATGGGCTGGTGCCCGGGTGCACTCGCCTGCCTCTGTGGCTCGTGGTGCAGCTCAGCTTGGCAGAGGGCTGGGTGCTGTTCTGCGCGGCCCCGGGCCGAGGTTGCAGTGTGTGCCGCTTGCCGTGGCTGTGTGTTGTGTGGGAGGTGCAGCGGCGGGGCTGCGCTCCCCTCTGGTGTGGCGTTTGCGGTGCCGGGGCAGTGTGGGCCCCCGCGTGTCATGCAATAAAGCTGTGGTGTGCTGCAAGGGCTGGCCACGCCACGCGCTCCTTCCTCCTCCCGGCGCCGGCGGAAGGTGGGCAGTGAGGGGCGCATCGGCGAGCCATGTGCTGGTGAACCCCACCGGTACGGGGCCAAGGAGGGCGCTGCCAGAAGGATGTGGTGCCGCGCACCAGGATGATGCTGCGGCCCCCTGGTGCCGGCAGTGAGGGCGGGCTCCCGGCAGTGCCGGTAACACGGCTGTCTGTTGCAGGAGAAGGAAGAGGAGGCGCGCCTGGCCAGCATGCCGGCCTGGAGGAGGGACATCCTGCGCAAGAAGCTGGAGGAAGAGAGGTGAGCCAGGGTCGGGGGATGCCGCACCAGCCGGTCACTCCCGCGGCTCTACTAACCCCACTCTTCCCTTTGCCTTCGCAGGGAGCAGAAACGGTGAGTGCCGTAAGCCCCTACCCTGGGTGGGCGGGCACGGCGGCTCCCGCGGCTCTGGTGACCGCGGCGCCCCGTGCCCTCTGCTGCTAAGCAGGAAAGAGCAGGAGAAGCTGAAGCGGGAGGAGGAGGAGAAGGAGAAGGAGCAGTCGGAAAAGCTAAGGACTCTCGGGTACGATGAGACAAAGCTGGCGCCCTGGCAGCGACAGATCATCCTCAAGAAGGGGGACATAGCCAAGCACTAGCCACGCCACACCGCATCCTGGCTCTTCGCAGCAGGAGGAGACTGACAGGTCCTCCCATGGACCGCGACATGCTTCGGCACCCTCCTCCTGCCGTGGATGGCCACACAGCCCAACCCAGAGAAGCCCCCTCCACTGCCCCAGTCACCCTTAGCCCCCCGTACCCACACATTCCGCTGCCGCCAGCCCACCGCTACCCTGTGCTGCCCGTTGCAAAGCGAGCTGCCGCGACGTGGGACACGCGGCTCCTTGCGCACTGCCCGGCTCGGCCGCTGCGGCCGGGCTCACCGCACGCCCCGCTGGCACCCCTCGCAGTTGCAGCGCGCTCGCCCTCATTATTACCCCTCCAGAGCCGCTCAAGGCCAGCTTCCGGCTCACCTCTGCCCAGACCGCCTGCCTTTCCAGCGATTAAAACAATAAACCCCGCCAGCAGTGCCCCGCGCCTTCCTGGGGCTCCCCACACCATCCCCCACCCACGCCATGCTCGCCGCCAGCGGTGCCTCCTCACCAACATCACCACAACCACCCCCAACACCCACACTGCCTGCATCTCTGCCAGCACCCACATTCCCCGTCACCTGTGGTGGCCACATCAGCACTGGCGGTCCTGAGGCCAGCACTGCCCTGGTGCCCGGCCGACGCAGCCTTGCAAAGAAGGGCCAGGGCTGGCGGATGGAGAACACACCACTTTACTGGGGAGGGGGAAGGAGCGCCCGGCAGCGGGCAGCCTTGAGAACTATCCCATGGGTTCGCGGTGGGCTCGGTGCCTGCTCGTCCCGCAAGTGGCTGGGCAACCAACATGCTGGGGCATGGGGTCCTCCCCGGCCCTGGGAGCAGGAGGACATAAATAGAGGGAACAGGCAGGTGGGAAGGGGACATAAAACTGACATAAAATGTCTACACGGCATAAGTAACAATACTTAGGGGTGTGGCTGGGATGAGGTGCCCAGTGAGATGTGGAGGTGTTGGGACCTCCCTGTGCCAGGGTGCTGACGCTGGGAATCAGGGTCCCAGGGGCAGACTCTGGCGCAGTGCCTCAGCACAGCCAGCCAGCTCCATGCGCTCCAGGGCGGCAAAGACGTGGTCCAGTGTGGCACTGGTCTGCTGGCACCAGCGCTTCAGCATCTCGTACTGCTGGTCACGGATGTGGGCCACCTCCAGCTCTACCAGCTCAATCTCTGCCTCCCGCAGCTCCAGCATCCGCATGAACTCCTTCCAACGCCGTACTGGCACCACATCGATGACAGCATAGAGTTGGCTGCCCTGCAGCAAGGCACCGCGGGGCTCCAGGGGTGCAGAGGGCTCCCCTTCATCACTGGGTGGCTCAGGCAGCAAGGGGTGTTTGGGGCTCTGCTTTGCTGTGCCTGCGGCACGCTCTGTCCCCTGTGGGGAGCATGGCTGGGTCCAGCACAGGTTGTGCCACCTCTGGGCATTGAACTGGCAGCATGGTGTGCCTGCAGCCCCGGCCACTGAGGTGGCTGCCTGTGCTGTGGGGTGGGGACCACCTGCCAGGACATCATGCCAGAACCTCTTCCTCTTGTGGTAGATGGCAAGGGCACCCAGGAAGAGAGGCCCGGTGAGTCCCAGCAGGATGTACTCCAGACCTGAGCCTGAAAGGAGGAGCAGGAGCATTCCCATCATCTGGCCAGCACAGTGACTGCACACCACCGACCCTGGCCCCATTGTCCCCATACCTTGGTTGTTGTTGCTGCCACACACTTGCTGGCACTCTTTGCCACACGTGTCCTGGGTGCTCCTGCAAGGAGATGGGACCCATAGGTAGCATGCTGTGCCATGCCATGGGCCCCACATGTGTCCCTGGAGGGTCAATGCTTACATATGACATGGCCGGCATTCGTCACCTTCTCTGTAGAAGTCAGGCTTGCAGCTGCTGTCGCAAAGTGTGTCCTGTGCCTCCGAGCCTGGGGAGAGGGTGGGAATGAGGCAGGGTGACACAGCCAGAGGTGGCACAGCTGGCAGGTTGTGCTGTGGGGCAGCTGGCAGCACTCACAGGGTCGCTGGATGAGGCGTCCAGTGCAGGACTGGCATTTCTGACAAGAGAATTCGCTGCACTGCTTGTCAAGGCAGACACGGAATCGGCCAGGCTCACAGCCACAGGCGATGTTGCTGGTGGCCGAGCAGTTGCTCAGCACACTCTGGAAAGCTGCAGAAAGCAGGCGGTGAGCAGCATGGCACGGCGCTGCATAGCACAGCACGGTGTGGTGTGGTGCCAGCTCACCTTGTCGGTCACACTCGTAGCAAGCCTGGCACTTCCTGAGGGTGTTGGGCTGGGTGCGGAAGGTGCCGGCAGGACAGGGGCGGCACTCTCTGTGCTTCAGGCTTGTGCAGGGCTCGGACATGAATGTCCCTGCAGGGACAGTGGGGTGACAGGGAGCACGGCCACCTGGAGCAATGCACCTGCTGTGCCATGGTGTGCTGTGCCATGCCACACGGACTGGGCAGCGCTCACCTGCGGGACACTGAGAGCAGCACTGGCGAGTAGCCTCGATCCAGTTCATGCCATCAGGGCACGGACGTCTGTCAGTATGTCTCCGCAGGCGGAGGATTGGCTGCACCAGGACCTGCTGCCTTCGCAGCACGGCGCGGTCCCGCCACCCTGGGGGCTGCAATTCGCTGGCTGCCAGGCACAGCGCTGCCAAGGTCACCTGCAAGCAGGGAGAGAGCAGGGCTGCAGGCAGACGGGTTGCTCCAGGAGCCTTGCACCCGTGGGGACAGCCCTCACACCAGCTTATGCTGGGCTACCAGAGCCAGAGCCGTACCTGGAAATGTGTGGACAGTGGTGCTGAACGGCTGAAGCCGCGGCCCTCCGCCCCAAAGCCGCGTGGGTGTGCTGCCCCAGGGCTGGGAATGCCCCGCGGCAGCCCCTGTGCTCTGCTTTCCCCGCAGTACACGAGCAAGCAACTTCCTGCTGGCACTGTGGGGGCTACTGTGCCACAGCCTGTGCCCAGGGGGCTCTCAGGTGCCCCCATGTGCTCTGCAAATGGTGCTTCCAAGCTGGCACCGAGATGCTCGACGGCCTGTGCCAACAGGACCCCTGCCATGTCCCCAGGGATGGGGACCAGTGAGTCAGGCACACGGACTGCTGGTGGTGCCAGAGATCGCCAGCTCAGGGAGGTGTCGGTAGCCGGGCGCGTAAGGGTTAACGCTGCCAGCTTTGACTTTCCTGGGGTTTATCTCCCTCACAGAGGAGGTGATTTCCTCCCCTAAAGGAAGCCGTGCCTGGCTCACGCTCTCCCCGATGCTATCGCGCCCCGTTACGCGCGTCCCAAAGTAGGTCACTGCTCCCCCGCGGGGTGCCAGGTGGTGTCCGCAGGGCAGCCCTGCTCCCCTGGAAGCCCCGGTGGGTGCAGCGAGCAGTGCCCACGCTGACACCCCTTCCACGGGCCGGGCCGGGGGCTGAGAGGACCGTGGCACTGACAGTGTGGGCAGGGAGCCAGGGGATTCCTCGCTGGGGGCTGGATTTCCCAGCCGTGATGGCCCCGATTACGGCAGTTGAATCATTTTCTACTAAACCCGCCGCCACCGGCAGACTGGAAACCGCGCTGGGCCGCCCCGCTCGCAGAGCGCTGCCGGCAGATCCGGGCGGCTGCCTCAGTCCCGGCTGCCAGCGGCACATCTGAGTCACCGCTGAGGCACGACCGTCCCGCAGCGGGGCCCTGCCCGCGCACCCCGCCTGCAGACGGGCAGCTGCCCCTGCCCAGGGCCGGGAGCAGGTGCCCGGTGGACAGGGGAGCCGTGGGCACGGGGCAGGCCCAGGGCTGGCTGCGCGATGGGGAGAGCCACCGCCGCTTGTGCCGTGCCAGCCCCTCTCCGCCCCGTAACGCAGCCGCCGCGGTGCTCCTGTGCCAGGGCCGCCACCCGTGCGCCTACCTAGCCCCGAAGGCAGCCGCCCGCAGACTGATAGCCACTCCCCGTGGCACTGCCCTGCCTGTAGCCCCATGACTGACCCCACGCTTCCCACGGCCGCATCCGGTCTGTGGCCGAGATCCTTACGGCCGGTGGCCCCCGTGGTCACGCCGCACCGTGAATGTTTTAGTGCAGCAGAGCCCGGCCCCAGCTGTTGGCCAGAGGGGTAAGCGGTTTTGGCATGCTTGGCAATGGAGTTAATCCACCTTCCACCCTCCCTCCTCCAGACCCGTTATGGCCACAGCTGTGGGACACCCCACAATTGGTGCCAGGGCTCCATGGGACGCCCAGGCCACCACACTCACCCAAGCCACCCCAGGGCAGCAACACTTCATCCTTGTGGCCGATGCGGCTGGGTCATGCCGGGGCGGCGAGGGGAGCGGGGCAGCAGGTGCAGTGGGGTGTCGGGGCAGCTCAGTGCCCGGGCAGGGTGCCCCGGCACCCCACGGCTGCCGTCAGCAGCACGCGACGCGTGGTGAGTGAGCGCCAGCCCTCCCCAGACAGGCTTTTACACCCAACCACAGCAGGAGGAAATGCTTTTTTGGAAATGAGTCCAGGGGGTATGAAACCACATGACGGGAGTGCTGGGCGCGGGAGGAACCTGCAGTGCCTCGCAGCAGACCCGGCCACCGCCCTCCCTTGCCCATTGGCTCAGACCACGGTAGTGGGGGTGGTGGGGGGACGCGGGGTATGTGGGGAGCAGTGCAGACCCCCCATCCCGGGGCTCCATCCCCACCCCGAGCTCCAGAACGGGAAGCTGGAACTGGCCCCAGCCCCCTCTTTGTCTGTCCTGTGGGGCTCCCTCAGCCACGCTGCACCCACCCAGGTGATGCCCAGCCTTGGGTGCTGCTGAAGCCAAAGGAAAGGCGAGGCGGACATGAGCGTGCACCAGCTGGTTTTATTGCTCAGCTGGGACGTGGAGTGCAGCTTAGCATGGGGGGGCAGCCGGGGCTGCGGCCACCACGCATGTCCCACCGTGTGTCCCACACTCCAGTCCCAGGTGCTGCCATCCACTGCCACCCCACAGGGCAAATATGCCTCAGCCCTGCACCATCCTCTCCTGCCACCAGCCCCAGCCACCTCCCTGCACTGTCCACAGCACCGTGCCACCGGCACCACTTCTCTCTCAGCACCTTCCCCACTCACCACTGCCGACATTGTCATCCCTTCCTCGCCTGCAAGAGCTGGCCCACAGTCTCCCACAGCCCCCCACAGCCCCAGGGCCCCCTGCCCGACAACTCTCATGTCTGTGGACAAGGGGTTCAGCACAAGCCATGTGCCATGTCCAGCCCCGCACCGCCATGCCCAGGACACGTCCTCGTCAAGGGGACTGGTTTGCATCCCCATCTATGTCCCCACCAGCGTGGCATCCCAGTGCCTGCTCTGCCGGCCCCGGCATTATGCTACGGTTAGAAGCAGGAGAAGCTCCTTGGTACATCCATGCATCTGTCCTTTTCCATGCCAGCAGCTCTCAGACCTCCCTGCAAGAGACAGAGTGGGTAGAAATGCCTTCAGCACTGGGACTCGGTCCCTGGGAAGCCCCTGGAAGGGCTGGGGCATCCCCGAGGAGCAGGCAGCGTGTGCTTACGAGGCCGTCAGCGTGGAGTTGAGCAGCAGTGTGGTCCGGATCCGGTACAGCTGCGCCAGAGTCAGCTTGCGGTGCTGTGCTGACTGGGGGTCCGAGAGGGTCCGGCGGGCAGGAGGCTGGGGGTTGCGCCTGAGGTCTCCTTGGAGGGATGCTGGGCTCTCCACTGGCTCCTCTGGCTCTGAGAGCTCTGATGTGGAGCTGCCACTGCTGCCAGGGGCAGCCTGAGGCGTGGGGTCTTGGCTAGTTCGGGGGGAACCAGCACAGAGGTCAGAGAGGCTGCGGCTTTGGCTTAGGGGGCCTGAGGAAGTGGGGGATAGGAGCTGGGGCAAGCTGGCCTCCGACTTGGACTTAAGCACCCTGGCCGGGCAAGGCAGGCGCTGCACGGGCGTCCGGCGGCGCAGCCGGGGCGAGGCAGGCCGTGGAGCCGGAGGGGCCAGGGAGGGCTCCTGGCCCTCCTCGGCCATCCCCTCTGGCTGCTGGCCAAAGTCCCGCAGGGAGGCAGGTGAGAGCGTGCCATAGGCGCTGTCGATGGAGGATGAGCGGCAGCCGCTGCCTGGGGAGGCCACGCCGTGGGGCAGGGGAACAGGCAGGGCACCTGCAGGCAGCTCCTGGGTGGGGGTCTCAGCAGAGGTGGGGGTCTCGACAGAGGTGCCAGTGCCGATGGAGGTGCTGGTGCTAACAGAGGAGCCATCTGAGGTTGAGCTGAAGGGTCCTGCATCCCAGTCTGGGGAGGAGAGCTCGTCGCCACCGTCTGCTGCCACCATGGCAAGCGTCTCAGTGGAGCCGTCGGATGGGCTGTGGAGACAAGAAGGTGAGGAGGAGCCTTCGCCAGGCTGGGGGTGTGGAGGTCCCTCCCTCCTGCTCCCTACCACTGCTGTGAGTCCGGACTGGCGCTGCTGTGGTGTAGGATGGTAGGTGAACTGGCAGCTGAAGTGCCACTCTCACCGTCGTCCTCCTCGTCCTCCTCATCCTCCTCCTCCTGCTCCTCCATGCGCCGGCGCTGCCGCAGACGCTGCAGCAGGTTCTGGGAAGGGGAAGTCATCAGTGAGGAATGGGGTGTGCACAGGGAACCCATGGGTCCCCCACCCACCCACGTGCCCTCACCTGGGCATTGCGCACTGCCTCGACCCAGCTGCGGCACAACTGCCCACTGGTCTGGAAGGTGTAGGCGGCCACAGCACTCCCCAGTTCGTTCAGGTAGATGAGGAGGAAGGAGCCTGTGGGCAGGGGCTGTCAGCAGTGCCCAGGGACCTCCCTGTAGTCCCCCTTAGGCCCAGTGCTCTCACCTGGGTCTCTGAGCTCCCGGCAAACGACTCTGTCCACCAGCAAGGGCTGCCGGATCACCTTGGTGCGCTCAGCCTTCTTGAAGGGTTTGGTGATGAGGAAGAGGTCGGTGAAGAGGAAACAGTAGACGTCCATCTGGGGATGAGAGTGGAGCCATGGGTACCAGTCAGTGCAGTGTTGAGGGTGGGTGGGCGGGCAGGGGCCGGAGCCGAGACCTCCCTGTCCCCTGCAGTCCTCACCTTGCTGTCTTTACCTTCCCGCATCCTCAGGCTGCCCTCGAGGAGGAGCTGCCGGGTGTCCTCCGGGGAGGTGCCGGGGATGGGGGCTGTCAGGTCCAGCCGCAGGAACTCCTTAAGCAGCTGCCAGAAGCCCCCGGTGTCAGCATGGGGTGCATGGGGTAATATGATATGGGTAGCATGGCATGACATAGCATGGGGTGGCTTGGCATGAAGTGACATAGGGTGGCAGAGGAGGGTGGCAGAGCAGTGTGGCAGAGGGTAGCATTGAGTGGCATGGCATGGTACGGCATGGCATGAGATGACAGCTCCACCATGTTCAGCCTACCTTATCCACCTCATCTGTGCTGCCCTCCACCACCTCGTAGGCATCAATCCGGCTGAGGATGGCATCCAGGCGCTGCCGCTCCTGCCGCTGGCGCATCCGCGAGTTGACATCGTTGATGAAGCGCTCCACAGAGCTGATCTGTGCCAGGAGTGGCGGTGGGTTTGAGGGGCCGGGGGCCACCGACCCTGCTGCCCCCCAGCCCTGATCACTTACCATAGTGGTGATGGCATCACGGGCGCGTGGGTCATCCGTCTTCTTCAGGATAGACTTGAGGAGCAGCGGGTACTTGGTGAGGCGCTGGTGAGGTTTCACCAGCATGTCGCTCAGCTTCAGGCGGCTGCACTGCTCCTGCTTCTCGGCCCACTGCGGCACCCAGGCATTAGCACTGGCCCCAGCCCCAGCCCCAGCCCCAGCCCCAGCCTCCCCTTACCGTCACGTAGGTGCGGAAGAGCTCGCTGTCCCGCAGCAGGGTCCGCATGTACTCCATGCAGCCCTCCTCCTCCATGCAATACCGCACATAGGGCTTGAAGAGGGACCCGAACTGGGGGACACAAGGCGGTCACCATGCAGCACGCGGCATGGCATGGCTACCCACTGTGGCATGGCATCCTCACTCACCATCTTGAAGCCGTCAAGGAAGTCAATGGGGTCAAGCAGTGCCCCAGTCCGTCGTGCCTTGGCCAGCACTGAGGCCATGACACTGCGCCACAGCTTGCAGTGCAGCCGGATGATCTCCCCAATGTTGCTGAAGAGCCGCTCGGCATCCACCTGTGGGGGTGAGGTGGGCAGCACTGGGGAATGGCACCTCCACCCTGCAGCATGGCGAGGTGAGGACCCATCCCTGAACACCCTGTCCCCTGCAGCCCCCGCCACTCACCTCACAGAGCAGCCCTGACTCCTGCAGGTTCACCAGGCAGGAGAGGAACAGCTGTGGGGAGGGAATGGAGAGGCAGTGAGCTGCAGCCACAGTCCCCAGCCCCAGCACAGTGCAGTAGCTGCCAACACTCACATCAGTAATGACTTTGAGGTTCCGGATGTAGGTGGCCTCTGTGTGCAGCAGCTCCCAGATGGCTTCCTGCTGGTGGCACTGCCGGCGCGACAGGACCTGCCAGGCTGAGGGTCAGCGCTGTGCCAGGGCCTGGGCAGAGCCCCTGAGGCTCCCCAGGAACTGTCCCTACCTCTGTGCCCTGGATGATCTGCTGCCAGCTGTCCTCCAGTGTCAGCCCAGCCTCGTCCCCGTCCTCCTCCCAGGAGTCGCGGTCAAAGCGGAGCTGGGGCGGCAGCTTGGGCAGCCCGAAGGTGCTGTAGGCGTGCAGCCTGTTCACCAGCTGCTCCAGCTTCTCCGTCTCCTGGCCAAAAGTGGGGAACAGAGCTGGGTGGGGCCCGGTGGGCATGTGCCACGGACTACCTCACCCTGCCTGCGGAACTAGGGTCTTGAGCCCCACGGGGACCCATCCCAGCTCCCCAGCATAGCCACAGGCAGTTCCCACAGCCCCCCCCGCCCATGCCTGCATCCCACATACCCGCCCGAAGGAGCCCGTGCTAGTCCCGGAGCCAAAGAAGCCGCTGAAGCGGCTGGCAGCGCGGTTCTTCCAGGTGTCAGTGCCATTGGTGGGCAGAGAGCTGCTGCTGTGCAGGGCTGGCTCGGGGCTGGGGATGTTGCTGTCCCCCAGGAACTCTGTTATGTTCTTCCTTCGCCGTCCCGGAGCCTGCAGTGGGAACAGCCAGTGTCCCCAGGGTCAGTGCCCAGCTCTGCGGCCAGGATGGGCACAGCAGCCTGGCTGACTTCGAGCACGGTGGAACAGACAGACAGACATCCAGATGGCAGCCCCGGGCAGTGGGGTCCCCCGGCCATGCTCCCCTGCCCGCACTGACCTGCCTACCTGCATCCCGGGGGTGCAGGGCCCCGGGGGTGCAGGACCCCGGGTGCTGCCTGGCCAAGCCCGGCCGGCCATGGACAAGGGGCCTCAGCAGCGCGGGGGCTCAGGGCATCCCGAGGGTCGCAGCACACCCGGCCGAGCCGTCTGTCCAGCTACACTCTCAGCTCGGACCACAGAGCCGGGGCCGGGCAGGCTGTGGCCGGGCTCCTCCGAAACAAAAGGAGGTGGGGTCAGCGCAGAAAACCTAATTTCCCTCCTCGGCAGATAAGCTACCAGAGCTGAACAATTCACCGGCGGAGATCAAAGCCCCCCGGCTGGTCGCGAGAGCTGGGTCACGGCCAAGCGGCTCCCGCCGCCCCGGGCACCGCTGTACCGGCTGCTCCCTGTGTGTCCCTGGGCCGTGCCGGGATGCGGCCGCTGCCATCTCCTCACCGGGGCACAAAACGCAGCAGGGTCGGGGCTCCCTGCCTGCCACCAAGCCCTGGGAGGCGGCATGCTGTTGCCACTGCCGCCAGCACGGCCCCACACCCCGCCACGTCCGCAGACCCAGGCGGGAAGAGCTGCTAGGGCACCATTCCCATTACTCACTGTGCTGCCACTTCTCCAGATGTCCCGGCTGTGACCAGCCCTATCGCCTCGGTGCCACTTGGGACCCACCTGCCCCCAGGAAGGTGGTCGGGACCGAGACCCCCACAGAGGTGACTGGTGGCCCGCTTGTCCCCTGGCCTTGCTAGAGCCTTGCCGGTCCTGCAGCCAGGCGTCATAGTGCTGGACACGGGCGGCCACTAGCCCTGGCCAGGCAGCCAGGTTGCCGCCCTCAGGGCCTGCTGGCACAGGACCAAGCACCGTGTTCCCCTGGCGAGACCCTGCAGAGCTTCTCCCTTCAGGCCTGGCACCCTGCTCCCATGGGAGCGACGCCCAAGCCGGTCCCACGCCTTATCTGGGGCCAGGGTCCATGGGGCAGGACAGAGCTGCTGTGCTCAGCAGCTGCCAGCAGCTGAGAGGAGGGCCAGTGGCCAGGGTGAGTGCCAGGGCTGGGGTGGCACCGAGCTGCAGCCAACACTGGGGCCCCCAGGGCTCCTGTTTGCCTTTGCTTTCGTGCCAGCCCGTACCTGGCACAGCCAAAGGGCTGGTGCTGCTGCTTGAGCTGCTAGACTACCATGGTGTAGCCAGCCCAGCACAGCACAGCACAGCCAGCATGGCACAGCCAGGAGAAAAAGTGGGTTTTGGGGGCTCCAGGGGAATCTTCAGCCCACACCATACATGACCCATCTTCATCAGAAAGAATGGCTATGGGGGGATCACACATGCTGTCATCCCATCCCCAATCCCTCCCTCCCCAGAGCTAGCACTGCCACTCACCAGGCTCTCAGTGCCCTCCCGGCGTCCTGGCAGCGGCTCCAGCACTGGCCCAAGGAATGCAGCACTGCTGGCAGGGTGCAGGATGGGCAGGCTGGCTGACCTGGCATCTCGCACTGCCTGCTCCACCTTCAGCTCATCCCCGGGCTTGGCTGTGGGAGCATCACCTTGTCAGTGTCCCCTGGGAACTCTGGAGCAGCCAAACCTCCCTCGGGGCCCCCGCAGCACCTTTCACCCGCAGGTAGTGTCCCCCGAAGCGATAGGCCTCGAACTGCAGGGACAGCGGCGTGTGGGACTGGTCCAGGTAGATGTCCACTTTGCCCAGCTCGATCGCCTTCCTCTCGAAGACTGGCAGCAGCACTTCCCTGCAGGACATGAGCCCCACATTTGTCTCTGCATCTGTCCCCACATTGTCCCTTGTCCTGTTCCCAGTAGACTCACCCCAGCGACTTCTTCTTCACAGCTGGCACGATCTCTGCCTCCATGTCGATGCTGAGGTCAAACTTCAAGGTGAAGCACTCCTTGCTGGGGTCCTGGGGGCATGTGGCAGCTGCTTGCCCAGGGGTCCCTCCCTCCCTCCCACCAGGGCCATCCTGCTGCCCTGCCGAGTGCCCCAGGGAGAGGAGCCGGTGCCTTACGTCCGTGTGCCTGCGCCAAGCCTTCTTCTTGGGCAGCTTCAGCGCTGAGCTCTTGCGCTCCCTGCGGGCACAGGGAGGGCAGGGTGACAGGGGTGCCGCGGGCTGGGGCTGCACACGGGCTGTGCAGGGCTAGGGGCTCACCCTCTGCTCTCTGCCGGACCCTCCTCCTCCTCCTCCACATCAGAGGCAGGGCTGGTGCGCGGGGGGCACGAACGTGTGGACATGTTGCGGGCCAGGATGGAGCCTGCAAACGGGCATCGAGCTGGGCTGTGACAGCTCCCCCAGCCCCGTGCTGGCTCCCGCTGCATCCCACTGCCATCCCTGAGTTGCACCAGCCCCAAGTGCATTCCATCACTCCCATCCCTGCGCCGCACCGCAGCCGCAGAGCCGCGGGGGCGGCGGTGCCGCAGCTCCGTCCGGCTCACCTTGCGGGGACAGGTCGAAGCGGATGTGGCCATCGAAGTGCATGGCGCCATGGAGGCGGCCGTCGCAGAGCTCACACAGGCTGAGGGGGCCGCTGAGGCTCAGCTGCCGGCACTCTGCGTGGTGGCATTCCTGCGGGGACATGAGTCCATCAGGCAGGGCCTGCCCGGGGCTGCCAGCTATGGCATGTTTACAGGAGGGATGGCCAGCACCGCGAGCAGCAGGGTCCCCTCTCCCATCCCCAACTGCAGCTGGCACATTGTTCACAGGGAATGCTGAAGCCAGAGTGAGAAAGCAGCATGACCAGGACATAGCCATGAGGCAGTGGGTGCTGTAAGGGCATGGTGATGACACGGGACCTTCTGTCCCACAGAGCCCCTCCCTGCTCCACCACAATGAGCAGAGACGCTGGGACACCTGCACATGCCGGGGCTTGAACAAGGAGCTGCGGGACAGTCACCTGCACCGCGGCACCAGCACCTCACCAGCGGCCCAGGAGGCCGCCCTGGCACCCCACAGCTCCTTTGTGCTGACGAGAGCCGTGTCCCCGCGGCAGGACGGAGGAAGCGAGCGTCTGCAGACAAACAATGCTCGAAGCCGGCGGGTTTCCTCCGATTGTGTGCGGCCACGGCCGCGGCCCCAGCCCCTCCAGGCATTCACTGCGGGTTATTTTTAAACCCCCGGCCAGGCCCCCAGCACAGTGCACAGCCTGTGTTCTCTGGCCAGTGCCCGTCTCACTGGGGCTCCTACTGGCCCCGCTCCTGGGGATTGTGATGCTGCAGGCCACTGCCAGCGAGTCCTGCTGCACCGCTGACACATCCCCGTCCCAGTGTGGGACCCCCACCGCCACCCTGCCCGCGGAGGGGTGCGAGGGTGCTGGGAGGAGACAGCCCTGCCCGGGCTTGCCTGTAGTACACTGCGCTGCTGCGGGGAGGAAGCGCCTGTGCAGCTCCAGCCGCCCCCACTTCCTGCCCTCCTTCCTCCCGGCGCTGCTGAGGTCAGCGCTGACGCGCTCCCACCACCCGCGCTCTCTCCGAGGGGCCGCTGGTCCCTCTGCAGCACCCCCTGCCATCCACGAGTGTCCTACCGCAGGTCTCGAGACAGCCTGAGCCTCAGGACACCCTGTACCCTCAGCCCTCCTCCGCTCCCACCGTGTGTCCCATAGCGTTGTTGCCATCGTGGCCATCGTGACACCTCCATGTGGGAGTATGGCCTCAGGCTCCAGGCAGTGCCCGCAGCTGGCACTCATCCAGTGAGATCCCCTGGGACTCTTGGCAGCTCCCCCAGAGGGATGCGGGGCTCCTCATCCACCCTGTGCCAGCAGCTCATCCCTGGACTCATCCCCACAGGAGAGGCCAGGCGGAATGGCCAAACCCCTCTGCCCATCGAGGGGATCAGCTCCTGATCCGAGCCCCATGGAACTCCCAGCACACGGCAGCTCCGCCGCCCCTCAGCAGGTGCCTCACAAAGCAAGGGGGATCACGATCCTGCACCGCGACACGTCAGGATGAGCGCCCAGCCTGACCAGCTCCCCCCGCCCACCCCCCCACTACCTGCCAGGCACCATCAGGGGTCTGGTGACAGCGGCGGGGTGGCCTCAGTCGCTCCCGGCAGTCCCAGCTGCACTCCTGGGCAGCTGCAGCCCAGTGCCACGTGTGCCCCAGCAGCACCGGCCCTGCCAGCCCGGCGTGCAAACAGAGCACCGCGGCACACCCCCGGTGCCGTCCTGCCTGCTGCGCCGGAGACACCGCCCGCGGCCCCGCACAGCAGCCCCGGGGACTCGCTGGGAGCCAGGGCGTGGGTCCGGCCCGGCTCCGTACGGCCGGCGGGAGAGAAGGGACCCTAAATCTACCCTGGCTTCACGTTAGCGAGCAGGGGAACAGACGGGCTGTAGTGGATTAGCCCAAATCACGGCAGCTCGGGAAAACGCGTAAACCGCCGCTGTGCCGTTAAATGCCAGCAGGACCCTGACACCAGCAGGGAATGCAGAGCCGGCACGGCAGGCCAGGGGCAGGGGCCCTTCAGGGAGCGGCAGGTTGGGCAGAGCTGTCCGCTGTCTCTTCTCACCCCGAAGACCCCGGGCAGCAGCTGCCCGGCGCTGCCCCCACCCCGCAGGACCCACCTTGGCCGCCCTCCTCTCTCCAGCGCAGTCGGGATTCTGGCAGTGCAGCACTGTCTCCTCTTCTGGGCACGGCTCGGCTGTGGAGAGAGCAGGGTCAGTGCCTGGGTGCCGTGCTGAGGCCCCCACACCAGGAATCCCGGGTTTCAGAGTTCGGCGAAGCACTCGGGCTCGGCCGGCTCCTGCCCGCCGCACAGCTCGTCCCGGGGAATGAAGCCCCGTGCCCAAGAGCCAGTGAAGCGTTCCCGCTGGGGGAACGCACAGTGACAGAATCCGGCACCTCCTGCTCAGCACCCCAGGGTACAGGATGAGGACACGGACCTGCCCCAGCTCCCCTTGGGCTGGCACGGCGTGGGGCTGCAGCAGCAACACTAAATCTGCCGCTGTCAGCCCCCAACGGGGCTTAGGAGCCACTTTAAGCTTTGACAGTTAAATCGGCCTTAGGGACAAATCCTATTTTGAAGGCTTTTGTTATGTGTCGAACCTAATCGTTTAAAAATAACAGACTCCGGGCTGCTCGCGGGGCAAACGAGCAGTACAGACACCCTCTGGCTGGGCAGCCCCGCTGCAGGCAGGGATGCACCGTTGGGAAGCTGCCTGCTGGGCAGGGAGCCACTGCCGGGGATGTGGAGAGGCCAGATGGCATGGCTGTACCACAACGGCACGGCTCTACCAGGTGGCACGGCTATTACACCAGCCCAGCGGCGCAGGGACTTCCCCGCCGCACCGCTTCCATCTCCCGCATCCTTCCTGCCAACAAAAACAGCATCCACGCCGACCCGAGCAGACCGCGGCCAAGGCCAGGGTTACAAACAGTCTGCGGGATAAAACAGTCTGCCTTTTGAGGCAGCACTGAAAAAACTGCTGCTTTTGCCTGGAGAGGGGGAAGCAACTCGAATGGTGCTGGTTGCTCCAGCTCCCGTCTGGGAGGCGATCCCGGGGCCGCTGTGGCACCATGGACGCTGCTAGATGACGGTGCAGGAGCAGCCGGGCAGGGCTCAGCTAGTCGCCCTCCGGGAGTAGGGCTAGGAGCCGGGCTGGGAGCCGGGCTGGGAGCCGGGGCCGGGCGCTGCCCCCGCGGCAGGAGCACAATGGGGCCTCTGTCCCCACGGCCGCCCCGCAGCGCCCGCCGAGCTGGGCCGGCCCCCACCCCCCGCCGCTGCCGTTTCACTTGACCTATCGGGAATAATAACGGAAACAAATAAGAAATTCTTTCATGCACCCAAGGGAAAGTTTCCCAAACTCACCAAAAACTAGAGGCTGGCCGGAGCGGCCGGCGGTGCCAGGGATCAGCCGCACGCCGCAGCCGCCGGCACGGCCAGAGCCGCGTGGCCGCTCCCAAAAGCCGACCCTGCCAGCGGGTCACACATGCACCAGGGCCTGGGACACGCGGGCTGGGTGCTCCTCGCAGGGAGCCCCGCTTTGGGGCAGAGGCAGGAGCGTGTCCGGGTCCCCACCAGACACTTCGGGGGCTGCAGGAGAGATCCTGTCCCCATCAGCTCCTCTCCCCGCCCGGTCACCTCCTCCTTCTCCTGCTGCCGGCTATGCTATCACACCCGGCGCTCCCGGCGACGGCAAGCGAGTTTTGAAACCGGATCGTCCTTGCGGCAGAGCGCACGGCAGCGGCAGCCGGCTGCTTCAAACGCCTGCCCGGGCCGGGGGGAGCGGCGCCGGTGGCACGGGGCGGTTTGCTGAGCGCTCCCCAGCTGCACCTGCAGCATTCCCACGGCATCCCGGCGGCACCCAGCAGCTTCTCCCAAGCCCTCAACCCTCGTTGCCAGGGCTGGAGGTTTTGGGCAGCCGCGCTCAGCCACAGCCTGCCGGTTGCCCAAAGCCTCCCAGCCACCTACCCCCGAGCTCCTCGCTGACGTCCAGGCTGGAGCTCCAGGAGAAGCGCTCCACGGCCCCGTACTCCAGCCCCGCCAGGCCGGGCGGCAAAGCCTCCAGCTCGTAGGCACCCCGCTTCCTCCAGTACAGAAACATCCTGGGGTTGGGGCCGGGGGGCCCCCCGCAGCCGTGCCCGCCCCGACGGGGCCACCGGTGGGACTAACCGAGGGAGCCCAGCTCTGGCTTTAAGAGTGGGTCCCGGTCTCTGGACAAGCGGTGCATTGACGCCGCCGGCGGGAGCCGCGGGGCGGCCGAGGGTGCTGCTGGAGGCTGCCCAGCGCCCGCGCGGGGGGCGCACAAAGGGCCTTTCTTCAGCCTCCTACAGACATTGCACAAATTTCACTTTCCACCGTCTATGGAAGACATTCGGCCACGGAGACAAGACGTGCTTGTGATGGAAAGAATCAGCATTAAGAAGGGGGCTGTTTGGCGGCTCTGCCGTCCGTCCGGCTTTTGAGGGGGCAGGAATGCGCCGCCCGGAGCTCCGGTTGTATCCCTGCGCCCGTGGGCACACGGGGGCCCCCAGCTGCATAGGGAAAACCAGAGATATTCAGGGGGATTTTCCTCCTGCTAATCCAAGAAAGCACCAGATAGGGCTTAAACCCCACAAAGAAAAAAAAGATGGCACCTTCATCCTCCCCCATACAAAACTGACAGGCCAAGACCATCCCAGCATCTCCTCCCAGAGGCACCAGGTGCTTCTCAGAGTTTTGTTGCTTCTAGGCGTCCTTTGCCAGAAATTCAGTCATAAATCGCTGCTGCAAAGGTAACTGATGCCAATGTATTGCAAAATTAATCCTGCTTGATTTAGTTCATCCTTAATATTTGAAGTGCTGTCATAGATTTCCCATGAATCACAGAACAGTGTTCTCGTAGGCGGAATGCTTCACACCAAGGTTTATGCTCCAAAACCCCCAGCCTCCCTGTTGTCCCTCTTCCCCTCAGGGAGCACCAAGAAGCCAGTGAGGTTCCCTTTTCCTGAGGCTGCAGCATCCACCTTGGTCCCCAGCAGGCACTGGCACCTTGTACCACCTTCCCACCTCCGAAATGCCCCAAACCAAACTTGCAGCTCAGCACACATGTTACTCACTTGGCCCCTGGCTCCAAGGGATGCAGCCACCGTGGGATCCATTGCCCTCAGCTGGGTGAGGTGGATGCTGGGCGCTAGTGACAACACCAAGGGGGATGCTTGGCCACAGTGCTTTTAGTGTTGGGCATTTCTCCCATGTCCTTTGCCTATCTCACCTTTTCTGAAGCTTTTTCCACCCGCTTCCTTGTGACTTGAACTCCCATTTCACCCTGTCTGGGATGTTCCCCCTGACTGCACCATGGCCCCTTTATTTATTTTAGCCACTGTTCAGGCCACAATGCTGGCCAACTTCTTCCTTTGCTGCCAGAGCCAGCCATATGGGGATAATTAGGCTTGGATTAAGTTTAACTCTTTACAAGGCTGCAACACTGCACAGCCCCTTGCAGCTCTTCTCCAGCTCTGTCCCCCTCCTCACCTCTCATCCCAGTCTGTTTGTTTACAGCTGCTTGCTCCTGGAGTTCTAGGAAATCTCTTCCCAAACCAGATAAAGCAGTTTTGCAGATTATTCACACCCACAGCAGCCACCAGCCAAAAAGCTCTGGCCCCAAGTGCACCACATTCGTCCTTCCTCTGCTTCCCTCCTTTCTCCACAGACCCTCACAGGGGATTTGAATGGGTGCTGGGCTCAGGGGGCTGCAAGCTCCAGGGCTGGACTGTTGCCCAGTCTGGGCCGAGGCAGAGCCATGCCTCATTTTGCAGGAGCTGCTGTTAGAAGCCGGGTTACTTTTGCAGTCACAGATCCAGGAAGAGCCCAGCATGCTGATATTACCCACAAAGAACAGCTTTTTCCAAAAATGTCCTCAACTTGACCCAAGGCACTCAGCCCTGTGTGACTCCCACCAGTCCCGGCTTCCCTTGGCAGCAAATTGCTAATTGACAAAGGGCTGGGAAGAAAAATAAATAAAGATCCTCCCATGTTCCAGCCAGACAGAGAAGGTGGGGTCAGGTAAGGCCACACACCCCAGTGCTCCATGCAGCACCTGGGTGGCAAGCTCCTCCCCAGTCCCATCCCACTACAGCCTCTATCCATAGCACAGTCCCTTAGAGCTGGGGACACATCAAAGCCAGCCCAAGCTGCTCCCAGCCCGTGCTCAGGGCACTGAGCTCACCCTGCAGCACCAGATATGCAGCCGGGACAGCACAGGGCAGGAAGCAGCAGTCCCAGTGGACAGACAGGGCAGGCTGTGCCAGTGCAGCACCGAGCAGCTCCATCTTTGTGACTCAGGGGGACAGGTGCTCCTTCCCTCCCCTCTCCTCGACCAGCAGGACACCCAGAGCCATAGGCCAGCCAGAACCCCAGTATGGGCCCTTCCCCAAACCCAGGGGACGCTGAAGTTCTGCTCAGGAGACTGTGGGTCACTGACACCCGAGCTCCCTGAGGGCAGGCAGGCCATGGGAAGAGGTCCTGACCAGCGTGAGTGCAATGGCAGCTGCCCCCGGCTGCGTCAGCCTCGGCCTAGGAAAAGATCCAAACCAGCCCAGTGCTTACCATAGATATTTATTACAGAACACCAAAAATACAAATTGAACATACAAAACATTATCAAAACTGGCCCTACTGTAGCATCTACATGCCCAGGGCCTCTGCAGCACCCAGGGCTCCTGCAACCACCCGAGGTCCCACATGAACAAACCCTGGCTGAGCACCCTGAGGCTTCAAGTGTAATCACACTCAAAGGGGAACTCCCTTCTCTTCAAATGCTGCTTCTTCTTCCTCAGTTTCCCTGAGCCCACGATACTGTAGTTGTAATCAGATGTGACGTAGGGGATCTCTCCCTCAATTCCTTGCTGCAAAATGGAAAAATTAAACCAGAAACAACTTTAAGAACTTGTACCTTCAGCAGAGGGGGAGGCACATCCTGCCCCAGGCTGACAGAGCTGATGGTGGGGAGGACTCAGTTATCACCAAACCCCACTTTGGCATCTGAAACATGAGCAGAACATTCTGTTCTCCCAAGGTTTCTGTGCTTAAGGACAATTTCACAGAGAGATAACCATCTGCTGATGCCCAGGCATCTCCCAGCACGCATCAGCCTCAAGAATAAGAAAATGGAAAACCTGCCAGCCAGCTGCAGCTCAGCCAACTCCCACCCCTCCCCTGAGCTCCTACCTGGCCCAGAAACACACAGTTAGGGATGGCGATGCTCCCAAGGAGCAGACAATTCACTAGTCTCAGATTCACTGGAGGCACTGGTGTCAGGATGTAGTAAAGCTTCTTCTCCATATCAACTCCTCGGACAATTCCTAAAAAAGAAAAAAACACATGCAAAGCTCAGTCACTAGGTATCCCTGCTCACTGTCACATCCCTACACACAACTGAGCACCAAAGTCCAAACTGGAACATTAAATTAAGTCACAAGGAAACTGAGACAACTACTGGAATTTTGCAAAAGCTACATGGAACGTACTTTCGAGAACGTGAACGAGAAAGTGAGTCACTGTGGAGTTCTGAGAGCAGCTCCGAGTGGCACCATTCAAGGACATTCCCCACAGCTCCTACCACCTGTTAACCAAAGTCCAAGGACTGCAATACAGTCTTTAACAGCAGAGAATACACCACACTCACCCCACTTCTCCAGCTGGTTTTAAAAGAGTAGATAATTCCATCACTATGCAACCTGTCTGCCTAAACACGGCAGGTGAGAGCAGAGCTCCAGGTGTGCTCACCGAAGCCCAGGCAGTCGCAGAGTGGTGTCTGTGTCAGCAGGACTGGCCCTTCGGTCTGGCACCGGACGTCCACCGGAATGCAGCAGAGCCCGACCCAGCTGGCGTTCACCGCGTACATGATGTTGCTGGGAGCAACATCCGTGTGAATAACCCTGAGCGCAACAGCATTGAAAGGTACCTGAAGTGGGAAAGAGAAGAGAGAAAAGTGTTCATCAGCTCCTCATGGATTGAGTTTGACTTCAGAGATAAGACCCTGCTGACTACACACCCTGCACGCTCCCACACCACACCTACACATAGGCACTACGGCAGGGTACACAAAACAGCTTCTGTGCCAACACCTGCACACACAGGACACACCAGCAACTTAACAGAAGTCTGGCTTCCAGACACCCTGAATACGGTCACTCTGCAGATTAGAGTGTTTGTCCCTCTTCTGAGAAACACATACAGTAGAACAAAATTGCCCATCACTTCAAGTTCAGCTCTGTGCACGCTCCCCTGCAAACCATCCCAAAAAGCTCCTTTACCTGATATGGCACCAGGCTGTGCAGTGGGAGCACTGCCCCAATGTCCAGGCTCTGCAGGTGCCCCAGGTATCCCAGGATGGACATGTCACGCAGAATGCCGCTGTGCACTCGCCTGAAAGAACAACCCCACGTCAAGGACAATGTGTGGTTCTGTTCAGCCCATGGACCTCACAGAGCACTCAACATCCTACTTACGCTTCACCTGCCATCCCCGCCCGAGGGAATTCTGGGTGGACATACAGCAGCTTGTGCTGTGGAGCTGACACGTCCTCCCCTTCAGGGTACTTCCAGCTCTCCATGCTGTCCACTCCCAGCTGCTTGCACTTGGATTGCTGCTTGCCCTTGGTGTGCAGCCCGGCGCTGAAGTGGACGTGCTCAGGTGTCAGCGGGGGCATGGCCTTCCAGTCGCACATGTCCATCTGAACAATGTGGCTGGGTGACAACAGCCGGATGATATCAATGAGGAGCAGCAGCCCTTCACCTTCAGGAGCACAGGAAACACACGATTGCTGCTACAACTGTGACAGGTGACACAGCAGCGTTAACTCGGGTGGACACGCTGTGAATTGTTGTTCCACGTGGTGCTGTGCCACTGTTACCTCCCTCCCACACCTCTCCACAGCAGATTAACCCCATTTACCTTTCACCCAGCCCATGGTGTTGATGACTAGAGGCACTTCCTTCTTGTAGTAGCTGAACACGTATTTCACAACATCAAGGTACCTCTCGGTGTCCTGCTCACAGCTGGTCTGGCCATAATACACCATCTTACTGGGCATCTGCTGGTGAGTGAAGGGGGGACCTGGCAAAGAGAGCACCGAACATCCAGTGCCTTCCCCAAGTCAAACCAAAACATTCCCGTCCCTCAGCACCCACATGCCCCCTCTCCCGAAATAACCCATGCTCTTCCCACATGCCAGTTGTCCTTGCACAGCCTGCAAATAGGGGAAACTGGTTTGTCACTTGCAGGCTGGGAGTTTTGTTTGTTTCAGATTAATATTAGGTGTGTTTTTTTGTTTGAAATCACTGCTCACACACTTACAAATCTTTAAAGAACAGTCTATGACAAACTGGTTAAACACCAAACCAGCCTGGCAATGTCCTTTTAGACAGTGACCCAAATCTGCATGACTACAAACTCCAGCAGTTTCCTGGACTCTGTTTTTTCCACTCATCACAGCAGCCTCAATCTGTGGAGATCCACTTTGGATTTCTCAAGTTAGTTTTATCTATGGATATAAATTTTCCCAAGGAGACCTTTCACATCTGAAAGGCAGAACATCCCCTTTGATATACCTTAGCATGTACTACCACCTCTACAACATCATGTTTCTTTAAACCAGAAGAATAGCTCCATGTTACTCAGGGAGCTTAAATGTCCCTGCAAGAAAACTTAAACAGCCCTTGGTTTATTCTCCCCAGGAAACTCTGACAGCTGTGGTAGCAGCTTCCCCTGAAGCAGAGCCTCTGCCCAGAACACCCTGCTCATTTCAGAAATGGAACAGGTCTCTGTAACCGCAGAAGTAGCGGAACACATACCCAGAATGGGCTCTGTGACGCTGCTCAGGGACACGCACCCAGGCGGAGTGAATTCTGCCTGGCCGATGTCGCACTCCATGTACTCCACCACAGGAAGGCTGCAGGGAGAGAGACTGTGTGTTAGCATCCACCAAAAGAAGAACTACATGACCTGAACACATCAGAAGAACAATCTGATTTTGTTCTACGTTGCAAAGCTAAAATTTGTGAATCTCTCCTTCCCTCAACCACATTCACGGTGCATTTCTAAGTGTTGTAACTCCCTTACTGAACCCAAACTGCTTGGTGCCTAATGTGCTCACACACTCCAAGGCAGCAATTTAACAGTATTTCAACAGAAATGTTCAGGAGGCAACTATACACCTTTGAGTTCTGATGGCTCTTCTGAGAGACCTGTCAAACATCTGTATTTTCTTTTTTCCTTCTCTTAAATCTCATGCAGCACATAAAAGCTTGCAGAACATGGAAAGACTCACCGATTCAGTAACAGGTTAATTAGGTATCTGTTGAATGTCGATTTCCCAGTGTTTTTTGGGCCACACACCAGCACCACAGGGACACCTTCATCTTCCGCTAGAAAGAAAAGCAGAGTGTGAAGTGGACTGATGCTGGCATCACTGACCCACCCAAGGCAACGCCTAAGCTCTAGATATACATTCTTCATAAAGAAAAATTCAACCCTCAAGCAGCATGTGCTGGCCAGGGAATTCTTTCAACTTTAACTCATGAAAAGCCTCGTGAATTTCCTTTTTTTCAGGCAACATAGCCAAAGGCCTGCACTCACCACAGCAGGTCTGGATCAGCTCCTCCAGCGCCAGGCACATGCTCTCCGACACCAGCAGCCCGCGGTCGGGGCTGCACTTCACGATGCCCACAGACGCCAAGACCGCGTCCTCTGGCGTGAAGTTAGACTCCTCCTTTTTCTAGGCGAGAGGGTGAGCACTCAGCACGGGCTGTGTGAGGCCACGGCTCGGCGCTGACAGGGGCGGCCGCCGCTGGCTCTGCATGGGCGGTGCGGGGACGGCATAGGGTGCAGCGGGCACCGCGCCGCCTCACCTGGGGCTCGAAAAGCCGCGACAGCGGTGGGTAGCTCAGCAGGAACCGCGTCACCGGCGTGTCTAGGTGCTCCAGCAGCACCACAGCGCAGTCGGGAGAGAACCGTGCCATCACCTTCACCCGCGCCTCTGAAAGAGGAAAGTGCCGCCATCACCCTCAGCCCCGCGCCCGCCCGCGAAATGGCACCCACCCGCTGCGCAGCGCCCCGCGCACAAAATGGCCGCTCCCCGCACCGCCCGTGAAATGGCGCCCGCCCGCGCCCCCGTCCCGTCCCGCACTCACGGCGGCGGACGCGGTGCGAGCGCATGGCGGCGCGGGCGGCGGCGCGCAGCTGGCGGACGGCGGCGGCGGGCGGGCGGGCGCCAGGCAGCGCCTCCAGGCTGAGCGCGCAGTGCGTGGCCGGCGAGAAAACCGGCAGTCCCGGGTGGTGAGAGGCCACGGCGAAGCCCAGCAGGCGGACGGCACCATAGAGGCAGCGCAGGCGGCACTTGCCGGTGAAGGTCAGCGCCTGCGGGACAGAGCGGGCGGTCAGGCGGTGCGGGGCGCGGCGCGGCCGGCGCGCTGTGGGCGCTGCTCACCTTCCGCGGCTCCAGCAGCAGCACGGCCGTACCCTCCGCCGCCTCCACGGCCACTAGCCCCGACTTAGCCGGCGGCACCATCCCGATGCGAGTGAAGGAGGCGGCGAACTCCCGCCAGGCCGCCTCCGCCCGGCTCGCGCGGGCCAGGGCACGGGCCGAAGCCCGGCGGGGGCGGCTGCGCCGCGCGGACATGACCGCCGAGCCTCCTCCGCCTCCCGGGGCCGCCCCTCGGCCGGCCCCGCCCCGCCCGGGGCGAGGCCTCGCCCGCCGCCGCCCCGTTAAGAGCCGCCCGCGCGGTGCGGAGCTGCCCCACCATGCTGTCGCCCGCGCTGCTCCGCCTGTGCCTCTGCGCGGCTGCTGCCGCCGCCTGTTCGTTCACCCTCCGCGGCGATCACCGCCTGGCCGGGCTGTTCCCGCTGCACACCGCGGCGCACCGGGAGGACGCCAGCCTGCTCGTGTGCGGCTGCGACGAGTGAGTGCCTGCGCTGCCTGTGCCCCTAAACGCGCTCTGTCCTCCCTGACAACCTCTCGATTCCATAGAGCCTCCTTCAAGAGCCACGGCTACTACCTGTCCCAGGCTCTCCGCTTCGCTGTGGAGGAGATCAACAACTCCACCACGCTGCTCCCTAATGTCACCCTGGGCTATGAAATCTATGACACCTGCTCTGAGCCTACCAACTTCCACGCCACGCTGGGTGCCCTTGCTCGTAAAGGCACGCAGGATGTCCAGGTGCTCCCCAGTTTCCAACACTATGAACCCCAGGTGGTGGCTGTCATTGGCCCTGACAGCACCCAGCTGGCCCTCACCACGGCCGCTGTTCTCAGCCTCTTTCTTGTACCAGAGGTAAGTGCAGCTTCTATGGCTGATGAAAACCAGGGATCCCAAAGAGTGATGGTTTCAGGGATGGTGGGTTCAGACCTGAGGAGACTGGTCGAGCTGGAAATGCAGCCCCTCTGTGTGTGCTGTCACACGATATTTCACAGGCAGTCAGTGGGCTGGCTTGCCATCCATTACAGCTTTCTCCCGCTTCAGGACGCTTGGCACTGGGTCCACTGCCTGCCCAGCTCCAAGTCTTCCCAGGATAGGCTGCCTATGCCATTAGCTCTCAGGGGTGCAGCTGCCTGGGCCAGCGCATCCCCCTTTCCCCTAGCTCTCATTGCAGATCAGCTACGAAGCCTCCACGGAGTTGCTGAGCATGAAGCGGCTGTACCCCTCTTTCCTGCGCACCATCCCCAGCGACAGGCAGCAGGTGAAGGCCATCTTCTTGCTGCTGCAGCACTTTGGCTGGACCTGGGTGGTGCTGCTGGGCAGTGATAACACCTATGGCAGGGCCGGCCTGGATGCCCTGCAGAAGCTGCTGACTGCAAGCAACGTGTGCGTGGCCTACCGAGGCACCATCCCTGCCAACTCGGACGCCAGCAACCCCGAGCTTCACAACCTGGTCCGAATTCTCAGAGACGTCAAGGTCAATGTCACTGTTGTGTTCTCCAACAGAGGACGTGTTCTGCCATTCTTCAAGGTGGTGGTCCAGAAGAACATCACGGGCATGGTGTGGGTGGCCTCTGAAGACTGGTCGTTGGCTCAAACCATCTGGCAGGTACCTGGCATCCAGACCATCGGTTCAGTGTTTGGGATGGCAGTAGAGAAGCCAGAGTCCACAATGCTGGAACGCTTTGAAGCTTGGAAGATGTCGGAGGAAGGTGCTGTGGCTGAGTGTGCCAGCAGTGCAGAGGCAGGCAGGGAATCTGTGGAGAACATGACGCTGAACTGCAGCCAGCGCTGGACCAGCTGCCATGCACTTGCCACTGTCCCTGACATGTACGACGCTCAAGGTTCCTTCAACGTGTACTCAGCTGTGTATGCCGTGGCCCATGGCCTCCATGACCTGCTAGGCTGTGCCTCGGGGGCCTGCAGCAAAGGCACTGTCTATCCCTGGCAGGTAAGACCAACCTTGTGGAAGATCCATGAGGGTCCCTTCCCACAGGCAAGGATTTTTCCATTGTGCCCAAAGGTTTCCTGTCTTTCCCAGAGGCTCAAATCCCAGATGAAGTCCCTTGTGGGCTTCAGCTGCCCCTCACAGTCAGAGCAGCCAAGACCTAGACCTAGAATCCATCCTAGTTCACTTGTTCCTCTACCACCAGCCCCTCACTGAATGGGATTTCTTGCAGATGTTGGGGGGCTTGAAAGCAGCTGCAGGACAGAGGAAGCATCCTCCAGCACATCTCCCTCCAATGGCAGGAGTTGTGCCATTGGAAGGGCTCCTCTCTTATTCTTCTGTTTTACAGCTCCTACAAAAGATTAGGCAAGTAAACTTCACCCTGTACAAGAGCCGAATCTCTTTCGATGCCCAAGGGGACATTCAAAAAGGCTATGACATTGTCATGTGGAAGTGGCTGGGCCCAAACTGGGCTTCTGATGTGGTAGGAACCTTCCGTGTGAACCCTGACAGGCTGAGCATCGACCCAGGCAAAGTTGTGTGGCACACAGAAGATGGCCAGGTATTGTTCTGCACCCAGGTCTTATTTATTGCTCACTTCTGAGCTGACTGCATCCCAATGCCACCAGTTCTGGGATGTTTCCTCATAGCAGGGCAAAACTGAGGGCCGAGGCAGTGTGGGGCGGTGCCAGAGTGCTGCTGCTTGCCAGCCTGACCCTGTCTGTGCTCCCGGCAGGCTCCCAGCTCGGTGTGCTCCAAGGCCTGTGAGCCAGGAGAAATGCGGCTGCAGCAGAGCCGCCACAAATGCTGCTTCAGCTGTGTGGCCTGTCCACCAGGAACCTTCCTGAACACATCGGGTCAGTACACCGCAGGGTCTGATCCTGCCCCTTCCTCCCCTACCCACATCCTACCTCCTGCTCAAGTCTCATCATTCCCAGCCTCTCACCTCCTGTGGTCAGTAAAACCTCTGAGCTGACCTGAAGGCAGTGGGTTTGGCTCCTCCTGTTTGCTTACCAATAGGTATGCAAACCCATTTGCTTACCAATGGGTATGCCCTGTGCTTTCCGGGGAGTACTGCCCACAGGTGAGCCCACCTGGGCAAACAGAGCCTCTTTGCCTGTGGCCAGGGAAAGGGGACGTCCGGCCTGGTAGCTGTTCCCTGCACCGCATCCTCCGCCAGGGAAATTCAACATAGTGGTTGCCTTTGTGCCCCAGATGGCACACGGGGCTTCCGCACTGTGTGATCATCAGCACCTGGCATATGGAAATGTCTCCTGCCTCAGAATCACCAGCCAAAACAACAAACCCCTTCCTGGCAGCTAGTGCCTCAACACCCTTGGCCTGTGGAGTGGGCAGGGGCAGCTCTGGGGACAGTGGGAGCAGAAAACCCCCCTACATGGTACTGTCCCATTCAACAGCAGCTGCTGCAGATCCTTCCCAAGTTACTGCTTGATGCATGGGCCCCTTCCCACCCACAGCCCCCATGGCCCTAAGCCTCGCACAGCCGAGCCACTATCTCAGCCCAGGCCATGGGTTTTGGGAGAGTCCACGGGGCCAATTTTAGGTGGGGGGCCTTTTACGAAAAGAACTCCCTCTGCTACCCCAGGCCTGGGAGCGCCTGCAGGAAGGAGCAGGTGTGATGGGTGAGCAGAGCCCAGGGAGCTGCGAGCCGGGCCCTGCACCGTGGCAGAGCTCTTACCGGGTCCGAGGTCTGTGAGGTGTCCGTGTCCTCCACAGACCCTTTTGACTGCCAGGCCTGTGGCTTGGATGAGTGGGCTCCAGCAGGGAGCGAGGTCTGCTTCAACCGCACCATCCAGTTCCTGTCGTGGTCCGAGCCCCTCTCCTGGGCGTTGCTGGCCCTGGCTGTTCTTCTCATGCTGCTCATAGCGGCGCTGGCTGTCCTGTTCGCGCTCAATGTCTCCACACCTGTGGTCAAGTCCGCGGGCGGGAAGACGTGTTTCCTCATGCTGGGCTCCCTGGCCTGCACCTGCAGCAGCCTCTTCTTCTACTTCGGGGAGCCCTCGCAGGCAGCGTGCCTGCTGCGGGTCCCGCTCTTCACCATCAGCTTCACCGTGTTCCTCTCGTGCGTGGCGACCCGCGCCTTCCAGATCCTCTGCATCTTCAAGCTGAACGCGCGCTGCCCTGCGCTCTACGAGGCCTGGATGCGGCGCCAGGGGCCGGTGCTGTTCGTGGCCGCCAACACGGCGGCACAAGTGGCGCTGTGCGTGGTCGCCGAGGCCGCCAGCCCCTCGGTGCCGCGCCGGGAGTACGGCGCACGGGACGAGTGGGTGGTGCTGGAGTGCGCCCAGAGCACCGCGGCCGACGCCGCCATCGCCTACACGGTGCTGCTCAGCGCCGGCTGCTTCGCGCTCAGCTACGCGGGCACGGACCTGCCCGCCGCCTACAACGAGGCCAAGAGCCTGACCGTGAGCCTGCTGCTACACCTGAGCTGCTCGGCCGCCGTGATCTGCTCGCGGGACGCGCTGCGCGGCCGGGCCGCGACGGCGGCGCGGGTGCTCAGCACGCTGGGCACGCTCGCAGCAGTGCTGGGCGGGTACTTCGTGCCGCGAGCCTTCGTCATCCTGCTGCGGCCGCACCAAAACACGGCCGAACACTTCCAGATGGCCATCCAGCAGTACACGCGCCGCCTGGCCGCCGCCTGAGCCGCGGGGCTCGACCCCCGCCGCGGGGACCGACCCCCGGCCCTGGCCCGCCCCGGCCGCTCACGGCGTCACTGCCGGCGCCCGCTGACGCCACGTCCGGCGGTGGCGGATGCCGGCGGGCTCCGGTGCTCGGCCATGGCGGCGGCGGCGGCGCACAGCGTGCGGGTGCTGCGGGAGCTGAACCGGCAGCGCGCGGCCGGGCAGTTCTGCGACGCGACGCTCGGCGTGGGCGGCCGCGAGTTCCGCGCGCACTGGCCGGTGCTCGCCAGCTGCTCCCGCTTCTTCCGCGCGCGCGGCCCCGGCGGGCCCGTGGCGCTGCCCGACGGCCTCGCCGACACCTTCCAGCTGCTGCTCGACTTCTTCTACACGGGGCGCCTGGCGCTCACGGCGCACAACCGCGCCCGCCTGCTGGCGGCCGCCGAGCAGCTCGGCGTGCCCGACGCCGTGGCGCTGTGCCGCGCCTTCCGCCCGCGGCCCCGCCGCGCCGCCGCCGCCGCCGCCCGCCCGGAGCCCGCGGCGGCCCCGCAGCCCGGCGGGCAGGCGGTGCGTGAGGGAAGCGGGAGGGGGACGGCGGGGCCGGGGCCCGGCGGGGAGGCGGGGGCGGCGCGGTGACGCCGCTGTTCCCTCGCAGGGCTCCCCCTCAGCCCCGGAGGAGGCGGCGGTGGGTGGCGGCGGGCGGGGGGACGGCGACGCTGAGCCCCTTCCTGAGAAAAAGGTGCTGCGGAGCAAAAAGAGCCCCCCCGCTCCGGGAAAGGCGCCGGGGAGCAGAAAAGGTACAGCGGTGCCGGTCGAGTGCCCCACATGTCATAAAACCTTCCTCAGCAAATATTACCTTAAAGTGCACAACAGGTAAACGCTCCGGCTTCTCTTTCCCCTTGCGCGCGGGGGGACGCGCCGCCCCCACGGCTCGGCCCCTTCCCGGTGGGGGGGTGTCCTTTCTGCCAGCTTGTCCCAGCACCTCGGCATCCCCCAGGGTGGTAAAGGGGGGTCTGCTGTGGCCTGGGGGTGCTCTGGCCTGGGGGAAGGTTATATGTCAATGAAAGGCATCCCAGAGCTGCAGCGACTGTCCTGAGCTGTGGCTCAGGAAGGCCATGTGAGGGGCTCCTTGGCGGCTGCACTAGCTGCTAGTTGCAGGTGGGCGATGGCAAATCCTCCTGGGCTTTGAGAGTGCCCCAGGCTGGGGGGGGGGGAGGTTTCTGGGGTTGTGGGGTACACGTGGCTGGGCTCTGAGGAGCTCCAGGGTGGATCATCGAGAGCAGGGCATGGCCCTGCAGTGAAAGATCAAGCTTTACTTCACTTGTGTTGGGGAAGAATCTTGGCTCTGCAGAAATGGTGTTCTGTGGAGCACAGCGGGCATTGACAGCTGTGCTGTTGAGGGGACTCAAAAGTAGCATAAAAGCAGCTTTAGAGCAGCTGTGAATAGTAGCAATGTGGGGGTGGGAGGAAGTATCCACCTCACCCTTCCCTGTGACCTCCTGGGCCTGTTTGTGCAGATGCTGGCAGGCAGTGATGGGATTCTGTATTTGCATACCCCAAGGAAACACACTGGAGAGAAGCCATTTGAGTGTTCCAAGTGTGGCAAATGTTACTTTAGAAAAGAGAATCTCCTGGAACACGAAGCCAGGAACTGCATGAACAGATCGGAACAGGTACGCCCAGGAACTGCCCTGCTGGGCTGGAGTGTGGCTGCCATGTGGCAGCAGGGGAATTGGAGCCTTTTCCCAGTCCCAGCCCATGCTCAGTTCCAAACAGACCCCTGCCAGCACCATGTGGCACGTTCCATGGCTGGGACCCCCACAGCCAGGACCCCTGTGGCTGGGACTCACGCCGGATACACAACACAGCCCTCAGTTGTGTTTCAGCACACCAGGACTCTGTAGTGTACAAGATTTGGCTCCCGTGGGTGTGGGCTGAATGCTGTAGCTGGGTGCCAGTGCCATGTGCTGGGCAGGAGGCTGAGCTGTGGGCTCCAGGTCAGGCTTTGGGTCCTGTGGAAGCCAACACCACCCCGTCTCTCACAGGTATTCACATGCTCAGCCTGCCCGGAGGTGTTCAAGCGGCGGATGGAGCTGCGGCTGCACATGGTGTCACACACTGGGGAGATGCCGTACAAGGTCAGCAGGGCCTGCATCCGACATCCCTATGGATGCTTCTGGACACTGGCACGGAGCAGGGGCAAGCCTTTCCCTTCTAGGGCAGCCCAGCCCTCTTGCCTTGGCAAGAGCCAAGCACACCAGTTCCCTTCTTTGGTCCATGACAGTCCACTCAGGGTTGTTCCCTGTCTCTGAACCAAAATGTGATCCAGGGAGGCACCACAGCCAAAGGCTTCCCATGGCTGTACCAGGAATCTGTGTTCTACTCCCTGCTGGTCCTCTCCTTGCTCTGAAACCACACTTTGGGAGAAGCTGGAAGCTGACCACATTCTCCTGTCTTGCAGTGCTCCTCATGCTCACAGCAGTTCATGCAGAAGAAGGACCTGCAGAGCCACATGATAAAGCTGCATGGTGCACCCAAGCCCCATGCGGTAGGGACCGGGGGTTTTGGGGAGGGTGTGATCCTGAGTGTGGACCTGGCCTAAGGAATGGCACAACATTATGTCTGGCTGTGTCAGTGAGGGGGTGGGACACAGAGCTACTGGAAATAGGCTCTGTTGGGTACAGGAGCAGCGCACAGATCCAAGTATTGACCAGCACTTCATCTCTCTTGGGCTGTCCCATCTCACTGGGTGTCTCTGAGCTGGTGGTGCTGCCTTGGCTTCCACAGGGAGGTCGCTGGAGCAGCTGGGGAAAGGCTGGGTGTGAGTGGGTCTGGGGTGGGTGTACCCCAACCCTAACACCCTCCTCTCCTGTGGCCTCACAGTGCTCAACCTGCTCCAAGTGCTTTCTGTCCCGGACAGAGCTGCGCCTGCACGAGGCCTTCAAGCACCGTGGAGAGAAGCTGTTTGTGTGCGAGGAGTGCGGGCACAGGGCCTCGAGCCGCAATGGCCTCCAGATGCACATCAAGGCCAAGCACAGGTACAATGTGACCCGTGTCCTCTCTTACGACACCCTGACTCTCCTGGCTGCAGTCCCTGCCCCACAGGCCTGGGGGTTGGCTGAAAGTCATCCTCTTCCTAGAGGTGCTGGGCTGAGACCCAAGGGGCCGAAGCTGGTGGAGGCAGAGGTGATGGTGATGTTTCTCTGCCCACAGGAACGAGCGGCCCTACGTGTGTGAGTTCTGCCACCACGCCTTCACACAGAAAGCCAACCTCAACATGCACCTGCGCACGCACACTGGCGAGAAGCCCTTCCAGTGCCATCTCTGTGGCAAGACCTTCCGGACACAAGGTACCCCTGGCTGTGGCTGGGGCAGATCATGCCAAGTGCTGTGCTCCAGCATCCAGGACCTCCAGAAAGTAGCTTCCCCAGGAGCAAAGCCATGCTCTTGTGAGGACAGGCTGACAGGCTGATACCAAGGAAAGCACGTTCCTGTCACCTGCTCTGCTCTCATGGCACAGAAGGGGAACGAGCTGGTGTTGCTCACGACCCTTAGCAGTAGCAGGCAGATACTGCTTGTGCTGCTCTTGCCTTCCTGGCCAGCCTGGCCCAGCCTGACAGCCCCTGGGATGGGGGTGCAGAGGCTGTGCTTCTGACCAGCCACTCTCCTTGTCTCCCCCTCTTAACGGCAGCAAGTCTGGACAAGCACAACCGGACGCACACCGGGGAGCGGCCCTTCAGCTGCGAGTTTTGTGAGCAGCGTTTCACGGAGAAGGGGCCACTGCTGAGGCACGTCGCCAGCCGGCATCAGGAGGGGCGGCCCCACTTCTGCCACATCTGTGGGAAGACATTCAAAGGTAACGTGGCAGCTCCAGCTCTCGTGGGGCTCTGCAGGAGCTGCCTCCTTCCCATGGGTGGGTTGGCATTGCAATGAGCCTGTATGACATGGAGCTGCTGCCAACAGGCTCTCGTTTCCCTTCCCAGCGGTAGAACAGCTGCGTGTCCACGTTCGCCGGCACAAAGGAGTGAGGAAGTTTGAGTGCATCGAGTGTGGCTACAAATTCACACGGCAGGTGAGGCCTTTCCCAGCTCCAGGGCCTCGCGCTGCCCTGGGGAGCCAGTCCTCACTGCATCTCTCCACATTCCCCATCCTTTGCAGGCTCATTTGAGGCGCCACATGGAGATCCATGACCGAGTGGAGAACTACAACCCTCGACAGCGGAAGCTGCGGAACCTGATCATCGAGGATGAGAAGGATGTGATGGTGGTGCTGCAGCCGCCGCCAGAGCTGGAGGTGGGCTCAGCCGAGGTGATTGTGGAGTCGCTGGCCCGTGGGCCACTGCCTGAGGAGGTCCCTGCACAGAAACTCTGCTCAAACGAGAACTTCTCCCCTGCGGATGTGATTGAGCAATCGCTGATTATAACTACAACGATTCCTGAAGACTGTGAGACGTAGTGTGGCCCACCCCACCCCTTCCACTGAAACACAGTAAAGCATTAAGCTGAGCCACTTTCTGCCACACTTGTTCTTTTGAGCCCCCTCCCCTCCTTTTCTGCAAGTCTCCCATCCCAGGCTGCAGGGAAAGAAAGTCACCATGACCTTGTGATTGAGTGTCAAATGAAGAAATGTCTCAGAACAGTCGTTCCAGTCAGTGTCCACGCACGGTGTGCAGTGGGATGGGACTGACCTCCCTGTGTCATACTGTGACTCACTTTCTGACGCCGGAGGAGCTGGTGCTGCCCTCCCTTTTCCTTCAGCCCTCTCACCCTGCCTGTGATTAAAGCTCACCTTCGGCTCTGCCCATTCCTTAATTCTGCCGTTTAACTGGTGCCTTATTTATCTTTTGTTTTGTTAAGCTTTTGTCAGTTGCTCTTTCCTTACCCCATTAAAGGCGGGGCATGACCCATGTCTGGTTAGAATGAAACACACTCCAGCACCCACAAAGTGCCTGCGCTCATGTGTGGGGACATACTCTGTCCCAAATAACCCAATCCAGGGTTGCTGGGAGAGTGAGAACCATGGTCTGAGTGGTGCCAGGGTGGGGAAGAGATCTCTGTGTGTACTCCTACACCCAAGAGTTGCAGCCATGCTCTCTGCCTTTTCTCCCTCTACTACCAAGGAGGCAGAGAGGCTCCAATTTAAGCATATCTGGAATGAGAAACTCCCAGTAAAATGTCATTCCAGGTCCCTTCCCCTCACAGAAAACAGAATTGTGTAACAAGTTTTATTTAACTTGACTGCTGCAAGTAAATTTAAAAACAAACTATGAGAATAAAAATACACTATCTGCAAATGTAAAATGCCTTTGTTTCAAAGGATGGAGTTCAACTGTACTTGAGGATTCAACACAATGAATTCTACAAAAAATAAATACAGATCTGTAGCTGCTCAGCGGGTGGGACTGGGGGTCCAGCAGCGAGCACGGCCGCGTGCGCCGGGGTGCGTTATTTATAGCTCAGCAGAAATGCCTCGAGCTGCGGCGCCGTCGGGAATTGGCCATTGCTCCCAAAAAAGCAGCAGCTGCCCCGAACTGTGGGCCCCTGCACCCACTACTCTGTCCACGGGTTTGACACCAAGGGGCAGCCGCGCCGGGCCCTGCGCGTTCCCTGCTGGCACGCGGCGGTCTCAAGGCACTGTCAGTGTTCCAGGCTGGAGAACAGCCCGGGTTCCCCGTGGCTGAGGGGTGCAGCAGCATCAGACAGCACTGGGGCAAAACACGTTTCTGTAAAGCTGTGAAGATGCTGATGCTGTGGAAATGGGGCTCGGATGCTCCTCGATCCAGGGGCAAGCCTGGAGCACAGAGTACACGGGGTTTCCATCTCTGAATTCAGTTTAAATGCAATTTTTTCCTCTATTAGCTAAAATTTAAAGACCAAAAAAGCAAATGCATCCTGCCACACCTTAGCTTCTGCCACACTTCAGGGTTCTCCAGAAGGTGCAGCACTTGCTCTCAGGGAGCCACGCTGCAGGTTCAGCCATTTGCTTTCTTCCAGAAACATTCCACAAGTAAACTGCACGCAGCTGCTCTTCAGCGAAGGTAGATAAACAGAGCCCCTCTGGCCAGGGCACTTGGGCAAGTATAAAGGCAAATCTTACACAGGCCAAAAAAATGCAAACCCAAATAAAAAGAAGAAAAAAAACCTAAAATAACTACCTTTCAATCCAACACGTGCACAAGCCTATCCCCCTCCGAGGCACAGAATACAGGGAGGGTATCCAGACCACTGCCCTACCAGACAGACCCCTCCCAAGACAGAAACGGAAGGAAGGAGTTTGGTGGCAAATGAAGCATTACAGGGTGAAGGAGCTCCCAGTGAAAGGTGTCTGGTCACAAGCCGTAAGCAGCGGTGCTGTGGCGTGGTTCACCATGAGTGCTTTCCCCAGGATCAGCTCTCGGGTCTCTGTGGGCAGCGTGGTGCCGTCTCCCACCCTGAAGGGCTGAGGGAAGCAGTGGAGGCCTCGCTGCCTGCAGGCCCACAGCATCACATCCAACAGCCAGAGTTCTTGCTCCCTCTGTGATCAGTATGGTTTTGTTTCCAAGCACTGGTTTGCCTCAGCCTTCTCCCAAAGCAGCCCAGGTTCTGGATGAGGGACTCTGTCAAGCTGCTTCCTGTGCTAAGGCAGCTCATTGAGGTTCTGGCTGTGAAGGTTTTGGTTCTGCCTGCTCAAGCTGATGGTGTTGTCCAGCGTGATGCTGTCATCCTCCTGTGTGGTTTCTGGCATGAACTGCCGGAATATGCTGACGCTGCCGTGCCAGAAGATGGGCTCAGGGAGCTGGCCCACGACACTCCACGTTCGTGTCTCAGGGTCATAGGCTTCCAGGACATCCGAGAGTTCAAACGTGTTATCGTAGCCTCCCGAGACATAGAGCTTCCCTCCGAGCACAGCCACGCTCCCCCCGACATGAACCTGCAACATAACAATAAATACACACTGTGACCAGGGGGAGGTTTGCCTGATCCAGCAAGGGGGTCGGTGGGATATGGGAGCTGCTCCTAGGAGGGAGTTTCATGCCTGCCAGCTGCAGGTTGGGCTCTGAACCAGTGATGCCCACAGATCTCACATGCTGGGCTGCACACCCAGACATGCCACCATATCCAGGACTTCTTCCTAGTGACTCCAACACACTTAAACCAGCTCCACATGCAAGGGGTTCTGATTCTAAAAAGCTCTTGGTTTTCCAAAGGCAAATGACATTAATTTATAACATTTAAGACATCCTGGAAGTGAGAAAATGTCCTACCTGAAGCATGGCAGGGATTTTATCCCATTCATTCTTTGATGGATTGTAAACATCCACTTCAGCCGAGTCATCTCTGGGGAAGAGAACACAGAATTACTGTTCTGCATTCTAGAAACGCTGCTTGGGTTCTTCATCAAAGCCAAATTTAGATGGGCAGGGGGAGTGAAGAGCTGGGGAGGCAACATAATCCCCCAGGGCTTCTCTTACCCACCCTGCTTGGCAGACAGGAGGGCGACAGTGACAGGTGAGGGACGTTTGCAACTCAGAGACACGCGCTGCTGACACAAGAATGCGTGGAGGACAAGGTCAGGGCAGCTGGAGAGGAGCTGTCAGTCCTTCCAATACAGTCCTGGTACAGATGGGATCAAGATGCTGCAAGGCAGCTCCAGGCGGGGCCAGCAGCCAGACCAGGGGCTCCTCTCCCCACCCTGTGTCAGCTCTGGGGCAACTGCAGAGAGCAGCTGAACCTCACTCCTGTGCTTTATTTACAGGTATAAAACTAGTCCCAGTTCGAGGGATCATCACTCAGAGCCTTTAGCCTGAGCTATTAAACCGATTTGCTACTTTTACTTGCAACCTACTCTTCTGTACTCCAAAGATTATCCCACAGCTCTACATGGAGGAGCAGCCCACGCGCACGCAGCACGTGAAATGAGGGAAGAACACCTAACCCTGATCATCTCCTCACTGATTCTTGCAGATGCAAAGTGATCCGAAAATCCTGAAGTGTCAATCATCAGTATTTTAAAATGGGTAAGAAAAAGGAAATTCTATAGAATCAGGTTGTGACAAGGAGCTGAGCAGCTGCAATACTCTGGCAGGATGGACTGAAACCAGCTGACCAGAACAGCCGCCAGCAAGACACTTGGCTGGACCCGACAGGATCAAATAAAAAGTCTTGGGCCAAAGCTGCCACTTTATGCAAAGCCAAGAGGAGATTAAAAAAAGAGAAGTGCCTGGGGGCCATCACAGAAGTCTCTGTTTGCTCAGAGTCAACACAGGGAGATGAAATGCTCCAGCCCTAGCATGCCTTCCCGTTTATTTTTAATTAAGCGGATAACTGAAGTATTTGCGCCACCAGGACAGCTTCAGATGGGTAATTAAGTCCCAGTTTGGAAAGGTGCTTAAAAATAGTGACCAATCACTTCATCTTCAGCCCTCTTATCTCTGCTGAGACGGAAGACGTCCTCTCCTGCACTAGAGTTTAACGTTTTCTTGGAGCTTATGTGCTTATTTATAGCAACGAGGGGGGCTGAACCAGGAGCCAAAGAAACCGAGAAGCCAATTTCCAAGCAGTGCTGCTGACTTCAGATGGATTCACACATGTCTGTTCCCCAGCCCTGGGTTACACTCAGACATTTTCACACAAGTTTATGGGCAGCTCTTTGAAGCCCACCAACACAAGGAAAGAGGTGTGACAGCCCTCCCTGCACCATCAGGGGAAGCACTGCTGTGCTGTCCCAACCCAGTGCCCTCTGTCCACCACCTGCAAAATCCACAAAATCCACCTTCCCAGGGAAGCTGTGGGCTCTCCTCCTGGGGACATGGGGAGGGAGGGAAGCGATTGCTCCCACTACTCACCGTATGAAGTACATGAGACCATTGAGAGTGACGGTCTTTGGGGCAAAGGACCAGGGCGGCAGGTGGCCACAGTTGACAAGGGACCAGAGATCACTGTCGGGGTCATAGCACTGCATGACCATGGACTCTTTGCCAGCCAGGGAGCCGATGGCGAAGAGTTTCCCACGGCACGAGGTGGTGGAGCAGTTGTCCATGGGATACAGCATGGGCTGCAGGGCCTCCCAGCTGTCCAGCGTGTGGTCATAGCGCTCCGTGCTGTCAGAGGCAACCACGTAGAGCAGCCCGTCCAGGACCGTGGAGCTGTGGTATTCCCTGGCTTTCAGCATGGGCGACACCTCTGTCCACTCGTTCACGCTGGAATTGTACCTCCAGACACAGTCGTACAGCCTGGACCCGTCCGAGCCCCCTGTGGCACAGCATGACACATGTCAAGAGCCTGGCTCCACAAAGGGAAGGGTGATGGAGGAGAGGGCTTGGCTCAGCACAAGTGCCACAAGGATTTTAAAGGAAGTTTTGCACTGTTTCATTCCCAGCAAGCCGGGGAGGATTTGTCCCATGTCGTTCCTAGTCCATACCCAGCTGAGACTCAAAATGAGTCTTGATGTTTCACTGCCTCTGTCCTCTAATACCCACTCTCTCCCATTTTACACCCCCCCCTCAGTCACTGTCCAGAAGCTGCCAAGGCAGCGGTGCTGCTGGCAGCTTGGGAATCTCCCAGCCTTGCCTTCGTCACACTGACACAGACCAAACCAACCCAAGATCCCCAGCAGCAGCCTGTACACAGCTCCCAGCAGGACTGATCTGCCTGGGATCACTCCAGAAAGCTCCCACAGGATGTAAGGGCTTCTTCAAAATCATGCTGCATCCATGTGGTAGCCTGTCATTTTTACAACCCTGTCCTTAAAGCAGGTCCTTGTTTTCTGCTTGTGACTAGAGAACACACAGTTTTCTGTTCACCTGCATTAAGACTTGCTCTTCAAAGCTCTACCAGTGTGTCCTGCACACCGAGGGCACGCTGTTCCACAGCACTCGGTGTCCTGGGCCTGGGCCTCAGTTTGTTACGGTTGTCACAGAGATGTAGTTCAAAGGAGGGATCTGCATGCAGCTTAACAGCCAAATTTACATATTGGTGTCACCTTGACAGAAGTAATTGTAGCCCCAGCAAGGAGGCAGGATTTGTGCAGGGGAAGGTACCGTGACTCACAGGGGCTGGTGAAGGAACCTGGGGTTTTCTGACATGCCTCAGCCTCAAGCATGTGATTCAGGGGGCTCTGAACCTGAACACCTTCTTCAAAGAGAGAAACTCAAAACCTTCTTACATCACCCCTGTCCTCAGTGACGGTTAAAAAGTTCTAACTACAAGATCTGTGACTTTTGCCAGCATGCTCAACAGCATTAGTCATGACAAAATAGCTCCTGGACTGAGACCAGCTGCTAAATCCAGCACCGACTCCAGGAGTCTCCATGCCTGCTGGCAGGCTGCAGGCACCCAAAGCCAAGTCCCAAACTCTCTGCTACCCAGGAAAAGCCTAATGTCGCAGCTACAACCTACATATTTTCAACAGAACCCTCCACCCTGGTGCTTCTCCTCATTCCCTGTATGCCTTACCTGTGACATAGATGTCGTTGCCCAGTGCAGTGACACTGTAGCCCCCTCCCAGGTGCTCGGGGAACTCGGCCAGGTAGCGCCAGTGGCCAGTGCGTGGGTTGTAGCAGTCGACGGTGACAAGTTCATCGCAGTCACGGTCGCAGCCACCAACGAGGACAAGGATCTCGGCGAGGCCAGTGGAGGGCCGGGGGCGCATGCGGGCACAGGGCCCCCGGTCGTGGCGGTCGAGGCGGGCAGCCTGGAAGTCGCGGGCCTCACGCAGAAGTCGCAGGCAGGGAGGGCAGCGGGCCACCAGCGGCTCGCTCTCCACGTGGGCCAGCAGGTAGAAGCGGCGCACAAAGGGCAGGCGGACGTGGGCCAGGAGCTGTGGCAGCAGCGGGGCACGGGTGGCAGGGTCAGCGCGCACCCAGCGCAGTGCCAGCTGAAAGGCAGCCTCCTCCTTGGGGATGCAGAGCCCATCGTCCCGCAGGTAGGAGAGGAGGCGCGGCAGCGGCAGCCGCTCCAGCTGGGCGCCCAGCTCGCCCACGTGCCGCAGCACGAAGCGGTGGGCGGCAGCCGCCAGCTCCGGGCAGGCAAAGGCCTCCGCGAAGTCCTGCATGTCCAGGGCGTTGGCGGGCTCCAGCTGCCGCGCCAGCCAGGCACCGCAGGCCTCCTTGACGGCGGGGAACTGCAGCAGGTCGGCGGCGCGCAGCAGGCGCTCGGCGATGTCGGGGCCCAGCCGCCCCACGCGGCCGGTGTAGGCGAAGTCGAGCAGCCGCCCCAGGCACTCGGGCTCGACGCCGTGCAGCCGCACACGCTCGGCCCGCGACTCGCGCAGGGCCCCGCCGAACATGGCGCGGAAGTACCCCGAGGCAGCGGCCAGAACGGCGCGGTGAGCCCCGAACTCTCGCCCGCCGGCCACCACCGTCACGTCCAGCAGGCTCCGCTCGGCCCGCAGCGCGCTCAGACCCCGCAGCAGCGACACCGCGTGTGCCGGTTCTCCCGTCGCCGCCGCCGCGGTGGAGGCTCCCGCTGCCGTCCCGCCGGTGCTTGTCGCCATGCCGTGCCTGCGGGAGCGCACCTGGATCACGCCCTGCGCGGAGCCGCTGGGCCGAGCCCCCCGAGCGATTCCCGGGGTGGGAAAGGATGGTGGGGATCAGGCAAGGAGGCGGCGGGTGGGCTCGGGGAGCGGGTCCCAGCCGGGACCCGCCGTTGCGTAAGGCGGCGGCGCTGGCAGCGCGGCCCCGCTCAGGCCGGTCCCAGGGCCCCGCAGCTACCGCGCCCAGCCCCGCGCCCTTGGCCCAGGGCTGGCGCTCAGAAGGAGCCGCCCAATGGTACCGGGGGAACACAAGACCGGCCCGAGCGCAGACGGCGCTGAGGCAGCTCCGCTCGGAGTCGGGCTCGCGTACCGCCGTTAGCGCGGGCGGAGGGTCCGCCTCGGGGTTGAGGGTCCAGCTCCGGTAGACGCCTCGGCGCCCGTCCTGCCACCAGCCAGGCCCCGCGGTGAGCCCAGTGCCAGCCCGTCCCGCCCGGGCCCACAATCACCCGATAAGAACCACTCCCGGACCCCACTCACCGATCCGCTCTCCGCCCTGCTCCGCGCTCCGCTTCCCGCTCCGTTCACCGCTCCCGGCACCGCCCCCGCCCCTCCGCCGCTCCCAGCGCGCCCCGCGCCCGGCACTGCGCACGCCCGGACTACGGCTCCCGGCGGCCCCGCGCGGGCGGCCGCCCCTTCGCCGCCTCCCGCCGGCACCGAGCCGCTCGCGGTGTCGGCACTGCCCGGCTGCCGCCGCCGCCGCCCCGGCCCCGCCCGCGCCCCCGCCGGGACATGGACTCCGACTCCTGCGCTTCGCCGTTTGCCCCGGAGGTGAGCCGGAGTCCCGGGGGGAAAAAGGAAGGGAAGGGAGAAGCGGGGAGGGAACAGAAGGGGAGGGGGTGCGTGTCCCGCCGCCCAGCCCGGCCCGGCCCGGCCCTGTCCGGCCGCCGGTGCCCGCTGCCCGTTCCCCGCCGCGGGGCGGGGGGCCGGGGCCATCTTGTGCCGCCGGGGCGAGGAATGGCGGCGGCGCCGCCCCGCCGTGCCCTCCGCGGGGGAGCTGCCTGGGGGCCCGGTACCGACGCCGGGGGGCGATGGGGGGAGGGGGGGCACTGCCCGGTTCCGCCGCTGCGGGGGCGGGGGGGCGGTGCGGGGCGCGGCGGGAGCGGCGGCGCCGCCTCCCACCGGCGGGCCCGGCCCCGCGGCCGCCGCTCACCCCCGCCTCCCGCAGGACTTCTCCCCCGGCTCCCGGCGGCACCGTACCGTGGAGGACTTCAATAAGTTCTGCACCTTCGTCTTGGCGTACGCCGGCTACATCCCGTACCCGCAGGAGGTGAGTTCCACCGGGGGGCACGGGGGGGGGGGGGGGCCGCGGGCTGGGGGCACGGGGGGCACCGGGCTGGTCTGTCAGACCGGCCGCTCCAGCGGTCACGGCTCCGCGCCGGGCCTGAACAAAAGGGGAACCGCGGCGGCTGGAGGCTCTGGGGACGGGGCGGGTGGTGCCCGGCGTGGGCGGGGTGAAAAACGTCGGATCCGGCATCGCTCTTGCTGCTCCCCGGGAGCTGCCGGAGAAACCTCGGGGTGATGTGCAGGGAGAGCGGGAGCGGGAGCGGCAGCACCTCGAGGGACAGGGCTCAGCGGCTTGGGAACAGAGCACAGTGCCTGAGGGACAGGGCTCAGCTCCCCAGGGGTCAGGGCACAGCACTCTGGGGGACAAGGCTCAGCTCCGAGGGGGACAGGGTACAGTGCTTCGGGGACAGGTGACAGTACCTGGGGGAACAGGGGTTCAGCCCGTGGGGACAGGGAACACCACTCTAGGGGACAGCACACAGTATCTCAGGGATGGGTCAGAGTGCCCTGGGGGGACAGGGGACAGTGCCTTGCGCCACGTATGATTCTGCTCCGAGTCAAACTGTTACCTGTTTCCTCAACATGTTCCAGGAAACGCCGCTGAGGAACAGCCCCAGCCCTCCCAACAGTACTGGAGGCACGATTGACAGTGATAGCTGGGATCCTCGCTTCAATGACACCCCCTCCTCTGTCTCCCTGCCCACCAAGAACAGAAAGAACTTTAGTCAGCTTAAGCGAGCAAAACCGTATGGTTCCCTGTTCCAGCGGGCAAAGGCCAGCAACTTCCTGCCAGAGCGAAAGCAAATCGATAAGATCAGGAAGAAGAAAAAGCTGAAAAGGAGGGAAACAGAGGTGTCTGCAGAGGAGGACTATGAGGAGAAGCTGCTGGATCTGGAGGCAGAGGACTCTTACGCAGAGACACCGATGAGCCCCTCGTCGGAGGGTGACCCTCAGTCTGTGACTGAGCACTGCTCGGTGTGGGACTCTGACACCCCATCCAGCGTCTCCTACCCTGCTGTGACAGCCGAGCAGACGGTGGAGATCCAGAGCGTGGGCAAACGAACGGTCATTCGGCAGGGCAAGCAGGTGGTCTTTCGGGATGAGGATGGCACTGGTGATGATGAGGACATCATGGTGGATTCAGGTGGGTGGCCTGGCTGTCCAAGTGGATTAGCCAGGTGGAAGTAGTGGTGCTTTACTTGTAGCCTCAGGATAATGCTGAGGAGCACTGCCTGGGTGGAATTCAGGAGCAGTTGGGTTTTTGGGAGGAGGGAGGTGGGTTTGCTCTTTCTGCAATAAACTGCAGAACTGTGAAAAGCTGCAATTTTATAGAAGCAGCATCTCCTCGATTACAGCTTCCTGTGTATTGCTGCGAGTCTCTTCCTGTGCAAGAGAGACCTAAAAAAAGCAGCAAAATGCCTGTCTTTGAAACCCAGGTAGTTAATTTAGCATGAAAGGAGAGAAATTCCTGGTGTGAGGGGCATCAGCCGCTAAAAACGTATCTGTGACATTTGTCTTTGCAGATGACGACTCGTGGGACCTGGTCACTTGCTTCTGCATGAAGCCTTTCGCTGGGCGGCCGATGATCGAGTGCAACGAGTGCCACACTTGGATCCACCTCTCCTGCGCCAAAATCCGCAAGTCGAATGTCCCAGAGATCTACATCTGCCAGAAGTGCCGGGACTCCAAGTTTGACATTCGCCGTTCGAACCGCTCCCGGACGGGCTCGCGCAGGCGCTTTCTGGACTAGGGGGGAGGCACGTGCTGGTGCGCTGCGTGGGCGGGTGAGCCGTGGGTGCCGGCCGGGAGGCCGGGGAGGGCTCCCCTGAACTGCTGCTGCTCAGGCGGGAGGGCTGCCCAGCTGGCCTGTGGCCCAGGAATGAGGAATCGCCGAGCCGCGGGCAGCCGGAGCTGGGAGCGGCCAACTGGGCAGAACTGTGGCGAGAGACTGTCTCGAGGGACAGACGAAGCTCTCTGAGCTCAGTGGAGTTTTGTCCGGTTACGATGACTGGGTGATGTACTATACCTTTGCCAAGTAGGTTTTCTCATCCCATTGGGAAACTGCAAATCTTCTCTGTGCTAGAAAACTCCTCCTCCTCCCAAAGAGGGAGGGGAGGAGGAGGGAGTCTGTGTGAAGAGTCTGAAAAGTAAATGGCCCTGTGTTTTAAATTCAATGTGATATTATACCTGCCCATTTGTCCATATAGATCAATCTTAGATATGCTAAGACTCCATAGGAGTCAGCCTCAGTGCTACCGGCCTCTGTGCGATCTGCTGCTGCTTCCACGGGCCTCAGCATAGGGGAGTTCTGTCATTTGGCATCATCCAAGTGCAAACGAGACTTGGGGCTCCCTCCTGTGCCAAGGGACAGCGCCCTGGCAGGAAGGAGCAACCCTTTTCCTGGACAAGCAGCGTGGGGGATCAGTGGCATCAGATTCCTTCCTAGAAGGTCTCTTCTTACAGTGGTTTTTTTTTTTGTGATTTATTTGCATGAACAGCTCAAATGTGTGTATGGGGGGAAACTGCTCCATTTCCTGTCCCTTCATTAACCTCTATGGTGCTGTTTTAAGAAGATGACTCTCCTTTTTCTCGGCCCAGAATTCAAACATGGGCTGTAAAAGGGGCCAAAGGAAATGTAGAACCTGGCAGGTCTGGTTTGGAATTTGATCATGTCCATCCAAGTATGACAGCTGAGTTGATTTTTGCTTTTGCTGTTTGTTTTTTGAAACTGGACTGTAACCAAAAAGCCAGAATCTTTATTCTGTTGGTAGCAATGACGCAGATCAAATGCAGGCAATGCAGAATACAGGATGAAGTGCAATGAGGATCCGTCTGGTGTGGTGTGGAGAGGCCCTGAGGCCCTGGCCAGCACTGCAGACAGGACCTCCTGGGCCTTAACCCACGGGAAATCCCTTCAGGACCACGATGGGAAATCACAGCTCATACACAAGGCCAGGGAGATGCTGGCACTGTTCCTCTCAATGACCAGACAGATCCACATGGATCACACAAATCGGGTTGATGTTTTGAGGTGTTTCTCTGAAGTTATGCCTGAAGAACAGTGTGTGCTCTGTCCAGTAAGAGGCTCAGAGAAGCGCTGGCTGGCACAGCAGCTGCAGCCACACCAGCAGGATCATGACCCCATGAGTTCTGCAGTCACACAGCGTTGGAGCATTGCCTTGTCTGAGGACTGGCTCACCGGGAGATGCATCCTGGTGATGACTGAGGGTCTTGCTAGCACACAGGTTCAAGTGCCCTCCTTCAGACATTGGCCCCGGGGCTGCCAAAGCCTCAGGCAGCCCAGTACCACAGGGCCCTGGGGCTCCACGGTGTGGGGCAGGGTGACAGAAGTGCACAACAAGCAGCTGTTCTCTCCTGGTTCTTGATAAAAATCTCGTTCCACCAAGCTGTAACCGCTGACTGGGTTCAGAAAACCAGCTTCTGTGAAATCTCTCAACCACGACTGTACTGTGCTGCCTTCAGAAGCTATGTGGAACCACCAAGGAGTTTGCCAAAGACTCGCTCCCAATGGCTGCCTGACTGTCCTTTGCAGCCAGAAAAATAACCAAAGTTCTCCAGTGCTGCCATTTCCCCAGAAATGCTTTGGAAGATCCCAGCCACAACTGCACAAGAGTTGGACCTGGTCTGAAATTCGTATCTCTTGTGTTTACAGCGTGTCTGCAGTTCAACTGGACCTCTGTGGACTGTGTTCCTGAAGCTTTTATGGGAGAAATGGTGCACTGTCAAGTGAACTGGCTCTTTTTCACAGAGGTTCAACACTAATCAGTGTGACTGACTCTTGTTCTGTCCCCTTTTTGGATTTATCCCAGTGGATGGTGTCCAGCACGTTACAATATCAGCAGAGAGAAATAAAGAAGTAACATCTCCATTATTTTAGTTCATCACTTTCAGCCATGTATAATTATAGTTTAATTCAGAACTTTATTTTTTCATTAAAACTTCTAATGAACCATGTTTTTTTCTTACACGTGAGACAAATGAACAATGAGTTTGTTATATTCCAAACTCAGGAGTCTGCTGTTATGATTTATTGGTTTGTGAGCTGTTGTGCCAGGCAGCAGGAAGACTTAACACTTGAAGTGCTCTTCCCAAAACAATACACTGAGGTGGGGATAGGAAGAGCTGGCATCGCCACCTTTCTGTGGAGCAGCTGCTCCTTGCCAGCCTCTGCTTAGAATGTGGGACGTGGTGATGGAGCCCTGGAGGGCTGGGAGGGAGGCACTGCCTAGAGTGGCTCAAGACAGCAGGGACAGCGTGCTGGGCTTGTGCCAGGGGCCTGCTGAAGGGTGCAGTGACTGAGCTGGGGGACAGGGCTCAGGCCAGGATGCCAATGGTGTTGGAGTGCACAGTCCTGGCACCAGGTCCCTGCAGGTCAGAAACAGCCCTGGGGCAGCACTGCACCCCTTAGCAAGGACTGGAGGCTTGGCCAGACACAGACCAAGCCCTTGAGAACTCTCTGGGAGCTGTGTTGAAAGAGAACTCCCTCCCTCCCTCCCTCCCCACCACCGGGCAGCACAGAGGACTTTCAAACCACCCAAGAGCTGCTGGAGCCTTGGTGCCACCCTGCAGCTTGTGTATGTGCCACAACCCCACCGGCACTGCTGCTCAGCCAGCTGCTGTCAAAGCAGCAGCCTGAACACCTTGGCAAACTGAAAAGGTAGCTCAACCTTTTGGAAATGGCATTAGGTCACACTGGAAGCTCAGCTCTGCTTGCTTAGAGCTTCTATCTTAATTCTGTTAATTAATTCTGGTAATTTTGAATTATAGAGAGTCATAAAAAGAAGTCCCAGGGGAGTTGTGGATGTAAAATGGCAACTGCTCACAGCAGAATATGGTGGTGAAGGCTGCGGTTCTGCAGTGGGGCTGTTATTACAGTTTTAGCAAAACTTGGCACTGATAGAAAACAAGGAAGAAAGGAGGAGGGGGCTGGGGAGACTGACCAAGCATCTGGATCTCAGGGATGCTCTTGTGCCATGTCCTTGTCTCTACAGGCACTTCTGACCACAACACCTCACACAGTGACATCAAAAAGGAACTGGAGGAGATGTACATTTGTGCCCACTCCCACCCAGCAGAGGTCACTAAGCTGGATGGGATGGAGAGTGCTGTTACCTTTACAAGACCTGCAACCCTTGCTTTCCAGGGGTTTTATCTCAGGAACTTCCTACAGATGAAAAGGGAATGGGACCTGCATTTCAGCTGAATATAATTTATTGCACATTTTACATTTACTTTGAGATTGACAGAACGCTGGCCATAACTGAAATAAAGCCCTGCACCAGGAACTGGTCACAACTGAGAAGTTTTGGTTTTAATAAAAACAAATGAACACCCCTTCATAATATGACCTTGTTTTTTACAGGGGAAAGCATTTCTTTTGGAAATGTCATTCTCCTGGTGCAGTGACCTGAGCACAGAGAACCACAGCAGCACAAAACAGCACAAAACAGACAGGTCCATGTCAGGAAAGGAGTTATGGCAGGAGTTGTCCAAAGCAACTCTGCACTGCCAAGACATGGATGTTTTCCCCTCTGCTTTCACCCATGAGCAATGAAGGCTGGTCTCTACTTAGCCAGAGCAAAATTAAGATCAAGGAACAGCCACCACGATTCCTTGTCTGTCTGCAAAAGCCTCAGATGTGCTGATGTGCCCAGTGTGTAGCAGATTCTACAAGGTGCTGTTTCCAGCTGCTGTATCACCAGCCCAGGACTGCCCTTCTGCAGGGCAGGGCTTCTAGGCAAGAAAAAGCCAATGGATCTATGCCATAACTGCTGCTTTTCAGAAAGGGCAGATGAGTGTTACATTTTCAGCTCTTTATTCATTTGGCCTCTCTCCTCACTTTGGTATGGTTTACTTTATGAACTACATTTATTTTTGCTAGAAATAAATTAGATGTGAAGAGATAGTCGCAGCATCAGAATCAATTGAAATTAATTGCTGTCCTTCTCCCTCACTTTCCTCTTTTCTGGAAATCCTTGACAATACATGGTTGTGGGTGGCAGAAGTATTAATAAAACTGTGATACACCGTGTCCTTGTCTGGAAGAGCAGTGTTGGAAATGAGCATCTGGACAGATGGGTGCTGAAGAGGTCCATGTTACTTCAAAAGGCAAATTCTTTCATACTTAAGCACATACTTTTCGTAACAAGTGCATTTCAAACACAGATTTGAGACTGAAACAATCACTGACCTCTCTCCAAAATATTTGCACAGGGGACTTCCAGGAGGTGGCCAGAGAACTGAAATTCCCCTGATGAGAAGGAAGAAGGTGTGTTACCTACCCCAGGAAGTACGTGGAGAAGTGAGAACAACAGGCCTTCATCCCTGCTGAGTGCCAGGAGAGAGGTGTGAGTGCAGGAACGGGCCGTGGCCAGCTGGGAGCAGGGTGCCCGCTCAGCCCCTCGGCAGAAAGCACTGTGCACTCAGAGTCACGCTGCTTTATTGGGTACCGAGCCACAACTCAGATATTGCCTGGGAGCCGCCTGGAGCAGCAGGGTCTGTCCTTTTGTCCCTAACAGAACCGGCAGGACACCGCCTGCTATACAGACAGTAAAAATAAAAAGAGTCTCTGTTCAAACTCGCAGCGTCCGGGGGAGGTTTTGCAGTTTCCGTTGACCCAGGTACCGTGAGAGATGCGTGTTCCCCGGATTAGCCATCGGCATCGATCCTGTGAGCTGTCAGGGAGAACAAGGAATGGACACACGCTGGAGCCCACCATTGTTCCAAGGACAGGCAGGAACACTTCTGGCCGCTAATTAGACACAACTCAAATGAGCCTCCAATGCACTTCTGGAAGCTCTGTCAGTTGGATGTGCTGCTCACACTGGGCAGGGAGCTGGTCTAGAGCAAACAAAGGTCTGTGCCCTTGAGCCAACCCACCAGACCCACAGGAGCGCCAGTAAAAGTTGCCACAAGCACTAGTTTCACAGATCTCTTCCAGCAGGGAAAATATTTTGGCAGGTAAGATAAATGGGGACAAGAAAGAAATCTGACTCAGGCCTTCATACATTAAATTCAGTCCCCAAATGGCCACCCAGTGCAGCAAACTGAACAAAAGGACACTGGCACCTGTGGGAGGCCTCTCCTTCCAGCCCCAGTTAGAGACACAGACTAGCTGGTACAAACAGCTGCAGAGCTGCTGCTGAGTTCTTCTGGACCTTAGTCCAGAAGCAAGTCATGGCCAGTCCTTATTCCAATAACCCCAGTTCTGAACCCCAGGTCTGTGTGCTTCACCACAGAGCTGAAGTAGTCCATTACTGATTCCCCAAGGAAGATGCTGGGCACTCTGTGCTACTTACATTGCTTTGGTATCCTAAGGGCCTCATTGTCAGCTGACATCACTTGGTGCAGAACTCCTCGGAACTGATAAAGCACTTTCAAACTCTTCTCCTCACCCACACAGGGGTCGTAGAAGCCTGGCAGCCCAGCCTTGAATCAGAGGAGGACAGACTGAGCATCAGGGAATGGACTTTCACAGCTCTCCAGCTGGCCAAAAACATTTATTACTGCCAAGGACAAGGTGTCATAAAAAAAACAAAGGAGTTTTGCTGCCAGCAAGTTGAAACACTGGGGAATCATCTCCACAAGTTTTTGGTGCACGAAAGTAAACCAGAGGGTTGGGAAGTTTCTGGTGTATAGCCCCAAGGTCTGTAACACCCATTGTCCCACTGGCACTGGGAGAGGAAGAAACAGAAGTTCCTGGAAGTTTGTAATACTTGGTATGTAAATGGCATCTGTGAATTGATCCAGAGCCACTGGAGAGATCCCCTGGCAGGACACCACATGGTTCAAACAAAATTCTGGGCCACACATTTGAGTCCCTGAATCTGGGCTTTGACAGAACATCTACGTACCTTGGAGGCCTCTGTAAGGATGAGTTTAGAATCCTTCACCAAGCACTGCAGAGGCACAGTCACATCTATAACCTTCACCTTCTCATTCTTCCTGCTGTTGTCGTTAACAAACTTCCCATACCAGGCATTCACTACAATCAGACCTGCATTTCCCAGGAAATCACAACTGTGATGGAAGGTTTCCATTGACAAAAAGACCACCCCAGCATTTTCTCTTGCTTTCAGTGAGATTTAATTCTCCTAGCCTGGACCCACACTTCCCAAAAAAGAACAACGTTTTTACTTGGGTGCTTGTTATCAACCTTCAGCACTAGAATGGAGTGACAGGACCCTGGTGCCACACTGATGTGACAGTCCAAGTGGATTTCAGTTCATTTTGGAACATTCTATGGAAAATTGCTAGTAACCATAAGAGATGAGATTCCCACTCCGATCTAGGAGCAAACCACGTAAGGGAGAAATCAGTGAAAGCTGAACTTCAGACTACAACTTTTGCACCTATTTATAGACACACCTCTCTCTGGGGAAGAGGTGAATCCAGACTGTTGTCTTCAGTCTGTTGATCCACTTCACACCTTGTCCCAAGATAATATTCTGTGATCCCTCCTAAGCTCAGGCACCTGGAGCTGAGTCATACTGGGGCTCCCCCACTACGTGCTCAGCAGCAACTACACTGCACTTCATCAGGAGTGGGAATGAAGAAAAAACACCTTTGCATTGTTCCTTCTTCTCTCCAGATTTATAGAACAAGTAAATGATATCATAATCTTTACCCATTCTGGCCTCCTCTGCTTCAATTATCCTTCGGACTGACTCCTGCATTAACCGGACCTGTCACGACACAAGTGGCAGAGCAGAAATCACGCAGGGTCAGACACTGTGGCCAAAGGAGAATGGTCCAGAGTGAAAAGAGTTTCCTTTCACTTAGGGGACTGAGTTACAAGAAAGACTCACTGCAGCTTCAGCCTCCTGCTTCTTCTGTAGGATGTCGCTGGCTGTGCTCTCCCGCTGTTTCTCCAGCTCTCTGGCAGAAGGAAGGCAACATCTCATCAGGAATACACGGCTGGGATTCAGGCAGAAACTGGCAGGGTCTGCTTACCCACCCCAATTACAACTGACCCACAGCCTCACACAAATAAGCCCACGTGAGACTTCCTCAGGAATGTGCAAGCTCACCTCTCCTTCTGTGCCCTGAGGTAGGGTTTGATGACCAGCCTGTGCATGGCGAAGTAGATAACGAGAGGTCCCACGGTGGCATAGAACACAGCGCTGGGAAGCAGCTGATCTGTTAGATGGACAGGGAAGAAGTAGGTCTGGCTGGCCCTATTCAGCCTGCAACAAAGAAGAGCAGAGGGACCGTAAGAGGAAAAGCAGAGCTGGATGTGCTTGATGAAGCACACTTAGCAGCAGTGCTTGCTGATGAACCAAGGGGAGCTCAAAATGTGAAAGCCTGATAAACTGAAAAAGCCAACGGCAGAAAAGGCAGCTGACACCAGCCAGAGCCAGACTTTGAAGTAGCAGCTCGTGATAGTACCTGACCATTCTAAAGTTCTTTTTTTAATCTTAGGAGAATTTGCTTGGTCATTAATTTCAACAGAAAAAGGGACAAACATCCTCATGAAAGAAGAGAAAATGCTTCTAGAGAAGGCCTGTGCTTAGAACACTGGCATGGACCTTCAGGGCAGGTGTACATGAATATTTTTCTGATGTCTGTAACAATATTTTTTTTTAGAAAACATGAGTTTCCTTGGGCCTGAATTCTTTGGGCTCTTCAGCACCCCACCTGTAGCTGGCCCCAATTCAAGTGCACCACAGCACAGGGACACTTAATGAGCTCTGTCCTTCTGTCAACTGCAGCTTGTTAATGGTACAGTCACCTGCACTAGGTTATGGTAATTCCATAATTCAAGCATTCACTTGTATACAGCATAATACACATGGAATCCATCTCTACTAATATTTTCAGAAATCTTCCATTCACTTACCAGAGTGCTCCAAATGTCACTTTAAGCTGTATTTCAGAATATTATGATGCACACACACACAGACAGGTGGCTCAGGCTCTGAGTCACACTACTGGAAAGCACCCACTGCTTATGATGGGCTTACAGCTTGCATTAGAGTTGAGGGCAGCTGCACCCTCTCCCAGTGATGTATCAATACACCTGTAATGACCTGGGACTGGGACCTTCCCACCTGAATACTGGAAATAGAATCATGGAGGTTATGGTCAGCCTCTGCAATAAAGAGTTGAGATCTTGAACTGACTTGATTTTCAAGGACACTCCTTGAGGAACACCAACGCTGACAGTGGCTCCTAAAACACTGTGTCTGGAGATCTTCCTCTCTGCTCCATACTCCACTATGGTCCCAAAGAAACCCACCCTAGAATGACAGAACCAAGAACTGTTAAGACAGAGAAGACACTTGAATTTCTCTCCACTGAATCCTGTAATTCCCAAACAAGTAAAGCATGGAAATGCATCTGTTTGCAGCAGATGTTGACCTCTGGAAGATTCACAGAGTATCTCCAAGGTGAAATGAGACCTTCCAGCTTGCTAAGTAGTAAACAAGAACTTCTGGCTTTCTTATTGGGGATGACACAGAGATATCATACACAAGTATTATAAGTTCCACTTAACTGCAGAGGCACACAGGGCCAAGCCTCCAAGACATTCACTTCAGCCTTTACCAGATTTAAAGAGTGAAAAGCAGGCTCCCAAAGGCCACAGAAGCATTTGGTTTATGTGGAACCTGGAGGCCTACAGCAGCAGGAGAGGACAGAGTCCTCAGGCTGTGAGCAATGCGAATTCCCTCTTGAGCACTTACTTGAGAGAACCTTTCACTCGTGTTTGATCCTCATCCTGAAACTTATGCTGGTAACTGACCATCATGAAAGAATGGGGGATTCCCAGCTGAAACACAAGAGGCACAAACGTATTAGAACATACCCTTGAACTGCTGTCCCCCAGTTTCCTTTCTCAACCTTGAAGCACAGAACACAAAGCACTGATTTCCACTTACAACCTCTGCTGTCCGTGTTGTCCTGACCCTGCTCTAAGCTGACCCACGTCACCTATGACAATGCCAAGAGCTGTGCTCTGCCAAACAGCTGGTTACCTATATTAGGTCTGTCAGGAGACATACCAACTGCTTCCTTAGCCTCTAATCCCAAGGCAAAATACTGCTGGGACAGGAAGGTGAGGGTGCTCCCTCCCATGGGGCAGGATCACTGCCCTGCCTGTGGCTCTCACCTGCATGGCCACGGTGAAGTGGCTGGTTTTGGTGTCCCGGACAATACTGGTGTTCATGGCTGACTGGATGCCCCACCGCCACTGCAGGTAGCCCATGGTGTTCTTGTCCAGGTTGCGGGCCAGGACCGTGGTGAGGCCGGGGCGGACCCCGCGGGACGAGAACTGCAGGGCGCAGTTTGTGGTGATGAAACTAGAAAAAAAAAAGGAAAAATTAGTCAGTGAAAAATTCGTCAGTGCCCAGAGACCATCCTGCAAAAAGCATGATGCTCAAGGCTTTTGGGGAAAAGTAAAAAAAAAAACCTAATTGGGACTGCCCTGAGCACAGCAGTGCCCAGGAGAGCAGGCTGTGCCCTGGTTTATTTATTGTCTGTGCCCAAGCACCCAGCCTTCCCCTTCCTGCCCTGTGCAGATAACATCCTGGTCTCTGCAGAACAGCACACTGGGCTGCTGGCACAGAGCAGCCCTGCTACTCAATAATCCTTGAGCATCAGCTCTGAAAACCAGTGCTAAAGCACCCTCTGGGGAACAAGAATCCTGTACAAGCTCTAAGGAATGGCAGATCCACTAAATTTGAAAATGTAAACAGAAGGAATCTATCTACACGAGCTCCTATGATGCTCTCACATGTGGCTCCAATCACAGGCCTTACCTTGTATTCTCCTTTGCAACCTGAGACTTCATTTGTGAACAGACATGACACTAGTGGCAAATTTGGCATTATTTTCCTAAAATATGATGCATCATCTCCTGTTTTGCTGTCAGAAACTCCCTCTCACACATGGAAGCCTCAGAAGAGTTCCCCATTTTTTGTTCTGCTCCCAGAGCAAAATTTTGTTGCTCTGCCTCAGTTATGATGAGTCATGACAAAATCAAGTACAAGTCTAAGGATGTGGAACACAGACCTTCCTTAAACTGGAAATATGAAAAGGGAGGGCACCAACACCCAGAAAGAATGCAGGCATTTTGACAATACAAGTATGACCTTAAGTGTAAAGTGAAAGGACAGAAAATTAATCCAAAATTAATGTGGAAGAGAATTCAAGTAATTTAGTTCCTTATTGTGGAATATTAACCATTTTTCTAATATTTACCATCTTGGTGTAAGATTACGAAATATCTTCAGCCCAAAGAGAGGTCCATGAAGGTCTCCAGCTCCAAACTCCAACTGTTGGAACACATAGTGCCAGAGTATTAGAAGAAAACATCCTTTACAATAGTGACAAAGTATGTCATAAGCACCATTTTCATCACAGCTGTTTTACACATCTGAGTAACATTTACCACCTCTTTCAGCACCCTCCCTTTTCTTCAACTTTGCATTCAGAAGGAGAAAAGGTTGAGTTGGACCTCATGGGTAAAACAAAGCCAGTTTTGTAAAGCTACAGGTGACTGCTACTGGCACCTGCTTTGGTCACTCCAGGGAATGTGGAGAATACTCCCACAAAAATCCTGATGCAATCAGGAAATCTCTGCCCTCACAAAATCCTGATGCAAATCAAAAACCTCCAGTGTGTGCATCTCAAACAAGAGGAAGACTCCCACTCTCCCAAGCTGAGGAAGCAGGCTAGCAGGAACTCATGTGCAAGAAGGAAGGCACAGGCAGCTTCCAGCTATACCAGTGATGCCACGAGCACCTCAAACACAGCCCAGCTTGCAGGTGCAACATGGAACCTTCCAGCTGCTCAGACCAGATCTGCTGGGGGTGGGGGGTCAAACTATTTCCCCCATAACTTCTTCCCATGCAAGCAAAGCAGTTTTGGAAGAAAAGGCCAACTACTACACTGCCCTAAAAGGCCTGGTTGCAGCACTGTGCCTTCAGACAGAGCAATCAGAAAGACTAGAGAGAAAGACTAGGTAACAATTCTGTCTGCACAGGTGAAGTCCAAATTGCATGGCCAAATGGAGAGAGGGGAAAAATAAGAAAAAAACAAGGTTTAGTATTCCCTTTGTCTCAAGTTCCTTTAAGAATTCATTTTTCTACATTTTACAGAACATAGAAAATGGGAGATGAGCCACAGCTAAAGTTCCCCCCCCCAAAAAAAATAGAACACCATGTAATAGATTGAATATAAAACTGCATAACAGGTGTACTCTTACCTCTCCCCATCCCTTGGCAGATGTCACTCGTCTCAGTGCAAGATTAATTGATCCCCCTCCATTCCCATTCTGGGTGGAAAGGTTACCAGACAGTATTGCTGTATCTGTTGAAGTCAGGGGTGCCTGAAAAAGGAATATATTGTTTCAAGTATCTCTGATCCCATTTCACACATTTAGTGCATGTTCTGCAAGGACATAATCACCACTGCAGAGTTTAAATGGTTTTGTAGTCAAACATCAAGCATGGCAAAAAGTCAGATAATTCTTACAGTACCAGACACTTTTGACAATGTAATGTACCACCTTGAAGTCCTGACCTTGAGCTGTAAACCATTCTCATCTCTCTAGCAGACTAAATTTCTACAGCTCTCTGAAAGAGGAAATGCTTCCCATCCTTTTCCTTATGCACATCCTCAGGACTGGGTGCCATTTGCTTTCATGCACTGAACACATTCCATTCAGTGAGAACTGGGCACTGGGCATCTCCACTGCCAGGAGGGCAGGACCACTGCAGCCCACAGACTGGTTGCCCAAAGGTTACAGAGCCAACCCACCATTCTGCTGGCCCCAGGCTGCCTCTTCCCACCTGTGCTGGCCACCGTGTCCCCCCCAAATCCTGCTGAGAGCCAGGAGCAGTGTGTTCTGTGTTCTGAGGTGCAGCATTCACTCACGCCCCGCTCGCACGGCAGTGTTCACCCCCCTCACCTCGATGGACTGGGATATGTGCATTTTGTTTATCTCAATCTGGGGAAAGCTGCTCCCAGGCACATCTTCATACTCCTCGTCATAGCGATCAAACAGGTCAGTGGCATCTATTCCCACACTAATTGTTCCCTGAGGGATGACAAGTGAAACAGGCATTTAGCATTAGCAAACATCTGGCGTACGCAGAACAAGTGGCTGAACCATCCCGGTGTATGATTACATTTTTGTGCAGATTTCCATTGTTCTGCAATTACTTTTACCACTCTATAATGCATTTCCTAATGCACAAGACAGAAGTGAATGATTACAATGTTTCAAAGCAGCAATATAAATCATCAAACAGACTGGAGAAAAGGGAGTTTTTCAGTACAAACTGAATCCCGGGAGGTCATTTTTCTATTGTGACACATTAAAGAAGCAGGTAGAACACCTTTACACAGCACATTTCTTCTTTCCCCACAATTGACTGTGCTCTGTCAGTATTTAAAAGTTGAAGTAATATATTCTAGAAATTGATTTTCTTCAATGGAACTTGGTCAGAAAACCTCTACAGGCTTCTTCTTATGAGTTACCTAAACCGACTTAGTACTGAACTGATCATTCACTTGCAATTGACCTTGTTAGTAAAATATTTTGATTTCTTTTTCTAGTTTATATTTTGTGATCAGAATGAAGATTTGACAAAGACATACTTTTAGCAAGTGGTAAGTATTTCCTTTCTCAGACCATAGAAAAACTTATTCCTACAAAAAACTAGGCCACAGCACAATAGTCTGGCTACCTGCTGCTGTGCTCCCTCAGACTAACTGCAGGAGTGTGTATCTTTGAAAAGAGCACAATTAGGTACTTGTCTGGGTCATATAACTTCAAGAGGCTTTGGAAACCTTCCCTATGGACCCATCTGACAGCATCCCAGGTCCTATAAAACATATGGATTGCAATAAAACCCCCCCTCTGTGCACAAGCACAGACTGAACTCTGAGCAGTTTGTATATGGAAACTCAATAGCTGGGTAGCTACAAACCCCACCCACACTAAGGCCAAGCATAGCTGGAATAAATCCTTATTTCAGTCTGAGGGAGCATTTTTCCTTGATCTAATCAAATGCTGGACTGTAAATAAAGGAAGAATTGCAGAGTCTGACACGACTGGAACCTTTTCTCTGCCTGGGCTCCCAGGCTATCTATTTGCTGTGGAGATTCCCAACCTCTTCTCAGTGTTTATTTTCTGATTACTTATGAAGCAAAAATTGGATAAATATTTTAAAACTGAAAGGTGTGGTTATTTCCAGTTGAATCCTGCAAGAGGGGCTGTGCCCCAGCTGTTTACTAACCACCCTTGGCAGCTGGTGAATTTCAGAACAATTACATTCATTGTGCTGAGTGGTGGTGGCACCAACAACCAGCTTCTGCACTTTCAGGAACTATCTGCAAAGTCACCTTCAAGTGACTCCAGATCCTACAGCTTCTCCAGTTTCAGCCCTCTCCTATGCCATGCTGTTCCTTGAAACGAGGCCAAAAGAACAGGGAAGCAATGGAAAACCTCTAACCATCCTGGAAGGGTGCAGTCCTGTGCTAGCAAACATTTGGAGACAATCTTACTGGTGCCACAATGATGCACCCTTTGGAAAGATGCACCAAGATCCACATGCATTCCTGAATTTCATTGCACCTCCTTTCTCTAAAACACACTCAAAATGCTAGGATTTCCTTTTTCACGTGTATGAATTGTACAGCAAATACTCCTCCCAAGGAAAAATGGAAAACACCTGAACCTCTCCACGAAAATCCACAAGATCCGTTCAGAGAAAAGGAGTGTCTCCCCTTCCCTAGCAGAGCTCCTACTCTTCTGCCTTTCCCTGAGGTGAGAGGTGGACCCTGGGCAGACCCTCCACCTCCTGCCAAGCAGGTGAAGTCACCCTCGGAGATCTGTGGATCCTGGCAAGGAAACTGGTTCAGGCACAAGCACAGGAAAAGCAGCAGATGGTAAAGTTAAAAATATTCCCAGAGAACAAGAGCACCCCTCTGCTGCCGGATAATGGAGGGGACTGCTGCTGCTCCCAGCTCCCATCAGCCACCGGCTCCGACCATGGAGGAGCCCTCCCCGAGGGAAGGGCAGCAGGAGAGAGCTGTAAGGCCTGCTCAGGAGTCAGTGGTGCCCACACTGTGCCCACACTCGGCAGGGCAGGAAGCACGAGTGGCACTATGGAACCATCAGAGCTGGCATTAGCTTTGAAAATCACCTTTATTTGCCAGCCCGTGAATACTGAATTCACTGATGGAATTTGTAGATCTGCCAGAGGAAAATATACTTCCTCCTTACTTTTTACTTAGGGATTTACCTTCAGGAAGGTGATACCTGGAAGTTGTGCCAGGCTTTGCCTTGAGGGACCTGTGTTCCTTACATGTTGACCTTCCGCAGCAGGAAAATAACTGGATTTAATTTCTCCTAACAGGAAGCGGTTCTTCTTAAACCTAGTAATGAACTTTTCAACCCTTCTGCGCATCTTTGAAAGCAAAAACAAAGCTCTAAAAGCAAATAGGAGACTCAATTTCAACTCTCCAAATTGCCTACATCTGGTTATTGCTCAACATTTCTGGTTAAAATGCTTTATTTTTGTGAAACTGTTTTACAGAGCCGACAAAATGTTGGAAATTTTAAAATAACTTGTGCTCGTGTATGAAATGATCACAGCTGTGCTCCCCAATTCCACGGGAACACTGCCTGGAGAGGCATTTCCATCGGCTGCCAGCCTGCAATTGCTGTAAACACCCAGATGGCTAATTTTATCCCAGGACACAGGCTGAGGCTCACAGTGCAGCTCGCAGCCACGGCGAGGCGCCCAGGGAAAATGTCACATTCCTGAAGCAGGGAGCAGCAGAGTGGGAGATAACCGTGCCCCTCTCCAAAAACATCTCTCTGACCCCACTCACCTGCACCTCCAGCAGGGATAGTTTGCCCTGCCTGGCTTGTGGCACACAGAAATCTCTTCCTGCCCTGGAATAAAGCTGTCAGCAGATACTCACACAACACTTTATGCTTGTTTACCCTTCCAGTACAAACCAGTTCGTAGTGTCTATGCACTACCCACAGCCTGGAGATCTGTACAGCCCAATTGCTTTGCTAAGAGCAGTGCAGATCCAAAGGTGGTGCCAAGGTGAATGTCTCAAAATATTACAACTCCACTTAGATGGATGTTTTCCTTAAGATTCAGTCCTAAGCACCACTGCAATCCTAATCTGTCCACTCAGAAGACATTGTGATTTTACACTAATATATGAATTCATTTAGTTAATAGTAGATGCAGCTCTTGGATAATGTTAATCACTGCATAAGTACCAAGATTTTTGGGATTCAACAAGCTTTGAAACTTCAGTCAGGGACCATCCTGACAAACCCCAGGTTTGCCTCACACACTCATCAAGCCAAGAGCCAGCAAAGACACTGCAAGCCTGAGCTATGGATACCCTGGCCACTTGCCATGTCCATCTTTCTCTGCCATCCCAATGGTATTCCTGAGCACCTCTGACCAGCCAAGGTTAGCTGAGGTGAGTCACTCGGGGTCAGAGTCTGCTGCTCAAACAGACTGAGATGGGAACAGCATCCAGGATGATTCTCATCCTGAGGGCACGATCATGCTTTCCAAAATCAGGCACTAACTACAACACTGGCAGACCCTCAACCCTGTTCAGATTGACTTTGCTCACTGTGCTGCTGCCCAGCTGGCTTAGGGATGCCTCAGAATTGTTGCTGCTTTCAAGGTGCATTTGAATAGCTCCCTGCATTGTTGTGACACTGCAGCAATGCCAAAGGGAAAACCTGTCAGGTAACTGCAGTGAGTTACATTTTATTTAGTAAACTTGGAAAGAAATCATAAATATTTCAGTGTTAGATGTATTTTCTGAAAATTGCTGAAAAAGGTATTTTGTCTCAACATGTTTCACTAAGAAAAGAAGAATATTCAGTAGGGGATTGTTCAAAGAATGAGCTGTTCACCCTATATTATGCAGAGAAACTGCATATGCAAAAGACAGAGAGTCATGCAGCAAGTGTAGACACCTGAGGGGCTCTTTCCTACAGGCCCTCACCTAGGCTCAGCACACCCTGCACACGGGTGATAATTACAGACCACTCTTGAGGCCAGGATTAAGTCTTTGCTTACCTTTGGATTAGTTCGCTGCTGCAGTCTCCTCTCTTCCCTCTCTCTCTGCAAACGCTCAAATTCTTCCCTGATTTCAGCTGCAGTTCTCTTTCGTTCCACAACCTGCTCAAAAAGAAATGAAAACCAAACAATTACCAGACAGAGGCTGCTCAGGGCATTGCAGTGCTGGGGGGTCAGGATGGATGCAGGATACACTAACACACCGCCCTGGCTGCTGAAAGCCACCCTGCACCAATTTCAATAGTCAGAGCTTGGAACGAAGCACCCGGGCCAGATCAAAGGGCAGGCATGAGAGAAAACCCCATGCCTTGAGAGAAAGGAAAATGGTTTTGTTATTTCCATTCCCTTGACAAAACCAGGGCAAAGAGCTGTCCAAGCACAACTACAAGACACTGCAGTGCAGTTGTTACCCTCAGCGATCCATTAGCTGCTCTACCAGGTGTGGACACAAAAATGAAAATAACTGAAAGTCTCTGGCCTGAGGTAAATTGATTCTGTGAGAGTTGTGTGATTTTAGGCTATGCTGGTTCACAGCTGCTTACCTGACATGGGACAGGGAATGAGGGTTTTATACAGGCCCAGTTTTGGAATGGATAGAAAGAGTATTGGATTTGGCTCTTCAAAATAAGATCAAGTCTGCCAAAAGCAGTTTAAAAAATCTGTTTTTCAAAGCATCTGCTACAACCTGGATCTGCTCCACATTTCTAGCAACTGACTCCAAGTTTGACCTTGGTGCTGACCTGGCCCAATACCACAGGATTCTGCTTCAAGCAGCATAGTGCAATCAACTAGGGCTGGCAGAGGCCAGCAAGGGACTCAAGAGCTGGACAGACATGAATGGACAAGTTCTGTTTCCAAGCCCATAAAATCCAACTAAAACTAAACCTAAACAAAAACACAAAAAAAACCCACTCCACCCCACTCCAAAAAGCCCAGGAAGAAAAAGTAATTTCAAACTCAGAAGCTAGTTGATGCTGAAAAAAAGCAAGTTTTGGATGAAAAAGATGGGACTAGATGGACAATAATGACACATTTGTCTCAGATAAAGATGTTGCCTGTCATGGTAATATCCTTCCAGGGAACTCTGAATGTCAGGTTTATTGTTCTCTTGTCAAGTGCAAAACCAAAGGGTTCTTTGAGAATCCATCATGGTGTTCCAGCAGGGACAGAGAGAGACAGAAATAACTAACCAAGGATGCCTTCAAACCAACAGGCATTTATTACCAGCCAGGTGTCAGTGCAGCTGATAGAACAATGGCAGATAAAGGTGGGCTTAGTCAAGGCCACTGGCCACAACATGCTCAATTTCTCTCACCTCCCAGCCTTCCATCTCCAGTCCTCTCCTCCCATATATGTCATAGATGGCTCTGGTCTGTGGATCACTAAGCACTGTAAATTGAAACCAAAAGAGAGGAGAGAACTCAGTTTTTGGTCTTCTCCTCAGATTTCAGACCAAAACACTCACGATATTTGGAATTCAAGCACAGATCTAGAAACATCTCGTTCTACAGTTGCACATTAACCCCTCTGATGCATCCATGTGCTTTATTGAAAAGACATACTGACTTTTCCCTGCAACAAATCCAATTCCTTTCATCTTCTTTTCCTAAAACAAGAGACATGCACCTAAGTGAATGTGCAGGGGGAGTTTCTAACACTGCTTTCTTTGAAGGTGACACAAGCCCTCTAACATACATGGAGATTAGGAAAAATTGGCCAGAGCAGTCCCTGGGATTACCATCCAGCTCTGTCTGGCTTTCAAAGCTCTGTGGTGCTTCCTTTGATCTTCCTCACCAGCCATGTCCACTGATCCTTTCCCACCTAGTCCCCACACATGGTACATGCCAAGCACCAACAAACCAATTTCCACGAGGCAGTTCACACCTTGCCAAGCATCAATAAGGGGTAATGGCAAAGGTGTGTGCAGAATCTTAACCTCCCAAAATGCCACCCAACAAATGGACAACACAAAATACAACAGCAGACTGCAGGACAGTTACTTTAGAAAACGACTAGGCACAGGATTAGGAAGAGTCTCTAAAGGGTAAGGCATATTTAAATGCATAAGTTCCTATAACACACTTTTGTGTAGGAAAAATAAATTAAAAAATCATTGCTATTTCCTCCTCCAGGGTTCTAAGACCAGCTTTATCATTATAATGTATTTCTTGAGACTGTGGGAAAACTGATGTGTCCCCAGGGAGCTGGGGGAGTATAGTAAGGCAAAAAGAGACTTATATTGGTAATTGAGTTTCGGTCTGAACTAGTGGAATATTATTGGACTTGCTAAATGTCACAGGCAGACATTGTTTTTTTTATGAATTCTGATAAAATGAATCTTTTGTTGTGTGATACTAAGAGATGGAAGAGGAGAAAAAGAAAATAGAGAGGAGGTGGAGTGGCTCATTTCCAAGATGTCAAAATTTTTGCTCACTACACTCACATTTGGTACTAAACGAGCATCAATTTCCATGTTCATTGCAAGGCAGAGCCAAGAGCAGCCAGAAATTTCAAAGGGAAACTGCTGCCTCTAATGTAAGGCCACTCACCATAATAAAATGAAATTACTGAAGCATTATGAGTTTTTGTTCTGCACATCATCAAGGTCAGATTTTCCCTGCTCTCCCAGCAAAAGCTTCCACATGTCCTAACACCTAACCTAGGGACAACAGGAAAGACTCCACACATGTTCCAGTCCAACTGGAAGGAACAAATGCTTATCAGTCAAAACCAGGGGTGTAAAAAATATTCACTCATATTTGAGGTTGAATGGGGGAATATGTTTTCAGCATTTTGCTTTAGTTTCTCTTTAGCTCCAGGACTGGGTGCACCAGGTTTGTAACATGGATGACTCCTACCAGCTTCTAATCCACCTGCACTCCAGGTGCAACTTGCACACCAGGATTAAAGTAAATTTCAGTTGAATTCAGAGTATTTGAAAAGGGCTTTGGCACAAGAATAAACTAACTGCTATGAATCAGTTGTCCTCCTCTCAGTCAGAGCATACAGAAGAACTTGCTGGAAATAGAGACCAAAGCCAGGTGACAGGGAACAGAACCCAAGGATGCAGTAGTTCATCAGTACAATAAGAAATTATCTATCTGAAGCTTTTCAGTCTTTATTCTCCTATGGAAGAGGTCTTCAGAAGTAAGGGAAGTGATGAGAAGATCATTTACAACATGCAGGAGGTAAGACAGACACTCCACATCTCATTCCCTGCAGCGTTTATATGGCATTTCTCCTCTGACATATGGTACAGAAGCAGGAAACAGCATTGGTAAGTATCAGTACATTTAATTATTACTTTATAATAATAAATAACTCCAAAAAGCATGAAGACACAGCTCTCCCAGGACCCCTCTGCAAAGCTCAGCCTCCCCCTGACCTTCATAGGCTTGGTGGACAAGGTTGAAGAGCCGCTCAGCCTGGGTTTTGAGCTCGGGGTCGCGGTGCTTGTCGGGGTGGTACAGCATGCACAGCCGGCGGTACGCGGCCTTCAGCTCCTCCTGGGAGGCCTGTGGAAACCACCAAAAACGAACTCAAGGACAGCCCCTGCCATTTCCAAAAGGCCACTCTCAAATCAGTCCTGAAAGGGAAGTCAGTCAGCTGTTACACTGCACTACTTTGGCCCAAAATCAAGAACGGATTATTGCTTCACCACGTAAGTTAATAAAATATTCAATTATCACACCAGGATTGTCCACTCTATCTGTAGTGCAACAAGGGACCTCAATAGCTCATCAGTGTATACCCAGGTACAAAAAATGATATAAAAACCCCACCATCCGTGTTCAGACTTTAGCTATATCAGGCAACTACTATCCCCTCCCAATCAGGAGAGCAAGAAAAAGCAAAGTCATCTCAGATAAAAATACATAAATCCAGAGATGTACAACAAATTATACTCATCTTTCAATCTTAACCCTCAAGAGGACACTGCAACTATCCAAAAGCACAGACTTTCCACAGCTGTAAAGGTAGGAAATGTAAACCCATGGCTCTGCTGTCATCCCAGCACTTCCCTTGTGCTCCCCAGTAGCCCATTCTGCTCCCCAGTAGCCCATTCTGCTCCCCAGCAGGGTCTGTGTTGTGCTGTGAAGAAGGCAGGTGAATCACGTGTCCACAAAGCCACAGACAGATAACCATGAGAAGAATGTGCCACCAAAGGCATCAAGAACAAACCTTGTCCTTTACTGCAACCACTCTGGGACCTCAGATGGGACCTGGCCTCGTCCCAAGGACATGGATGGCTCTCTCAGAATCAAGAGGGAAACACCCCTGCTCCTTCCATTATCATCTCCCAGCAATGTTATTTTTGGACTCTAGAGAGTCTCCGTAATCTCCCCTCTCTCACCTTACCCTGCTACATCCCTTGCATTGCAGTTCCTGCCCATTCCTTAGAGATTGCTTACCACCTATTTTTCAGAAGTGCAGTTGCTAAAATCAACCAGAACTTCCCCCAGGCAGAGCTTGAAAGAGCCCAACCATCCAGTTCCCAAACTGTCCAGGCAAGAAACAGTTCCTGGGCACAGGAAACCATTCCAGGAGGAACATCCAGAGTAAAATAACCAAAACCTGATGGTCCAGGCTGTCCCCAGGGGCTGCCACAGTCAAGACCCAGTGCAGTCAGTAAGGAGTGGATTTACAGACACAGATTCCATTTACTGTTAACACCTTTCAAGAAGCAAAGCTGTCACAGGTTCCTAGCTTTCACTGAGGAAATAAAGTTCCTAAAAGGTAATTTCTTAAAGTGACATCTTTTTTACCCACTTGTGGCAAGGAGGGTTTCCATCACAGAAACACACTCGCTTGTGTCACAATGCCAAGAATCCATTTGGATTTGAGGACAGCTCAGAATGTTTTTTCTGCATGTTTGTATTGTTGTTTGTCAATGTTTTAAAATGATGCAGCAAAAGGGGAGGTGCCAAATTTGCTGGTCCCAAGACAGTAAAGACAGCTACAATTAGTTTTTTTCTTTTTACTACCTTGTGCTTTCTCGGATATCAAATTTAAACTGGACTGGGAAGGCAGGGGAACATATAGGCCCAAAATGGCATTTTAAAATCAAATTAATGATAAATGGTTTAATGTGCTATTGATTATATAATACAAATGAGCAGGTTCATTTTTCATAAATGCCATGTTCAATAAAATGTTAGATTGGGCATTTCATCATCACTGAGTAGTTTGGGTCATTGGTTCAATATTCCATGAGCAACAGCCTCTTCAAAACCACTACAGAAACCCTGACATCATTTTCATTCTGCCAGGAAATGCAGTCACAAATAATTGCACGTAAGTTACATTTTTATTACCAAAACTCTGGTCAACATTAAAAGGCCTCATTTAAGGTCTCAAACACAGCACCACGTTTTTAGCAGACTAATATGTCTAAAAGATGAACCATTCACACACACACACAGAGCAACTCCTGCTCACAGGATCCTGCCTCCATGGGGTCACTGCAGCTCCAAGCTCAGCTGCCACATCACCCTGTGCTCAGCACCCAGACATGCTGTTCACCACATCCACTGCAGGACAGCACTGCTCAAGGTAATTAGCAAGGGGCAATTAACAGAGCACCTGCTCCTCTCTGTGGGAATTACTCCCTTGCTGACTCCTTTAATTCAGTTTCCAGCTCCCTGCTGTACAAAACCTGAATGTCCTGCTCTGGAAGCCTGGCTAAGTTAACCATTAAACTTTCCCCAGCAGTCACAACCCTTGCGTGGTTCCCACCTCTCTGCTTTAACCTCTGCACGCAGCTGACGTTTTGGAGGGGAATTACGAAAGCTCCCAAGGAATGTGCAAGCATGGCCCTGCCGGCTTTGAACCAGATGAGGGCTTGAATTTTTTTTTTTAAAGGAGCTGAGCATCAGGGAGTTCTGCAAACAGTGTGACCATCACACGCTGTTCCTACAGGAACGCAGCAGATTCCTACACACGAGGAACAGGAGACTGTCCCCGGAGCTCGGGGACTGACAGGAGTCCCAAAGGGAATTCTTCCAAGCTATGAGACTGAATCGCTTCCAAGTCTGGATATCCTATTGCACGCAGTAGTGGCGGTTCAGTACGAGCCTTGTCCAGCTACAACTGCCACACCCAGGCTGATGGACTTGAAGGGCTTTTTATACATATTTATGCACACACACATATATGTAACAGATCTACACTGCAGTTGCACTTGCTGAAACAAACTACAGCAGAGTTCCTACATCCAGATCTCTGTAGATCTGCCTAATAATTACTACAAAAAGCGCGGTTATCTCCCAATAAGTTCCAAACTATTCCACTGAAACAAACCTGCACGGATTAATATCCATCTAGTCTTAAAAGTGAAATCAAGGATTCTCAAACCTCCTTTTTTTTCTGGCGGGAAAAACGTTTTGCAGAAAAACCCCGGGTGTTTCCAAACTGGAAACGCTCGGGAAGCCTCCACAGCCGTGCCCGAGGGGGCGCGGGCGTGCCCCGCGTGCGCGGAGTTGCATCAGGAGCGCCCGAACCGCCGCAATTCGGAGCAAACCACGCATTTCTCGGCCTCGGCGGGCGCTCACCCTTCTCACTCAACCGGGAGCCCCGCGGCCCGGGCCGAGCTCTCCCGCCCCGCCGCCGACAGCAGCCGCAGCCCGGCCCGGGCGGAGGACACGCCGCAGGGGCGCCGCTCCCGCCGGACGCACACGAGGGTCTGGTGTGGTCTCCTCTCGCCTCACCCCGTCCCGCCCGGCCCCGCCCGGCCCCGCGCGGCCCCGCGGCCGCACCTCGCGGCGCACGTTGAGCAGCCCGTAGTAGTCCTCGTTGTCCGGCGCCTCCTCGCCCAAGGCCGCCGCCATCGTCCCGACCTCTCACCCCGCGCCGCGCGCCGCGGCGCCCCCTGGCGGCCCGGCGGTCCGACCGCCCGCGCACGCGCGCGGGCACCGCCCCCCCCTTTTCCCCCCCACCCCCGCTCCCTCTCCCTTCCCCGCGCTCGCGCAGGCCGGGCGCGTGCGCGTGCGTGAGCGCGGCGCGCGAGCCGGGAGGCGGCGGCGGCGGCGGCGGCGGCGAGGGGTGAGTGAGGGAGGGAGGGACTGAGGGAGAGAGCGAGGCGGGAGCACGGACCGGCACCCACCGGCACCCACCTGCTCTGCCGCGCTCCGCTCCGGCCACGTTGCCCCTCGTTCTTCGCCCCGGCACTCTGAGGCGTCTTTGCCGGCGCGGTCGCTCCGTACCCCAGCGGCGGCTGTGGCGGTGTCGTGGGTGCCCGAGGACTCCGTCCGACCCGCTCCCGGGGGATAGCGGGAGGGAGGGCGATCGCCGGTGCCCGTCCCCGGTTCCTCTCCCGGTGCCCGTCTCGGTGCCGCAGGGCCCTCGGTACCTGCCTAAAGGGCAGTCGCTCACTCCGGTCATTGACGGGACCTGTAGGTGCAGACGCTGCCACGAGGCCTCTCTCCCCGGTAACAAGAGGGCGATTTCCGTGCTGTCACCATCGAGTCGCTATTCCGTGAGCGATTCCCGGCTCCGGCGGGGCTGGCGGAGGGCAGCGGGGAAGTCCGGCAGCCCGGTAAAGCGGAGGGTCCCGGGGCAGATCTGCCTGCACGGCGCCCGAAGGCGAGCACAGCTGAGCTCAGCGATGTCAGACCCACGGGCACAGCGCGGCTGGCAAGGGCACACCGTGGGCAGAGCGTGTGCTCGTTTGTCACCAGTAGATCTGGAACAGTTTCCCTTGGATCAATAACGCTGCTTTGGCTTTTGGCGTAGAGAACACGGCCCTGGGGTTCACGCTGTGCTGCCCTCCCTGATGGTGGGTTAACTCCCCAGGCCCGGCCAGTACCGAAATGGAAGGGAAATGCCCCTAAAGTGTGCAGAGCTCGGAGATTTTAGCAAAAAAGGGCTGCCCAGCTGGTCTGCTAACGTGAGCCTCGTTTAAAGTGTGCTGGTGGACAGACTGGGTATTAATGCTAACGTTGTCAGGAAGAAAAATAAGGCCTTTCCTGCTCATGTATGGATGTTGCCCAGTGGCTGGATCTGATAAGTGTGTGGGGATGCTGGAATGGTTTTTGGGTACTGCTGTCTGTAAAGACCAGTGTTTGAAAGACCACTAAGCAGCCCAGTGTGAAGCTGGAACTAAATTCCCATTTCAAAACTCAGCTAGTCTGCTTTGGATGTTATCTTCATGTCACTTTTATTTAAAACCAGGAACATTTTAATATTTAATAAGTTTTTTTTTTTCCTCTACGAGGGTAGTTAACAAGGAAGTATTGATTGTGTTATAGCAGTTCCCCTGCACTCCTGGTGAGTGAGGTGCAATGCTTGGAACAAGAGGTGCACAAAAGCTCCCTTTCTGAAAACCATGCAGACATGGGTCTGTTCTGCAGGGAAGCACCTCTAGCACTGCTCTTCGTCAATGAACCCACCTGCTAGACAGGTTTTTTTTTTTTCCACGTGGTTTAGGAGTCATTGAGTCTGTGCAAGAATGCAAAGGAGATTAGAGTTGTGAGGATGCCAGTTGCCGTGGCAACGCTATTTCCCATGGATTTTGGTCCTGTCATAATTATGCTCTTTTTCTAACTGATTTGGGAGCTCTGTGATCCTTGGGGATGATTAGTGACAGAGTTACAGGGGATCCTTCCCCTCACCAGATTGATCTGACGCTTTCCTAAAAGACCCAGCTGCTTGTTGCCAACGCTGGCTGCTGTTCCCTTGCATCACAGATGATTCAGGGGAATTTTCTGGGAACGTTCCACAGGTGTCACATCTTGGCAGGGAAATATAGGAAGAGAGAAATACGAGTTTAGGGAGCTAAATATGAACTGTGCTTTCTAAGGATGTAGAGAGAGCTCTTTAAAACCCTGCATTATAACAGAGGAAATGTAACATCTATGGCAAAAAGCTATCTGATGGGAAAAAGAAAAAGGAAGAAAAGAAAGAAAAGTACTTGTTTGTGCTTTACTGACTTGCCAAGGTTTGGCTTGGGGTACAATATTCCTCTTCCCACATTGGTACTTGCAGGTGGAAGCTTTGTGGTGCTGTGTGGGGCACAGTCCCTGCAGCAAGAGAAGCAGTCCCCAGGACTCAGGTCCTGGGTTTAGCTGGGCATGTGTTGTGACACTGTGGCTGCTGCTTCAGTGCTCTGTAGTAAGCTCTGAGTAGCCTTACTAGTGGTGATTCACCTCTGCTGTGGTAGAGCCAAAGATACCAGAGACCACCATCATGGAATCTCCCCTTGCAAGTGGGCTTCATGGAGCTGCCCTCCCTGTCCCTGAGGGTGGCAGGGGACACTGTGAGGGGCCCAGTGTAGCAGATTCTCTCAGGGACTGTGATCATGGTCTCAGCGCTGGGAACCTGTCCCCTTGCAGAGTGGGTTTGGTAATATTAACTTTAGTTCCATCGCAGTTCAATGGAGGGAAAAACTAGAAAGTGCCATAAATTCAGCTGAGCTTGTCAAAGCTGTCAAATTACCCCCTGACAAAGCTCCTGCCTGTAATGACTACACCATCAGCTGGAGGGGATGTCTGTGATGGGGTGACAGTGCCGGGGCTCAGCACCGTTACACTTGTGATGTACTGTCATCGGGGGCTCCTGGGTGCCACTCGAGGGTGATGCTCTGAGCAGAGTTAGTTTTTAAAAAAATACCTAAAAATCTAAGGGTGTAGACCAGCATCCGGCCCTCTGTTCTCAGCCAGAGTAATGCTGACTGCTAAATTCTAGTAAAGGTCTTTCTTGGCCCCATTTGTTAGTATTAGGAGTCCAGAGAGATAATGTCTTTGCACGTATAAAAGGTGCTATTGATTTCCTGTTACTGCTGTCCTGAAATGTGCAAAGGGTGTCTATGGAGCAGTGACAATCCTCCATCACTAGCTTTATGGGAAAAGAATGCTTATTGAATCTCTTCCCATAAAATATAATCTCTTTCTCCCTTCCAGAATTTGCTGGCCCCTGTGGGAGTCCCTTATGTTATGTCTTTGAGAAAATTGATTTTTTTTTTTTTGTCTCTGCTTTGTACACTTGTGTTTAGTCTTATTTTTAATTTGGCTCATGTGATGTGAAGGCTTCCCTAACATTAAACATGCTTTCTCAGTCTTGTATTGCTTCTCTTTCATATAGATTAATACTTTCAGAATGTTTTAAAGTAAAATAAAGATATTTGTCTGGCACAAGTCTCTCTTGTTGTTGTGGGAATTTTTTTAGTTTGAGCGAGTCATTGCCCTGCTCCTTCTCTCCAGACAGGGCTGAGGCACTGGCAGCTTTTCAGGTAAATTTGTGGTAAGTTTCTAGAGTGAGCACACACTGATTGATCATGGCTGAATGACACCATAGCCCAGAGCACAACTTGCAATGTTGTCTGCTCAAGGAGCAAGGTGGTCTTTGAACTTTAACAGTGGCAAAAATACTGTCAGATTTGTCCTTTCCTCTGTGTAGCAATTGACTGACTATGGGATTTTTCCTTTCAGGGAGGAAACGGCAACATGAATTCATAGATGATGAGTAGGATGCCAAAGCCAGAGATGACAGTGCTCTTGAAGAAATGCTGGGTAGAACAAAAAGGTAAAAGGAACAGCTAATTGAGTGCATTTCAGAGCCTGTGGGACTTTGTGGGGTACCTTTCCTCACGAGGCAAGTGGCACACCCCCTCAAACCGGAGCTCAGTGTTCTGAATTCCCTCCTCCTCTGTTTTGCATGAAGTCCCAGTGCCACCTCTCACTCCTGGCCTGCTCTCTCTTTGCTCGGGTTTCCCCCAAAGTTGTATCATTATGTATCTAAACCCCACTCAACTCATCCTTTCCACCCTGCTCCTGCATGTGTGCCCTGGCAGGTGCAGCAGTTCTCCCTGCCCCACCAGCCTAGCAGTTACTCCACGCCTCTGCTGCCGTGGTTGTGCTGAGGGCAAAAACAGAAATGAGAGCTGCACTGGACCAGTCCATTTGCAGCCAGTGTCATGCTCCAGAGGGTTGGTCAGTCAGCCATGGCCTGTCCTGCTGTGGCCGTGGCCCCGGCAGGTGCACACGGCTGCAGTGTTGGGAGTGTTCTACAAACAGGTGACACTGACAGGGCTGAATCGCTTTCTGCTGCTCTGATGCCTTTTACTGCATTTTGTGATAATGCTGTTGAGATGCCCAGAGGAAACACTTCTTATTGGCTCTTTCATTCTGTGAAATTCTCTCTGTAATGGAGGCGTGATAGTCTTCCTGGGGACTTGGGGAGGTAAGAGGCAGATTTAGTCATACCTGCAGAGCACCATGCACTAGAAAGGCCTTGTTATGCTCATCCAGTGGCAGCAGAAGTGGCTGAAGCAACTGATGAAGAGCAAGAAAATCTTCATTAGTCATGTAGCTTTCCTTGGGGTATTTTCATGCTTGTTTGTGCAGGCTGACTTAAGTCCCCCAAAAGTCAGAAGCAAATGTTCTCCTTGCAAATGTTCCAGGTTTGCAGTGATGATCTGCCTGTTGCCCCTGCCTCTCGTCTCTCTCCAGCAGCAGCTGTGTGGGACACAGGGTGTTTCTGGGGCAAGCAGAGGATCTTGTCAGTACTGTGTAATGGGTTGATATATATACATAAAAGTTTCTGCTGGAAATGTTGTTTTCAAAACAGCAATCAGGGAGGAATTACCTGTAGTTCAGGTGTTCATGCCATTTGGCCAGCCAGAGCTCTTAGGCTTGGAGCCTTCCAGCCCGATATGACAAGAGCCTGTCATGGACAGAGCTCTTTGCTCTGCCTGTGTTCAAAATATCTGCTGAATATACTCTGAAACGCTGATTGACTTTTTTGGAATGGTCCTAATTTGTATAAGCTGTTGTACAGTTCAAATCCATTATTATATAATTTTTAGTTTAATAGCACCAGAGATGAGAATTTAAGGATACTAAAAGTAGTAATTAGCAAGTTTCTGTTATTGTCAATCCATATTTTGGGAGATTTGATAGTTTTGTTAGTTCTTTTTCTGCATATGTGTATGTGAAGGCTGTTGATACATTTTTCAGCTATTTCCATAAACTTGGATGTGAATCTGTTATACTCCTTGGGTTTCAAAATTCTTCATCATCAGTCTGGAGAGCTTTGAGTTTGTAAAACTGGAGAACAGCCAGTGCTGGCAGGACCTGTGTCCCTACAGGAGTGCTGGTTCCCCAAAACCAGGTCGTGTAGCCATTCCTTATTCCTCCTGGTCCCTGGCTGGGGCCCTGGTGCCCAGCCAGCACAGAGCAGTGGTGGCTACAGCACCCACAAGGCTGGGTGAAATGTGGAACCGGGAGGCTTTTCAATATTTGCCACAGTTTTGAGAGCTCAATAGATGTGTTATTTTACTGCTCATGCTGCTAAACATTGGCTCAGGGCAGTTGCATGGTGCTGGTGCTTTAAGGTGGCCAGTGGCCACTAGCTGTGCTCAGCACTGCCGTTGCCAGCTCCAGCATTGCAACACGTGCTGTCCACTCAGCAGTGGCTGGAAAGCTCCGAAAGGACCAGATTTGGCATCAGCACAATCACTTCTGCAGGCATTGTGCTTCAGGCGCTGCCAAGTCCCCGCTGCTTCTGCTTCCTTCCAGCACGTGGTATTTGGTGTGACCCTGGGGACAGACAGTAGCCTGCTGGGCTAGCTTGTGGTTTTTTGGTTTTTCCCTCAGTCGTGTCAGCATTCAGGTTTTCAGTTGCAGGAGAGCGATGGGCAATATCTGTTCTGATCTGCTGTTTGTCCTGCAAACGCTGGCATCAGTGAGCACTGGCAACAGTGGAAGGTGGTGGGTGTCACCTCTCTGGTGACACGGGCTGACAGATAGAGCTCTTGAGTGAGGGAGCCTGTCTAAGGGAGAGTCACATTGTTTGGGTCCTGTAGCCTCAATGCTGATGCAAGTTCTCTTACTGAGGTGGAGCTTTTCAGAGCACCTGACTGTTGGTGTTTAGCCCACGTCTCGCAAGCAGTCAGAAGAGAAATGTGAATCACTCCGTATCCTTTGATCTGAAAGTTCAGTGCTAGTCCTCTCCTGTGATTTCTTAGCCACTGTATTTGAAGCTCTTGCTCTCAGAGTTAGAGGCAAGGCAGGAGGAGGAGATGCACGTAGAATTCCTCCAACTTTGAAATACTTGACTTGAGATAGAATATTGCATGGACCCACCAAGGCATTTTAGCAAGGCCATGCCATGTATCAGTGTTACTAGACTCTTGGGGCTGGAAGGGTTGCTAGAAGTTGGGGCTCCAAGGTTTTGTGATTTTGTCTGTGAGGTTTTATTTGGTTTGCTTTAGGTTTTTCCCCAAGAAATTGTGAATGTTTTTGAATAGTACCGTTAGTTCCTCAGATGAGCTATGAACAACCTTTCCAGATACTTGCTCTCAACAAACTTGCTATAAACCATGTAAGTGCTTTTGTGCAGATAAATTTTAGTGTCACTACTAAGAACATAAATTGGAATTTTGATTGTGATCAAAATTGGCAAAGTTTGGTCATGTGGAGCAGGTTTTACAGCGTGTGTGACAGGCTGTTGATGGACATAAGCACAGATCCAGGAGAAGATCCTGGGCTTCCTGTAAATATTCAGGTGAAGTTATGCTAACTTACTGTATATTGTTTCCCTGGCAGAGATGGCCCTTTAGATAAATGTTAAATAAACATTAAATACAGACTGACACTGTCAAAAGGAGGATACAGCTCACTTAACACTGAAAGTGGCATTTCATAGAGACCTTTTGCAATTTGTAGTTCAATAAAAACGGTAATCTGTGTAGAAATATTCTGTGCTTGCCTATTCTGTCCTTGTCTGCCAGTGCTGACAGGATTGTGTTCCTGGCTTTACCTTCGTGGTGTCCCAGGCTGAAAAACTTCATATTTCACACTCCCGAGTTCTATAAATAATTGATGTGCCTGTCTTAGCAACTGAGGATCAGCAGCAAATTGCATTATTCTGGAGTAATAGGGGTTTTCTGCATTCTATACTCCTTTTCATCTTAATTTTCACTTCACTACTGAGAGCAAGGAACTGATTTACTCCACTTCAGGAGAAAAAGTATTATTGCACTGGTATTACTGTTCCAGTCCTTCAGGGGAGGAAGTTCAGGGGAAAGCCAGAACTCACAAATGAACCCATCTCAGTGAAAACGAGTTATTTCTGTGTATTTTCTGCAGCTACTGTTTGGATATATTTCTCATTCTGTACAACTCTCATGGGTCACATGGGAAAGAATAGTTTTAAAGGTTAGATGAGGTCTAGGCAGACCTAGACAAAACCTGCTCTGTGGCTAAAACTAGTGAGAAAATATTAATCCAATAATTTTTGCTTATAAGAAGTGTTGTGTACCCTTGCTGGCAGAGCAGAAGGGTTTGTGTGATAAGGCACTGTTGGGCCACCCCGAGAGAACTGGAGCAGCTGCTCTGCCATGGTGCCATTGGGAGCAAAGCATGAGTAACTCTAGTTTGTAACACTGGGATTACTTTTCTATTTGTTTTACCTATCATAAATAATGATAGGAAAAGTCAGGGAAGTTCCTTCTCATTGTGGATTTATAACAGGGCAGAGCCCAAACGGCATGGAGTCCTTTAAAGATTTGGGATAATGCTTTCAGCAATGATGCTTTTTAATTGAAAGCTTGAGTGCTCTGTGTGTTAATGATGCTCCCTGAGGGAATCACAGGACAGACTTGCTTCACAAGTGCAAGGATGGGTTTTTGGGCAATGGGCAGTAATGGGGTGGTGCTGTCTGAGCAAACTGACTCAGGTAAATTTGAATCTGCCTCTGGCTTCTACTTCTGGAATCCATGTAATTTTGAGCACCTTCTGCCTGTTACCATCACCAGTTCTACTTCCTTTGGTTCTCCTGTTCTTCCTTTGTTGTCTTCCATTACTCATTGTTCTGTTCTCAGTGCCTGAGGCTGGCAGTTTCATACCTTGGTGACTGGTTTGGCTCCCAGATCCCTATTTATTCAGTTAAGGTAGACAGCACTCCACTTCTAGAGGAGTTGGAAAAGGTACTTGTTTAAAAGCAGGAACACAACTTTAGGAGTATAACTTCAGGGATCTTAAACACCCTTCATGATTCGTTCCAGCTCTGCCTAGAGATCCAATCCCAAACTCACTCGTGCTGAGCTGGGAGCTGTGCATCCACTGCAGAGCCAGCACTGCATGATGGCTTCTGGCACTGAGAGTTTGCAGGACTTACACTTTATCCCTGGGAAGAAGGGTTAGGGTGTGGGGTAAGCCATTCTCAGAGAGCAGCATGCTATACAGCTTATTACAGGAGGATGAGAGCTTAAAAGAAATTAAAAAACTATTCCTTCCATGACCCTCATTGAAGACTGCACTAAAATTCCAACCAAGGCCACGCATGACAATCATATTTTCTCCTTACACAGAACAACTCGATTGTCTTATTAGAACAGAAAGCAAAGAGAAATGTCCTGGATGTAGTGTAGGAAATTGTCTTTACTAAATCTAGCCCAGCGTATATGAGCACTATATATATTATTTGATTTTGCCAGAATTACATAAACATGGGGGAAAATTGTTAATGTAAGTTGACTACCAGGGTAAATCACAGCCTAATTATTCTTTTTTTTTCCTGGCTAAAATTAGAATTTGATATAGTGGTCAATAGACATTTTCTTTAATTTTTGAGACATAATTTCTAATAGCTAATCCAAATGAATTGGAGAAAGTTGCTGCAGAATTGAAAAAATAAATTATCTGAATTTTATGGTGACTTACTGGTAAATCCCCTTAGTTGGAAGCTTTAATTTACCTCATATTTCATTTTTTTTTCTCCTCTAACTGGCTTATGGGTGTATATTAGGGCAAAATGATTGTTACTTTCTTAGTGCCACTGGGGTGCTGGGAGCAAAGTGAAGGCAGACCCCAGGCTGTCTCACAGAGAGCAAAAGCCAAGGACTACAGGGGCAGTGTGAAGGGCATGGTGGGACAGCTGCTCCCTGGCACTGCTGTCTGCAGCAAAGGCTGGCCCTTGGCACCTGTGTCTGTCCTTCTGGAGCTGTGTGACACTATACTGGAATGACTGAGGCTCCAGCACTGCAACACCCTCAGTTTCCCATCTGGAGCTAGTGCCTCTGTAGAGCATCTGTTGTTGGTCCTGTTCTTGGTTAAACAGGTAAATGCTCTGTTTTGTCTTGAGGCTACTGGTTTAAATATCCACAAACTCTTTATGGGGCTTTGCACAGTAAAACCATCTTTCCTCAGAGAGTCCATTAAAGGAGCTGGGACTTTGGAGTTGTACTTCATTTTAGCCTGGGGTGTATATCCTGTAGCCAGCAGAGTTTAACTAGAGGTGATTTGAGTGTAGTCTTTGTATTTCTGAGGGAAACAAATAGGCTCAGAACTGCAGAAGGAACAGCAAGAACGATGGATCCAAAGCCCATAGTGTAGAAGGTGACTGAGCTCGACCTCCTGCTAGGGAAGTATGTGCTTTTGTCCATTCTGAGTCTGGTATCCTTAGTTCCTGGTAATGTATATTCTCTTCAACTTCCCCACATAAAATTGGACAAGTTACTTGGATGGTGGAGCGTTAGGTGGAGTATACTTATTTGGAGAACTTTTTGGAAGAAGTGCATGTTTTGGAATATTTACCTGTATTTGCTAAACCTAAGAATTGGCAGTTGTACATCACAAATGCAGTGATATGTTGTAACAGTGGGTTTGTCCACACACATTGCCTTGGTTAAGTCTTGGGTTTATTCCTAGAAGAAACACCTTTAGATTCTGTACATGGAGAGAGTAAAGGGCAAAACCATTTCATTTCTATCACATGAAGTTTTTCTAATCATCTCTTCTCACACTTGTGAGAGTATTTTTGTGAAAACACTTGGCATTCCTTGTTCTCAATAATGAAGTAACTTTGTGCAAACAATTCACAAAAATGGGGTTCCAATATTGTCATTATGACTATTAAACCTGTTTGAACTGTTTTCCTTTGTGCTGCTTGCCATAGCAACAGCGATGTGTAATTTGCTGAATATCCATAACAGGATATTTGAATATATTATTAACAGTTTTACTTCTGCATATAGCTCACTATGCCAAATCATCACATTAACCTAATTAACCAAGCCAGACCCACATCTGCCATGGATTGACAATTAAGAATTTTAAAAGAACTTGGTATTTCACCTCCCTTTTAATGATACCAACCCAGACACCAATCAGCGCAGCATTGGCTTTTATCAGTGTGCTGATAAAAATTATTCATGATTCAGACTGCACAAACTCCTGGCACATCTATTGCTGCTTATCAGCTGGATGTTGCTCTATGCGTGTGCCCCTGGAAAGGTAACAGCGAGCAAGTTTATCCCACACCATCCATGCATGGAGTCTTGTGCAGTTCAGTACCTCTCTGCCTTGATAACAATTGGTCTGAGTTTTAAACAGTGGGAGCTGGGGAACTTCAAAGATACCAGCAGCACTTCAATTCAAATGGCTTCTTTCTTATCATTTTATTGAACAGGAATTAAATGAAAATATTTGGGGCTTTGCTGGCATGCTGGATGAAAAAATTCCCCATTTAGTATCTCTGGTATTACACAGGTCACACTGCTGTAAGTAACCTGTGTGTATACATTAACTACGTACTGCTGTAGTAACCTATGTGTACAGAAATAACACCTAACATTAGGTAATTTCAGGTGTGGGAGATTCAGTTCATTAGGGGTTTGTGTCTCCCGGTAGAAAACCTCTTATTGAGGAGGAGAATGAATTAATTATCTAGATGGAACAGAGTTCATACACTGCTTCAAGTAACCCCTTAAAAATGCTTTATTCATCCTCATAGACACAAATTCTCATTGTTTTTACAGACCAGGAAGGATCTGGAAAGCCAGGCAGTGCTCCCCAAGACAGATAGAGCAGGGTACACACTGCTGTGGAGTCAGGGTGGTTGTGTTAGTCCTGGCAGCAGAGCTGTTCCCAACTAGTGCAGCAGCACTTCCTATGTTCCCAGGCTGTGCAGGCCAGGAGAAGGCAGGCAGAGTCCTGAACAACCTTGTCCTTCAGAGCATGGACCTTGTTGCTTTAATGAGCCATAGAAGCACAGAAGGAACTGCTCAAGCCTTGGAGGGAAGAGACAGATGTACACTCGTATGTGCACACACAGAGCTGACTTGGCATTTCATTTAGTTTGTGGGTGATGTCAGGGTGATGTGACCCATGTGGAGTCCCCATGGTTACCTGTCCAAAGGGTGTCAGTGAATACTGCAGCGAGGGCTGTGACTGGAATGAACGGTTGTGCCAGATTCCCTTGGCAAGAACAGGAAGGTTGTTTGTGGCAGCAGTTGCTGTGTGTTTGTGGGGAGCAGCCTGAGTTCCTGCCACTTGCATGGGGGGGGCTGCAAAAACAAACCCAACAGCTCTCCAGCATCCCTGTGTTTGGTACCAGTGAGGAGCTGTGTCAATGTTGGTCCCATCATTTCTCTCATCTCTTTTCATTACTTGGTCTTGCCTGGATACCCACATGGAAACTCAAGCCGCCTAGGAATGCTGGCCTGATATCACAGGGGCTGGAGGTGAGCTGGCTCAGGGCAGAAGCACTGCGGGCTGTGCTCCTTGGCTAAGCCAGGTGCCCATTTCTTGCTGAAGAAGAGGTGGCAAGGCAGGTCTGTCCATAGCTCCAGCACCTGCCACTCTGAGGGGAGTGCTGGGGAAGAACTCAGCATGGACTGGCCCTCCACACCTCTGTGAGGCATCAACCAAAGGCCCCTGACTTGAATCAGGAAGTTGCTTCCTGTCCCTCAGCACCAAGGGATGCCTCTGTTAATCTGATATTATCTTCTGCTATAATGCTAACTATGAAGTACAACAGCTGTATGGCTACATCATGTCTCTGCTAAGCATATGGATCACCTTGAAAGAATAACCAAGGAGAGACATAAATTCCCTAGAATTCCTCAAGAAAATGGTAGCTCTTTGCCAGTGTGGCAACTAGAAAAGTTTCCATTTCCAGCATATTTTGACACGCTGAAGGAAACAACTGTCTTAGCTGATCCTGTGGCTGCATTAGTATTTGTGGGTATTTATAGGACATTGTACCAGATGAGCTTTCTGACCGTCGGGAGTGAGCCTGTCATTCTGGAGCCTCTTCATCAATGTGCCTTTCACGCTCCACGAGATTAGCAGCTGCTGAAAATAGGAAAAAGGAATTTTCCTTTCTTCTGTCTTAGAAGAGGCCCATCACACCATCCTCCTTTCGTCTGGGCTCGGAAACAGCTTCGGTCCTTAGCAAAGCCAAAGCACCAACAGGTCTTTTTAAAGAAGTTCTGCTCCCAGGAGGATCTAAGGGAAAATATCCCTTTTGTGTGTTTAGTCACACACATCAAAGGAAACAACCGTTGCAGTCTTGGTTTGCATTGTGCAGGCATTAGCTGTGGTGCAGTTCTGCAGGGCTCTGCTCAAGGAGGCTGAAGTGCCCGTGCTCATCAAGCTTTGACAGAGATGGGGCAGGCTCAGCCGGGCCAGAACATGCCACTCCTTGGGCTACGTCAGTTTTGAGAAGAAGAGAGCGATTTCCTTCATGTCGTGGGAGCCCCTTCACTCCCCCCCGGCCCCATGCAGTGTATGCTGAGTGGGATCTGTGACACTGTCTCACAGACTGTGCCCGAGGGATGGGCAGGACTCCCTTAAACCCTTAACATCTCCGTTGGCCACCGTAACTTGGTTCTCTCTGCAAATCACAAATCCTCATCTCCCTGCACAGTGCCAAGAACGCCTGTTTCACCCGAGCAACGTGCTTTGCACCCCAGAACGATGCGGTTGTGGAAGAGGGCCTACAGCACCCCGAATATTCAGCACTACTGAAAAATGGGGAGATAACTTTTGCAGCCTCGGGGCCGCCGGTCAGGGCAGGGCAACAGCTCCCGGGCTTCGTCCGCCACTTAGAAAGGGGGTAGAGCCTGGGAGCTGCTCCTCGCTTCTCCGCTCTGGGGGCTCCTCCGTCCCTCCCGGAAGCGCTGGGACCGGCTCAGCGGGGCAGATGCTCTGACCAGGACACGCCGCTTCGGCGTTACTGAGGGCGGTGACAAACGCGGGTCGCAGGTGGCGCCTCGCACAAAACGGCCCTGGGGCGTCTCGGCGGCGGTAATTTCGCTCTCCCGGTGTAGCCTCGGCTCCGGTGCGCGGGGCGGGGCGGCTCCGCCGGGCGGGGACTGGCGGCCGCGCCAATCGCCGCCTTTGTTTGGGGTCACCGGGCGCGGGGGGGGGCGGTGCCCGCCGGGGCCGCGCGCAGCCAGTGGGCGGGGCCGGGGCCGCTGCCGGCCGGGCGGGCCGCGCGCCCCATTGGTGCCGCGCGCCGTCAGTCTGGCGGACGGCGCTGCTGGTTGGCCGCCGGCGCGCGCGGCACCGTGCGTCAGCCGCTTAGTCCCGCCTCCCCCGCGGAGCGATTGGTCCCGGCGGCCGTCGGTTGCGTGCCCTCGGCCCTCGAGTGGCTGCTGCGGCCGTCGATCACGCGTTCCGTCCCGCCCCCGCTCGCCCGCCCAGCGCCGCCGCTGAATGGCTGAGGCGCGTGCCACTGAAGCGCTGCCGCGCTGCCATTGGCGGGGCGCTGTGTCAATCGCGCCCATCCCCTCCGGGGACCCGCCCCCGGCCTGCCACGATTGGCCACCGGGGATGTCAGTGCGGCAGATTGACCAATGGGAGGCGCGGGGCGTGCGCGGTGCGCGCGGGGCGGCCGGGCCGGCGGCGGCGCGGGAGGAGGCGGCGCGCGCCTGGTCCCGGTCGCGAGGAGGCGGAGGAGGATGTGGCGCGCGGAGGGGAAATGGCCGCCGAAAACAAGCCGGAAGGTGAGAACGCGGCCGGGCCGCCCCCGCCCCGCGCCGGGCCCCGCGCCCGGCCTGCCCGCTGGGCCGCCCCCGCCCCCCGCCACGGCCCCGCCGCGGGGCGGTGGCGGCGGCACAGGCCGGGCCGCGCGGCGCGAAGTTTGCGGCGGCGGCGCCCCCGCGGGGCCGGGCCGGGCCGGGCCGGGCCGGACCGGCGGGCGGGCCATGTGCGGCAGCAAGGCCGCGTGGCGCGGGGGCCGCGGCGGCCGAGCCGGGCCGGGCCGGGCCGGGCCCGGGCCCGCCTCCCGCCGCCCGCCGGCACGTGCCCGCCCGCCGCCAACATGGAGGCCCCGGCGGCGCGGCCGGCGCGGGGCCGCCGCTCGCCACGGCCGGGCCGGGCCGCCCCCGCCGCCCCCCCCGCGGCGGCGGCGCACGTGCCTCGCGGGCGCGCGCTCGTCTGAAGCAGGGTGGCCTTGGCCGCGGCCCCGCCAGACCGGGGCCTCCGCGCCGCGGGCGGGCCGGGGGCGGGCGGAGCGGCGGGCGCGAAGGTGAGCGCGGCGCGGGCCCGGCCCCGCCGGGAGCCCCGGGGCGCCCGACTGAGGCCGAAAGTTGCCGGCGCGGCGGGAGCGGGGCCGGCGCGTCCGCAAGGGGGAAGCGCCGCTCTGCTGCCGCTCCTGCCCCCGGCCCGGCGGGAGCGGGGCCGTGGCCCGGGTTCGGCGGGAGGCGGTTTGGATATTTCGCGTTATTTGGGGTAAGTTTGTCCCGGCCGGCTCGGGCAGCGGTGCTACCCCGCACTCCGCCGGCCGGGTGGTCGCGGCCGGTAGCGGTGTCGCCGCCTCCATTTTACAGGGGCGGGAGGAGAGAGCAGAGGGCAGTTCACATCCCCTGCCTAAATCCGGTTGAACATTCCAGCACCCCAAGGATTGGCCTGGTAGTTGGGCACCTCAAGGAACGGTGTTTAGTAGTAAGTAATAGGGATTCTTTTTTCTTTATTCGCCACAGCACATGTACACCCTCGCCTGCAACCCATTTGCATTCTTTACTGGGAAACCCCTTCATAGAATTCACGGGTTCTTATCCCACCTTTTGTCTGGATTTTTTTTCTCAGATTGCTTTGGGAATATATTTTTTGGGTTGTTTCTTGGTGGTTGTAGAGCCCTCTGGGCATAGGTTTGAGTTTTGATTGCGCCGTGAAATTCAAAGGCTCTGCAGAAATCTAAAATTTAAGTAGTAGAGGTGATTTTGAGTGTTGTTGGCTTCATCTTTTACTAATCTCTTTGATGCTCCCAAATCCATTAGTTCGATCTTTGCTTTGGTCTGGAAAACGTCGGGCTTCATTCTTTTCTCACTTGCGTTGAAGTACATGATTAACTGCGCTGAAGTAGTGAAATGCCACCTGGCTAAGAGAGCGAGCGTTCACCTGGACTTCCTGGCTCAGATTGTGACGTTTTCATTCTCTTGGGGGTGACAGTATTGTTACCAAAGCACAGTCGGGTTCGATTTACTTTTCGGGCTTCCTGTGCCAACATACGATGGATTTTTCCGGTGTAAAGCACAGGTTTCAGTGTGCTCAGCTCTGTGAGGCTGCGGCTCTACGGACAAGGCAGGTCAGTGCTCCCTGGCTGGGAAGGTAACTTGTCCTTTCCGCTTGTTATTTACTGCAACTTTTGTCATGTTTGGTCTTGGCAACTAGTTTAAGGGGGCAGCGGGTGAGGTGTGTCTTTGCTGAGCAGCTGTGTTTGCTCTTTCGAGTCGGGCTGTGCAGGAGCTGCCAGTGCCGCCGGTGTGCCTGGCGCTGCTGTCCGGTGTCTCTGCTGGCTGGGCCGGCGCTGTCTCTGCTCTGTGCCCGTGCAGAGCATCGCGGAGGTGGGAGCGGAGCAACCCCGGCTCGGCACCGGCGCCCGGGGTGATCTCGTACGAAGTCACAGAGCTGCTCCCCCGCTGACCTACTTTTGCGGTGGATTTTCAAGGAGACGACATATAAACCATTCATTCCTTAAACCTGAACTCCACCTGTCAGAAACTTAAATGGGAATGCTTTTAAGGCATGATTCAAGCAGAGTGTTTCACCAATAGTGCAGGTGCTGGTGGAGAGAACACAAGTTGCTTTAGATTTTAGTTACTTCAATGAGTTAAAAGCGGATGTAAATGGCAGCTCACGGGCCGGCGCTGCTTTCATTGGGGAGCCGCCTGCTCCATCCCCCCAGCGCGGTGCAGCAGCGACGAGCCTCTGAGCAGCAGCGCACGGCTCTGCAGACCTGCCTGGCTTTGGAGCTCCCTGCCGAGCTGCCGTCGGGGCTTTTTGTGCTCCGGGAGCAGCGGGAGATCCCTGGCGGGAGTTGAGGTTTGGAATGAGGCTGGCGCCGCTGTCCCCTGGCTGCAGGAGAGAGTTCCACGGCTTGGAAAACTCGGGTGAGTTTCCTCTTTTCTGGTTTCCTCGGGCAGGATAAGGCTGCTTCAGTGACCGAGCGGCTCTTGCCATCCTGCAGCAGAGGGTTTGTGGGTTTTGTAGTTCCTGCTGTGTTTTGTGCATCTGAGCTGAGCCGGGAAGACTGACCCTTGGCGGTGCCATCTTGGCAGCTGTGATAGCTCTGAACTTGATCAGGGGGTGCTAAGGAGGGGGTCCTTCTAAAAACTTCCTTTTTCTAATTTAAAATTCAAAAGGGGAAGAATGTACACAGGCGGCCTTTTAATTTTGCGTTCTCACAGCCAGGTACCTCTAACGGAAAGCTTTGCAGAGAGTAGTGCCTGTGTGTTTTTCGTGTGGCTGGCGCAGGGGCCCAGAATTTTGTTGTGTGCTGAGTTCGGTTAGGTGCAGTTGTTGAATTTTCTGTCTGTTAGTTGAGGCAGGGTCATAGGTGGGATGGCAGGAGAAGGTGGTGTTTCTGCCAGCAGCTCCTGAGCTGAGGGTACTGGTGGCGGACTGAAGAGGGCAAGTGGAGCCTCAGATGTTCGTGGCTTTGGAGGAACAACAGCCTTTTGACAACAAAACATTCCAGATTTGGTTGTTAAACAGCAAAATATTCACTTCCTTTGTGGAAGTGTTACCTAAGGTTTTATTACTAAACAAACCTGAACTTAGGATGTGCTGATGGCTGGGGTTGTGTGCTGCAGGATCGGATTGTCACGGGGAGGAGGCAGCATTTGACACTCGGCTCAGTCCACTCCTTGCCCCAGAATTTTTGCTGAATCTCAGCATTGGGATTTTACCAAAATTTCTGTTGTCAGAATTGAAAGCAAACTCTATCCTGGTGAAGTTTCTAGACTTCTTCATGGGCTATCAGCCAACAGGATGGGTTCAGGGAGTGAGTTTCATTCCTTTTTTCCTCATATAGGAGGAACTATATGTTTGTGAGGTCAGTTTTTTGAGTACTTTTGGTACTACAATCCTGTTATTCCTGATGCAAGGCTTAGAACTTGTTTAAAACTCTGTTTTTTAAATTTAATTCTGCATCTCTTCTTGTTAATGATTTTCACAGTTACTTAAAGGTTTTTTGGTTTATTTGTGTTAATTTTAAAGCTACATATGTAGGAAATCTTCCTGGAGACGTATTAACTCAGATTTCATTTTCTGTTTCAGAAAACGATGTAGTGAAGCGATGATGTAGAAGTACAGTTAAATCGGATACCTTTAAATTTAGTATTTAAAGATTCAGTGCTGACCTTACCTTACTAGTGGTCTTAAATGGCTCTTATAAAGACCTCCTTACATTGGTGGGTGTTGTTGGAGGAAGGGGCAGTAGCTATCCTCCCTCTGTCCAGACAGCATTCAGAAAGAGGGAGCTGGAATTTGACCTTTCTTTTTCAATGTCTCTCTGTCTCTGCTTCAATAAGCCACATGTGTCTGAAAGGAAAAAAAACCCAACCAACAAACCCAAACATTGTTAAGGAGTGATACCAGGCTGGGTGGAGTGCTTGTGGAATACCAGGCTGTTTAATTGAAATGCAGTGCTTCCAGCAGCTTCCTGCAGCTTCGGTGTTCCCTGCCTTCCGCTTCCACACCTTGCTGAATTTTCGCTTTGTAGTTTTCTCCCCTCATTTTGCATCCTGTTTTCACCTTCCTTGGCTCCTGGCAGCCCTGTGTTGTGTTAGTGCTGTGTTAAACCCCGTGGGTTTGGAAAGGCAGGTTTGCCTGCGGGTGCTGGTGCCTTTGGGGTACGGCACCTGCCCTATTGCCAGGGCAATGCTGAAGGGCCACTCGGTGCTGGGGAGCAGTCATGGCTCTGGATGAATGACAGCAGACTGTTCTCACTGGACATAGAGTGCTCGCTGTCCTTCTGCTCACAACGCATGCTTTGGTTCAGGGGGCTGGGTTTTTCCAGCCAGCTCTCCAAGTGGGTTTCCAAACTCAAACTCTTTGTGGTATGAAAAGAAAGAAGTTAAAATATCTGTTGCTGGTGGCTGCCAGCCTGTAGGGTCAAAGTAAGTAACTGCCCCAGCCTTAGCCAATATGTGAGGACTTCTGGGAAATGTGTTGGAGTGTTGAGAACATCTGTAGTATTGGAAAGATGGTTGATTTTTTGCTAGACGTGGCCAGTAATATCCACCACTCTTTGACTTCATTGCCATTGAATTTGATGATGTAATTTTAGTGAAAACCAAGGAGTGAAGGAGTTGATGACATGTCTCAACCAGAGTTGGTGGTGGTGAGCAATGGTTTCATCGTTCTGGTGCACTTGTCAGATTCAGCAGCAAAGCAGTGAAAGTCAGGTATGAACATGAGAAGCTACAAGGAGAGGCTGAAGCGACTGCGCTCTTTGAGCACTCCCAAAGTTTGCTTTTAGAGTAGGTCCTTTTAGGCACCTTCTGACTGTAAAGGAATTCTCCTCTTGCTCCATTAGCAAGTGCTTGGAGCCTGCCTAGGTGGGAGAGGGAAAGAGGAGCTTGTTTTGCTGGTGGAGGAAAGTAGACTCCGAAGTGTTGTGCTGGGCGCTGAGCGTATGGCATGAGAAATAAACAGCTGATTGTGTCACCCAGCCCTCAGCCAGTGTGTGGGCCTTCATTAGGGAAAATTTGGTTCTCAACCCTTCCCCAAAATGCGCCCTTTGCAGTTTTACCTAACTAGTGTTCACACTGAATTTAGTTATAAAATGTCAAGAAACTGTATGCTATGTGAAAAGGACAACGGGACTTCGGTGTAGCATGTGGGGAGAACTGGGCCACTGATGCACAACAGCAGCTTTAGCTATATTTGTGTTTCTTATGGTTTTAGAATTGTTTGTAGAGTTTGTCATAGCAACAAAGTATTTATCACAAATATTCCAAGGCACTAAGGCTAGATTCAGTAACTTCTAGAGGAAAATTGTTTTGTTGCTAATCCTTCATACTGCCACCGTTCCTGTGAGTTCCTCCTCATCCTTTCTGGGTTTTTTCCTTCCTCGCTTATTCTGTGCAGGCAGCAGTCATGGCCATGCACATGCTGGTTTGTGTTGGTCTTTTTGCTCCTTTTGTATATTTTTTACCTTTGCCTGAACTGATTAGTCTTTCCTTGGTGCTCCCCTCAGCCCTGGGCTGCATCCTGTGCTGAAGGCCTGGGAATGCATTTGCTCAGCCAGTGTCTGACCGAGTGCTGGCATCCAGCGGAGCCCTGCTGAGACAGCAGCACTGCAGAGCTGGACCTGGTTATCTTCTCTTAGCCACTCTTGATTGATATTTAGAAATCTGCTTTTGTTGCCAAGAGATTTACTACTGTAATGATACAAATATTTCTAGCAAACAGACCAAGAACTGTTGGGTTTGCTTCTGTTGCTGCTTGTTTATGGATGGAAGATGCCGGGATTGAAGTTTAACTGTGAGAAATAGCATGGCAGTCCTGCAGTTGTTTGGATCTGGAGTAATTCTTTGCATTTATTTCTTCCAGGTGGAGTTTGTTGGATCTGTCTGTGTCTGGAGGTCAGCAAGTGACTGGGTGGCTATGGTGGCCTCTGTGCACTGTGTTTTTGTGGCACCACTTGTTCACTGTAGGGCTGCAACTCTGCCACTGCAGTGGTTGGTCAGTGGTGGTAGGGTCAGCTGGATGCCTGTCCCTTCCCCAAATAAGCATGATATTGGGATTTTAGTAGTTTGTTTTCTGCTAAAGTGCCCATTTGTAATGTTTAAACACCTCTTCCCTCTCTTGAGGTTGTTAAGGACATGACTAGCCCTAAGTTATTATTTCATAATAATGGGTTTATAAAACTTGTGTTTGTGAGTTTATAGCTTACTTGTTATTTATTTCCAGAATAGACCTGTCTGCAGATCACCAGCTGATGAACACCCTTTTGGCCATTTCTTTCTTTTTTAATTACATATTATATAGGCAAACTGTGGTAGTTAATGGGGCTGCAGGTCTAAATTCACCTCTAGGATCTCCAAAGATTTAAGAACCAGTTAAAGAAAAAGAAAAGGGGGTAAGGGGTTGTTTGGAGAGTGGGGGTAGAGCATAGACTCTGTGATTTGCTGTTGTGCACTTCAAAGTTTTATGGCCCGTGGTGCATCCCTTGGGAGGATAAAGTGCAAGGAGCATGAAGAAACCCATAAAATGACGAAGGGTTTATGTGGTATAATTAATGTGGAACTTTCCATGAACTTTATAATACTTACACTTTCTTAATTCTACATGAGTTTCTGGTTTGCTAATAAGTAATCTTGAAGATTGCTAATGGAACTTAAATTTTGCACTTTCATCCTGAATTATAACAGGACACATTGTAGGCTGCTGTATTTTAGTCTGTAGCTTCCTTACTTGAGTTCTCAGCTGTGGCTGTGCCTGCCTTGGGAAACATTTTTGAGCTGTGGCCAGCTCTGCACTAAAAACCCCCGTGTTGATAGAGCTTTACTGGCAAATCCTTCCCGTGCCAGTGTGGCTCTGCTTGCACAGACACTTTTTATTGACACTGGATTGATTTGCAGATCTTGGTGTTGTTAGTTGCACCCGTGGCAAAAATAAATGAGGAGAAGGTTCAAGTAAAAATCTGGATTTGCAGAGTAAAACCAAATCAGTGCTGGGATGTTGCAGCTCCTGCTTTTACCTACCGAAGAAAATTTTACTTGGCGATAAATGGAGGAGTTTGCCTGCTGGGTACTCTGCCTGCCGTGCTGGATGAGCAGGGCTGCAGAGCAATGTGGACCCTTGTTCTTCTGCCTTCACCAGGAGCCCCCATGGTGGTGGATGGGCTCATCAGCTGCACTAGCAATGGCAGATTTGATGTGAGGGGGCGTTGCTCCACCTCCTTAAAAATGTCATGGTGTTATTTGTGAGGAACAGGACCAGGAAATTTGGAAGAACGGGAACTCTTGTTCCACCAGTACCCTCAGTGCTACTGGGTGAATAATCCTCTTCTCCTCTCCTGTTCCCAGCTTCCCCAGACATTCCTCCCTGTAGGAATATATTGTGTAATTCCAGAGGACTGAGAAGCAAGTTTGAAGGCAAATTTGTGTACATCGTTTGGGACTATGGGTTCATTCCAGAGGACTGAGAAGCAAGTTGGAAAGCAAGTGTGTGTACATCATTTGGGGCTTTGGGTTCTTCACTCTCATAGCTGGTTGGCTGATTTCATCCTTTTCCAAGGTCAGACCTGGTTTAGAGGTCACTGGATTTAGGATTTGCATCCATACTGTGATGGCTGTGTGTTGTTCTGACCGCACGGCTTCAGGAGTCCATAACGAAAAGCTGGTTGGATTGAGGCAGGAGGCAGTTGTTTTTCACATAGGGGATTTTTTTGGAGTGAGGAAATGCCATTGCTAAATGCAGCAAAGGGAGGCATCCGTGAGATGTAGTCGTGTTACAGGATGGTGAGAATGACCTTCCATTGCTGTAATAACAGAAGGTGGGAGATGCTAACAACAGGAGTTGGAAGGTTTAGCGTCAGCAAGTTCTGACAACTTCTACCAAAACATTTTAAAGGGCTCTATTATCCATAGGCACTTTCTGGATTAATAATACTGATAATTGATGACAATGGAAGAAAGTTAATAAAACGAGCTGAATAATTAGAGGTCTGCCAGCCCTGCAAAATAATGGAATGAGTGATAGAGGGCTTGACTGATACGGAGGTAAGGGGAAGTAATACAATTAATGTCAATTAAAATGTGCCCATGGAAAATAAGCTGATGAGATGTAACTGGGATGTAGTTTGGCTGATAAAAGCAATAATGTGTGCTGTAAAATACTTTGCGCCTTAATGAATTGAATGTAGAGCAGTGCAATGTTTTGAATGAGAAATGGAAATGGTGTAAAATGAATGCAGGGAGTGGGAAGTGAGTAGTGGCTGCACTGGGAGGTGGATCTGGAAATGGCTGGGAGCTGCTGGCATGGCAGGCCTTGCTTGGCTCTGGTCTTTGCCACAGGCAAGTTGTGATTTTGTGGATAACCCCAGGTATCACAACTTGGGTGTCTGTGAGGCTTTGAGTGGCCCAAGTGTAGGGAAATAGCGGTGACAGTCATACGGGCAGAGGATTGGCTGGGGAAAGCATGTGGCCAAAACCCCTGTAGAGCTGATGATATCTTTTGAGGCTACCTAGAACAGAGGCTAGACAGTGTTAAAGGAATAAAGTAGATTTATTAAAAGGCCATCCAAGAATACACCTTGGGCAGTTCTAGAGCCTGACCGAAGCTACACCCAAGATGGACGGTGGGTCACGAGTTTTCACACTTTTATAAGTTTTGGTCCACTTACATATTGGGATTAATTACAATTGTCTGATTACAGCTTTAGGTTATGCAGTCCCATCCTCCCAGTTTGCTCTCTTCAGTTCGCTATTGTTTACGCTTTTTGGGCCTGAAGCTGCAACGGTTGGTTCTTGAGCTGGAAAAGGATTGTTTTGTGTGACTGAACTGTGAGGAGAACTTGCTAACACTTTATATGGAGTTCAGAGTTATATACTAATGCAGTACAGAATCTGACAAATATGAAAGCTAAAACTAAAGGCAACAGAGTCATGGTCTGAAATACTCAATATCCAGATAGAAATCCTGGAATGGCGTAATGGAGAGCACCCTCTCCCTGATTTCTTTAGCAGTCCAGCAGAAATCAATCCTGCCTGGCTGCTCCTTGCCCAGGAGGAAGTTGGGAAGTGGCAGCCCTGTTGATTTAGTCCAACACAGTTGCACAGTAAAGTTCCCAGTAACTCAGGGAGCGTGCAGGACTCATAAATTACAGAGCAGCTCACGTTTATCATACACATCGCTGCTTATCTTGTAAACTCATCTGCTGGGCTTGCACGAGCAGTTGATTTAACAGCATGTATATTGTTGAACTTGACACATCCAAGAGTCTAATCAAGCTTTAAGAATACCAGGGATGTCTGGATGCTGGTGTGAAGTCTCTGCAATCCTAAGTAATTCCTAAGATCGTGGGCCAGGCTCGGTCGGGTTCACTGCAGGTCACAGGGAATGTCTGTGTTGTACGGAATTGCAGAGGAGTTTTATCATAGTGCTGGCATGTGCTTTAGGATATAAAATGGTTATATGTGTAAAATGAAGTTAATATCCTTTTTCTGTACATTTCCAACTGGGAAATGACTATAAATTAATTTTGTAGGGTAAAATGCCAGTGAGTAACTGTACTGCTTGTGTAGCACTGCCCAGGATGTGTCATGGGATGCATGAGGCTGGTGGAAGATGACAGAGATATGGTGTGTTTGGAGGGAGAACAGATCAAGTTCTGCATTGTGGACAGTCTCTCTTATGCTGCTGTTCCAGTTCCCTTTCCTGTGGGGACTGATTTGGTTGATAAACACGTGGTTTTCATGGGTGCTTTGATTCTTTCAATGGTCTTAGAGAGCGATAGACACCTTCAAGGTGCTGCTGGTGTGGGCTTTTTGGGATTTGGGTCTTTTAAGGGGAATTGATGCACCTTCTACATATTTAGCAGTAAAAAAGAATAATTTTGTATTATTTAGAATTTCTGCTTTTGAAACCCTTGAGCATGGTGAGATAGGAAAATTTCCATTCCTCTTCCTCACTCTTATGTTGAGGAACTACATTTACTTTCTGAGTTGTGAATGGAAATAGAAGTAACCTGTGTTTGATCAGGTATGGAGTGTTTTAGTTTTAAATGAACTAAGAGAGCTTGAGTTGCATTTCTGCTGCAGCTTGACAAAATTATAGCAGGTGCTGGGGCTCCGTGCTTATTTACTTGCAAATCCTGTCAAGTGTGAACTTCATTTATGACTTCCCTGGCAGGTCGTGCCGCTGTGGTCACAGCTTCTACAGTGTTTTGTTGCTGTTGCTTTTAAAATTTGCCACTGAGGGAAATAATGAGCTAAAATAGCCACAGGTAAGCGCACGCAGGCTCCTTGTGTCCAAATCCATTGAAGTTCTTCTAAAACTTTGCAACGGAAATAATTAAACTGTATTTATATTTCTGAAATAAAGTTGCAGTTTCAACAGAAAAAGCTGTTATTTGTCTTATTGGCATGGCAAATTGCTCTTTTTGGACAGGAGAACTGGGGGGGTTTCCAAGTCTTGTCATCGCTTGAGTCTCCTGGTTGCAGCCATCCATTCTCCTGTATATACATCATGTGTCTCCTCTTTTTTCTAGATGATCATGGGAACAGCAATGGCAGTCATGTAAAAATCTTTTTACCGAAGAAGCTGCTTGAATGTCTACCAAAATGTTCAAGTTTACCGAAAGAGAGGCACCGCTGGAACACTAACGAGGTAGTTAAATCTCTTACTTATTCTTAAATGTACCAGCTTACTTAATGCTTATGGATTATTTCGTAAGAGCATGCCGTGCAAGTTACAGGATATGAATTCCCTGGCTCTGGAACCTGTTCCATAAATAATGAGTCCTAGTACGTACTGAAAGTAAGCTTTAAGTGAGACTTGAAGGCAAATGTGGAAGTTGACTTCTATTTTAGACTTCTAGGAGTCTATTGCTTGTGTGTGTGACTTGTCTCAGAGTCCAATTTCACATCACCTTAATGACCTGTTTCAAAATGGTTTAAAATTAGATAGGTGTGTTTGTACCATGAGGAATAAAGTGTTACTTTCCTGTGCACGAAGACTTATGAACAAAAAAGTGGTGTGTGTTCTTTCCTGCTGCCCAGGGTCCTGGGAAATAACCAGCTTACCTCTGTCTGAGTTGAGAATCTCGTTAAGAATAAGGAAAACATAGAACATAGAACATGGCTGTTTTTTACTGGAATCCAGTTACTCTTGAGTATGCTGGTTCACAGATCACCTGTTACTGCATTATGGTTGGGGTAATTTAAATAAAAAAGAAGTCTTTTAAATTCTGTGGACCAAGGTGAAGTTAAAGAATAACCTAGGTAGCTCTACAATCCCTAGGCTTTATTCCTGCTGTGCAGCAATGCTGAATGTCCCATGGCAATACCCACAGTGTGTAGTTTTAGTTTTTAGTAGCTCTGTCTTGCCATATTTATGGGAATCACTTAATAATAGAGGAAATCCACTTAGAGAAATTACTGTAAAACTCCAGTTAGTGTCTGCTTGTTGAGAGCTGACTGGTCCTGTTCCTCTGATCCCTCGTTTGTAGATCTAAACTTGTTAACAGAACCTGTGCTCATGAGTTTAACACCTGCAAGTGGCAGCTGAGTGCAGGATCAAACACAGCTCACTTCTGTGTGTGTGTTTGCTGAGCGTAGAATCAATAACAGAGCAGTGACTGTGTGTATTTTTCAAAATTGGAGTCCTTACCCCTCTTCCTTTTGGTGTCTGGAAGTTACAATCAGGTATTTATTTTTAACATACCCAGTACTGTGAGAGAATGAATCGGGTCTTCGGGGCAGTTGCTGGCCTTGGCTTTTTTGTGTAGGTGTTTTTGTCATGGATCATTTGAATTAAAATGTAAATCATAGAAAATGTGGGTTGCAGTTTATTCTGTGATAGTGTTTGTATTGATGGGGACAGGGCATGGAGCAGTGACAATTCTAGTGGCTCTGACAGATGATGTTTGGACAAACACAGCTGGGGGCAAGCAAGCTCTGCACAGGTTTGTGACAGAATGATGCTCTTCCCTCTTACTGTAAAGAGCTGCTTGTGGTGGGGTTTAGTCACTTTAATGTTGCTGCTGTCCCCAGTGCAGAACTTTGTGCACACGTGGCTTTGGGTAGGATTGGTGTGTGGAGCTTCCTGTGAGCGCAGGATGTGGCAAAGTTCATTATGCAGCTGAAAACAGTTATTATTCATGAGCAGAAGCAGGAATGTGTAGGTGCTTGGTGTGGTGTATTAGGTTAGAGGGGAATTTGGTAGCGTGGCTGTTCTCCTAAGGGTCGTGTCAGTGTTTTTGGGAGCAAGGATTGAGCAGCTCTGCCGGTGCTCGCCAGTATATTGCTGGCGTGGGATTATCTGGTGCTGTAATTCTGGATGGATTGTTTGCTGATCGACACAGGTCATCAGCTGAGACATTAAAACCAGATTCAGCCCCTGACAGTCTTATTGAATGTCAGATTCCTGTCTCTCATTTGTATCCCCTCTTCACAAATCTCTCACTGAGGCTGTTATGCCATGGGGATGTGGAGCTGGGTCTGTCCATGGGTTGTAGCTCGTGCTGACTCTGCCAGCCTTTGTGGTGTGGCTGGTGCAGTATCCCTGTTGCATGATTTAAATGAAAGAGCTTTTCTTGTGGCCAGAGATTTTTTGGCCCCACTAGCTCAGAGGGGGGGAAAAATAGAAAAAGCCAGAGTCTTATGCCTAGATGAAGTCTTGGAAATTTGTGTTAATTACGGGGGAGGAAGGAGCTGAGCTTCCAGATTTTACTGCCTTCCCCACCCCCAATCTGAAAGTTTAATTCTGTGCACTGTTATAAAACTTGAAATTTTCTTAGGGTATAATTGAATAATAATGTTGGACCACATTCCCGAGGCATTCCTAAGGGAATAATTTTTTCATCTTGAGTACACAGGTGTTCTGCCTGTGCTAGTGAAGACAGAAGTTGTAAAATAGAGAAGAAAAAGTTGTATTTTTATACAGTGTTATTTCCAGAATTTTTGTACTGATTTCAGAATCCTTTGTCCTGTGTTTGAGGTGTCTCCTGGACAGGGAAGTTTAGTAAAAGATGGAAAAGAAATGAAATGCCTAAACAACTTACAGATCTGAACACGTGTGACAATGCTGTCCTCTCTCAAATGGTGCATGTTGGGCAGTCACGGGTGTCAAGTCTCACCACGAGCTGCAGAGCCTGAGTGTAGCAGACATTGGTGTTGGGTTCATCCCCAGGGTGGTGGGGGCCAAACCCCCTAACCCAGCCACAACCCGACTCCTAAGCGTTCCCTTTGTGCTCCTTCGCATGGGGATGGATCAAGGAAACTTGAACACAGCTCTTGCCTGTCTCTTGTGGCCCTAAAGCCCAGCACACAGGTGTTCCCAGCTGTGGGGGTGGTGGGCAGCAGAATGAGCATGTGCAGCCACTGGGACTGGACTCCCATCGAGTTCTTGGTGCTGCTGGTGCAGAGGTCAAGGAGCAGCCAGGGTAGAGCATCGCCATGGGAACACCGCAAATAGCTTTTTCTGAGCACTTAGGACTGCAGCTTGAAAATGATGGTCAGATGTTACTCAGGGTTGGGTAGTTGGGAGGGAGAAACTGTGTCCTCTGAGAGCTGGGTGGGCTGTGGATGACTTTCCATGTAGTAAAATCACGTGATGAGCAGTGAGAGAAATGGAGCGCTTAAAAATGGTTCAAACATGTTATTGAGGTGCTTGCTTTCCATCGGATCGTGCATTTGCAACTGAAATGTTTGATGGAAATACATTTCCATACCAAGATGTCATCTTGTCTTAAATCAAGTTTATAGCGGTTTTATATTTCCTACTGAAGGAAGTGTTCCGTCTAATTCAATTTTTTTTACCAGAGATAGAAAATCTTAAGTTAAGCCTAGCAATTTAATTACAGATTTACATTTTTTAAATGCCTGCAAAGGTGCATTGTGCTTATTTCTCCAGCTCTAGGAGAGGATAGAGATGAGGCTTTCATATTATTTCTCACATTAAGACAAATGAGATAGTTGTGAGAAACTTCTGCAGTGCTTTGTGCTTGTGAGGGAGTTCCTCACTCTAAGTTGTTGTTTGCTATGAACCATTTCAGGGTTTGTGAAATGCAGATCCTGTTTGGTTTCAGTGAGTGGATGGAGCAAAGGCTTCTGGCTCGGTGTGCTGGCAGTGCAGCTTGAGTGAGAATTTTGCAAGCACTGGATCTTGGCTCCCTTCCATGGGAGTGGGGCTGGGTTCTCAAAGCAGGGCTGCACAGAGCCACTCTCCAGGTGCCCCAGCTGAACTCCCGTGTTCCCTGACAGAGGTGGTGAAGCTGCTGCCTCATTACCTGTTAGCTACTTTGGACAGCAAGATACCTTGTCTGCAGGAGACGCATCCCATTGCCTTCTGTCTTGGAAGCAGGAGCTTCCCAGGGTGCTGGGGCTCAAGGATGTTGGAGTAACCTTGTCTCTGCACAGTGCTCGCCAGACACTGGAGTGCAGCTCTGAACAGAGATGCCGTTCGTTAACAGTTGGCAGCCGCAGTCATTAATCATCCTTGTAAACACTTAATGACACGGTGCGAGAAAGAAGAAAAAGTTAAACATTGGAAATGTAAAATGCTATCTTGGGCTTTGGTTCCAACAGGATTCTCTATTTACAGTCTCTTGGGAGAAGCCCAGAACTTCCATGGTAGAAAAAGCCTGCAGCAGTTGCTCCATGTGCTTAGGCTTGTCTGGAGGGGCATGGCAGAACTGCCCTGCTCTCTAGAGTCAGCCAGCATCCACATTTTGCAGATTCCAGGCTCAGGTACTGCTTGGGAGAGTATTCAAATAACGCAATTATGAAACTGTATTTGAGCATTATTTAGCATAGGAAGAAACCCTCTGCCTCTGCTGCCTGGGGGCCCGAGTCGCGTGTTCACTGACATCTCGATGTGCTCTGGTGTCCTTGCTTTGCTCGCATGACAGTGACATTCTCCTTTTCACTTGACAACGAGTTATTTGCCATCTTTTCTCTAAAGCACAGAGAAGATCTTGAAGGTTTGGAGAATTGCCTGAGGGACGTGAGGGACCCAGACTGATAGGGGGAGCGAGTCTGGAGCCTTCAGGCTGATTGTGATGCTCTGAAATGCTGGCAGGGAGGAAGTGAAAGCAATGCGTTCTTGCTGCCTGCTCCTCCAGCTCCCCTCGGCCGGCAGCTGGTCACCGCCCGGCTCCTGTCGCCACACGTTTGTACATCAAAGCCCCACTCTGCTACAGACCCGGCAGCAGGGCTACTGCTACTGCACTTTTTTTCAGCTTTTTTTTTTTTTTTTTTTTTTTTTTTTTTTTTTTTTTTTTTTTACTTTTAATGTCTCTTAAGTGCCTTTTAGAATCGACTCTTACATCAGAAAGCTTAAAAAACCCTCCTTGTTTTGTTTAAGGCTGCCCCGGACAGTGCGGTTTATTGTAACTCTTCACTGCGTGTTCCAGTTCATTCCTTGTTCACTGAAGTAGCTGAATGTGTTACAAATATGTGATGTTGAGCAAATGTATGGGACCAGTTTCTGTCACCAGCCCAACTGGAGCAGGGAAGGGTTGTTGGTGCAGGTCAGTGTCCCCTCAAGATGACAAAACTCTGTGGAAAAGGAGCAGTGCTCAGTACAGCTCCCTGTGGACTCTGAAGTCCGGCATATTTTTTTAAATGCTTTACATCAATTCATTCAGATGTATTCAGCTGGAACGTGGGGTTCCCGAAGCCAGAGGCCACTGGTGGCTGTTGTGAGAGCCCTGTGCCTGCTTAGGAGCACTCCCAGGGCTGGGACATCCTCGTGGTCTGTGTCAGCTCTGGGGTTTCTCAAAAGCAATAAGAATATTGAATTTAGACTAATTGCCTGCTGCCCACGTGATCGCAGTATAAAATACTCCAATGGTAATGGCAAATGCTGTTACTAGAAATGCTGTTGGGTTCTGTTCCACCTGATGATCCCCCGCTGGAGGAGCAGCAAGGAAGTGGTTGTGGACCAGCTTGTGTGCGCTCGCACATAGCAGCTCCTCCTGCCTCCGCTGCTCTGGCACCTGGGGGTGCCCTTTGTGTGGTGCTGAGCTGGGACGGAGGCACATTACAACAAGGGGTTGGGAATGGCAGGTGATACCTTGCTGGGGGCAAAGTGTTTGCCAAGCGCTGCAGCAGCCAGAGCATCCATAAAATCCAGAGTGCCAGTGTCGATTCTCACCCTTTGTTTCAGTGGTGGTGGTGGTCTGTGAGGTCCTGTGCCTCGGAGAGACCTCTCTCACCTGGCTTTGTCACCAGGGAGCTGCTGGGTGCCTGCGCTGCCAGCCGATGGTACTGTTCGTCCAGAGCCTGTCCCTCCTCTTGGCCACCAGCAGAAGTGTGAGGAACCCCACTTGCTTTGAAGAAGAAAGAGCTTGACAAGTGAAATGCAGGGGAAGCAGTGTTTGCAGAGGAGAGCAGTAGCAAAGTGTTCGTACACCTGACTGGGGCTGTCTGGCATGTGGGGGCGGCTCCTCCCGCTGCGCGTGTGGTTGGGGTTTGAGGCTGATCGGTGAATGAGACGGCAATTTCTCTAACAGAAGCACTTAATTGTGGGTTTATTTTGTGAAATTAATGAAATTCTATGCTTTGCTTAATGTGCAAAGCAGGAATGTGTTGCTGGCGTTGTGTTTGCAGTTCCTCAGTTGTGTTTACAGCCCTAGTGACTGCTGTGAGCGGGCTGAGGATTGAGCAATATTGGAAGGTTACCTACCAATCCGGGTGATTTTGAGCAAGGGCAGTAATACATCTTCATGCTATGCTGTTCATGCTCAGACACAGATCCTCATCTTCCTCTTAGGAAAACCTGGCTTTTTTCCCTTCCCTTTAGTTCATGTTAGGGTCAGTGAAAAAGAGCTGATCTTGTAATGCTGGGGAGTTAGTATGTCAGGGTGCTGGAACTGGAGTGACTGCTGTAAAGCAGAGCAAACAGATGAAGGGTTTGGAGTAATTCACTGCCCTCATTATTTTTTTTTTTTTAATTCCAAGTTAAACTCTTTTGAATAAATTAAATTAATGAATTAACTTTTTTACACTTAATGATGGCCTAAATAACAAAAAAAAAATTCATAGTTAGTTTTAGCCTATTGTACACAAAGTATAAAATGTTGATGGTATTTAACCGCCTGACTGTCATTAGTAATCTGTCAAAATACCTCTGAATATTCGTCAGTGGTATTAGGGTTTTTTGCTGTTTGACTCTTCCATGTTCCTCCACAGAGTGGGTGTTGTAGATGGCATAGTTCAGCAGCAACAAATGTGTGTCCAGATTCCTGGACAGTGGCTGTAAAGTGGCTCCAAATCCTTTGTCTGTCTTGTGGGAATATAAGGTGGAGTATTATTTCCTCCAGTTGATGGACCTCGTGTGCTTTTCCTAACCTGTGTCATCTGTTGTGGCTCGTCCTTGTTAACTGTACATGATTATCCTGAAATGTAGTATCAAAAGCGAAAGTGGAATCTGGTGTGTGGGGAATAAAAAGTTGGAATTACCAGTTGTGGAAACTCTTCTTGAAACATGAGGGAGTCAGGAAAGTGGATTAATTCAGTTAGTATTTACCTGTTTATCTGCAGGAACACCAGCAGTAGTGGTAGGTACCACTGCATTGTGTGTCTGTGTCTCTGGCTTGCCCAGCACTTAGTAAAATACTCGCTGGTGTTACACAAGGTGTACTTCCATGTTATGCAAGGAAAATGGTACAACAGCGTCAATTTAGAAACTCTGTCTCTCTGCCAGGGCCTGACATGTACGCAGGAATTGGTTTACTTGGCAAATGAATAGGAATCAAGGAGATTATATTTTGTAAGGGATTGAAATCCTGTAATCTTGGTCTTAGGTTTGCTGCTTCTAAAGGTGCCTGTTTCATTTGGAAGAGAAAAATCAGAAACTTTAGATTAGAAGGAAATATTAGATATGAAGGAAAAATTAGTGCCAATGAAAACAAATGTTTTCTTCTGCCTAAGGAAAAGGGGGAAAGGGGCAGTGGGGAACAGTGTCCTAGGGACAGCAGGAGAGGGCATAATCCACTGCAATGGGGGGAAAGAAATACCAAGTCTCTGTGCTCATTCCTTTGTATCTGGTGTCTGTGCCCTGTTGTTGACAGACTGCAGGAGCTGGTTGCTGTTTGCAGCACACAGCCCTGGACCAGGCCAGGCACTGGAGAGCCCTGTGTCTCACCGTGGGTTTGTGTCCCATCATTGTTGTCCCAGAGCCAAGATGTTCCTGGAGTTGCCTAAACTCATCTTTGCAAACTTTCTGTTACCTGAGAGGTTGTGAGGGAACCCCACAATGTTGTTGGCTCATCCGTGTCATGCACCTCTGAGGTTCCTGAACTCCGGGGAGTTCCTGGTCACACAACTCATGTTGATGCCTTCAGACTTAATTATCTGATGAGTCACTGCAAGTCTGTATCTGTGCTGTTGAGTTATTGCAGAGTTGCTGGGTTCCCAAACTGCTTTCTTTGATACCGAGGTTGTCTGGCGCATCTGCAGCGTGAGCTGTGGTGAGAGGAGGCAGCCTAGCACAGCAGTGAGGGAACAGCAGAAACGTGGATTTACTGGTTTGGCTCACAGAAAGTGGAATTGATAAATCCTGGAAATAATGGCAGGAACTGAGTTTTAAGGTGAACAAGCAGTACCTTTAGCAAGAGGGTTTGCCAGACACGGTTGCTGAAGGGGAATATGGACTTCCTTGCTTTCTCCAGCAGGTTCCTGACTGTGACACGCATGAAGCAGGAATGACATGGAAAGATGAGATGTTTTCTGGATAAACATCCAGGCAGATTAGATCCTTGTGCTACGTCTCAGTGTTATACATGGTGATTCTCTGACACTGGGGGCTTCTTTGCTTTACAAAGGCAGGGTTTTGTTCAGGGAGTTTGTTTCTTGGCTTCAAGCACAGGGCTGGTTTGGTCCAGATAAGAGTCTCCCAAAACTTAATGCCTTGCCAGGCAGGGGGAGGGATGCTGGAATGAAGAGGGAGGAAATGCCCTTGGTGGTTGTCTTTCTCCAAAAGTTATCTGATGTAAATATTACGTTCTCTGCATAAATTTAGTATAGATAATTGACTGCATCTTGCTTGGAAATGGGTACCAAAGGTTGTTTTATAGCTTCTGTGTAATTGAAATTCCAGGAGGAGAGGCCTTTGTCTTGGAAACCACATTTGAATTACTTTTTTATTGGAGTGTTAAAGCAATACGTTACAATGTGAGGGGTTCAGTGTGCGTGTGTGTCAATAATTACCAGATTTCCACAGTTACAGCGAATAAAGAAAACTGTTGAAAAAGCATGTCAAGCTTTCTCTGAAAAGCAGCAATCCAACAGTTGTGTTGACAGCCAGGAGTGTTCTGACATAAGCAGAGCCTCCTCGGCACAGGTAGGGTCAGTGCCAGTGCAGGACCTGCAGGTGAGGCTTGGGCTGTGCAGCCTCGTACCCTCAGCGCTGAAAACAGATTGTGAAACAAGAAACCAATGCTCCAACATGGAAATGGGAAAACTTCAAGGAACCTGTCTGCAGGGAGGTTAATAATAACAAGCCAAAGTGGCTGGAAACAGGAGTTGCCCAGTGTGGCCAGGGCAGTGTGGCTGCAGGAGGGTCAGTGGCTGAAGGAGGGGCAGTAGCCACCGGCACAGGAGAGCAGCTGAGTGTGCTGCTGTGGGCTGGGTGTGGAGTGCAAGAGCTTTGATGTGCTTCCATAGAAGGTTCTAGTTTTACTCACTGAAGCTCCTTTGTTTTGCAGAGATCTTGATGCAGACGCCCTTTTGGATTTCTTTTTAATAGTGTGTGACCCTTCACCTTTGATTCCTTGACCTGCATTACTTTGGTAACCATTTCATTTTTTTAATTTCATTTCATTTTTAATTTTGGTGTGTAAGCTGTAACATTTCATCATTTTAAACTGTAGCATTCTTTGACCTCCCCAGATGTCTTTTTTCTTTTCTATGAGGATGCGCAATGTTGCCTTTTCTTGAATAAACATTATTTCAGTTTTTAATAAAATATATATTTTTCATTGGTTTTTGGTTCTTTTAAGTTTAACTGTGTGTATGTTGCCTGTATAATACTTCTTTTGATCTGTGTTCTCCCACTCAGTCTATTTTGATATTTATGTACACCTTTGCTTTTAATTCACATTTTTTCTACAGTTCTTTTGTTCAGTAAAACCCATTCTCATGGCCTGTCCATGGCCCATCAAAGTCCCCCTGTAGTCAACTTTTATAGCTTGAAGTAACCTCGGGAGCATTTCAGATACATTTACAAATAAGAACTATTCTTTGCTGTTAAACTTTTTTTCCTGTCCTGAAGTTAACTTTTTCTAACCATCAGCTCCAAACTGATAGCTGTTTTAATAAAAGATTAGGCTTCAGACCAAAATGAAAATCTCACTTGAAACTCAATTTGCATTTATTTTTCTGTTATCATTGGAGCCCAAAGGGAAGTTATCAATGCTTGGAGCTGTGCTTTAGGCACGGCTCTGCTTAGGGAAGCAGCATTGTGTGTACGTGGGATGGCAAAGCCCCCAAAGCTTAGTTGGTTCTTTCCATTTTCCTGCTGAAAGGGAAGCAGTGGATAAGACAGATTTTGGCCAGATTCTATTTTTATCTGGTAAATGATCATATGAAATCCACTGAGCACAGCCTACTGAAGTACAGATTACTTTTTAAGTGTCTCATTATTTTATTCTCTAACATTTAATGCTGAAGTTTTAATTGCACACAGATGAAGCTGCTAAATGAGCACTGAAATGGATTTAGGTCTTCTCAGAGCCTTGTTGATGCTTATAAAACTTTATATCATTCATTAGGACTACAGATTAAAATTGTAGCAAGCTGTTCATGTAGAGCCACTGGGCTCTGCTGGTGCCTGGCCTCTGGAGGAGCCTGAAGTTCACCTGAACACCCTCCTGCTGACCCTTTCCCCAAGGAAACTGGACTGCATTTGGCTCTGCTCCCCTTTCTGGGGGTCCTGCTGACCTCCAGGGCTGAGCCTGAGTTGTCTCCTTCCCCCTGAGTCCTCCGTGAGTCTTGAGGGATTCAGCCCTAGCAGGTTCTACCTGGACAGTGGGGATGCACCATCAACACCAGAACCTGATTCAGGAAACAGGTTTGAATTGGCATCCCTGCCTAAAAAAGGTATTTCCAGCACTGATCTCTGTGCTTAACCGCAAGATCCCTGTTTTTAAACTGCCCTTGTGTGGCAGAATTGCCTGCTAAAAATAGTGGCAGATCCAATATTCACAGAATTCCCTGCCCAGCACCTGTGTGTTACTCTCTGAGTTTCTTTAACCCTGTGGCTATATATGAGTTGTGCTGGACTGTCCCAGCCTCCATCAGTGTTTGAAGCATTCAGGTGGATTTTCCTTTCCCCTCCTATTCCAAATTTTAGCTGTAATTGTTTTTGTAGACCTGGAGTTGTCAGTTCTGGTACACAGATTGCTGCTCCTCAGCGAGCCTGTCTGGGATAGCTGGGATTTGGCTTTGGCTTGGGTTTAATGCTACCTGTCATCCTGAGAAGAAGAATCCTCCAGAAACCATCTTAAGCCATTTCTCCAGTCTCCAGAACAGGGTTTTTAAAATTCAGTGGGAAAAAATATGTACTTTGCCCAAGAAAACCCCTTGAAGACTCTTTTTCTCCTCATAACACATATTTTATGCTGGCAGCAGTTAGATGTGAATGCCTTGACTTTCCAGGGCAGCAATTCTTAAAAACCTTTATTTAAATGTCTGGAAACTGAAGGAAATCTCCTTCCCTGTGCAGAGGCTGACTGTTGGCTGCCTCCTGCTAGAACAAATAGCAGGGAAAATGAAGAAATGGAATAAAAATGTCTGATGTTGGGAATTGGAGTCAATAATAAAAAAAAAAAGAGCTTAAAAGATGGTTAGAATGTCTTGTTTCTTTTTTTTTTTGTCTCATTTCATGTTTTGTCATGTCCATCCTGCCTTCTTTCATAAGGTAAGCACTCTGACCCATGGCATTCTCCGGGTGTAGCTCCCAAGGTGGTGGGATGACAGAGTGATGCATGCTTTGTTGTGGTATTTCCATGTATTGTGTTAGATGCAGATGGTTATTCACAGTAATTGGTGTAAATAATATGGGTTATGCCTGTTCAGCTATTGCATGGGCTTCCAGGATGCTAGAACTGCTGAGGGAGGAGGAGGTTTACAGCCTTTGGGAAGGGAGAAATAGGAATTTTCCCCCATTTCCTCTTAAAAACACAGTAAATATTGGCAAGAAAAACTGCTTTGTTGACCCAGCAACAGCACTGCTATTTGCCCCAGTGTAAAATCTGTCCCCGAGTTTTTGCTGCAGTGCTGCAGGATACAGCAGGAACAGCAACAGCTGACCCTTGGATGTCAAGAGATGATGGAACTTAATTCACTTTACTGAGCTTGTTTTTCACTGAGCAGTAACTCAAATACATGTTTTCATCAAACACTTAATCAAAGAACTACACAAATGCTGCAAAATGTTTGCAAAGCAAAACATTTGTCTATTTAGATATTGAGAGAATACTCTATTGAGAGATTTGTTCCTGCTTACGAGGTTTTTCTGTTACTCAAAGCCAGAATGTTGACAACATCCACTCCTGAAACAAGTCTTAATTTTGAAATCTATGCAATATCTTCTGCTGCTGGAGGCTTTTATGTATTAACCTTAACAGAAGGCTGAAGAGTTGAAATGAAATCCTTGGCACACATACAAGACTCAGAGCGTTGCATGTCTTGCAGCTCAGGTAATGCAGCTGGGGTTGGATTAACCTAATCTGCTTTATTCAACCTAATAGACACGTGTGTGTCATCTGCATGTGCTGCTTTTTTAATAAAACACAGGCAGCAGCAAATTGCTCACTTTGGTCTGTCTACTTTTGAAAATCAGATGTATTTATTGGTCAGCATAAAGACACCATTTTCTATTAACACTGAAACTCATCCAGAGGTGCAGGATGAAAGTACCAGGACAGGTCTGTATCCCCTGCCCAAGACTGTGTCTGAGAAAACACAGATTTCCGTGCAGCACCTGACCCTATGCAATAAACTGACTAAGTGCCAGCTAACCTTACTTGTGTTTCAGGGCTGGTGGGTTCTGGGCATGGATCCTGCTGCTCCCACTGCTCTTGTGCTCAGAGGGGAAGGGAATTCCCCCTTTCCAGAGCAGAGCCTGAGTGCTGCTCTGGCCTCGCACCGGGCACCGGCTGTTGGGGCAGGACTGTGATCCTTGGCAGCCATTCTGCAGGGAGGTTCTCTTTAGGGTGGGGGTGAATTTCTTAGGCTTATCACCCTGCTTGCTGCTCTGGGTGTATGTTGGTTTTAAAGTCCTTAAATAATTTAATTATTGCTCCTGCTTTAATCTCTAACTTCTCGACATGCATTACGGACTCTGATGGCTGAGGGGTTGAGCTGGTGCCATTGGGCAGCCAGCCCTGACCCTCTCCTGTGCTTCTGCTTTTCCTCTGCTTCAGAAGTAGAACTGTAGCCCTTGACACCCCGCATTGGCTTTGTGTCTGCTAGAGCAGGGTCCTCTGCCTGTCCTCTGCTCTTAGCTGCACATTCAGCTCAGAAAATGCTCAGTGATAAACATGTGTTTTTATTTCTCCTTCAGGTTTGGCTTGTCTGCTTTTCAGCTCTTCTAGACATTGGAAATTCCAGTTTGTGTTTATTTTCTCTGGATTCCTTCCCACAAGACAGAAGTGAATTCAGCATGGATTATTGGGGAGAGCCTTGGCTGGGAATAAGGATAATTGCAGCCTCTGGCTGTGCCACAGTTTCACTGATGATTTCTTTTAAGTTACTCACCTGCACTGTATCTGTTTCCTGAGCTGTAAAATGTGGGTAATTACCTCCATTGTAAAATGTTACAGGGTCTGCTGGTAATTATATGAACGAAGTGCTAATTACAGTGATTATCCCTTGGACCTAGTCTAGATCTGGCTGATATTCCTGTTGTGATGAACGAATGAAACAAATACTACAACTTGCTTTTCTCCATTCTTTGCAAGGGGCCTGGGAAATGCCATGTCACACGATGTTGTTCCCAGTGAGAAGCTCTGCTGCCCTGTCACCCAGGTCCCTCTCTTAATTTCTTGTTCCCCTCCACCCTTGTGTGTTACAGGGCCGTGGGCTGAGGAATTACTGATTCAGTAGTTGGATCCATGTATGATCTGGTAGACAGGGTTTATGCTGTGGCTTCACTTTTCCTCTTGGGGATATGCAGAACGCAGCAGCCAGGGAACTGCTCCCGAGGTACCACTTGGGTTGGAGCCAGTCTGTGCTGCCTAGTGGCCTCCATTCCTTAAGAAGTTCTGACCTTGATGCCAGGAGAGGTGTCCTTCCAGCTGTGGAAATTATTTCCCTCCTGTAAAAGCCTACAGCTTCAAGACTTTATTATCAAACATTTTATTTGCCTTTCTCTTCTCCGTTTATTTAGGACACATTTTCTTTGTAGCTGGGAATAGCTCTACTATCCCCTGAGCAGGGCTGGGTAGTGGAGGAAGAATTTATATTCTTCAAGGTAGAAATGGAGTGTTCTCATCCAGAAAATCCTGCTGCTGCCGCTGGGAAGGTGCTGTAGTTTTTGTTGGTAGTAATAAGTCACATTGTATATCTGGTAATGATGAGATTCTCCTCTCCTACCCAATCCATGCCTTCCCTGGTCACAGACCTCATGGCACAGTAACAACAAAAATAATGTGCTTGGTTCATCTTGCTGCAACTTTGCCTGCTCTGTTCTGCCACATCTTATTCCCTGTCTTCCTTGGTTCTGTTGGATGGATTTTCTGCTTTTGCCTTCAGCCTCCATACCTCCTTCTCATCAGCCTCAGCCTTTCTTTGCCCTGGAAGAGCAAGACTCAGTTATGTCTTCAGAATTAAGTAGCTGAGCAGCTCTTCCTTTCTCAGAGTTTGACAAGTGCAATGAATTTTTAACTTTCAAGAGAAGGTTTTAGTTCCTGTCCGGGATGATGGTTTGGAAAGGATTTCTGTCAATGGGAAGGCGGCTTTTAATTGCAGTTTTGCACCTGAGTTTTCCAGATTAGATGCTCTTCTCTGACAGCTTCTGTCTGATTGATTCTATGGCCTGTTCTTTTCCATGACAGGATACTTGAGTGCTCCAGGGATGGGAGCAATGTGCCACTCCTGATAGGTGAAAGCGGTCATTGCCAGGCAATGAGGGTATGGAAAGAACTTCTCTTGTTAGGTGGAGGAAAAAGTAGATGAGGGATTATCATCTCTCCCACGATTTGCTCTTGCCTTGCTTTAGAGCATCTGAACTAGAGAGGTGTGTCAGTAGTGTGTCTGTGCTTCACCTAATGCTCATCTGCCAGACTTGTTTGAAAATCCTTCATTTGGGAAGCAAAAAATTTGGTTTGTTTCTGCAGAAGTGCCATCTATTAAGATGAATTAATTTGGTGTGAAAGGCTTCAAAAATGAATGATGCCATATCCGTGTTCTTACTGCCCGTTGCACAAGTGAACTGATTTGTGTGCTCTCTGCAAGTCACATGCTGAAGGATGTTGAATTACTGTGTAACCTGGAGAGTAATCAGTGATTCAGATTTCAGATTTATCCAAGTCTAATTTTGCAGAATTCTTGCAATATCTGGGATTTGTGTATCTTGGCACCACTCTGAATGCTGTACATTAAGAGTGTAAACACAAATTTTTTAAAAAACTTAATTGTTTAGTAACATAATAATTATAAACTTTCTCAAGTCTTCTTTCTCTTAAAAATAAGCACTCTGGTTTTCATTGAGGTGTAAAATCACTGCAACTTGTGACAAAAATGCTTTAAAGTAGCTGAATGAAAATGCAGCATCACCATGAAAACAAAAGTGTTAATGCAAAAGTGGTTCCAAACGAGGTGCTGCTAAATGAAGGTTTTCCTGGTTTTGAGAGCAGGTTTTTAAGCAGTGATACACTCCGTGGGGGGGCAATTGCACACCCCAGGGAAGGAGTCGAGGAGCACTTTCTATATGTCAGAGGTTGCTGCAAAGAAATTTATTAATTTTTACTACTTTTTGTAATTACCTGTCACTGTTCGGCTTTGTGAGTCCGTAGGCTATAGATAAACAACGCTGGCTGGTTGCACGCCGAGCTGAGCAGCGCAGCAGCGCCGGGAGCGCCGCTGGCCGCAGCCCCCACGGCTGCCGGGCCTGTCCGGGCCGTGCCAGCGGCCCGGGTGCTTTTGGCCTCCTCACCCGGCCTCGCTCGCTACCGGGACGTGGCGCCTGCCGGCGGCACGGCCTGGCGCCTCGGAGCCGCGGGCCGAGCTGCCTTGTCCCCGCGCCTCGCCGGAGGAGGAGGAAGAGGAGAGTTTCCATCGCGGCCCGTTTCCAGCTGCCCCCGTGTCTGTACGGACGTGGAATCCCCACAGGAGGGTGCTGCGAAGGCACTGAATGTGCAGGTTTGCAGGGAAGATCAGGGCTTGGAGGAGACGGCGATTGTAGGGCAGCCAAGGCCGTGGCTCTGGCAGGGGCAGCGCCTCGGCCGTCCCCGGGAGGGGCGCGGGGGGAGGCCGCTGTTGAAGCTCGCAGCACCGCGCTGCCGTGCCCGTGGGCTCCGGCGTGGGAGCGTGAGCAAAGGCAGCGGCAGCACTGACACTCGGCTGCTGCAGAGTCGAGGGCTTGGTAGCTGCAAAGCGTCCCAGGGCTGTTCCCCTGCCTCCTGCTCGTGGCTGGTGATGGGACCGTTCCCCTGTGAGCATTACCTGTGGGCAACGGGTCGTATGGCTTCTCTCCTTGGAGCCTTGGAGCCACCCAGCTACTTTCCTGTCTGCATGTAGTATGTTTGGTCTGCACAAGTGGCAAAATGCATTTGCTTGCAAGTAGAGACAGTATCCAAGTTCTGTCCTAAAATACTTTGTAAGTTGGACCATTTTATTCAGCGTGATCAGATGAGAAATAATGGCAAAACCTCCCTTTGGTTCCTGGCTGTGCAACCCTCTTTCAAATATTTTAGTTAAAGGGATTATTCCTTTTGCATAATACATGCTCATGCCAAAAAACTTGTCTGACAAGGCCAGTTAAGCAGCACGTTCACGTGATTCTCCCTTTAGCTGTGTGCTGCTTCACCCTGAAATTGTGTGATCATTTAAAAGTAAACAACCCTCCACCCCAGGGGCTGCACACATCCGCTCTGCCCCTCACTTCCTTCTGCTGCTTTTCACTTTTTAAATAAATTTTTGAAACTGACGATTATATAACTGAAGAAGAGACTTTGGGATGGCCTCTAGGACATGAGGGGGGATTCAGTCTAATTCTGTTACATGGGAGTGTGGGAGCTCTGATCCCTTCCTTTTAATGGCAGCAGGATCAACTGATGGAGCTGTTGTAAAGAGGGGGTATAAAATCAGCTACTCATTGCATCAGAGCACCTCACTTGGAAACCTGGGACTGAGATCTGTGTGCAAATCCCTGTGGGGTTCCCTGCTGGCCATGGAGGCATCACAGATGTTCTGGTTCAGTACCTGGGTTTGGATCTCAGGTCTTTGGATGGAGGATCGTGTCCAGCAGTGCTGGTGCTTTGTGTTACTCTGTGGGTTTGGCACTCATCTGAAATGGCATCTCCAAAAAACCCTTTTGGTGGGATGGGTGATCCCAAAGTTTGGCTAATACACGCTGTGGAAGAGGTGCCTGGCAGCAGTGGGGGCTTTGCCTCAGCGTGGCAGGACAGAGCTGGTCTCGTATCCGAATGCTGTTAGATCAGCTGCAGGCAAATACAAATAGACTTGGATTTTGGCCCTGTAAAGGGAGACTTTCAGCTTCCCCTGGGAATTCTGCCTTGGCAGAAACCAGCTGTAGTTCAGTGGTTTCTGTTACCAGGCAGAGTCTGTTTGGATGTTAGAAAATTAGAGCAGAAATTCCTGCAGCAGTCAGCTGTGTCTGCGTCACCTCTGTGACCTCTAACTGCTACTCCTGCAAACAGTTGCCATTAAGCACAGTCAATAACCCCCTTCTGCATTCCACTGGATTGTCTCTTCCTGCCATCTCAAATGAAAAATAAACAAAAGAGCTTAAGCGTGCAACGTGCTAAATAGACTAATCAGCTGTGAAAATATTTTATGGGGGAATCTGGGGCAAGAGCTGTCAGTGAGAGCGAGCTGATTGGAGCTGCAGCAAAACAGCTCTGGGAGGCGGCCATGGGGACAGAAGGGAAAGATTTGTTCAAATGTATGCGTGCTGGTTTTTTTACCCCTTTCTGAGTAGTTTTAGGAAATCCCTCCCTCTGTAAATTGATTACCTCTGCACATCAGAATGCCTTGGCTCTAAGTACGCACTAAGCTGCTCCTGTGCTGATTTGACTTTGCCTGTTAAATGTAAAACAGGTTTTAATCTTCTCATTTAGATGTTTTAATAGAAAGTAAATGTTTAACTTGCTTTGCCGTGCCCTCCAAATCTTTAATCCGTGGGAATGTTTTTAATGAAAGGAAAACCATGCTTTTGTTTAAAGCATGGGGTGATGCTGCAGGCAGTAGTGCTGGTGGGAGGAATTGCAAACCCACACCAGGAATTTTTGGCACTGGTGGATCCTGGATTTGGGGATTATGGGTTTAGGAATATGCTGGGGAGAGTGACAAGGACCTCGTCTTGGGACAGTCTGTGGTTGGGAAGGGGTCTGTAACCATGCTATCAGTTCAGTGTCAGTGATTCCTGCCCCTGAATTCAGAATTGTCCCTGTGTTCTGATGATGTTAGAGGGCTGTTTCTGCTCCAGCAGGGGAGAGCTGAGCAGAGCCGTGTGCTTGCCAAGGAAACCGCAAAGCAGGCAGCACCGGGTTTTGTTCTGCATACAAAAGGGGGGTTCTGCTCTTCTGAAGCCACTCAGCTTATTTATGATTTAATTTAATGTAATTCATTAAAAAAGATGTGTGGCTCCAAGACACACATACAGCTGGCAAAGTACTATGACAAAGTCAAAACTGAACAAGGAGTGGAGCACTCAGTAAGTGTGGATAGAAACCACCTAGGGGGAATTGCAGGCACCTGTGCCCACTTTGGGGCAGGACCCACAGCTGTTTGCCCCTTCAGTTGCATTTTCTGCCTCAAATTAGAATCAGGACTTTATTAGGTTAAAAGTGCAGCAAGTCCTGGAAGATGGAGAGTGCTGCCAAAAGATTTACCTCTGTGTTTCCCACCAGCCTGTGCTGCCAGAAGGGAGATGCTGTTCAGGGCAGCTGAAGGCAGACAGGCATCTACAAGGAAGTGCTTCATAAACACAACTTCCCTCACTGGAAAGCCAACTGCACCGATAAAGCTTTGGCTGGGTAAATAAAGTGTTCTGATTTCCAGGCCTGTATTGTGAGTTGTAGAGCTGTAATTGTGTAAGTGCCAGGGTTATAAATAGCGGGTGCAGTTGGCAAGCCCCAGCCATGGCACACCGCAGCACCGGTGCTCCATAGTGAGAATCAGGAGGATTGTTCTCATTTGGGTTTTGGCTTCTCCTTTTGCACTCCACGCTTTTCCACCTGGGTTTGCAGGGACTGGTTCCTGTAGCCAGGCCTGGCTATCCTTTGTGGGACAGGGGCCAGCTTGGACACACGAGCATCCTGCGGCACCTGGATTTGTACCTGATCTGTGCATCAACTGGGCCGTGTGCGGAAGGCAAGGAGAAGAAAACTATTGGTAAAATAATGAATCGACTTCAAACTGAAACAGTTCATTATTGCAGCGTCAGTACACTGAAGAGGCTGGTGCTGCATCACAGGTGTGTGGATGTCTGTGGAAAATAGTGTCATAAGGGGTGTCCCAGCAATACCTGCAGTGAAGGATTCACTGTTCTGCACAGGATGACTGTGGAGAAGTTTACATAGATCCATGGGGAAACTGCACCAGAGGGATGAGTTAGGTTTTACAACATAGTAACTTAAATGTTTAATTTTCTGAGTTGTCGTTGTTCTAATTAAATTAATACACTTTTTTTTTCTGTTTGCCTTTTTCTTTTGACTTTTTTTTCTCTTTGACCAAAATCCTAATAACCCTAAACAGGTCACAGGCACATCAAGATGCTGGGACAGTGCTAAGGGCTGAGGCGAGCAGAGCCGCGGCTGTGGGTGGAGGGTTGGGGTGTGGCAGGAAGACGGTGGTGGAAATGTTTGCCTTCCCTGTGGGAGTGGGGTTGAAACGCTACATCAGGCACGTGTCACCAAAATAATAAAAATACTATGAAAGCAATCAAGTATGCGTTACCCACTTGGCGTTGTTACAGGCGGCTCCTCCCTGTGCAAGGCCAAGCCATTCTGAATTCTTCCCCCGGGATTTGGTGTTAAAACATGTTCGCTGCCAGCTGACAGAAGAGTCAAGCTCGGATTTATTACACCGGCACCTGCAGTAAAAAATGACAGATGATGCGAATGTATTTAATTATCATTCAACGCCACATCTCTGCTTGCTCCGGTCGCGGGGCTGCAGCTGGCACACACTTTAACTAAAGGCAGCGTGCTTATCTGGAGAGGGGCCCGGAGGAAAGGGCCGGGTGCTCCTGCGGGGCCTGGCTGAGCAAACGCGGGTCTCTCCACACCCTCGCTCACCCTGCCCCATCCCTGTCCCTCCCGCAGCTCCCGCTCCGCCAGGGAACGCGCTCTCCCAGCCCAGTGCTGAATTCCCCGGCGCGCCGGCCAGCGTCCCTGCCTCGCCGGTCCCTGCGAAGGGGGGTCCCCGATGGCATCCCCCGGCCCAGCGTGCGGGCACGTCCGTTCCCACAGCCGGGCTGCGATCCCGCGTGCCAAAGGCCGCTGCGGTTTGCAGCAAGGTCAGGGGGACACGCCGGGACTGCCGCAGCGGCGCCGGGAACGAACCGCGGCTCCGCCAGCGTGTGCCGGTGTAACACGGAGCGGCGATGCTCTGGGCAGCTCTGCTCTGTGTGAGTGTGTGCAGTTACATGGACATGCAGGCACAGAGATACATGCCAGAACATAGATACACACGTGCATGCACAGATAAACGCATACACTCAGACACATGCATACACAGATAGACACATGCATACACACACCTGCATGCACACGTGCATACACAGACACATGCATACACACACACACCTGCATGCACACATGCACAGGTGCATACACAGACACATGCATACACACACACACACCTGCATGCACACATGCACACGTGCATACACAGATAGACACATGCATACACACACACACACCTGCATGCACACATGCATACACAGACACATGCATACACACACACCTGCATGCACACATGCACAGGTGCATATTTGGCGTGTGGGAGGTGGCCCAGGTGCTGCTGCCCAGCTGCCTCAGTCCCAGATGCCCTGGCCTCTCCCACCTGTTAGTGAGCACCTGTGAGGCTGCTGGGGGAACTCGGACGAGCCCGGAGCTTGTCTGGGATGCTCTCGCGTTCCTGGGGTGTCCCTGTGGTGCAGAGCCTGGTGTCCCCTCAGCCCTCGGTCCCCTGCCGTCACCCTGTGCCCTCCTGGATGCCAGTGAGCGCTCCTGGTCAGGCAGACCTGTGGGCTGCCACAAGCTGGACCAGTTTTTTTTTTTTTTGGGAGGGGAAAAGGCAATCCAAGGGTGAGCTGGGCAGTTCCTGCCTCCCTGAGGGATGAAGATTGGGGGTTGTTGAGGGGGGTGTCCTGCTTGCCTTCCTGCTTTGTAAGAGGAAAAGCTGCTGTTGGGGTTTTGTTATCGCTTGTTTGTTGCCTGTGCTCACCAAACCATGCAGGGAAAAGGGGATTTGGGGAGGATTAAAATATCTGATTCTTGCTGGTTACTGAGCCTTTTGAACGTGAGCTCCAGCAGCTTTGAGCTGCATGGAGGAGACAGTGGCCCATGAGGAGAGGTGGTCAAAGGAATTGGCCAAAAAGGAACAGAAAAATCTGATTTTTTGCAAAGCTTATAAGAGGAAAACGGAAGAATTTTGATCTTGCCAAAATACTTTTGACATTGGAATTTTCCTTGTTTTTAATAATGATTTAAAAACCCCACTTAGTTGAAAGCAAAAAATAGAAAGCCATCTGGAAATCAGGGGTTTTCCTCAGTGCCCTGTCACAGGGTGTCCTCACTGCTGTGTGCAGAACAGGGAGATGTTTGCTTTTGGGGGACGCTTCTGGCATGAGTATTTTGCACACCAAAACTCACTTGCTTTTGGTGGATGTGGTGTTTCCCCTGAGGGTTTTGGCCAGAAGAGCTGGGCAGGCACATAAAGCTGTGCTTGTGGGTGCTGCTCTCTCTTTACCACACCAAACCCCACATTCAGAAGTGGAGCAATCAGCTGGGGATATTTCAGAGCGGGTGGTGAAACGAGGTAGTTTTTAGTATTCATGAAAAATGCTTGTGACAGCCTTACCCCAAGTAATGAGCAGCCACCTGCAGTTCAGAGCAGTGCTTGATAATGCTGTAATTAGATTGGAGATGCAAAAAAGCTCATTAAAATTAAATAACATATTTGTCACTGTTTTAAGAGGTGCAGATTGCCTCGAACCATGCTGGTCTCTTGACCTTGAGTATTTTGGCATAGTCCTCGCTGTTGAGCACATGAAAATAACATTGGAGCATCCCACAGGCAGGTTCATGGTGGGGATTTCAGCACGGGGTTGCAGGTGCTCACCTGCCCTGGTCAGATTGTTTGGCACCTCTCCATACAGGGCCATGCTGCCAGCACCTGGATGGTGTGGTGGAACACAGGCTTCCAAAGGCATGGGTATCTACCTCTTCAGTTTCTGAAATACAGTAAAAAGAGTTTTGAGTCCCCTTCCTCCCTCCTGCCTGGAAAGGAACATGCAAAGTCACGACAGTGTCTATTAACAAGATTGTAATTTTACAAAATTAATTTTTAATGACTAATTTGTCTTGTTTTCAGATGTTTTATACACCACTTATTGTTTAAACTCCTTTTGTTTCTCCACATGTCAGTCACCACAGTGGAGGTGGGTGTTGGGTCAAGATCTCCATTTGGGGCATCCACTGCTGGCACGGCTCTGTCCTTGGCAGGGCTGCATCTCCCAAGGAAAGGCAGCTCTGGGGAAAGACAGAGATCATCCTTAATAAAAGGGATTTCCCTTTCTGCTTCCCCAGCATGGCACTGCTGTCCAAACACTGTTGCCCTCACTCACTCCAGCTGTTGTGGCCACACGCTGCTCTTCCCCTCCAGAGGTGCTGGCTGGCCAGGGCTTCTCTTGCAGTAGCTTCTATGCACAAAGAAGAGAACTAAAAACAAAAAGTGGGTTTTTCTTCCTCCTCCTCACTCATCGTGAGTAATTACACGTAGGTGTCTCGGAACAGGAGTGTTTACAGACACTCCGTATTTTCGGCGTGTGGGATTTTCCCACTGTAGCACTCGGGTTGTGAGCAGCAGCAAAAGCAGCGCTCAGCCTGGTGCCTGGATCACCACTGGTTTGTTGGGAACTGGGGAAGAGGAGGGAATGCTCTTGAGCATGGGATCATGGCCCTTTGGTGTCCACAGGAAGGGAGGTTGTAGCACAGCTTCTGGCACCTTAAAGATAATTTTTTTGTTGTACTTTTTTCCCCTTCTCAGGAGTGATCTTGGAAGGGCTCAGATTTGGGTGGTGGCAGCTTGTGTTGCCTTGCAGCTGGGCACACTGCTTGGCTTTGCTTGCTGCCATTCATGTCGATGTTTTCTGTTGTGTTCCTGGCACCAAATGGGAATTTTCTCAGAGCTTGTTCTGACTAATGTTGATGAAAGGGCAGAAATTCATTATTAGAGTGAAATAGCTGGTGATAGACTGGGGTTCCCAGGTGTATGAATGAATATCAGCAAATATCTGTAATGAAATTTTTTCTGCAAATCCTCGCCTGTGACCACCCCCGCTCTGCCTGTGTGGGCTGAGCTGCGAATTCCACACAGCCACAGGAGTTGGGAGCAGCCCCTGTCGGGCTGCCCAGGTCTGTCCCCACAACCTGGGCACCCACAGCTTCTCTGGGCAGAGGTGGCTGCACAGGGTCCCCAAAACCAGTGTGAGAGCCCATGATGGGCAGACAGAGCCTAGCCATAAAAAAATAAAATCAAGTAAAGTGTTTTCAAGGCCCAGATTGAGACAGGACCCATCCACCTCTTCCTTTCATCTGGGTACCTGATTATTAGCAGAGTAGTCTTAGTTCTTTGCCTAGGGTGGTGAGATGGTTGGGAGAGAGGGAGCTATGAGTGAACAGTTTCATCACCAATAAATATTTCCAGATAAAACAGAATGTGTCATTCCCATCATGCTTGGAGCAGAGTGAAGGGCTGTGGCTCAGCTTCTGGTCAGATCCAGGTGCGTCCTTTAGGCTGGTCTTTGACAATTTCAGAGGAAAAGAACCCCCCCAAACACATTTGGCCTTTGTGGTTATGCCGAGGAATCTGCTGGCAGAATAAACCCTGGGTAAACATCCTCAATTTGCTGCCTCCTGAAATGGAGCGGCTTTTGGAGTTTGGAGCCACAATTTGTATTCAAATGAAGGTCATTTGAAAGGTGTAACACAGTAAACAGCCATTATTTCATTTTGATAGTGGTACTAAAATTATAGTGTTGGTTGAATTATTTTAGTATAGGACCATTACCATCTCCCTAAAACACTTAGAGGGGTTTTATATCAGTGCTGCAGTCCTGAAATTAGAGGAAAATTAAAAATCACACGACTGTGGTAGAAAAGTAATTTATTTGTGAGGATGCCTTCATTTTATCGTGGTGTCTCTTTCCCTTCTGCTGTTCCAGGAGAGAGATGTGCTCCCAACACCCCGACAGGCTCCCAGGGTTTGCCTTGCTGAACCAGGAAGGCAACAGCTTCCCACGAGCCAGGGCTGCCATAAGCCACCCCCAAAACTTAATTTTTAATTTTTTTTTCTTTTTTCAGTAAAAGTGGCTGATGTGGTATTGCCTGACTCAGTGCTGTCAGTGTGTTATATTGCAAACATACTCATGTAGGGGGGTAGGCACACACTTAAAATCTCTCTGCATTAATTTTCTTCTAGGAATACACGCAGTAGAAGTTGGAGTTAATAGAGTGGCAGTGATTTCCCTCATTGGGGTGGCCGGGTGGGGGTGCCTGCATGGAGCCTGGCTATTAGGGCTGCTCTTGGGTGGAAGGGGGGATGCTCCAAGGCTGCGTTGGAGCGGGAGCTGGCGGACGTGAACAAAATCTTAATTGGGAAATTCCCGTAGATTATTACAGCTGCCTTCATTAACATTTTCACACTTGGCTGGTAACAAATGAGGAGAAGGGCTGTGTGTGCCACTGGATTTATAGTGTTCCAAATCCCCTCCATACCTGGGGTGTGCCTTTGAGCAGAAGGGATTGTCGCTTTTTGTGCAGGGGTGTTCTGTGAGGATTTCTGTGAAAATCTTTACGGGCAAGGAGTCGATTTTCAATGTAAGGAGTTCCTAGAAAATAAAATTCCTGCAAATGAAATTCCTAGCTCCATCTCTGGCAAAGTTCAATTTGGGTTTGCATCTGGTTTTTATGGGGTTTTTGATCTGTTTGTGCTTCAACTCCAGGGTTTTTTAATTGCACAAGAATGATATCAAGTGTATATCAAAAGAGCATAAAGTCCTAAACACTGTAAGTTGAGCTGCTTTAACAGTAGCAAAGCTGACATAAATGAAGCACCAGCCATGAAAGATGTTGGCCATGGAAGGCCACCACATCATGTTGCAGGAAAAGGCCGTGCCTTGTGTCCCCTTCCCTGGCCTCACAGGCCCTGGCTTGCTCCTGCTCACACTTTACTGCTGGAGCATGCGATGCTGGCAGGGCCAAAATACATTTTCATTATGAAATCACAGGGTGCTCCTGTGCTGAGCGACATTGGGGTGGATGGTCCCATCCTTAGGTGAAGGCTGCTCTCACAGAGGAGATCCTCAGGAGCTCCTTCAAATTGAGGGGAAAACCTGCGGCTGGATTAGGATGCCCTCGGAGATGAGCGTAGCAACCTGTTCCATATTTATTACGGGCAACAATTTGACTAAGGGAGAATTTAGATTAATAACATTCAGCCCAGAGAAGTAATTTCCTTTGAGAAAGCGATTTACATGCACTCTGCCAAAAAGAGCCGTCACCGCGTGCTCTCCCTGTGTCAGCTCCAATAATGAAGTTGGAAATAACATGGGAGGTTAATAGGTCCTACTTATCTCCTTAGCGCCGCAAAGGAAGATTTACAGTGTGGAGCCTGGTTTGCATATTCCCGTTGGAAATGGAAAGGTTTTTCCCAGCTGAGATTGATGAGACCTTGCAGGGTGTCTGCTGAGGCTGTAAACCTCCATCCCAGGGACACGCTCCTGCCAGAGGGAGCCGCCTTTCCCGGGTCACTGGCCAGGGACTGACTTAGATGCCAGAGCCACCATTCCAGTGATAATTATTTTTATCCATCTGTCTCCTCTAAGCCTGGAAGTTCATAGAGACGTGGCTGCCACCCCGTGTTAGGAGCTGTGTTGAAGCCCTGTGGGTTTTCCCTGGGAGCTGCCCATGGCGTGCGAAAGGGAAAATCATCTGGCGACGTGGTGGGAGGCGCTGCCGTGGAGGGTGATGGAGGCTGCCTGTGTTACCCCTCAGGCCTGTGTGATGCCAGTCTTCTGGGTGTGTGTTGGGGTATGTTGTGTCTTACCCTTGCCCCAAGGAGAGGGGGTCTGCATGCTGGACCACGGGGCTGGGAGCTGCTGGAATGTGCTGGTGGGTTAATTGGGACCTGCTCCCCTAGTTGGAGCTGGTAATGACCCTGCCTCCATGGGGGAGAATGCTGCTGCCTGGGCTGTTGGTGAGGCTGGAAGCAGCTGGAGTTGCCTGTAGTGGCCCCTTCCCCCTTGTCTGGCTGGCCCGGGGATGGCAGGGACAGGGGATGGCGGGAGCCAGAGCTCTGTCACTTCACATTACTCCTGTGAAATCCCAGAGGACCCGTGGCACGTTATGGGCTGTTGCAGGAGCTGTTTCCCTGTGAGCAGTGGAGCTGTCTGGGCTTGCAGTAAGGGAAATCCCCAAATTCTGTGGCTGCTTTCCTCTGCCCCTCCCCACTGCCTTTTGGGAAAGAGCTCTGTGTCTGTTCTTCTCTCCCAGCAGGGTTGTGTTTGGGTCCTTCCAGGTTGCTGGGCTCTTCCAAACTGGGAATAAACCAAACTTTTAAAAATAAACCAAAATTCATTCCCTCTGGATAATTTAAGTCACATGGTGCCTGAAACCTCCTTAGGGGAGGGACTCTGAGAGGGAAAGAATTGTTAATAAATGTTCTGTCTGCACAAACTGTAAAATATTCATTTCAGTCAGTTATTTCATGTTACTGAGCAAGTGCAAGAAGAATGAACTTTCTGAACAGCTTAAGGTACAATTCTGTAATAACCTGAGCCATTTAATGAATGAAATATTTAACATAATTTGCATATATTAAGTGATGGGATGACGTTTTTCTACTTCTGTGTACTCTTTGTGTATCTGGAACAGTGCAGCCTTTCCTCTTTGCCACTCCTCACAGTGCTCCAGGGTAGGCACTGAGGAAATGGCATTTTTCCTCCCCACTTGGAGCCAAGCAAATGGGAGCCACACCAGCTGAAGGCAAGGGCACACACAGGCACAGCTGAAGTGTTTTCAGCTTGGCAGCATGGCTCAAGTAAGCATTGCTTCTGCTGCCATTTCTGCTCTTGATGCTCCCAGTCCCACAAAACACGATTTGTTTCCTTTTTTTTTCCATTTTTTTTAATCAAGTAGTATTTTAAGTGCAGACAAGAAGCTGTCTGCACGTGCCAGAGACTCCTCTTGGCAGCACGATTCACAGGGTCTGGGAGCTGCCCAGTTCTGAAGTACTCTTGGAGCATAGCTGGGCCTGGCACAAAGCCCATCCCTGGGATGGGCCTGCCAGGCTGTCCCTTGTGGCACGCTGGAGCCTGGATGCCATCCCTGTGCAGCTCTGCTGGCTCTCCAGAGTTGTGGCTGGGCTGCCCTTGGGGATGCTGAGCCTGCCTATGGTGTCCTCGAGAGTGGCATCCCTGAGCTGGCACTGCTGTCGGATGGTTGCTGGGTAAATCAGGGCCAAGTTAGGCAGTGAAGAGCTCACTGGGAATGGGAAATAGTGGGGGGGAACCTTTCCCCCATAGAAGCAGAGAGGGCTGTAACAGGTGTTGAGTGACTTCATTCTCAGCAGGTTGCTCTGGAAGGAGGTATCTGCTAATTTCCATGTGACCAGAAGTTGCAGTTCATAATCCAAACAGTGGCAGGGCTGGGTTCTCAATTATACCCAATTAAGGTGTGACTTCATTAGGTGTTGCCTAACTTAACTGCACTGTAATTCATTAAACTCTTTTTCTTCTGCTCTGTAAATGGTCTCAGGAAACTGTAGAGGGAAATAAAGTGTCCCAAGGAGATTGTGTTTTGAGTATCTGTATATAGATATAGATTTATGGATACATAGATCTCTCTGTATCCCATGGGTGGGGTTTGGGTGGTTGCCCAGAGCAGCAGCCCTGGGGAGCACAGAGTGAATCTGGGGTGACCAGTGTGGCTCATGGTGATGCAGCTTCATCCAAGGTGTCCACCATGCTGTGCCCTGATGCCCTCACTCAGTGGTAATGCCACTAATGCTGACCCTCACAGGCTGGATGAATAATGCATCTTGCTCTTCCAATCCCCATTACCTTGTGTTTTTTGCATCCCACGCACTCTGTGTCGTGTCAGTCATTTGCCCAGGTTGTAGCTTGTTCAGGGCTCTGGGCTGGTTTTCCAGCCTGTCTGAGCCTCACTCGGAAATGCCTTCTGTCATGTTCAAGTGGCACCTTCACACTGCTCATTTCCAGGTCGTTGGTAAATATGAAGCAATAAAGGAAATATAAAAGGAGTTCAACCAGGAATCCCCATCTGTCTGGGCCTGCAGAGCTCCTGGATGTCAAAACTGCCTTTCCAGAACTTTAAAGGCTTAAAACCAGAGAAGAGCAGAGTAATTCTAAACTGTATCCCTTTCTTTTATCAGCAAGATTTTAATTTTTTTTAAGGTATATATTTTTAAACTAATAGGAAATGAACCCACTCCTGGGGATGTAAAGCACAGCCTGGCACGAGTGTTCAGGGTCCCCTCTCAGCAGCTGGATTTGAGTTGGGTGAGCAGAGGGAGGGCTGTTTTCATCCTGCTGTCAATGTGCCTTGACAGAGCGTTAAAGTCAATATTACCCTAAAAACGTTCTGCTTTTCATAACAGGCAATTTTGTTGGTGTTGAAAATGCTTTGTTTGATTTCGGGAGCCATTCATTACAGGATCAGGGCTTCAAAGTGAAGCCAATTAGTTATAAGAGCTACTTTTAAAAAGCTTTTTTCCAAACACCAGCTTGAAGGTTAGCTAGAACGTGGTGAATGGGGAGCCTGTGCCAGGGTGGCCCCACTGTGGTGTCGGGTACCACTGGGGTGCATCCCCCTGGCTGAGGCCACATCCCCATGGCAGCAGGAAGCTGCAGCCACACTGCCTGTGGTGGCTCGCCCCCTTTTCTATATTTAGTAAGAAATGCATCAGCATCCCTTTTACTCCCTGAATTCCCTCTGGGAATGGAGCTGGTAAATAGCTGTCGCACTAAAAATAACACCTGCAGCAGCCACTGGCATCCACGTTCCCTTCCCTGGCTGAGCACAGAGCCAAAGGGCTCTCGCCCTGGGAGCAGATGTTGGGATTTATGATTATTAAAAAAAAAAAAAATAACCAAAAATCAACACTTAGAAATATAAAGAGCATGAAATCGCCTGTGATGCTTAACCTTTGGGAAGCAGCATCCATGCTCTGTGCTGGCTCCTGTCTGTGAGAAAGGACACAGCAGCCCCAGCACAGCCTGCAGCAGTGTTCTGTGGGTTGGCAGTCCAGAGGTCACTGGCGTGACATGGCATCAGCCCTGCCTTTCATCAGCCTTCTGGTCAACCCCTTTCTAAGGATAAATACAGGGAATCCTGGGCACTTTGGGCAGTTTGCTGTCCTGGCACTGCTCAGAATGGGAAATGGCTTTTTCACACAAACATCCTTCTTTTCTGGTCATTTTTTGCCTTGTCATTTTTTTCTTATGTGTTCTCTTAAAGGCAAGGATTAACTAAACTTTTGGAAGTCTGAAAATAACTCACAAGGAATTTACAGTTCCCTGATGCTGCTCTGGTTTTATGGTTGTTTCCTTGCAATGCCAACACACACAATAATTCCGGGTCAGAGAGACAGTTTCCACAGATGGGAGCCAGCTGGCATCTGCCAGCCACTCTGGGAGCAGACCTGCTGTGTCCCCCAGGCCACAGGCCCTGGTTAATCATCATGGCTGGATCCTGACATGGGGCAGAAATGTTTCCCTTTTCATGCCCCATGGAAGGGAGGATGGTTTGATGACAGCTGTGAGTGTTGTGAGTTTGCTGGAGCTGATCAGCACTTCGGAGCTGCCTCCAGAAACTGAATATGTTGTTCCTGATTTTGTGAAGAATCCATCAAAGTGACCCTGAGATTATTTGGTTAGAGCATGGTGTGAATAATGCCAGTGTCACAGGTTCAATCCCCATACGGGTCATTCAGTTAAGAGTTTGACTTTATCATCCTTCAGGGTCTCTTCCAACTCAGAATAGTCTGTGATTCTGAATTTACCAGGGAAGATCTGGGGAGAAAAACCCCAAACCAAAAAACCTCGCCAAAACCAACCAACCCAACAGCACCATCCAGGAGCTGGGGACATCAGCACAACTGGCTTGGGCCATCAGCCCCTGAGCTGGGCCTGGGACAGAACCACTCTGAGGTGTCGGAGGCATCTCCCACAGTACAGTGCAGAGAGCCCTGGCTTTCTGCTAGTGGCTCTGTGGCTTCTGAATAATGAACAATTAATTATATAAATATCTGAATAATGCTTTTTCTGGCTACTTCTACTTGTTTACTCTTGTATTTGATATTGGTCCTTCCATTTAGATTTTTTATTTCAGTGGAGCAGCATGAGATCAGGGACTCCTGTACAGGTTGGGCAATGTGCCTCCAGGAAGGACAGCCAGAAGCCATGACCCTCTCATAGACTGTGGTTCTTTTGGCATCTTTAATGCTTAAAACCCCTTTGTGAATTGTACTGGTGCTGCACAGGTTCATTCCAGACACTGTTCCTGAGTTTTCATCAGCCTGGCCATGCTTGGGTACAGGGCTGTGCTGTGTGACTCAAGGCTCTACCGTGTTCTCTGTTCACAAATGCAAAACTGAACAATTCTTATAGGAATGATGATAATGATTAGCATGGGTAACTTTTTTTAACACTAAATTTGTTTGCACAATGATACAGGACACTTGTGTGGTATTGACAGAGCTGGGAAAACCTTCAGTGTAAACAATGGAAAATGAATAAACCTGTCCAGTAATGACTTCAGGTACAGCAACTTCTCTGTTCAACTGGATCTTCAGGAAAAGGGATCCTTGTGCTTGGGCTGGAGTGGGATAGATGGAGCATGAAAGCACCAGCATCCAGGACTCCTGTTTGCACTAATTAAGATGTGAGACTGGGGTGGTGGCATGACAGCAGAGCACTGGTTGAACCAGTAAAATGTCCCAGTCCCTGCTATTCCTGGATTCCCCTGCTATTCCCAGATTTCTGGTCTTTGTGGCTCTCAGTCAGACCAGCAGCATCATTTGAATGCAGCTTTTATCATGATTGAATATGTATATTTTAAGAAGGATTTTAATTCCGTTTGAAATAAGAAAATGCCATAAATCAGCAGCAGAATCTTTTAACATTTACAGTTTTAAATGAATTCCTGGTGAGAGTCTCTTAAGCCAGATTTATATCTGACTCTGCATTGAGCTGTCGTTACGTGGGCCTGAAAAACTCTGACAGAATTAGGCATAATGTAAAAACATGCTGAAAAGACAGTTCTGCAGGACTGTGGCACATTATTATGTCAGAACATATGAGAGTGAGGAGTATGTAGAAAGGGGCAATTTCTGGGGATGTTTCCCTTTTAATGATCCTTCCATTGGAAGGACTTTGGAAGGGCTTGCTGCTGTCTCCATGCAGGAGAAGGCAAATGGAGCAGGCCCTGGTGTTCTCACCTCCTTGGGCACAGCGGTCCCACTGCTGAGAGTGGGATTGGTGCGTCCCCCGGGGCAGGAGGCACCGCCACGCCATGGGCAGGTTCCCAGGGGATCTGCCCCATCCTCCACGATGCAGTTGGACTTTGCCACTTGGTGGAGGAGAGCTGCAGAACATTCCATGGTCCTCCTGGTTTCTGTGGGAGCTGAGAGCAGGGCAGCATCTCTGAGGGCAGATGCTCACTCTGGAGCAGGGGAATGCACTTTGGCATCTTCAAGACATGTGACTGTTAGAATTGTGTACAATAATTGAGGTTTTTGCTATTGTGCTATAATTAATGCATCGTAAACACAGAGATCTTAGTGATTTTTTTTTTTTAATCACATTGTGTATTTGACTCTTTCAAGATTCAGAGGACAAGTGAACTGAACCAGCAGTGCCAGCAGGATGCCAGTGTTCATGGTTCTTTAAATCACAGGGTTTAGTCCAAGGTCATTAAAAAAAAAAAAAAATCACATAATGACCTGTGGGTGTTTTCCAGTAACTCAAGATTGGGTGTTATTTGTTACTGCTCTGTTTCACTAACTGTCCCTCAGTGTGGGGCCTAAATGGAAGATAAAATCCATCCTAATCCTATTAGGCATGGGCTGATGCAAGGGCTGACTTTGCTCTTACTTGTGACTAACAGCACTTCCGAGTGGTTCAGGGCAGCCATGGCTGGGGAGTTGTGCCCCATTATGCTCTTGCTTTTCTAAAGACCCAGTGTGTGTCTCAGTTTGTTCTTGTCCATGTGTTTGACAGGTTAAAGAGCTGAGCAGATCTTGTTCAGCTCCAGTGTGTGTTAGTCACTTCTTGTGCTCTTGATTGGTTTTCTTTTCCTTCTCCTTTTCATGTATTTTAGAGAAAATTATTTCTTGTCCAAATCTAGTTTTTTCATATTAGGTTTAACCCTGAAAATAGTTGTCCATTTGCTACTTTTCTATTTTTTTTCACTTTGTTTACTTTTTTCCCTTTCTTCTGTCCCTTTCCATAAGTTTTCATTGGGACTGTGTCCACTCTGATTTGCAGCTGTTTTTCTGTTGTGCCAAGGCTGCCATGGGTTTCATCATTGTGGTCCTTTAACCCCAGGAGTTTGTCAGAGCTGCTCCAGCACTGGAATCCGAGGACAGACAGCTCTTCTGACAGTGCTGGGTGAACGAGGCCCCAGCAGTGCTGCAAACACCGTCGCAGTCAGATGACTTGATCAGCCATCACAGCTCAGGATTCCTAAATGTCACCCTATAATATCTAATTAAGATTGCAGTTTGGAGACATCATGTACTTTAATTGAAAACTGTAATCTATTCCATTTTTTTCCTGTTTAAATTAATAGTGTGGACCTTTAGCAGATGGTTGGTGAGACACCATTATTAATGAAAACATTCCCCCCCTCCTGCGATCCCACCGCTCACTGCCATGCAGGGAACCAAGGCGAGCATCTCCCAAACCACAGGCATTTCCCACTCGGTGGCTTTACTGTCCTGTGGCACCAGACAGTGCTACCAGGGCTGCCCTCAGGCCTTTCCTGCAGAGATGAGCTCAGCCAGGCTGGCTGGGTAAGGGGGACAGCAGCAGCCAGTGGGCTGTGGACCATCTCCTGCTCTCTGCAAACCAAGGGAAGGCAACGCTTTGGGCCCCAAAATGGTGAGGGTTTCATCCATTAGGGCAACAGACCAAGAGTCTGGCTTCAGCCAGTCTGTGGTATTTTCACAGGTATGAATAAATGCCTCTGCACTTGGCATGAGTTGGAAAACCAAATCTGTGCAAGTCTGGCCTGACACGTGCTCTGGCTGGGCAGCCCTGGGCAACCTCTGACCCCCAGGCACAGCTTGTACTGCTGACACAGATTGTCAGCAAAACAGCAGCAATATTTGAGCTTTATCCCTCTTTCAGCCTCAGCATAGGCTGATCAATGTTTCTGCTTTGAGAAGATGCAGACAGGTACTGCTTCAAGACCAAACCAAGTCCTGCCTGAAGTGGCAGTGAGACATTCTGGTGTAGGAGTCACTGACAGGTCACTGACAGGTGTTGTCAGCCTGCAGTCACCTGACCCTCCTGTCCCTGCTGGACACTCCTGGGCTCGCTTTGCCTTTCTCCTGCTCCTTGTTTCACCCAGCTCATAAGCAATATCCCTTTGATGGTGTTGCTGATTTAGGCCAAACAACTGGGCAAATGCAATGGGATTTTGATTTTTGTTTCCATGATGCTGAACAAGGTGGTTTGAGCTGTGTGTTTGGTGTTTGGAGCAGTTTGTAGTTGGGATATTCAGAATATTAATAGCTTTGAGAGTGGGGATGGGTAGAAAATGAAAATGCCTCAATTCCAGCTGAGAAGATAGTCCATAGTCAACATGAATTTTTATTTTAATTTCAGAGCAGAAGGACGATAAGGAAGTGATGGGCTGGAATTTGTCTTTATAGCAGAGAGGACGTGGTGAATTCCTAAGAGAATAAATGTGCTCGCTTAAGGGATCGCAGCTTTATTAGCTCTGTGGTCTAAATCTAGGGATGAGTAGAAACTCTTCTGCTTTCTCCTAACACATGCATAGATTCAGGCTTATTAATTTGGGTGTGTATCATTCATACAAAGTAATAACTTGAAATTCAGACTGCTTTTTTTTTAATGAATTACATGTTGCTTTGAGGCCAGATGGTGACCAGAGCTGCCTGGCTTAGGGAATTCTGCAATCCTTCTCCCTTACAGTTTCTCTTTTTATTTTGAGAGGTGAGGTGGGAATTGCCAATACTTTGTGACGATGCAAGATGACCTGGAAGGAATCGAGGTGGGAGGAAGGAACCAACACTCAGTCCATGGCTTTAGGGAACCCATTAATTGTCTGTTTCAGAGTTTTTTAAACTTACTCTTTTTCTACCAAAAAATATGTGTGTTCACTGGAAACCCTTCAGCTCGGGGCAGAGTTGGCACCTTCCTGTGTGCACGATGGGCCATGAGCCTCTCTGACACCTCCAGATCCCTGCCTGTCGGTCTGTCCTGTGCTTTGTGGCCATGTCCTCTCCAGCTCCTGTGCATGAAAAGCTTTGCAGCAGCTGCTGGGCAGCACTGAATACACCGAGGGAGTTTCTTCCTCCCTGCTGTCCCTGTCCCTGCACCACTGGCTGCGGCACTGCCACTTGTCCTCACCGCGGCAGCTGGGACATGGCGGGTGAGATCAGGTCACCCATGTGCCACAGCTCTGGGCTGTTACGTGCTGACATTAAATATTGAAGGGTCTGAGGAGCTGCAGTCACGTAGCATTGGGTGGGGGAGCGTGTGGTGGCTCTGCCACCGTGCCTGAGCCAGGAACGCCAGGCTGAGTGGTGCCACACTGGCACGAGGCTGAGGGAGCAGTGGGAACCTCCTTGGTGGCAGTTGTCTGGAGATGGTGGAGCTGCTTGTGTCCTGGCTCACGCAGCTCGCTGGGCTTCCCAGCTGGTGGCTCCCTGGTGCATTCACACTAATAATCTAAACAAACTGGCAAGTGCAAAATAAAAATAAATGCGCACCTAGATAAAATGCTTTCAGCCTGAGAAACCAAGTCTAAACTAAACACAGCAGTATCTGACCAAGTTTAGGATAAAACACAACTCGAGTGATTTGAATGTTAAATAATCTCATTGCTGTATGGTGTGATTCCCTGAGATGGTCAGTCAAGCCTGTTCTCACCAGTGTGAGTGGTGGGCTCAGTCCTGCAGGCACTCAGAGAGGGAAAGCCACGTGCTGAGCATTGCCCTGGGATTGGCCGACACACTCGGAAGGAGAGCTGGATCCACACAGCTTTCAGTGATTCACCCTTTCCCAGCAATGCTCACTCAGTTTATGCTGACAGTAATTTCAAAGCTGGGATAGGGGGGATGTGGGTCTGGGTGGGATATCCTGGCACAGGGGCTGCTGCCCATGGTGTGTAGTGCCCTTGCCCATGGAGATAAGCCTGGGTGGCCTTGGGGTCCACCTAGTGCCACCTGGCCTGACTGGTGCTGCGGGGGGACTCGCTGGTGACAAGATTGAGTGTTTGTGTCACGTGCAGGCGTCCCTTGATTTTTGTTGCTCGCTGTGCAATCACAGAGGAGCCAGGACCAGCCGGGGTTTCAGAGCCAGCTCTTTCTCGTCTGACCTTGCTGGTGCCATGCTGTCTTTTGTTTGTAGTCTCGGGCAAGAAGCAATGGGAAAAGGGTTTGATAGGAGACAAAAGCAAACAATAGCCTTGCTCCAAAGATACGATGAATGGGATATAATTGGATTTTTTTTGTGAGGACATTGATTTGACCCTGTGAGACACAGAAAGAATCATTAGGGGAATTAACACACATTAAAATGCAGGGTTTTATCAGAGAGCTTTTATTGTGCCCATAGTTTTGTTTTTAATTATTTAATGACTTTGTGTCTTCTGGTGATAAATCTATTTCTTCCCTCTTTTTTCAAAGGGAAAAAGGGTGTTGGTGTGACAGCAGGATAATCGGCCCATGCAGCTGCTGAACCCCAGCCCTGCCTGTGCCCCACCACGCAGACAGGGAGCCAGTGGGCAGAGGCATCTTGTGCAAACCTCTGATCAACCACCAGTGCTGGGCTGAGCACTTTCCTCTGCAGAGCTGACACAAAGTTGTAGTTACAGAAAGCAGAACATGTAAGGAATGGGGTTTTAAGGGTTTTTTTCAGCAGAGAAGTGCATCCTCCTTCCCCAATGTGTATCTGTGGCACTGACTGGCAGCTTGACCTTTCCTCTGCCCAAGCATGAGTGGGCCAGGCCAGCAGAGTGGAAACCCATGTTCTGCCTTGCATGGGAGCCTCTTGTTGCTGCAGCTCCTCCAGTTGGTGATGATTTGGGATTAGGTTTTCACATATGCCTGGCATGGGCTGGCAGGAAGGAGCAGAGTGAATGAGCCATGGGTAAGGCTGAGTTCCTTCACCTGAAATACTTTGGGTTTCTATGCCATAGCAATGTATTTGTTCAGCCACAGAAGTTTAAAATGGCTTAATTCGCCTTACAGCAATTGAATTTTAGTAAGGAATAGGCAAAATCTCAGACTAACCTGAACCTCCTAAACCATCTTGGTATTGAAGGGGTTTGTTTCTGTAAATGCTTGCTTGCCTGGTGCTGAAGAGGATGTGCAGGGAACTCCCAAGTGTTTCTCAGTCTCTCCAGAGCTCATCTCACTGTACATCATGAGGTGACACTGGTTTGTAGCGTAGTGAGCTGAGAACACATAATGTGGGATGGGTTGGGAATAGAGCTCTGCTGATTGCTGCATTTTTGGTGGAATTACTGCACTGGCTTTAAAAAAACCCAGAGATCTTTTTCCATATTTTCTGAAGAATTTTAGTTATGTGGTTTTAGCCTGTTGGAGATCTGGGGTCAGACTTTTTGGCCATGTAGTGTCCAGATTTCAGCACTTGCATCTGATTCAGGTACAGCTGCTATGAAATTGTCAGGATTGGGAAGGTCATCAGTGTTGGTGGTGGAGGTCTGCACAGGCTTTCTTTGATGCTGAATTTTATTCAGCTATAAGCCACTTGGCATAAATTAAAAAGAGGCGTTTTTGGAGCTTTGTGTCACTGCTCTGTCATCTGTGTGTATGGGGATCCCTTAAACCTACAGAGACTGGCTTGGGAAACAAGGGGTGCATCGATGGATTCCAGGAGAATTTATTTGCAGTGTAAACATGTTGGTCAGGAGTCATTAATATGACATTCACACAGCTCTAATAAAGTACATAACACGGAGATCTGGCACCGCCGCAATGCCCAGAGGACATTAAGTATGAGTCTTAAAACCAAGAGTATTGGAAACAAGATATTTTTACGTCTCGTTTGGGAGTAATATAATTGCATTTTGTGGCTCTAGCAGATGCTTGGGCCAGCTGGTTGGAGAGCATTGTGTGGGTTTTTAGCTTTGGTACTGTAAGCGACAGCCCTTATATAGAGCTAGCTAAAAAAAAAATAATAAAAACACCTCTCCTGGTGGAAAGCCCTGGCACAGGCGTGTGTTGTGCTGTTGGGAGTTACAGCCTGGGGACACTTGTGCTGCAGTGGCTCTGGAGATGACACTGCATGTGGTTTGGGGGTCTGATTTGAGGCATTTGTACACTGAAGACAGTTTAACTGACCTCACTTGTTCGGCTTTTGCTATGCAGGCCCCTCTGAGAGCTGGGTGGTAATTTTTGGAAGATAACCATCAAAACCCTACATTTTTCTGACTATATTGTAGAGGGCTTATTTTCAGCACAGTCTCAGGAGTCCATGGCCATCCCTAGCTATCGGGACACTGCTGGTGTGGTGACAGTTGTCACCTTTTGACCACCCCGGGTTTGTACCCAGGAAATGGATGAACATCTGTCCCGTGTTCCTCAGGCCTGTTCACAGGCACTGTCGTGAATTATGTCGCTGGCGCCGATAATTTCCTGCAAACAAATCGGTTCTGATCTGGAAGTAATCGCCCGTATCATTCCTGCAAGTGGGAGCAATGACTTATGTTGATGTCACCCGCTGGCTTTTTATGGCAACGATTAATAATTCAGTAATTCTCTCTGCAGTGATGCTGTTCTATTTATAAATATTTTATTTAGCTCCCTGTGTCCGTATTGTCGCTACCCTCCCCTTTGCTTCCTGACGTCATACCGGGCTCTCGGCGATGCCATGGTCACCACAGTTACCAGCAAATTCTCTGTGCTGGAAAATGTTAATGCCTTTCCTCATTTGCATCTCTTCATTGTCCTGTTTAAGCCTGGCCTTGGTGGCGTGGATGTGAACATTTACTGGGTGCGCTCTGTCAGTCAAAACCCGATTTCAGCTGCAGCCTGGCCCCGGGGTAGGCGGCTCCATGTCTCTGTTATAAAACTTTCCAGTTCCCAGCACAGCCATGCAAGTAACTCTGTTTTCTTTCTGCATTTCTCTTTCAGGAAATTGCAGCTTATTTAATAACGTTTGAAAAGCATGAGGAGTGGCTAACAACCTCCCCCAAAACCAGGTAATGTTCTCCTGCTCAGCACATTGACTCTCTCGCGCTGATGACTTGACTCACTGATCAATGCCTTGACCACCAAGTGGAAACTCCCAGTCATGCCTGATGGCTTGTGACACCAAACTCTCATTAATTGCCTTAATGAGCATTTTATTGAATGAAATCAGATTGATTAAAAATGAAACAGCTACAGCCTTGGCAGGTTAAAGTTTTAACCCGATTGCTCAGGATTTAATTGTATCCCTTCAGATGAGCAGATCTGAAGTCTCTGAGCAAGGTTGCGGGCTGTTTATCTTGACAGAGCTCCCTTGCCTCTAACTTTAAATAAATAAAAAAGCACCAGCCCCACCATGTGCTGCCTGTTCACAGACAGGCACGGGTTTGTTTGCGTTCTGGTGTTTCCCTTGCTGAGGTTAAGTGTTTGATGGTGAGGAGGTCCCAAAAAGCTGCATTAACAGACATGTTTGCAGTTTATTATTCAGTAAATGTCATGTCTTCTTCGTGCTGCCATAAATGTTTAACTTCTCGCTCCCCTGGGAACCCAGACATGGAGTTTTGGCTGTGGATGTTTTCCTGCTGTTTCAGCTATGTTCTGGCTCCATACGTCTCACTAACGCAGAGAACGACTCTTGCTTTCTGGTCTTGCTGGGGTTTTGCTGTTTTTCTTTTTCCCAATCCACGTTTTCGTATTGCAGAGGGATGGGCCATTGGAAGGAGCCTGCTGGGACCCAGGTGAGAGAAAAGCCTATTCTAGCATCCTGCATCCCAGCATCATCCGTTGCAGGGGCCGGTGCCACGGGTGCCCGGAGCAGCATGCTCCAGGTTTGGCATCACCTCCTGCTGCCATGAGCAGGGACAGAGGTCACAGTGGGACACGGGGAGCAGTGCCACCCTAACGAATAGCACAGATTGATTCCAGGTGTTGCACAGCACCCAGCTGAAGAGAGGATGGACGTGGAGGCCTTCTCTGCACCTCTGCAGTGCAGCTGCAGATGGGGCGCACAGAGGACCTGCTTTCCATGAAATATGAGAACAAAAGAGTTGTGTTGTTTTACTTTTGTGGGCTTTCTCCCCCCCAGACTGTACATTTTTGTGACATTGGTAAGTAATGCATTTGCTTGTCGTATTAAAGCGTGTAGCACCTGGGAAGGAGATGTGGGAAACCCAATTGCTTTCTCAGTGATTCTCCAAGACCTGGAGCTGTCATGGTGGTGGAAGGGCCTGAATGGATCTTTCCTGCTGGTGGCAGCTGTGAGGCTGTCCTTGGCTGCAGAACAGCAGGTAATTCAGTTAAATATTAGCAATAGTTTTTTCTGAGTTGGTAATCCCAGTTTCAGAATTAATTCAAAACAATTTCTGGCTGAACCTTTGCCAGAGAAGCCTTTTAAGGGGTCAGAAAACACATTAACTAGTCTGGCTGTACATGGTATCATTAAAGATAGGAGATTATATATGTTTTTGTAGCAGCATCTTCTGATCTTTAGAGCTTGGTTTGCTAAAGGCAATGCATGAAAATAATCTTCTGATGAACATTTCCTTACCTTCCTCTTGTGTGTTTACACTTGGAAGAAAGAATGTCCCAGGAGAAGGAAAGTTGTGACATGAGTTCAAGGTCCTTCTGAAATTGTTCAGTTAGTTTTCTATTTTTTTTTTAAATATAAAAATTAATTGGAAGAGTTAAATGCTGAGTTGCTACAATCAAGGCTCCCAGTATTACAGAATTAATGACATCGATTTGGCACTGAACTGGAACACTCCCCGTTCTTTGTTTGCTGCTGTGGGTGCTACTAATTTCATCTCACAAAATTAATAAAAATTAATTGCACCACTGACACACACAGAGTTTCCTAATACGATGATGTATAGTGTGCTGTGAGGAGTCACTGCTGGATGATGCCATGGGGGCTCCGGGCGCGGCTGGACGCTGCCTCTGGGAGCTGGTGCTGCTGCAGCTGTGGGCAGAGGGCTCATATTGGTGTCCAGCTCAGCCACTGGTGAGGGAGGGAACTGCTGCAGAGGGTCAGGCCAGGCTGGGCTGTGGTGCCTCACAGGTCACTGAGCTAAGGCAGAGTGTGGCAATGAGGGATGAGCTGGTTTGGAGCCAGGCTTGAAGTTCTGAATGTTTTCATCTCTTTCCCAAAAAGACGTTCCCATATTTACAGCACGGTTGGGTATTGCTTTAGTCATGGACATGGAGAAGAGGACCTCTTGCCATTGTGATGGCATTGAAGGAGCTGTGACAAACCTTTGGAAAAGGTCCCTAAAATTACTTTTTTATGAAACTTCTTGTTGAACGACTCCAATTGATTGAATACATGGATATAAATGTACTGGAGCATTATTACAATAGTCTTTTGAGCGCTCCAGTTGATCAACATAAATTAGCAAGTACACCTCGCAAGCATCGACCTTGAGGCTCCCTTGGAATGGTGTTTGGTTACTTGATGATGTGCCGGGTAATCCGCAGCGGGTGTTCCGTCAGCGGGGCGGGGGAAGCGTTCTGCTAATGCAGCAGGGCCAAGTGTCTGACATTTCCAAGTTTAAATGCAAATCATGATGACAAAAAAAAAAAATTACTTGACATTTATATATCAAGTAGAACTTAATTGTTATTTACTTTGGAATTTCAATGACAAAGTCAATTTTCTGAGTCCAGGAGCATTGTGCCAGAGGAAGATACTTTGCTACTCTGTTTCCAGGTGCCTTCTGCCGTTAGCATTTGTACAGTATTTTAAAAATATTCTTGAATTATCTGAGGTGATTTCACTATTTTGCATGTGGGCCCCAGGCAATGGAAAAGCCTTGGCTGTGCCCAGAAGCTGCAAGGTCAGTTTTCCATCTGGGAATGCAGTTCAGATGTGTTTCTGCCCCTTCCTGCTTCATGTCTTGGAAAGGACGCTGGGCGATTGCTGGGGGACCAGCCCCCAGTGAGAGCAGGATGGGTGCAGTCCCTGGAGTCTCCCCACCTCCCGTCCAGGTGCCCATTGCCCAGGAAGCGCACCCTGTGCCTTACCTGTCCATCAGTCCAGCGTAAAGAACATCCCCTAACTGTGATATCAGCGGCATCGTAAAGAAAAGTTAGGATCTTGCAGTATATTAATTCTGTATTAAATAATTAATAGTAAAATTAATTGAATTACTCAATTTTCAGGTAAAAATATGGTAATAAATATTCATAACTTACATTATTAAGGGAATTTCCATTTCCTATGTCGTTAAAGTGAGATTAGGTAAGGTTGGGTTTAAATGAAGATTGAAAACAATTGTGCTTTGGAATTAATTCACTGTGTTAGGCCATTACCTTGCGAGCCTTCTTTCCAGTGTGCTCTGTGTGAGAGCTGTCCCACTGCATGGGTGGATGCTGCTGCCAGGATGTCTTAGCTGCTGGGAAATGAGACAGAGGCTCCCCGTGGAGAAGCTCATGGGAGCTGAAGGTTGTGGAATAGCAACTGCCCAGAGCTGTGACTGGTGGCAAAAGTTCTGTCCTCTCCCCTTGTGCTTGTTGCAAATAAAAGTCCTCTCGAGACCTTGTTTAGACATTCAAGGCACGTTTTAAAGGTCCTGCTCTCTCATATGGCTCATACTCTCCATAGGATCCAGGACCAATAACCTTGCCCGTGGGCAGTGCTGAAATTTGGGTTTTCTGCTTGTGCTGCTGGGAGTTCTGCCGGCATGTTTGGGGTTGCATACGACCTATTTTCCTCTGTCGAAGGCAGCGTGTGTGTGCTGTCAGCACTCCTGGCTCAGGATGCTGCTTGACATAATCCCTGCTAAATGTGGCACATCTCTCTTTACACTTTATAGATTTCATGACTCTCAACACTTTCTTCTCAGTGCTTTCAGTATTTCCTTCTCTTTATTGTCCCTGCAGAGAATAAACAGTGCACAAATGGTTTTAAGAGTCCTTCGTTCATATAGATTTTTAGCTGCTGTGGTCCAGGGGTGTTGAGACACCAATAATGAATTCTTTTAACAGCTCACCGTGTTGATTGTAAAGTGACCTAAGGGCACAGTTGCTGGGAACCATCCAGATGCCTGGCCTGACTCAGGCAATGGTCTTCAAGTATTCCTTCTAAATTCTTCCCATGGCAAATCCAGCCTGGTGTGTGCTGGTCCTCTGGGAGAGCTGGTTTCCCTCTGTATCCAGCTGGCAGCTCAGAAGAGCTGTGTCACAGCAGAAGATGTCACTGGCCAACTTGGACAACCAAGACAAGAGGTCTGTGTTTCTATTGTGGATTCACCTGGCACAGAAGCTGAAGTTTGGCTCTTCCAGCCCACCAATGGCTCTGCAGCCCCTGTGCATGGTCACCAGGCTTGGGCTTTCTCACATGTCAGAGGGAGACGTGTCAGAGATGGTGGCTCCACAGCTGGTCCACACACACTAACATCTGCCCCCACCGCCTGGCTTTGCAGGCACACAGTGTTGGGGTACCCTCTTTATGTGGACTCATAAGAGTCCTGCAGTATTGCCCCTTGGAGGAGAAGACAACTCTGGAAAACATGGAATGGACACAAAAAGCAATTATCTGATAACAAAGCAGTGAAGTCATTCAGCAAACCCATCTGCCTGCAGCAAGGCTTGGTAGGTTTTTCTGTCAATGGGTATGGCCAAGGAAGATAATGTGGCTTTGGGCAACACTGACATTCAGTATTTGGCAGGCTCTGACTGTTCTTGATCCCATGCAGGAGGATGCTTAGGGTTGAGGAGGCTGCTCGGTGTGTGTGAGCCCCTGTACTGGGCTTGTGATTGGGGTTCCCAGACTGCAAGGCAGATCAGTGAGGAGCTGCCCTTGTCCTGGGTAGAATAGAGGAGCTGGAAGAGCTGTTGGGCTGGGCTTCTGATGGTCACACTCAGAGCTGGCAGACAATTCCATGTTGTCCAGCATTCTGTGCTTCCCATGGAAGTGGACCATGAAGGACAGGGCTTGATGGCTGTTTTGGAACCACCTTGGACCTGTCATTCCTACGTCATATGTGCAGGCTGCAGAGTGGCAGAAGACCTGTTGTTTGTTCTTCAGGCTGTTATAAATGGCAACAAAATGAGTCTTTGTCGCATTTTAAAGATTTTTGCAACTTTATTTATATTCTCATATGGCACTGAAGAACCTTCTTTTGTCCAGGATGTAAGATATGCAAAAATAACCTCTAAGTTGCTTCTAATTGACCCTTAATGATATTCTCTTGTTTCTTCCAATACATTCTCTGCATCAAAAACACCATCCAGCAACTGCTTGTTGCATTTTAATGGCTGCAAACAGCAACTGATGAAAAATAAACTATTTATTTGGGTTCTTTATTTATTGACAAGAATTTTTCCATCCAGGAAACCTGGCCCTGAGGTTGGAGTGCAGTGCTGAAACAAGGCACCATGACCCTCTTGGACTGGCAGGGATTGGGCCCCCTGAGCCCAGGGCAGAGGGTGCCTTGTGCCAGGGGGTTGATGCTTTGATTTCATGATGGGGACAGTGTCTTATATGACAAGCACAGTGTTATATAAGTTGCCCATTGGAATGTTAGCCAGCATGTGCTGGTAACGTGGAACTGGGGGGAGGATGTTTGTGCCTGTGTATGCAGAGCAGCTGGAAGCATCCCAGAGGATCTGCTGCTCAGCCTGGAGAGGACAGATTGGTTTGTGTTGTGGTTGTTGAAAGATGAGGAGCTGCCTGCAGACGTTGAGGTTTTCCTTTTGGTGCTGAATAAGCATGTGTAGGCAGTGAGCAGGCTTTGCTTTTGCTGTGGTGTGAGGAGTAATTGCTTAGCAGGCTCAGGTGCTGTAGGTGTGCATTGACATTGTAGTGAAACACTGGACAAGTGTGTGACTCTGCTCAGCCCAAATGTGGAGCAGTTGGTGGGTGAGCAATAATGAAGCTGAGAGCACTGATACAGGTGTTCAGGTTTAATTTTTTCTTCTTTTTCTTCCTAGTCCTGAAAACACAGATTCACAACAATCTGGCAAAGATTCTCCTGAGTTACACTTGGTTGGCGTTCTTGCTATGCGCACTGTAACAATACTTTAATATAATTAAATTTTAAATTCCGTGTAGAATCTGGTGGGTAGGCAGATGTACCGGTATGTTAAACTTTATGTCACTTAAAAATGGTTCTCAAGTACATCAGAGGGAGCCCAGCCAGCTGTAAAATGATCTGCTTTATGGCGCTGCTTTGCAGCTTTGGTATCTGTGTTTTAATTACAGATGTACCTAAAGTCTCACACCCTTGGATAACTCTGATGGGCCGTTTTGTTTCCTGTAAGTTACTGACAGGATGTAAAGTGACATGAGGGAAGGTGCTGCCGGGGTTTTCCAGAGCTGCTGTTTGTGGGAGCGTTGAGTTTCTGACTCGTGCTGCAGCAGCTTTGTTTCCCATAAACAGACAGTGCAGTTCTGCCGCCTGGGGCTGCTGCACCTGAAGTGGCATCACCAGGTTGACAAGTGGTAAAAGGGGTTTTAGGAGCCACTTTGCAGCCCTGGGCAGGTGGGTGTGTGTTGGGACTGGTGTGAGGAGTGGCTTTGTGGCCCAGGGCAGGTGGGCACATCTCAGGACTTGTGTCAGGATGGGTGGGCATCTGTCCCTCCGCAGCCCCTCTGCCTCCCTGGCTTGTCCCCAGCACCAACACCCACCACCTACCCATGAGCTGAGATGAGCTTTGCCTACATTTGCTCCACAGTAAGTGGAGACAGTAGCTGGGCTCAGTGCAGGATGGAGATTTCCAGTGCTGTGAAGTGGGAATCTTGTTGCTTGGCAGGCAGAAACCATTAATGGTGCTGTTTCTCGAAATAAAGAAGTGGCCTTGTCCGGAGGCATCCCACGTGATGATTTGCCGAGTTGTGCAACATGATTTATGCCTAGCTGTGGGATTATTGTTTGCTATTGATTCTGAGGGAGATGAAGCATCAGTAAAAGCCCATCAGAAGCCTCCCGGTGAATGTGAAAACTGGAAGCTTTCCTGACAGAAATCCTGTTGCCTCTTTGGTGGTGACTCAAAACCTGCTGCCCAGCCAATCTCCAAGCATCATCTTGCAGTCCTTTCTCCTTTCAGCATTGCCTGTCTCTGTCCAGCAAGGATGTACTTGGTGCTGCAGGGAGGTTTTGAGCTGAGAGGTACTGGTGGATCCCTTGGGGATCCTCTGGCACCCTCTCCTCTGCTTCCAGCAGACAGTAGCTATGTCACTCCCTGTCCTTTGTCAGAGCACATGTGATTGTTGCTGTCATCAGTAAGAGTGAATTGTACCCATAGTATTATTCCTGTATTTATTTTGTGAATGTCAAGGATGAACTAAATTAAGATAAATAAAAGCTGTTCAATTTACCAAATTTTGATGAGACCAATAACATCTGTCCTGGTTCCATCTTTTGGCCAGCTGAAGGTGGCTGTGGGTCTGACAGCTCTGCTCCACCTGTTCCCCAGCAGCATTTACAGACAGGGGATGTACAGGTGAGGCATTAAGCCATTTGGTTCTGCCTCTGCTCTGTCTGACTCTAGTAGAGAAGCTGAGAGGGTGATGTGGCTGACTAAGAGCTGCACCCTCACAACTGGAATTGTTGTGTTGCCTTAAGTGCTGTTGTAAAAGGTGAGTGATGAATGAATGCATTGCTGTGAGTTGCAGCGATGCAGCTGGGTGGAAGTAAAGCCTTAGGGGGGTGTGCCTTATCTGCAGCCTTCCCTTCTCCTGCTTGTCCTGGAAAGGGGAACTGTGGTCTCCTGGTTTCCTTAGGAGAACCTGGACACCAACACTAACCCTGCTTATGAGGTGTCAGGTTATGAGTGCATTCCTCTCCTTGATGTGGGTCTGAGGACCAAAGCAGCATATGGAGCGTCCCTGCTGTCACTCCGTGCCCTCTGGAAGGTGACCATTTATTTCTCATCAGTTGAGCTTCTTGCACAGCAAATGGGTCATGCAGGGGAGATCTTCTTGCTGGATAAGCAATTAGGTAAAATAAACTACTCAGAGGACAAATTATGCAGGACTCTTGCCCTGTAACAAATGAATTAATTGACTTTGGTATTTGTGGGATGTTCCCACTATTTTATTTAATTCTCTCTGGCTAAAGGGCTCCTGTGTTTCCCCCTGCTCTTATGCTGCTGCAGTGAGTAAACAGGGTATTAAGGGTTGATTTACACGGTTACAAGCAGAGGAAGCAAAGTGATAATTGTGGGAACCTTTCCACATTTCCTTAAGAGAGACAAAACCTCTTTTCGCAGCATGTCCAAGAGTCTCTGTTTGACCTGTTTCTCTGGGGTGCCATCAGTTCTCTCTGCAGCCTCACAAAGCTCATTCACAGCAGCATGGCAGTGCAGCATGGGCTGGAATCATGACCTGCACACAATTGCAAGGGCTTTGGAAGCACCAGTGCTGCAGAGCACCAATGGGGCTGCTCCTGGAAGCACAGTACAATCAGGAGCCAAAATGGGCTGGTGCAGGGTTGGGGCAGTGTCTCTGTGGCAGTAACCCCAAGTTGTTCCGAAGGCTTTGTCTGGGTCTTTGGAAGCAGTGGCTGCTGTAGCAGTGTGTCACCTGGGATGTCACGTGGAGCAGTGCTGCAGGAGGATTACAGGTCTTGGCCCTCGGCTGGGCCTCTAACTCATGAAGCCATTCAGCCAAGTTGCTTGGTTTATTTACAGCAATTAAATTAAAGCTCTGGTACAAATCTTTGCTGTGTAACAGGATTTGTCAACAACTAAGAACTGGTGACACTGTTGGACCAGTTGCCAAGAAAATACTCCATGTGTAAGGTGATGTAGGGTTCACTGAGTAGTGCCCAGTCCCAACTCCCAATGCCAGGGTGGAACATGGCTCTTCCACTGTTCAGCTTCTTAATTCCATTTTGCAGTATTCAGGCAGATGCCTCAGGCCAGGGATGGTAACACTGGTGGTGATGTGGTGTGGGGACCTGTCTGCCTGCTCAATGGCATTTGTAATCCCAGACAGCTTTAGAAGACCCAGCCAGTGCTAAATACTGCAGCAAACTTTTTCTGATAAACTGTGGCCTTTGAGAACAGTGCTAGCCAAGAGCAGGGCAGTATTTTGTACTCTGCTTTAAATTTAAGATATGAAAGATTTGGAGGATTTTATAATTGCAGCTTTGTGTGCTTGCTCTGCCTTCTCTTCTCCTGCTGGTTTTACTCCCAGGCTTTTCTAACTGCTGCTCTTGTCTGGTTTCTTTTCCTCTTCAATCCTTGCTCTCATCTCCTCAACTCCTGAAATTTATAAAAAAGTCACTTCTAATCCTGCACAGATCCCAGATCTGGAGCGACTGTTATATTTATTACAACTTCCTTTAGTCTGCCCACCTGCCTTTACCAAAATCCCTGATATTGGGTGAGATAGTATTTGGTCAGAGCCAGGTACGTGTGCAGGTGGGAAATCAACCAAAGCAGGTGATGTGTGGACACAACCCCACTGTTGTAGTTTTGATGTGCCAGAGTGGGCAGTAGTTAGAGAGGGGATTCTGCCCTCAGGAGGGATATGAGGGCACTCTAGTAATGTATGAAAAAGATCAAATCACTAGGGTTTGGGGTTTTTTCTTCAGGTTATGTAGTTCATAGGGGAGCTAACATTTAATCCTACTTCCTTGCCGATATTAAAAATTTGGTGAAGTTCTGGAAAGTGAAAGTCTTGCATGGCATTAGCACAATTGCAGCATGTGACTCGTTGCAGGGATTAGATGAGTCTCCACTTGGCGCCTGAACAAGTAGGTTTCAAACATGCCAAGGATTTGACAGTTGCATAAGATCATAACTGGTGGGAGGGAGGTGAGAGGAAAGCTGTGGAGGCCGTGCTTGGATTCAGGCAGCCTGGGGAGAGGCCGGGATTCCCGGCACGGTGCTGGCAGGGCGTTCCATGGGAAGCATCAGGTGTCCATCAGGGAATGCTTCATGTCCTGGGATTTGGTCTGGGGGAAGCCGAGTGCCGGGCCTGCTTCGGGCCCGTGTTCCCATCTTGTGCTTCTGTGATAGCTGAGCTGAAATGTCCTTGTGAGAACATTGTCCTTGGATTTTAACTAATCAGAAAAGGTCGTGCCTTCCCTGCACCAGTGTGTAGGGAACAGTCACCCCC